>NC_143014.1:328692028-330057653 GCF_055824585.1 Amblyomma mixtum | reverse complement strand
GCAGCTGTCTACATGGGGGACTCCCAACCTGAGAGTGTTGCGAATTTTATGCAAGATGTGTTGAGAGAGCTGACTTCACTTGTAGAGCTCGGATTGCACTATGGTGAAGCTGTGTTCCCAGTCATTGTCCGCGCATTTGTTTGTGACATGCCTGCACGTGCATTCCTTAAATGTACAAAGGAACATACAGCGTATTTTGCATGTGAAAAGTGCATGCAAAAGGGCTTGTACTCTGCACAGCACAGGAAAGTCATATATCCTGATGTATTTTGCCCTCTGCGTACAGACGAAAACTTTGCCGACATGTCACAGCCTGAGCATCATAATAGCACATCACCGTTGCTCGATCTGGGAATTGGACTGCTTAGTAGGTTCCCACTTGACTACATGCATTTGGTTTGCTTAGGAGTTATGAACAGGCTTCTGGTGCAATGTTGGACATCAACTGCCCCATCAGCGTCAAAGCTACCTTTGAGTGCACGTAGGACAATTTCTGAACACCTTGTGAGTCTGGCTGTTAACACACCACATGAGCTTCAGCGCACTCCGAGGACACTGCGTGTTTTGGAATTTTGGAAGGCATCCGAGTACAGGAACTTTCTTGTTTATTTTGGCAACATTGTCCTGAAACAACATCTTGCTCGTCCGTTTTATATGCACTTTCTGAAGCTAAGTAGCGCCATCACAATACTGGCCTCTCCTGATCTTTGCGCGACTTTGTGTGACTATGCTGAGCAGCTGCTGCTTAGCTTTGTGGCAGAGGCAGGTAAGCTGCATGGCAGCGGTATCTACACTGTCAGCATACACAGCCTCTCACATCTGACAGATAGTGTACGACAGTTTCGCCACCTTGCCCTATTTTCAGCCTTTCCTTTTGAGGCTTTTTTAGGAAAGCTGAAGAAACTAGTCAGAGGCGAAGCCCTTGCAACAGAACAGATTTTTATGAGATTAGCTGAACTAAAGCAGCAGTACAAACAACCAGTGAATCCTGGAAGGGGTGGCATCAAGCTGTCTAACATGCACACAAGTGGACCAGTACCTGAAAACTTTATCGGGAAGCAGTTCAGCAAGGCTATGATCGGCAAAAATGTGCTTTCTACAAAGCCAAAAGGCAACTGGGTGAGGACAAAAGATGGAAATTTTGTCTTAATTAGAAATTTTCTAGCTGCTGAAGGTGAGATGTTTATTTGTGGGCAGCACTATGCCGATATTAGCAACTTTTATGATGCAACACTGTGCCCTGTTGATACAGGTGTTTACAGAGCCCGAGGGCTCTCACAGCCTCTGAATATGTATAGCATCAGTGAAATCTGTACAAAATGTGTGTACAAAAATTCAGATGCTCTTTTTCCTGTGCTCCCATTGTGAAAATGATACTTTTGCTAGGTAAACTGACAATGGCAAAGCAACTCTTCCACAACAGGGTTCGTTTTCACTCGTGTGCATGATAAAGTTTTGACAGTATGCTACGCTCTTGGTGTAGGAACGGCAGTATTGCATATGAATAAAAATTTTCTACGCCATATTTTTTACCTTGGTGATATAAACCTGATTTCTTCAAAACTAATTACAATCTAAAATGGTCCCCACATCATAAAGCTACCATTTTATCACTGAGGATGTTTTTGTCCCACCAAGAGTTTTGCATTTCACTCTTGGAGCTTAATTAGTATAGTCAGTAATATTTAATTCGAGCGCCTACTTAATGCTGCGGTATTAATGTTACCGAAACATGAGTGAGATGTGCATGCCCAACGTCAGTGCTGTGTTTGCCTATAAACGTTATCGTGTCGTAATCACTAAACGTCATGGCGACCTCTGTCAGGCAACGTTGCAACAATGTGATATTTTGTCGCATAGCATTGTGTGGAAGTTCATACATACAGGCAACGTTTAGACAATGTTTTGCGCTACCTGGGGATGTCAGTGCACGTTAAAGAACCCCAGGTGGTCGAAATTTCTGGAGCCTTTCACTACGGCGTCCCTTATAGCCTGAGTCGCTTTGGGACGTTAAACCCCAATAAACCAAACTTTCACTTTCTTTGTGTCATATAGGGTGGCGTTCTAGCGCTTTAAACAGGCGTGCTGACGACTGTACATGGATGATGAGTCAAATGTAGTGGTGTAATGTTTGCGTAGGGAAAGAAACAGTCGTGGAGAAAAAGTTTAATGCCTCCATGTGAACATCAATTTGCGAATTCTTTTGATAAAAGTGAAGGCGATCAAGACTGACACAGCCCCCTTGCTATTCTCAGATCCCAAACTTTCTTTTGTCAGTCGACCTGAGAGGGTCTGCAAATTGAGGTGTGTACCCACAGCTACTGCAATGCAGCTATCCTTCAAGGCTGGTTTCCAGGTGGCTGGCATACTCTCTGAGCCTTTAATAACATGGCAGCTATACTCATGCAAGCACTGTAATTACTTGCTGCACCGGAGGGGGTTTCAGTCTACCATGTGCACTTGTCAAACTTTAAGCAGTAGTTTCATGAGGTGATGTTCTTTGGTGATGTGTCTCACGACACCATCGCCTATCACTGGCATACCCTTGAAGCATCACCTTGTCATTCAGTCACCCCACGTCACTGGGGAAGTGTAATTGTACTAGCTCCCCGTTTTTAGGACTAAGCAGCATAAAGTATGACAACAGTACTAATGAAAAGATCTTCTGGTAGTATATTGTATTAAGGCGAAAGCCTTTAATGCCTCATACTTTTGTGACCAAGTAATGTTAGCAAGTGTGTCCGCGTTACTACTGAAAAAAAACTGTCGAGGCTGGGAATCGAACCAGGGCCTTTGGCATTTGAATTGAAGACGCTACCACTCCGCCACGAAGCCTCAGGGTTTGAGCATGAATATAGGCGCATCTAGTGAATGCATGTGTTTAATAAATAAAATAAAAGAAATAAAAAGATAAGAAAAGAAACAGAAATAAAAATGAAAATAAGAAAAAATAAAAACATAAAATAAAATATGACAAATAAAAAGGAATAAAAAAAACAGTGCACCAGTAAACGCTTTCACCTTGCAGCACTTTAGAGAGCCAAAGTGCCCCCTAAATTTTTTTCAAAGGGATGCTGTGAGTGGTGCAAAAGTTTGCAAGAAGGGACTTTAGTCTCTCACAACCATAATACTTAATAATAAGTAACCAAAATGACCTTTGCCGCCGCGGTGGCTCAGTGGTTATGGCACTCGGCTACTCACCCCAAAAGACGCGGGTTTGATCTCGGCCGCGGCGGTCGAATTTCGATGAAGGCGAACTTCTAGAGGCTCGTGTGCTCTGCGATGTCAGTGCACGTTAGAGAACGCCAGGTGGTTGAAATTTCCGGAGCTCTCACTACGGCCTCCCTCATAGCCTGAGTTGGTTTGGGACATTAAACCAACATAAACCCAAACCCAAAATGACCTTCCTTGCTCCATTATGTCTACCAAGACAAAAATAGAAGGTGCCGACCAAAAGAAAGAATGGCATGACGTTCCGGCTCCCCCACGGGAGCCTTGTTCACAATGAGGCATAACGTAGCTGGGTCGTTTATTTATACACGGCGCATGAGTGAACCCAGGCACCTGGCGTAGATTGGGGGCGAGTTTCCGTCATTCTACTTAAGCGTATGCGCTGTCGTGTGAATAATCAGCGATTCCAATAGAGCCGTGATTTCTCGTCCCTTTCTTTTGCGATCACACATGCTTTTTCCCAGTTTATGTTGTATGTGGCAGACACCGAGTGCTCGGCAAACCCATTTTGATCTTGCGCGTCGGTTTCTGACGTCACTCTGGTGATCACGCATTCTTTGCTCAAAGTCACCCGACTCGCCGATGTGCACATGCGGGCAGTCCGCACATCGGATCGAGTACACAACACCTGGGAACTTATCCTTATTCAGCTTGTCTTTCATTTGTACAAGATGACTCCTCAGTTCTTGAGCTGTGTCATGGATTCCCGCAGGACACTCGGGACGAAAGAATGGACTAGGCGACAAGTGTACCCACACACACACACCCACACATTTAATACACCTCTGCGACACAAAAACTACCACACGAAACTAATAAAACTAACACAAAACACCGACGATCAATACACATGACCCGGGAACAATCAGTCTACTAGCGTTCGGCGTTTGTGCTCACAGTTCAATGCTGAGGAAGCGTTATAGGTCCAGTCAATGGCATCTAGGTAGCCGGCGTCGAGATGGCGTTCGAAGTGCTCAGGCTGGCGTTGTTGGCGGTGGCGTTCGAGCTCCCCTGGCTGTAGCAGGTGGTTGCATCAGTCGTTGACCCCCAGAACGGGCTCAAGAACGGCAGGTAGTCTACCGTGCGACGCCGTAGAACTCGAGATCACCAGAGCAGTAGCCGGCGTTGCTGTCTTCCAGCCGAGGTGTTCCTGACCCACCGTATCCTCCGCTTCTCCCCCCCCCCCCCCCCCGTGCCATGCTATTCCTCGCGCTTTTATAGCCTTGGAGTTGCTTCACGTTATCCTTGTCGTCATCATCTTCTCTTCTCCACCAATCATCTCTTCCCACCTCACCAAATGCTTCTTCACCTTCGTTATTCTTGGATTAATAAAAGTAATGCTTATCATCATCCTCGTCTTCTCCAAACTTCTTTAGTTCATACTTATATTTCCAATTTCCTATTACATGTGACAAGCTGGCACATATGTGGTCTTTACGTCGTAGGACCGTAATATCCGCGCCAAAGGTTCGCTGATGCCAGGAACATAGGGAATCGCGGCCCGTTTCTGGGTAGCAGGATCAGCTTGGAGCCTAGGACGTCCCATTTGACGCTGTACAGAGTCCATGACATATACAGGATAGGTGGACAAGTCACGCCGTACACGCACATCTCAGCAATCCGGTCTCAATTTCCTATGCTCCTGGCATCAGCGAACCTTTGGCGCGCATATTACGGCCCTACGATGTAAAGACCGCACATGTGCCAGCTCACAAGCTGAGGAGTTACCTTGTGTAAACCAAAGACAAGCTGAAGAAGGAAAAGTTCCCATGTGTTGTGTATTCGATCCCATGTGCGGACTGCCCATCTGTGTACATCGGCGAGTTGGATGACTTGAGCGAAGACTACGTGATCACCAGAGTGACGTCAGAAACCGGCGTGCAGATGAAAATGCGCTTGCCGAGCACTCGGTGTCTGACGCACACAACATAAACTAGGCAGAAGCACGTGTGATCGCAAAATAAAGGGACAGGAACTGACGGCTCTATCTAGAATCACTGATTATTCACACGACAGCGCATACACTTAATCGGAATGCCGGAAACTTGCCCCCAGTCTATTCCAGGTGCCTGGGTTCGCTCATGCGCCATGTATAAATAAACGACGCAGCTACGTTGTGTCTCATTGTGAACAAGGCTCCCGTGGGGGAGCCGAAACGTCATCTCATCCTTTTTTTTGGTCGGCGCCTTCTATTTTCCTTATGTACCGTCCCGACCAGACGGGTTTGCGTCAGACACTAGACAATGCCTACAAAGCTTTCACTTGACTATTTCACCGAGCTATAGCTCAGATGAAGTGAGTATTGGCAGCTTCTTGCTAATACTCACCTTGCTAAAAAAAAACTTTTGCAAATCAGTACATGCTTCTGTGATTGGCTGCTCTTGTGAGTTGCTTTCAGTTGGTGAATGAGCAACATTTTTGGCAAACCCAGAATTTGAGCGACGCGATGAGCGCCAGTAGTTTGATGGTACCGATTGTAATATGCGCCAGCACGGCTGCTTTTATCACTGAAAAATTGTGAAATGTATGTTATGTTTTGGATTATCTGAAGAAATTTGTCAATAAAAAATACTAAAAATTTTCAGCAGCTATGTGTGTGGGTGATATGTGCCAGTTGCACATATCACTCACATACATTGCTGTCCAACTTATATCCTCATTTCTGCTGGAGAAAATGTTGGAACACATCGCTGTTTTTAAAAGCAGTTTGTTTACAGCTTGCACAAAACACAATGCGGAGTTTATTGCAAGACAAGCAAATATTGAAACTGATACTTGGAGTGGAGCATGATATTATCGCAAGAGCCTACGGAGTCTATATGCATAGCATATGATTGAGCATGCAGCGTCCAGTTACCTGTGAGTCTGGTACGTTAACAGTGGCAGATGTGTCTTCCAAAAGGCCGAAGTAGGCAAGTTGTAACATGTAGATATGCAGGCATTCATGCACAAACATGCCACTGTTTGTAATGTACTGCACATTCTCCAGTGTCTGGTCAGCTACCTCGGACATCTCTTGGCAGCTCAGATTCTAGCTAAGTATCGTGGCACGGCAGTGGCCACAGTGACAACTAGGGTAAATGTTTTTGTACCGCCCGTTGCTGAAATAAACGGCCACGGTAGAATGCTTCTCTCAGCTAAACTGGTGGATTGTTTGAGCTCAAATTTAGCACAGAAATCACAATTGGTCCGCAGAATTGTTTCATGCTGCATTTTTTTGGGTTACTTGGGACACTTGGGTTAGTGTCGTTATACACTTCTTTAGCAAGTAGTGCGTTAGACATACTGGGTGGTGTCGTCATAAAAGACTCGCGTGGCATGCTATCAGGATGAAAACTGGCCATGTAGGACACGGCTGCACATTGTAGCTCCTGTGGGTACATACTTTTGTTCGCAGACTCATTCTGAAAACAAAAAGGAAATTATAGACGCTGAGACGACTGTAGTAGGAGGAGATACAGGTATCAATATATGCCAGTATCTTGTCAAAAAGCACTCCTAGCACAGGGGTACATCCGGGTCTCTATTCTTATCCTTGTGTGCTTGGTTACCTGCCGTGAATATAATTAAGGCATTTTAATTTGGTTTTCAGTGAGCACTGCATTTGTGTGGATGCATTCTTTCTGCCTTCTTTATGCATTGTTTACTGGTCAGATGTGCCAGAAAGCTGAAGTACTTGTTGCAGCTGTATGCTATTGGGATTTCTTGCTCAATTTACGTTATTTATCAGCATATCGCATTTTGTTTTCAGATCACTTCCTGGATGCAATTAAGACACCCAAGAGGCACCTTTTCGCCACCGATGGCTGGTACCTGTCGGCTGGTGAAGGTACCCAGGAGCTGGCAGAGGTCGTCGCCAGGGGCCTCGCAAAATTCTATGGAGTGGGCATCCTGGCATGTTCTCAGGTGCGCCTGCCAGGTATAGCATCCACCAGTGCCATCACTGCGGATCCAAGGGCAACCAGCTTGCGGACTGCTACGAGTACTACAGGCCATAGGATCTGAACAGCCTGCATTACTTACAGCAATCAGTGCAGTCAATCTAAGATTTTCGAGAGTAACTTGGTGGCAGTGAGACCTGTTCCTGATGTGTTTCTGATTTGTATCTGCTCCATGGAGTCTGCAGCATCACATGGGGCTCTGTATTGTTCACTGTCATTGCCCAGTACAGAGGCATTTTTGCATTTGGACTTCATTGATTTTGCCATTGGTGTGGCCTAAATTAATGGCAAGCTTTCCACATTGGCGTCGCTTATATCCAATGTGTAGCTTCGCAGCAATCACCTCATGGCGAGCATTATGCACATCCATTAACCTGCTGGCCTACTTCATTATGCCAGACATTGGTAAGCTTGAACTATTGGACAGGAAGAGCAGTTGCTAAATACATGGCAGAATCTGTGGAACCCCTAACTGTGTCCCTGTGAATGGTAAACCGGCTTTTAAATGTGTGGTGCATCCAGACGTTTATCTCGAAGAGCAGTGCCTCACTTCCGTGTAATGCTGTGTTAGCACAGGCCACATATTTGTCATGCAGCCATAGCAATCACAGAACTTGGCAGCACCATCTCACAAACGTTTTTGCCACTATACCTGGTTCCGTATGCGTTACAAATGCATTTCAACACAATGTGCAGTGGCAGAAAAATTTTGTTATAAAAAATATAAGTGCCAGATACATGGATTTTTATGACTGGTTCAAAGGGGATTCAAAACCATTTCGTTCTAGCTAGGCTTGACTGCATCTTTTTCTATCAGAAGAATGAAGCAGACATCCAGTTCCTCTCCAGTGGCGGAGTGAGTGCCCAGACGAATTTTTGGATGCAGACACACTGTGACTGAGCTTCGTTGCTTTGACTGCCCCCTGTTTGACCGTGGGGCACTTGTGCTTTCTCTTCTGTACCTTCTCATATGACTGTAGTGGGATGTGCTTCCACAGGCGTGAACCACACACCGTGCTTGTTAGCGGGCAAGAGGCCTCAAAGCGTTGTTGCGCATGATATATGTAGCCGAGAAAGCACTGACGCCACCTAGCACAACGCACACTACATCCCCCCTTGTTTAAGAAAGGAACATAAATGCACAGTATGCTCTGCACTACACAAGCACAAGTTCAGTCATCTGGGCCTTCGGATCAGTTTTCTAAACCTTGACACTCAAAAGGGTGAACTTGAAGGTTGTGACGGGGGTGAAGCAATGAGGTCGGGCTAGGAAGAACTACCTGCGTCCCGCTGTATTAGTCTCACTGCTTGATGGCTTCCTCTTGGGTTTATCTCCTGTAACACGTTTGGTAGGACCCTCGGACCTTACAACATTGGACAGTGGGGTGAGGAATAATCTGCAACATTGAAGAACTTCCTTCAGGTCCTCCACTGCATATGGCTGGGGGATGTTGAACTGGTCCCAGAATGCAGGGCTATTTACGTCGCGCATTCAACCTTGCCCACTCATGTTAAGTGGGAACTGTACCTGAGCTGCATTCCTTTTCCTGTTAGCTTGATCTCTCAGGTTAAAAGACTGAGACGAGGGCCAGCCTGGTTCAAGCCGTTTTGATGTCTTAGGAACTCCGGTTTGTAGGCGTTTGCCAATGAGAAGTTGTGCTGGGCTTACTTCACTGATGCCAGGAATTTCCTGGTAGACAAGCAGTGCCAGGAAAGCATTGTTCACTTTGTGCACCAGGTCCTTGATGATCCACACCATCCTGTCCACCTCAGCTTTGGACTGTGGGAATCTTGGGCTACTGGTGACATGCCTGAAGCCTTAAAGGTGCACTGAAGAGGAATTCAAACTCGTCATTTTGCCACGGGAACTCGATCTACACGTTCCCAGCATTCTTAGAAACTTCGATTTATTGCCCTGTACGGCCGACTTCCCTAATTAAATCAAATTAACGTCCGGCTCCCACCTTTTTTTTAATTCTCTGTGTACGGTGGGCGGAGTTGACCAACGCGTGGAGTGCCTTTCAACCAGCTCCGTGGAGGCTTGCCGCTTTGCCATCGGCGGAGTAATACGTAGTAATCCGTAGTAGCAAATAGTCCGCGCGTATTTTTTATTTTCGGGCTTATGTTGCGGCTATATTATCTGGGAATGAAACTATTTATTCACGGAAACCTAAAAAAATAAAGCGATAGCAAAGCCTCCACGGAGCTGGCTGAAAGGCACTCCACGCATTGGTCGACTCCACCCACTGTACGGGGAGAATTCAAAAATAAAGGCGGGAGCTGGGCGTTAATCAGATTTAATTAGGGAAATCGTCCACAGAGGGCAGTAAGTTGAAGTTTCTAAGAATGCTGGGAACGAGTAGATCAAGTTTCCGCGGCAAAAAGACAAGTTCAGATTCCTCTTCACTGTACCTTTAAGGCTTTGCGAAGGTAAAGACGGCGTTGTATGAGAATTATGGGCCGTTGTCGCTGCGGAATACCCCTGGAATGCCATGACCGGTAAATAGTGCTCTTGATGGCTATGATGACTGCCAGTATTGTTGTAGAGTGCTGACCAGTGACTTCAGGGAAGAGTGGAAAAGGTCAGCTCCCACCTCAACCTAGGGAAGAGTTGAAATCTGAGAAGGCTTCCTTGGTTCAGCGCTCTTCGCACAGTCGGTCTCTGTGTGGCTCTTGATTGTAGGCCACCACACCGACTCTTGAGCAATGGCTTCGCTTTAATTAATTCCTTGATGCCAGTCATGAATGAGATCCCTATGGAATGCTGAAGAGCCGTGCGGCTTCTTTGAGAAGTAGCTTGTAAAGGATCGATGCCCACTGCATTGTTGCTTTGTCCTTTTGTTGCTGTACCAGTGCCCCGAGGCGGCGATCTCCTCGCAACCCCCGTCGTGTGTGTCGACAAGAAGCGCACAAGGCGAGGCAGGCGGATGTTGAGCTGTGATAGAGTTAGAGGGAAGGACAGGGGCACGTTTTCCCGGAGCCACCCGAAGTGCTGTCTGCGAGAACGATGCAGCTGCGCACGGAGGCACGGGTTGGCACCCATGGTTTGCTAATTGTCCTCCATGGAGTTGTTTCATGCCAAAGGCGCCAAAAATGGTGGAGGGCGTTGCCCCATCGAAGCTGCCATACACCGACCACCCCGTCATCCTGACATAGTAAAGATCATCTGGGAGCAGTTAGTGTGACGTACAGTCAGCAAGGACGCAGCTAGCAGGCTCCGTGACATTGTGGCATGTGTCAATAGATATCGGGAAAACGGGCTGGCATAACAAAATGCAGCCAGACAAAAAGGACGTCCCCGTATGTTCAAAGGCAGCAACAGCAGGGTTTGTGCCACTTCCGGGATTTTCGGGGGACGTTTGTCAACAGTCATCGTGAAGACGAATGGCATAGAAACGCGGTTCAGCACATTCATTTTTTTTTTACTCGCGGTGGTAGTGGTTTGTTAGAGGCCAATAATTGCCCTGATGGGGGGAGGCCACCAGGGTCACAAGTCTTCTGGAGGCCGGCGACACATGGAGTGTTTTTTTCATGTGTTTTTTGTTTTATTTCGTTAGAGAAAAGTTCTGAACCTCGCAGAAAGTGGAAGACGTGCCATGCAGTTCGTAAACCAATCATGTGTTGAGTTTGTTGTGATTGGGTTATGTAAAATGTGGGCCAGTCTCCCTGGTCTTTAAAACTAGGCCCCGGAGCCTGGAAAACCGTTCTGAACTAGGTTTAGACCCTTTGCATCTTCGGCGATGCCAAGACGGATGATTTTCCCATAGCCAGTTCTATGTTGTTGTGCTCGTTGCTCAATCTGTTGAAAATATGTAAATTCCTCTATAAAGCTTCACTTCACTTTCCCTCAAGTCGCTCCGCCGCGGTGGCTGAGTTGCTACGGTGCTCAGCTGCTGACCCAAGAGACGCGGGTTCGATCCCGGCTGCGGCGGTTGAATTTCGATGGAGGCGAAATTCTAGAAGCCCGTGTACTGTGCGATATCAGTGCACGTTAAAGAACCCCAGGTGGTCGAAATTTCCAGAGCCCTTCACTACGGCGTCCCTCATAGCCTGAGTCGCTTTGGGACGTTAAACGCCCATAAACTATAAGCCAAATTTTCCGTCAAGTCACGTGTTGCCTGATCTTGTCTGTTATACCGTCTCATATAGTGGGGTACCTTTGGTGGAGCCCGAAGAACGAACCTCGAATCGTAACTTAGCCCCTTGAAAGCACTGCACTGAGGTTTCCTTGATTTTTCCAATACTCCTTAAATCGGAAGCAGTAGTCTCAAGTGCCTGGGCCAACCTTTGGTGCAGTACTCTAGCAGAAGGTTGCACTCACCATAATTTGGTTCAGCTTTGAGACGTTTGTCTTGGCAAGTGGAGACAAAATCTGGGAGGGTGCAAAGAATTCTTTCAACAAACAGCTCAACAAGATCAGCTTGCCTTGGCAGTGGGCCATCCAGTAGTGCACATGAGAGCATGTCTGCAGTGGCTAACAGCTTGCTAGGTACATACAGCATCTGACACTGTAAGCGCATCAGCTCCAGACAGAATTACTGAATCTGCGAAGGTGGCAAATCGACCACTGACATTCTCTTCAATGTGAAGCACGGGCTAGCCTGCGGCCGAAGCTTCCTTCTCTGTCTGGTTGCACCAATGTTTTGTTTCTGTGAGTGATGCAAAAACTGTTCGGTGGTCACTGGAAGGCTGCTTTAGTAGCAGGATGGCACCAAGACCGAAGGAGCTGCCGTCGGCTGATACTTTCATCTTGATCACAGTGTTCAATGCGAAGCACGGCCTAGCCTGCTTCCGAAGCCTCCTTCACTTTCTATATGCTTATGAAAGTTGCTACGTATGTGCTTATGAAAGCCAAATTTTTTGTGAACTTCGTTCACTGGATAGATGTAGTAGGCTGTGAAGTGTGCTTGACTTGTGCGTATGACACACATTCCACCTCCCAGTGCACAAGTGAATTGAGAACATGGCGCACTTGAACTCCCACACACCATAGAAGCATACGAACCTTGACTTCATCCATTGCCAAAGACGCTGCCATAGCGACAGAAAAATCTTCAAATTGTTCCCCCATGATGAACAGGAAGCCAACTCATCGAAGTTGGACGCTGGTGGTGCTGCTGGGAAAACCAAATTGGCGAACTGAGGTTGCGTCTCAGAGAGACAGTGGAGTATAAGATGAAGCGTGAACATTCACGACAAAGAAGATGGTCTTGAGTTAGCATAGCTTGAACGAACTTATTCCCGGATTCCAAGTAATTATGACACCATTTGCAGATGGTCGCGTTACAGAATTAGGCGAGCCGCTAAGCCTAGCCGTGATCTGGGCTAGCAGATGTAGCCATAGCAACCAAGACGCTCTCAACGCCAGGAGCCAAAGAGCCTTTATTCTAATCAGCGTTCATTGGCCGCAAGCCCGCATTGGCCGCAAGAACCAGTCACTTTCAGAGACTGAGCGCCCTTCTTATCGTCTCAAGTCTTGCCTCGTCTCGCCTGGGCGGAGTTGGTCTCGCCGATGTTCGAGAAATAATCCGCGACGTCATCCGTGAGGATAATGAGCTCTTCTCTGCTCCTGAGCAGCTCACCTCTGTCTCCATCGCGTCGGCCATTCGCGAAGAACTGCGACACACGCTGGCTCCAGAAGACGTCCCAATTGTAGCTGCAGCCGACCCACCAGCTCTGAGCTACGGCGCCGCAGTTCGTCGTCCGCCTCCCGCCCATCGCCAGGACCAGAGCGCTCCCGATTCCGGCCTTCGACGCCGCGAACTCCTGCACCCGTCTGATGCCCGCCTGGGACCGCCGAGACGCAGGAAGACCGACATCTGGAGGACTGCGGACCGGCGACCACTGCGGTGAGCCTGATCACATGTATCGCTCCTGTCCACATCGCGAACTCGGCCTAAGGGGTTTTCACCGGGCCGATCCGTGTCCCCGCTACGGTGAATAGCCCCGTGACATGCAAGACTACCTTCGACGTTCTCCATCACCGGTTATAGTTCCTCCTCGCACCTCCCGGTCGCCGCCACCTCGCCGCCCACCATCCCCTTCCCGCGGGTCTCGCCGTGAGAGCCTCTGGCCACTTCGGGAAAACTGAGTACGGCGACGCCTGGACGTAGCGTTGCCGGAGTCGCACGAAGCAAAGAACCTCCGCCTTCGTTGGAATGTCCCAGCTCGACCGATGGCATCCTTGGAAGCGCAAACCGTTTTGTAACCTCAAGCAATGTGAACATTCTGATCGACGGGCGCGACGTAACGGCGCTTGTGGACACCGGCGTCGATTACTCGGTATTCAGCGGCAGTTTCTCTCGGCGTCTTCGCAAGGTTACCACCCAGTGGGACGGACCGCCCATACGTACCGCGGGCGGCCACATTGTAAACCCTGTTGGCAAGTGCACTGCCCGCGTCGAGATCCACGGTGAGACGTGCCCCGCCACATTCGTGATATTGGAAAATTGCTGTAAAGATGTTATTCTTGGCATGGACTTTCTCCGTGAATATGGCGCCGTAATCGACATAGCGTAGAACAGGTTGACCCTCCGCGCACGTTCTTCATCGCCAGTACCGCCCCGGACCACAGGCTTTGCGATGAAAGTTGATGCCGACCATGTCCACTTGCCGCCGTTGTCGACAGTTTTCCTGCCGGTCCGAGCCGATACAACAGCATGTGGAGAAGGCGTTCTGGAAGGCAGTGTCCAGATGTTACTGACGCGTGGCATTGGTGTTGCGCGAGGGGTCGCAAATGTTCAACGAGGGCGTGCCAACATCTTCGTGACCAACTTCAGGAACGAGCCGCAGCACCTGACGAAAGGGTCAGTAATAGCCCAAATGGAAGAACTTAGTGACGTTCGTGAAGCAGTTGCCCTGCCTAAGGAGGCGCCCCGGCCGGGTCACGCGACTCTACAACGTTGCCCCTGGATATCGATCCCAAACTTGAGCCTTCCCAAACACGCGAACTGCTCTCTCTTTTGCATCGGTACAACGACTGTTTCGCGACGACATCCCGAGTTCGCCAGACGCCCGTCGCCAAGCATCGAATTATTGTCGACACAGCAGCGCACCCGATTCGCCAACCGCCGTACCAAGTTTCCTTGAAGGAAAGGCAAACCATCCAGGAGCAAGTGCGCGAAATGATACGCAACGACTTCATCCAACCATCCGTCATCCAAACCAAACGTCATCCAAACAGTCCGTGGTCCGCACCTGTACTACTGGTCAAGAAAAAAGACGGGACCCTTCGATTTTGCGTTGACTACCGGCGACTCAATAAGGTGCCCAAGAAGAACGTGTATCCACTCCTACGGATCGACGACACCCTCGACCGTCTTCGTCATGCCCGATATTTTTCGTCCATCAACTTGAAGAGCGGATACTGGCAGATTGCAGTGGATGAGCGCGACTGCGAGAAGACCGCATTTATAACCCCGGATGGCCTCTACGAGTTTAAGGTGATGCCGTTTGGCCTGTGTACAGCGCCCGCGACATTTCAACGAGTCATGGACACTGTGCTCGCCGGTCTGAAGTGGTAGACATGTCTCGTGTATCTTGATGACGTTGTCATCTTCTCAAGCACATTCACAGATCATATGGTGCGTCTTGAAGCGATTCTTCAAGCTCGTCTGAACGCCGGACTCACGCTCAAGCCTTCGAAGTGCCGGTTCGCATACAGTTAACTGAAGTTCCTTGGCCATATCGTCAGCCAAGTGGGTGTGAAGCCAGATCCCGAGAAAACGGCTGCCGTCGCATCCTTCCCTCCACCGTCGGGCAAGAAGACCGTCAGAAGCTTTCTCGGTCTCTGCGCATACTTCAGACGTTTCGTTCGGAACTTTGCCCATATCGCGGCGCCACTTTACCGCCTTACGAAGGATAGCATTGCCTTTGAGCGGACCGAGGAACAACAATCAGCATTCCGCCAATTAAAACACGCCCTTGCACGATCCCCCATACTGGGCCATTTTGACCAAGACACCGACACTGAACACCACACGGACGCGAGCAACAAAGGACTAGGAGCGGTGCTTGTGCAATTCCAGGACGGCGCTGAGAGGGTTATTGCGTATGCCAGCCGAGCTCTCGAAGGTGTAGGGCAATTACTCAACAACCGAAAAAGAGTGCCTCGCTGTCATATGGGCCATCATCAAATTCCGGCCCTATCTGTACGGTCGCCCTTTTCGTGTCGTCACCGACCACCATTCGCTATGCTGGCTCGCCAATATTAAGGATCCAGCAGGTCGCAGTCTTCGGTGGAGCCTTCGGCTACAGGAGTACGACGTCCCTACCACCTAAAAGTCCGGCCGCAAACATCATGATGCTGACTGCTTGTCTCGAGCCCCCGTGGAGCCGGCACCGGGAGGCGAAAATGACGAAGAGGACGGCTTTCTTGGGGAATTGGACACGCAGATATGGCTGCTCGGAAACGCAGTGATCCTCAGATTGGTCAGCTGATGGCGCACTTGGAAGGTTACGAAGCTGCGGTGCCTCGTGTTTTCGAGCGCATGCTGCCGACGTTCAAGATAATGCACGGTGTATTGTACAAGCAGAACTTCGACAGCAGCCCGAGGTCGTGGCTCCTTGTTGTGCCGGAAGACCTGCGCGCCGAGGTCGCCCAAGCTTGCCACGACGATCCTACAGCTGGTCACTTTGACTACAGCCGGACACTTTCACGTATTTGAGAACGGTACTACTGGCCCACACTTCCTAAGTACGTCCGTCGCTACATAAGAACTTGTCGAGAGTGTCAGAGGCGCAAAACACCGCCCATACGACCAGCTGGTCTTCTCCAACCACTCGAACCACCGCCTGTTCCGTACCACACTGTCGGAATGGATTTTCTTGGTCCATTTCCAACGTCGCAGTCGGGCAACAGGTACGTTATTATAGCGGCGGACTACCTAACGCGATACGCGGTGTCCCGAGCACTTCCGTCAGCGACAGCTGTTGAGGCAGACAATTTTTTTATTGAGTGCATTGTGCTCCGTCACGGTGCCCCTGCCGTTTTGATCACTGACCGAGGTGCCGCGTTTCTGGCCAAGCTCACACAGGAGATCCTCCGTCTCAGCTGCACCAGCCACCGCCTAACTACTGCGTGCCATACGCAAACAAATGGGCTGACGGAGCGGCTGAACAAGACCATGGCCGACATGATCGCCACGTACGTGGATGTCGCCCATCGCAGTTGGGACGCGGTACTGCCCTACGTTGCATTCGCTTATAATACCGCTGTCCAGGAGACGACAGGTATGTCCCCTTTCCAGCTGGTCCACGGCAGACAGGTCACCACGATGCTCGACGCTATGCTACCGCACGAGCCACCTGTCGACGTAGACGATGGCGCCCGACTAGTATGCGAGCGCGCGGAAAAAGCTCGGCAACTCGATAGACTCCACATCCAACACCAACAGCTAGCCGACGCTCGTCGGTACAATCTCCGTCGACGCGACGTCCAGTTTTACCCTGGAGATAAGGTCTGGCTGTGGACGCCGGTACGCCGCCGAGGTCTCTCCGACAAACTCGCGAGTGGAAGAAAAAGACGAGGAACGATTCTCGCGCGCCGACGACGACGTTGCTGCTGGTGGACGTGCCTGTTTTCCTGTGCTCCCTTGCTTCACCTGTTCTCGCCGCCGGCCTGTACGTCAAGCCGTGACAATATGACAGCTAGAGTTCATTTTGAATGACTTGGTTGCAAAAATCACAATAAATAGAAGTTGAGTACTGAGGTTGTACATGCCATGTGTCTCCATATAGCTGGATATTGCAACTATTAACTATATGACCCAGACTGTTGTGAACCAAGTGGAATAATGGCAGTTTTTCTGGTCATTTCTAGCCATACATTATCATATATCCAACTATAACACAGCCAAATATAGTCTAAATTTAACTTGTTTCTGGTGGCCTGAGTGCAAAATAAGTTGCCATGACCATAACATTTTAGGATCCGCTGCTCGTTGCTGTTATGGGAACCAACTACTTAAAATTAAGAAACCTTTCCAGCTGTATTTTCACATTATACCTGCTTTGTGTTTGGAATGGACGTGATTTATAAATTTCTACCCCATAAAGCAACCAACCGCTACTTGTATCAGTGAAATGAGAGTATGAGTGAGTTGGCCTATATGTTACCTTCAGTATGATGGCATCACTTGTACGTTACTGAACGGCATTCTTGTGATGACAGTTTGCTTCCTTTCTCGCACATTTGTTAACTGTCTGATGAAGCAGTGCCCTTTTATACGCTGGCATATTAAACAGTGAGCAGCAGCACTTCTAAATTACTGTGCCTCGCTCGTTTGGGTACCTTGTGCGTATCTAGATGTTTATGCAACCATGTGTGTTTTATGTTTTTGATGAGGGTACATAAAATCTTTGCATTCTTTGTGAGCATGCTGAATGTTAATGAACTTTGGTCTGAAAATGAGCAGTGTATAGTTTATTAAGATAATAATAAGCCTGATCATTACCTGAGAGTAAATTGCTATCACTTTTACTCGGATTTCACATTTTGTAAACTATTGTTAGCTTTAAAAAAAGCAGCTGCGGTGGGTAAGTAAGCCCAAAAGGTGCTTATTTCCACTGAAATGCACTTTCAGGTGTTCGCATCATATACTGCTAAATTCTAAATTCAGTTCAGTACTGATATTCAGATGTGACACGAACGACTAGCAGTGCATTTCCATCGGCATTCAGAAAGTTCCAGAAGTTTGTTTCCATACTGCATGAAACTAGAATGAATCTCACATATACAGGAGATCATGACTAAAAAGGGTTCATTCCTGGGGCAAAGTCATTGAAATCTCGTTATTGAAATTGCATGCGTACCATCAGCTCAAATATATGCTGAAGTTTCGCCCAGCCATGATCTACGGCGATTGGCGTAACGTTCGATGGAAACTGCGAGCAGTGCGGAAATACAGCTACCTTCAGAACGGTCGACGAACTACGGTGGGTAGTGCGTGCGCATCCAGACTGGGCATTTGCCGCGGGGGGTAGTGCCAGGGGGGCTGGGAGGACGACGAAGTGTTTAGAACGAAGACGACGCTGTGGTGCGCGTTTGTGTGCTGTGCGAATGTCCCAAGCCGTCGATCCTATGCCTAGCAGATTACCTCTGCTGCTTATAGCCATCACGTAACAATATGGACCTAATTCACTGAGGCAGGACTCCGCGCTCGACCTGCTGAGGCGAAATTATATAGCTGCCCGATCATAGGGCCCACTGCGCTTTGGTCGCTGTACAAAACAGCCAGAGCCCGTTCTTTACAGATTAATGACTATGTTATTGTTAAAGCCACGCAAATCATGCATGTGGCTGCATGCAACAACCATATATGCAGTACGAGGTCTGTTAGAAAAGTATCCGACCTTTTGGCGAAGAAAAAAAACTGG
The DNA here is from genome assembly GCF_055824585.1 of Amblyomma mixtum. NCBI lineage: Eukaryota > Metazoa > Arthropoda > Arachnida > Ixodida > Ixodidae > Amblyomma > Amblyomma mixtum. The sequence continues at coordinate 330,039,105 of NC_143014.1, read as the reverse complement.
CATAACTGGAGCGTTGGAAACCTAATCACCTTCAAAGTAGTCTCCTTGGGACTCCACATACTTCTCCCAGTGGTGCTGCCATTGTTGGAAGTATTCCGAAAAAGCCCCTTTCGGAATGGGGTTCAGCTCAGCTGTCGTTGCAGCCATAATGTCCTCTCTTTTCTGAAATCGCGCTCCTTTCAATGGCCTCTTGATTTTGGGAAACAGCCAGAAGTCACAGGAGGCCATATCAGGAGAGTAAGGAGTCTGTTGAACTACAGCAGTCTGGTTTTTCGCGAAAAAAGTCTGAATTTAGTGCGAGGAATGTGCAGGAGCATTGTCATGATGGATGCGCCAATTTCCTGTTGACCTCAACTTCGGCCTCTTGCGCCGCACAGCACCACGCAGGCGACGGAGGACATCCCTGTAGTATTTTTTTGGTCAATGTTTACTCTGTGGGGTGCGTACGCGTATTGTTCCCCACAGAGGGAGTCAAAGAAAGCAGTCAGCATCACTCTGACATTGCTGCGCACTTGGCGGGACTTCTTTGGTCTTGGTGACGTGGAATGCTGCCATTGTGACGACTGGGATTTGGTTTCCGGGTCGTACCTGTACGCCCAAGACTCGTCACCAGCGATTATGGTGTTGATGAAGTCGGGGTCAGTGTTTGTGGAATCCAGCATATCCTGTGAGACTTCAACACGAAGCTGCTTTTGCTCCACCGTGAGCAGCTTCGGCGCGAATTTCGCCGCAACTCTCTCCATGGCCAAATTTTTGGTGATAATGGAATGTGCAGAAAATTGGTGATGTCCACCTCTTCCACAATTTCTCGGATAGTCACATGATGGTCCCGCGTCACCACAGCGTTCACTTCGGCAATGACCTGGTCATTTCGACATGTTGATGGCCGACCGGAGCGTGGCTCGCTCTGCACCAATGTGCGACCGTCTTTAAACCAATTGTACCACTGCTTATTCTGTGTGCTGCTCATAGCAGTGTCACCGAAAGCCGTCTGAATATTCCGAATGGTTTCCACTTGGCTGTCGCCCAGTTTCTGGCAAAATTTGATGCAGTAGCGCTGCTTCTGTCGCTCCGCCATTTTCCTTGCAATAAAAAACCGACAAGAGCCCTGCGCACTGCCTCACTCAAACGCTGCGTGCCAGTGACTGACGCTGTCGGTAGGCGAGAAAAAATTTGTGCATGCGCACGAAGGTTCAAGGTAGGCTGGTGCAAGCGTGCTTGTTCCAAATCCATCAGGTGTTTGTAAAAAAAAATAAAGTCGGATACTTTTCTAACAGACCTCGTATACATATGCTCGCGAACGCGCTTAATTCAAGCGCACATATTCGATCGCCCCATGTGGAAACTATTCTAATACAGCTTAAATGAAATGCTCCGGTCCATGCAAAATCAACACATTAAGTCATACTAGGTGATTGCTTAATGTGCTGCCCGTGCTTCCGTGCATGCTGGTGCGCGCATGCTTTCAAGAGCTGCGGATAACCCTGCTCGTGAACGCGCGTAAGGGCAGCTGCGGGCGGAAGTATTGCAAGCACTTAACGGATTGTTTATAGGTTCGACACTCGGTGCGAAATCAGCAATAGAATAATGACGGAAGCTTCGTAAGCTATAGGCGGTAATCCGCGAGCATGTGGACTAGTTGTGGGGCATATCTAGCTGCATGCCGTGCTGCATGATGACATTTGCATGATGGCCAACCAAAACACATGAGAACAGCTGCACCGTTCGTTCCGTTACACTTTACCGGCACTTTCATTGTAAAATAAGCTATCGCCACGCCAAGAAAACGCGTATTCAGCGGCCTACACGGAAGCAATATGCATAATCACCATCGCACTGCCTGACTGCACTTGATGGAGCTTTTCTGTTTTCTGTCATTCTTGCATACAGAAATTCAACTTGCACGCAGAGAGACCTTCAGAAATGCTGTATGCAGAAAGCGCATACAGGTCTCTTTGTGAGTCCGTGGGCTGCTTATTCTGTTGGTCATTCAGGATGCTTTGTATGCAGCTGTCGGTGGCGGCTTGTCTGCTTGTCTCCTTCGAAACCTCCCGCAAAACTCTGCTCCACCTCCTTTGCCGAATCTCCATGGCCGACAACGAGATGGCGCCACGAATGCAATAGCTGAGAAACTGGCCCGTTTCATTTCGTCGTCGCCGCAGACAATGAGAATATCCGACGTTTTCTTCTTTATTCAAGCAAGCACCCCAAACAAATGTGGTGGAAAACAATTTTGCCGACCAAATGCCGTGTATTTGCGATAATTGAGCTGGAACAATTCACTGGTTTAGCTGTGAGGTGCATTATACGGCGCACGTTTAATTGCGGAACACGCTGTAGTGTTGATGTGCTTTTATTTTTCATTAACTGCAAATGCTTTATACAAATGATTGTGCAATTTCGACTCAGTCATTTTTTAGGTTCCCTTTTTAAGCGTTACAATGTAATATAATACTCAAGTTAAGACATGCTAATCCAGATTTTATTGTATTGAACCGCAGAAGTTCACATTTTCAGCCCTGTTTTACGTGACGTGACTGAACAGCGATATTTTTTGATCCCGGCCCCTCATAGCCCGAGTCGCTTTGGGAAGTTAAACCCCATAAGCCCTCAAAGCAGACACACTTTGTGTAAGGTTGGCTGTAGAATTGTTGTAATATCGCAGTCGAGGTTTCTGAGGCTTAACGTCCCAAAGCAACTCAGGCTATAAGGGACGTCATAGCGGAGGCAGGGATTGAATCTGCATCTTTTGGGTCAACAGACTGGCACCATAACCACTGAGCCACTGCGGCGACGTGACTGCCCTTAAAAGTATGTTGTTGTCGATGGGCCTAGTATTTATGTTTCTGTTTATTTATTATGATCAATGTGGCTATGTGATATCTTTAAAATATGAAACCGATAAAAATTGCCAATGGCTTTTACTTACAAACACATGTGCAATCTTCATCTTCAACCACTCACTGCTCACGCTACTTGCACTTAATTTATGAATGACCTCACTTCATGCATTGTTCTTGTGAAAGAAGGTCATTTTTTCCCTCTTCATGTAAATTTACCATGTGCTGCAAAAGTTTACAGTCCGCTATACCCTTAGAAGCAAAGGCACGGAGGACTGTAAACTTTTGTTACAGACGGTACAAATTTTTATCAAGCAAAACATCATCTTGCAAGCACTTATTGTATAAAATTAAATTCACCATTGTTCAACCCACCTTTGGTTACTCATGATTTCCGGTCACCATTGCATGTTGCCATGGTACTGCACCTGCCGGGACAAAGTGGTGCGTCAGCTTTTCGCGCACTTGGTTGGCATGCCTGGAAAGAAATTGCACTCAAGCTATATTTCATTATCTCGATAAGCCAGCTCCAGTGCTGCATGTCACACAGTGCCAAAATGCTCCGAGCCTCTGATGTGTATCATTATAAACGAGGACTTCTGAGACTGGGTTCTACAGAAACCTCTAGTTTATTGGGTTACTTTTTTCCTTTGGGATTTTCTGTCTATAAGAAATCAAAACAGATTACGTGAGGTTTAGTAAGTTGAACAAGTATGACTGGAAATGCCTGACACCTAATGTATGCTCCTGTTTTGATGGCACATGTAGTGCAATGCTTGGTACAAATAGCTGTATAACAAACCGCACACCGTGTAGCGTTGCAGCCTGTGAGCCTTTGAGCCCTCAAGGCCGAGCTGGAGTCGTCATCCCTCCAGCTTCCAGGAGAGAGGCGGCCCTCCCTATCTTCAGCGTCGGCAGAGCCAAGCGGGCAGTACATTGAGGTGGATTCTGCGGACTCTTTAAGGAGATAGTTGTGCAGCACTATGCATGCACCAAAATATCTGTTGATGTTAATTGTTTTCGCCTTGAAGGGTAGCCGCAGAATCCTCCACCTCTGTGCCAAGATGCCAAATGCATTTTTTGTTATGCGGCGTGCCCGGCTCAGCCGATAATTGAAAATTCGGCGCTCGTAGTTCGACTGCACCGTAGTTTCATGCAGGTCTGAAGACAAGAACATGAGTGATCAAGTATAGAGAACATTTGCATGCACTTCTCAGTCGCAAGCAATGCACTGTGAGACCAAACAGCCTACTCTTCTGCATGAGAAACATGACCTTAGAGCCTTCAGTGAAGCTGCAAAGTTTCAAGCGTGAAGAATACGAGGTCTGTTAGAAATGTATCTGATTTTATTTTTTTTTTGTGAACATCTGATGGATATGAAACAAGCGCGCTTGCATCAGGTGACCTTGAACCTTCGTGCGCATGCAAAATTTTTTTCCCGCCTGCCGATTGCGTCAGTCGCTGGGGCGCAGCATTTGAATGAGGCAGTGTGCAGTGCTCTCGTCGGTTTTTTATAGCAAGGAAAATGGCGGAGTGACAGGAGCAGGGCTACTGCAACACATTTTGCCATAAACTGGGCGACAGCTAAGTGGAAACCGTTCGGAATATTCAGACGGCTTTCGGGGACGATGCTATGAGCAGCACACAGATTAAGCGGTGGTACAATTGATTTAAAGATGGCCGCACATCGGTGGAGAGGGAGCCGCGCTCCGATCGGCCATCAACATGCCGAAATGACCAGGTAATTGCCGGAGTGAACGCTGTGGTGATGCAGGACCGTCGCGTGACTCTCTGAGAAATTGAAGAGGTGGACATGAGCAATTTTTCTGCACATTCCATTATCACCGAAGATTTGGCCATGGAGAGAGTCGCGGCGAAATTCGTGCCGAAGCTGCTCACGGTGGAGCAAAAGCAGCTTCGTGTTGAAGTCTCACAGGACAAGCTGGATTCCACAAATAGTGACCCCGACTTCATCAACACCATAATAACTGGTGACGAGTCTTGGGTGTACGGGTACGACCCGGAAGCGAAATCCCAGTCCTCACAATGGAAGCATTCCACGTCACCAAGACCAAAGAAGGCCCGCCAAGTGCGCAGCAATGGGAAAGTGATGCTTACTGCTTTCTTTGACTCCCTCTGCGTGGCACACTACGAGTACGCACCCCACAGGGTCAAACAATGACCAAACAGTACTACTGGGATGTCCTCCGTTGACTACATGATGCTGTTCGGCGCGAGGAACCGGAGTTGAGGTCAACAGAAAAGTGGCTCATCCATCACGACAATCCTTCTTCAGAATCCTCGCACTTGATTCACTTTTTTGGCGAAAAACCACACTCCTGTAGTTCAACAGACTCCTTACTCTCCTGATAAGGCCCCCTGCGATTTCTGGCTGTTTCCCAAAATCAAGAGGCCATTGAAAGGAGCGCGATTTCAGACAAGAGAGGACGTTATGGCTGCAACGACAGCTGAGCTAAACTCCATTCCGAAAAGGGCCTTTTCGGAATACTTCCCACAATGACAGCACCGCTGGGAGAAGTGTGCAGAGTCCCAAGTAGACTACTTTGAAGGTGCCTAGGTTTGCAACGCTCCAGTTGTACAAGTTTTTTTTTCCTCGGCCAAAGGTCGGATACTTTTCTAACAGATCTCGTACTTAGGCTCATGCTGCTGCTAAGTGTAGAAAAGTTACTGCATGTGTATTGGTTTTTCTGGTACTCCTGCCAATGCACACCTAGAGCAGCATTTCTGTAATGTGATTTCGATACACTTATTAACAGCAAGGTTACCGGTTTACAGGAATGAACCACAAACGTCCTAGTTAGATGAAAAGGTGATGATGCAAAGGCTGGGTTGACAAATTTGTGGCATGCAACACAAAACTCCTAGCATGCTTTACATGGCCTATGTTACAGGTTTCTTGAAATGGTAAAATATGAGAAACATTGATGAAACTAGGCATGCAACCTTTGGGGAGGAAAAAAATATTGAAAATTCAGATTATAACAGGTGCACACTTCACTGCTTGATCACGCCAGTGATATAGCTCTTTTCATTTTAAGTGCAGTGAAACATCAGATGTGGTCCTCTACCTCGTCTTGGATAAGGCCGAATCATGTACTCTTTCATCGGGAAGGCCTCGTCCCACACGAAGAAATAGGGCAGCGGCCTCTCACCGCCTGCAGGCCTTGCAGTGGGAAAGCGCCACTCGCCACCAGCGATCTTTTTTTGTAGTGTTGACGAGGCGAAAATTCCGCCATTGGAATCATTTCCAAAGTGCTCCATTTCGACGTAGAGGAACATGTATAGAAGATAGTTCGAAATTCAGTGCAGATCGAGTAGCAATGAATGTGTTTCTGACAACTGCTCTTTTGATTTGTACCTGTAAGTTATGTTTTAAAGGTCACTACATGTTGCAGTTGCTGAGAATGTGCAGTTCTCAATAATTTTATACATGGATTGAAACCCAAAGGGCTTAAACGAAATGTTGCCCTCTGCATGGCATTGAGATTGACAGTGTGTCTTATTTATTCACCGCTACCTGATAGTCAGCAGTCATGCAAGCCTGTGGTGGGCCTCACTATTAAGAAGGTGTCAGCGAACTGAACGTGCCAAGATTGTCATATAGTAGACAGCCTTACCTGTAGTGTGGATCTTAGACAGCAAGCAACGACTTGTTGAATGATTCTTTGTAATTCCTAACTGCACTTCCAGAGTTGACAAGGCATTCAATCAAAACATGCTTTCCGTCTATGGCCCCAACACAGTGCGGCATCTGCCATTTTTCTTCAAAGTCTGCTGCAATCTGCAGCATAAATTTTAACGGATATACTTCTATATATCAAACTGAATTGCGTTGGTCATTCATTCATTGTTCGTGTGAAGTATTCCGGAACACCATCATCAGTAACACCTTTGCCTGCAGAGCACAGCAGCAGTAACATAATTATTATAGTGAAGCTTACTTTTAGCCACTCGTCTGCCACCTGTGGATGCCTTAGATAGAGTGGCTTTAGCACATCCCACAGTGCCTGGCAGAGTGTTGCCACAAGACAGCATGCGGCGGACCTTCCCACCAAGAAGCTGTACGACAACTCCCTCAGGCTTTCACCCGTGGTCAGGAACCTGCCAAAGCAATGACATAAAAAGGTTGAACAGCATAGATACTCACTTAACTGGGAAATTGATTTACACACCACAGACGAACTGTTTATACTTGATTATTTATAATGAAAACAGTGCTCACTACTATGCAGCATGAACTCATGAAACAGATCAATTCAGCAAGCATTGCTTTATGACATGGTCAGAACTACAATTGTTATCTGCTATACATGCCAATAACCTTTGCGATTTTTCTAGCAACGCGGGTTTCCTAATTGTCATGGCGAAACGGTCAGCCGCTGAAATCGCACTCCTGAACGTGGTGTCCCGCACAGTTATAGAACTTCGCACCAGGTCCAGGAGTCGACACAAAGTCCGACGCAGCATCCGGAGAAAGCTACAATGCGCAATGGAGAAAAAAGGATTGAAGAAGGAAGGTTGAAAAGTTGTTTCTTTGCGCCATAAAGACAGAAATGAAAAGTTACTCTCTGTAGTATTCTTCATCGTGCGCCCGCAGCTGCGGTAGCAGGCGGCTTGCATGTCCGGCCACTTCCCGCGATCGGAGGCAGGGTCGAACCCACCAGCGACGCCGTCGCCGCTCTTTCTGTGCCGTACGCGCGCGCGCAGCAAGAGCTTGCGCGGCCGCAGAGCACATCAGAACAGTGACGACGTCTTCCTCTTCGCTGAGGTCGCCGTAAAACGTACTTTTGTTCAACCGAGGTGTGATACCCCAAAATGCCTCGGGACAAGCGCGAGCAGGTGACTGGCGCGAACCCGCAGCAGACGGAAAAAGTGCACGAAAGACCACATTCCCGATGGTTTTCGTTTGGAACGAGAACAGAACGAGAAGGCGACTCGCGTAGTCGCCTTCCTAGTGTGAACATCGGTAGTGGTGAGCTGCTCCCGGGTCGCATGCGACTGCGAGTCGCACGCCCTTTGAGACTCGCAAGTGTGAATGAGCCTTATAGCCTCTTTCGCATCGGAGCCGCAGCGGCCTGCGCTTGGGAAGTCGCCTGAGCTGTAATAAAAGGCCTACTCCACACATCGCTTTACTGTCAACAGCATCATCTCACAATAAAATAATCGTATGGTAAATTTCTGCGACGCCTTGAGCAGCGAAGCGAGCGGGCGCAAGGCGAGCCGCACCCCAACGCCGGGCCCGCGGCAGCTGCGAGGCGGTTGTGGCAAGAAGTTTGCTCGTATGAAAGTCGTTACCTTTGCCAACAGCTCAGTATTGGTCAGCGATCATCTAAAATGACACATTTTTCACAATTCTTATCCCAGGGTTTATTATTTACGTCAAGAACACTCTTTAGCTCGTTTTTATGACGCCGGCAGACGGGATCCAGGCCGGCCGGCCAGCCGACATGCTCGGCGTACTTCACGTTCGCACAAGAAAATACAAAACAGCCACGATACCAGAGAGGATGCTTCCTAAATTCGAGCAACGACACTATGCCTGTGCAAAAGTGGATTTTTCGGCAACGACACCGCATGCGGCAACGCCGGGCGACGAACTGCGCGCTAGTCACAGGCTGCCCTAGTCGTACGCTAGGCCTAGCTGGTTTCGCATCAAAGCAGCAGCTGACGGCGCTTCGGAAGTCGCCTGTGCTATAATAAAAGGCCTACTCTTCACATCGCTTTACTGCGAACTCGTCCCATATAAAAGATGTGTTCGATTTCCATGACGCCTTCAGCGACGGAGCTAGCAGTCGGCAGGCGAACCGCACCAAGTAGCAGCAGCACCAAAGCAGCTGTGGGATGAAATCTGCTTGTATCGCAGTCATCACTTTTACCAGCAACTCGCTACTGGCCAGCGAATCGCACACACTTTTCGCACATGTGTCCCCGCCTTACATCACTTCGCCCGTTTTTGAAATTCCTCTGCACGTGCGAACGTCTTGAAGAGTTGTGCTCTGCTCCACCGAGTGTTGTCATCATAATTTCACAGTGGGCGTCGTTCTCAACCGATGAGGAGGCTGGACTGATCGGGCTCATCGAATAAAGGCGCTTTATTTGGGACATGCGGTACAAGCACTATCATCGACGAGATTTGAATGAAGTCGCCTACAGCGAAATAGCAGCTGCACTTGGCGACAAGTTTCTGGTTTTTAAAGCGAAAGCTTTACTACTTGCACTTTCAGCCTTTGCCGTGGCGCGGCGGTGCCACCACCACCGGCGCCTAACGCCTGCGCTCTCCGCTAGGAGCGCAACAGGTGCTTTGTGACGTCACGCCGAAGGGAAGGGCGACCGACTCGCGCCGTCGCAATCCGCGGCGGTGCCACCACGGCGTCGCCTGCGCGATCGAAGCGCGCTTTTGAGCAACGGCGCGCGCCGCCGCCGGAGCAGATCGCGGCGGCCACGACCACGGGCGCCTAACTCCTGCGCTCTCCGCTAGGAGCGCGATTGTGGCGTTACGCTGAAGAGATTTAGGCTCGACTCACGTCGCTAGAAAGCAGGAGCTGTGCCAACCACCAGCGCCTTAACATTGCTTCGCGGCGATGCCGCCTACCACTAGGGAGGCTCGTCGTAATGCGCGTAAAAGAGAGCAGCGAGCTACAGAGACAGAGGAAGAGCGTGAAACAAGACTCGCTAAGCGACGTGCCCAGTATGCGGCTCGGCGAGAACTTGCGGGCTACATAGATTAGCCAAGTGATCACCACAGCAGCACCAAGGTATACAACAAGTTTCACACAAGCACCACAACAGCACGACTATCATGTGAGCGAGGGCGTAGCCATGGGTATTGCTTTCGCGGTTTCCCGGCTTAACCAAGTTGAGCCACAGCCATTTTTTCTTCGGTGGTTCGTCAATCGCCTTGAGTAGTAGCAATGCTGCGACAGCCGCGCCCGCTGCTTGAACGTCACCCATTGCACCGCCTTGCCGAGTCCACGTCTGTGGCACAAAGAGACCATGCGCACGAAGCAGCAGAGTCGAGCTGTCGGGATAGGATGACGTCGGCGTGAGGTCGGCGCTGTTGTAGGCAGAGTGTGACACACGGGTCGGCCGACGGCTGCTGTCGCCGACGCGACGGGGATGCGCTCGTCGGACGACGATCGGCGCTCGGTCGGCGTCTGCGCAGTTTGACAAACGCGCCGACGGCACGAAAATCGCTGCCGCCGGCCATCGCTAGACTGAAATCGGCCGATCGTCGGCCTAGTGCGTGTGACCGCGCCTTAACGAGTCGCTGCCTTCTTAATTACAATGTAAACCCGGTTATTCCTGCTCATGACCTTACATACTCATGTTATTGTTGTGAACGCTATAGTTATTGAGCAATCTTTGCGGAGGATTTAAAAGATTTCAAAGCTTGTGAAACATATTAAAAAATGCAAAGAATAAACGAGAAAGAAGAACGAAGGCAACCAAGGACAGGTGGCGCAAGAAAAACCTTTCGAGCAAAAGGTATCATCAAACCTTCAATTTCAGACCCGGAAAGAACGAAACATTGCGTGAAATAAAAAAAAATGCAGATATTTTACTACGGTAAAAGTGACAGCGCAAGGAAAACAACCGTCGAGCGTGCATTTCTTGCCTCAAAATTACCTGCGCGGCAAATGAAAAAAAAAAAAATCGGCTGTGGTTGAGCTCTGGTTAAACCTGGTTTAACTCCGTACCTCTAACTACGCCTTGTTAACGCTGTCCAACTGGGCACATCATCCTCTGTCGTCGCTGATCCGCTTTCCGGGGCTACACGCGCTCGCCGAACCGCTTCGTTATTACTACGCTTCTCGAGCCGCCTAAAGGCCGTTGTACGATCGCTTTTGAGCGGATCCGCCAGGCAGGCGGACTGGCGGACCGAACGACCAGACAATAGGCATTCGCCCCGTTCGGCAGGCGGAACGAAAGTTGGTGAACTTCAACTTTGGGGCGGACGAGCGAACCGCCCGGCGACCGAATTGCAGCGATTGGCTGCTTTTTACGTGACGTAGGCATCCGCTCCTGCCGGGCAAGATGGCCGTCCGTCGACTGAACTGGGGAGCGAGGCATAGGTCGTGGCTGTAGTGGTGGCACCTATGCCGCGAGGCATACTATATTGGCCACATGTTGATATTACGAGTGTTCAGAGCGACTGCAAACTTCTCCGCGTGCAGCAGCGGCGAGCAGCGACAATTTCCCGAGTTGAAATCGACGCTGATGTAGTTGACAGAGCGCCTCTTCAAACCGACGCAAGACCTACGCGTTGGCTGTGTCACGAAGTGTTTATATGGAGCTGTTTGTGGTTGCTGCAAGCGTTCTTAATTCCTGCGAGGATCATCACGCACAGCGGCGAACAACAGCTGCTCACGGTGAACTTTTGTGCGTGCATGAGCTGCGTAGCACAGTGACTAGTGTCCGTGTAGTGAAAGTGATTGCGATCGAAGCGAGTGCTTTTACGTCAAGGCAGTGAAATGTGCGCCTTCGAGAGCTCACTACGCACGCCGTGCTTTCCGAATGCTGAAATGAACGTGGCGTTGTGCAGCTAGTCGCATTCGTTGCGATGGTTGCAGTGATCGCGACCGAAGCGTGCACATGACGTTGTTGCTGGCTACGCATTCGTTACCATTTTGTTCGCGATTCGTGTTGGTACTGTGCTTGAGAATTGCCGTGTGTGCGACGTGACGCGACGCGAGCTTGGCTGCACGGCCGTAGGACTGTTTTGCGGCGACAACAACGATGTCGCCATCCTTCTGAGCTTTGGTGCTCCATTCAGTACGTTTTGTGATGATGGGTGCTCGGTTTACGACTCGCCGGAGAAACTGTGTAACCTGTGTGAAAACATCGGTGCAGTGCAAATGTATCTTCGGGAGCGTCATTTATTTTTATTTCCTGCCGGCTGTGCGCACATTTGCCTGCAATAAACATATCGGCGTGATGAATGGGTGACTGAACACTTCCGCTAGCCATTTCGGTTTAGGTTGTAACAACATGGTATTCCGCGATTACAAACAAGAATCATTGCCGCTTTTGAATCACGACTGATTGACAGTGTACAAATCTCTAATATGTGCCAACTCATAAGTCTGTTTTTCATGAGCATTTCAATTGATGTAGTGCAGAAAAAAAAAGTGTGGCAGCAGCTTATGCAATCAAAACTGACCACAGAGCAAGTTGAGCATAACGAGTCTTGATGAAAAAGAAGAAAAAAATATTGAGAAAACCTTTGCCATTGCTTTTTTTCTCTTTTTGCTTAGCAGTGTTAAGTCAATATTGACAAATGCTTGGCAGTATTCAGTTTAAGTGGGATGTTGGTTTCCACTGCAATCAGAAAAATACAGTGGTCTTGAAGCACCTCATAGGCAATGACAGTGTCTGTTGTTGATTTTGCTCATGGTCCTTTTCGATCCGGGGATCAGTGGTACGAAACTGGATGTGTTCGCAATGCTATTGTTGCAGAGCTGCTCGCGAAATCGGCCTTATTGGTGTTAAGCGGTTGTTCAGCGGCGCTTCCTGGGTCAGCCGCAGCACTTTGTTTAACAAGCCATTCTCGAAGCTTTGAGAAGATCTCGTCGATGCACTTGCATATGTCTGTCTGCTACCACCTTCATTTGCCTGTGACTGCTTGCTACAGACATGACTACTTGCAGACTGCAAAATAAGCCCTGTGGAGCTGGTAAAGCTACGCTAGGAACAAAGACGATGGTAACAACATCACTGCACAGGGTAGCAATTCTTGCTCTGTTGTCGTCCCTTAGCACAGTTTCGACATGCCAACTTGCCACCGGTGCACCCCACAGTACGCTGTGATCAAGTTCTGTGAAATTTACAGAAAGCAACAACGGGAGAGGAAGTAGGTTGTATAGGCATATCTACTGCATGCTGTGCAGATAGCTTCCTGCCTTATTATAGCCTGGCCTCTCTGTTTTTAACCCTTCATCACCCAGCACCTATGGCCTTATTTGTGTTATTGGCATGTGCTGCAAATCACCAAACACATTTCATACTCTTGACCCTGCTAGATTGTTTTGGCCCATTAAGTTGTTTGATTCAAATCGGCAAGCTTTTAGAAGACATTTCTGCAATAGCCAACTTTTTCTTGTTCTTCACGACATGCACCTTGACCGCAACATCCCCCTATGATGCTTTTGTTCTTTGCTTTGAAAAAGCATGCAATTCCCCTATTTATGTGAGGCTGGTTTTCTCGTGCTTTAACTTGCATCCAATAGCTCTAAACTGGATCCAAGCTTAAACAGCCAGCCTTCGGCAGATTTCCCTTGCCAATTCTTATGTATCTTGCCTTTTCCTGCAATCTCGGACGTCCGCCAAGGCACTCCTTTGGGCCTCAGCTTTTCATTACTTGCATTATTACTGTCCCTTCAGTGTTTTGTCATATGCCTTCACTGACAGCCATATGGGGTGTGCCATATTGCAATCAATACCAGCATTTCAGTTGTTCAAAACAACAATTAGCATGCCCTGGATTGTCCTGTTTGCTAATGTTACTAAGAATGCAGTAATATTTATTGTTTTTTATTGTCAGCATTGCATTTTGCCAACTTATAAGGCCTTCCGATAAAGGTATATTCACTGTATACTGGTTCAAATACCTAATAATCCTCATACACCCACCCAGAACCTAGGATATTTACACCATGACGTGTTGTTAGTATCACCGTCTTCCAAGTTACTTGCATTTAATTCCTCTGTGTGTCATCAACTTGGGTATTCTAATGGCACATGGCACAAATCTAATTTAACTAGAATCCTTGAATTAGTTCAGTCCTGAGCCGCTTGTTTTATTTTCTCAGGCCATTTTTGAAGGTCCAATGTGACAGCACTAAAAGTGCATATTTGAATGTCTTCATCTTATGCAGGTTTTTTTTGCTCCTTACCAACACGTCCCCAACTAATCAGTCCCAACTTGTAGTCTCTCGTGCACTAGGTGCACTAACACTCTTGTGCCTCATTTAGCTCATATGCCACTGAATTTCAAGATTCGTTTTTGTTCGTGCCACAGAAGGCTGTAACGGTCTTGCATCCCACAAGGCTGTGTATCTTACTGTCCATCGAAGTGGTTACTACAGAAATCATGCTATAAATTACGAACTCACTGAGCTCCTACCTGGCACACCATTTTAAAGCTCGCTACTAAACTAACGTCATTTAGGACCACTGAGGTGTGATAAATATGAAAACAAATAGATCTGATATAGTGCTCAGTCACTCGGTCACCTCGGCAAACCAGTACAATGCTCTCTTGTGCATAACGTGTTCATTGAGAACTTTGTTCATAATTTATTTCAAACTATATCGGGGCAGATTTACACAATAGTAGCATTTGGGCTAACTTTGCACAAGCTAGCTCTAGCTACCTACATTCGCTCACTGCAAAGCTAAACATGCATTAGTGCACCCACCTGTTGTTGGCCAGGCTTCTCTTTGTGCTTGTCTGTTCTGCTCAGCTGAGCAACACACTGACTTCATGATGTGGCTCAGTGAGAATTCTACATGTGTACGAGGGGGTAACCAAAAGAAACCGGAATAATTTTTTGAATCGGCACAGCTTCTGTGGTACCGCGTTTTGCCGCTAGGAGTGCATAGAACGAACATTTCAGAGGCAGTAAGCCGAGTGCCGTCGCTGAAGGAGGTCAGACTAGTTTAGGCAGAGTTTTAGAGTGACGACTGTTTTGTGTGAGTGTCGTTTTTGTAATGGCTGATTTTCGTGAACAGCGTGCGCCGGTGAAATTCTGATTTTTTTCTCGAAAAAAGTGGAACGGAAATTTTTGAAATATTCAGAAAGACGTTCAAGGACGATGCTATGGGGACAACTCAAGTGTTCCTGAATTAAATCCTGAATCAAAGCAACAGTCATGCCAATGGAAAACTTCAAATTCACCTCGCCTCAAGAAAGCTCGTCAGGTGAAATCAAACCTCAAAACAATGCTAATTTGTTTTTTTCAACGTGAGAGGAGTCGTCCATTCAGTATTTTTTCCGCAGGGTCAGACAGTTAACCAGGCTTTCTGCTTGTATGTTTTGAAAAGATTGGGCAACAGTGTTCGGTGGAAGCGGCCTGATTTGTGGCAAACGGGTGACTGTTTTTTCCACCATGGCAATGCCCCTGCTCACACAGCCCTGTCTCTACGACAAATTCGGACCAAAAATGGCATGACCTCTGTTCCTCAACCCTCATACTCACCCGACCTTGCCACGTGCTACTTTCTTTGTTTCGTAGAATGAAAAAACAGGTGAATAGAAAGCGTTTCGCTGATGTTGCTGAGGTGAAGAAAAAAACGATGGAGGGACTGTCAAGCCTCACAAAAGATGAATTTAAACAATGTTTTGAAAAATGGAATGAAAGATTCGACAAACGTATCATTGTAAGTGGAGAGTACTTTGAAGGATATTGAAGGTCTGTGCTTAAAATGTGAACAAATAAGTTCAAACAAAAATAAGTCCGGTTTCTTTTGGGTACCCCCTCGTATGCTTATGCATGTAACTTGTATATAGTCACATGTACTAAGGATAGTATTAACTGGGCAATTGGTTCAGCTTAAAAGCTCTCATCATCAGATTGCAGCAAAGAGATAGCAATAAAAGACAAAAGTCATCACTGCCTTTCTGTTTTTCTTCGTCATCCTTCGGCCTGACTTCAACTTGGTTTTTTTCCAACTTCCTTATGACTAGTGATAGCTCAGTTAATTCGTTTCCTTGCAACCCAGAGTGGCAGTGGAATAAG
The DNA here is from genome assembly GCF_055824585.1 of Amblyomma mixtum. NCBI lineage: Eukaryota > Metazoa > Arthropoda > Arachnida > Ixodida > Ixodidae > Amblyomma > Amblyomma mixtum. Next base: position 330,023,507 of record NC_143014.1, on the reverse strand, counting down.
GTTATTTTGCTAAGAAATTGGTAGTTAGTAACTAGTACGACATTATTCTACATATAACAAGTGGTGCGGATATCGATTAACAAATACAGATTCTCTCTTTTGCTTGCTGCTTTTTGGAATCAGAGTTGCCCTTAAAATTTCTCATATCATTTTTTACTGATCAGAAAGGACGTACCTTCAAGATTGCTGTAGAGCTTTACTGGAGAACTTAAGCATCTATGGCCCACACATACTTCAATGGCTTATTTTTCAATTCATTCTGTCCTGAGACATCATAGCTCTTATTTCTGAAAATTAACTTTTTTGCATTCTGCTTGATATGATTGTGTTCGTTTGAGGTAAATGCAAAATATGAAGCAGTTCCCGTTCCCTTGACTATACAAAGCATTCTATCCTAGTCTCCGCCAATATTTGCTATGTAAACTTTCCAAATCGGTTCTTGCATTTCCTTAACCTCTAGGCCAGTGTACTTACTCCCTTATCTAATTATGTATGGATTAATGAGGATGGCACAGGTATACTGTTCTGAAATACGGAGCAACCACTTTGTTTTAAATTCATGGGACAGTTAAGAATGCTTTGTGGTCATACGCACAATACGCCACCTTGTTTCTGTGCATGTCAACATTGATTGGCCCTGAACAGAACTTTCAACACTTGTTTACTATGCTGCATACTGGGTTGCACAATGTTCACTGCAATGTCACCTCAGGAAGCACTGGTAAAAGGAAGCGGCCTGCCCACTGTCACTGCAGAACAAAAGCGTGCACTTTAGTACAGTGATGCGCACCATATCCGCTTTGAAGCCACTGAGTGGTATTTCTATTTCGATTTTCGTAATTGTGTGAAAAACATGACGAAAAAAAATCAGAAAAGAAATCAGTATTATTGCGTCGTCATTTTTCTGTGATATTGTAAACACCTGCAGTTAACACTGATCTTCCATATTAGTAAAGGTTGGGAACATGGTAATTTCCTCACGTATAGATGCATTCATATCTGATGGTAACATGCTAAAATATGCTGATTTTTTCATGCATGCATAATACACACATACACATACACCTTTTCTTTAATGAGAGACAGTGGCGTGTTTGATGTCATTTGACCACACATACTATGATGTGGATGGAGTTGAAGTGCGGCGGGAGTGAACAGGGACACAAGAAGAATGATATACAGGTGATGGTGGATTTCCCACTGCTGAAGAACCAAGCTGGGCAAAAATGATCTGGTTTGGTTTGGTTTGGTTTATGGGGTTTAACGTCCCAAAGCGACTAAGGCTATGAGAGACGCCGTAGTGGAGGGCTCCGGAAATTTCGACCACCTGGGGTTCTTTAACGTGCTATGACAGAGCATTGTTAAAGGCTGTGAACAAGCAGTCCACATCAGCAGCAGCAGATGCCCTCTCTACAGATGCAACAACTAATCTTGTCAAGGTCACCTTGACGTCAGAAGCAGTAGCACGGACTAAGCCTCGGTACTATTCCCTTTTATCTAAGAGCACACAGAGGCATCTGCTCTACGTCACCTCTTGTGTAGGACAGTCCAGCGTACACTGTTCGTGATATCGCTTTGGACAGTTGGCAGTATCAGTGAGGTGTTTGTTGCCGGTTGTCTCTTTTTGTTTCATGTTAACTATGCGTATCTATTCCTACAACAAATATTTTTGTTTGCATTGAATTGGCATCTAAGCTCAGCCAACAACCAATGTTCAGTTTTGGTTTTTGGCTGTCAGAACATGTTATCACCGAACACTAAAGTCAGATTCAATTTAAGTCTGCAGTGAAGCTCTGCCATCTGGACCGCCGCACAGAATTCTTCCGCGCCAAAAAAAGTAGTCCGCTGTTAAAACTTTTATTGTATACTACCATAAGAAGCTTATTACAAGAAAAAATGATAAGCTCTAGAATTCTGATACCTGGATGGATTAATAAAGTCAAACATCGAACAACTTATTCTTTTTAGTGTTATTGGTTAGTGGAGTAATACAGGATGCCTCGGGCCATGACCGAGTGCTAACAAGTGCTGTTTCTTTTAAGTTTTATCCTACTATACATGAGGTACGCGGTATGTGAACCAGAATCATAAAATTTCAGTCACAGCAATTTCATCTTGTTCAGATGTTTGATGTGTGTTCCACAAGGTCACCATCCTCAAATCCAGCAAACCATTGTCATGAAATGCACCATTATTTTTTTACTTGCAGTTATGTAGTAGGTAGGCAGCCAACATCTGTGTTAAAGTACTCCACTCAGGATGTCGGTTTGCTTCTGCAAACAATGGAAACTCACTAAAAGCATGTGTTTGATTGCACAGACGGTTACCAGTTGAAAATAATAACAGTTATATTCACCCGACATCACTGCTATCATTCAGCAGCACAGAGAACCCTATGCAACAATTTTGTGGCAACAGACGACAGAGTACAGGAACCACTGTGTCTACGCATGTATAGAGTGCATGCTGCACGTACTGTTTCTTACTTCAGAATGCTGGCCTTTGCCAGTTACCACCCAGCAGCTATTGCCCCATTTCCATCACTATGCAAGATCAATGCTCAAATGCATGTGCGGTAATTAGTATCCAACTGTACAGCACTGCATACAAGAATTCCCAGTAGGTGTCAGCAGTTCACCCATGATGGCTATCATTAATCCTGCTTTTCAATTATAACCTCAGGAATGCCTTCAGGTACTTTCCCTTGGCCTTTTCACACCTCTGTCCCATCATGGGGACAGTGCTTCCAATTAGCCCCCTCAGTTCATCCATCAATAACTGTTCCCTCTTGAGGCTGTTCACTGGTACATATTCCTCCATAATGTCATTTTCCACCTGTCTTAGTTGTTTTTTGGGCTTCTCCCAATAAATGCAGACTTCATAATCTCTTTTGTCAGTTAATTTGTTATCCTTTGTCATTGTATGACCGTCGCAGCATTCCTTTCTGAAAGTTTGACATCCTTCATTTTAAATACCCCTAGTATGCGGTCTTGACATTGCGCGCATCCATCCCGGCATCCGTGGGATTGGTACGCGTTACAGATTCCGCAACTATGTGCTTCCGAATTCGCTCACGCGGAAATGTACAGGCCACAGCCTGCCTTAATTTCGAGTGCTACCATACTGTACATGCGCCCGTTTCTTTGCCCTCCATCTCGTGCCCCAGTAGTACGGAAGCTCTTTCGCAGCGGCTCAATGCGCGGGCACAGCGGGGAATCAAGGCATCAACCCACGAGACGATTCGCTTTGAAACCGGTTCGCATCTCCGTGGTTCGCCGCGTGGCGGTGCAAAGTTCTTCGTCCTGTTGCCGGATAAAGTGTGGTTTTTGTTAAATATGTGGTTGTCTTTTCGCGCTTGTGATCTCAAAAACGCAAATCGCAGCGCCTTCGTGCCATACGCAGCAGCGCCTGCGCGTGTTCTCCAACGGCTGCCTCTATAGCAGACGAATTTTTTAGCGGTACTGTGCGTGCGGAAATGAGGTTCTTGGTGACGACGGGAGAAAGGGGGACGAAGGGAAGCAATAATCTCTCTCTGATGAGGTCATGGTCGCTGCGCCGCGCTGAGGCGGGGGGAGGGGAGGGGGAGGGGAGGGCGAGCTCGCGAGGGAGAGGATTACACACCCCACAACACAACCTTCTGTATATATAGGACCGACCAAGCACGTGCAACTCTCTTGCATCTGCAAGGTGATATCGACATGGCTGGCGGTAGTCAATCCTCTTCGCTGACCGACTCCCACATGTGGTCAGACGACGAGATTGAGAGATTAATTGGCCTTGTTCAGGCCAACCCTGCGCTGTACGATATGACACCTCCCGAGTACAAGGACAAGGGGAAGAGGATACTCATGTGGGCTGCGATTGGAAATGAATTGAGCATCGACGGTAAGTTCATTTTTTGGTCCTTTCTTTAGTCATTCTCTGATGAGATTAGGTAACTGAAAACCTCCGATAACTGTCGGCCAGATGCACAGCTACCCATCGCACCTGACCCTTTTCTGTGAACAACTCAGGTAACGTACAGGAGACGTGGAAAAGATATAGCCTTGGTATGGAAAAGGTATCCCACGTGCTTTAATTGCGGCAGTCGCCACGTGTTTAAGTGCTTGCAGTCTGTCTTCGCATGGTGCTTCTGCAATTGTGCCGTACGTCTCCGGCACGCTGCTGACAGCAAAATATTTGCCCTACAGGCGATGACATGTCCAGCACGGCAACGAATGCGGGAGCACATCTACACGTCGTGTGCATACCTTCACAATAACGCTGCACATTAGCCATCTAAGCTGATACATGCCGTGATTCGGTAGAAAAAAAAATTGGCTATGGCTTAGCTTAGGTTCAGCCTGGATATCAGCGAAAAGCTTCGGTGAGCGTCATCTACGACGGCGAAGGTCGACCGACGAAGCCGCGCTCGGCGGTAGCTCCGCCGACCACTTGCGCCTCTCCAGTGACGTGACGCGGCGAACTCGCGCACGCGCAGATGTGGCTAAAATTGATCACGGCGCACGGCAGACCCTGTGTTGACTAGCCTAGTGAAGCTTTTCGCTTCAAAAAAAGACCCAATACACAAATCCTTTGGGCACATTTAGGCCAGCTGAACGTTCTGTTGCCTCGCGGAGCGCGCGCCCTTGCCAGCCACATGCGCTTTTGCATCGCAGCTCATCTATCCTAGAAAGTGCAAAAAGCGCCACATTAATATTTTTCGAGGGTACTGAAGTTGCACGCGATGTCACTGCGTCACATTCGGGCGACCTTTCATGTGGCCGCTTTCAAATTCGCGGGGTTTGTGCCAGCGAAAAAAAAAAAAAACGCAAGGGCAGCCGGCTTGGATGGAACACAGCCATACTATAGCCATGCGTTTCGCGAGGCGCTTCGGCCGAACTTTGTTACGCAGCGTGGTAAATCAAGTAGGTAGTGTTCTGTTTGACACATGTTTCAAACAAAACACTAGCATTAACATACCTACGCGCAGCGCCAGCTATTGCTTTATCTTCGCGCGTGAGAGCTGGGTGCAGGGAAAGACAAGAATCTTGGATTTATTAATCGTGTATTTTTTCTGCTGCCTTCTTTTTAGGTGATGCGTGCAAAAGGAAGTGGACTTATCTGCGGGACAAGTTTCTAAAAGTTGCAAACAAAAAGCCGAAGAGTGGCTCAGCTGGTGGCAGTTCGACAAAGTGTTGGGCATATTTCCAGCTCATGTCTTTTCTCCTTGACCACGCCACGGGTCGGAGGTACGTAAGTAAAAGCGGCATGGCGTCTAACATTTCTAGGTAATCTTTATTTAGTGACAGCTCAGAAAAAAATGACGCATACACACAATACAAACATATCCCTACGTATACAACATGTACAGTCTTTGCCAAAAGTAACCAGGCTGCATGATTTGCTTCTCATTCGTATTGTACAGCCCTCACAGCGTCCCTGAAGATGAAAAACTTCTTTCAAATTAAGGACAGGGGTTCTCCTTACCATACAGAGATTTAGAGCTTGAGGCCTGGCGTAATAGCTTTAATATATGACTGAGAAGCAATTCAGCCGTGCAGCCTGGTTCCATTTGGCAATGTCTGTACCATGCTCATAGCAATGCGGTTGTCATTTTTAGGCAGTTGTGTGTTAGTGTCTACATCATACACAGAATATAAATGCAGCATGATAATAGCACCTGTTGCACAAGTCAGTTCTGCACTCCAAAGACAGCTAACATGGCCACCTCACGTTTCGTTCAGGAGAGATTTGTATGAAAGCAGCATGCGGCATGCCCCTGTGGACCTCAGTGCTTCCTCAGCAGGAGAAATGATTCACAGTGCTGAAGGTAATGTATTGCTTCCTTCCTACAAACCTCAACGTATCAATGCAATGTTTGTTTGCATTGTTAGTGAGGCTTGCATATTATTCTAACTGTTCTGCAGCTATTCTCCATGGCATGGTCACAGACTGTGAACCGTCGAGCCAGGCCACCTCACAGCTCAACTGCAGCAGTGACCAGCCACAAGAGGACAACAGCTTCGACAACCAACAAGAGGTCACCTGCGATGACCATGACTTGGGTAACCTCACTTTAGACTGCATGGAGGAACCGGTAAGTAGATTTGATTCAGCATGTACAAACATTTGCCTCTCTGTATATAAAGCTCTGCAATAGTAATACGAAAGAGATAGAACTGTTGGGCTGGGGGATCGTGAGCACCTGCATAAAGAAAAGCGTAACAGAACCACTAATAAGTTATCTTTTATTCATTGAAACTCTGCCATCAGGATAACATACTGCGTTTCGTTACCTGTATTCTTAATCATGCCCATATATTCATACCCTGCTCCAAAACCAAGAGCCCAAGTAATTCAATAACTTTCAGCAGGACCACTTGGAGGCAGACGATGGCCCCTTCAACTCACCACAAGGTGGAAGGAGGCTGCCACCCGGAGGTGGTCCACCTGGACGGCGAGTCCCAAAAAGGAAGCGGCACACCACTGAGCCCACCCAGGGAGAAATGCTGCTTGCCTTGTGTGCAAAGCAGATGGTGCAAGAGACAGAGCAAAACAGAGAAATGTGCACGAAAAGGCACATTTCTGATCTTAATCACCTTGAATTGATTTTGTTAAATGCAGCCCACCTAATGAAGAATGTTCCGGAGAGGAGGCACGCACAGCTTTTGGCCCGGTTCATGCAAGACATTGCCGACAACCAGGACGGACCAGAATGAAAGGCAACAGTGCTGTAGTTAAACTGCCTGTACCAGGTTTTGGCCTGAGCCTGGTTCAACGGGCCCTTTCAGAGGTCCTCGGATGGCCCAGGTTCAGACCGTTCGGCCACATTGAGTGCCCTGGCATGGCTGCGCAGCTCGCATCACATGTACATGTGCATGTCATTCTGTTGTGTGAACGTTGCCTGTAGGTTTTCATCTTTTGCGTGTGCCATGTGCCTGATGACGTTTCATTTTTTTCGTTCCTTTGTCTCTTTGTGCCTGCGCCTGTCTGTCTGTGGCTTTGTTTCTTTTCAGGCTTGTGGCAAAGGTTGCTGTGAAGCTGTATGGAGGTGTTGCAGCCCACAGTGCAGTCGTGTGCATATCCTTTTCCGAGATTGTTGAATGTGTATGTGCCACTCCATGTGTTCTCTGGACTGTGTCGAGTATCACCTTGGCCAGCACCATTGTTTATGTGCCCTGATTATGTGTTTGTGTGCTTCACGTTTCCACCTTGCTATCCTTTCAACGGCTGGGGAACCAGACCATGCAGTGGCACTCTAGGCAGAACCTGCCTGCTAGAGAGCGCGGTCCCCAGGTGGCGGATAGGGGGCCTGCTGTAGTGCAGTGCAGTGATAAGCACAGCCTACAGTAGTGGTGCTTGCACCTCGCGGACCAACAGGCAGATGCAGTTTCGCTGAGGAGCACCGCGGGCAACCGTCTAGTGGATTCCTTTCTTCTTACAAACTGAATAAACATGCAGTTTGAAACAACTATTGCTCATGTTGCAGATTGTTCATTCCTTATGCATGCAGCCTCATGCCGTGGTGCGCTTTACTGACATCCATGTAGTGTCATATGTCCATAAAAGCTCTGGAACACTTTGCATAGCAAAGGTTACTTATAATGGATATACAGGACAAACCAATTCAAGAGAACCTCACCAACGCAGGGCAACAAGCTGAACACTCCTGTGAGTGTATACTTAACAGAACATGTGTCCCAAGGTGCTGTGTTGTGGACTGGGCATTTTTGGCTTGAGCAGCACATTAACTTTTCAGTAACTTTGTTCTGACAGAACTGCTCGAGGCGATACTTGACAGTTGCATTCTAGGTGCACATAAAAGCACTGTAATGATCCTAGCCCTGTGTGTCATGCAGTTTTTGTACAGTCCCGTGGTGTGTGTGGAATGTTTGGTAATTCCTGAAAGCTGAATGCTGCAGTGATCCTCTTGGCTTGTTTTTGAAGAGAAGGTATTCCTGAGCATCAAAATATCAGGTTTCATAATTGAGTAATGTGTCAATGCTAGGAATGATAGAGATACAAAATAATTGGCGGTGGAAAAAAATTTATTCTGCAATGACGACCGTAATGTTGAAACAATGAACGATCGTCTCACAGATATCATTACAGAGTCTTGAAAGCACGAACTGATGGGCGAGTTGGTTGAAAGTTGAAAAGTTGAAAGTTGAAAGTTTATTGAGTAATACAATAAATGTTACAATTGTATACAGCGAGAGGTCCCATGGTACAAGACCGCGGGCGGGACCTCCCATGAAAATAAATGTCAATATTCAACATAATATAAAATACACAACACATTAATTAGCGACGAAACAATAAATATGGGCACATAATGTAATATTAGTTACTGAAATATTTAAATACAAACAATGTAATGCACGATAATGTAAAATAAAACACAGATGCCGCGATACATAGAATCAATAACATAACAAAAAAATCACAAATTAAGAAGGAAAAGCTTTAGTTTGACCTTGAATAAAGAAAGCGTATTAGTTTGTTTGACGTCTATGTTCAAAGAATTCCAAAATGATACGGATGAAAAATGAAGGCATTGTTTGCCGTAGTTAGTTCTGACCTTAGGTAGTAAAAAGTTATTACGCAGCGCAAAACGTGTGACGATGTTGCTCATGATCGTGCCGAGAGAAAATATGCTTAGCGGGAGATAATGATGAAGAATCTTGAAGAATAGGATACCAAGGTTGTAAAAATAAAGGGCCGAGATAGGTAGAACGCTTAAATCTATGAACAAAATGCGGGAGGGTGACATTCGAGGGGTATTGGTTATGATGCGCATGGCTTGCTTTTGCAGTTTTATTAAAGGCCAGAGATGAATATGATAGGCGTTACCCCAAGATGAGATACCGTAGTTTAAGTGGCTGTGGATGAATGCGTAGTAAAGGGATAATAAAGTTTGGACTGGAAAATAGCTTCGGGCTTTAATTAGTGCGCGTAACCCATAAGAAATTTTCTTGCACGTTTCAGCTACATGATGATGGAATTTTAAGTGAGGGTCAATGATAACACCAAGAAAAGAAACGCGATCTTGCGGTGAAATAGCAGTAGAATTGAGGTATAGAAGTGGTGTGATGGGCAATGACTTCTGAGGGGGATGGAAAATCTGAAAACAAGTTTTAGCGACGTTCACGGACAGGCGGTTAATGTGGCACCAACGCTCAAGAGAATTAAGATCATTCTGTAGGTTAAGAATCAGCTGATTAATATCCTGGTGCGATGATAGCATGGTAGAGTCATCTGCGTATAGTATACTATTGCAATTCTTTAAACAGGATGGTAAATCATTAATGTAGAGTAAGAACAATACAGGGCCAAGAATTGAGCCCTGTGGAACACCCTTGTTAATTAAAGCTATGTTAGATGTATGGTCATTAATAGAGACTATGTGCTCTCGGTCACAGAGAAAGCTCTTCAAGAGCATTAGGGGAGGTCCAGTGATACCATAAGATTCCAATTTGTGAAACAAGATGGAGTGATCAATGGAATCAAATGCTTTGCTAAAATCTATGTAAACTGCTCCTGAGAACATTCCTTTATCAATTGTTAGTCTAACGTAATCTATGAGAGACGCTATTGCAGTATCTGTAGATAGTCCGCGCCGAAAGCCGTGTTGACTATCGGTCAATATGTTAAATTTTTCAATATAACTAGACAACCTTACTTCAATTAGTTTTTCTAAAATTTTGTCAAAAAAAGGAAGAATTGCAATCGGACGATAATTATTTGGCAAAGCTGGATCGCCTTTTTTGAAGACCGGTATTATTTTAGCTATCTTCAGCTGCTTGGGATAACTGCATGGTATGATTGTAACAGCGCAAGGCCGAAGGCCAAAGAAGTGAGCGGAAGAAAAAAGGAAACTGACAACACAGCGCTGAACTAACAACTGACATTTATTTGGCACGCTGCGGGTATAAATACATTTAGTCACCAAAATAGAAAATAGAGCTCTATGCGTTGTTTTCCTATTTTGGTGCCTAATTGTATTTATATGCGCAGCGTGCCAAATAAATGTCAGTTGTTAGTTCAGCGCTGTGTTGCCCGCTTCCTTTCTTCCGCTCTCTTCTTTGGCCTTCGGCCTTGCGTTGTTTCAATCAAACCATTACAGAGTGCGCCGTAGAAGTAGGCGGTAGGATGGTTCGATAGGAAACTGGGAAGTTATCTCAGGAGACTAAAGATCTGATTAAGAAACTGTAAAGGATGAGGAAGTCTAACTCCATAGACAGAATAGAGCTAGTAGAGCTGTCGAAGTTAATAAATAAACGCAAGGTAGCCGACATCAGGAAGTTTAACATGGAGAAAATCGAGCATGCTCTAAAGTGCGGAGGTAGCCGAAAAGCAGTGAATAGAAAATAGGGCATAGGTAAAAACCAGATGTATGCGATAAGAGACAAAGAGGGCAATGTCATTAGCAATATGGATAAGATAGTTAAACTTGCCAAAGAGTTTTACACAAATCTACACTGTAGTGATTGCGATCGGAATGTTACTGAGAGAGGCAGTAGAGCGCAGCAATGGGACATCCCGCAAGTTACGAAGGAGGAAGTAAAGAAAGCCTTAGGAGCAATGCAGAAGGGAGAAAGCAGCTGGTGAGGATCCGATAACAGCAGATTTGTTTAAGGATGGAGGAGAGATTGTGCTCGAGCCACCCTGTATACGCAATGCCTTGTGATCTCAAGCGCACCTAGAGCTTGGAAAAATGCTAACATTGTCTTAATTCATAAGAAAGGAGACGTCAAGGACTTCGAAGAATTGCAGACTGATCAGCTTATTGTCTGTTGCCTATAAGGTATTTATTAAGGTAATCGCTAAGAGGGTCAGGACAACCTAAGACTTCAATCAATCAAATGATCAGGCAGACTTTTGTAAAAAGTACTTGACAATAGACCATATTCACGCTATCAGTCAGGTGATAGAGAAATGCGCAGAATATAACCAGCCCCTATATATAGCGTTCATTGATTACGAGAAAGCATTCGACTCAGTAGAAACCTCAGCAGTCTGCAGGCATCGTGGAATCAGGGTGTAGAAGAATGTATGTGAAAATATTGGAAGATATTTATAACGCTTGCACAGCTACCATAGTTCTACGTAAAGTCAGCAATAAAATTGAAATAAGGAAATGTGTCAGGCGGGGAGACACGATCTCGCCTATGCTATTCACTGCCTGTTTACAGGAGGTGTTCCAGGGCCTGAAATGGGAACAGTTGGGGATAAGAGTTAATAGAGAATACCTAAGTAATTTGCGATTCACTGATGACATTGCCTTGCAAAGTCATTCAGGACATGAACTGCAAAGCATGATCAATGAGTTAGACCGGCAGAGCAGAACGGTGGGGCTAAAAATTAACATGCAGAAAACCAAAGTAACATTCAACAGTCTAGCAAGGGAGCAGCAGTTTGCAATTGGTAGCGAGGTGCTGGAAGTAGTAAGAGAATATGTCTATTTAGGGCAGGTAGTGACAGCTGATCCGGATCATGAGAGGGAAATAACTAGAAGAATAAGAATGGGGTGGAGCACATATGGCAGGTTCTATAAAGTCATGAATGGCAGTTTACCATTATCCTTCAGCAGAAAAGTATGCAACAGCTGTATGTTACTGGTGCTCACCTATGGGGCAGAAACGTGGAGGTTAACAGAGGGTTCACATTAACTTAGACAACACAGCGAGCTGTGGAAATAAAAATGGTGGGTTTAACGTTAAGAGATCGGAAGCGGACGGAGTGGGTGAGGGAACAAACGTGGGTTAATGATATTTTAGTCAAAAACAAGAGGAAGAAATGGGCTTGGGCAGGGCGTGTAATGCGAAGGCGAGATAACCGGTGGTCTTGAAGGGTAACGGAGTGGATTCCAAGAGACGGCAAATGTAGCAGCGGGCGGCATAAAGTCGGATGAGTGGATGAGATTAAGAAGTTTGCGGAGATATGGTGGCCGCAAAGGACAGGGTTAAGTGGAGAGACATGGGAGAGGCCTTTGCCCTGCAGTGGGCGTAGTCAGGCTGATGATGATGATGATGGTCCACCATTGCCGGGCTGTCTTGCATATTATGACCTGTAGAATGATACAGGACAACATTAGTGCAAGTAGTGCAACGCAGGCTTCAGTCAAATGATATTGTCTAGTGAAAGATTGCCCCTGCATTCAAAATATTGCAACGGATAATCTCCGTGAAGACGGCGTAGAGGAAGTTCCCGGTGTGTGCGCGCTTGCCGCCCGGGCCAAACTGTGATCTGTACCCTGTGCTCCGGTCGTCCTTGTGTCGACATAGACTTCGGGCCACGTAATAATATGATGCATAATGAGGCTTCATCAGACCATGAAATGTCAATTGAAGCAATGCCATGTACAGTGTTATAACCATGGTGTGCATAAGCATGCTTGAGGGATGAAGGAAGTATGAAATTTTGTGGAAAATAGAAGTTAGGTTTATATGAAAAATCAAAGCAGGGCAAACAAATTACAACAGAGAAAAAACTGCACTGCTTTGGTTTTCTCTTCTGAACCAACTAACCCAAATTGCCACTTTTCATCAGTTTTTTTTTTGTCCTCCACTGCAGCAATTATGACAGCAATGAAATTCCTCTGTTTCCAATTTCTCGCTACACAGCAAAAAAAAAAAAAGATCTTTTACGACAGACAAACACCGCATCTGCAGTGCCTCTATCATACCTTCATGCCATGAACTGGCGACAATGGCCGTTGGAATGGCCCTTCGCCCTACATTCTTCACACTGCAATACTTTCCACACCTGCCGGTGGTGGCGATGTGCGGCATGAAATCGCAGTGGTTCCTGAATGTCGTTCTCAGGGCTAGTGACAGCGATTTAGCCAGGGCTTTCACCCCACAGCCTCGGGAGACGTGGTAGCCATCTGCGGCGTACAGGGCACGTTTTGCTTGTCCCTTTGCAACAAACCGCCCCTGCAAATGCACGAATAATATGGACACTACAGCAATGTCTCACATAATGCGACACAGTCAAAATGCGCAAACAACCAAAGTGTACTTCATGATGGAAATATGTGGTAGCAAAGTAAACAAGGCACAAAGAAAAAGAAGACACAGGACACGCGCCATATAAAGTATATTTCAATCGCAGTCACTTCAGCATTCCAGGTTAGAGGGCCGATATGCATGCAGTGCCTTTCCGGTACATTTACCACTTCATGACCGCGCCAAGGTGGTATTCCAAGTTATATACAACTTTGTTCTCTTCACATCATATACTTTTGCTTGCCTTGATGAAACAGAAAGTCCATGGATTCGTACTAGTCATTTATGATGTAACACAACGTAGTACAAGCTTAAATCAGAGAGATAGAAAAAGAAGGACGGAAAGGCAGGGAGGTAAACCAGGCGATGCCCAGCAGGCTACCCTACATGTGGGGAGGGGAACAAAGGGGGAAAAAGGAAAAATAGCGGCAACGAGATGAGTTTTCCAAGTGTGCATCGACCACTATGTCAAGGGGACAAAGGGCACACACTGAAAGCTTAAAGCTTGTAGACGAAAACACAACCCAGAGTCCTTTAAGAACCTCAGGAGCGCTTTCACTGCTTTCCTTTGTGAGGAAGGTTGTGTCTAGGGCCCCAGAACCTTGGGCTTTGTTAGAGGGCGCGAGTCCAATCGGTAGAGAGTAGCAGCCAGGAAGGCGCACTCTCGCTCAAAACGAGGGCAGTTACAGAGTAGGTGCCCAATCTTTTCATCGCAACTGCACTGCTCACATGCAAGACTCTCTGCGTGCGGAATTTTTACCTGCACGCCGACTAGCACCACATCCTCTGAGGCTGCGAGGCTTCTGATGATTAGAGTGTCAACCCTTTTCCTCCTTTCCTCTGCCCCTCGGTCTCCGACAGCCGTGGTGGCAGCCTGAAAAGAAATATTTTCCTGGCCACAGAGGCTGCCTGCTGCACCACCTTCTGCATGGAAGAAACAAGCAGCATTAATAAATGTGGCATACAAAACAGCAATGTGAGGGGAAAGTGGCCAAGTATGCGACTGTCGCAGACATGAGAGCAATATATCCATCAAACTTCTCTGTCTGCACGATGGAACAAGAAATCTGCAAGCTTACATGCCATTCTGGCACTTTGTAAGCACCATGCAGACATGTGCACATTGAGGAAATCTGACGTGCAGAAAAAAAGAAAAAAAACGCCAGAGACAATTCATGCGGCAGACTATGCACTAAGTAATCACAGTATAACGTACATCCTCCCCACTGCTCTATTCTGATAGGCGAACGCATGGTCCCTTTCGCCATCAGTCACCCACTCTTTCTTTCTACTCCCTCTCTCCTCCCTTGGAAGTTGAGGGGAAATTTTTCTGCGTCTTTGCCTCCTGCAAACCGAGGCTTCACACGTCAATGCCGGATACTTCTTGTGGTATTGGCTTTGCTAATACCGACCCATGGAAAAAAGCAAGGAACACGAGCTACAATCGTGACATCTGTCGCGCAGTTTGTTATGCGCGAAGCACGTGCTCCCTGCCGCGAAAACCACATTTCGCACGCGTAGCCGCTACTCACAACAGTCCCAAGCTCCTCATGATCACATACCTTTATATCATCGGCTATGTCCTCCGGCGACCGTTGGGTGCAGAGGTCGTTGCCGCCGACATAAATTGCTAGGAAGTCCAGCGGCTTCAAAGGCATCCTCCTGATTATGTCCAGGAGGATCCGAGCGTCGGCGCCGCCGAAACTGAATGTGCACACGTTACACGGCACATACATTCTTGTGTCGTTCAGAAATTTCACTTGGCTGTCGCCAATGATAGCGCCGTGCAACGCGGAAGACATGGCGACGTGTGGCACTTCACCCTGCCGCGCAGACAAAACCCCCGCGCGCACAAGCGTAAACACCACGTGACAACCATCGCTAGCAACGCACTCAAAAACTAGAGCATATGTAGCGTGCATACTATCCACAATAAAATAAAATACTATTATAAAGTGCATCTGTCTAAGGCTCGAACTTCGCTATTTTTGTGACTTTTGTATTTTGTTCACGCTACGTTTGATTCTAGTTCTGGTTTCGAATTCCGCAAGGAAACGGGCATGGGAGTTTGGAAAATCTGGGACCCCGGGGATTATGTTCGCAGAGATAGTTTATGGTTCGCAGCCACGGTTATGTGGCTGTAACTGCACTGTCAGACTCGCCAGCAGCAAGACTGTCACTCGAACGGGAGAAAAGCAACCGACCGAAATATGTCAGATTCTACCGCTGTTCTCGCCGTTCGCTGTTCGAGGGGATCCCGTGCAGAGAGAAACCTCGCTAGCAGGAGTAGCCTCCATGAATGGCGGCGGTCAAAGATGACAACATTTTCCGCACATGCAATTTCATCACTGGCATCAAACTCAGTGGCCCTATATCTGCCCCTCTACAAACCACACTGAATTTCACCCATGACAACAAGTAACCACGGCCATGAAAAGGCTGGGAGTCCAGTCACAGATTTTCCTGAATAGTTTTACTCCACGTAAGGAGAGCTTTCCTGATATTAGTATGTCATCTCTCCAAAGTGCTATTGTTCATTTCAGTTATTGTTAATATATCCTGTGCTGCCCTGTAGTGCATTTTCCTGTTTTTTATTGCTCCTTGATGCTTACCTGCATATCGTTTCATTACATTTACTTCCACATGTTTTGCTCGACTGAGCACACTATAGGTGATTTTTTTATATGTTATGTTACAGTAAATAATTGACTCACTGCATTTGTATAAGCGTTTCTCATCCTCTGTCATTTGCCATCTGTACCGGAGCTCAGCGCACTTCTCATGCGGGCTGCCGCTATTTTTCTCCCCTCCTCACTCAAATTGTAACTCTGTTCCGACAAGACCACTATGTAGATCCTGAAATAAAGCAGCGTACGCAGGCATGTGCTGAAAACTGTAGGCATGCCTAGGTTTAAGTCGTCACATTGAGGAAGTCAGTAATAATGCTAACCAGAAGACAACATGAGCCTATGTACAATTGTCAACAGCTTGAATTATTATGATACTAACCATTATTTGTGCAGTGTTTCAGGGGAATCCCCCCACGGTGGAGTACATTTGTAATAACAGATGAATTTCTCATAATCATCCACCCAAGTGCAGCCTTAATGTTACAAACAAAAGCTCTACCGCTGTGTAGCCTTTTCTTTCAGGCAAATATGCCCCCACTTGTATTGATGCTAATGAGCATTTACTCAGTTTATACAAAAATAATTGCACCAAATGGGCAGGGAAGCACCATGTGCATATACCACGTTCAAATTGTACCTCAAAGAGGTGCACAGGGGGATGAGAATCAGCCGACTCATTCCCAGTTGCAACAGAACCGGTCTGCACAATGTCAACATAATGGGACGCAAGGCCCAAGGCTCACTACAGTGCTCAAGCCACCTCTTTCAGTCGACATACGCTAAAGCTGCTCTCAAATTTAAAACTACTTATATTGTATGCGCCTCTTCTTTCCACTGTGTTAACATTCATTTGATGAGTGTGACCCTCATACATTCGTGGAGACAACTAAGACCAAAGCCAATTTATTTTCAATATGCACTGTAAACTATACATCATAGCGCTAAACAACGCAAACACCAGAGAAGCCTCTTCTCCATTGTCTTAGTTGTTTAGCATTATGGTGTATAGTTCAATCCAACCAGCCCAACTTTCCGTTATTGTAAGATGCACTGTCAACAAATGGGGAAGGGGTGTAGTGTAGGTTTCAAAAGCACCCAGCTTGGAGGGCATGATCCTACAGTTGCACAAATTAACAGCCTACGAAGCTTCATGCTATAGAGTGTCAAAATCCCTTTGTACTAAAATAACTTCACGTAATCAGCATTGCTGGAAATGTGCTGCAACTAAAGCAAAGTAGTGTTACTGTTCAGCAGCACATGCAGCATGGCATCATTTGAAAATGTGCATCGTGCAAAGTCACTGCAATGCTTTTATGTACACCTAGAATGCAACTGTCAAGTATCGCCTCGAGCAGTTCTGTCAGAACAAAGTTACTGAAAAGTTAATGTGCTGCTCAAGCCAAAAATGCCCAGTCCACAACACAGCACCTTGGAACACATGTTCTGTTAAGTATACACTCACAGGAGTGTTCAGCTTGTTGCCCTGCATTGGTGAGGTTCTCTTGAATTGGTTGGTCCTGTATATCCATTATAAGTAACCTTTGCTATGCAAAGTGTTCCAGAGCTTTTATGGACATATGACACTACATGGATGTCAGTAAAGCGCACCACGGCATGAGGCTGCATGCATAAGGAATGAACAATCTGCAACATGAGCAATAGTTGTTTCAAACTGCATGTTTATTCAGTTTGTAAGAAGAAAGGAATCCACTAGACGGTTGCCCGCGGTGCTCCTCAGCGAAACTGCATCTGCCTGTTGGTCCGCGAGGTGCAAGCACCACTACTGTAGGCTGTGCTTATCACTGCACTGCACTACAGCAGGCCCCCTATCCGCCACCTGGGGACCGCGCTCTCTAGCAGGCAGGTTCTGCCGAGAGTGCCACTGCATGGTCTGGTTCCCCAGCCGTTGAAAGGATAGCAAGGTGGAAACGTGAAGCACACAAACACATAATCAGGGCACATAAACAATGGTGCTGGCCAAGGTGATACTCGACACAGTCCAGAGAACACATGGAGTGGCACATACACATTCAACAATCTCGGAAAAGGATATGCACACGACCGCACTGTGGGCTGCAACACCTCCATACAGCTTCACAGCAACCTTTGCCACAAGCCTGAAAAGAAACAAAGCCACAGACAGACAGGCGCAGGCACAAAAAGACAAAGGAACGAAAAAAATGAAACGTCATCAGGCACATGGCACACGCAAAAGATGAAAACCTACAGGCAACGTTCATACAACAGAATGACATGCACATGTACATGTGATGCGAGCTGCGCAGCCATGCCAGGGCACTCAATGTGGCCGAACGGTCTGAACCTGGGCCATCCGAGGACCTCTGAAAGGGCCCGTTGAACCAGGCCCAGGCCGATAACTGGTAGCGGCAGCAGAACGACAACACCGTTAAGTATTCAAGAAATGGGAACCCAGCCTACAAGTGCGCAACACATGTAGCGTCCTAGCGCTGTGCTGCCACTGCAAGCCAGACATTGCTTGAATTCCTAAATGCAGCGCACAGAACAGAGGCAGATGGTTATTTACAATGCAGTGCGAGCTGCGCAGCCAGGCCAGGGCACTGAATGTGGCCGAACGGTCTGAACCTGGGCCATCCAAACACCTTTGAAAGGGTCCGTTGAACCAGCCGCAAGCCGGAACATGGCAAAGGCAACACAGAGTTCATGTTCCAGGCAAATGTAGCCTTCTACTTAGGACGTAGAAAGCCAGATTCGAGTACTTTGTCCTGCCATGGTACACGCCCATGACCACTGAGAAAGTACCGCATGAACTGTTCTGGCACTGCTTTTGCTCGAACTGTGTAGTTGTTGCTGCTGCACTGCCGGAGATCTGAAAAGGATGGACCTGTGTTTGCATCAGCTCTCCACTGGCCATCAATTACTTGCCCATCCTCCGCCACCCTGTCAACATCAGCTGGAGAGCAGTACTGAAATATGGTGTCCTCTTCGTCGTCCAGTGTCCTCAGGTAGTTGTGCAAAACTACAACGGCATACACTATAGCATCCAATGATATTGTAGATGCCCTGATGTCTTGACGAAGGATCCTCCACCGGTTAGCTAAAATACCAAATGCGTTCTCTACAATTCGCCTAGCTCGACAAAGCCTGTAGTTAAATATCCTTTTTTCTGAATTTAGGTTTGCTCCTGGGAAAGGCCTCATGAGATTTTCAGAGAGTGGGAAAGCCTCATCTCCGACCATGACATAGGGAAGTGTTATAGAAGTGCCTGGGAGCAGTCGTGGCTCTGGTATGGACAGGCGGCCTGCTTTTAACTTCTTCCCGAAGTCAGAGTCATTGAATAAGCCAGTGTCCCCACGGGAACCACACTCCCCCCAATATCGACTAAAGTGAACCGATATTTGGCATCACACACAGCAAGTAAGACTATGCTAAAGGTGCCCTTGTAGTTATGGAACAAACTTCCAGAGTTAGCAGGAGCCTCTATATCAATGTGTTTGCCATCAATTGCTCCAATACAGTTTGGGAAGTTCCACAGGCTTTCAAACTCGGCAGCTATACGTCTCCAGTCGGCAGCTGTTGGGTGTGGAAGGTACAAGGGCTCGAGAACTTGACGCAAGGCAAGGCAGGTTTGCCTCACTATACGACCAGCCATGCTATCGGAGATCCTATAAGACTTTGCTATGATCCTCATCGTGGAACCGTGTGCCAGGTACCTGCAAGTACAGAAAGCCTAGTGAGAAGGATGAATCGAAAACACGGAACCTATATTAAACACACACTGAAGCCCAAATAATGTCACTGAGTGAATAAACAAGCACAGTCTATGTTGTTGAAGGGTATAAGCAAGAAATGCAAGCACATGCATGGTGCCACCCTTCAGTGCAGACTGAAACAGGTCAAGTGAGCATAAAATAGACCTTCAACAGCATTATTCTTGTATTCACCAGACTACTTCTTCAGCATTCTTACGAGCTGCAGTAATAGGACTGATCTGTTGGGCTTCTTGCAACTCACTTCTGTCCGCTTCACTTCCCTCACATCACAGAAGTGGTCTGCTGTTGTATGTTGTACAAACCAGTGAGCAGAAGGGCTCAGCAGTCGAGTATGAGGACCCAGCAAGGTTTGGCAGTTAGATTTGCCGCACAAGGTTCAATACCCTTGTCTCTAGGTGGTACCTGCTTCTGCCCACAGGTAACCTGAGTGTGAGGGCCACTCATACTACAAATGTCTCTATGCATTCAAGCGAAGACAAATCCTGGCAGACTTGCTGCAATACCCGCAGGCACTAAAAAAGCAGCTTCATGATGTGTTTGCGTTATGCCACCCAAGTGCCAGACAAATGCAGTGAAAGCAACTTTTTCTGTCATTAGCTTGAACTGGTGGAAGAATTTTAAAGATTGTGACATCAATTTCGGTATTGGTTCAGTTCCGTACAGAATACTTGGCTGACATGAATTCCAAGACTGCCCGGAATGGGAGCTGGGCACAGTACACTTACAATAAGCTTTTTCAGTGTTTAGTACATCAAAAAGAAAAACTGAAAAGGAAATAATACACCTTGTTGTCTTTTGTAAAGGAGGCAGAACTATATTCCGTAAAAAAAGAGTAGGTCTCGTCTCGGTTAAGGTGTCTGACGATAAGGTGTCCTGACTGAAGCAGATACAACCCGCAGACGTGAAGAAAAGGAAGCCACATGTTGCACCTCACATGATGTCACTTAGGAATGCACCAGCAAGCAAAGTAGTCGAGGAACTGCTTTGCAAATAAGATAAAACGAAAGCAGTCGATTGAAAACAGCATTACTGCAGTCTTAGCTGTGAGCTGAAGCCGTTGGAAGGCTGAAAGAATGAGCACACTTGGGCAGCTCACAGGAGCTAATCATGACCGTTTACAATCACACTGTGAGCACTTTTACATCGCAAAAGTTTTAAAAAGCTGCAGTTATTAAGCATACACTGGCTGTCATTGAAAGGCTACACCACAAGGTGTATATAGCACATAGGCAGGACAAAGCATTTTACACATTAAATTGTGTACTGTAAACTGTCAGACCAAAAACTGACAATAACATGTCACTCCCTACATGTGGTACACTACAGGAAAGGCCCGACATGTGCATTTCGTCTTAAGATTTCACTACACAGTATCCACAGTTCATGGACTGACTACCGTACTTCTACGAGGTTCGATCAGGGGTCTTATCAGCTCTACGAGACGGTCAAACCTGCACAATGACATGAGCAGAATGAAACACTTGGCTGTAAAATAAATATGATAACGGCATGAGCCACAAGCATTTTCTACTGACAAATACCGCATATGCGGAGCTGTATGGTGCTCCTAGTAACGAGGCCAACGCGTCGAAATGTACTGGAATGCCCGCTATAGCGGCCGCTTATCAGTACACATTTATTCTGCTGAAGCCGCGGCACCGCTGCACACCGCTGTTCCGTGTCTGCGCGACCAAGCCAGGAAAAATGAAATAAAAGCAACAAACTTATTGCCTAACTGTCAACTCTGGTCTTTTTCCGAGGACCACTCTCGAGCCTGCCTACGCGGTGTGTGGGTGCAAAGAGCTCAGTGCCAATGTAATAGAAATGTTTGCGCGTGTGAACACGTTTTGCATTCTAGGCCTGCTTCTTTATAGTAAACTTGTCATAAATTGTTCACATGTCAGTCGCACGAAAACGCGCTTCTGCATTACCGCGAGTATCAGCATCTGCATCTGTTGAAAGCGTCAATGCGGCAACAACGCGACCACACGTGCGAAGCAAACAAGGAAGATATGAACTTGTACTGTACCTTTCCACAGACATCCGGAAGTACTGGAAGAAGTCTGTTCCATCTCCATCCTTCATGTCCCGGACTAACGTGAAGTACTCGCCCAGTCGACGCCGGTCTCTTAAAAGACGTCGTATAGGCTTGCGCCTATGCTTACGCTGCTGCTGAATGACTGCGTCGGCAGCGACGAACTGCGCGACTAATGGCCAGTTCACCCTGTTTGTGTTGCCCATGTAAGCAGTCAAAACCTCTACAGCCGAGCTACTCATCTGGTAGCTGACGAGAGCCGCGTACAAGAGCAAGAACTTCAAAAACCACGCCATGGCTATGCCGAAGTTCAGCCTAGGTGCCGATCGCCGAGGAGCAAAAAAAGACCACGTTTTCGCGCCGTCTAGGTTGCCAACAGGAGCATGCTATTGGACAGACGGCAATCCCGGGCGCGCCAATCGGAACGCTTTAAACCATCCGCCTCGTCCGTCAGCTCCAAAATGATCGTACAACACCCATTCCGCCCGTACGCCCGAGCGAAGGCCGAAAGCGAGCGGTTCGCTCGCTGGCGGATCCGCCCAAAAACGATCGTACAACGGCCTTAACGCGCTCCTCCTCTGTCTCAGCTCGACGCTTCTTGAGGGCCTCATTACGGTTCGCACGTCTGGCTTCCTTACGGACTCATCCTCGGCAAGAGCCCTAATTGCATCCCCTTCACTGCGGTTCTCCAGGCGTTCGATGCGCTCTTCTGCTGTCTCCTCGGCACGCCATCTACGCTTAGTTTCATTCCAGCGCTCAAGTGCCGTAGACGGCCAATCGTTCTCCATAACGGTTCGTCTACTGACGAGCCAACTGCCTCCAACTTACGATCCAATCCCCGCCGGGCGGCTAGATGACGTCATACCAGAGAGCACACCGAACGCTCTTGCCGATGGCGAGCGCAACATTTAGGTGACGCCATACATTTTGGCGCGGCGGAGCGGCGAAGCGTTAGCGAAGCGCAGGTGCGGTGGTTGCTAGGCAACGGCTCTTTCGGCGGCTCCGGCGCACGGCTGCAGCCTCGGGCATACTGCTTAGGTGCTACCACGGTCGACGAGGCAAAGTGCTGGCGTAGTGAGGCTATCGCTTCAAAAATGAGAGCAGTACGCGCGTAACTTCATTTTACATTTGCCGGAACGACAAGAACTTGACCTGCTGGTGCTTTCCTAGCAAAAAGGTCGGTGATGCCAGTTCATGCTCTCGCTTTGCTCGAATGGGAAAGATAAAACTGATTCACAGATAAACAAAAATCGCAAGATGCAAACAGTTCAGCACTGTAAATAGTCCAAGCCGCAAGCCGTGCATTCAGGTCAAGAAACTCGTTCGACAAGTGCGGCAGCCAGTGACTCAGCTTCACTCAGAAAGCAAGGCAGCATGAGACGGGCGGGACACAGTAAGCCACGTGACTGCCCCCTTGAGTGACGGGAGCTTTTGGGTGTGGCTGTATGCCCGCATCGGCCACGAGGTTTCGATGTCACGCGCGGCAAAGACCCATAATATCTTGCCGCGTTGCGACAAGCAGATTCGCATTTTCAAAATTCTAAAAACGGATATGCTTATTACTAACGGTCGGCTACAAATCACTAATTGCAAGCGGCCGCCCATCGACAATTGTTAAAAAGTTAGCTATCAGAATTTAATTAAACACTTTACTAGTTAACTTGATTCGCCTGCTTTTTGACGTCTGCCAGCACTGCAATTACTATGTCGCAGATAGCTTCACTTTACCTCAAAAACTCTATTCTAAAAAATTACTGATCACCTTCCCTGAAACAGCTTATATATTCCCGCGTTCTGAAATAAAAGCGTCAATTTATAGTCAGCGCTCGTATTATGGACTTTCTTGTCCTGTACTTTGCTGTGTTTCTTAAGATGAACAGTTAAACAATACTTTGAAGACTGTAGTGGACGGCTTTGCATTGTATCATTTCTATTGCGTCAATTCTACGCTTAGTGGAGGGGTCGCACGCGGTGCAGCGTAGTATAGTGTTGGCCTTGTGGTTGAGCATTATGTTCATTTAATGTGTTTGGTATGTGCTAGTTTTCGATTGTCTAAGATCGCATAGCTTACGAAAGGCATATGCTCGATGCATGCGACAGGAAGCCTTTTTGTTAGTCATTTTCGGGTACTTTTTTCTGTAAACTATTTAGCTTCATTTCCCGTTTATTACACCTTGAAAGTATGTTCTAAAGGCTAGAGTTCAGAAAAGCTTCGCCCTCGTGCCTAGTCATTTGAAGGAATAACACGCAATCATCTGCGAATAATCTGATTTGTAGAGGTTGAGTTTATAACGTTAGTAACGTAATTGAAATATCTTAAAAAGAGTAGCGGTCCATGGACGCTTCCCTGTGGGACTCCTTAAGGCCGATTCACACGACGGACCGTTCGTCCGCGGCCCGCGCAGTACGTGTGCATACGTCAGCACTTTGAGAGGCGCGCTAGATGCATGGATGGATGGCGGCCGACAGCGCGCCCCTCAATGTGCTGACGTATGCACACGTACTGCGCGGGCCGCGGACGAACGGTCCGTCGTGTGAATCGGCCTTTAGTGACTGGAAGGTAGAACAGAAACCATCAGTACAAACAAATTTTATGTGGTTAGAAATGTAGGAATCGATCAAACGAATTGTAAATTTATTGGAACCAATCAGCTCTAGTTTATAAATTAGTCTGGCAGGAGAAACGAGGTACTAGGCTTTGCTAAAATATAAGATGACGTCCATCTAGCCTTAGTTCCTGAGTATACTCGGAAGGCTATAGATTAGGTGAGCTGGGTAACTATGGAAAGGCTTTTTTAAAACGACAAATAATCGCTTCCTCGCAGCTGTGCTTAATCGGCGACTAAGTGCTCATGTGTCTTTTCTGGGCATAGCCGTAAGAGAATCTTGCGCTGATACATTCGCTTTCCTCACTCTTCGGTTTTCCTTAGAATATCTAGTTCCATGTATGGCCCCCCACTAAGGCAGATGACAAAGGCCCTGATAGGTCATTACTTCCTCTACCTATATATCTGCAGCATTACCTAGCCTTTCCTGGGCCCCGCCGCGGTGGCTCAGTGGTTATGGCACTCGGCTGCTGACCCGAAAGACGCGGGTTCGATCCCGGCCGCGGCGGCCGAATTTCGATGAAGGCGAAATTGTAGAGGCCCGGGTACTGTGTGATGTCAGTGCACCTTAATGAACCCCAAGTGGTCGAAATTTCCTGAGCCCTTCACTACGGCGTCCCTCATAGCATGAGTTGCTTTGGGATTTTAAATCCCAATAAACCAAACCAAACTAGCCTTTCCTGACACCGGTGTAATAAAGCGAGTTCAGCAGATATTCAATCGGCCGAAAAATCTTTTAAACCGAAAGCTTTACTAGCCTAGCGGCGCTGATTTCGCTGTCTGCACGAATGACCTTGAACAGGAGGAGCGGAGCTTCGTACGTAACCACGTGACCTGCCAAGTGACTTGCTGCCATGCATGCTCGCTGCAGCCGCGCGCTCCGTCATCGCCGCGGCCGCTGCGCGCTGCCTATCCAGCGTCTCGCTATGGACGAAGCAAGTCAACCGGAGCCGGCGTCCTCGAGAGTGGGTACTCGCAGTTGTCAGGCCGAGTCTGATCCTCCGGTCGACATTGCCATCCGTGCGAGGAATTTAGCAGTCTATAGGAGCCATAAACGCACTAAACGGGAAGCCGGAACAGATGGAGTCCGGGAGCTTCGGAAGCAAAGGAAAGGAGCATAACTGGCCCCCGTGGGACACTGGACACCGCAGTCGCGCTTTAAGGTACGCGGCGGTAGTGACAGACGTGCGCTGCATGCGTTGGCATTGACGACGTCGTGGCAGAAACACCGCACTAAAACTATAGGCCGTCGGCGTTCATTGTTTTCAATAGCGTTGGCGTTGACAGTGTTCTAGACTACGGTGATTTTGAGGAAAGGAAGGGCGCATAAGCGGCTCCCTGGGTCAGTGAAGGCGTCAATCGCGCTTTGAGGTTGGTGGCGGTGGTGAGAGAGATGTGGGCTGTATATGGGTTAGCGCTGACAACGTTGTGGCAGACACGGGGCACCGCAGCAATAGGCCGCAGTGTAACTTCCCCCTGGTTATGCAAGCGCGACTTCCGCTTGCATAACCAGGGTTAGCTGTGCTAAGCCGCAGCCATTTTTTTTCCCACTTCAGATGCGTGCCTTGTGTGTTAGGATGTTGCTTCGCGCTAGGCGGACGTTCGTGCCGTGGTCAGTCAACTGGTACCTGTGCGAACAACGAGAAAGTATTGAACAATGAAATGGTACTTTGTGCCGTGATACTGTTTTTTTGGGACATACTTCAGCACACTGTTAAAAATACATTGAAATCACGGATTACACAGGAAGATTTCTGCCTGTGATGAAAGACTCCAGAATCTCTAATGAACTGTTCGTGCTAATATGGCTGCTTAGCGTGTGGAAAAGCCACGCATGATGGATAAACACGCAGAAGGGCTGCTTTCAATGAGGTTACTGTCCAGAAAACAGTAAATTTTAGCGCATAAGTTATGCGGGGTGTTTCACGTAGCTTGAACCAAGGATTAAAAAAAAAGCGGTAAACCGCAGCCCGCTGACACAATGATACATTGTTCGCCATCTTGTGGCGCTCCTCAGAATATTTTTTATTGCGCTTGATTAGTTATTTAACTAAGACGAATCATGCAAATTTTCAAATATTCATGTTAGTGTCAAGACCGTTGCGTTAGATTGTAGAGCAGGTTTATAAACAACCAATCCAGTTTATTGTAGCATCGTATCTCCTACGGGGCCCTTTTTTCCGGCATCTAAAGGAAGCCTGCGAAATAGGAAAAATACCACGTGACTACGCTCGTGCGCTACCAAATTGCAGCGGTCTCATCGGCGTTTCGAGCAAACGGAGCGTGCCTGCTGACCGTGCCGAAGTGAACGGCCGCCGCGCCGCTGCGGAAAGTGCTGACGCACTGTCAAGCCGCTCATGCTAAGAACGGCGGCCGTTCACTTCGCCGCGGTTAGCGGGCACGCTCGGTTTTCTCGAAACGCTGATGAGAGCGCTGCAATTTGGTAGCGCACGAGCGTAGTCACGTGGTATTTTTTCATATTTCGCAGGCTTCCTTTAGATGCCGGAAAAAAGGGCCCCGTAGGAGATACGATGCTAGAATAAACTGGATCGGTTGTTTATAAGCCTGTGGCGGAAGTGTGTGGCGGATGCGGTGCGGCGGAAAATCTGGAGCATCTGCTCCTTCGCTGTACCGCATTCGCCGATGCTCGTCGTGACATGCTCGCGGCCTACAGGGTGCTGGGCATTCTCCCAGACGCTCTCACGACGCTGTTGTGGCCGCAGGGCAGTGAACGCACCCGTGAGTGAACAATGGTGAGCCTCTGTGCATTCCTCGAACAGACGGGCTTGACGTCCCGTCTGTTCTCCGCCAGGTAGTGACGCACAGTGAACGAACGCTCCGCGTGTGCTACTTCGGACGATGAACAGCTGGACGCCCCACTCCATCTGTATTGTGCTTTGTGTCGTGCGCGTGTGTTTGTACTGTGCCCAAGAACTTCAACCGCGTGCGAACTGTACACATGATACTGGGTTAATATGTATACATTTATTGCCCAGTGTACCTCTCCCCCTGTCCTTTTTAACTATCCCCTCACCTCTTTCATTTCACTTCTACACACTGCCTGCTATCCTTTATTTCCGCTGCCCCAGCTCAGGTGCTTCCCGCAGCCATTGCAGATGCCGGGCTAGCAAAAATCTTTTCCTTCCATTTAATATGTTTCTGTTAAACCACTTACTACTACTTACTGTGAATGTTTCATGTATGCCGTCGCCCAAGGGCCCTACGAGAGGCCGACAACAAGCATCAGCCTATCGTCCCACACACCAAGAACCTAAAGTGCGACAGCGAGAGGCAGGTGTAAGCCGGCCGACAGAGAATTCGATTAAGGATAGAACTGCGCGAATAATACCCCTGTTACACGGGCGTTTTCAACGGCAGTTCAGTTGACCGTCAGTTGAACTGAACAGCAGTTAGCAATGTTGCACGGCATCGCTAACTGCCGTTCAAATCTCAATGGCAGTTGAGTTCCACTGAGATCGGAAGTCCCAGTTGAACGGCCAACTGACAAGATGGCGTCCAACGGATAACAAATTTCCCGTAGTGGATTGTCTTGGCTCGGTGTACTGCGGCATGCGCAAGAAAACACTCCAAATAAAACTGGAGGCGCATTAAACACGCCTATAAAAATAGCACAAAACAACATGGAGGTTTACTTAGTTATTATTGCGTATTCTCTCCCGTGATCACATGACCGCATGATCATGTGATTGAAGGCTACCCCGCGAAAGTGTGAACAGCGCATTAGCAGCATGGAAGCGACCGGGCCAAGTACAGCAGCGGCGCAGCGCGGCCCCGTCGTGGCCAGGCGCTTCATATAGACAATGACAAATCTTTTAATTGATCTCTGGGAAGGTTAACTCCCGCAGCTTCGCGCGCAGAAGCATGACGCGTCAGTATGTTGAGAAATGACTGAGCGTTACAATGAGCTTATTGCCAGCATGAGCTATCTAGTGACAGTTAAGCAGGTGCGGCAGAAGCTGGAGAATTTGAACCAACAATTCAGGCAACTGGCTGCATGTCAATAATTCATTAATACAAAACTTTGCTACTTAAATAGTTTTGTAGCGAAGCAACACTAGGCTAGCAGAAAGCGCATTTCACGGTGCCCAGCGCCGTACCTCGTGCGGCACTTGCTCGAGAGTGACACTCTTTAGTGAAATACAGAGAATTTAGCCGGCGTTTCAATATCTTCTGAAGGAACCAGCGCACAAAACACAACGGACAAGAAAAAGGCGGAACACGACGGATAGGAGCACTGAACTTACAACTTTATTTCGGAAGTACAGATGCAACGTATATATATATATAGCCATGTCACGGGGGCGTGCCACACAAGGAAAGAAAGAACAAGTGGAATCTACAAGGTCATGAAGAGACAAGCGACACAAGGAAACCACAAGATTTTAACTAATATAACAAGTGAAGGTGAGAAGTTTCAATGGAGGCAAGAAAAACAACAGGCAAAAAACAAGGAAAAACGCCAGACCTCGTGAAGATGAAAACTGATACTGATAATGAAAACAGATAAAAACAAAAAGGTAGAAACCAATAAAAGCGATAAAAGCAATAAAGTTAACAGGGCAATGGAAATGAAAAAGATAAAATGCCAACAAGTAACACGGCAAAAATACTAACAGCTAAAATTAAGAAAACACCGCGGAAAAACTAACAGCTAAAAGGTAAAACCCACAGAAACATAAGGTTAAGTCTTGTGTATCAAATAGGGAATAAAGTTGGTGGGAAAAAAAGACGGATGCATAAGGTGGGAAGTTAAAATGTTAGTGCCTCGAATTTTTTGCCAGATAGGCGAGTTTTCTCAGATAGCGACACTGAAGGCTGGCTAATGCACTGTTCTTTTAACGCAGCTATTGTGATTGCCTCAACTATTTCACGGGGCCTCGTGTTTCTGATTGTGGCCATTACCCGAGTTTTTTCAAAGTGTGGCACACATCCTCTTTCTACATCTTTGCAGTCCCGACAATGGATACCAATGTGACGGCACATTTGGACATTTGCGTTGTAATCATGTTCTTTTAGTCTTTCATTTAAACAACGCCCTGTCTGTCCAATATACTGCTTTCCACAGGACAGAGGGATGGAATAGACAACTGAATCGGTACATTGCACAAAATTCTTCTGGTGCCTGACATTGCATACACTCTCTTTTTTACGAGTTTCACTGATCTTTCTGCAAAGCTGGGAAAGTCACTTTGGGGCACTAAAGACGACTTCAACTCCAACACGTTTCCCAATTTTCTTCATGTTGTGCGAAATGCGATACAAGTAGGGCATAACGGAGACTTTCTTTCTATTGGCGTTGCCAGTCGTGGCAGTCGAATCGGGTTGTTATGATTTTTTAAGCATTGCTTCAGCGACTGAGGCTAAAATCTTAGTGGGGTAGCCAGCATTTTCTAATCTAATTATTTGCGCTAAAAAACTGGTCTCAATTTGGTGTTCACACGATTTTAACCAGCGCATTTCTAAAGATTCCTTGAACCACATTCCTTTAAAACCAACTTAGAGTGGGCTGAGTCAAAAGGAAGTACCGGCTTCTGGCCCCTTGGCTCATAAGACCAGCATAGGTGATCACACTTGAAATGAAGGCCCAATTCTAAAAATCTCAAGGACCCATTATTCGGAAGTTCATGTGTAAGGGTTAAAGGAGATAAGCATTCTAAGAAAATGGCCAAAGTTTTCGAGACATCAACTTGGAAGGTTTCCTGCTTGCAATCGAGAAAAACGAGAAAGTCGTCTCCAAAACGAAAAATCTTTGTTGCTTTTGTACCCTCCAACCGACTGTTCACGTTTTTATCAAGTTTGGCTAAATACAGGTCGCTCAATAAAGGGGCAATGACGGAACCAATACAGATTCCTTTTTTCTGAAGAAAAATCTTGTCATCCCATTCTGCAAACGTTGATTTCAGATAGGCTGCTAGAAGTTCCAGAAAACCGCTTACTGCAATACCACATTCATTTTGAAAGGAAACCGGACCAAACTTGTCAATACAGTCGTTAACGCATTCCAGCAGGTCGTCATGTGGGATAGAATAAAATAAATCCTTTACATCAACAGAAATCCATAAAAGTGTTTTGTTGTGCTGCGCCTTTAAAAATTCAACCACTTCTCCTGCGTGCTTAACAACGAAAGGATCATCAAGAGTCAGTTTTTTTAGATGAAGCTGCAGAAAGCTGCCAACACATTTTTGCCAGGTGCCCGTTTCAGAAACAATGAGTCTTGAGGGGCAGCCAGGCTTGTGCGTCTTGGCCGTAAAGGACATATTTAAGGAAAGTTTTTTTGCTGCCGTTTATAGCATTTGTAAGATTTATGAAATTTAAGCTTTTGCATAGTTTCTTCACTTCTTTCTTTGCTTTAGAAATTGAGGTTGCGCGATGTCGATCGAAAGAGGCTTGGATTGCTTCAGAGGCTTTACAATGGTAGACCTGTCTAGGTAGAACACAGAAACCGCCCTCCTTGTCAGCAGCCAGTAACACTAGGCGCTTTTCTTTCAAAACAGCTATAGTTCTTTCCAGAGGAAGCGTAGTGCCTTTACCTTCACACCTTGCCAGAATGTCAACGCCTTCAGAAATGCACCGCTGGGCGTCCGCTTCTGGCGCAAGCCGAGAAACACTCCTGACGGCGGCAAGCAAATCGGGGGCGGATAACCTTGGTTCGATGGCGAACTTCGGCCCTTTGCTCAGTAAGCGGCGAACATCGTCTGGTAGAGAAACACCTTAAGCAAGATGCACTGGATTCCTTGTGGCTGATTTCTTCTTAGGTACTTGTGCTCGAACATGGGGAAAAACCTGCTGCCACAAGAATTCTGTAGTTTTGTTGATGCAACAGAAGTGATGCCAGCGGTCACCTGGGCCTTGTGAAGACGAAGACGGGATAAGAAGAAGACGCAGAAAGTCCTTGTGAAGACGTGCTTGGTGCTGTTACTCAGACCTGAGCAACCTAGAACGCCGAATACCGTGGTTGGGAGCAGGGGCGATGCCACCAAATAGACGTAGGATTTCAGGTGGCAGGAACTTGTGTCGAATGCAAAAACCAAAGGTTCTTGCCCTGCATGTGGCAGCCGCTGACAGGGCCACAGCTTGAGACTGGCTAACAGCAAACGATGAAAAAGAGCCCATTGTACAAGAAATAAATTTGAGCAACACTTGTTGTTGGGCTAGTTGGTAATACATACTTCTGAACGAACCAGCGCACAAAACACAGCGGACAAGAAAAAGGTGGAACACGACGGACAGGAGCGCTGAACTTACAAATTTATTTCGAAAGTAGAGATGCAACGTATATATATATAGCCATGTCACGGGGGCGTGCCACACAAGGAAAGAAAGAACAAGTGGAATCTACAAGGTCATGAAGAGACAAGCAACACAAGCAAACCAAAGATCTTAACTAATATAACAAGTGAAGGTGAGAAGTTTCAATGGAGGCAAGGAAAAACAACAGGGAAAAAACAAGGAAAAACGCCAGACCTCGTGAAGATGAAAATTGATACTGATAATAAAAACAGATAAAAACAAAAAGGTAAAAACCAATAAAAGCAATAAAGTTAATAGGGCAATGGAAATGAAAAAGACAAAATGCCAACAAGTAACACGGCAAAAATACTAACAGCTAAAGTTAAGAAAACACCGCGAAAAACTAGCAGCTAAAAGTCCATGGTAGAGAGAGGGTGCGGTAGATGGTCCTTGGCGATCACAAAATGAACAAGGGAGGGGAAAACCGCAGGTTGCTAGAGCCAACGTTTCGACAAGGGGACTTGTCTTCGTCTGGGCAAAGCGTTCATCATCGGCAGGGATTAAATAGGGCCTTCGCTCCGAGGAGGAAGGCCCCGGGGGTGGGGAAGGAAAGTGGTGTGGGAGGGGATGCGTGTCAGGAAGGGGAGGGAGGTGAATCATGATTCGTTAGGCTGCAATAGTGGAACAACTTATATCCGGGGGGGTGTGTAATGAACAAAAGGCTTTGAAGGGGCTGCGACGGGGGGGGAGGGGGGAGGCGCTGGGTGAACCTGCAAAACTCAGATAAAAGGATTAGTCAGCGTGGTACAGGGAAATGAGAACAAGAAAAAAAAAGGGCTGGCACCGGAAGGAGAAAGGAAGGGGGCCATTTCCAAGGAAGGACAAGGCAGGGGGGGGGGGGGGAAATGGCTCGTGTTCAGAGAAAGTCAAAAAGTGTGGGCGGAGGGGGTAACAGGAGTGTCATGGTTTCCGAGAACTGGTAGCAGGGGATTAGGAGAAAAAGAAGAGAGAAAAAAAAAGGTGAACAAAGGGAGAGGGTGACAAGGCCGGAAATGTGGTGGAAGATATGACGTGGGAAGGGTGCAAGGAGCGACAATATACTTATGTGAGGTTCTAGGAAATAATCTGACCACGTGCAAGACATTTGTAAATTTAAAATTATGCTGACCCTGGAATGTACCTGAGAGATTCCAGGTTTCCTCTGGACATGTTAATCCCTGTTGGTTGCAGTGTTTTAAATTTGTGGATTAGGAATGCTTCTCTGTATTTTCTGTCCCTAGTCGATTTGAAGCCTGACTGAAGAATGAACAATTTGAGTTCGTCGAATTTGTGATGGCGTTGATTAAAATGGGTCGACACTGCCTTCTGTTCATTCCGTGTTGTGTCAGCTCGGTGCCCGTTTAATCTGGCACTCATTGTTTGTCCGGTTTCTCCGATATATTGTTTCTGGCAGTAGGAGCACTGGAGCATGTAGATAATATTGGACGATGTGCAGTCAAAACTGGTCTTTATATCGAAACTGAAATCGCTTGCCGTACTTTTAACCGTAGTGTCCCTTTGTAAATGTTTGCATGTCTTGCATCTAGGTCGAGAGCATGAAGTTACTGTCGGTGGTGGTTTCTTACCGAGCCTAGCATGCACCAGGATGTCCCTCAGGTTTGTGTTGCGTCTGTATGTTACCCTTGGTGCGTCGGGAAATATTTTCTTGAGACGGTCGTTACCAGTTAAAATGAGGTGGTATTTCCGCAGGATATTGTTTATGTTTGTAAGCGCGTTTGAGTATTTCGTTATAAGTGCAGGAGGTCGTTGACTGTTAGCTTTTGTTCGTTTTTAAGAACTACATCTCGTTTCAAAGTGGTTGCTCGTTGGAACGCATTATTAAGGGTTGTCTGTGGATGGTTTCTGGTGATTAGTGTGTTTTTTAGCGAGTGGAGGTGTTTCAGGTAGTCATCGTCGTCGCTACATATTCTTCTTAGTCTCGTTGCCTGTCCTACGAATATACCTTGTTTGCAGTGTCTTGGATGATGGCTAGTGAAATCTAGGTATTGTTGTCGGTCAGTAGGCTTCCTGTAAAGTGTGGTTTTGAGCTTGCTATTTTCTAAATGGACAGTGGTGTCAAGGAAATTGACTTGCGTTTTCGAGGAGTTGAAGGTGAATTTAATGCTGGAGTGGAATGAATTGAAATGTGTGACGAATGCCTTCAGGGTCTCAGCCCCATGCTCCCATATCATGAAAATATTGTCTATGTACCGCAGGTATATGAGTGGTTTTTTTAGAAATGAATTTAGAAGTTTAGATTCTAGTAGCCCCATAAAAATGTTCGCGTAGGTGGATGCGAAGGGAGTGCCCATGCTTGTTCCAAATACTTGAAGGTAGTAAGAAGAATTGAATTCAAAGTAGTTGAGTGTTAGTACCAATTCAAGTAGCGTGAGGTACACTTCAGTTTCGTGCGGGTGAGGACTTTGAGTTAGAATTTTTAAGAGTGCGTCGATACCTTCATTAATGGGAATATTTGTGTACAAAGCGGCGACGTCAAGTGTGACAAGTATGCTATCTGCTGGGATAATGGAAGCGTCATTCAGAGACTCTATTATGCGGAGAAAGTGCGGTATATCCTCGACAAAGGAAGGGAGGTGGGTGGGAATATCTGCAAGATAGTTGTTCAGGAAAATTGATAAGTTCTCTGTGGGTGTGTTATTGTTTGAAACGATAGGTCTGCCGGGGATATCTGCGGTAAACAAGTCTTCTGCGGAAACCTTATGGATTTTGGGAAGTAGGTAAAAGCGTCCTGCCTGTTTGTTTAGCGGATTTAAGAAGTGGTAATCGGACTGCGTGATTAGTTCTCTTGATAGTAAGTTTGCCAGTTTGTTCAGAATCAATTTGCAGAACTCTGAAGTGGGATCTGAATCTAATTTCCTATAATGACAAGGGTTGTTAAGTTGCCTAAAAGCTTCTTTTTTGTATTTTTCGGCGGGCAGGATAACTATGCTACCTCCTTTGTCTGCAGGTTTAATGACTATATCGGTTCTAGAAGCTAAGTGGTTCAGAGTAGCCTGTTCCGTTGGGGTAACGTTTCTGCGTTTTCGAGCTTGCTTTGTTTGGTCTATAATTTCTTTCGAGACAGATTTAATGTACAAGTCTAATTCGGGACTCTGCTGCGCTTCCGGCGTCCACGTGCTTTCGGCTTTGAGAGGGATGGGATTAAGGCTGGTTACTGCAGTAGGGTGAGCACGTGTTGACCACGTGTTACAGGAAAGAGCTAGGTTAGTAATTGGGGTGTTTGCTTTTTCGGCAAAGAATTCCTTAATTCGCAATCTTCGCGCAAATTCTGTGAGGTCTCTGTGAAGTTCATACTCGTTAAAATTATTGTTAGTTGGACAAAATGTAAGGCCATGCTTCAGAATCCGTTTGTCGCTATCACTTAGGGATTTGGAAATATCTACAATGTTGCTGTCAGTGTCCTGCGGCGGAAAATGCGTATCTTTTGTCTGTATCGAAATTGGAGGGCGGTTGTTAAACTGTCCAGATGTATTCGTATCTAGCGGAAATTTATCTCTAATTTGTTTATGCTGTTGTTTATCGTGCAGCTTGCGTTCCTTTCTGGCTACAAAATCTGCTAGTGCCTGGCTTTCGCCCGAATTTAGTTCTATCCTACTAAGTTGATCATCGAGGGAATTTAACTGCTCTTGACAATGTTCTTTTAAAATAGCTATGAATGAAAGGGATGCGTCATTTGAAACCTTTTCCCATCGAGCGAGGAGTTCAGGCCTGAGCGCACCGAGGGAGCACCTAACATTAACTCGAAGTCCTTTGGGTATTGTCCTGTGCTGCGAGTAGGATTTGTAAGTGTGTAGGTGGAATCGGTAGTTAGTTTGTTTAGTGGCTAGTTTTCTGGCGACCAGGAAAATTCGTCTTTTGGGTTCGGGGCGATTGGTGCTGCCAGATGTGAGTCATCCGCGCTTGTGCCAAGTGGACCTCTTGACGGGTGTTGTGTGTTTAGGGGACTTCTGTTTGGGGGTGGTATCGGTGTCGAGGTCCGCGTCGGTGACAATCTGGGTGCTAGTGTGCGTCACTAATCGCTTAGGTGTCTGTGTGAAGTGGTCGCTTTGTTGTTTAGTGGCTACTTTCGGTGTGATTCCTACGTGCTGTTCCGCTGGTGTGGGATCCACGGTTACCGTCTGTGTGCCAGCGTCGCGAGTCTCTGGAGTGAACTGTGTGGAGGTGTCCTGGGTCCTAGCGGGGGCAGGCTGTGTTCGTTCAGGGGTGTTGTCGCTTTTGTGGGTGGTCTGTTGTTGAGTGTTGGCCAGAGTGGGAGAGGGAGCATGAGTGGGTTGTAGCGTCCGCCTAAATGTGTTTCTTAGCCGGTACTTTATGTTGTCTGCCATTACTTGGACGCCAAAAAAATTAGGGTGAAGTCCATCTCTGGCCAGGAGTGCCTCGGGGTCATGATGGATCTGAGCGTGGTGGATGATTTCAACGTCTTTTTGGTAATGTTCCATGTCCAGCAAAAAATTGTTGAGCTTAAACGAGTCTTGTGCGTGAGCTGCGAGTTGGCGGGATTGTGGCATGTGTCTGTGGTGCAAGTTTACTACCCTAGGAAGCACGGTTGTCAAGTGCAGTTTCGTGTTTGGTCTGTTGGCATGGACCTCGTGTACCAGTGTATTCATGGCCTCAATGGTCTGTTCCGCACTGCTGTGTTTCAGGTCATTAGTCCCGCAGTGAATGACGAAGTGCGTGATGTTCTGTGGTGCAGCGGCTATCAGTTTCCTTATGTCATTGGTTTTGGCGCCGCTCTGAAACCTAATGTATGGTGCATGTTCTCCGGGAGGAAAGTGATCGTGGATGTGCTTGTATTGACTATCACCTATCAACGCTACATGTGCCAATGAAAGAAGGGGGAGAGGCTAAAACCCACAGGTAAAACCCACAGAAACATAAGGTTAAGTCTTGTGTATCAAATAGGGAATAAAGTTGGCGGGAAAAAAGACGGATGCATAAGGTGGGAAGTTAAAATGTTAGTGCCTCGAATTTTTTGCCAGATAGGCGAGTTCTTTCTCAGATAGCGATACTGAAGGCTGGCTAATGCACTGTTCTTTTAACGTAGCTATTGTGATTGCCTCAACTATTTCACGGGGCCTCGTGTTTCTGATTGTGGCCATTATCCGAGTTTTTTCAAAGTGTGGCACACATCCTGTGTCTACATTTTTGCAGTCCCGACAATGGATACCAATGTGACGGCACTTTTGGACATTCGCGTTGTAATCATGTTCTTTTAGTCTTTCATTTAAACAACGCCCTGTCTGTCCAATATACTGCTTTCCACAGGACAGAGGGATGGAATAGACAACTTAATCGGTATATTGCACAAAATTCTTCTGGTGCCTGACATTGCATATACTCTCTTTTTTACGAGTTTCACTGACCTTTCTGCAAAGCTGGGAAAGTCACTTTGGGGCACTAAAGACAACTTCAACTCCAACACATTTCCCAATTTTCTTCATGTTGTGCGAAATACGATGCAAGTAGGGCATAACGGAGACTTTCTTTCTATTGGCGTTGCCAGTCGTGGCAGTCGAATCGGGTCGTTTTGATTTTTTAAGCATTGCTTCAGCGACTGAGGCTAAAATCTTAGTGGGGTAGCCAGCATTTTCTAATCAAATTGTTTTCGCTAAAAAAACTGGTCTAAATTTCGTGTTCACACGATTTTACGAGCGCAAAGGTCAGTGAAACTCGTAAAAAAGAGAGTATATGCAATGTCAGGCACCAGAAGAATTTTGTGCAATCTACCGATTCAGTTGTCTATTCCATCCCTCTGTCCTGTGGAAAGCAGTATATTGGACAGACAGGGCGTTCTTTAAATGAAAGACTAAAAGAACATGATTACAACGCAAATGTCCAAAAGTGCCGTCACATTGGTATCCATTGTTGGGACTGCAAAGATGTAGAAACAGGATGTGTGCCACACTTTGAAAAAACTGGGTAATGGCCACAATCAGAAACACGAGGCCCCGTGAAATAGTTGAGGCAATCACAATAGCTGCGTTAAAAGAACAGTGCATTAGCCAGCCTGTGGTGTCTGGTTCAGACCAGACGCATGACACGGGACCACGCAAGCGCAGTATGCCGAAACACTCTCCTTTATTCGTCACAGTGAAGCCACTTATATAGGAAATCATATTGAATGACGATGACGAT
The DNA here is from genome assembly GCF_055824585.1 of Amblyomma mixtum. NCBI lineage: Eukaryota > Metazoa > Arthropoda > Arachnida > Ixodida > Ixodidae > Amblyomma > Amblyomma mixtum. The sequence goes on along the minus strand of NC_143014.1, from coordinate 329,986,046 downwards.
ATGTACATTGAAAGAAACGAAACTGAAACAAGAAAGGATACAACATCGCCTCCCGCTTGAAAATAAAACATAGTAATTTACAACAACCAAAATATCACGAACTAAACACTGATTGTTCAGGTAAAGAAAACCCAAATCTTTCTACAGGTCGGCGTACCTTAGTGCTTCGACGCAAAGGTTGCTCCACCGAATCCTCTAAAGGAGCAACCACTTCTCCATTAACTTCAGCCCTTGTTTCCGGCAATCGCAACAATTCACCCTGTTCAGCGCCTGCGCGGCTTTCAGGCCCAGCGGTACCCGAGTAGTGATGAGGCTATTCCCATGCCCATTGTTCTATTGTCTGCGATTGATTGCAGGGAACCCGAAATAGTTTAGACGCGTTCCAGCAATGACCGTCGCTCATCAAAAAGCTATTTTTGCCTTTTCTGCCGACAATCTTGAAAGGTCCCATGTAAATTACCGACGCTTTCCCACCGCCTCTTCCTCCTTGTCCCTCTTGTCCTCGGCCTTGGCGTCCGCAGTCACGTCTGCTCCTTGTGCAAGGATGCTGTAAAATATTCGCTGGCCTTCAACCCCGAGCGAGTTTAGCAGAATTGCCTTGCAACGCTTCGGCTTCAGTTCATCGCCGCCAATGGCCTCCAGGAAATTCAGGAATACGCGTTTCCACTGCTGCCAAGGCACAGTCGGGTCACCGGGTGCAGGCAAGAAAGGGGGCGGTGCTGGGAAACACCCGAGTGACATGGCTCCGATACTGATCCTCGCAATATGTGGTGTGAGCAAATTTCACATATCTGCGTTCCTGCGCTCCTCCGGCGTTCCTGCGCTCCTCCGGCGTTCCTGCGCTCCTCCGGCGTTCCTGCGCTCCTCCGGCGTTCCTGCGCTCCTCCGGCGTTCCTGCGCTCCTCCGGCGTTCCTGCGCACCTCCGGCGTTCCTGCGCACCTCCGGCGTTCCTGCGCACCTCCGGCGTTCCTGCGCACCTCCGGCGTTCCTGCGCACCTCCGGCGTTCCTGCGCACCTCCGGCGTTCCTGCGCACCTCCGGCGTTCTTGCGTTACTCCTGGCCGCCGATGAGATCGTGGCTGCAAGGGCTCCGTGTCGCCTTGCACCGTAGGCGATTCATCCTCGTCGCCAATATGTGGTGTCTGGTTCAGACCAGACGCATAACACGGGACCACGCAAGCGCAGTATGCAGAAACACTCTCCTTTATTCGTCACAGTGAAGCCACTTATATAGGAAATCATATTGAATGACGATGACGATATGTACATTGAAAGAAACGAAACTGAAACAAGAAAGGATACAACACAGCATTCAGTGTCGCTATCTGAGAAAGAACTCGCCTATCTGGCAAAAAATTCGAGGCACTAACATTTTAACTTTCCACCTTATGCATCCGTCTTTTTTCCCGCCAACTTTATTCCGCTATTAGATACTCAAGACTTAACCTTATGTTTCCGTGGGTTTTACCTTTTAGCTGTTAGTTTTTCCGCGGTGTTTTCTTAATTTTAGCTGTTAGTATTTTTGCCGTGTTACTTGTTGGCATTTTATCTTTTTCATTTCCATTGCTCTGTTAACTTTATTGCTTTTATCGCTTTTATTGGTTTTTACCTTTTTGTTTTTATCTGTTTTTATTATCAGTATCAATTTTCATCTTCACGAGGTCTGGCGTTTTTCCTTGTTTTTTCCCTGTCGTTTTCCTTGCCTCCATTGAAACTTCTCACCTTCACTTGTTATATTATTTAAGATCTTTGGTTTGCTTGTGTCACTTGTCTCTTCATGACCTTGTAGATTCCACTTGTTCTTTCTTTCCTTGTGTGGCACGCCCCCCTGACATGGCTATATATATATATATATATATATATATATATATATATATATATATATATATATATATATATATACGTTGCATCTGTACTTTCGATATAAATTTGTAAGTTCAGCGCTCCTGTCTCTCGTGTTCCGCCTTTTTCTTGTCCGTTGTGTTTTGTGCGCTGTTCCTTCAGAAGTATGTATTACAAACTAGCCCAACAACAAGTGTTGCTCAAATTTATTTCTTGTACAATGGGCTCTTTTTCATCGTTTGCTGTTAGCCAGTCTCAAGCTGTGGCCCTGTTAGCGGCTGCCACATGCATGGCAAGAACCTTTGGTTTTTGCATTCGACACAAGTTCCTACCACCTGAAATCCTACGTCTATTTGGTGGCATCGCCCCTGCTCCCAACCACGGTATTCGGCTTTGTAAGTTGCTCAGGTCTGAGTGGCAGCACCAAGCACGTCTTCATAAGGACTTTCTGCGTCTTCTTCTTATCCCGTCTTCGTCTTCACAAGGCCCAGGTGACCGCTGGCGTCACTTCTCTTGCATCATCAACAGAACTACAGAATTCTTGTGGCAGCAGGTTTTGCCCCATCTTCGAGCACAAGTACCTAAGAAGAAATCAGCCTCAAGGAATCCAGTGCATCTTGCTGAAGGTGTTTCTCTACCAGACGATGTTCGCCGCTTACGGGACAAAGGGCCGAAGTTCGCCATCGAACCAAGGTTATCCGCCCCCGATTTGCTTGCCGCCATCAGGAGTGTTTCTCGGCTTGCGCCAGAAGCGGACGCCCAGCGGTGCATTTCTGAAGGCGTTGACATGCTGGCAAGGTGTGAAGGTAAAGGCACTACGCTTCATCTGCAAAGAACTATAGCTGTTTTGAAAGAAAAGGGCCTAGTGTTACTGGCTGCTGTCAAGGAGGGCGGTTTCTGTGTTCTACCTAGAGAGGTCTACCATTGTAAAGCCTCTGAAGCAATCCAAGCTTCTTTCGATCGACATCGCGCAACCTCAATTTCTAAAGCAAAGAAAGAAGTGAAGAAACTATGCAAAAGCTTAAATTTGCTAAAGCTTACAAATGCTATAAACTGCAGCAAAAAACTTTCCTTAAATATGTTCTTTACGGCCAAGACGCACAAGCCTGGCTGCCCCTTATAGGTGCACTGAAGAGTATTCTGAACATGTCTTTTTGCCGCGGGAACTCGATCCACATGTTCCTAGCATTCGTAGAAACAGTGACTTATTGTCCTGTGTGGCCGATTTCCCCAATTAAAACGAATTAATGTCCGGCTCCCGCCTTTTTTTTTAATTCTGCCTCGTGCGGTGGGCGGAGTCCACCAACGCGTGGTGCGCCTTTCACCCAGTCCCGTGGAGGCTTTGCTTTCGCTTTATTTTTTTTTATGTTGCCATGAATAAATAGTTTCATTCGCAGATAATATAGCCGCAAAATAAGCCCGAAGAAATAAAAATACGCGCGGACTATTTGCTACTACGGACTACTACGTATTACTCCGCCGATGGCATAGCGGCAAGCCGCCACGGGACTGGGTGAAAGGCGCTCCACGCGTTGGTCGACTCCGCTCACCGTACGAGGCAGAAATAAAAAAAAAGGCGGGAGCCGGACGTTAATTCGATTTAATTGGGGAAATCGGCCACACAGGGCAGTAAATCGCAGTTTCTAAGAAAGCTCGGAACGTGTAGATCGATTTCCGGCGGCAAAAAGACAAGTTCAGATTCCTTTTCAGTGCACCTTTAAGAGTCATTGTTTCTGAAACGGGCACCTGGCAAAAATGTGTTGGCAGCTTTCTGCAGATTCATCTAAAAAACTGACTCTTGATGATCCTTTCGTTGTTAAGCATGCAGGAGAAGTGGTTGAATTTTTAAAGGCCAAGCACAACAAACGACTTTTAGGGTTTTCTGTTGATGTGAAGGATTTATTTTATTCTATCCCACATGACGACCTGCTGGAATGCGTTAACGACTGTATTGACAAGTTTGGTCCGGTTTCCTTTCAAAATGAATGTGGTATTGCAGTAAGCGGTTTTCTGGAACTTCTAGCAGCCTATCTGAAATCAACGTTTGCAGAATGGGATGACAAGATTTTTCTTCCGAAGAAAGGAATCTGTATTGGTTCCGTCATTGCCCCTTTATTGAGCGACCTGTATTTAGCCAAACTTGATAAAAACGTGAACAGTCGGTTGGAGGGTACAAAAGCAACAAAGATTTTTCGTTTTGTAGACGACTTTCTCGTTTTTCTCGATTGCAATCAGGAAACCTTCCAAGTTGATGTTTCGAAAACATTGGCCATTTTCTTAGAATGCTTATCTCCTTTAACCCTTACACATGAACTTCTGAATAATGGGTCCTTGACATTTTTAGAATTGGGCCTTCATTTCAAGTGGGATCACCTATGCTGGTCTCATGAGCCAAGGGGCCAGAAGCCGGTACTTCCTTTTGACTCAGCCCACTCTAAGTTGGTTAAAAGGAATGTGGTTGAAGGAATCTTTAGAAATGCGCTGGTAAAATCGTGTGAACACCAAATTGAGACCAGTTTTTTAGCGCAAACAATTAGATTAGAAAATGCTGGCTACCCCATTAAGATTTTAGCTCTCAGTCGCTGAAGCAATGCTTAGAAAATCACAACGACCCGATTCGACTGCCACGACTGGCAACGCCAATAGAAAGAAAGTCTCCGTTATGCCCTACTTGCATCGCATTTCGCACAACATGAAGAAAATTGGGAAACGTGTTGGAGTTGAAGTCGTCTTTAGTGCACCAAAGCGACTTTCCCAGCTTTGCAGAAAGGTCAATGAAACTCGTAAAAAAGAGAGTATATATGCAATGTCAGGCACCAGAAGCATTTTGTGCAATGTACCGATTCAGTTGTCTATTCTATCCCTCTGTCCTGTGGAAAGCAGTATATTGGACAGACAGGGCGTTGTTTAAATGAAAGACTAAAAGAACATGATTACAACGCAAATGTCCAAAAGTGCCGTCACACTGGTATCCATTGTCGGGACTGCAAAGATGTAGAAACAGGATGTGTGCCACACTTTGAAAAAACGCGGGTAATGGCCACAATCAGAAACACGAGGTCCCGTGAAATAGTTGAGGCAATCACAATAGCTGCGTTAAAAGAACAATGCATTAGCCAGCCTTCAGTGTCGCTATCTGAGAAAGAACTCGCCTATTTGGCCAAAAATTCGAGGCACTAACATTTTAACTTCCCACCTTATGCATCCGTCTTTTTTCCCGCCAACTTTATTCCGCTATTTGATACACAAGACTTAACCTTATGTTTCTGTGGGTTTTACCTTTTAGCTGTTAATTTTTCCGCGGTGTTTTCTTAATTTTAGCTGTTAATATTTTTGCCGTGTTACTTGTTGGCACTTGATCTTTTTTCATTTCCATTGCCCTGTTAACTTTATCGCTTTTATTTGTTTTACCTTTTTGTTTTTATCTGTTTTTATTATCAGTATCAATTTTCATCTTCACGAGGGCTGGCGTTTTTCCTTGTTTTTTCCCTGTTGTTTTTCTTGCCTCCATTGAAACTTCTCACCTTCACTTGTTATATTAGTTAAGATCTTTGGTTTGCTTGTGTCGCTTGTCTCTTCATGACCTTGTAGATTCCACTTGTTCTTTCATTCCTTGTGTGGCACGCCCCCCTGACATGGCTATGTATATATATATACGTTGCATCTGTACTTCCGAAATAAAGTTGTAAGTTCAGCGCTCCTGTCCGTCGTGTTCCGCCTTTTTTTGTCCGTTGTGTTTTGTGCGCTGGTTCCTTCAGAAGTATGTATTACCAACTAGCCCAACAACAACTGTTTCAATATCGCTGGCATGCTACTCTGCGTAGGGAGGGGAATTTGGGAGATAAAGACAGAAGGAGAGTACCGTGGAAGAGGTAAAAGAAAAAAAAAGCGAAGATAAAATGCGGCCATGAAATGGGTACTAAGGATGCAATGGCGAGTATTTATGTAACCTAAGGAATGATGGAGTGCATAGTCCGACAAATGGGCTGACGAAGTTCACTGCATGAAGAATGCATGAAGGTAACGTGCAAGTGAATTTAGAGCTTATCGATATGTCCAATGTCTTTTAAATATGTAAAAAGAAAGTTCATTGCAAGTGTCTTTTGCCTGAAGCAGGCTAAGGGACCTAAAACTTTGTCCATTGTTAGGGGCACTGGGCAGAGCTTCTGCATGCAATGTTCATAGTACGCACGCTCGTTAGCATACGCAGGGCACTCAAGCAGGATATGTTCCACAGTTTCTATCGAGGCACAGTTGTCACAATGCGGACTGTTCATTTGTCCAAAACGGTATCGCAAGCCGTTTGTATATGCAGCATTCAGACGAAGTCGGTGATAAAGTGTTTTCAGTTGTCGAGGAATTCTGGGCGAGAGTCTTGATCTGAGATGTGGGTCGATTGAGTGAAGAAATTGGTACTGATGTGTCGGGAAACTCCAAATCCGATACGTTTCTTCGTAAGCAAAACTTTTAGCCATTTGGGACGCATCAGATTTCGTGAAAAATGTTCGAATGTATCTCTGATGTTGATGGCCCTTACGGGCCGCTTCATCTGCTTTTTCATTAGCCAGAATGCCACAGTGAGCAGGTACCCACTGAAATGTTGTGCAGTGGCCTGCGGCAATAGCTAAATGATATATACCCGATGTCCAGTGAAACTGGCTGGTGATTCGTTTTATTCAGCAGGTTGGACAGGATTTGCAGAGATGCTTTTGAATCGGTGAAGATAACCCAACGGCCGGCGGTTCGGCGCAGGATGTAAGAAACAGCTTCCTTAATGCCGTGAAGCTCAGCTGTCGTAGAGGATGTCCTCCGCTGCAGCCGGTAAGAAAGGGCATGGCCTGTTGAGGGCCATAAAAGCCACAAGAAGAAGTTTCTTTAGTAGTTGAACCATCGGTGAAGATATGGGTGTGCTGCGTATATTCTTCGATTAAGTAGGCGAGTGTAGCTTGCAGAAGCGCTGCCTGTGGCATGCGGCTCTTTGCATTCACACCTGGAACAGACTGGAACAACTTTAGAGGAGAGAGTGTCCATGGAGGAAAAGCCAGAGGTAGTAGTTTCTGTGGCTGATTAATAGTAGGAAGGGGCAGGAGCTGCACTGCCTGACCAAAGCTAGAGTTGCTGTGAGTTAGGTGGACACGGTGTAGGAAGTGCTTCTTCCCTTGCAGGACATGGCGGAGATGGGTACGCATAGTTTCCTGGGCGGCAATCACCTCTAGTGGGAGACATCCTGCCTCCGCTACTGTTCCTGATGCAGAGGAACCCTTTGGGAGGCCAAGGCATATTCGCAGGCAGTTGTTCCGTGCGGCTTTGAGTCTTATCGCTTGATGTAGATGCTCGCTCGGCAGGTGCACCGGATTTTATCTGCGCCGCTCCTTAATGTAATGAAAGAATATTGGTAAGAAAATGTGCAGGAAAGGCGTAGTATTTGTCTTTCTGATCGGGAGCCTCCCTAGCGCCTGACAGGCTGCCGAGACCCCCGAACAACGAGAAGCCAGACTAGCAAGCCTATCATAAACAATCAGCGTGGTCACTTAAACCAATCATAACCGCGCATTCGCTCCTTACCTGGTTCAACGATTGTTGAACAACTACCATTTTTTTTTTCGCCTGGCCAAAATGCGGATTTCAGATTAAAGAGTCCGTTGCGAGATTTTTGTGGCGACATTATTGTCTGAAAACTTGATTTTACTCAGTGAATATCAACTTTAAATGAAATAATTTTCCAGAGTTCCTGCATTGCTCGCCGTGAAAAAAGAAACATCCATTTTTATGGTGCAGCAAAAGAGCCATATATTTCCCTACATTACCACTCAATGCCTTGAATTAGAACAAACGTTGCTACCATATTTATGAGGGAACTGCTGTTTATTCTTCTCTTTATTTACAGAAAGCGCGTGAGGTGTGCAACTGGTTCCGGGGACATCCATGCAGTGGCCTTACGTCTATCGGCTTCACACATTTCTGGGATCACTCCCGTGCAATGACGGAAGCCTTTTGGAGGAATGTTTCCAGCTGCGTCAGTTACGATATGTTCCGTGAAGTGATGATTAGAATGTGGTTTTTAAATCAAACAAACCGTTTTAGTCTTGCAAATATGCAGTAGATTTGCTTCTTTGGATTAAAACTTGAAGAGTACTGTAATACTAAAATAAAGATACCGAAGCTGCAAGTAGAAGCTTGAGCCATATCGCAGAGAATGCTACCTTGGCAGCAATAAATACACATGCATGTTGAAAAACAGATCGGTAGTATTGCACGCTTGAGTCTTGCGGGTATGGTTGTCTTGCTGTATGGCACCATACCCTGTATGGCATTACATTCAACAGAAAAAACTGAAAAATATTCGTTAATTCAAAAAGTACAGATAGCAAGAGTAAAAAAGAGTCCACAATGAATGTGTACTGGTGAAGGCACAAGTTTCTTCGAGTACCATTTCCTTTAACATTCTTCGAGAACCATTTCCGCTTCCGTTTTATGTATGTTCAGATTAAACTGAATAAAGATTATTATTGTTATTATTATTATTAATGGAATAATGCCATGAAAGAAGTTGAAGTAAAAAGCAATGTGACACAACGGCACAAGGTAGTGTACTGTGGTTGATTGTACCAATGTTACTCTTTTAGGTGGAATTCGTAACTGAATAGGCAGCCGATGCAGAAATGGTGGCGCCCGCAGAAGAAGAGGTGGCGGAGACAACCGCTCTGGGCACAGACGAGATACATGGAAGTGGGAATGGGAAACACAGTCGCTACAAAGAAAAGCGCAAGAGAGGCTCTGCATTGGATGGGCTCGTGAACGCATATGAAACTGAATCAAAAAGAGCAGCTCTGCTGTCTCAAGAAGAACTGAAAATAGCAAGAAAAGCAAACCGTTTGCTCCAAGAGGCGAACAACATACAAAGAGAGTTGCTGAAAGTTGTATCCAAATATTTTCAAAGACCAGATGAATAAAGTGTCAAGGCGGGAGCAAGTCTCTTTTTTTTTGCTGGCTGTCTGTTACTGCACCGCGACATGAAACAGTTTTCCCTTTAAGAAGATGCACAACCGCTTGTCGTTATCTAAATTTTATATGGCCTGAAAAGATTCCAAAACAGACAGTGGTGAAACTTAGACATTCATGGCCAGGAGATGCCTTGCCAGAGCACTTCGGACTCTCTCAGCGGGCACACTTGAATTGCGGCTAACATTCACTGGCTGTGGGAGCTCAGTGGCAAGTTCCTCACATAAGTGGCTGTCACATTCGTCTCGCATTTGCTCGCAAATGATGTGAATTGTGCAGCACGTTTTCACAATGCGATTTGCATTGCGAATTCCACATTCTATCCCCTTCAAAATCCGGAATCTTGCCTTGAATCTTCCGAAAGCATTTTCAACCACGCACCTTACTTTCGATAGTGTGTAACTGAACACGCTGACAGCTTCGCCCCCTGTGTGCTGGTGAGGGTACGGCTTCATTAGATGAGGCAGTAGAGGAAAAACTTGGTCACATAATATGACAGCTCAAATATCTTCTCCTCCAATTACCTCCGTCAGCTAATTCTGGTACCAAAGAGCAATTATAAACATTGGAATCATGGCTTTTGCCAGGAGATCCCACAATAATGTGCATAAACTTATAAGTGTGATCAACAACTGCCAGTAAGGTGATGCTGTACCACCGCTTACAGTTGTAATAATCTTCAGCATTCTCTTTAGTTGGTCAAAACTTCGATGTGGCACCCGTCAAGGGCATCAAACCCTCTCTCTCTTCAACAACAATGTCGCAGAATTCTCTGAATATGATGTGCACAAAAGGGCGGCTGTCTCCAAAAATATTGGCCACAGTCCTGTCTTCTGTCGAAGTAGCGAGCCTGTAGAGAGAGATCGCGACGCGGTTTTCCAAGGAGATGGTCCTCATATTCGTGTCGACTCTCTGAAGCCGCCTGCAGGAACTCATAACATAGGCGTACGTCTGCCTTGAGACAGGAAAGTTGGCTTTGAAATCTCTCTCCGACAGCGTTGGCACGGTGGTGTCGTACCATGACGGAGGCCGATGCAGTGACCACACTCGTGGCTCTTTCGCCCACAAGTGCATAGCGCATGCCATGAGGAAGAGGCACCGCTTCTTCGCTGCTTGCCTCTTCTTTTTCATGGTGGATTTTCTTTTCAGTAGAGCGCTGAGTTCGCATCTTTTGGCCGAAACTATAGCCTGCTACTGAACCAGAAGAAGCAGCATCTCATCGTGGCGATCACGATCGCGTTGGTATGCCAACCGACTCAAAGACACAGCGCGTGCGTCGAACAGTCGAGATGGGAAAACACAAAAAAAAAGACAACGACCACCGAACCGACCCACATCGGATAGTCTTGGCTACGAACCGACTTCGTCACGCAAATTTTTACCCAAAAGAAAAATACACAAAATTTGCCGCTATAGGAAAGAATATGTACACGACGATCATTTACTACACAAAAAAGTGTATACGCTGATTTTCTTTATTTTCACTTCGCTCTAGATGTGACGTCACGTGGTTAGTGTGCTAACTGAACGGAACGCGAAGTGCTTGTCTAACAGCAAGCGAATCCAGGGGAGTTCAACGAGAGTTGAAATACTCAACTGAGGGTTACCTGAACTGCCGTTGAAAACGCCCGTGTAACGCGGGTATAAGACAGGTCAGAAGACTGAAGCGAGAACGACTCCACGGGCGGAGACTTCTAACTGTTTACTTGTTTACTGATGTGTGAAAGCATATGCCTTTATAAGCTCTGAACCGAGGCATGCAAACATCTTTCTCAGTTTGCGCACATATCATTTTTTCTTTCCCTGGGCAAAACAGAAGTCAAGAGACGAAATCACATCATTGGAGCAGGCCGTATAAAATAAGCTCGCAAATCTGACATCATGTCGTTGAGAGCTTCATTCCAAAGCAAATGAAACAAGGAATTAAATAAACAAGAATTGAGAGTAACAGACAACAGGTATAAAAATGAGGGGGAAAATAAAACGGCAGGCGACCCTGCAGATGGGAGGAAAGAAAACAATCAACAAAAATAAAGGCGATGGAGAAGGATAAAAGCTTACATATCCTATATTTAATTGAAAACAAAACAACTAGCCCGCAAGAACGTTCTACTACAAAGTAGTCAAGACCCAACACTCCGAGAACATCATGACGAAGCCGCCCGCTAGCGATTGGAATCTATATTTTTTTTAAGAGCAGAATAATTTCAGCGCGTGGGCGTACCTCATCACTTCATCGCCGCTACATTTCAATGTAGCGGCATCTTTCCGGGCGTAATCATTCTCGCATGCCAGCGAGCGCATGGATTTCCGCATTGCCCCTCTGTGTGATCAGTCTTTATTTCTTTTTTTTATTGAGCGTCTCTACTGCTACCACACGCCCGCCTATCCTTGCTTATTGCAAAAACTCCACCAATTTATATATCCTTTATTTTGTAATAGCGGTAATATCTGAGGTTTTATGTGTAGAAGTGACACGGGGGCTACCTTACATGCTGCAGGGGAGGGCTTCAGATTAACGCGTGCATACTAGCTGGTGTTTCTGAACATGCGCCGACATCGCATAGAAAACTCGCATTTTTGCATTTCCCGCCATCGCAATGCGGCCTCCGCAGCCGGAATCGAACCCGCGACCATGGGATCAGCAGCCGAGCTCCGCAGTCAGTGAGTCATTTTTTTTCTTTTGTTACTCCACTGAGTCATCGTGAGCGGTTTTATTTAATACCTGCTTTCTTAGACAAAGAATGCCTAAAAAAGTGAATGTTTCCCGAAGTCGTTGGGTCGTTGCGCCTATGGTTAACAAGTACGTGACACAAAGAAAGGACAGCTATGACCGACGCACGCGCTAGGGCAACGGGTGAACCGAGCGCTTGAAATCAGTGACTGTCCTCACGGGCAGTGGCATCCTCGAGAGGTACTAGATATTGATTGTGTAAATTCTGTGATTGTTAGCCTCGGCTCGTTTTATGTCCTTGTCAGTAAAAACAAACAGGGAGCTATTCTCACTCCCTGCATTTTGAGTGGGAGCAGCGCTATCATTTTGATTAAAACCATACGCAAACATGTAACAAGGAGTGGCTGTAATTAATTCAAGATTTCGCATTAATGCCTACAATGCTTCAGACCCAAGAATCGCAGGTAATAGGCTCAATATTGCAAATGGATGGTTTCACACTGGTCCTTTGCTGGACCGGCATTTACCAATACATTTCCAATATTGGGCAGATTACCTGTGCTGCCTGGGGCACTGCCGAAAGGGCCAGTTAGGTCCCTTCAGAAGCGCCAATTAAGTTTCTTCCTAGAGACTTCCATGTAGCCGCGGAGGCTCAGTGGTTACGGCGCTGGGCTGCAGACCTGAAAGACGCAGGTTCTCTTCCGGCCCCGGCAATTGAATTTCGGTGAATTGCGATGGATGCGAAATTCTAGATTCCCGTGTAATGTACGATGGCACTGCACATTAAAGAAGCCCAAGAGGTCGAAAGTTCAGGAGCCCTTAAATTCGGCGTCCCTGGTAGCCCGAGTCGCTTTGGGACGTTGAACCCCAAAAACCTAACCTAAACCTAAACGCCAGACATCCTTCAATTTTGTTGTCGCATAAACTTGGTGCCATTTTCGCACTGCCTAGCGTAGGCACCTTTCGGCGGGTAAATCTACGCACAAGAACATCTATTTTCTCTGAGAAAAAAAGTATGGCGATCTGCAGAAAAAGTGCGGCTGAACCAAGCGCCTAACCGGTTCGGAGCGGTTGTTTTGAATCCTTCCGGTTGGAGTTAAATTCCAGGATTGCGAAAAAATGGCGCGTTGGTTCGGTTCCTGTAGCGGGAAAAAATACCACTTCGGTTCCGGCTTCGGGTTCAGGTTCGGTTCCGGTTCGATATACCGATTGTTCAAAAACAGATGTCTATGTTTGGGCGTAGATGTACGATGGAATCAGAAAAAAACAAACTACCGCAGTACATATCCGTCTTTACTCCCAATTTACGCAGTCTGGGGGCCGTAGAAAAAATATTAAATGAGAAGAACTTCACAAACAGTATTATTTACAGCGACTCGCTAAGCGTACTTACAGCTCTTCACTCTTGAAATGTAATCAATCCTATACTTGGCGACAAAATACACAGCATAATAACAGCCACATATCGAGGACAAAAGATAAAACTCTGCTGGGTCCCGAGTCATGTCGGAATAAAAGGGAATGAGAGAGCAGACTTGTGCGCTGCTTAAGCTTGTGGCAGTCAAATAAAAAAGTAAATATATCCTTTACGGATTGCAAGAACTAGGACCACCTTAAATTCAGAAAAAAAAATAATGGCAGTCTGCATGGAACAACGAAGTAAATACCAAGCTACACTTGGCTGGTTGGTGGCGCGTAACGTCCCATAGCGACTGAGGCAATGAAGGACGCCGTAGTCGACGGCTCCGGAAAATTTCGACCAGCTGGTGTTCTTTAACGTGCACTGCATCGCACAGCACACAGGCCGCTAGCGTATGGCCTCCATCGAAATGCGACTGCCACGGCTGGTATCGAACCCGCGTCTTTCTGTTTTTAGATGAATGGAAGTCTTGCGCAGCCCAGGAGCGTGGAAAGGAATTAATTCTGTGCCGGCTTTGTATAGGACACGCACACCTTACCCATAACTTTGTGCTGACAAAAAAAAAAAGAAAAACCCCTGTGTGCATCATGCGGCGATGCGCTAAATGTTAACCATATTATTTTTTCGTGCAGGAAACTGGAAAACTAAGGGAAAAAACATTTTCCTGTGGTTTGCAATGAACACACACCGTTCCATCCAACATTGCTCTTAGGTCAAAGCGGTATTGTTGATTTTTCCTGTATTATTAGGTTTTCAAAGCAACTAAAAGTTTTAAACAAAGTATATATCGGCAAAAATTTAGTCAAATAAAGAAATAAACAGACAGACGTCTAACCGCGTGTTTGGCGCATGCTGGCCTCAGTCGCTTATGTGCCATAAAACCCAACACAACACAGCACCTAGGGCCTGTGGCCGTTCAGAATACACCCATTTTATGTTTTGGGGAGTTATGATAACGCTTTATTTTCATTTTGCTTATGCCTCGTTGTATTCAATGGTGATTTCCTTGTTCAAAGGCAAGACACATGTATACGCTTGTTTGTGCAGCCCGTTTTAAATAAGTTTTTACCACGCATTCAGAAGGAGAAATACCTCAGCCTCGACATCCTTTCCACCTTTAAAATTTCACCAGCGCTGCGACTAGGAACAAGAAACAGAGAAGGAAGACAAGGACAAGCGCTACTAACAACTGAAAGTTTATTTGAAAAAACACAGATTATATGCACACAACTGACAACCCAAAGCGCCTGCGCTTCCCGCAAAAAGCACGCAAAAGAAGTGCTATATGACATACCTTTTAAATGCGGCAAGAATTACATTGGGCAAACCGGGAAATGCCTAAATACACGCTTACGTCAGCATAAAACCTCTTTGAATGGTGCTCCTTCATCAAATCTGTCCCTTCATTACAGAGATTGTCATCTGAACAAACCCGGTGTGTCTAATAAAAAAGCATGCTTTCCACTGCTTAACAGGGCAAAGATTAAATTTAGACATCCAGATCAGCTGACTAGGGAGTTGTGTGAAGCCTATCACATTCACAAGAACAGCGACACGTGCGTTAGCACACCATCTGTAAACTTACATGAATGTGAAATTTTGTATCTAGATTCTTAACTTTCTTTTGCGTGCTTTTTGCGGGAAGCGCAGGCGCTTTGGGTTGTCAGTTGTGTGCATATAATCTGTGTTTTTTCAAATAAACTTTCAGTTGTTAGTAGCGCTTGTCCTTGTCTTCCTTCTCTGTTTCTTGTTCCTAGTCGCAGCGCTGGTGAAATTTTAAAGATGTACCAACTAGCTCAAACCACCATTTTGATCCTTTCCACCGTTAAGATTTTTAGATATATGGATGATAAATGTAAAGTTAAAACAAATGGTACTTCACGGCAGTTTGCTCTCATGAACCGTGTTTTCTGTTTTTTTTTTACGCGCAAACGGACTGGATCTCTGTAGTGACGTTATAAATAAGGATGGCACGTAAGGATTCTTGGTTTAGGTTTCAGTCTAATGAAAAATGCGGATGGTTGGTTTAGGTTCGTTTATAGGGTTTTAACGTCCCAAAGCGACTAAGGCTATGAGAGACGCCGTAGTGGAGGGCTCCGGAAATTTCGACCACCTGGGGTTCTTTAGCGTGCACTGACATCGCACAGTACACGGGCCTCGAATTTCTCCTCCAAAGAAATTCAACCGCCGCGGCCGGGATCGAACCCGCGTCTTTCGGACCAGCAGCCGAGCACCACAGCCACTGAGCCACCCCGGCGGCCCAAAAAATGCGGATGGTTCCCCTTGTTGGATGTATATCATTAAATGCAAGAAGCCCAATATTAACTATAATTGGGCCTGTTGAAATTTGTTAGAAAAGAAATTATTCTAAACTGCATCAGACCTGCCCTTTTGAAATGCTTTGTGCTGACAGGAAATATTACTGTAAAACTACAGTTCCTCGATGTGCAAAGTGGGGCCTTCCCGGGCAGCAAAACTCGGTCGATTGTTTAGAGCTTTATAAAATAGGTTGGACACGGCTCAGGACTCAAGGTTAGGGCAACGATGGGCCTCACGCGTGCGCAGCGTCGGTACTCTACTGGGAGGGCGTGTCACATAACTTAAACCAAGGATTAAAAAGAAAAGCGGCGCACCGGAGCTACGGAATACCAACAACATATACTTTCTTGTCGTGTGGCACAACACAGTATTTTTGTTTGTTAAGTAGCTAAGATTAATTATGCAATATTTTTATTATTCACTCCTGGATCACGCGCATTTCGTTATGTTGTAGAGGGAGTTACGACCCAACCGATTGTGTTTTTTGTAGCAACGTATCTCATACTGGGCCCTTTTTGTTGCAGAATTTAATGAATTCCCTCTAAATATGAAGAAACCACTTGATTGCGCTCCCTCGCTACCGCATAGTAGCGCTGCCGAGCATGTTTTCATTGAGCGAAGCGTGCATGCTCACCATATCGATGTGAGCTGCCGATGCCACTCTCACAGTAGATTCTCAAAAGCGCATCAGCACATTCTTCCTGAACATGAAAAGCGTGCGCTTTGCTCGGCGATTGATAGGCAGGCCACCGACAGCCAATTCAGAGGCAGCTTTTACTGAGACACCGCCCAGACAAACATAAAAAAAGAAAGGAAAGGAAAGCAGTGAAGTCACTATTTTAGGTAGCCTGCGTTTGTACCACAACCGCCATCTCTGTTTTACAATGTCAGCCGTGTCGCCCACTTCGGAACGGGAACCGTCGGTACACCTCACTTCAGTCAGTTGCCGTGATGTGGAGCTACATGGTAGGACTGACTAGGACCGACATCATGCTTTGCGTATGGGCGCGAGGTGCTGGCTTTCTAGTGAGCGCTCTGTCCCACACCTACACCTAATGATGTGTTTTCGCACAATTGTAAAATTGTAAAATTCAGCAGAAAACAATTTTCCTGCACCTTGAGCTTGGCGCATGATAGCCTTTGATGCTTATGCGCCACTATACCTGACACAACAACAACCACTCCTACACCATGCGTCTGCAATATTCTTCCTTCCTACCCCTTCTTGTGTAGCTCTCGCTTCATCCGTGGCACGGCGCTTTTTCCAACACACATCGGCTTGAACGGCAGCTTTGCTTGTAGTTTGCAGAGGTGGGCTGAGGCGTTCGCTCCGCCTATAACCTGAGGATGGCGGTTAGCTTACTTAAAGCGCTGCTTGAGGTGTGTGCGCCGCTTACTGCCGTTCCTTTCCAGACGAATACAGTGTTGTAAGATGTTGCCAGGATGAAAGATTTTTTGAAGCAATGCTTGTTTGCTCACCGCTACGACACACTTTTTCACCTGTTTGCACTCGACGCTGCTGAGGAAGACCAATTTTTATTTTTACGCTATGCCCAGTATCCTCCGAGCCGGGCAACTTTTGTTTCATGTCAGGAAATGCCATGATTTTGTCAGCAGGGGCCACTTTTAGGCTTGAGCCCTCGGTATACCCTCGGTGTAGAGGGTAGCCCTCTGGCCACCCTCTGTCTGTTATACATTAATAGTTTTCCTATCCTATCCTAATCCTGAGAGCGCTATGTATGTCGGCACGTCAAACTGCAGCATTAGTTATTATACAGCCGCAGCTGCAGCTTGATGTCGATGTTACCAAAAGGATTTCAAGGCAAACGAAGACGAATTTGTTTCGTGCTCAGAGTCTGTGATGTTTCGTGTCCCCTTATCGTGTGGCAGCAACTGTGCAGCATGAGAAGAGCAACGTTCTTAGACCTTGGTCCGTGAACATTATTGGGTCCGAGAGGATGGAACTTAACCGACCGCCCACATGAGCATTGGTACAATGTAAGAGAACCGATTCGATGGATTCCTGATATTTCAGTGTTCTGATTGCGATTTCTCATAATTCGAGAAATTGTCCACCGCGTCAGTCGCTCGAAGGGCTTGCGTACTTCGGGTGACGATGCGTCGTTATTTGCATGTGTGGTGGCGCCAGTCGTGATGATAAAATCCCGCGCTCAAATTCACGCTGCAATAAATGGCTGCAGGTATCGCCCATCTATAAACGCCGTTCTTTTGTTCGTTTGTTCTCGTGTACTCGGGTTCGTTCGCGCAGAAAGAGGAGAGCAACGGATGTCCATATCACTGCTCGAAGCTATAATTTCACGAGCTGTTCGTTAAGCATACGGAGTCGCGTGTTTTAGGTTTCAACACTTGATCAGCCCTAATGGCTAGGAGCGCCGCTCGAATCGTCGCTAGAAGAGGAGGCGCCGGTGTCGTTGCCCGTTCCGCCTTCGCGCACAGGCACGCGCTGCAGCCCCCGTTTCCGCGCGCCCATCGGAACCAACGTGGCGCCCACTCGGCGTCAATGCGAGCGCGACGCAATCGCGACGCCAGGGCACTCTCCGGTGACATGCCTCGCTCCCGGTTCTCATCGCCGAAGAGGCACTCTGTGGGCTGACTCGATTTCGCTTTTAGCGCGTTTTCGTCAGTTATCGTGGCCCGCAGCCGCCGGGGAGAGGCGCGCGCAAGTCCATTACAAAGACACCACACCTTTTGAGGCAGTGGCTCGCGTTGGGAAGGGGGGGTTCGAACACTAATCGGCGCGTGTTTAGAGGGCACACCAAGAGAGCGCAAAGTGGTCCTCTCTCCCCATCTGACATCTTCAAGTTGGGCGCAGCGGCTGCGAAGGTGGAGTGCGGGTTTCTATTCGCTCCTTTTCTTCCGCGGCCCTAGCAGGGAGCCTTTTTTTCACAGCAAACCGACTTCTGCATGTTTTCTTCGGGTGATCCCGAAGCTTGTTGAGATTCACAGTGGTCTTAACGGTAAGTATTAACAGTTTTAGCAGCGAGGTCACCAGAAAAAGATATATGAAGCAACTGCTCCGAGGCTGGTTAGATTTATGGAAGGTTTGTTTGCCATCATCTCATTTTTCTAGAAGTTAAGTTGTTTGGTAAACTAGAAAGCTTGTAAAAGCGCATTCCCATGTACATTGCTTTTAGATGCTTCACTGTGAGGCTAGCCCTGAATAACATTCTTCCGAGTTGAAGCAGCTGTGGCGTCTGTTGTAAAACCGCGTAAATACATCTACTGCGTGGATTCCAAACAGACTATGTAAACCGAAGCGAAAAGGTGGGTGATATTACTGCCACTTTCTGTGTATTAAACGGTGTTAATTTTTCAAGAGACAGCACGAAAGTGCTTATAATTTGAAACTGGCAAGCATCGGAGCATGCTAACCACCCTTTTGTTTGCATAGAACTAGGCCCGTCGACACAGTTGCGTCTGCCCCCCGAAGGATGTTCCGGTCGGCCGAGGCAGGCAGGGAGGGAGCGAGCCGCCGCCCGGTAGGCTTGTTCGACTAGGTCGGGAGCCGATAAGGGTGGACTTCGTGTATGACCTTCAAAACGAGCCGTCGAGCGATAAGTGGGTTCAAGACACGTTCCGCGCTCCTGTGCGATCTCTACCAACAAAAAGAACGCAAACTGAGGAAGTATTTGTGAAAACTATTTAGATGCGCGCCAAGTGAAGGAAAAGCGCTCCGTTCTGGTCGAAGGCGCTCCGGCGACATCCGAGTGTCGGCTGCCTCCTTTGGGGTTCGTAGACGAAGTGAAATGGCCGGACGACCGAGATTTTCGAGCCCGCGACAGTAACTTCACTTTTTACTGCTAATTTTGGCGCATTTCGGTGTCGTTCGGTAGATTTGCACGGTTGCAAGAGACGGAAGTCATTGCATGGTTTTGCGTGGCAAAGAATCTACACGAAGACGCGCAGCGTTGGCGGCCAGTGTACCGGCTGGTCGCACGTCGAGTCGAGATGCAGATGAATGAAGGAACGCAATGTAGTCTAAACACTTCCTTCATGGACTTTAAGTGGCCGACCTGGAAGTGACGAAGTACTTAATGCAGGAAAGGACGCTCACACTTTCTGAACCGTATAAACAAAACATGAAACAACAAAAACACTTAGGGGAAAGTAGGGAAAAGCGCGTCTGTCTGTCAAAGAGCTCCCTATAACTTTGAAATGTACAATTACATTAACTTGACATACCCATAATGACCTTATTCAGGCACGGAAAAAAGAGCCCAAAGTGAGCCTTGGTGAACAACAAAGCGGACGAAAAGCCACAAAAATCAACAGGCAAAATTTTTCCGAAGTGTCCAGTTCATGCTCTCTCAGAGTAACGCCATCGTTTTGTTATTCCAACAGGTTATAGGTCTTGCGTAAATTGCACAAAGTCAGGAGGCGTTCTTTCGCGTCAGGAAGCATGCAGTTGATCTGGCCGTCTGGTGTAGTCGACCGGGTCCAGGTTGGCTATCGTTAGCGTGTTCATAGGTGGGTTGCTGGACTAGCAACGCGTCGGCAGAAATACGTAAGGCTGGGGTGCCACCCGTAAAATTGTTCTACATGTGGCACAAGTTAGCAGTAAAAGAATAATAGTCCGTTTACTCGCAGTGACTCAGTTTTGTAGTTACAATTGCATAAAAGAAACGCTGCAGTATCACCCTACGGTTTAGAATTAAACTTGACGTCCTGATAAGAACCTCAGCAATTAACTATACTTGTTTTGTGGGGGGGGTGGAGCAGCGCTAGTTGCTGCCACCTGGGGCACGGGTGGCCCTGCTGCAGGTTCACTGCGTGTGACCTCAGCGGGACCCGAAAGCTGCTGTGGTGCCGCACCCAGTTGCACCACATCGGAGAAAGCAGGTTTGTGTATCAAAGATACTCTCTTCCGCGCTTCCCCGAATGTTATATTTTCTTTGAGTTTGATAGTGACGACGTCCTTTTCTTGTTTCCAGACTGGACATGCACGTGAGTATGCAGGATGCCTACCCACACAATTTACACTCAGGTGTTGTTCAACTGCACAGTTTTCAGAGTCGTGTTCATGAGAGGAACATTTAGCAGATGTGAGTTGGCCCCGGCAACTCTGAGAGCTGTGGCCGTAACGTTGACATTTCAAGCAGCGTCGTAGATTTGGTATGTATTGCCCAAGTTGGAGCTTTATGTTGCCTATTTCTACGGAGTGAGGGAGGATACTAGATGAAAAGTCAGGACAATTTGCCTTGTGGTGATTTCTTTATTATCTCGTCTCAATTTTACCTTGTAAACATTGGTCACGTTTTACTCCTTAGAAGTTCTTCATCAATTACATATTTGGGATCATCATCTGAGATAACTCCTCGAACAGTATCCATAGATCGGTGTGGGCTGATTGTGACTGGTATATCTGAAAATGAGTTCACTCCTGACTATTTTCCTTCTTGGTGGTTATATAAATCTTTTAAAGGCTTCCATTTGCAAGCTTTTTGATCTTGTAACTTTCTCCTGTGACACTTGTTAAAGTCCAGGTAACAATGAATGGTGATACTAGTCTAGCGGTCTGTTCCTCGTGTTCGCTGTGAACAACGTGGAATTGTGGTAAGCTTTCTGCATTTTTTGGGAAGAATTTACATGTCTCGGTGCGCCTTCTCTTTCGAGGGAGATTGGTTTGAAAAAAAAAATGAGAGGCCATATAATGTGTTCTTTGTTCGGCAATGGTGCCAGTCGCTCACCACGGAGTCCAACATGGGAACGTGACAGGTGCTTTTAAAAAGCTCTGCCCATGCCAGCTGTACACCAATTATGGAGTAACAAAGGTTTATCAGCCACACACGGTTAACCCTCACCGCCAGGGAAAAGGAAAATCTAAGAAGTGAAGAGGAGACAGGAGAGTTGTAAGAGAGAAGATAAAAGTGAAAGATGGAGGGGAGGACAGGAAAAGGCGACTGCCGATTTCCCCCGGTCGGGTCAGGCCGGAGGTGCCGTTTACAGGAATCTGGGGTCAAAGTGTGGTGTGTTGCCTCCGCCGAGGGGCCTTGTAGGTCCTAACGCTCGGCACCAGCTCAACCACCAGGATCCCCTTTTCCCCGGACACGGTGGTGCCACGCACGGCTAAGCGCGGGTGCTTCGGGTCCGTGGTGGCACACTGCTCACCATCATCCCACGGCGGGCATGTCCCTGCGGATGCTCAGGAACCCGTAGTGAAGCAACTCACCAACATCTGCATGAAGCAGATGCCCCTGCAAAGAGACGTCCCGCATACCATTCCGTATACCTTTAATATAAAGTAGTTGCGATCACAGGTGAGGTCCTTGAAGTCTAATGGACTGAGAGAAGTTTTTTCTCCTCTGTACTGCCTGTAATGCTGCTTACTGCAGTATCTGCTCTCAACTGTGACTGGTGTCTCAGTTCAGAGAGGAACGTTACAACTGCAGGATTTTTTCGAAGCCATTATCAGCCAATGTCACAAGTGAATGAAAACTAAAACTGCAAATCAATGAATGGTGGCCCCATGCTGCAGTGATAACATATTAAAGAACCCTAACAGCTAAATGCAGTGAGGTCTGAAACTAGTTTTATGCTACAAGGCTAATGTTATTGAAACCTCCACTGGTTACTTTCAGGGCGCAATTAACGGCGACAACTTCTGCGGTACTGCACGAAGAGGACAAAAATGAATGTGGCACACCGGAAAAGGACATGACTCAGTTGTTCCTAGCAGTTTGCATCGGAAAGTGCGCCGCGGTGGCTCAGTCGTTATGGCGCTCCGCTGCTGACTCGTTGCTCATAGCCTGAGTCGCTTTGGGACGTTAAACCCCTCTAAACCATAAACCAGTTTCCTCCGGAAAAGTATGAGTCACGTAGTTCCTTGTCGTTTTAAACTGCCCGTTAATATACAGTATGTTTCAGCGAGCACTTCCGAAAATTCCTAAAAACCGGGAGTTCGAGATAGAGGTGCTTTCTGGAACTGTCAGCCACAGCAGAGGCCAGTAATTACAAAAATCCTCATTATTAGTTATCTAAATAGGTAAAGCTCGCTGATTATCTTTTAACGCAGCCTGGTTCTAAATACAAATAGGGAGGTCAAAGCCGTGGACATGATGCTACCATATCGGGCTTCAGAAAGAAGAAAGAGTTGTTTTTTAAATGTGTGGAGCGCGAAAAAATGTGGCACTTTTTCCTGCACAAAATCGTTACTGTGCGCACGAGGTGCGCTGGAAGATCAGTGCAGATGCAGCGTCCGCTGATAACACGTTGCAATCACTACGGCGATTGGTTTGAACTTTTTGCTACATTCCGCCATGGCATACGCTTTCATCTGCCTCCTCGCTCTGAAAAAGGGAAAACAAAAGGACTAGGCTTTTGGCGATGACTCATTTTTCCCTGCGCCAAGCGGTGACGCAAAGAAGTGTACTTGACGGAGTACAATGGCGCAAGCAATTCGAAATGCGCAAATGAAACACGCGCTGCGTTGGTAGCCAGCGTCCTGTGCGCCTCGTACGCTTAGTTTTCAGTTTTTTACCGAAAAAAGCACCGCAATTCCTTCTGCTGCAGAGTTTTATTTGATAGAATACCCTTTTCTTCGTTCCAAAAACTCATACGGCATCGTCTTTTTTATGGCTTCGAGCTCCCTATTGGTTTTAACCGCTAGATACTTTAATTAATATTATTATTATTGTCAGTTAGTAAATTACCTACCCAATTAGGGTAAGTTCTATAGTCACTGTACGTCCGCCGCGGATATCATGCTCCTGTGAAGATTTAGCTTGTATTTGGAATTACCTATTTTTAGAGAATTTTTATTGTGCTCGCTGAAACAGCTGGTATAGTGCCGTTGTGCGTAATTTATTGATGACGCATGATAGCCATAGTTGCTTATGTGCCATAAAACCGCATATAATTAACTAACTATTGATGACGCAAACGCATTAGTTCCGTGCTAAATGGAATTCAGGACCGGTCAGCTTAGCCTAGAGTTGCTTAGAACTGCACACTTTCGTGATAATAATAGCAATTTTTTGCTTTTTTAGTGGAGCGGTTCTCGGTGGTGCACAATTTCTTACCGAGAAGGCCGTCTAATATGATAATATTAGCCGGCCTTTTTAATGATAATATTATAGGGCCTTTTTAAGGCTGTGCTTGATGCTTTAAAACAGTATCACCGATAACGATACCTTCAAAAAATGTTTCTTAACCTATACCCTTTGCAGAATTGAAAATGATTACCTACAGAGGTACTTCATATTGTATCGTCGATACTTCGATACGTCATTGTAATCGCCAATATTAATAAAGCTATTAATATAATAAGCTATATTAAGAAACTTCCGTCACTGTCTATACAGCTGGTTTCATTAGAAATTTAGCACTAGACTGAAGCCATGGTGACGCTGAAATGGCCAGTTCGATAAAAGCTGCCGTGGTGGCTCAGTTGTTATGATGCTCGGCTGCTAACCCGACATGCGCTGGTTCTATCCCTGCCGTGGCGGTCCCATTTTCTATTAAGGGAAAATGCTAGAGACCCATGTACTGTGCGATGTCAGTGCAGGTCAAAGAACCACAGGTGATCGGAATTATGCGCAGCTCTCCACTACAGCGTCCCTCATAGGCGGAGTCGCTGTGGGACGTTAAACCCCATGAAACTAAGCCCTAGAAAAATATTTTCTGAAGCTAATCTTCTTCATACGAACCTACCGGTGAGCACTTAACTACATACAAATAAACTTCAAGCCTTTTCTGATGCTTTTCGTCTGTTGCTTCAGTATTTACCGGGTAGCCTCTGTCTTTCTCCGGTGGCAAAAAATGCAAGCTCCATGCGCTGGGGAAAACGAAACACTTATTTCTGCAGCACTATATTTAAGAGATGTTTGATGTTGAAATAAAGCAACAAAAATCAAATGCGTGAAAGTTTTTATGCGGCAGAACATACCTGGTTAATCTCTTTTATTTCGATGTTACCTTCACATAACTGTATTAAGTAACCGCATCTGCTGAAACTGCCGCTCCAAAAGAGCCCTCCGATGCAGCCGGGCTATAAGCGAGCAATGAAAAAAGGCTCCTTATAAAGGAGCAGCCAAACACGTTGCCGTGTTGTATTTAATGAAGGTGTCTTTTACCAACCTATCAGGGTGAAGCTCAGCCCCAACTATTGTATAGTTAACAAACTAATGGTTGAGATTTTTATAGCGCAAGGGCGCATGTGGTCAAAGAGCTCCATGGCACAAGCATTTCACCCTAAAGAAGCCAAGCACTAGGCCAGGGGAAAGCTTGTACCCATTCTATCACCGGCATATATATAGTTACCCGGCGGCACTGAGAATCGAACCCCGCGCCTCCCGCATGCGAGGCGGATGCTCACACCACTTGGCCACCATTGCGGTTGTAGTTAAGAAACTCAAGTTTGTTAGCGCCTCTTGAGAATTGCGGCTTATTGTGGCGCCTGCTTCTCAAAATTAAACGGTTTCGTCAGCTGATGCATTGACGCTGACAGCGCAGATGACCCAGTTGACCCGCAGGTGGAACTGGACAAGACATTTAGTATGGCGCCAACTTAAACAACAAATGTTTTTTTTGCTCTTGAGAATGCCTGTGAAAATCGTTCATATCTGTTCGAAAAGGTAGGCAGAAAGAGCACTGACCGAGCCATAGGCGGTGGCATTGTCACTTTGTAATAGTACTGCATCCTCTTTTTCTGTGTTCTACAGCGTGAGTGAGCGCCGCTGGCTTAAAGTGTGACTCACAGCAGCCTCAAAATCTGCGGAATATTTAGTAGCTTTAGTATCATGTGTCTATAAAACATACGATGCACTAATGATCTATTTTCGATACCGAAACTCCGATACTTTCATTTTTGACGAGCAATACGCAATACCGATACACAAAATGCATCGGAAGACAGTATCGAAGGTACATATATCTTCGATAGTGCCCATCCCTGGTCGTTTTTATAAAATGCAAGCAGCGCAAAAAAAAAAAGAGGACAGCGAGGAAACAAAGAGAGGACTAGACAATCCCTGTGCCCGCGCTGTGTCAATAGGTCGCTTTTAGTTTTTTCACACATTATCCCGTTTACTCATTTAGCTCAGTCCGCAGGGGTCTCTGCAACATGCAGACGTTGGTGAGTTGCGGCACCACGGGATCCCGAGCATCCGCAGGGACATCCTCGCAAGGGGATGATGGTGAGCAGTGCGTCACCACGGACTCGAGCACCCGCGCTTAGCCGTGCGTAGCATCGCCGTGTCCGGGGAAAAGGGGATCCTGGTGGTTGAGCCAATGCCGAGCGTTTGGACCTTTAAGGCCCCTCGGCGGAGGAAACAGCCCCAGCTTCCCATAGATGGCATCCCCGGCCTGACCCGACCGGGGAAATCGGCAGTCGCCTTTTCCTATCGTCCCCTCCGTTGTTCACCGTCCTATTCCTTTCACACAACTCTCCTGTCTACTGCTCACTTCTTGGTTTTTCCTTGGCGGTGAGGGTTAACGTTGTGTGGCAAACTACCGTGAGTTGCGTCATGTTTGGTTATAGTTGGGGTGTACAGTGGCAATCAATATGAAGGTGATCGCACGAGCGGCGACCGAGGCAAGGAGCAGCGCCACGTTACGTCATCACCTTCTGTGGCGAGAGGAACATCAGAGTAGCTTCCCTCTTTTTTCTCTCTTTTCGCCGTTCCTTGAGCTACCCGCGATACAGTTGTGGTGCGGGAGAGGCTCATTATCTTACTCATTTATTATGCCTCGAACTACTACGTGTTCCTTGAGCTGCTGTCACTCCCCTCTAGCAAGTCTCAAATTTCGTTGTTTTTTTTTTACGCGTCAGCAAACTGATACACACCTGTCGTAATCTTGCGTATACTGTTAGACAGGACGCAATAAATTGGAAGTTAATCGTGCGAGTGTCAACCTATGCTAGAAAAAGCCGCCTTGCGCGGCATTTTTTTATCTTTCAGGAATGAAATTACGCTAGCTTCCGTTGCACTCAGGCTATTCCACAAAGAGCGGCCAGTCTTCTCAGTAACGATAGTGTCAGGTTTCACTTTTTTCTTTAATTCCTCCTTTGCACTGCACACTGCCGCATCTATTAGCTCTGCGTTGGCAGCACATTTTGAAGCTCCCAGCTGATCGAAATTATTAACGGAAGAGCGATACATAAGTTATTGGCAGGAGAAAGCGGCGGACGTGGTAGCGTCCAGAAAAAAAACTACACCGAAAACCGTCCAAGGTAGTCGGTCGTAGGAATGGAAAGGTGCTTTCTCTAGCCCATTGTTTAAGTGGGCTTCGATACTTCGCTATAAGAGATAACTGCACACCTTAATTTCGGTTAGCAATAGAGTGAATGGAGGAAAATCAAGAAAGTGAAGGCATGATCTATGTCATATTTGGGGTGTGGGGGGTTGACAATTGAATACCCATAATTTGGATTATATAAGTCAACCAATTAAAGATCAGATACTGATGTATGACATCTCGAATCAGCACTTTCACATTAACAGCAAGAAAGTAGTTCCAAGTATCGTTCCGGTGCCCTCCACTACGCAATTTTTCCGTCCTTTTCGTCACTCCCTCCTGTGTGGTCCTTTCTTGTGTTTGTCTTGGTTGCGCAATAGTTCTTTATTTACAACATGTACCGTCTAGCCCAACAAGACGTTCTTAGCGCTAGTCCTGTGTGGTCCTTTCTTGCGTTCGTCTTGGGTGCGCTATAGTTCTTTTGTTACAACATGCACCATGTAGCCCAGCAAGAAGTTCTTCTAAACCATCTTTGAAAAGTTCATTGCCCTTTTGTATATGAATTTCCGTCATGTTCTTCTAAGCTGGACGCCTTTCTCTCCATCATCGTTGCGTCAACTTGCCGGGCAAGATGCATTTCTTTTTGCCTTCGAAAGAACAATGTACCTACGGAGGTGAGTGCACTTTTTGGTTTCTTGCAGCCTCCTGTAGGTCATCTGAAGCGTTTGTGCAGATTTGTGAAAGATCAGATGTGGCGACAAATTAAAAGGTGCGAATACCATGTGTGCACAATCTGCCACAACATGGATCCGAGATGGCTAGCCGAGACCAAGCTCCAAGCATTCCGCCCGCCTAATTGGGAGAATGACAGAGTTTTGGTGAGTCAACACGCTCAACCAAGTGTTGCGGAACGCTATGTGACGATAGCCAAAGAGGGAGGTGCCTGTCGTGGGGAAAGTTGAGCTTCCTAGCGAAGTGAATGAAGTTTTGAGCAAAGGACCGAAGGTTAGCCATGAGTCACAAGTTAGAGCGCACGAGTTCCTAGCTTTGAACAGGAGTATAGCAGGAAAAACCGCTAAGAAATAAGCCCTAGTTCGGTGTGGTCCTTTCTTGTGTTCGTCTTGGTTGCGCTACAGTTCTGTTACATTATTAGAAACAGTATAATGCAATACATTCTTTCGCACCTTTTTCGCCTCGTTCTAAACACGTGTCTCAGAAGTTTTTGAAAACGACTGCTATATTCAAAACTGTAACATTCAGGGCAGTGTTTCTTAAAGGGACCCTGAAATGATTTCGGTGGGCATATATCTAGTGTAACAGATCTGTAGAGATAGTGTTTGTGGGTATTCGAGTCAGATTTGAAGGCTCTGCGTGGACCTTATAATTTAGGAATAACTTTTAAAAATCGCTGCTCGCAGTAGCCCGCAGCCGATTAGGGTTACATGCCTCCCCACGCGTTTCCTTCCTCGATAACTCAGTGAGCAGACGGGGCGAGCTTGAAGGCTGGCTCTTCTGTAGCTTGTAAAGCTTTCGCCGACCTGCTGCGGCCGTTCGCGCCAGCGCTGTCCGGAGCAGAGTTCCCTTACTGCCGGACGACCAAAGACCTCTGATAAGTCCGTCTTGAAGGCAGACCAAGTTCGGATTTCCACCTGGTGGTTCTGATACCACAGGTTAGCAAAGCCGGTTTTATGAAATGTAACGTTAAAGAGTTTGCACGCGTAGTCTCATTTGTTGTAGAGGCCAACGAGTTCGTAAGACGTCAGCTAATATTCTACATCATGCTCATCGGTCCCGCTGAAGATGGCCGGGTCCCGTTCGCGAAGGGAGCCGGCACAGAT
Source organism: Amblyomma mixtum (assembly GCF_055824585.1). Lineage (NCBI taxonomy): Eukaryota > Metazoa > Arthropoda > Arachnida > Ixodida > Ixodidae > Amblyomma > Amblyomma mixtum. The sequence goes on along the minus strand of NC_143014.1, from coordinate 329,957,755 downwards.
AACAGCAGGGCTCACTTGCCCGGCTTGATGTTGAATGTCCTCAGGCAACGCAGCTGTCGAGAGGGTATGGCTGCGGAGTTCCAGGGCTGTTACCCGGCACGGCCACCAAATGCAAGACATGGGTTTATTGAGAGGAACTGGCACGACGGGAGAAGAGGCGAAAACAGACCGATGTCAGCCAGGTCGAGCACATACACACTGGGCGATTGCAATGCCGTTTCAGCGCAGGTTCATCTTCGTTGTTCGCATGAATGTGCGTCTTCTACTTTAGGACCCTGATAAAATACCCCGAAAAAACAATCTTAAACATCCTAGATTCAAACATCTGAAACATCTTAGATTTAGTGCTCACAACTTCACCTGATCTTTTCCGGCCCATGTCGCATCTACAAGGGTTAAGTGATCACTTAGTGCTTCATTTTTCTTTGACCTACACCGCGCCTCACCAGAGCAACTACAAGAAATATATCCGGGACTACAAAAATGCTGATTTGGATGCCGTTAACCGTGAACTGTCTGTTTTTTTTACACGATTACTTACCCAGCTTTCATGACCGCTCCGTGAACGCCAACTAGAATTTGTTTACAGAGAAAGTTTCATCGCTCACCAATAAATATGTTCCGTGCATAGTAACAGTAGCTTGGTTTGGGCTAGTTGGTAACAGTTCTTAGAAAACATAGCGCAAAAAGGACACGGACGACACAGAAGTGGACAGGACAGGCGCTAACTTGCAACTTTATTTTTCGAAAAGCCACCACGTCTAATATATAGGAGCCGATCACCACCATCAAGCGATGAGCATGCGCAAAGAAGAGCACAATCAGGATTACAGCGTGTGAAAAATAAGCAAAAAATTACGATAAAATAACAAAATGAAAGCACGGTGCCGGGGAACACTGAAAGAAAAGAGACATCGTGTACTGAAACTTACTGAAAAAAGCGCTTTACAAGCTTGTCAAGGTTAAGAGCCAAACAAATAACGCGGCCAAAAGGGGAGATAAAAACAGATCGACTTAAAGATGAGGGGAGTGTACAAGGCTCCACATTAAGACAAGCACGTGGTGAAGAAAGACAGAATGACAATGGGGGAACTACATTTAAGGGCATGGCAATGGAAGTAAAAGATAGCAGAAAATTAGGCCGAAAACAGATAAGGGCTGTGATACTATACATAATCAAATGAAAAAAAAAATGAAAAAGTTTAAAACTAGGAAACTAGGACACAATGAAATATATATGAAAAAATACAGAAAGACCTAAACAGAAAAAGGATAAAACCAGAAGTATAAAACACGAGTGTAGAGGGCTCCACGCTAAAACAACGAGGGGGATGCAAATATGAGAAATGGAAATAACAAATGAAGTAAAAGTCAATAAAATGCCAAGGAATAAAAGCAGCAGGAAAACCCAAAGGAAAAGCGGAACCGTTCCAGTTCACAACAACAAGAAAGGGTGCTTACCATAAGCATTCTTGACACATGGTTCACACCTACAGATAGCCATCAAGGAATTCAACTTCACTGTCCAGTAATTGAATAGAAGGTGCGCTGACGCACTTTTTCCCAGCTTTTCTTATAAATACGCCTCCATGACTTCACGCTCTGTTCTTCCTTTAGCTGATGTTAAGAATTGTGTTTTATCTATTTTTGGATAGCATCCGCTCTCTTGCTCTGTGTCAGATGCTTTGCAATGGTCGGCCAGGTTACTTCCTGATTTGTTGCGTACGCATAATCTATGTTCTCTGGCCCTGCCATTGAAGCATCTACCTGTCTGCCCAATGTAATCACGCCCGCAACTGATAGGAATTCTGTACACAACGTTTGCCTTACATTCCGTAAACTTTGTTTGATGTTTCGTCGTGCAGTCATCTCGTTTTACCATTTTCTTAGTGCAGACCTTGGAAAGCTTACATGGGGCAGAGAAAACTACTTGTACATTATAACGCGCTGCCAGCTTCTTGAAATTATGTGAAAACCTATGATAATAAGGTATTACCTGGACAGGAGTCTTGCCTCGATCAGGGTCCTTTTTGCGACGTGAATGGTTTTTCAATAGACATAGAAGACCTTTATTATTCAGTACCTCATGGAGAGTTGCTCTCGGTGCTCCTAGAAACAATATGTGAAAGTGGGGAAATAGCCTTTCAGAACAGCGCGGGAACCAGCAGCGATTCTTTCCTGTCTTTGCTGGAATTCTACCTTGCGTCCACAGCTATCTTTTCAGAAGGACATTTCTATATTCAAAAAAGAGGCATTTGTATAGGTTCTTCTGTTGCGCCTGTGTTATGTGACCTATTTTTATCCGCGATTGACAAACGCATTCAAGCTAATCTTTCTGACTTTCCTGTTTTAAAAGTGTTCAGATACGTTGATGATTTCCTTATTATTTTTAGAAAATGGCATGGAAGAAAATGCGATGTTGTCAAGGAAGTGTTGAGAATTTTTTCAGAGCACGGTGCCGGGTTAAATTTCACTCTGGAATCACCTACAGATGGTCGAATTCAGTTCTTAGATATTGAATTAGATTTCACCAACCTTAATATCTGCTGGATGTACCATCCACGAACCAAAAAACGTCTGTTACTCTTTGACAGCGCGCACTCTAAAGTTGTTAAGCGGGGTATCGTGTCTTCATTTCTCCACGGGGCAGCTACAAAATCCTGCACGCACCGTATGGCCGCCAGCATCCATGAGCAATCCAGGCGCCTACAGGAGGCTGGAATCTCCGTAGACCTTCTACTGGCAATGTGTGAAAGCCTTCTGCAAAAGCTGAAAGCCCCCAAGGTTTCCTGTAGTTAGCAGGGGAGTGAAGAGATAAAAGGCAAGACTCCTGTCCAGGTAATACATTATTATCATAGGTTTTCACGTAATTTCAAGAAGCTGGCAGCGCGTTATAATGTACAAGTAGTTTTCTCTGCCCCATGTAAGCTTTCCAAAGTCTGCACTAAGAAAATGGTAAAACGAGATGACTGCACGACGAAACATCAAACAAAGTTTACAGAATGTAAGGCAAACGTTGTGTACAGAATTCCTATCAATTGCGGGCGTCATTACATTGGGCAGACAGGTAGATGCTTCAATGACAGGGCCAGAGAACATAGATTATGCGTACGCAACAAATCAGGAAGTAACCTGGCCGACCATTGCAAAGCATGTGACACAGAGCAAGAGCGCGGATGCTATCCAAAAATAGATAAAACACAATTCTTAACATCAGCTAAAGGAAAAACAGAGCGTGAAGTCATGGTGGCGTATTTTATAAGAAAAGCTGGGAAAAAGTGCGTCAGCGCACCTTCTATTAAATTACTGGACAGTGAAGTTGAATTCCTTGATGGCTATCTGTAGGTGGGAACCATGTGTCAAGAATGCTTATGGTAAGCACCCTTTTTTGTTTTTGTGAACTGGAACGGTTCCGCTTTTCCTTTGGGTTTTCCTGCTGCTTTTATTCCTTGGCATTTTATTGACTTTTACTTCATTTGTTATTTCCATTTCTCATATTTGCATCCCCCCTCGTTGTTTTAGCGTGGAGCCCTCTACACTCGTGTTTTATACTTCTGGTTTTATTCTTTTTCTGTTTAGGTCTTTCTGTATTTTTTCATATATATTTCATTGTGTCCTAGTTTCCTAGTTTTAAACTTTTTCATTTTTTTTCATTTGATTATGTATAGTATCACAGCCCTTATCTGTTTTCGGCCTAATTTTCTGCTATCTTTTACTTCCATTGCCATGCCCTTAAATGTAGTTCCCCCATTGTCATTCTGTCTTTCTTCACCACGTGCTTGTCTTAGTGTGGAGCCTTGTACACTCCCCTCATCTTTTAGTCGATCTGTTTTTATCTCCCCTTTTGGCCGCGTTATTTGTTTGGCTCTTAACCTTGACAAGCTTGTAAAGCGCTTTTTTCAGTAAGTTTCAGTACACGATGTCTCTTTTCTTTCAGTGTTCCCCGGCACCGTGCTTTCATTTTGTTATTTTATCGTAATTTTTTGCTTATTTTTCACACGCTGTAATCCTGATTGTGCTCTTCTTTGCGCATGCTCATCGCTTGATGGTGGTGATCGGCTCCTATATATTAGACGTGGTGGCTTTTCGAAAAATAAAGTTGCAAGTTAGCGCCTGTCCTGTCCACTTCTGTGTCGTCCGTGTCCTTTTTGCGCTATGTTTTCTAAGAACCGTGCATAGTCATCGCATCTAACCGGCAATCACCATGGTTCGGTCAAACGTTGAAAAGGCTCAGTAACAAGAAAAAACGCCTCTTTCGAACCGGTTCTCAAGATCGTTGGAATGCTTATCAGGCCGCAGCTACCCAATACAAAAAGCACAAGGATTCCTTTTTCAATACTACATTACCATCCCTTTTAATTAGTAACCTTAGGCAATTCTGGAACATCGTTAACAAAAGAGACGATACTGCTATCGCCCTTAAGGACTCAACCGACGCACTTATCCGGCCTGATGAGTGCGCGAATGTTCTGAGCTCTGTATTTGTCTCTCCTTTTTCAAAAAATGTGTGTTCTGTACCACCTACCTATCCCGATGCTGACTTTTTGCCAATGGACCCTATTATCTTTGATATTGCTGGCGTGGAAAAACTAACTGAAAAACAAAAAATTTCTTCATCATGTGGGGTGGATAATATCAATTCCAAGATTCTGATCAGGACTAAAGCATACAGCGCTATAATACTTTCTCATCTTTTCCAGCAATCTCTTGACACAGCCTCCATTCCTGGCGACTGGAAGGTCGGGAAAGTGATTCCCTTGCACAAGTCTGGAGATAAACATTCACTGCTTAATTTTAGACACATTTCTGTAACGAGCATTTCATGCAAAATCATGGAGCATGTAATTTACTCTCACCTTGCATCATTCCTACAGTCAAATGCCTTTTTTACTGTCTTTCAGCATGGATTTCTTAAGTCATTTTCCAGTGAAACACAACTCTTATCGTTTACGCATGATCTGAATTCCATCCTTCACTCGGGTTCCATTGTCGATTGTATATTCCTAGAATTTTCAAAAGCGTTTGACAAGGTTTCACATCAACTGCTTTTTTCAAACTAAGCAAACATAATCTTGATACTAACTTTCTTGCATGGTTGCATTCTTTTCTTACGGATGGTTCACAATTCGTCACAGTAAATAACACTTGCTCCTTCACTTTGCCAGTCGAATCAGGCGTACCACAAGGCTCTGTGTTGGGGCCTTTTCTTTTCTTAATATATATCAAAGACTTGCCTATTAGCTTATGTTCATCAATTAACCTTTTTGCAGATGACTGCGTCATATACCGCGAAATTAACAGTGACACTGATGTAACTCTTCTTCAGTCCGATATTGATCATGTTCTTGACCTGGAGCATGGAGCTAAACCCTAAGAAATGCAAGCACATACGTGTTTCTCGTTGTAATACTTCAATGCCCTCGTATCATCTTAATAATAATAGCATCGAATCTGTGTCTTGTTACAAATATCTAGGTGTATTTATTTCTTCTAATCTCTCTTGGAACACGCATGTAGATTATATAACCAACAACGCTAATCGCATGCTGGGCTACTTACGTCGCAATTTTTATCTTGCTTCTAGTTCTGTAAAATTACTTCTTTATAAATCGTTAGTTCGTACTAAACTTGAATATGCTGCATTTGTTTGGGACCCCAGTCAAGAGACTATCATCCGTCAGCTGGAATCCGTCCAGAACCGGGCGGCTCGTTTCATTCTTTCAAATTATCATCGGAACTCCAGCGTCACGACTATGAAAACAAGCTTGTGACTACCCCGCTGTCACAACCTAGGAAAATATACCGTATTTGCCTGTTCCATAAGATTTATTATGACAACCCCATTCTTAAGAATAAAATGATAATACCACATTTCACATCGCATTGACCATCGTCATAAGGTTGGTATTCCTTCAAGCCAAACTAACCATTATCACAATTCATTCATCCGAAGTATGTCAGTAAGCTGGAATCACCTTCCTGGATCTATCGTCGAAATTTCTGATAATTCTACGTTTAAATCTGCTTTAACCAGCCTGCTGCTGTCATAAACTCGGGAATCCTTAACACTGTCATCTTTTTTTTATCTTCTTTTTTTTGCGGTTGTTCCACTTGTTCTATATGCGAGCATGTTACTGCCCTTTGGACGTGATTTCTCTTGTCGTTTTTGTTTTTCCTGTATGCTGCTGTTTTTTTTCTTGTTTTTATTCTGTGATATGCGCTGTTAATTTGTTAAATGCTTGGACGTGACCTGTTTGTTCGTTTTTCTGTGAGCGTCATTTATGTCTAATTTTTGTGTATTTACAGCTCTATTTTTTGTGTCACTTTCGTGTGTAACCCACTCCCCTCTGTAATGCCCTCTGGCCCTGAAGGTAATGAAACAAACAAACAAACAAACAAACAAACAAACAAACAAACAAACAAACAAACAAACAAACAAACAAACAAATAAATATCGAAACCCTTCCCAGTGTGAAGTCTGTCGCTTCTCAGACGCAACTAATACCGCACAGCGGACTCATTGCTTAATGGTTGTGTGTATTTCGACCTGAAAATATCTTTCCGTGCTATCATCTAACCAGCATATGTGTTGGCTCGAAGCAGGTGGACAGTAACAAATGTTTTAGACCAACTTAGTAAAAAGCGATGACACAAAATACATAGAAAAAAAAATCTTGAGATAACTTCGGTTGCAGAAAAAAAAATAAAACGTGTGAACTGCAATGCGAGCAGACAAAAAGTGTTAAACGCCGAGCTACCACCTACAACGCATGCCAACGATCGCATGATCCCGCCGTTTTTATTAATACCGTTGCCATGACAACGATACGACACTCTTGTTCGCTTTCCCGCAGCCGATAAAGAAAGATTTAGCGATGCCGTCAGGATTAGCTAGATACGCTTACTACCCCGGGCCAGTTTGCTTGCGCGACAGGGGCACCTCGTGTGGTTTTGTGACCTTACCACTGGAGCCTGACTCATGGTAATCGCTGCTTTTCGTGCGCACTGTCCACAAATTGCTAGGGGTCCGCGAATATACGATATTTCCGAATAGTGAATCCAATAGCCTTCGAAGCGCTGAATTGGCAGCGCTGAATGAATCAAATAGTGCATCTTCAAAATTATCCGAAAAGCATCGAATTCATTCCCGAGAATTCGAAAAGTTCTCAATAATTTTGCACGAAATTCAACTGGTTTTCAAATAGTCTTCATTTTTGCACCGGCAGCGTCAAAAACTAGACCCTGTCCTACGTTACACAGCATACTGCCGTGATCAAGCTGTGCGGAAAGGAAGGTGTAACGTTGTGACACGGTCCATTCGTCCAGGATCGTCCATAATGCACAAAGAAATGACCTTTACGACTGTGCGACGCGTAGTGCCCAGCCAGGGTTAATAAACACTGCCTTCAGACCCAATTATCTATCTTTAGTGCGCGTTTTTCTAATAAGTGTCGCAGGGTGTTTCCATTTTCTACTTTCTGTATAATTTGCAACAATGTTCATTTTAATTTGGTGCCTTTATTTGTCTTTCAGTTATTTAATTGCTGCTTATTATACTGTTCACTAATCTGTATGCCAGTTTATGCCTAAAAGAGGTTCCATTGCAGTTTTTCATTTCCCGACCTCCTGGTGTATATGATTATGCTGTATCAAAAAATTTGACATGGAAATATATATGATTCTTAATCTGAGGAAATGGCTCGAACGGCGTCGGTCTCGTCATGTAAGCTGTGGCGCTTCTTTGTTCGCTGCCCTTACCGGTAGGAATATGTCATTGTACTTTGTGTAAGACATGACGAGCATAGAATTAAAATACGCACACCGTGTTGCGCGGCAACAGCGTTGGATCTTTCGACAGCTATACCTTTAGCTCCAAGACTTGCAGTGCCGGCGCTAGCGCTTTAGTGCTTCGCATGAATTTATGCTTTTCAGGAATATTTGTACAACTTGCGAATAATGGCACAAATATTCGATTCGTAATTGATTGGGTAGCAAAGCTAGCGTATTCATATTCGATTCGGTTTCAAAAATACTGTTCGCACACAGCTTTAAGATGCAGGAGATATAATGCAGCAACGAGAGCAAGTACATTGAAAGCCAATATATAGAATAGCTAAGTACGAAACGGCAACCAAAAAAGAAATGCGCTTCACCAACGTCGGCTTCGCTGCCGTTGCAGCCAATGTTTCTTTTTTTATGCGTTTTGTGTTGACCGGTGTATTTTTTGACGGCCTTCTGCTAGAAAAGCAACTTCCTCTTCACTATTTTAATTTTCTTCTCTTTTTCAAGATCCCTGTGGTCTTTCTCGCCCGTCTCGCTTTTATGTATTTTCTTCCGTCCCTTGACACCTGGCGCCTCAAACGCGGCACTCGCTCCCGAGGTTAGAGCGAGGCGGAAAATGCCGCCCCTAGTTTTGTTTTATATATGTTTCGTTCGTTTCTGATCGTTTTTCTTCGATTCGTTTTCCCTTCAGAATGATCAGAATACTGAAATACAACACGTTTTTCATTCTTTTCCGGAGTATGGATGAAGTTCAAAGTGAGAGTCCGACCGATACAAAGGCAGCGCCCAGTTCTGTTCTTGGCTCGTACCCGTTGCCACCGGAATTTGCCACCATCAGACCCAAAAAAAGCATTTTTGTAGCGAAATAAAATAACACTGCGATTTTAGCGACTTCGCTAGTGCATCGAGGCATTGCCATGTTCAAGTATTTGTAAAGAATAAAACAGATATTCATTTGCGCAGGAGGGCCCCTGTAACCATGTAGTTATCGGCGCGTTAGGGGCGATTAGGGCAAAACGCGACATTTTGTTACTTAGCGCACCCTAACTCTTCAATGTGCAGTCATAATACCTTTATATTTACCTGGTATGACTCTCCATACATCCTCCCCAAAAAGCGGAAGGTTCGCAGAAATGGCTTTTTCTAGTCAGATAAAAATTTGCCAAGTTAACCTTGAAGAACGAGAAAGTGGCCGAGAGGGCCTTTAATTTTTAGCGTCGCATTTTTCATAGCTGTCTACCTCAATCAGTGTGGCTGCTTAGATTAACGTGATGGTCTACTCAGGCCTAATACAATTGGTTATTATTCTCATATTAGTAGCAGGCTAAGATTTCGCCACTTACAGGCTCAAAGTTTTTTTGTAAATTTTTAAGATGGGTTAGAGCGGGTTTGTGCTGCACTACACGAGTGGCCGATTTTTTTCACGTCAGTTTCTCCTCCTTGCAGTGCGGTAAGAACATTATAATGTTATGATCTCAGGAAGCTTTTGACACTGCATTACTATTCTTGATATTGTAAAAAGCTATCTTCTAAACGTTCGCCAAATAACGTACTTTGCTGGATAAAGAGCTACCTCCACGGCCGCTATAAAAAAAAATTGATTATTAGAGTCTCTAAAACACACTTTGTATCAGTAAAATGCGATGTCCCTAAATGTCTGTGCCGGCACTACTTATTTTTGATGCTTGAAAATGACATTGATGGAGGCATAATATCAAAAATTGGGCTGTGGACGTTGGATTGTGCACTTTACTGTGAGATAGAAACAGATGAAGACAGAAACTTTGCAGACATCAAGCGAATATTAACATCATGCAGAAACTGCAACAACACCCTGAATTCTGATAAATGCAGTCGCATTCCTTTCGGCAGAAAAACAGTTAACATCGACAACAATTCGGTTTTATGGGATTTAACCTCCCAGAAAAACTCAGGCTATAAGTAACGCTGTAGTGGAGGGATCCGGGCAATTTCGACAACCTTGGGTTCTTTAACGTGCACTGGCATCGCATTGTACACGGGCCTACAGCATTTTGCCTAAATCTAAAAGCGACCGCAGCGGTTCGAACCCGCGTCTTTTGGGTCAGCAGCCGAGCACCATAACCACCGATCTCCACAGCGGCAGCTTCGTCATAAACCAATACTTTTTAAAATATCGCCATATAGCCCTAGCGCATGACGTGAGACGTCTATTTCTTAGACAAGCTTTATTAAAGGGATTACAGAATGATATGTACCGAAGTAAAGTACAAGAGCGATAGGTAATCCATCACTCGTCGCCTCACTGCGTGAAGTTTTGAACTAGCTTAATTAAAACCGAAGATATAGGCGATTAAAAATGACCTTCCTCCCCTCCCTCCTCAGCTCATATACTCCGGCGCGCCCGAAAAAAAATAACGCAAACAGATTGGGACTGCGCCCCGCCCGTGAAAACGTCACGCGTCGTCACTCACGTTGTTTACTACCGGTGATCAAACGTGCCTAACCATCCGAGGGCGCAATCGTTTGCATGCCTTTTATCTTCGAGCGCATCGTGGACCCGGATCTCAAGGTGCGACTTCTGCTAGTGACCACCTTGACAGTCTTCGAACTTTACAAGTTAAACCGCTTCTGAACGCCGGCGACAGCAGCAGCGACTCGTCGGCTCGCTCATTGGACTTGCCCAGCGCACTGGCCGACTACAGGCGACGGCCTCGTCTCGTGTTGTCCGTCTTCCTTGTTCTGTCTTTCGTGCTGTTTCTCAAGATGCCCTGCTTTTCAGTCCGACAGCGTTCGGAAGCCACGGATACGACTGTAGAGCAGATGACTGTCCTCCTACTGGAAACGTAGCCAGGACGACATACTTGTTGCGAATGGCAGCGCCGGGCTCCCTGTCACACACCATCACATCAACATAGTCGTGACGTATACCATTTCGAAAAATAGTTCCAAAATGTAGGAGGCAAAGAAAGCTCTCGAGAGACGCAAGCAGCGCCGGTACCATCAAACGTTTTAGTGTTCCAAAAGCGCTCACCACAGAATAGTAAAGGAAATGAGAGAATATGAAAGGAGGGAGCTCTACAAGAAGTCTTTTGGGCTTCAGCATACTACTCTGTGCGGCGGGTGTGAGTGGCTTTTTGTACGATACATTCTGACGTTAGAGCAAGCTTTGTTTGATCTGGCCTACAATCACATTCAAATCCTCGTGTTCACTCGCTGAATCGAACCAAATTGCGTGTTCGTTCAGGACAGCTGAGTGAACGAGCAACAACTGTAAGACTAAAACAGAAGGATGCTGCGACTAAGGCACAAAATTACGAAAACATCGCGCATCCATGCTATACGCAGAGTCTAGCTGTAAAACTGCGTAGACTATAGTGGGTCATGGAGAAAACAGTGCCGTCTGCGGTGTGGGTAGAGTACCCGTCATTGAAATAGGCTCTCAAAGAGTGTCTAGATATTCATGGCGCCAACTTAGTGTGCATTCATTGGAAACAAGAGTGCTACATTTAATTTGGAAGGGTGTTTCATTTTGGCCGTACACTGTCTTATTTTGCCGCACGCTGTGGGGCAAAATTCTGCATTCCCAGGTGGTAGAAATTTCCGGAGCCCTTCACTACCACTACCGCGTTCCTCATAGCCTGAGTCACTTTTGGACGTTCAAAACCCATAAACCAAACCAATCTACGTTTTGAAGTTTTAAAGTTCATTAAATATCACTGTGTTCTATTGAGCTGGCCTCTTCATATTTTGTGTCCGTGATGACAGACTGCTAGGAAGTAATTTGGCGCTATTTGTTTTTAAATATGTTCGAACAAAACGTTATGACGGCGAATGACAAATCTGTGTCGCGTTAAGCACCACTCTTCCCTACGTGCAACACCGACTCTGTGAGCGTGAGTAAGGCATGCGCGGATATTTCTCATTTCCACCTTGAAGCACACCTTCTTACAAACAAACGCTAGCATATGTTTTTTGGAAATAATTAATGTAGTGCATAAACACACGGACGGCCCACTCGGAAAGTTGACGAATGATATAACATCGCTAAGAGCCGCAGAAGTGGCATTAGAAAAGTAAATAAGGCTTTTAAAAGTAGGGAGCTGGCATTCCTAAACAGGAGTTGGTAATCTCACTGCATGGATTTAACTGTTGTAATCGCTCTCCTTTTATTTGTGTTTTTCTGCATCTTAGTTCCCAGTTGCAAATGCTTGTAAACATGCAGCATAGGTAATCAAATACAGATCAGTGTTCGGGAATTATCCTGTCTCTTTCCTCCAGTCGTTGTCTTTAGCGCTGTTTTGCAAACAATGTCGCCTGCATTGGTGCTGAATTTTTCGCTAGCCTCAGGCGTGCCCTTCTAACGAAAATAGGATAGACATATGTGTCTGCCATAAGGAGCCCCTCATTTCCCTTCTTTTTTCTGCTCAAAAGTTGGGTGCAGTAATATGATGTGGAGCTGTACAAAGGACATATTTACTGCACTACACGACTTCATGAAGTTCGTCTGCAGATGCCAAAGGGGCTCTGGCGCAGTCTCGGAAGTGCGTTGTTTGAATATGACCTTTCGGTAATACAGTTACACAAAAATCACGTACAAAAACTGGTGCACCTTTTTATGCCTTTCAGCTTTAGTTTAATCCAAAGCTCGGACAAATAATAAAAATTCCGAGAATCGCTTCGCCCTTTGCTCCCCACCGCAGTTAGTTGAGAATTCAGGCATGTCAACGCCCTTACTTCTTTCGCTGCATATCTTCTGTGCCAAAGAGACCGCGGTGTCATCAGCGGGCAAGCTTGGCGGAAGAGTAGCCCACGTATCCGCTTCAGCTCGTAAATGGGCGGCGCTAAATACCCGCTTGAAAGACGTCCACAAGAGAAGCAAACAGGCTGACGGCATCACTTGCGCGTGCGGCCTCCATGTGTTCCACTCTAAACACACAGACGTCATAACTGCGTTTCTGGCACTGCAGGCGGGCTTTCAGAAAACACGTGCAGAGGCAGACGACCCCCAACGAAGCCCGCCGCAATGAGAGCACTCGGGCTGGGAGCGCTTATGGCGGGCACGCACGTTTATGACTCCGCCCGTTCTGGAGGGCGCTTGCTTTCAGCGGGGGCAACGAGAGGAGACACCTCGGTGCCGGCTGTTCGCGGCCGGTGCGGCAGATCTTTGATCTGGCCACCCTGGGCGGCCGCTATCGAAAGAGAAACCCTCTACAGCGTCTCCGACGAGACAGCTCTTCTCTTAGCAAGTCTCCAACATCGACGGCACACGAGAGAGCCTGAGATCGTGGGCTCTCACAGAGCACGAAGAGGCGTTGACGAGTGATGATGGCAGTTTACGGGAGAGCGAAGCGCATCAAGACCGAATCCACGGGAAGATATTCATCATGTACCGTATTCGCATCACTCACGCAGCGGCTACAACATTCTCCTATGGAGCATAGCGTGGGGAGTCCCGTGTCTTGCCACGGGAGCCGTATTTCGACCGATTGATATATAAAAACTTGCTTGTACGAAATTTATTTTCAAGTTAGAAAAGGGGCCGCTCTGAATTATTCCGCACAGTGCATAATTCGAGTTTTTTGCCTTGTCTGTGCTGTCGGTTTTTTCTTTAAGTTCTAACTCGCTATCGCCTTCTCGTCGATTCATGATATAACAGAGAATGGGGAGCACTTCATATTTCAAGCCAAGTCTTGCTTGGCAGCTGTCGCTGTCAAAAAACTGCAGAAAACACTAACGTATTGGGATAAAGCTGAACATACGATTATTATTTCTGAACTTGTTGATTTCTACAAGTGTCTACTCAGTTACTTTTGAAAACCTGCCTTTCAAACGAAGTGGTATCTTTAAGAGCATTACCCTGGGCATAAAAGGCTAGAATGAGTATGGAATAGCGCCTTAGTTGCCTTCGACTCGCTAATGACATGGCCCACCTAAGAATGCAACGGAAGGAACTGTAGCACATAATGAAGAAACTGAGCACTCAAACAGAACAATGGGAATGAAAGTTAAGGTACAAAGGAGTGTTCAACAGCCTGTGTAAGAACAGCAGATTATGGTACCTAGCGAGGAACTGGAGACGGTAGGCGAGTACGTATAACTGGTATAAGTAGTTGAACAGACAAGGGTAAGGAAATTGGTGGCTCGTTATGACACACATAAGAAGGAAGTCAATACTCACCGGAAGCAAGGAAAGCAAAAGGGAACGTTTATTTTCCTTTCAACTTGTGGTGCTTGTAATTAACAAACTAATAGTGAAATTATTTTATTGCTGAAAGATAACTGATTGGAAAGTAGAAGAAAAAAATCACATGCCACAAGCGGGACGTAAATGCACTACCCACAAGATGCTATTAATTATCTTTGATCAACACTGTGAAAGTAAAAAAAAAGGAAGAAACACTACCCTAGGCTTTCCTTGGCGCGAAAAAAAACTGGGGTAAAGGGCCGAGTGCGTTTGTTTACGGATAATTGTTCTTTGTGCACCAGAGTGTCCTGTCAAACCGAGCCACACAGCTCAAGGCTGAGCTCAGGCATACTGAAACCTGCTGTTGCACCAATATAATGTCCCTGAATATTAAAAAATAGTGTCCACGTATGCTTTACCAGGAAAAGTAAAGAAAAATGTGCTATGTTAGTATTTCTTCAACGGACAAATAAGAAAATCTGATACTACGTACTCAGTATCTAGGTGTTACTTTTTCTGAGGATGGTAAATGGTTGGCGCAAGGGAGCATGTAGCTAGAAAGGCATGTAGGTCCCTAAGATTTTTGTCAGCGTAATTTAAATCATGTTCATAAAGAGGATACACAGGCAGCGTATAAAAAAACAAAAAAAAAACGTCAGGCCCATTTTCCAATGCGCTTGACCTGTGTGGGATCCGGTTTATTATATTCATGTGCGCATGCTAGCACGTATTAAATCTGCAGGCGTGTTATTTGTACTTCCACTCTATGATTGCTTTCTTGGTGCAAGCAGTTCAAAAAAGGAGCTTGTTTGGGCACCATTGAGAGAGCGCCGCCGGGCTCTCTATCTAAAGCTCTTCTACTAAATCTACCATAATAAATAGGAACTGCATCCAAATCATGTGTGCATTCACGTCATATTATATCCTCACGAATTTATCATATTTCCAAAATGCGACCGTGTACAGTTCAAGGGCAAGTATCTTCGAAGTAAGACATGATGTTGGGCTAGTCGGTTCATGGTTAGAGCGAAACAAAACTGCGCGAAGAAGACGGGACAAAAGAAAGGCACGAATACACACACACAAAGCGCAGACTTCCAACTGACTTTATTTTGTAAAAGCAGGGTGCTTATAAAGGCAATCACAGCAAACTAGGAGAAAGCAGAAGCAACGTGCGAACGGCAATGACATAGTCAACAATACCACGTGTGATTACGACGCATGAAAAGTTCGAATGTGACCATCTAAGAAATTGATTTCTTGACATGAAAGAGATAAAGAAGGGGCGCTAACACACTTATCACCCCTTTTAGAAATGAAATAGGCCTCGATAATTTCTCTTTCGGTTTTTGTTTTGGCTTTAGAAAGGAACTTTGTTTTTTCCAGGTAAGGAGAACAGGTTTTCGTGTCGCAGCTCTTACAATGCAAGGGTAGATTGCTGCCACTGCCACTGCTAAGGCAGCACTGCATATACAACCCCATATGCTAACCAAGATGCTGGATTCCATGCAGCAGCGCCTCACGATGTGTATTGGTACTCAGGGACAGCACTTCGATCATTTTATGCAGCGTTTCTGTCCTTTCTTGGTGTGAGAGCGAAGATGATATCTTTTTCGGCCTACAAAAAAAGCGTCTCATAGACCATATATAAGTGTCGATGTTTTTGTGACTCTTTCAACTACATGAAGCTCCCCCTGTTAATAAACGCACCAATGTGCCTGCAGAAGAGCACATATAGGAAAGGACTACAAACAATCAAGCATTTCACTCCGAACTGGTACGAATAAAAGCCCAATGCGGGGTAGGTGATATTAATCGGCAGCTGTAACTCGCACAGCGCGCTGCATGCACTCCAGAGAGGAAAACCGACTGCGCTTAGTCTCGATGAGGTGTCTGTTGCTTTCCTGCTTTCTAACGCACAACATACCACGCCACTTAACAGCGTACGTGTATGGGGCGTATAACTGGGACATTCCACGAAAAAATGTTGTGGTAATAATATTTCTCTGTTACGTCAATCGTTAACAAATTGTTCTTTGTCCTATTTTATTGTTACAAATGAAGTAATTTTTTCCTAACCTAATTTACATCCACGACGCTTCAGATAGATACATATTCGATCCAACTTTCATAAATTGCTCAACCAGCGCGACCGGACTCGCTGATTGGGCAAGCGCAAAGCCCTATTCTACGCTCTGTATGTAGGTAAAGGCGACAAATGAGCAATGAAATACAGTCCCACTAATAGTTGTAACTCGCACACCTTCGGGACGATACCACTGGCCCATGGCTACATATTAACCTATGAAGTAAGTCCCATAAGCGGTGCTTTCTCATCGAATTCTATAGCGCTACATGAAGTCTAATATGGCAGGCACCATTCAACAGATTTACGTACAGTACTCGCCATGTTGGACACCTCGATTACAGTGCTCGAGCACTGGAAAAACATCTGGGACACTGCGCAAAAAATAGGCCTCCGTTGTTAGCGTAAAGTCCAGATTTGGATATTACATTAGCATTAAAGCAGCGCTGTACCACTGTTTAATTTCGATGTGGAAAAATCTGCTTTCATAACATTTTAAATTTTTTCTATTAGTGTGACGTTTTATGTCACAGCGCAAGCATAAGCGCAAGGACTCCTGTAAGCAATACCCGGGAACTTCTCCTTCTTTATCTTGTCTTTCACTGTAACCATCGCTTGTCTGAGTTTCCGTGTGGGTACATGTGTGACGTCGACTTCGTAAGGTCGTAAATAACACTGAATTATGACAGTATCTGCGCTGTCTTTCGCAAACTGTTTGCCCCTAAAGCTGGAAATGCATGTTGAAAAGAACCGGACCAACCGTGAGTCAACAATACACTTCAACTGGCTTATCGTCTAGGAGAGGCAAAGAACCGTGGCTGGTCCTAAATCAGATATAACTGCGTGCCGCATGGTCAGGATGACGCGTGAAACAATAAAGAAATGAAACTCTTTATACCACCGACGACCTGGGTCCGCGCGCGTACAGTTTCATGCCACCTTCACCGCGAGCAGTCGACCTTTAAACGCAGAAAACGGCAAGAGAGGAAGCGCTGCGCCCCGCCAAAATACAGAAGAGCAAAGCAATTATCTTTTCTTATTTTAGAGTTTTCCTCCATTCTGTAGGTCACGTGCCCGGCTGATTGCATTGGGCATTCAATTCTCACGTGTCTGAAGACAAGTAATCAGGCTTAGCTGGGTGTGGCCGTCGTGGTAGCTTAGTCGTTATGGTGCTCGGCTGCTGACCCAATAGTCGCGGGCTCGATTCTGGCCGCGGCGGTCGCATTTCGATGGAGGCAAAATGCGGCGCGTCTGCTGTTGCGATGCCAGTGCATGTTAAAGGAGCCCAGGTGGTCGATGTTATCTGGAGCCCTCCACAAAGGCGTGCTTCATAGCAGGAGTCGATTTGGGAAGTTAGAACCTCCAAAACCACAAATAACACTAGGCCTGCTTGGTTGCTCATCTTTAATATGCGTGCTACCAAAAATTATAAAACATAATGAACGAAAAGTGTGACGCGAAACGAAAACAGCTACCTTAAGTTGATTATCACAATTTTCTGCAAGGTTTTATGCGCTCAAGTTGTCGTGATCAAAAACCAAATGCTATACACGCATCCATGCTACATCTCCCGTCCTTTTCTTTACCGTTTTCTTACCGTTTTCTTTACGTTTTGCTATCTGTAAAGTTGTGTCCCTAAGGGGCCCTAAAGCACCTTACGACAATCGAAAACAGTTTCGCGGCAACCGAGATTTCAAAGAAATTCTTTTGGCTCTTGCATGACAACTGTTAATGCCGCGTGTCGGCGTCTTCAAGCAAAGCACATGAACAAATAAACATTAGGATGCTTCGCGGCAATATAGCCCTAATGTGAAAGACTGCCAAATTACTTCAAGCTTTTCACGACCCCTTCGGCTGTACACATATACAGAACTGAAAATAGAAGAGGGCCGAAATACTCGGCCGCCTCCCCTGGACAGCGCCACTGCCGTGACGCAGAAGCACCAGGAAGAATGCGCGGCGTAGAAGTTTATCATATTGGTTATCCACTGAGTAAAGACTACACGGAGCGTATTGATGGCGAAAAAAAAGAACAAAACGAGAGGCAAAAGCAACGCATAGAATAAGCAGTTGGTTCAGTTAGGAAGCTCGAGACGTGCCAACATCGTCGTGTGAGCTGCGTGTCGCTTCATGGCTAGCCTGAAGTTATTTACGTAAGGAATTAAACTAGCATAACCACCGTAGGCTATCATGAACCAGCCTAAAACGGTCACGACGCCCGATTTGTAAACAAAGCCTACTTACTGCATTTTTTTTTCGCATGTGCCGAATAACAACTCCTCGGAAGTTGAGTTCGTTCGTTGCGACGGAGAGCCCAAAGACATTTCCGTCAACCGCTGCACGCTGTTCCCTATGTCGAGATGCTTCTAGACCGTTTACGGCGTCCACTTGAGGTGTTTGTTTTAACTGGGTGAAATATGCGGGTTGTTTCACGTAACATGTACCAAGGATTTAAAAAAAATGGCATATCTGAGCTCAGCGAAACCAACGACATATTGATTCCCATAATGTGGCGCTCCACAGAGTATTTTTAAATTCCGCTTATTAAGCATGAAATGCTTTTAGCCCCCGTTGTCGGCAGTGTGGTGACGTCACGCCGAGACCGAGAGCCATCATCCGGGCACTGAAATCGACTCATCCGGGCACTGAAATCGACTCATCCGGGCACTGAATTCCAGTAATCCGGGCTCTGAAACGAGAACATCCGGGCACCGTACGAGACTTAACGAGATTTAACGAGACTCTGTAAGCCCTCCTACGCGACCGGCATGCAAGCGCCGGTTGGTCTCCAAAGGAGTCACAAAAAATAACTGCTGCCAGTGCCTTCTCAATGTGTATCAAGATATCAGTCGCTGTGCGTTTGATAATGCACGGAATTATAATTTCCGATTTCTAATAACGCGAGCAAAAAGCACATAAATGCCACGATACACTTCGTTGTCATACGTGATCTCTTAGGGGCTTCGCGCACCGAAGCAAAGCCGCGCAGGCGCACAGGGGCCCGGGGGAGAAGCGCTGCGTTCAAAGGGCAAGGCATCGCGCCGAACGGGTGGTGGCGTTCCTCCCTTCCACTACGGTGCGGTTCGGGTGTCCACCGAGATGGCAGAGAATTACTGCGCCATTTCCTTTCCTCAAAAAACCTTGCGTTCAAATGGCAAGGCATCGCGCTGAACGGGTGGTGGCGTTCCTCCTTTCCTGTACGGTGCGGTTGGGGTGTCCACCGAGATGACATTAGGCCCGTAAACATTTCATGCTTACTCTACTCTCGGTTACGGGAGAGGCAGAGATTTTTTTATTTAAATAGAGTATATTAATTATGAAAATTTAATATTATTCACTTTAGGGTCACGTGCGTTTCCTTAAAATACAGATGGGGTAAAGAAAGAACCGAATCAGCTCTTTGTAGCAACGTACCTCCTATGTGGTCCCCCCGTTGCGGTGGCTCAGTGGTAACAGCGTTCGGCTGCTGGCCCGAAAGACGCGTGTTCGATCCCGGCCGCGGCGGCTGATTTCGATGGAGGCGGAATTCTCGAGGCCCGTGTACTGTGCGATGTCAGTGCACGTTAAAGAACCCCTGGTGGTCGAAATTTCTGGAGCCCTTCACTACAGTGTCCCTCATAGCCTGAGCCGCTTTGGGACGTTAAACCCCAATAAACCAACTAAACCATCCTATGTGGTCCTTCCGGCATTTAAAGAAAGCCCGGGAAATACAATAAAACCACGTGACTGCGCTCATGCGCTACCATAATCCAGCGCTTACAAGCGTGTTTAGAAAAACAAAACGTGCGCGCTGACCGTGCCCAAGTCAGCGGCCTCCGCTTAATACCATTGGTTGCAAAATGATAAACATCTAAATAAAAAAAAAAACAGAGGCTGCCTTGAACTGCACGACTTTACTGCTTCCCTTTCTTCTTTGTTTTGTCTGTGCGATGACTCAGTAGAAGCTCCGTTTGAATTGGCTGTCGATGGAATGCTTATCACTAGAGGCCGGATTTTTAGGCACTAAAAAGCACGTTTTAGGCGCCATAAATAGGCGGCTAAAAGTGCATTTTAGGCACCTAACGGAGAAAAATAGGCACTGTAAACTTTATCAAAATGCACACAGTTCCGAGCTTGAGCGCGCAATATCTGCCGTAAAATAAAACAAAACACAGCAGGAATGATTTGGGATTTTAAGCAAGGTGCGAACATTAGAAGCCGTTTTTTTAAGGCTGTCGCGCAACTTTTCGTACAATACACATGCTTCAGCAGAGCAAAAGGGACGGTTACCAGCCCTTTTAAAACACTTTGGTATACCTCAAAACAAACAATTCGCTTGTTGTGTACAAAAGTAGAAACAATGAACACCTTAACAGGGGGCCATGTATTTAGAAATTGATTGAAGAGCGAAGAAACCATTTCGATTTATGGACCGAGGGAATATGGCGCGGGAGCGATGCCGGAAGAGTGGGCTTCATGCAAGCATTAACTGAACATTGTTTGAGTCATTTACTCTATGGTTTGAGTGCACGAATGCGTTTTCGTACGCACGCACGACTGCCAGCTGTCTAGTGTGGCCTGCTGCAACAAGATTACCGCCAAATGCCATTTAATGAAGATGGCATGCGGCTGGGGCACAAGGAACAAAAATAAGGCAGGTTACCCAGGTGGAAATTTTAATCAGTTAAACTGTTTCCAGCAGGGTTATGGAACATTTGTGAAAGACATGAGAGCGCAAAACGGGGGCACGGACGAGGAAGGGAACAGGACGAGCGCTGCACTTTCAACAGGATTTATTCAGGGAAGAACGTTTAAATAGGCTTTGCTCTTATCCATGCTCTTGATCGCAGACAATCGCCTCTCACAGATACGCATCAAGAAACAGCATTTCACTGTGGCGAAGAACAACTGACGTGTCACTAATACAACTATCACCTCGCTTCTTGATATAGAAGGCTTCCACAAGCTCACGTTCAGTCCTGTGGAAGCCTTCTATATCAAGAAGCGAGGTGATAGTTGTATTAGTGACACGTCAGTTGTTCTTCGCCACAGTGAAATGCTGTTTCTTGATGCGTATCTGTGAGAGGCGACTGTCTGCGATCAAGAGCATGGATAAGAGCAAAGGCTATTTAAACGTTCTTCCCTGAATAAATCCTGTTGAAAGTGCAGCGCTCGTCCTGTTCCCTTCCTCGTCCGTGTCCCCGTTTTGCGCTCTCATGTCTTTCACGAATATGCACCAACAAGCCCAGTTTCAAGTACTTCTTATGGAACATTTTACTGTTGGTTTCATTGGAACCAACTGGGAATTATTTGGAGGAACCTGTAACTTACTCCGTATACTTTCCGAAATGTGGTGTCATCTGGTCAACTACCACTTTAACAGCCAAATTCATCAACAAGCTGCCACGATAAAATGGCAGAAAATAGGAAAAAGGTTGCTTCGATATTTTCAGGTGACATGGTTGGTATTTGTACGCAGCCGGCTTAGGTGCAGTCTTCACCACAGCCAACTGACGAGGTCATCTAATGTTGCCACGCGTGTGTTCTACTCAAAACCGAAATGGATTCGAAAGCAAAAAGAATCTGAAAGCAAAACCACAGCGTATTTCAAGCCCCTTTTCTGTAAAATAGGGCATTTTTAGGTACCGACGTCGGAAATAGGCATTTATAGGCACTGACACCCAAAATAGGCATTTATAGGCACTATAAAAAGAGTATTAAACATATTGCCAACACCTAATTCGTGCTCATATGTAAAAATGGTGCGCCTACGAAGTGATGAAAAAAAATAGGCATTTGCCTAAAATCCGGTCTCTACTTATCACATATCGCAGAGCGCGGCGCGCGCTTTCCATGTTCATAAAGAATGTGCTGACGCACTTTGAAGACTGCGCTGAGTGTGACGTCGGCCGCCCACTTCGAGGCGGTGTGCGCGCACTCTTCGTTCACTCAGGACGCGCTTGGCAGCGGTACAGTACGGTAGCGCAAGAGCGCAATCATGTGTTTTTTTTTTTGTATTTCGCGGTCTTTCTTTAAATGCTGGAAAAGAGTACCACGTCGAAGATACGTTGATACAAAAAGCTGGATCGGTTGTTTCGTAGCCCCCTCTACAACTGAACGAAAAGCACGTGACCTTAAAGTTGACATTAAAATTTTGCATAATTAACCTAAGCTAATTAACCAATTAAACGGAATTTTAAAAGTTCTCTTAGAAGCACCACACGACGGGAACAATATGTCTTCGATTTCACCCAGCTGTGGTGCGCGACGTTTTTTACTCCATGGTTTACCTCACGTGAAACACCCTGTATATCGAATTGACTTTCTTTTCGGAAGCCGTCAGCGTAATAGTGATTTTAGGGATCCTTGGAGGAAATGGAGCAGTTGTGGCGCACAACTTGAGGTATTCGAAGCCGATGCCGCCGGCAGCATGCTGTATATTAAAGCAATGCACTTCGAAATACATAATTCATCCTGTTGTGTGAGATTGGTCATTTCCAAATAGTCATGTATTCGAGCTTACGTGGCTCAGCATGTTCTGTGCCTGACTCTAGGGATGTGCGCCCCGAAGAGCGTATACTTATAGAGACTGCTGTGCCGGGCTGCTAAAAATCGCGTGGCATTCGCGTAGAGGTCGTTTAACTGCCGCTTCACGGAAAGACAACCAGGGGATCTTGTTGTGTCCTACCTGTCAACTCTTTGTCGAAGAACAATACCACCGCATTTGAGACAAGGTCCATGAAAGTGACATTTGCTACAGTCTTGCACAACTAAAGAATTAGGTGGCAAATTCCGGTCAAACAACGCCCTTCAAGCAATGGCACCGACCTATTATCGCAGCTTCCCGACCGCATTCCACCAAGGAGTACCCTTTGGAGTGCACCGCTTTAAGTGCGTCTACTCTCGTCGTAAAGAAGCTGCAGGATAAGCACTGCAAATGTTAATGAATGTAGGGCGTTGCGGCAGTTATGTAAGAAGCGAAAAGGCGGAGGCGCTGTCGCAGTGAATAAGATTCGTTTTAGTGATGATATAGCTGTTAGCTGCTGCACATTTAGGCATGTAGTTATTGGACCTCTGACGCCAGACAGGTGAACTGAGGAAGGCGAGAGACTGCTCGGAGAAGCGTTCTTTTCAATATCGCAACCCGCAGCGCTGAAAAGCGTGTTCGCTGCTGCGTGTCATTTTTCGGGGAAGATCTGTGCCGAGCGGCGTGCTTCGAGTGTTCGTGGGGACGGCCGGCCACTCGCATGATGCTCGAACTCATGACTTTGTGCCGTGGCCGCTCCGTTAGGCTCTGCGTCTACGATGTGCGGCACCTTCACTCTCCTTACGCGCTACGCACGGTCGGTGGCCGGTGTCAACGATCTAATAGTAGCATCACTGAAGCTAGCAGCGTAAATAAATACTCGATCGTCTTTGCTTGAAATGGGCATGCATTTCTGTGCTCAAGCTGCGGTATCATAGACTAAAGACCCGCGTATTAGTTTGCATTGTAAATTACTGCAAATTAAAATGACTCTGCTTGCACTCTTGGTAAGCTCTTACGGTATTCCACACTGCAGGGCTAGCAAATTCGGCATACGGCTTCAGTATGTGTCAACGCTAATGACAGGCGATGGATTCTTTTGTCTGATAAGAACAATGCATGTTTACAGAAAAGATGCTACGAAGTGCATGCATAAAAAAGTAGCGATTACCTTATTATCACCTATGAACTTTGTTACCTCATGAAATATGCGTGCAGAGAGGTCAGCTGTTGTCCCTAAGGGCAGTCCCAGTGCTTTACCTTCTTCTGTCATTTTTTTTTAGCAAGGTGCACATTTTTTCTGTACTGCACTCTGAAGAAGGACGCCCTCACAATTTTGTCTAATGCACGCCTCCTGTACGAAAACTGAAAGCACATCTCAGTTATTTTTTAAGATAACAGCTGAAAGCGCCATCTGACCATGGAAGCATTGCAGCTGTTCCTCAAGTTTGTGGGACAAGGAAGGTCCCAGGATATCCCCGCTGAGCCTAAGATGGATTACTTGGTTCCTCCATTAGTGCCTGCATATTCTGGGGCACACTTTTGACCAAACTTGTTTTGTTTTACGAATTCGAAAAACAGCGCAATCAAAGACGAGACACAAGACACTTCGCCTTCTTTGCATTGGCCTGTAGAGTTTCGTCGAAATTACGTACAGTGGTCCTGTTATTGCCATAGTATTGATGTTTAAAATGAAAAAAAAGCCTACACCATTTCCATGTCGTAACGAGTCCCCCACTCCCCTCTCCTTCTGTTCTCTTTAGTTGGCCTTTCAAACACTGTAAAGGTCAAAGTAATGAAGCTACAATGTGTTGGTCAAAAATTAGGTGCACACTCAAGCTCCACCTTAAGGGTTTGACGCGACAGCATTAGTAGTCATTTACTGCGTCCTTTCTTAATAGCTCTTGTAATTATATGTACTCGTTAACATACATAACTCCAGACCGCATGATACAACACAAGACACAGAAGCTATCCCTTTAACGAAGTCGTACAAACGTGCCTCAATATCCCGAATGGCCATCAATGAGTGCCACATTTGCGTGTCCGGCACAATTTTCTGTTCATATTTTCGCAACACCTTAATCCAAGTTAAGCTGTCTAGGCGGGAGTGTGTTTTTGCTACAGTGATTGCTTCTGTCGCTTGATTTTGAACGGTTCTTTCGCAACCCATGTCCATCTTTTTTTCTGTTAAACACGGGTGCCCATTATCGCCGCTTGTCTTTGCACTCTACTCAGAGCCGCTATATATAAGCATTCTGGAGAGTAGTGCCATTCGAGATTTCAGTATCCCAGATAGTGGGCTCAAAGTGGTAACTTATGCAGATGATATGGCGCTCTTCTGTGCAGGCAAGCCTAGCGTGGATGAAGTTGTTCGATTAACTAAGCAGTTTGGCACAGTTTAGGGTGCCCCGATGAACCATTCCGAGAGTCGCGGATTGTGGTTTGGATCGTGGGGATCTGCTCCTGATGAATATGCTGGCGTGGCATTGCGTACCATTAAGCGCATACTGGCACAGTGAAAATTACTGCAAAGAGCGCAGATTGGTGTTACACTGCTATGATCAGACATTTGTTCCACATGGTGGGTCAATATTTGGGAGGCTACGGACTGTAACTTGTTTGTACGTACAAAAAGTTGTTTCCCAGATTATTTACTGCGCCAGGATTTCTATTCACTGCTCCCACAGAGTATGGAAACTTTTGTCTGGGGTTCTTCCATGGAACGGACGTGATATGAGTATCTTTTGCCACCTGTCAGCGCGGGACTATCGGTTTAGTCCATCTCAGCGTGTGGTAGGTTGTTACCCGCTTTATGTTTTTTCGTGACAGTTCCCACCCAATACTTAGGACGTTTTTGTAAACAAATTTAGTTGTTTATGCGGGTTTATGCATGAGGTATATTTCACTGTGCGTTTTCTGGCAGTCCGTTTTTCACCAGTTATTATTTTCAGGCCTACGAAAACGCTTGTACAAAGTCTTGATTTCCCTGCTTTTCCGTCCTCCTATTTACATCTCAGTGTACTTTGGACCGCCAGGACTTGATGTAGTTACGCGGGTGCGAACAATGTTACTTTTACTACGCACTAACACTTTCTTCTACAATTAGGTAACATACGGATACACAGCCCGTGAAGACTTCGGTTCAGAAAAACGGAATTTTTGTGTCATATGTGAAATGCCGCCACTGTGATGTTCCTGAAACAGTTCAACACTGCTTCATCAGTAGTAAGTGTAAAATTCGGTTCTAGGGTGTCTTGCTACTGACCTTGAAAAATCATATTTATTTGACTTCGCATACCGTTCGATACCTCACCATAGTGAAATATATTGGTGAACTTGTTTATTTGTTTTTACTGACTGAACTACATAGCTTGTGGAAAACTAGAATAATGGGCCTGCCCTGTGGATCAGTTGTTTCAATGAAACCTAATTTCTTTGAAATGATTGTTAAACTTAGGGAGGTCTATGTATAGACCGGCTTTAAACCGGACTGGCACTCCCTCTCAATAATGTGCTCGGGCTTATTTCCCATCTAGTGCTCTGTTGTTCTGTCTTTATGAGATGCCTTTCGTGGCATTTCCAAAAAACTTTGCAAATATTCCATGTAAATAGAACATCGTTTCAATGTGATAAATACCGTGTTTTATAAGATGTCTATCGATGACCTAAGGGCAGCGTGCCGCACTCGCCATCCAAGGATCATGCGTTTGATTCCCAACTAATTACACCTATTTTTTTACAGCGTAAAATATTTACTTTGCATCCTTATATTTCAATATGAGATCGCAGTGAAAATTTTGGATCATGGATACCTTCTTCCGTAAACTAGAAAACACGAAATGGATGTGGAAGAGCCCCAATTGTGAAATCAAAAATGCGAAAACACTTGATACTATGCGCTCACTGTGGCGTCGTGCAGGCTGCAGACGTCCTCGGAAAGGTGCTTTGTAGCGACAACAGGATGGCAAGGTCTCGAATTAGCCTAGACTTAAAGGGGGAACAAAAGAAACTAGTAAAAAGCAAAGTGGAGGGAAAGTAATTCAGGGCATTGTTGCAGAGCAGATATTCTGCTTTAACTGAGGACAACGACCCTAATGTTGGAGCACGGAACGGTAATCTCACAGCTATCATTACGGAATGGGCAGTAGAAGTAGGCCGTAAGTTTGTTCGGCAACATTCTGGCGAGGTATCTCAGGAGACGAGAAATCTAATAAACGCCAAAGATTGGAGTCGCCTAACCCCACAAACAATAGAACAACGACAGCCATCAAACTTAATAAATAAGCGCGAGGTAACCGACATAAGTAAGTTAATATGGAGAGAATCGAGCATGCTCGAAAAACGGAGACAGCCTAAAAGCGGTGAAGTGAAGCATAGCAAAAAACCGGGTGTATTCGTTGAGACACAAAGCGGGCAATGTCATTGGCAATATAGATACGATAGTTAAAGTAACCGCAGAGTTCTACAGAAATCTACACCGGTTCCAATGCAGTCAGGACATTAATGATAGAGGCAGTAGAGCGCAGCACTGGGACATCCCGCCAGTAGCGAAAGAGCCAGTAAAAGCTTTAGGAGCGTTATAAAGAGGGAAAGCGGCTCGTGGGGATCAGGTGACAGCAGATATGTTGAACGACGTTGGGGAGATTTTGCTAGAAAAGTAGCTACCCTGTGCACGCAATGCCTTATACCACGTGCATACCAGAAGCTTGGGAAAACTCTAACATAATCTCAATCCATAAGAAAGCAGACGTGAAGGACTTGAAAAATTAGAGACCGATCAGCCTACTGTACGTTTCCTGTTAGGTATTTAGTAAGGTAGTCGCTAATAGAGTAAGGACAACCTCAGACTTCAGACAACCAAATGATCAGGCAGGCTCTCGTAAAGCGTACTCGACAATTGAACATATTCACACTATCAATTAGGTTTTGGAGAAATGCGGAAAATATAACCAACCCCTTTATATAGCCTTCATAGATTACGAGAAAACATGTGACTCTTTCGAAACCTAAGCAGTCATGCAGGCATTGCGGAATCAAGGTGTAGAAGAGCCTTACGTAAAAATATTGGAATATATCTATAGCGGATGTATAGCTACCGTAGTCCTCTTTAAGCCAGCAATACAATTCCAATAAGGATGTGTGTCAGGCGGTTAGACACGATCGTGGCAATGCTATTCACCGTCTGTTTACGGGGGTTATTCAGGGTCTGGATTGGAACAGCTGGGTATAAGATTTAATGGAGAATACCTTAGCAATATGGGATTCGCTGATGGCATTACTTTTCTAAGTCACTCAGGAGATGAACTGCAAAGCATGATTAATGAGTTTGACATGCAGAGCAAGACGGTAGATCTAAAAATTAATATGCAGAAAACCAAAATGTTCAATAGTCAAGGAAGGGAAGAGCAGTTTACAACCGGTAGCGAGTAGCTGGAAGTGGTAAAAGAATACGTCTGCCTAGGGAAGGCAGTGACCGCTGATCCGAATCAGGAAAGCGAAATAGAAGGCAAAGAATGGGGTAGAGCGCATTTTGCAGGTTCTCTCAGATCATGACTAGCAGTTTACCAATATCCCTAAAGAATAAAGTATATAACAACTGCATCTCAACGTTACTCACCAATGGGGCAGAAACGTGGAAGCTAACGAAAAGGGTTCCACTTAAGGGCAGCGCAGCGAGCTATTGAAAGAAACGTAATGGATGTTACGTTATGAGACAGGAAAAGGGCACAGTGGGATCAAACATTGTTGAATCACATCCTAGTCGAAATCAAGAGGAATAAGTGAGCTTGGGCAGGGCATGTAATGCGAAAGCAGGATGATTGATGGTCCTTAAGGGTAACAAACTAAATTCCAAGGGCAGGGAAGCGTAGCAGGTGGCGGCAGAAGGTTAGGTGCACGGATGAGGTTAAGTAGTTTGTGGGGATAGGGTGGCTGCAGCTAGCGCAGAACAGGGTTAATTGGAGAGACACGGGAGAGGCCTTTGTCCTGCAGTGGGCTTAGTCAGGATTATGATGCTGATGGTCATCATGTAATTATTGCATTTCAGTCATGCGGCGACCTCAAAGTCACAAGTTAAATTTACTTCTAATCGTTTTTGTTCCACACCGCAACGTGTGACGACACAACCACCTTGACCAATCCTGAAATATCGTGGCAATCAATGCGCCCGGCTTTTCCTTCGTACGTCACCTCCAACACCGTCGCGTTTAATCTTTTATTCCAGCTACCTCAGCTAACCAAAACGCAGCCACTGATTTCGCAGAGGAACCATTGCTGACGCTGACAATATATAATAATAAATACCTATTGATAGCGCGGGGGAAAGCTCTGTCCAGCACAAATATCTCCGATAACACAGTCCTGATGTTGAATGCTGATCACTTCCTGTCCGTGTGTATTCTAGCGTCTACAATGATACGTGGCAGTATGCACACGTGCATCAAAAGTACTCAGGGCACAGGGTTTGATTTCAGCCATGTAATTGAGCACACAATCTGTAAAACTGGATATTTCTATAAGGCCAGAAGAACCCTTTTTTTCCTTTGAAGGCGCTTTGGTTTGTAAAGGTATTCTGTGTGCTCTGTTATACATCTCAAATGCATGTCGTGTTTGAGAATTATGATAAGGACTACAAACAAATGAGGTTTGCATGCATTTTTTTTTGTCTGAATAAAGCTTGTTACCTCTGTACGGACACGAGATGTGCTACAGTAGTTCAAGGTGGAAAGAAAACACACTCTACGAACGTTTCCTATCACATGGTTGGGGTAGAAATGAGTACTGAAGTAAAGTACTGAAGATACATGCCGTGACCGAAAAGTTGTGTGTTTGGTGTGTTTAGCTTAATCATCATTCATCTTTATTCACTGGCTGTGGCAACATAGAGGCTAGCGCATTCGGCTGCTGAGGTTGCAGATTTGAGCCCCGTCATTCCCACCATACTTCAGTGCCAGTGGAAAGTTAAATCATTCCGGTCTGTGCGATGCTGGTGCATCACCAAGAAACCAAGTTGTTGAAGTCAGTTTGCTTTGCACTTCAATAACTCTGATGCCAATCGCATGCTGGCTGATAGCGCGCAGCGAACGGCCAGTGTCCACGGCCTCCAGGACTAAGGACGCCACCAAGCCTGGGGCTAAAACTCCCGCTTACTTATTTGGGCAATAAAGTTTACTATTCACGCGACAGCGTTAAAGCTCTCGTTCAGCGGAAAACCCGGCGTCGTCCCAGCGGCGTTATGCCGCGAAACCCACGTCACGCGTGCACGTCTTCAATGGAAGTAATTTAAGAGACGATGCTTAATGTGAATTAAATGTCGGCATGTGTTTCAAACGACTGAACTTTACAAAAAAGACTGATTTTGCGTAAAGAAAAACGTTCCATCAACTTGAGAGGAGATGCGACCCATGGCGTTTGTTCCTCAGCCAGGCACGCCATCGACTAGGCCATGTAGGCGCGATGACTTAGCTAAGCTACAAGGGAGGGGGGGGGAGACGTACATGTGGCGTTGGCCTAATTTCAAGGTCACTAATGTGGTAATTTGTGGAGTGAACTGGAGACGTGATAAGCAGTGAAATAATAATTAAAGTAACATTATGTGCATAACCTTTACGTGGAAGAGTTCAAAGAAAGAAAGTGGAATCTGTAGTGATAACTGGCTAAATGTGAAGAAAGAACATTGACTGTGTGTGAATAGAAACCGCTGAAGGGAGCAATTAGAGCTGCCGCGTCATACCCTTAAACGTGGAGCTTCAATGTACCCCTAATTTTAGAGCAAGTTGTACGGCGTGACTTGCCCTTGTGGGGGTAACCAGGCGCGGAGCTCAGTGGTCGATGAAACACGGCAATAGCGAAGAGATCACGAGGAGGAACGCAGAGGAGGAGGGTAGGTCGGTAGCTTGGAGAAGGGCTCCGCGGCGGCAACCCGCTAAGAGGTGGCGTCAGTGTAGCGCGCACCGTCGCCCGGTCGCCCGGAGAGAGGCTCAGCGGCGGCGGATCGCTGTGCGTGATGCCCAGGCAGAAAACCTGAGCCGCCTCCATTCGGCACTCCGTACTCCGTCTGCGGCCGCCCACGGTGCAAATACCGCAGTAGCTGCGCACAAAAATCTCTTTACAGGGGAGCGTAACCGCTGTGCAATTTGTTTTACCGCAGTTATGGACTCTCTGTCCAGTTGTTGTATTAAGGTATGACAAACGCCACAGACGAAAGGAAGTGCTTGTTAGTTTGCACTGGTTATACACTTCATGCGCGAACCGAATATAGTGTTATTGGTGCCATGATGGTTCCGAAGAATTTTACAGTGTTTATGCAATTTCTAAGATGTATCCACACCATTTATTTAAACAATGAAATAAACAAAAAACTCCGAGGAAATCCTCGATCAATCGTTTGAGTGCAACATGAACTGGTGGGCGAGTTGGTCTGCGTTACCAGCCAAACGTTTGCTACACTCGAATTCGGCATACTAAAGCTAAGTACAGTTGGTTAATTTTATCCGAGGTCAACGCACCACGTTCGTTCCATCCGAGATCTAGACACGAAAATTCATCCGAGGTGACATACTTAGGTTTCTTATATCCAAGGTAGCAAACAAACATTCGTTATCTCCGAGGTTAACACTAGAAAGATGATTATATCCGAGAAGGCATACTAATCTTCGTTATGCGCGGTGTAAACGCAGGCAAATGCCCGAAGTAACACACGACACTTCGTTATAACACAGGTGGCTTACCGAGGTAGCACACTAAATCCGTATAGGTTGTCTCCAACTTCGTTCATAGCTTTTTCACTGACTACTCACTGGCAGAGATCGCCATTTCCGCTTGCACAGACACTTGCAATGCTAACGCAACAAAAAAAACCTTAACTGAATCAGCAACATGTGCAAGTTATGTATGATAGTCATGTTTGCGTCCGTGCAAAGAAACAGACTCATTGGATGAGTGCGTATGAAAAGAGAATTAACTAGAACTGAGAGAGCAGTCAAAGTGAGCACTGATGGAAGTATAAGTTCGAAGTTCATCATGAAAGCAGGAGTCGCATACTAAAAAAAAGAAGGAACCTGAAACAACACCCACCGCTCAAAACTATAATGTTGGCTCAGTGACACAGTCCATAAGTAGAATCTCATGACATAAATACCAGCTCACAGTATGGATTCAGACGAAATAAACCAACAGAGCTTGCCCTTCTTCACCAAACTGAATATATATTAGGTCATTTTGAAAGCAAAACGTTAGTACTAGGTATATTTGTGGACCTCTCGAAGGCGCTCGATAGATTTGGTCATAATATTCTTTTAGAAATGCTTGAATTATGCGGGATACGAGAACAAGTTTTACTGCCCACGGAATCCTATTTATCACCTCGAAAAGAATCTGTTCATATTAATAACTATAAATCATCACAGCGCTCACAGGTGGAGTTTTGATGCAGCGCCTTTGTCTCGGCTTCATTTTTTCTCGTGGTTTGCATGGTTTGGCGCAATTTTTCCACTAATACAACACTCACTTAACAGCATTGTCCCTCAAAGCAGTTTCCTTGGCTCTCTGCAGTTCAGTCTCTATATTAATGATATTTTTTTTCTAGCGACACTTCCGCCCACTTTATAATTTATGCAGATGACACCACTATTCTTATACCTGGTGATACCAGCAGCTGTCTAAACATGCATGCTAATCGCACATTAAACAATCTAGAACAATGATCGCACACAAATTCTCTTTCAATAGATGTGTCAAAATCCAAAGCTGAACTTTTCCGGTCGACGAATAAAACTTGTAGCGCAGAAACAGCTTTGTTTTACAAATCACAAGTAATTAAAATTGTGAAATCATTCAAAACACTTGGTGTGTACTTTCAAGTAAATATGCAATGAGATGACCATCTCAGTCATGTTTTGTTACAGTCATCCAAGGTGGCAGGCTTTCTATCCCGTCACAGAAATATTTTACCGGAAAAAGTCAAACTTACCTTAAATAATTCCTTATTCTCCTCCCACCTGAATTACAGTGCACTAGCATAGGTCACAAAAACATACTAACTTACCAAAGATATTTATCCTTCGAAAAAAAAATCCCTCGAATAGTGACTTACCCAGCAGACGCACAACTCAGGATTTGATAATGAAACTCGACATCGTTACCACACTAAATATTTACGCTTATAGACTGTTGCGCTTCTATATAGTTGAGCAAAACCTACATATTGAACATTTCTTCTCTGGCTGCTTTGCACCAGTCTGATTCGCCATATTCACATGGGTTTAACCACAGTTGGTTTTACCATTTACAAGAACGGCTGTCGAAGGGTTAGTTATCAATTGCCGTTTTTACTAAGTGAGCTAATTGTACCTAAAGTTAGCTTCCCTGAAATTACTGTCTCCTCTCTGCGAAGTATTCTTGTTCATTTCATTTATTACTAATACGTTGGCTGGTGTTGTATGAAATGCTTTCTACGCTTTCTTGTTTGATGCTTGGTCGCCTATTGTGTTTTTCATTCAGAGTCCCTTGTATTCTGTTTGACCGCGCGCACTGTTATGTTTACTTTAATACTTTTAATTTTAAACGTGCCTTACGTTATACTCAAAAAAAGTTTTTCAGTAGAGTTCTATAATGCGTTTCTCGTCCCCCATGACTGCCGTCTGAACAGAAGATGCGAACTTCGTCAAGCGGATTGCCGCTTTCGTTCTCCCCTCCTCCAATATATTGTATTTGTTGTATTGGACATAAAGTATTATTATTATTACTTAAATAAAATTTTGCTTATTAAACTGTGTCCTGTATCATCGCGTGTTTCTTTTTCATTCCTTGTTTTGTGTCACGCTTTAGGCTTCGTGATGTTTCCAAAACAACAGTCCGGCCCTAATGTCGTGCATAGTTCTGTTTTTGAACGAAGTCAGCTTCCTCAAAAGTTCTTGGTCTTGGTGCCCAAGAAGGCTTCCGTAGCCATCTTGCCTGCACAATTCTCATGTTTAATTGGCTCTCCGTAACACTATGTACTTTAAGAACATAATTATTATTTCGCGAAGAGCTGTCAAGTGTTCTCATTGAGCTAAAAAAAATCTGTCTTGGCTTCAATGAGCTCACTGAAGTGAGACATGCGGCGTCCGCCTGGGTGCGTACTTTTCCCAAACAGAATGCGCTGTAGTCCCTGGAAGCTGCTGTCCTCTATAGTGAATCCTTCGGTGGGGGCTAAAATTAAGTGTGGCCTACGACAAAATACGCGTCCCCATCCTTCGGCAGCCTTTATGTACGCCCGCGAGGAGGACTGCGCACGCAACCCGCTAAAAGAGAAAGCGCGACTAGCGCGCTTTGGAAGTGTGAAGTGGCGGCGCTGCTGCCGCGGAGGAATGCTAGAGGCTGGGCTCTCTATAGCAGCGTAGCAGTACTGATTTTTCACCTCGATATGTCTGGTTTTAGCGCATAATATGGATGCTTACAGCTTTCGGGATTGCTTCTAGAAGTTTAAGGAGTATCCATGGCTTGCAATACAAGTTTCAGGGCGCTGTAGATTACTTCTATGCTTCTTTTGATTATTTAGCGTACACTGCTGCAGCTGTTCACAGTTATTATCTCTACTTGATGAAATACTAACTTGTAAAGTCATTGCATAGCAGCACATTTTGCTTGTGATCCAGAGTTTAAAGTTTGAAACTCACTCAGTTTAATTTGGCTAATGACAGCTTGAAATTATTCTTCGTAAATGTAACTAAACGTACCATTCAAATTGAATGCGCATGGAAATCTCAGTTTGACTTATATTTGCCACAAATAACACATTACCAAAGGACATCGACTCAATAAACAGATGTTAGAAAACACGTGCCGATGCAGTTAATACCTTCAGCGGGTCATGCAATATGCAAAAGCGAGAAAACAAGAGCCATATATGTTTTAAATGTATTGACAGTCAAGAAATGCTAAATTTCTTTGTCTTTTTTTGCGTTCCTTGACAATGACCAGAGCGAGGAAATCAAGCAAAAGGTTTTAGAAGAACGCATCATTAAAATAAAGCGTGTCCAAAAGCAAGCATTTTATCCAAGTATCAACGAATTAATTTGAGCCCGGTGGGAGCCGGAGCCAAATAGCTCACTAAACGCTTCAAACGGAGTGCAGCCATAAAACATTAGAAGAGCAAAGCGAGCGCGGCTGCTTCATATATGACACCGGGCAATAAGACGACGGTCGAAAGGAAAAGGCAAGACTGGATATCAAGTACTTTCTTTATTCAAAGAGCACAAATATAGGGAGTAATAAACCACAACAAACACTCTAAATGGAAGTAAAGGCAATGGTAAAAGAAAACAGGCCAAGTGCGCAGGCTTGTTACATACATATAGCCGCATCATACATCCCACGCTTGAGAGAAATAATTCACAAGACAACACAGATTCGAACAATGCAGCATCGCTTTAGTGCAGATTAAGTGGCGGCTCCGCAACGCATGTTTTGCCTTCTTTTCTATTAATAAGGCTTCCACTGCATCATCTGACGTCTGACTGTTATTTGTGCAAACAATCTGCGTGCTGTTGAACTCGGGAAGGCAGCACTTATAGTACCGGTCATGCACTACAAAGTTTCAGCTTCGCGGCCTCTTAAGAGAAGCCTGGTGCTCCTTGAGGCGTAAATTAATGCAGCGCCCCGTTTTACCAGTGTACTTCTTTGCACAGGAGTGAGCAATTTTTTAAACTACTTGCTCTCTGCATGGCACCACCGCTTGTTCTTGGCTTGCACTCCGCAATGGGTGGCAGCAGGAGTAGGACGAACAAACAGAGAACGAACTGCACACAATAAAACCAACAATTGGAAGGTATGCCACATAAAAACAAAATAGATTTAAGGAAGTTGCTATCTGCAGACCGAGGATAGTACATACGTACATCACACACTCATATCTTTTAAAGGCTACACCGGCACCACAATGCGCGTGATGTGGAGCCCATATCTCAGTTCTCCACGTATTAATCACGTGCCACAGATTGGAAACACAAAGACGACAGCACTTCCCTGAGTGATACACATTTCAAATACCAATGCACCCTTCGTTATTTTTAGGTGATGACCGAATGTTTTCATTGAATAGGATTTTTAAATTTTTAACTATGTAGGCTTTTTTCAAGAGATCTCATAATGAAAGCAACCTCAGCCCTTCCTCATTGCTGAGGAGAAGGCTGAGCTTACACGTAGCTGCCACATGCCTCACCCTTCTTGCTCAAGCAAGGACTGAGGTTTAGGCTACCTGGCTTCATCTTTAATTTATTACACCTGAAGAAGAAGGCAGAACACCTACCAAAATAAATATGAACACTTAAACGACGTTTCGGCTCCCACACGGAAACCTTGTTCATAAACAGGTACAGACGTGAAAAGGCTGACTATTTAAGCCTGAAAATGTGCCCTAGGCAGCGGGCGGATGCACTAGGAAGTGCCCCGTCAGTGCGATTAAGAGTGTGTTCAGTTGTCTGAATGATTAAGGATTCTAGGTATAGACGGCTTTGGAGATTCTTTTCTGTTTTTCAAATGCGCGCGTTGCTCCAATCTATGTCATGCTGCCTGCTTTCAGAATGTTCGGCGAGTGCATTTGACGAAGCTTTCTTGTTTGCAACATCATACTGGTGTTTCAACCTTTTAACAAAGTTTCAACTTTCGCTCACATACACATGGTTACAGTCTCTGCACGGTATACTGTACATTACGCCCGGAAGCGTTTCCTTTGGCAGGCAGTCTTTTACTTTGACGAGAGCTTGGCGCAACTTTTTCGCCGGCACGTGCGACACCTCAACGTCGTAAGATCGCAGGATGTGCGCCAAGGTTTCGCTGATCCCGGGCACATATGGCACAGATGCTCGTTTTTGGCGGCTGGGCCACTGTCAGATCGTGCGGGTCGCAATAGTTTGCGAAGGTATAGGTTGCGCAATCAAAGGACGAACCACGAAGAAAGACACAGAGACACACACAAGCGCGCAAGACACACACAAGCTATACCTTCACAACGTCATGTACCAGCTAGGCCCAACTCAAGTTTTATAGCAATAGTTTGCGTTCCACAGCGTTGACGAAAGGCAACTGGTGGCCACAATCGGAGAGGTCCTTGCGAACTCTTTGACGGTCGACCTTCGCGTCCTCTGGCTCTGTGCACATGCGATCTTTTCGACGAAAAAGCGAGGCAACCACCGATCTCTTGTGAGAGGCTGGGTGAAGGGAGTTAACGTGAAGATAGCGGCCAGTATGAGCGCTCTTCCTGTACACTTTGAATGAGAGTGCTGATTGGCTTCGTTTCACTAAGACGTCGAAAAATGGAAGCTGACCATTCTCTTCGTTTTCGACTGTGAACTGGATGGCTCTTTCGATGCTGTTAAGAGGCGCTGTCAAATCAAGTAAAGCATCCTTCTTGATATTAGAAAAGCAGTCATCGACGTACTGCACAAAAATATTTGGTTGTGGGCTGAATGAATCTATTGTGCGGCTTTCCATCCACTCCATTGTTAGGTTTGCAGTGGTAACAGTAACTGAAGCACCCATGGCTGTGCTGTGAACCTGTTTGTAAAACACCTGGTCGAAAGTAAAATCGGTGTTACTCAGGCAGAAATGCCGGAGTCGCCTGATATCTGGCACATCGACTGGTGACCTGCCAGGCAAAGTGGCATCAGATTCCAGGGCTGCCGCGCAAACCTCGACTGCTAAAAAGAGCGACTTGACATCGTGAAGAGCGACTTGACATCAAAAGAGACCATCTTGTCGCAGTCGTCAAGACGCACGTTTCGAAATTTTTCTATAAAGTCACCAGAATGACGCACATTGGTGGGGGTTCTTCCGACGAGCGGAGCCAGTTTGCGATGCAGGAAGCCGGAGAGCTTGTAGAGGGGTGAACGGGTGAAATCTACGATAGGCCACATTGGAACATCGGTTTTGTGTATCTTAGGAAGGCCATATAACGCCGGTGCTGAGCCATTGTGACATAGTAGCGCGAAGTAGAGGGACTTGTGCTGGGGTGGCACCACTCGATAGACGTCCGAAAGAAGCTTTTGCAACTGTGTCTCTATCTTCGCCGTTGGGTCCTTCTTGAAACGCACGCAAGTGCTCTGGTCATTCAGCAGGGCCAGCATTTTGCTCTTGTAGTCGACCTTGTCAAGAGAACAGTGGCATTACCATTGTCAGCTGGTATAATGACCAAATAGGCATTAGCCCGAAGTTGCTTGATGGCGTTGCGCTGAACTGAAGAGAGTGCCGAGGAGGCCTGAAGCGGTCGCAGCCTCGAAAGAGCGCCGACTGCGCGAGTACGTGCTTCTTTTCGGCTGGAAGGTTCCACCTTGGTGATTGCGTTCTCCACCGCGCACACGATTTTTCTTTGGTCTGGGGCCGGCGCCGCATTAAAGTTTAGGCCCAGGTTGAGTTCGGACAATTCAGCCGGATCAGGCTGATACGAGGACAGCTTGTGAACTGTTGACAAAGTGACGTTGCTGCGTGCAGGCCTATCCTGATGTGCGAGCCTGTTGAGTTTGCTTTCGTGACACCGTTCTGGTCTGGCTGCAGATAAATTGGCCTGAAAATTGGCGTGTAGCTGCACGCTTGGGAATACTGCTGAGTACTGGTGCTCTAGCTGGCGCCGTGCAAAGAAAGCTTCGTGTTCAAGTTTCCTAATCATTTCTTTGCAATGCAAAATTCTTGCCTGTAGTAGAAGTTGTTCAGCCTTGGCAATAGCGCTGTAGCCGAAACTTGTTGCAACGGGCCTGTTAAGGCGGAAAGACCGAAGAATGAGGCCAAGGGTCTTGCACGTTATGTTGAAGTTCAAGTGACCTTTGAACGATGCCACTCAAGTAGTCACGGAAGTAAATCGAGGGATTTCGCTGATTGATCTTTGGCCATACAACCGGCGTAAGTTGATGAAGTCGAGGGTTGGACGGAAACCCGTCTGCTCGGTGTACGCCTCCCTTCAGTATGTGACTTCACACTGATACATTTACGCAAAAAGGAAACGCCACATGAGCACTTACAACCAGAATTCTTTGCACCACAAGAAAAATATAACGCCTACACTGAATTTCACACTGATTGCCCTGAACAGTAAGTCGTGTTGGAAGTGCAGTAATTCAAGGAACAAGTAAAAAAATAATCGTACTACCAAAATGCGCATCAGTTTTTACAGCCGAGTGTTAGCCATATTTTTAGCCGTGGAGCAAATATTAATAGAGAACATCAAAAATAGCACCATTTACATCGATTCCCTGAGTATGCTCAAAGCACTGCACTCCAGAAATGCTACTGAACCCATAATAGGAAACATCATACGTAACATAGGTAAAATCACAAAGTAAAAACATAACATTGTATTCTGCTGGGTCCCTAGCTATGTTAGAATTGTGGGTAACGAGAAAGCAGATGCATGCGCTGCACAAGCCCGGAATGGTCAAATAAAACAATTGAGCATAGCACACAGAGATTGCTTAAAATTAATGTATACAGTAAACTCAGAAATAAGTGGCAGGCAGCATGGGAAGAGCAGGTAAACAACAAACTACATTCTGTAAAGCCCATTTTAGGAGAATGGTAGTCATGAACCATGTAGACACCACGAACATTTTACCGAAGTTATTTTATGTCGGCTCCGCATTGGACGCACACGCCTTACACACAACTTCCTGCTGACAAAACAAGAAAAACCTCCGTGCGGAATGTGTGGCAACGAACTCACAGTAAACCACATTTCAATTTCATATACAGAACTTTAACAACTTAGAAAAAAGTGTTTTAGAAAATTCTACGATGACTACATCCCATTACACCCAATGTAGATTTCAAGTGATCAAGCGCTTATTGATTTTTCAAGTATTTTAAAGTTCCTGAAAGAAGCCAGTATTTTAAACAAACTTAGGGTATCTCCTTTAGCACAACACATTCTAACCCTCTGTTTGGCGCATCGTAGCCTTTGTTTCTTTTGAGCCATAAAACCCAATATAACTAACCAACTAAATTAATTTGTCCGAAGTATAGGCCTACTTCAATTCTAACGAATGGGCAGCCCTCGTAAATATATTTCCAGCACACTTCAAGCTGCGTTTGAACAATGCAGTGCTCGAAATCTCGTTTCGGAAAATCGCATTTGGATGTAGGCAGTGTACTTAAATAGTAATTTCGTAAATAGTAATTGAATTCGTCCAAAGTATACATGAATTTTAACAAATCAGCAGTCCATGTAAATAAATTTGCAGCACACTTCAAGCTGCTGTAGAATACTTGCCGCACGCAGCCTGAGGATCGAACTGCATGCAGTCTTTATCATCATCGCAGGGACGCACTGTAGTGGGAAGTTGCTGGAAATTGCATTTTGGAAAATCGCATTTGCTCGTTGGCAGTGTATTTAGTGTGTGCTTTCGTAAATACGAAATTAATTCGTCCAAAGTATTCTTCAATTCTAACAAATGGGCAGTCCGCGTAAACATATTTGCTGCATACTTCAAGTTGCCTAGATCAATCTATATTGCTCGAACTCATATTTCGGGGAACAGTGAAAAATACCTCTTCTGTGTGGTCCTTTCGTTTATGGTAACTTACAGCAAGAAGGCAATCACCCCTTATTCACCACGTGTGGAGAACGTTATAACGTTATACCGGCAAGGGCGCTGTTGACTATGGGGGGAGTTGGGGCTTCTATCCCCCCCCCCCCCCCCCGACGAGTTGTTGGGTCTGCCACCAGTTGTTGGCGAAGATGGGCCGGTTCGGAGTCGTTGCTAGCTCGCTGCTGCTGCTGCTGCTCGCTTGACGGAACCGCGGTCAAGCTTCGAACCCGTTCCCACCACCACCAGGACATGAGTGCCGTCAAGTCGAAGAGTTAAGGTGATGGGAGGAAGATTACAAGAGGGTTTATTTAGGTCTTTTTACATCATGGTTAGAAGTGAGACTCTAGTGAGTTCTGAGAGGCTTGAAGAGAGCTGCTCTGCCGCATTCGTTCTCGACATTTATA
The DNA here is from genome assembly GCF_055824585.1 of Amblyomma mixtum. Classification (NCBI taxonomy): domain Eukaryota; kingdom Metazoa; phylum Arthropoda; class Arachnida; order Ixodida; family Ixodidae; genus Amblyomma; species Amblyomma mixtum. The sequence goes on along the minus strand of NC_143014.1, from coordinate 329,917,254 downwards.
CTGTTCGCCTTCCCTAAATTCCCTAGGTTGAGGACGCCCACGCCGAGGTGGGAGGGGCCCAGATCACAAACAACACAAACTTGTGCGCACAAACACACCACTGCACTTAGGGCCACGCCCCCGTCACATGTGGAGTCTGAGGGAAAGAAGGTTGTCGTCGAGGTAGCGTTGACTGCGGTAGGTGATGGCCTCCGGCCAGTCGAAGGTTTCTGCGGGTCACCGACATCTGCTCATAATCAAAGACACCCGCCGCTCGAGGCCGGAACAATGAGGTCACGAAAAGGCCAGAAGGTGGTTCCTCGTGCTTGGGTCGGAGATGATGCCCGCCAGCTTGTCGCGGTGCTTGGCACAACAAAGAGCAGCCGGAGACGAGGCCCTTTGTTCCCTGGCACGGTCACGGCAAATGGGGAAGATAACGTTCGTCTCCCCGAGGCGGCGGCGGCGTTCTACACGTGCAGGCACTTTGTGAAGGGGGTCTGGTTTTGGTCCTGTACTCCAACCGGGCAAACTCCGTAATTAAAGTCAGCTGTCACCTGGGTCCTCTCAGTGCGTGCGGTCCAAGGCGGCAGGCCCGAAAGTAATCACGCTGAAGTTGCTCGCAGCTATGCACAGTAGAAACAGGTGTGCTGGCGGCCACCCGGCGAGACTTGTTGACGTCGATCTTAATAGCGCCTTGGGCTCCTCAGGGCCCGAACATGCCATTGGAAAGGGCCCCGACTGGTAAGGCCAACCGGCTACCATAAACTCCCATGTATTTATTTACTGATTGACAGTTAGACTCCCGACAGATGCCTGAAGCAAGTTACCATGAGCAATTCTGTTCTAGATCGCCTCCCGATCCGAACGCGACCAGTCCGGCACTTGTGCGACAATTTTGCGGCCTACAGTCTGCGCAATAAACGCCACACCGGGCAAAGTAATGTGTCGTCTTTGAAGGGGGGGGGGGGGGGGGTATATACGAGGCAAGCCAAGTATCGCGTTTGTTGGAGAACTTCCTGTTTACTGACGTCGCTTTCGGTCGGCATTTGCTGTATGGCGACATCTTCCCCGTTGAAGTTCCGTCACTTGAGCTTGCAATGTCATAGACGTCTGGACTAATGATCACTCTGGTGGGTCTCTTATGCTTATCGCTTCCTCATTACTTCTGCTCTTGAAAACATTTAATAGTCTCATCCAGTGAAGCCTACCAGTAGTCCATTTTTAAGCCGAAGTGAATGTGTTAAATGCATATTTTCAGGGTATTTTTAATGTAATGTTTTTAATCTATATTTTAGTATAGCTTTATTGCGTAACAAACATACTAGGCGCGCGAAAGTTGTATTTTTGACGTTTTTGTCAGAGTTGCGAAAAAAAATTCGGTGTGGTTTAGCTCTGGTCAAACCTGGAGGACTGCGGAAGCAACATCTGCGCGTAGCCATATATTGTTGCGAGAGCTACATTGCCCACAGTCTCGCCGTTTCGCGTGCTCTTGCGCGATCATACTGCGCATGCGTGAGGAGCAAGTGACGTCACTACGCACAGCTGGTGTGCCGGCGACCCCGGCACGCTTGCGCATGCGCAACTGCGAGCGCGGCGGCGGCGTGTCAGCTGTGCGCCGTGTGACGTCACTGCTCCTCGTTCATGCGCAGTATGGCATTGCCTCCACGAAATGGCTCGGTGACTAGCGTAGTGTTGCTTTTCAACAATATTACTCGTAGCATACTTAGAAAGCATTTGTATTGCAATTTAAGCATGCGGACAAATCTACAAAATGACTATGAAATGAATACAATATGTTCGAAGTGCGTTTTTAGCACACCCTTTTTTCGCGAAGTGGCGCCTGCCCTTTAGGACTATATACAGCCCATCTGTCCTAACTTCACTAAACGCTATGATATCCGGTTTAATACCTACTAGTTCCTCGAACGGCACTGCTAAACTAGCCTTACTGGATAATGTTCTAACATTAAACGTTGCCAGGTTTAGTTGTCAATGGCAGCCTGTCCGGAGCCAGAGATACTTAGCACCCATCGCTGCGTCATAGGTATGGCTGCCGCCTTGGTCAGCTGCTCCGGAGCAGCCGGGGACTGGCGGCCGAGGGTTCATATACGAGGTTGTGGCAAATGCTACACCAGGCTGGCTTAATCGTGTCCTGGTGAGGGAGTGCGTTGTCGGTTTTGGTCACCAAGATCAGGCGGCACCCCATGCCTGGTTATGCAATTCCAGCTAGACGCGGATTTTTGTTAATCGGGTGGAGAATTGCGCGGCACCGGAATTAGAACCCCGGTCCTCTTGTACGCGAGGATCTGTAAGTGTAGTTCTTCAAAGTCAAGTGGGGGGATAGTGTCTGCTGGCTACCTTTCTTCCGCAGGCTTTTAAGCGGCGAGAAGGCAACCTACGCAAAAAAGCACTATCTTTGGAGGATGACACTAAAGTGCTCCCAGCAAAATTCCAACAGGATTCTTGTAAGTTTTCTCGAGCTTTTTGGCTACTGCGGCCTAATGCGTTCCTCAAGTTTTATTTGTCTCTGTTTTCAGCCGAAGGCACTCTTGACATCCGCAGCGGTAACAATGAGGATCGCCTCATGAAAGTTTTCAAGGCGGAAGCCTTTAATGCCTCATCGTTGTAAGCAGTTGTTGTCGACAAAAATGTCGCGCTTTTCAATTGGTCGAAACGGTCGTGACATCGCAGTGCGCGAATTTCAAACGGGGCCAATTGTACTCCGGCTAGTAACCATGCAACCAATTTAAGGTATTGTACAGTGATACTCCAAGTAAGTGGGACTGAGTTTAGTTCATTGCTTAATTACCCAGTTAGCCTAATGAACTTTTTAGTCAGGCCAGATAAATAAATAAAACCGAGTAGGAAATTCGTCGAGTTCGGGAATCGAACCCCGGTCTCCAGAGTGCGAGACGAGCATGCTAACCACAACGCCATGCCAGCTCGATGGTTTGGAAGGAACAAAGGCGCGCCTAGTGGATACGGTGTCTTCGTTCACTCCCATCTTCCTCCTTTCCCGTTACGGCGAGGTTCAGGTGTCCACGAAATAATGCGGGACAGACACATTTCCTTTCCTCAAAAACCAATTTACCGACGAGCAAGGCGTAGAACCGAACGGGCGATGGCGTACTGTGGACTCCCTGGCAGCGTTGCAAGACGCTGTCGCGTTCCACTCTTACGAAGCTTAACATCTTAACAACACATCAGTGACACAAGCAGCAACACTGTGCTTAAGGCTTTCGCCTCACCGCACTTTAGGTCAACAAAGTGCGCCCTGAATTTTTTCTGACGGTAAGCGCTATCTTTACCTTGTGCCTTTGCAGTGTATACATAGATTTTTTCTTTGGACAAGTTCCTTTGATAGAACAGGCCAGCTTGTGCCTACTGTGACTGTTGTGTCCTCGCGCCAGGACGCCTTTAACCAACTTTCTGTGGTGATCTGTCACACGTACGACAAATTATTAATGTGTTGCTTAAAGCTTACTCCGTCTCTTTTATTTTAAGCATCGCAGCAGGCGCCGTTGGATCGTATAGCGCAGCAGGAGCGTCCCCAAGAGGACACCAAGTGGAAATTTATGGCAGAAAGAAAGGAGTACTTAAAGAGATAAAGCGAAAAGGACTGCCTCAAGCAGATATTTACGCTATCTAAACGCGATCCAAACGCAACACCGAAAGCTACTTTGTAAATTCATGCCTAAAGCTAGGATTATCACAGCTTGTTCCTGAACCAACTAGACAGACTGACATCATTCGTCTAATGTCGTGGATTTGTTGCTCACGTGACACCCCGATCGCCGTGCATCACTAACCCATGTAGTTACCCATGCCTCATTCAATTTTCACTTAACAACTTCAAGTAAGAAAAATAAGAAAATAACTCTATTTGACAAGGACAACTGCAACGCTATTAGCGAAGAACTAGCTAATTTTCGTGCACGTTCTTACATGGCTTTTCACAACGAAGCGTTGAAACAAACTGGATTCTGTTTGAAATTAAGATGCATCGCCTAATACAAACTTAGAATCCAGCATCACCGTTACTGAGCGATCCCAATCACCATGGTTCAACGTAACATTAAAGCGTCTTAACAACAAGAAAATCGAGAGTTCCGGACTGCTAAGCGCGTTAATACACCAAGTGCATGGGAGAAATACCATATCAAGAAAGGAATTTCTAATCTTTTGCAAAGAAAACTAAACGTTCATTTTTCTCATCGACTTAACGCAATATCTAGCACACCAACCCTGAGCAGCCCTAGAAGATTATTAGCCCCAAACCCCTGAAAAATTATGGTTCCGTCACAACCATGATTATCCTCTCTCTAAACAAGAAATCCCGGATGTCCTTAACACTACTTTTTGTCCAGTATTTACCCCAAAACCAGGAAATCAGCTACCTGACTTTCCTCCCTCCCATCACTCAACTTATTCTGAAATAATATTTACACTAGCGGCAGTGCAAAACTAATTGATTCACTGAAGTTAACTTTCTCCCCTGGCATAGATAGTGTTAATTCCAGAATTTTGAAGAGTACTATAAATACAACTAGCGTCATTTGATCGCAGATTTCTCAGCACTCGCTTTCATGTAGTGTCGTTCCACTGGACTGGAAAGTGTGGAAGGTCATCCCAGTTTAAAAAGAATGGTAATGCGTTTTGTGCTAATAACTACCCCTCATTTCTCTGACATGTGTTTGTTCCAAATTAATAAAGCCCATAATTTACTGTAGTGTCACATGTAAAATTTCTTCTAGCTGCTAACTTTTTTATGCTAACCAACACGATTTCCGCAGATGACTCTCTTGTGGCACTCAGCTAGCCCTCTTTATAAATAGTATCAGCTCTAACCTTAATACTAAAACCTCGGTCGACGTCTCGTTTCTGGATTTCGAAAAAGCATCCGATGAAGTACCGCACAAACCTATGTTTCTAAAATTTTCATCCCTGTCCCTCAATGACTTACTCCTTGATTGGATACGAGAGTTGTTAGCCAACCGTTATCAATTCGTGCGCACTAACAATGGCTCCTCCCCCTTGTCCCCCATTATTTTAGGCGTGCCGCAGGGTAGTCATTATTGCGCTATGGCGGTCGATAAAAAAAACGCGATGCGTAGAGTACAGAATACCAAACCGCTATCCGAGATCGAACAATTACGTACGTTTACTTAGGGGTCGCTATAAGATTATAGTTTAGCCTGTCTGGTTACATATGAAGTAGCGCCAAATGATTTAACGTTAGGCTATGCGGATTTAATCTGAAGCCAGCATAATAAATATCTTATTGATATGATAGCGCATATTCAAAATTTAGCACTACTGTTCATATTTCCATCTTACTGACGTCAGTCGATCGTTACTAACCTGAGAAATAGCGCCAGATTCCAAGGCTCGCACACCGCGGAACAATTTCTTGACCCCAATCAGCTTTATCATAGCGTTTCAAAATAACGCGATCAATTTATCTTTACGATCCATATATATATATATATATATATATATATATATATATACATTTAGCTTTAAGCGATAACATATTCAGCCATATTGTAAATCCAACAACAGCACAAAATAAATAAATTTTAAAAATCTCCTCTTTCTCTTGGTTTCTGTGGCTGTTGGCTTCTCTCATATATATATATATATATATATATATATATATATATATATATATATATATATATATATATATATATATATATATATATATATATATATATATATATATAGATCAGGGTGTCCCAGCTAACTTGGATCAAGATTTATAAAAAAAAACTAAGCGTTCATCAGAACTGAAATCGCGTGGATGTTGTTGAATTTTTCTAAAGTTACAGCAGCATTTTTTCGCTCCTCCGATTTGAATAATTAGTCGAGATAAATAAATTAACTTTATAAATATAGCTTGAAACGTTCAGGCGTCAATAGGAAAGTTGTGGAGCTCCACAAATATCGTTCAACCCAGGCACTTCCAAAGAGATAGACCTAGCGTGGCCATTTTTATTCGGGAAAAACGAAAGCCCGCGGAGTTTAGAAAATACCACGTGACAGCGCGCTCCGTGCGCCCGGATGCGCCGTGATTACAGCGCTCTCATCCGTGCTTCGTAAGAAACATCACCCGCCTCGGGCCTTTCGTGCTGCCCAAGGCAGGGCTTCGCGATGTGCTTGGTTCCAAGATAAGCGCCAGTGGGTACGGGCGGCAATGGAAAGAAAGCGCGGCTCTTGTTTTTCAGCGTAATTCACACGACGTTATCAGGCTTGTTATATGCGTCTTTGCTTGTTGTGATGTTGCTCCCAAATTCAAACTCACGAGATTGTCATCGTTCCTCCGCATGCATTCTGCTAACGTGAGTGTGCAGCTATTGCTGCAGAAACGGGAGCCGCGCTTTCTTTCAACTCCCGTCCGAACTCACTGGCCCTTATCCTGGAACCAAGCACATCGAGAAGCCCTGTCTTGGGCAGCACGAAAGGCCCGAAGCGGGTGATGTTTCTTACGAAGCACGAAAGAGAGCGCTGTAATCGCTGCGCATCCGGGCGCACGGAGCGCGCTGTCACGTGGTATTTTTTAAACTCCGCGGGCTTTCGTTTTTCCCGAATAAAAGCGGCCACGCTAAGTCTATCTCTTTGGAAGGGCCGGAGCTCCCGATATTTGTGGAGCTGCGCAACTTTCCTATTGACGCCTGAACGTTTCAAGGTATATTTAAAAAGTTAATTTTTTTATCTCGACTAATTATTCAAATAGGAGAAGCGAAAAATGGTACTGTAGCTTTAGATAAACCTCAACCACATCCACGCGATTTCAGTTGTGAAGAACGCTAGCTGGGACACCCTGTATATATATATATATATATATATATATATATATATATATATGTGGAAGGGGAATGAGGGGCTCGTTGTAAATATGAAAGAAGCCAACAGCCACAGAAACCAAGGGGCGCAGAGGATTTTTTTAATTATTATATTTATTTTGTGGTGTTGACCAATTAGAAAATTACTGAATATGTTATCGCTTAAAGCTAATTGATTAGAAAAGCAGAAGAAAAAACAACCGGGCCCGAAGCGGTTGTTTTTTCTTCTGCTTTTCTATTCAATTAGCTTTAAGCGATAACATATTCAGTAATATTCTAATTGATCAACACCACAAAATAAATAAATAATTAAAAAAATCCTCTGTGCCCCTTGGTTTCTGTGGCTGTTGGCTTCTTTCATATATATATATATGCACACACGTTTTGCACGTACTAACCACAATAAAGCAATGCAACAACAAAAGATTCGTATTAATTCATATAAATGTTATTCACAAGTGGATGGCCATTTGGAAGAGTCTCCCTGCTGTGCCAGTACACCGTTATGCTGGTGACACTTTTCTGGAGTGTATGCAACCCTTTGAGATTTGAAGCGATGGGTTAAACGCCTTTGATGTGGATCTGATTCATTGCCTTTTTTCCCGACATTTATTGATGCTTCACACATCCCAGTATAATCTTCAGCTTTTGTAAAGTTCATTATAGCCACTCCTGTTTTCTAAATGGGCCTGCAGTATTTGTAAATAAAAAACAGAAGTTGTATTACCCTTGCCCAAGTGCTGACGGTCTGGTCGCTCGATTCAGTGCTAATTCTTCATTGGTACTTTATTTTTTGGGCATAAATAGCACATCAGTTTCTGGATTCATCTAATCTCACTTAAGTGAGGAAAGACGAGCCATAAAATTCCCAATTTTTTATTTGTTCCCAGTACTATGCCGCTCCTAATCCTAAAAGGTTCCTTTAAAGCGGGGTAGTTGGTTAGCGCACTGCAGTTTCACTACTGACAGGATGCGTAGCTTTTGTTGGCATGCGAACGCCTTGAAGTTGATTGTTTTATGTAAGATCCTTACACCCAGGTGGTCGCATCCCAAGCGAAAATACATCAAGGCCACCGCAGCGATGGCCGAGTGGTTTGAGCATCCGCCTCGCACGTGGGACGTACCGGGTTCGATTCCCAGTGCCTCCGGGTTCCCACCAGTTTTACAATAGGTACAAGATTCCCGCTGGTCTGGTGCCCCGCTTATTTAGGGTGCAATGCTTCGGAAGTGAGTCTTTGACCCCACCTTGAGTAGAAGAAAGTACCTTGTGCCACGGAGCTGTTTGGCCACAGATACCCTTGGGCCATAAAAATCCATCATCATCATCACCAAGAAAATATGTGACTGCCCCGGTGTTGTCCGCATACATTGGGCACAATACTATTTTTGGGAAATAGCGGCCACCGTGATGGCAGCGCAAAGTCCACTCCTCACGCATGGTTTGCCTTGGCAGATGATTTAGCGCTATTTTGAGATGTTAATAAACGCAATCATTTAATGGTGCTTCCCAATAGCAGGTAAGTGCCTGAAATACGCATTCTGCTGGGTAGAAACAGTTACCCGCTCAGGCGCGGCGAGGAAGGCTGGAGTTGCTGCTTACTCAGTTCATTGGTAATCACAAAGCATGCCCCGGAAACTAGTGCGCGTTTTCCTTCTATGTAAAGCTCGTACCCTGTCTCGAAACTGCCTTGCGGTGGTGTGGAACCTACGATCACAAGGCGCAAACCGCTGGACCGTTGTGTGTTAGAGAAGAGCACGCTGAGCGCTTGCAAATCACCCTACAGTGCGTTCGGCTTCTGAGCAGGAGCACGCTGGATGAAGCCCCACCCGCGGCGGCGGCGTTATAGTAAAGGAAAAATTCAAAAGACGCTTAAGCGCTTCGAAAATAATTGCACCTGAAAGAACACTTGGTGATCGAAATCATTCCGGAGCAGTGCACTACGACGCCTATTTTACTTTTTCTTCTTTCCCTCCCTCCTTCATTCCTTTCTTCATGACTCCGCTGAGGTGTCCACCGAAATTGAGACAGTAACTGCGCCATTCCTTTCTTTGCAACCGATTTCACAAATTTTTGACAAAGAATTGTTTATTGTGCGTGTACGTTAAATTTAATATAAACTGCACGTGCTTGGTGCTCAGGTAAAAAATTCTGAATCTTAACACTGCATGCACATGCGCACTATCATTTTCCTACCGCGTTACTTTGTACAGTTAGGAAGCTCTAAAAATTCGCTCCAACAATGCAAATGAATTTTTATACTTGAATATGTGTTTCCGTGCCTGTAACTTTTACCCTTGCTCAGCCCAAAATGGGCAGTGCAGCGATCGTTCAGTCGTTTGCCTACGCCCGTACTCACAAACGGTGATTTCCTCAATGCATAAGGGGACATTTGTTAAATACGACTTAAGTTAAACAATAAGAAAGATAAAGATACAGATTAGCGACGACTAATGTTAGGCAATTTTAAGGACTTTAAAAGGACGTGCTTACAGCAATTAGTACCAGTGGCGTAGCGAGAAATCTTGTTCGGGGGAGGGCTCATGTTGCAGGGCGGTCTCTTCATCGAATTTACAATAACTGCATTGCCATTGACAATGCCATTGCACTCACCGCGGCGGCTCAGTGGTTACGGCGCTCGGCTGCTGACCCGAAAGGCGCGGGTTCGATCCCGGTCGCGGCGGCCGAATTTCGATGGAGGCGAAATTCTAGAGGCCCATGTACTGTGCGATGGCTGTGCGTGTTAAAGAACCCCAGGTGGTCGAAATTTCCGTATCCTTTCACTATGGCGTCCCTCATAGCCTGAGTTGCTTCGGGACGTTAAACCCTAATAAACCAAATAAACCAAACAATGTCATTCCGTATTAGATAACGCCACGGACTGTTTAGGCAAGTGAAGTATTTTATTAAATAAAAGAATGCATTCGTGTGTCTTGAAAGTCATGGCAGACATGACTGATACCAATGCTTCCAGTTTTTGCGTATTTAAGAAGTAAAGAAAATATCAAACGATGTCGAGGGCTATGTCAGTCCGAAACCAGCAAATCAAATCAGTGCATGCCGCTGATATGAAAAGCGTAAAGTCCATGAATTTAGCAAGTAGAGGACAAATATTTTAATGAATCTTTGTCGTTCAAGAACCTTTACATTTTTGTACATATGCAACGGCCAGGAAAAAATCTCAACGACACACTCCTTCGTTCCAGTGTACTGGGTAGCAGAGCTGTCACCGGCCATGTATTCATGTATTGCCAGTAATTGCACCGAAATTTTTGTCGCAACAGCGAGCACATGTATAAACGAGGAGTTCTGTAAAATATAGATTAGAAGCGCGAAAATAAAATGGATAATATTCTCTTCTGTGGCATGACGGCACAAATGAATCACCATGCACAACGCTTCTTCTCATCGGACCTCGCTGCGTGCTTTGTAAACTTGTCAGATAGTGTGTTGATTTGGCTTGTCTTGTTGTATGGTACGAAGTACGTGATTAAAAGAGTCAGTGGACCTTTGGCGTCAAAAGTTTATAAGAATAATAAATTAATTGGAGTTCCCGATTTGAAAATTTAAAGCACGACTTTTGAAATGTCAGTTCAGCTTTCGCGTCAAAAGTTTGTGGGAACTTTATACTCATTAAGTTTCGGAATTGAAATATGTGGCTCCGTGGACTCCGGGCGCCGCGAGATGCCGCGGCGAGCCCGCTTGTCATTGAGAGGCCCTTGAAAGTTTGTGCTACGATGGGGCTCCTTGCGTTACGTGATTCCAGGTGCACAGACGTTGCCACGAAATCCAACCTGAGTTCGCAATGTTCGCGCCAAAATGTATTTTCTAGTCTGAAAATTTGGTCAGCGGTGCGTGACAGTTCGAAAAAATTTCGGGGGGGGGGGGGGCTGAAGCCCCATAGGCCCCCCCCCCCCCCCCCCCTTCCTGGCTACGCCCCTGATTAGTACCTCTCAGTGGAGCGAGGCTACGTAAAACATTCTTGCGCCATTCATATTTTTATGAGTGCACTCGTTAATTACCATATGCGAAAGTATGAAATATGTATAACGCAGTACATTTAACTTATTCTTTACCGCGAGGGAACTGCTGATTTCAGGATGGTGCAGCTGAAATTTTTTTCACCAAAATGTAAATACTGTTTATTTCGGCACTTCATATAAGTGTACCTACTAGAATTCTCTTTTCAATGATACAAAGAAAAACCAGAGTGTATATCCTCCTTACGAAAGAAAAAAATCTTTCATTAGCAAACTTGGGACCCCTGCACAATAACTTACAGAAATGTTTCGCATATTAACCCGGAAAATACGAGAAAAACATTTCTAATATAAATTTTGTGCGGTAATATGCTAGAAATGAGCATTCGAAGTCACAGAACTCTTCCGGGCAAACTTTCCGGTACGCAGAGCTTTGAGCTACTTCGAAGTGCAGTGTCAAGGTTCACCCTGGGCCGTGTTGCGGATAACTGTGTCCTTCGCACTGCTGGTGAAACAGTATCATACAGAACATGCCCAGTGCCTTCAGAGAGGCCCTGAAAGCAGTGAATCTCCTGATTACCGGCGGAAATGGAAGTTACAGGCGTGCAACTTTCGATAGTCCGTGCTTTGAGGAGCAGTCCTCTCGGTCCGAAGTAAAGTAATGCAAATTGACGTCACCTTTTTGCTCAGAGCTGTTGCTTGCGCATGGAGAGTCAAGTGTCTATGCTGCGAAACCGCGGGAACACCGTCGCTAATGAACGGAGTCAGTGCGAGAAGAGGACGCAACCTTGGGCGCCACGCTTGTGCGACCTCCCAGTGTGGCCATGTTTCGTGCGAAGCTTAAAACTACTTCCTCATGCGGTTTTTGAAAAAAACAAACAAAATAATTCCAGAACAGAAGTAGAATCGTGTTGGAACATATGAACGGCTTTACTTGTCCAGGAGCAGCTTGGGTTCCTCAAAATCGGGTATTTTGCGCCATTGTTCAAACTTAACGAGTTAAATAGACGCAGTGAGGAAACAGTAAACAGGGAATGCATTGAATGAGATGCTTAAACTGGCTCAATTTAGCGCTTTCTCTTTCTTCGGTCCCATCACAGGTAGCAACCGTCACCACAGCATAATTGACTGTGTCGATGTCACATCGCCTCTCAAAAGCGTCGTCTTCGTGCGAAGTTGCTGCGTTAGGTTTTTCCTTTGTGATACTTCGGGTGCGGCTCTAGTGATGGATACTTCTTTTAATGGTTTATCGTATAACGCCTTTCTGGCTGAAGAGAGTCTTACAAAAATGACTTTTAAGCTTCAGTTGACGCCTTGTAGAGCTCTTGTTGAATCAACTGGAAACCAACATGAACTCAATGTATGTTGAGCCTGCTCAACATCTGCTAAACAAAACTTTTATTGAGCGCAGTCAACAGATTAATTGTTGCGTGATTTCAGTTGAATTTACGTTGAACCGAGTCTCATGGCAGCCGTTTCTAAGCCTAACTAAATGAAATCAGTTCGACATGCGTCGCGTGAACAGAACCTTACCACATTATACATATTAAGAATGCATGCAACGCTTGTTAACTCTTGTAAACCGCTCAAAGATATTTTCTTGCACATAAAAAAGTGCGAGTGGTCCAATATGCTCTTTCACGCATACCTACTTCGGAGGATTCTTATATGCGCTTATAAAAAGTGCACTTAATTAGTCCTTTATTTTTGTTGTTTATGAATGAATCAATTAAGGTATTCAACTAACAGAACGTTGCATGTGAACTCGATTACTTCTACTACACATAAAATAAATAAATAGCAATAGTTATAATTGACATAACTTTGCTGATCGGCAGGCCTCGTAGGGCTTTAGGTGCCGTGTATAGATACCGCAGTGGACTTGCGAACGAAACCGTTGCAGTAAGACTGAATGCGAAGGAGATTGAAGGCGAAGTCCACGTTGGACTAAGAACAGGATACTGCATGTGAGGGCGGTCAAAATCGGGGGAAAAACTCATCACATGCTTGGGTAACGTTGAAGCGACCTGTGAACGAGCAGCGTGCACAAGTGATGTTCCGTTCTGGCGCATGCTTTTTAGAGTACAGTATAACAGTCACATAGGTATATTTAGTGTATTACACTCTCACTCGCAAACGTCTGCTGGTCTACAGAGCCAGCTCCCAACGTACCCCTCCTTTTACGTCGCTGAACTTCAAACTCAACTCATTTGACATTTCCGTGACACAAAGTAGCACTGTTGAAAGTTTTAACGGGTGGTAGCGATTTCCACACATTAAAGGAAGACGTGATGTTAAAAAATGTGCTTATTTGGTTTCATTTTGAAGTACCGGATTAAATATTAAACCTCACAGTTCGTGGACCCAGGAAATTTAACGAAAATCCTCATAATACGATCATTTTCCCCTCGGTAGGAAGGGAGTTGAAGACAGATTGTGTAAAATGATAAAAGAAACAGGACTGATCCATCATCTTCGCAAACGCTCCCAGCTTTCTTTTAGGACTAAAAGGTGACTGCGTTGCCGAGAAAATCCTGAATGAATGTATTCATTTCCTCCACCATGAATTTACAGCACCACGCAAAGCGGGTCATGTTGCGTCATTTTATACCGTGCAACCTGTCGAACTCTCGGTAAATTGTAGAAAATGAGTGAAAACGAAATCGCTTTACTCCCCGCTTTACACTTATATTCGACGTCCGTTTGTTGTAATATTTTTCTGGACCTCGCCCCACTGTACTGTTTAGTGCTTTTTAGAATGTGACGCATTTTGGCCGTCTATTGGAGATAGGACGGCCTGACCGGTGGGAAATGGGGCCGAAAATTTTGCGCTTCCGCAGTTGCTGCGCACATCACTTGCCCGTATGCTGACTGTGCAGCATGCTTGGCGCTCTCATACTTGGGAGCACTTGACAAGCTGCTGTGAAGCAGTCGTAATCGGCAAAGAATTCCCTTGGAGGGGCGCAGTTGTACCGGTGATCGTCGAGGTATCGGGCTTTCACCTTTTGGCTTTGTTTTTTTTTGTTCGTGGTTTATTCGAGCGCTGGTTTTGGTAAAAATCACACATTTGCAACTGCGTCACACCTATCTGTCAATGCAGGTAGATGTATTATTTCCATTGGGGGTTAAAGACTCAAATTACCCGACGCCCACCAGTTCCAGTCCCTCATAGCCTGAGTGTCTTTGGGAGGTAAAACACCATAAAACCTACACCTAACCTCTTCTTTTATTACGAACATGTGCGGCGTAAGGCTTGGCTTTGGTAACAGCTTAACTGGTGCTGCCCCAACTTGCTGCTAAATACAAATCACTGGAGCAAATGTTTTCACCAATAAAGGACAAGCGTTTTGAAACGCCTGTATTGTTGGCGCGATTTGACGCTCACTGTGCAAACTGCGTATAACATCCATGAAGGCGTGGAAACAGGTACAAAAGTGCCTGTTCCTAGGCAGCACGGAAAAATTAGGACAACGTTACATTTACTGTGGTCCAATGTTATTTCAATGTGCTTAATGTCCTTTTTTTTTCTAACGGCAAGTGCTATGTAAGTGATGCTGTTGCGAAGTGCTGCTAGTTGAAAAACACCTTTACTATATGAAGACTCGGAAAAGTTCTGGAAATGAGTGCTCGAATTATATTTTAATGCTGTCATATAGTTATGACTCCAACATTACAATAACATTTAGGAGCCTATATTAAAGCATTATGTTTTAGAACGTAAAAACAACGGTTTCTAAACTGATTACGTTTGTATGTTAATTTTTAACTTTAACGTTAGAATGAAGCATGTGACATTGCACAACATTTTGATAACACTATTATAATGTTCGGTGGTACCTTAGTTATGTTCCGCACAGAAACGAGCGGTAATGAGAAATTGTGTTTCCTTGGAAACAAAAGACCCCCCTCCCCGGAAAAAAAAAAAGACTCTAGTCATGAACCTTTTTGCTGAATAACCCTATTTGTACCCGAATTTTACACCAGTAAATTTTGCCCGATTTTTACCCCCTTCTGGAAAAACCAAAACCAAGAAATGAAAGGTCCTAAATATATGCACCATACTAAATTAAAATTTGAGAAACAATTTTCAGTGTTTGATGCTAATATCTGTCGTCTCATTAGCGGTTTTCTTCTTTTCTAAAAAATGACTATGCCCGAAACTAATAAACGCTTGATCTCCAAAAATGAACAGCTGCTTCTTTCCTATCGCATTCAGTTTTAATCTCTTGCTTATGAGACGCACATCGCGATTGTAACACTCGCTAGTTTCCTAAGGTGCTTCTCAACTATAGAAAGCTAGCCGCCTGCAGTCCTTAAAACAGACCAAGTAGCCGTGCCTTCGTGTCATTTGCAGCAGAGGGCCCAAGCGGAGAGGTCGCACAAAGCGGGGAGGAGTGGCTGTGCGAAGTCTAAGCTCCGCTTGGCGAGGAGGAGCCAAGGCGGGGCTTCCCCTTGGTTCCGCCCCGGGAGGTCTGGCGGCGAAGAAGCACCACTAGGAGGGCGGTGTTTTGCCGACCGCAGTCGCGTCCCCAGTCTGCGCTCCACCTCCGCCCCGCGGGGAGACCGCGGAGCGTCGGCAGTCAGACGGGCGATGGACGAAGCGCCGGGTTTCTCCATATGCCGCTTGTTGAACGAGTCCCAGCGGGGGCTAGACCTCAGCAAGCCCAAGAGGCAGGAGGTCGAGGCACATAGGCGAGCAAGAGAGGATCGGGCCGAGCGTTGCCACCGGAACGCGGGTGAGTGGCATGTCCCTGCATCGTTGTCACTGCTCGCACGCTTAGGGGAAAAATTAGTCCGCGAAGAAAAGTACGCATACAGTCAATGAAAGCCTTCGAGTCGACTTACACCCCTCAGACTATCCTTGAATAATCGATTCCAGCAACTGAATGAGGCCGCGCTCAGCTGTTTATTTTTTAGACCTTACGGATGTAGACGGCAACCAGTCTCCAAGCGCATGCAGCACAAGCTCAGATTAGCTTGTTTGCGCTGTTTTCAGTAGGCTGTAGTACATTTATTACGAATAGCTCTTGATTTCTTTAGACGCTGTCAGATATATTTCCCGCCGCCTCCCGAGCATTTGGCGTCAGGAAATAAGCTGCTTAGCCACGTTGCTTAACGACGTTAGTCACGTCGGTACGCACAGTCGCGGACAGAATATGGATCGCCCTTCGCTACTCATACTCTTGTGGCGAATTATCTAACGAGATTTAATGGATGTTTGATACTTACGCAAGCAAATGCCGCTTGTGCGCTATCGCGTAACGGCAGCAGACTTTTATTTTCCGTTGCGTAACGCGACGCGAGACTTGCAACGCCAAAGCTTGGTCCATGTATTCTGTGTGGGCGATTAAGATCCCACTCTGATGTGCGAGCGAAAGGCGCGCTTTGCCACGGAGTGCGTTAGGTTCACTTGCGAGTGGCGTGGGGCTTAAAAGATTACCCTGCCGTTCTTACGGGTCATACGGAACTTCTCATCCCTTCAAAATCCAGGTAGTGTCCGGGGGTTCGCGAAAGATGTCGCCAACGTACATCCTCAGCGCGTGAGCGTATTCATTAGACTTGTGTTCTGCACTGGCTGTAATATTATGTTTCACATGGTCCGTGAGAACCGGCGTTAAGAAGGTCTCCGGATTTATCTACACCGTCTGGGTTTCTGAAGCTTGTAGTGACATCGCACGGCACAAGGACGTTTTTGCATTTCGTCGTCATCTCAATGAGGCCGCCGCTGCCGGGTTCGGCACCGAGACCTTGGGGCAGCAGAAGAACATCATTGACCACTGAAGCACCACTAGGTGATATGCGTTGCACCCCATTTCTTTAGGAAAAGACGTATACCTATGTCCACTTTGTGAGCCAAAGTTTTATGCAGAATGCACCACTTCGAGGCTGTCAAGACTGATTTTACTGTTCTGGCTTCAACGCATTAGTATTAAGCCGTCACCCGGCGGGAAGGAGAACGGCTCTGGAGCAGGATTGTGGCTAAAGGACCGGTCCCGCTTTCAGCACTGAGGGGGACCGATCTTTTGCTCTTTTTGTTGCACGCGCTACTAGTGAGCGGCGGCTCTGCGTATGCTATAGAAGAGGCTCTAATGGGAGGCTTATCAGGAGCACTTTAAGCATGTTTTTTTAGTACGCTAGCACTTATAGTGGCCATTCCCCCATTTAGTAGTTGTGTGTTTGTCTGTCTTTCTGACTGCTTGTCTGTCTTCGATGCAGTTTTGTAAAGTGAGACCATACTGCTCACGAAAGACAATCACGTTTTCCTTCCACGTTATAAGTACAATGGCCTCCTTAGGACGAGAGGCATGGGCGGTGGTGTTATGTTAAGTGTTGCTATCCGCACAGTGAAATAGAAAATTTTTCAATCGTAACTACAAATGGTGAATGTTTGGTCATAGCTTTGCCCCATATATATGGTTGCCACTGTGCAGACCACCTGCTGGCAACAGATCACATTTTTGGCAGTCTTTAGAAAATCTAATGGAATTCCTATTTCCATCAAGTTTTCGTTTGTTCTGATTCGTGATGTCAACATGAACTTAATGTCTGATAATAATATAGCACGGGAACGGAATAGTATTATTAATATATATGTGTGTTCTAACAACATATGTTTACCCGCAAAAGTGACTCCAACTACTTCTACTTTACTCGACATTTGCATCACAAATGTATTATTTCCTGAAATATTGTCTGGTGTGCTGACAAATGACATCAGTCACCATTTGCCTGTTTTTCGTTCTCTTTCTATTAGGCTGTGCAAGCCGAAATCGCCAATATAAATGAAGAGCCGTTGGTTAAATTGAAATCACTGAGAGATGATGCTTCCTGGAATACTATATATGAGATGAGTAATGTGGAGGAGGCATACGAAGGCTTCAATCAAAATTTTCTTGGATATTATGATGTAGCTTTGCCGTTGGAAGAGTTCAGCATAAAAAGTAAAAAGGTTAGGATATCGCAGTTAAATAAAATGCTGCATGTGAAAATTAAGAAGAGAAATAAAATGTACTTTAGGTTTATTTAAACTAAAAATGTTGATCTATTTAATGCATGCAAAAAGTATTGGAGCAAACTAAATAAAGGACTGAAAATTGCGAAAAAATTACCATGCTGAGAGCTTTTGTCAGGTACGCAATGGCCCCAAGAAAGTTTAGTAGAAACTAAATAATTTATTGAATAGGAAAACACAGTCTGACCCATCAGCAATAACTGCAGCCACTATAGAATAAAGTCTGGCTTTAACTGAGCTTCAGCAGTGAATGGGAGGTTTTTTAATGTTGGTACTGTAAATTGTAATGACCCAGTACAACGCACTCAAATCTGAGAAGCCCACCGAACTTTTTCATCTTCTATTCTACAACTACCACTGAAGTCACAGATTTAGTTAAAAACTTTGAAGATAACGCATCAGCGCGTTATGGTGGCGTAAAAGGACCTCCCCTGAAACATATACTGACGTCCATATGTGACGTCCTGACACCCATCGTTAACTTCATGCTTACAACTTGCGGGTTCCTAAATCATTTAAGTATAGATCGAATGTATCCAGTGCACAAAGGTGGCAATAAAAGTGAAATCTAAAATTATCTTCCGATCTCTACATTGCCAGTTTTACCTAAGGCTTTGAAGATGTAAAAAGCAGCGCAGCGACGACGGACAAGACTGAAGGAAGAAGAAGGAAGGCGCTTGTCCTTCTTCTTCCTTCTGTCTTGTCTGTCGTCGCTGCGCTGTTTTTTACATCTTCAATATGCACCAGCTAGCTGAGTTTTCGGTTCTTCTAAGGCTTTGAGGATGTAATAAACATCAGGCTCGAAAACTTATATCGTAAAGTAATACAACCCGCTCGCAACATGGATTTCTTTACTGAAGGTCAACGGAGCAAACATTAATAACCATTAAAGAGAAAACTATTTATAAGATCGCAAATGTACCCTAGGTTTATTCCTAGATTTTCGAAAGCATTCGATTGTGTCCGACTGGATATTTTTTTACATAAATTGGCTGATTAGTTAGTTCGTGGCATACCTTCGGACTTGCTAACAATATCTTTGCAACAGGTATCACTTTGTGCGAGTTAAACACTGCTGTTCTACTCACGGGGTTATAGAAAAGGATGGCCCCCAAGGATCCATTCTGGGCACATTGTTATTGATAGTGTATATTAATGACGAAAGATCTGATGAAGAAACGGCAAAGCATGAAAGTGGGTAACCCTACAGCCAGAATAGAACTGGCAGAGCTGTCAAAGTTAATAAATAAGCGCAAGGTAGCCGACGTAAGGAAGTTCAATCTGGTGAGGATTGAGCATTCCCTAAACAACGGCGGTTGTCTAAAAGAGGTGAAAAGGAAACTAGGCAGAGGTTGAGACCAATTCATACGTTTAGAGACGGCAATGTCATTAGCTATACGAATAAGATAGTCTAAAGGGCCACTGAAGCACTTTTTTGAAAATTGAGCTGGTAGCGACGTCCTACAGTTTTTCACGCTGTATATTGGAATATCGCATCTAAATCAAGCAAAAACAAGTGCGAATTGCCTTCTTTAGCAGAAATATACGGCCTGTGCCGCGGAGAACACTGTGCGGCACGCCGCCGCCTGTGATTGATCAAGAGGCCGTGACGACACATTGAGGACGGGAGAAGCGGCCGATATGGATCCGGCGTTACGTTGAGTGCAGATCGCAGCTTTCCGTGGTGTTGTAAAAGCCAGTATGGCGACGATTTTTTCACTGACCTCGAAGGAAAAGTTTACTACAGTTTGTTCATTCCAAGTGTCCCCTGAAACCAAAAAAGACGCAACCAAAAAATTCTACGCCTAGCACAAGCATACGATAGCGTGAAAGACGCGTATGCATTCTATCTCAATCTCGGCTCGTATTTTCGGAAAGGCAGTGGTGCGAACAATACTCAAACCAATTACCAACATCGGAGGCTTCCTGGCTCGCCCGAAAGAGCGTCATCCTAATGAAAAGACCCAAGGCGTTGTATACAAGAAATCCTGTTCTCAGTACCCGGCGTTGTAGGTCGGGGTAACAAAGTATTTCAAGGAAACGATGAAGCAGCACAAATCTGATGTAAAATGAGCGAAGCGCAGTGGCCTAACACTGCGAGGCATGCGACTGACCCCAGGATAGTGACGCAATCATTGTGCGCTGGAAACCATGCCAAATACGTGCACATGGCTGCTGCTTTAGTCGTGGCGTGTTCAACAGATGCCGAGAAATATTAATCGCTCTTTTGGAACTGTTCGCCCTTCCTAGACCTGCAGTTTAGGTACAGTGACCTGCTAGTCAACTGTATGATGTGTTTAAAAGCAAAGTTAGCTGCAACTCCCCTGCTGCCGCAACTTGATGAAGAAACCGAGTAAGGTTGCGAAACATCGTGTTTTTTGTGTTTTGGTGTTTTTAGTTGGTGTCCATTTCTCTCTTAACTTTGCATCCAAAATCAGACAGACCTCTGTTGTACGTATTCATTTTAATCTCTTAGCTACGATTAAACGATATGCTACATATGCGTAGCTTCGATGCTTGCTTGCCTTGCTTTGCCTTGTTTTACATTGCTTTTTTTTGCTTGCTTGCTTGCTTGCTTGGACGCGTCGAACCGAGCTTAGGTCACTAACCAAGCCTTGCTGAACTCGCATCAGGTGGTCTGGCCGTGCCTAAGCTGAGTAGAGCGACACATTTTTGATCCTCTATAAAGGTTCTGCAGGGGCTAAGTGAGCATGTTTGTATACATTTACAATAGGCGCTTCTTGGCAATGGTGACACGCATCTCATACGCGAGAAATCGCAGGAACTGTGTAATGGTTCAGCCGTACCTTCTCGACAGAAATCTCCAGAGATCACATTAAGGACAAACTCTCCCTGCAGCCGCCGTGATGAAAGTGCTAAGACCGTTTACAGCGCGCAGTTCTTCCGTTTGAGACCAGATGGCGCCACAGGTGCGCTCAGAGCACGGCATCATTACTTGCCTCGTAAGTTGCCGGCGTGTATGCCTCGACGCACCAGTGGAAATGTGGAAAGATAAAATACATGCTCTGTTGTGGATTGCAAATATTGCGACAAACAGTTAAAGGGGCGAGATGCGATCGTTTGCGAGCTTCACGGAACCGAACTGCACAAGGACGTACTGCCCCTGTTCGCGCCCGTTCGGCATCCACCCGTTCCGAACGGGCGAACGCAACACACATGTTCGCCAGCGGAAGACAGCGAATATAGAAAGAAAGGTCTCGATCTTGGAAAATCTGCGACGGTAAGCGCGCAACATAGCCGCATGAACGAGCTGTCCCGCCACCGAAACGTCACAAAAAAAAGACGACGTACGCTCCTATACCGCTACTGCATATTGTGCAGTGCATAGCCGTGCGAGCGGACAACGCTTACCGTCAGTTCGTGTATTTTACACCGTCTTGGTGCTACTGTTAAACTTCGCTCCAAGTAGCGCGATTTTCGTGGACCACAATCGGAATAAAGCATTTGTGTTACGGCTGCTGTGCTCTGCGGTTGTCACTTCCTCGCGATCCATGCGAGACAGTCACTAGAAGTGACTCCGGCTGATTGTTTACAACCAACGAGACCTTGAGCACTTTCATGTCCGCATATCGAGCATGGAGCGTACCACACTTTTATACTATATCAGGCTGACATAATTGTGAACTTCGTGTAGTCAACGCTCTTCCATGCACGCGTTATAACAATTATATCGCGGAATCCTTGTAAACGATTGCATGCCAGCTTGTGAAGGCTGCTTGATGCATGGTCCTGCTTAAATGATTGGGTAACATTTGTTTGTTTATTTTTGTCGCCTTCCTTTGTTTAGCAAACTATCAGAAAATATCTTAGGTTGCCTATGCACCTTTAACAGGTTGTAAACAAATGAGTACGATTTGCATGTGAGCGTTTTAGAGCAGTCTCCGCATGCATGTACATAATACGACAACGACCTGCGCAGCCGCAGGGTCATTAAACCGTGTTGTTTTAGATAATAACAATAAAAAAATACTAAGCAAAACCTTCAGCGGCATTCAGGCGATCCACCCGTTCCCTAGAACAGGCGGAGAGCTCAGCGCCTCTTCGCGACATGAAGCCCGATCACGTTTTCACGTCTAAAGTGATCAAATTCGGGTTTTCACATGTTCTTCGAAGCTTCGGACCAACCACAGTGTCGTCTCCCCACTCCTTTACAACCGTATCAGCTGAAAAACTGCCTGTCGGAACCGAAACATCAGACTCAACAGCCGTCGCGACGAGGCGCACGCCGACCGAGCCCGCCGAGCGGTCAAGAGGCGAGTAATGGCGGCGTGATCACGTGAGCAAAGATGGCAGCCCCCATGATACGCCGCTGTAAAGCGTCTATACGCTAGCTTTGGTCGGCTTGAATTCTCCCTCGTCACAGCAGCGAGCGCCTTGGCTGCGAACTTATGATCTTGTGGAAAAGAGTGGAAAACGTCACAGTCGCGCTGGTAGTTGTTCGTGAACACAAACGCAGAGCAGTACCCAGTGTTCAACCTGTTGCTCAAGGTCGGCTGACAGGCTTTGTACGTCAAAACGCACGCAATACGAGGAACAAAGTTCCCAGCACGAGAAACAACGCTTGCTGAAAGCTTGCTCGAGTGCGTCGAAGTATCCCCGGCTCCTCAACGTGACGTCACGCTGGCCGACATGGACGTGGCTTCCCTCTCCGCTGTTCTGTTCTCCTGCGCTCCCGCTGGACGCGGGAGATTTAAACCTTGCGCTTTCAATTGGTGATTGCGCTACTGTTTTAGCCAAAATCGAAAAGATAAGTTCACAGACCTGATCAGCAACCACACTACTTCAAAACCCTAGAAGGCTAGCTCATTCTAAAACCATCTCAGTATCCCTTTATGTAGTGAAGGAGTTCTACACAAATCTATACAGTAGCCAATGTAATCAGAAAGTTAATGAGAAAGGCAGCAGCCCACAGCAATGGGACATGCCGCTAGTAACGAAAGAGGAAGTAAACAAAGCCAACGGCGGTTGTTATGTTGTTGCTGTTTGTATTGCTCTTGAGCAATAAATGCTCATCCGAATAACCCGTGTTTGTGCCCTCTAGCCCGTACACGCCGTGGTGGCAATTTACCGCACTGCGGGTTGGGGGTCACAGCTCTAACTGCTAAGGCTGGCACACTGGTGCTAGAAAGCGGCTACTGCTTCTAGCCATTTCAGCGTTATTACAGTTACCCCCATAACATATATTGTACCAGATTAGGGGCATTGGGTAGAGGGAAAAAGGCTGTGCGCTGAGGCCATTTGCGCTGACGCCGACAGATGGCGCTGCCGCTCCCTTCGCCTGGCATGCAAGGCGCTCTGGCAGCAGAGCAGTGGGTGCTTTGCTTATAAGGCACGCATGATGAGAAGGTTATTGGGACTAGCTAAGGTTTTACCTTTTCGCAGATAGCTGTGGACGAAAGTAAGGTAAAATTTATTCTTTTTTATCATCATCATCAGCCTGACTGCACCCACTGCAGGGCAAAGGCCTTTCCCATGTCTCTCCGATTAACCCTGTCCTTTGCCAGTTGCGGCCGCTGTGTCCCCGTAAACTTCTTAATCTCATCCACCCACCTAACTTTCTGCCGTCCACTGCTACGTTTGCCTTCTCTTGGAATCCACTCCGTTACCCTTAAGGACCAGCGGTTATCTTGCCTTCGCATTACATGCCCTGGCCAAGCCCATTTCTTCCTCTTGATTTCAACAAGGATGTCATTAACCCGCGTTTATTCCCTCACCCACTCCGCCCTCTTCCGATCGCTTAACGTTACACCTATCATTTTCCTTTCCATAGCTCGCTGCGTTGTTCTTATATAAAGACACATGTGTCTTTTTTATAAAGACACATAACAAGATCTTGACTGAAGTGGTAGGGTTGAAAGAAACTTTCCTAGTTTGCTGCAGATGACATTGGCACGGAAGCCGAGCGCCGTGCCGAAAGACGCTACAGACGGGCCAAATGCTTACCGGATCTCAGAGAGGTGCGACGTTTGCAGAATTAAATCAAGCGGCGAATGGACCGGCTGTCGGACAAGCGCTGAATGTCCTTCTGTCAGTCTCTGGGTCCTCGAAAGCCTATGTCGCTTATTTGGCGGACGGTGCGGGGGGCTTCGACGCTTCCACAACAAAGACAACCTTTCTATGCGTTAGGTGTATACCAAGACCGTCACCAGATTAAAGTAGCAACTGACTTCTGCCGGACAATTGCGGGCTAAATTACTTGTTCGAGTTCCCAGCGTTCTCCTCCTCCGGAGGTGAATCATCACGGGAATCAGCGATGGATGCCATCTTTTCTCGCGAAGAACTCGGCGCGGACCTTGTGGAATGCAGGCGATCGTCTTCGCCATGGCCAGACGGCGTCACATATGCTCCTCTGTGCCACCTACTCAACCGCTGTGTCAGTAGAGCTACTCAGCCTTTACAACCATTCATAGAACCATGTTAGTCCCCAGCGGAAATCTGGTCGGCGGATACTATTACTTAATCCATGGAAAGCCCCGCTGGAGCTGACATCATACAGGCAATAGCTTTGGCCAGTTGCGTGGGAAAAATCATGGAGAGAATGATTCTGACGCGCCTTGAAAAGTACACTGAGCACGATAAAGTATACCCTAATGCCATGGTAGGTTTTCGACGGGGTCGCTCCTCTGTAGATAGCATCATTGATCTCGTGTCCACAGTTCAGCACTAGAAACCCCAAAAGCGCATATGCGCCGCACTTTTTCTTGATGCCAGTGGTACTTACGATTAAGTCACACGTGAAGCCATCCTTGATGCGCTAGAGGCTGTTGGAATCGGTTGTCGGATGTTCGGGTGGAAATAAAGCTATCTGACCAACAGGTCATTTTTTATCATATGCGAAGATGGCCCGACACCTCTGCATTACTCCAACCGGGGTGTGCCCTAGTTTGTTTAATCTGACACTTATAGCACTTCCAAACAGCATACTTAATATCGTGAATAAATCTATGCATGCCAACGATATCTGCATTTGGGTATCCTCTGTGACACTCCTGCAGGTGCGAGCAAGAAAACAGCGGGCAGCCACCATAACTTCCTCCTATCTGCGAGAGCAAGGTGTACGAGTTTCAGCCTAGAAGTGTGCGTTAGTGGCAATTACACGCATATGTATGACACCATATCCTGTAGCTATCAACGGCCATACTATTTCCTGTTGTACTGCTCACCGTTTTTTAGAGATTATCATATACCGGAATCTATCATGGAGGCCGCTTACAGCTTTTTAAAGAAAAAGCTAACCTCTGTCGCTCACCTACTGAGATTTCTGGGCGAAAAATTATGGGGCTCGTCGGTTCAGCCAATGCTGCAGCTGTAGAGAGCATTTTTGGGGATTTTTGCGATATAGTACTCCCGTGCTTTCCAAAATGCAAGACAAATTTGCGTGCATTCCAGGCTGTACAAGGTAAGGCTCTTCGCACACGCCTGTGTCTCTCTCGCAGCGCCTTAACAGTTGCAACCATTGATATCACGAAGTACTCTCCCAGCTTTCCACGTGTATAATCCTTACGGGTTCACATAATTCATCTAACAAGGACTGTCCAGCATCACATTGTCTCACTACCGGTACGGAGACCGCACGCTGCGTTCCCAAAGATGATAGCAGCCCACCATAGCAGCCCAAAGATGATAGCACTCCACTTCAATCGCAGTTCACCCCGGCGGCGCGGCCTTCCTCTGGCTGTGCTGTCTGCGGGAGCCATCTGTGTGTCTTACAATTCTGGGGATATCGAAGAAATCGTCCCTGTCTACGCCAGCCTTTAAACAGTGGGCATTTTCCGAGCTCCACGCCGGGTATAGTGAACGCAGTCATGTATACACAGATGGCTCGGTCTCATCTACTAGTTCAGCTTGCGCCGTGGTCATTCCTTCCAGACAAGCCAGTATCAAGCAAAGAATTTCGCATCGGATAACATCCACCGGGTCAGAAGTGGCCGCTTTTCGCGCGGCTGTGCAGTACATCGGCGCACAAACACCCCATAAATGGGCTGTGTTCTGCGATTCAAAAGCTGTCCTATGTACAATGTCTGAATTCTGCTTTACGCCCTGCCGACTACGAGCAACTCGTAGCGGAGATAAGACATCTAGTATAACAGGCACTTGGACAGGGTCATATGTTAATATGTAAATAGATTTCTTACAGTGTATCTCTCCTCCTATCCTTTCTAACACTCCCCTCACCTCTTTCATTTCACTTCACTGTTTGCTATCCTTTATTCCCGCTGCTCCAGCTCAGGTGCTTCCCGCAGCTATAGCAGATGCTGGAGCTAGTAAAAATCTTTTTCTTCCATTAATTATGCTTTAGTAAATACGTCGAAGCTGATACTGCAGCTCGATCGACCCACTGCAGTGCGAACATTGTCCCGATACCACTGAAAATCAGGGGGCACTTTGTTGACCTAAAGTGCGGTGAGGCGAAAGCCTTAAGCACGGTGGTGCTGATTGTCTCAATGATGTGTGGTTAAGTTGTTAAGCTTCGCCTCTAAGAGTGGAACGCGACAGCATCTTGCAACGCTGCCAGGGAGTCCACAGAACGCCATCGCCCGTTCGGTTTTACGCCTTGCTCGTCGGCAAATTGGTTTTTAAGGAAAGGGAATGTATCTGTCTCGCATATCTCGGTGGACACCTGAACCTTGCCGTAACGGGAAGGGAGGAAGATGGGAGTGAACGAAGACACCGTATTCACCAGACGCGCCTTTGTTCATTCCAAACCATCGAGCTGGCATGGCGGAGTGGTAGCGTGCTTGTATCGCACTCCGGAGACCGGGGTTCGATTCCCGAGCTCGACCAGTTTCTTACTCGGTTTTATTTATCTGACCTGACTAGAAAGGTTAATTAAGCTAATTAGGTAATTAAGCAATTACCTGCCCTCATTCCCACTTACTTGGAGCATCATTATACGATCCCTGTAATTGGTTGCATGGTTACTAGCCAAAGTACAATTGGCCCCATTTGATATTCGCGCGCTGTGACGTCACGACCGTTTCGACCAATTGAAAAGCGTCCCATTTCTGTCGACAACTTCTGCTTACAACGATGAGGCATTAAAGGCTTCCGCCTTAAAAGAGCCGACGGAGTAAGAGATCAACGAGTGCTTGGGCGAAATAAGACTTAAGCTTCATGGTGTACACCTGGAACTTGGCATGCCGTTTACACCGGCCCGACCCTTTCCTGGCAACTCAATCCACCATCCGGCCTCCCCCGCGGCGGTGCTACGCTCTTGTGTCGCCCATGGCTGAGGGTGGCGCTTACGAATGCCTACCCCCATTTAGTTGCTATGGCAGATTCTCCTGCATGTGAGAACTGCGGACGCGAAGAGACAATTAAGCACTTACTTTGTGATTGCACTCCGTGTGAGCGTAAGCCTATCCTCCTGGCTGCAGCGCTCCGCTGCTTAGGTCCTCGTTCCCTTACAGGGGCCATGATTCCGGGTCCTCGGTCTAAAACCTCATCGGAGATGACAGCTGTGAAGGTGCTTTTAAAATTATTGAAAGACTCAGGATTGAGTACTTTGTAGAAAACCTGTCCCCCCCCCTTCGTTTCGACGCGGGCGACCACCTTCATCGTGCGTCAGGACAGCTCCGGCTGGGCGAGGAGGGAAGTTTCTCCTCGTGGGGTAAGCGGAGGAGCGACGGGAGCGCCCCTCGAAGGCTATGCGCAGCTCCGGAGAGCCCTTGAGAGCCTCTTCGGGATCCGGCCAGCGTCACGAGCGGTTGCAGCCGCACTCTCTAGTCACGTTCCGCGGCAGGCGCACGGAGATCTGTTGTGTTAGAGTTACTGTATATGTGGTAGCATATACAGTAACTCTAAGTTGTGTCTTGCCGCTGGACTGCGAGCTCAGCAAACGCGCGCTCTCGTCACCTTCCCCAGCGAATGCTCGGGGGGGGGGGGGGGGTATGACTATGAAGGAAGAAAGTTGGAGTGACAGTGTTGTTGAGCAGAAAATTTTTAGAAAGTTTAGTATGAGGTAGCTCACTACTGCCGGCAGAGGAACGAAGGCCCATTTTCTTTTTTTTTCCTCTACTTGGGTGCTACAGCCAGTTGACTGCAATCCCCTTTTCTATGCTGTACCATTGTACTCTTTCGACGGCTTTCTTGGGGCCATCCCCTATTGAAAAAACTCTGCGTGAGTTTGCACGAGAACAGTGATTTTTATACGATCACGTTCATTTTGCACACGAATGCGCAGAAATTGTGCGTTACCTGTACGCATTCTGTGCGTCCTGTGTGTACATGATCGCGTACTGTGAGCTGAAAGACGTACACGCACACTCTTTGTGTGTAAAAAATCGTGGACTCTCGTGGACAACTCTCTGTGCGTGGACATCTGCGTGCTGAGAGGGGGCTTGCCGAAGCTGTGCGTGCTTATGTGCATAGTGAGCAAGCTCAGTGAGGCTGCGTGTGGCCATGTGTGCGTTTGCTTGCTTAGTAGCAACTTGTCGAGACTGTAAAGGCCCATTTAGGGTGAAAGCAAACAAAGTTCGAGCATTCAGTTAATGATTACTTCTCAATAATGAGCAATAAGCTCACGTTTTGCTGTTTTATAATTTTCGTCTTGGCGTAAGTACCCATTAATCATTTTCAACTTCAGCAAACAAATAACCAAAAAATTATCTTTCAGTGCAAAATGGTTCCCTTCGATACTGCAGGGACCTGTACATGACAACATGCACACTGAGCAAGAACTTGTCAACATTGCAAGTTCATTGTAAAATAATGTAAAAAACAAGCTTCTAATGACTCTTACAGCATCCTTCAGTTCTTCCTTTAACCAATTCTGAAAGTTACAGATATCTTATAGATGCATGATGAAAGCCATCCAGAGCATTTATGTTGTTGCCCGTCATGCAGACAGCCATATTTCGAAATCAGAAGCAACACAACCAATTGTTGCTTGCACTCGAAAGGAGTCAATCAATGGAATAACTCTGAAAGGGCAACAGTGTTTGTTAGGTGCAACAAACAAGCTTGGGGATATAATCAGGTTCAATCACACATGACGTGCAGAAAGCGAATTGTGAGCTGTAACAGGAATGTTACGAGGCAATTTCTAAAACCATTTCCAAAGCAATTTCCAAAGTCATTAGCATAAATTTACATACACGTAAAAAAGCCATGTAAGCCTACATGAAAAGACAGTTTTGAATTCACAGTTGGTGTCAAAAGTTCAGAAATTAGTGCCCTCTCTCAATTTCAGTGACAAATCACAGATCGATTAATTAATTCCCATTATGGCTCCAGAACAAATCCAATGAATCTCAAATGTGCGAAGTATATATACCACACATGTTGCCTGATTAGCACCAGCATTGCATGATGCATGACGAAGTATCACACTCTTCATTCTTCTTCAATCTGTTTTGAAATTTGCACTACCACAAAGACCATCTGAATGGACTATGATTCCATCATATTGCTGAGAGTCACATTTGGAGACCAAGAGCAACACAACTGTGTGCTGCACATGAGTGGATATAATGCACTGGGACAACTGTGCACAGTAAGGAACGCTTGTAAGGCGTCAGGTATTTGCTTGGGGAATGTAATCAAGTTCAGTCATGTTTCATGTGTAGAAAGGAAGATAAAAGTTGTAGCAGAACTATGAAATCCAACATCCAATACTGAACTTCCCCAGGTGATCTACACACACATAAAAAGCATGAAAGGATATGCTCAGCGGTACTGTTAAGTTTGATGCCCTTTGAGGTTTGACTTGCGCGTCTGTATGCAACCATCAGATACCATCTTGAAGTTACCAGAATGCCCAAAACAACTTTGTTGAACTGTTCTACTCTAAACTGAAATACTTTTCCTTAAAACATTTTTTTTGCAACATGCTGTGTAGCTAATTATAAAATAAAGAAAAGAAGCTGATAAAATTTTCTCATCTCAAGCGTACTGATAAGTACACAAATCTGAGTGCTTTCAAGAGAGGTGACGCACCCGGTATTCAGTGTCCAGAAGCATACATAATGCTGCAGAATCCTA
Source organism: Amblyomma mixtum (assembly GCF_055824585.1). Classification (NCBI taxonomy): domain Eukaryota; kingdom Metazoa; phylum Arthropoda; class Arachnida; order Ixodida; family Ixodidae; genus Amblyomma; species Amblyomma mixtum. The sequence continues at coordinate 329,887,437 of NC_143014.1, read as the reverse complement.
AAGCAAGAAAATTTCTTTTAGTTGACAGATGGCTATGTCTGGTCACAAAGGCAATACCAAGTAAGGCGCATATCCTAACCTGCAATTACATGAAGCTGCACGTGCTTCATAGGCTGTAACTCCGCCAATAACTGCTACATATTTCCCACCTCTAGCACGAGTGCGGAATCAATATACAGCATGGAAACAGCAGTTTTGTTGCTTTAGCTTCTTTACTATGCTGTTTAGGCAAGAGACGAGTTGAAATATTTGCATGGGCAGTTCTCGATTGAAGTAACGTAAAAAACATCCGCACTCCTTTCTGCTGAAGCGACTGGTGGACCACTTTTGCATGTCGCATCTCGTATGACTTGCTAAGGGTCCAGACTGACACACGCACTTCGTCAAACCTTCACAGAAAACACTCTTCGCTTTTGCTATAAGCTCCGGCCACAGGCAGTAAGTGTCCCGTCACCGTTCACATCGCAAAAGAAGGCAGCGCTCGCAGGCGGTCAGTTTGAGCTGACAGCGACAGGCGTTGCAGGCACACCGCCGACTAAGTTTCCAAGGAAGCCACACTGTAGAAGGGCGCCGTCTTGTAATCGAAACACACCACAGAAACAATGGCCACTGTCGCTGCTTATGAGCCAGGCATTTTTGCAACGAAGTTAGCAGAGCAATAGGCCGAAAGGTTCGACTCATCAAACGACGGCACCGCACTGCTGACCTCATTATCGTTGTCGACCAGACATCCATAACACATATGCCCCGACGGATCGCTTAATTGGGAGCTGCTACTACTCTTGGATGAGAGCGCGCCCACCGGCAGCACACACCGGTAATCCTTCTTCTTTTGCGATTCCAGCACAGTAACAGCGGCGCACAAGACCGCCCAGCAGCAGCACGAGAAAACAAGCGAAGCTCACGGCGGTGATCTCAGAAACCATGCAGCATGTCGGATAGGCTTTGGATTTGACGAGCTAGACCATGCCCACTCACTCACGCACGCACGCACGCATGTACCGACACGCATATTCATGCGTCCACGCGTCACAAATTTCTCAAGTTTTTAATGCTAATATGTGCACAAGAACTTAATTATTTTTGTAACGAAAGTTTCATTTGGTTTTAATCCTTTGCTATCGCACTGCCCAAAAGCATAGAGCCCGAAAGAGACGACCTGGAGGAATGCCTGGAGGCGATGCCTTTCTAAACGGGCCGAAATAAGCCGGAACTGGCCGAAGCGCTAGCCAACGAACGCAGCGTCTGGGAAGGGACAGCATGGCGGACAGCGTTGCTACGTTTGTCGTGGTCCTCCTTTGTGGTGCCGAGGGCGTGAACCATCGCTGGCATGAGGATTTGTCACTCTTCCGATATGTGATGTGCCGACAGCAGTGAAATTCGCTGGTGCGATGTACGAAAACGTGGTAAGGTGCTGAGTAAACCTGTGTTTATAGCGTGCGTCAGCGTGCTCGACGGATAGCGCGTCGTCCTTTGCGCGCCTTCACTGGAAACGCTATGCTGACGGCGGGGCTCATTTCCTCCATGGCGGAGCAGCTGGTGGGAGACCACTACCCGGGTGACATCTCGCATCTTGGGGGTAAGTTAATTTTCTTCGAACCTGTTCATTATTTCAAAGCCTTTGCGCACAACTGGCCACGTCAACACAGCTAGTACAGAGACGCGAAGACGCAGTGCCTATCGCGGCAGCACGCAGCGCTGAAAGGTTGTTTGCTGCCGGCACACGGGCATGAATGCGCGTGTAGTGTCAGTGGTCACACGGTCATGGTCAGTATGCCATGCAAATATGCACAGCTGATCCGATCGCGGGGTGCACGATATCGGCGCCGTACTGCCGCCGTACTGCCATTCATCTCTCGCCGAGAATGGAATATGTGCCCGCGAATAGATCTTCGGCCCGGGCTTTACATTCTCGCCGCATGTTACGCTGTAATTGAAGTAACAGCGCTCGAGCAGTATAACTACGTAGACTGCGATTCAGCTGTATGCGTTAGGATTGAGCTTCCTCCTCTTTCACTTGTATTTCACTTGTACTTTTATAAATTGTGTAATTAAGGTACGAAGCTCCGTATGATCCAGCTGCGTTCGTACTTATAGCCGAGCCAGTGTAGTCGAGCCTTGAATAGCAGAACGGTGAGATAAAAACAAATTGCTCTGAAGTTTTTCGCCTCTATTTTGGCATTCGCTTTTTTATACTTTGGCTCGGAGCTGAAATGGTACAAACAACTGCAAAATGCACACAGGTGCCCTAGCTCCATTTGGCCTAAATCCCGAAGTTGCAGTGAAATTTAAGGGTAATTAGCCTTTAATATGTACGAAGAATAAACTTAATTGTTTCATGATTATAACCAATGGCGCAAATAAATCTGACTTTGACTTAAATATGCTGAGGTACCTCTCCAGTACCTTATTTGATGTTAAAGGAAAAAGTGTCGTTTTTCTGCAATTGGCACTATTAATTCATCATACCTGTGAGAATGTGAAATCAGTGCTAATCATGCCAGATTTCAAATTGAGGGACGCATGCAGAATTTGAAGCAAACCAGCCTTCTACTGAAAATATCGTTCTGCTGTGGTCTGTTCTTTTGAATGGTGGCATGTATTGTAGAAACGATGCTGGATATCGATATGCAAGTGATGTCTCGTCTGAGGCTAGCTCGTGAATGACTGCCGTGGTTATGAATTTCTTGTTGCCTGGCCCACTTCGAAATGTGGTTAAACAGTCGTGTTCCATTCTGCGACCGGCTCCTTTTTGTGCCTTGCATTTTGCCTTACATGCTTGATTCTAGTCCATTTATTGCACTGTGCTGCTGTTAAATGTGTCTTTTTACCTTGCAGCAAGCTCCACATAGCTTTACCAGCAATGCCTCTTCCAAGCTCTCCAGTATAGCTGTGCCAGCCTTTCACTTGGTGCTAGGATGCCCAGCAAGCAAGCAGGCTTTTGAGGTAAGCACTGAAGACATCTTCCGACACAAGTAGCTTTTATTTTCCTAGTCCACTGCTACTTGTGTGACCCCTCGTTATGTTGATTTTTGCAAGTTAGGTTGCCTATTAAGGGCTCTCTTTTGTTTTTCACCTGCTGCTGTGGCCTACTGCATTGGTGTTCGGCTACTGAGCCCAAAGACGCGGGATTGAATTGTGGTGGCTTCGTTTCGACAAGGCGAAATGCATATTTGCTCGTGTGTTATGCAATGTAAGTGCATGTTAAAGAATCTTTGGTGGTCGAAATTTATGCACAGCCCTCCTCTATGAATGGAGCTATTGTTCAACTTTGAGGCATTAAAGGGACACTGATGGCAAGCTGAAGTTGACCTGTGATGATGAAGTTCAGCATCCTAACCACAAAGACGACACTTTTTCTGAAAGTGGAGCTTTATAAGCCAGAGAAAGCAAAACATACAATTGTCATCAGCACCGGCTGATATCGGAAATAAATTGCGATGCGCTGACTCCGTTTTTTTTTGGCACAGATTCCAGAGGCTAGGCTGAACTGCCATTCACCTCAGGACGGTTATCATGGAGTCCTTTGTGTAGACTTCATGAGTTCAAATCGAGTGTCGGGAAAATTTTTAAATGTAATTTTTGCGCCAATCATTGTGCTGATGGCCTTTGCGCTGCTGTTAAAACCCGGGATAGCAGTATGGTATCCCATAAAACTAGGTTCAGGACTTGCAGGAAGTGGTTTATCACATTCCGCTAGCTTGTGCAAGAAACTACTTCAGGAATATGTGCAGGTGTCTTTAATGTGTTCCTGAGTGAGCACTAACTCGTTAGGGGGAAGGCAGCTTCTAATCTGGCACTACAGTGCCAATGTCGTGAGTGTAAATCATAAGATGACCCATCAGTGTGTACGCCTGATTTCTGTGACACTTCAGTGGTGTATAGAAATGGTAAACAAATCTGTAAGGTATTTGATACATATCTCCAAGGCAACGGCTGTATGAGTAGCGAAGCCATTAGTCAATCTTCAACGGAAAGAATTTTCTCTTTTAGATGACGTGCTTGTATATCAGTGACATTTATTTGTTGTCCTGCCTTTCGCTGGTGTGGGTCATGTGTGGCGCATCTTCATGCGAGCCTTCTTTTCCTTCACAAAAAATTCAATTGATAGTCCAACCTGTTTTCTTCTCTTTTCCTGTGTTGCATCTTTTGGCTGGTTTTAAATCTGTAACTGAGCTCAGACCGTGATAATTACAGCCGGAAAACAGGGCTACTGAATGTGAGCTTGGCATACATGCGTACTGTATGTGTGAAAGTGCAGTTTACAATATTCAGAAATGCTTGATAGCCTTACAAGAATCTAAAATTTTGTTGGAATTCCTAATTGTTCTCTGTTGAAGTGTCGAGAGTTTTTCCACTTCATCGTGTGATTAGAGCCACTTTGGTACTTAAGCTGAAATCTTTTCTTTAGCCTGCATGTTTCTCACTTTTGGGACAGAAATGTGGAGGCTAATTAAAAGAGTTCAGCTTAAAAGAGTATAGACACCTAATCTTGGTGGCATGTTTTCTTCTCTATAATGCTGCGGAAGACACTACTATGCATGAATCACCATCTGGTATTCGCGTGAGACCGCTAAATAATTTATAATCAACTTTTTCTGCCATCCTGTTTCGGTGAACAATTAGACTATGGCTATGACATCAAAGAGAGGTTATAGGTCACGTGAGGCGTGGAAAAACTGCACTTATAATCGCTTCTTCATCCTTTTAATTCGCTACAGCGCTGACACCAGCATTCCTTAAGAGCCAGAAGTACCAATTGTATTGCAGTTTTTCATGCCTCACGTGACCAATAACCTCGCTTTGACGTCACAGCCATCATTCAGCTGTCGAAACCCGAAACAAATACAGCAGGAGAAAGAAATTTGATTATAAATTATTTAGCGGTCATAGGAGGATGCCATGTGGTAATCCGTGTATAATACTTTATGCCTTATTACAAAGAAAAAAACACGTGCCAAACGATAAGGACAGCAAAGTGAGCTATGGAAAGAAAAATGATAAGTCTAACATTAAGAGACCAAAAGGGGGCGGAGTGGGTGAGGGAACAAACGCGGGTTAATGACATGCTACTTGAAATTAAGAGGAAGAAATGGGCCTGGGCGGGGCTTGTAATGGGAAGACAACATAACCGCTGGTCCTTAAGGGTAATGGAGTGGATTCCAAAAGAATGCAAGCATAGCAGGGGGCGGCAGAAACTTAGATGGGCGGATAAGGTTAAGAAGTGTACGAGGATATGGTGACCACACCTAGCAAAGGACAGGGTTAATGTGGAGACATGGGTGAGTCCTTTGCCCTGCAGTGGGCGTAGTCAGGCTGATGATGATGGTATGTGTCGCACCTGCTGCTTCGTGCTATCAGCTGGCCCATGCTTGGCCGACCAGACTAGCCAAATTTGTGATGTGGGTTTTCTATTGCACCTGCATTTGTGTACACAGAGGACTTGAATGGTAGCAGGCGATCCTGTGCATGTGTTCACGCCACAGCACACATGACCCACACTGAAAGCTTCTCTGCCTTTAGTAAGACAGCTACATCAGTCTGGGGCATAACGTATCCCAGTGCTAGAGTATGAGTAAATTGCTCTCGAATATTAATCTGGTATCAGGTAGCATAGCGCAAAAGAAGGCTAGCGCGGCTGCCTAATATTCTCTTGGGCAGCTGTGTTGGATTTTCAGTGCCTGTTAGTGTAATCCGTGAAAGTTCACTGTAAACCATTCGTTTCGATGTAAATTAGGAAGTCCTTAGAGCCCTGTACTTTTTAATGATAATAACAAGGTAATGCAGTAATTCAATTGTACCTGTTCTCTTTCAACACAGTAAAGTGCTGCTGGGTCGAGTTCACAGTTTTACTTTGTAGGTGTGCTCAGGCTGTCATCATCATCAGCAGCAGCAGCAGCAGCCTGACTACACGCACTGCAGGGCAAAACCTCTCCCATGTCTCTCCAATTAACCCTGTCCTCTGCCAATTGTGGCCACCGTATCCCCGCAAACTTCTTAATCTCATCCGCCCACCTAATTTTCTGCCGCCCCTGCTACGTTTACCTTCTCATGGAATCCACTCTGTTACCCTCAAGGACCAGCGGTTGTCTTGCCTTCGCCTTACATTCCCTGCCCGAGCCCATTTCTTCCTTTTGATTTCAAATAGGATTTCATTAACTCGCGTTTTTTCCCTCACCCACTCCGCCTGCTTCCGGTCTCTTAACGTTACACCTATCATTTTTCTTTCCATAGCTCGCTGCGTTGTCCTTGAATTAAGCTGAACCCTCATTCTTAGCCTCCACATTTCTGCCCCATAGGTGAGTACCAGTAAGATACAGCTGTGTTAGACTTTTCTCTTGGGTGATATTGGAAACTGGCTTTCACGATCTGAGAGAACCTGCCATATGCGCTCCACCCGTTCTTATTCTTCTAGTTATTTCCCTCTCATGATCCGGATCAGCGGTCACTACCTGCACTAAGTATACATATCCTCTTACTACTTCTAGCACCTCGCTACCAATTGTGAACTGCTGTTCCCTTGCTAGACTGTTGAGCATTACTTTGGTTTTCTGCGTGTTCATTTCTAGCCCCACAATTCTGCTCTGCCTGTCTAACTCATTCATCATGCTTTGCAGTTCATATCCTGAGTGGCTTAGCCAGGCAATGCCATCAGGGAATCTCAAATTACTTAGGTATTCTCCAGTAACTCTTCTCCCCAACTGTTCCCATTTCAGGCCCCGGAACACCTCGTGTAAACAGGCGGTGAATAGCATTGGTGAAATCGTGTCTCCCTACCTGACACCTTGCCTTATTGGAATTTTATTGCTGACCTTATGGAGAACTATGGTAGCTGTGCAGTCGTTATAAATATCTTCCAATATTTTCACATAACACTCTTCTACACCCTGATTCCACAATGCCTGCATGACAGCTGTGGTTCCACCGAGTCAATTGCTGTCTGGTAGTCAATGAAGGCTATATATTGGGGTTGGTTGTATTCTGCCCATTTCTCTATCACCTGATTGATTGCATGAATGTGGTTTCTTGTTGAGTATCCTTTATGAAAGCCTGCCTGATCATTTGATTGATTGAATTCGAAGGTTGTCCTGAGTCTATTAGTGATTACCTTAGTAAATACCTTGTAGACAATGGATAGTAAGCTGATCGGTCTGTAAATCTTCAAGTCCTAGACATCTTCTTTCTTATGAATTAAAATAATGTTCGCATTCTTTCAAGCTCCTGATACGCTCGTGGTCACGAGGCAAGCGTATGCAGGGTGGCTAGTTTCTCTAGCATAATCTCTCCTCCATCCTTCAACAAATCTGCTGTTACCTGATCCTCACCAGCTGCTTTCCCCCTTTGCATTGCTCCTGAGGCTTTCTTTACTTCCTCGTTACTGGCGGGTGTCCCATTGCTGTGCTCTACTGCCTCTCTCTGTAACGTTCTGATTACATTCACTACTGTAGAGATTTGTGTAGAACTCTTCGGCTACTTTAACTATCTTATCCATATTGCTTAAGACATTGCCCTCTTTGTCTTTTAGCGCATACATCTGGTTTTTACCAGTTATTAGTTTTCTCTTCACTGATTTTAGGCTACCTCCATGCTTTAGAGCATGCTAGGTTTTCTCCATGTTAAACTTTCTTATGTTGGCGACCTTGCACTTATAATTAACTTCGATAGCTCTCCTAGTCCTATTCTATCTCTGAAGTTAGACGTCCTCATGCTTTGGCGTTTCTTCATCAGATCTTTCGTCTCCTGAGATAGCTTGCAGGTATCCTCTCGAATGATCTGACCACATACTTCTGCAGCACGCTGCAATGAATTTAAATATGTATTTAAAGATAACAGTTAAGGTGGGAGATTGAGCTTTGAGATTTGCACTTCAACTCGGGAGTTATGCCGCTGCTACACAGAATACTTGATCGCCGTAGAGATATTTCATCATCCCGCACCAAACTGCTGTGGAGCCACTGTCACAGTTGATAATTTTGCTGGGAAGCTGTTGTAGCACTCACGCAGTTTTGAAAAGGTGGTATTCATTGTTTTTGTGCTATTGGCAACAGTGATAATACGCTTGCTGCAGTGTTTTGTGGCCAGCCTTCTTTTTTTTCAGTGAAATAAGTTGTACATTTCATGTTGAGTATTCTTTCAGCGATTAAATTGCTTTGATTTTATTCCTTAGTGTAAGTTGCGAGTGCTCCATGTCTGAGTGCAAATTTCTACCACTGAAAAGCCTTCAAAATCTTGATAGATCTCCACACTGTTCTAGGGACTCTGTGGCTATTGGAAATGCCCATTTAGCTGCATTCAAGTGCCACTGAGTTGATGGCCATTTGAAAGCCTTCAAAATGCCTGTGTGACACGGTTATTAGATTTTGTGCAGGTTTGATGCTGAGCAGCCTGCGTGCTTGAGTCGGGTTTTCCAATGTCTGTATTTCAAACCTGATACTTTTCGAAATCATCATTAGTTCATTAATGGAAGAACTACTTGTGCCCTTTTCTGGAATTTCCAGAAAACAAACTAACTGAATTGTTTTGCATATACTGCTACCTTTTTGCAGGTGCTGCATAGTGAGAACCTGGATCAAGACGCCAACCTGCTGGACTTGGAGAAGCTGAAGAAATTGTTTAGCCACTGTGTGGCACCCGTCATGAGGGATGTGGCATTAATAAAGCCAGTTAAGGTGACCTTATCTATGTCCTTTTGCAAGCATGCTACACACATGAGAGCCATCCCGCGAAGCACCATTGCTGCAAAGCTTGTTATCTCACAACATGCATGCTGAATGAGGCAGTGACAGACAGGTGAGGAGGCCTTTAGGTAGGGCATTGGCGTAACGTGTTGAGCAGTGATGTAGGAGCCTTGCAGCCATGCAAGGTATTATCGGTATCATGATGGTAACTCCATTTGACACTGTCTAGTGCTCTGTGAGCCAGACAAGGCTCTTGAACATTCTGGGACTCACCCTTGGCTCTCAGACATTCTGGAAGCCCCACCCGGCTTGCGCATATCACGCGAGGATGTCTCCTGCTGTACGAGCCTTACGCGGCTTGCGCACTTTATGTGACAGATGTCTCGCATTTGCGAGCTTGCTCGGCTTGCGCAAATTGTGTGAAATATGTCTCGTGTTCTGCGACCTCGCTCAATCGTCACAATGTGCGTGGCAATAAACACGCAAAGAGAGGCACGCAGAATCCACGTTCAGTATTTTCAATAGGGTCTTGAAGTAAACTGGCGAAGTTCCTGAGTTTACTCAGAAGAGGGAACCGCTTCGATAGAGAGGCGAGAGTGTCGTCTAATAGATCTTTTCGTTAGAAAACGAGCTTATGGAGAAACTGACTTACAGATTTCTGCATATGATTCATTGGTGGCTCAGCATGAGTCCACTCTTTAGGGAGGTGTGTGTGAGTGGTTTGGGGGTGAAGACAAGTGTGTGAATGCGTGTTCGTGCTTTTTTTTTAGTTGAGTGCGTCGTCAAGGGGAGGCATTTTCTGGCATGCATGCGAGCCGCAACAAGGGTCGCCGAGAGCACCTGTAGATTTTGTTTATTTGTTACATAATTTTCGGCGTTTTTTTTCTGAAAAAAGGCGCATAGGGACGATTGAAATAGAAAGTGACTAGTAACGTGACACCTCACGTTACCGGAAAATGTTAACGTAAGTACGTTACCGGTTACAGTTCCGAAACGGTAACGAGTACGTTACTAAGTTACCGAAAAAAGTAACGCGTTACCGGTAACGCCGTTATTTGTAACGCGTTACCGACAACACTGCTTAGCAGTGATGTTCGCGGAACTAGCGGGTATTAAATGGGATGTCATAGGGTTCAACGAGCCATGGCTAAAAATTTTAGAGAACTTCTTGGTGGGGCCATCTGGCTCAAAAGGTTTTTGACTTTCCAAAGAATAAATGGTAGATTGGACTGCAGCCAAAGTTACCGAACCCTCAAATAATGCACGCTCTCTTGCTCGGATGTAGGAAGGGTTGCGAGCAAGAAACGGAAATCGGACCCCCCTTCGTTGTCCTGACAGTCTTCAAAGAGCACTACATAATACTGAAAAAAGTAACAAAAATACCAGGCCCATGAGCGTAGATGTTACATCTGTCTTGAATCTATAATGTTTATTTCACCAAAGCAGTCATGCCTTCAACAACTGAGCGCAAGGGGAGTTATTGCTCATCATGGAACCTACGCAATCTAGACCTTATTACGGCTTGCTGATATTCTTGTGCAGTACACCGTTGAAGCTCTGCCGCCGCCACTACTGGCATTTGGAGCCCAATACGCGGGTTATAGTAAATGTATATGAGGCACTGAAGGTGATCGTATAGACTGCTTGCGTTTTATTATACGTATTGCTATTTTCGCGCGGAGTGCCGCCGTTTTTTTTTTTGTCATATGCTTTCACAGTAGGCTTTTTAAACCTGGTAGAATAGCTCCTGTAGCGGCATTCTACACGCTAAATAAAGGGATCGAGCCGTATGTGTATTGACACAGAGCGCTTCTTGGCCGCGTAGCTGTGAATCTGTTCTCTCTCACGTTTTGGCACGAAGTGTCAGTTTTATTGGTTTTAGCTGGCAGCTTAACGTCCTACTTGCTAAATACAACTGTCGGAACATGCGTTTCCCGTCTATATTTTTTCTTTTCTTGGCAGGTTCCGGCAGATGTAGGCTGCTGGGCACCGCTTGGCTTATAGATAGTAAAATGTAGGAAATTTTCAGTGATGAAAGTAAATTCTTCATATCCTTAACGCGTGCTCCAACAACTCACCCTCAACACATTTCGAAAATTGTTTTACATATATCCGCATCCGGAGCTGACAATCGCTCCATTGCCAATAATCTTATCTTGGAGCAGAGTCGCTTGCGTCCGCACTAAAATCGGCAGAGTTGTTTTCATAAAGATCCTTGGTCCACTTTTTTTTACTAGTGTTGTTGCATGCTCTCGTGAAATTCACTTACAGAAGACCACAGTTTAATTAGCTGTAAACATGTCATCAAAGCGAGTAACTAACAGAGCCAAAGATAAAATGGGGAGCTCTGTGTGGCGCCAGCTTCCCCGACATTCGTACCAAAATTGTGATGCAACCATTTGTCGTACAGCATTCCGGGTGTTTCATACAATTTCTAGTTGCACATATACCTGACATGTGCTAGTCAAGTTGTAGGCTAGGTTGCCACAGGGATCCGAACCGATGAGATATGCACCTTGAATTGTATCCCGTCCCAGACTTTCTTATAAATATGGTCACACAACCGTTCGTAGCACAGCTTTCCGGGTGCTGTAATACGTGCGTGGGTGTGCCACCTGAAATGGAATGGTGTCTCCCACGTTAGTCTAAAAGAGCTCAAGTCCCTGTCTCAGAAGCCAGTGCGGTCCCCATGCACAAATCTCAAGGAGGAACCCAGATTTGGTCGTACAATTGAAAGGCCTATAATGCATGCACAGTCATTACGAAGAAACAATGCACCAAGGGACATTAATGTTTTAGCATTACCACGCGCAAGCAGTCGTAAGTGTCTCAGTCGAATTTTGTATAACGAAAAGTATACGAAATATTTGCAATTTTATGTGAAGCCTTGTAGAGCTCTAACCTGTATAAAACCTAGCATATTACCTCCGGCCGTGATATCTTTACCTTCCTGGGGAGATACGGAAGGAACATGAGATCGCAAAGTGTGCCGTTGCATAGCGCTGCCGTGTTCCTACTTCTGCTCACAACATAAATGCAACTGCTTCAATTAAAGTTGAGCAGTTGTAGTTAGTGTCACAATAATCGCGTGCGCAGTGCCACGTTTGTAGCTGCATTGTCTCAAGCAAGTGTGTGCAACATGTATGAATGGCACCGCCTGGGAGCATGCTGATGAGTAATTACTCCTTTATTATATATACATTATTTGCCACAAGGCATTTTTTTTTGCAGCCAGGCGACCTTTAGTGGCAGTACTTGGTACAAAGAAACGGCGTGAAGTTAAAGGGAGACTGGAGCACTTTTTTTGAAAATCAGGTTGGCAGCGGCATCCTGTAGTTTTCCATGCTGTATACTGGAATATCGCATCCAAATAAGGCAAAAACAAGCGCGAATTGCCTTTTTTAGCAGAAATATGCGGCCTGTGCCGCGGGGCACACCGTTCGGTGCGCCGCCGCCCATGATTGGTCAAGAGAAGTCGTGACGACACTTTGAGGAGTGGAGAAGCTGCCGATGCGGATCCGGCGCTGCGTTGAGCGCAGATCGCAGCTTTCTGTGGTGTTGTAAAAGCGAATATGGTGACTATTTTTTTGCTGACCACCAAATAAAAGTATACTACAGTTTGCTCATTCGACGTATCACCTCAAACCAAAAAAAGAGACAAGCAAAAAATTTTACGCCTAGCACAAGCATACGCCACCGTCAAAGACGCGTATGCAGACCATGCGTAAAAGGTGCCTGTACAACCTCGGCTCTATTCTCGGAAAGGACGGGGTGCGAACAATACTCGAGTCAATTACCACCACCGGACGCCTCCTGGCTCACCAGAAAGAGCGTCATCCAAAAGAAAAGGCCCAAAGAGTTGTGTACAAAAAATCCTGTTCTCAGTACCCCGCCTTTTTGGGTTGGAGCAAGAAAGTATTTCAAGGAAACGATGAAGCAGCACAAAGTTGATGTCAAAACGAGCGGAGCGCAGTGGCCAAGCACTGCGAGGCACTTGATTACAGGATAGCGACGGAACCATTGTGCCCTCGAAACCAAGCCAAATAAGCGCATAAGGCTGCTGCTTCACTCGTGGCGCGTTCAGCAGATGCCAGAAAATATTAATCGCTCCCTTGGAAACGTTCGCCCTTCCTAGATTTGCAGTTTAGGTTCAGTGAAGTGGTGGCCAACTGTATGCGTGTTTAAAAGCCAATCTAGCTGCAACTCGCCCGCTGCCACAACTTGATGAAGATACCGAATAAGGTTCCGAAACATGGTGTTTTTTTTGCGAGAACTTGGTTGGCATTAATTTCTCTCTTAAATTTGCATCCGAAATCAGAACGTCGAACGCTTTCATTTTAATAGCTTAGCCACGATTAAACGAGATGCCGCATATGAAGAGCTTCGTGGTTGCTTGCTTCGCTTTATTGTGCTTTGCTTTGCTTGCTTGCTTGGACACGTAGAAGCGAGTATAAAATCACAGCCTTGCTGAGCACGCCTCAGGTGGTCTGGCCATCACCTAAGCTGAGGAGAGCGACACATGCTTGAGCCTCTATAAGGTTTCTGCAGGGGCTAAGTGAGCATGTTTCTACTTATAGAAGAGGCGCTTCTTCGGAGTGGTGACACGCCTCGCATGCGCGAGAAAGTCGAAGGAACTATGTCATGGTTCAGCCGCGCCTTTTCAACAGACATCTCCAGAGATCACATTATGGACAATCCCTGCATGTAGCCGCACTTACGAAAGTGCTTCGAGCAGAGTACGCTTGTTTTGAGCGCTTGCGCTGCGAGCTTATGGTGGAAAACAGTGGAAGACGACACAGTCGCGGCCGTGGTTGTTCGTGGACACGAACGCAGAGTAGTACCTCGTGTTGAACATGATTCTCAAGGTCGGCTGACACACTTTGTACGTCACAACGCACGAAGTACGAAGAAGAACGCATGCAGCGCGAGAAACAACGCGCGCTGAAAGCTCGCTCGGGTGCGCCGAAGTATCCCCAGCTCCTCAACATGACGTCACGTTGGCCGACATGGACGAGATTTCCCTCTCCGCTGTTCTCCTCTCCTGCGCTCGCGCGAGGCGCGGGAGATTTAAACATTGCGCTTTCAATTGGTGATTGCGACACTGTTTTAGCAAAAATCGAAAAAATAATTTCACAGGCGTGATAAGCAATGACACTACTTCAAAACCCTAAAAAATTGGCTGATTCGAAAGCCGCCTCAGTATCCGTTTAATGCTGCCATTAGTCAAAACTGTTACACCGAGAACCAAGGCAAACCTAAAAAGGAAGCATACAAAATGTATTCCAAGTCTGCCATAGAAATTTAACTACAATAATAACTGCCAGTGAAGAGGTATTATTCCATTCGCGCACAGTGTTCGGGAAAAAATGACCATCTAAACAAACCAGTTCTAGTCATGAAATCTCACACTTCGTTTTCTTGATTGAAACGCTGAGACCTTAACTAGAATGGCAATAAAATCTATATGTACCATTGATTTCCAATCGGATTAGGACAAGTGTTAAGAAGCGGTATCAATTCAAATTTTTTTTCATCCTGTCTCTAGACAATCTAATTGCAGTCGATGTTTTTTATAGGTTCTACTTTCTTTTCGGTCATACCTGCCAGAAACACAAAGTTTTCACTATTTCTGTAGCTTTCTTCATTTATATTTTTCGCTACATCCCATACAGTGCATCGATATTCGAGAACCGACGTAGCTTTTCTACAGAAGGTCTCTGGCATTTGGTAGAAATCATCATTAACCTAGCTGTTTACACATTTTTGCATTTAAGAAATCCTCTTAGTGGTTCGAGCACATTATAAATGTTGCAGTCATTGTCGAATAATGGAATTAATTCATAGACAGTCGTCTGTCAGCATTTACAACGTTGTCGTTTTGCCGCACTTTGTTGTTCTCCAGGTTGTGCTGCATATTTCACTGCCTGCACAACGGTTGCACTGTTGTGTGATAATAAGGTAACATTGCAGTTCAGAAGGTTCACACCCATTTTTATAGCGCAGCTCTTAGGCGCCCGTTTCTGTGTTTCGCGGCGTCGCCGTCGCCGTTGTCCGTTGTGACCAGCAGTAGACACCCTTTAAGCTGCGAAACCAATGGAACGAGAGCTTGGAAAGGGGAAAGTAAAAGCGCAACCTCCTCCCCTCCTTAGCAACCGGCGCGCCAGAGGGGGCGCAGCTGTGCATAGCAACCGTGACCTCACAGAGTAGCGGTAGAACGAGAGCGCGCGCGTCGGCGGTGGCACCTACACCGCCGCTCCTTCGCCAGACGTCTGGTTCCAGTCGAGTGAGTGAGACGCATGGCTCCGAGGAGGTCCAGTGATTCCGCGCCAAGCTGCTCTGGGAAGTGGAAGTGGGTTGACCACAAGCCTTTCGCCAAGTGCACTTTAGAATTTACAAAGTGTCTTCGGTACTTTTTTGAGGAAAGGAAATGCGCAGTATCTGTCTCCCAAAGCTGCGAAACCAATAAAGCGGGGGCTTGGAAAGCAGAGTGTAAAATTTGTAAATTGGTTTTTGGGGACAGGTAAATGTCCAGTATTTGTCTCACACATCTCGGTAGACACGTGAACCAGAGGGAAGGCGCATAACTTCCCTCTTGGAACAGTTGACACCTCAATCGTGCATTAAGCTACGTGGTGGTAGTGACAGATTTGCACTGCATGCTTTGACATTGACAACGTTGTGCCAGAAACGCTGCAACCTGCCAGGTGGCAAGATGGGTGGGGACTTCAATGTAGATATAAAGACAAGCGGGAATTTCTTGCCACTTATGCGGGAGAACAACCCGTTCCTCTCGCTCGTAACGGCTCCGACAGCTGTGACAACCTCACGAAATACTTGCGCAGACCTCGTCTTTGAAAGCCAGGCACTGGTGCAGCAATTAGAGCACATATCCATCTATTTCTCCGTCCACAAATCTTCCTTTATGATAATCAAGAACTGTTAGCGGAGTGTTGCTTGAAGAAGGAATATGTGTGAAAAATAACAAGTTGTCTGTAAGTGTATACATACATGTCTTGCTCGAAGTCTTTGCCTCAATCTATCGAAAAGCTGAAATAGCTGATGAGCTGCGCTCACGTTTCTCATTAGGAAGTAACAATCGTGGCCATTTTTTTCATTTTTCTCTATACACCACAATCATCGGCAAATAATAAAGTTCGCGAGATAACACTTGTTGACACGTCATTAATATGATGAGAAATAAAATTTCGGGGAACACTTAAGCTCCGCCTTAAGGGTAGGGTGCCATGGCCTGAACAGGTGTCTTCAGTGGCCTGGGGTCCTATTTGCATATCGCTTCGGAGACTCGGACAGAGCTTTATTTTTCTAACTTTTTCCTTTTGCTTTTTCCATTTGCCACAAAACACACAGGGACTCTCTTTAACCAAGTTTAAAGAGCACTCCTCAGTGGTCGAGGGGTAGCGCGCCGGGCTCACCGAAGGAGCAGTGGTTCGAGTCAGGGCTGTTTTTCTTTCTTCTTTTTCTTTAAATCGTTGTGGGCTATTTGTATTAGCCGAACGAGGTAATGTGATTGTGATGTCAAAACATTCTCGACTGAAGTCGTAATCTCAATTTTCTCAACAAGCCAACGCCAGCCACGACACAAGGTTTTCCGCTGAATTGGACCTTTGACGCTCTCGCGTGAAAAGCAATCCTAACGCTGATTTCTGTGAAACGTCTGAGGTTACGTCAGATATGCTGATTGATACAGCATTTATACCCACCTACTGTCTCTTTAGAATTAGATATTCCTTAATATAAGCTGCTACTTTCTTAATAACTCTTGGTTGTATAATTTCTGTATCAACACATTATGAATGACGACCTCAAAAGCTTTCCTGAAATATTTGAATTTGCAGTCCGTGCCTACGCCCTTGTTTACTATTTCAAATATGTTAAGCAAACACTCTGCTCGCTGAAAACACACAAAACACCGTGTTGAAAGCCGTGTTGACTAGTATTAAGTAGCGTGCTTTCATTAAGATGAGTTGTGATGCTTGGGCATAAAATGTCTTCCAATGTTTGCAGATATTACTTGTGAGCGATATGGGTCGGCATTTACAAAGTAACTTAAGAGGCCCTCAATAAACTGGGAGAGCACCGAAGATATAAATTGAGATTGAAACTCTCTGCTGACACGTAAGTGGATGTCAAAAATTGAAGTAATGATTTATCGTGAAACAGCACACAAAAAGACAAAACACAAAGTATAGAGCAGGACGCAACGGGAGTGCACTAGCAACTGACGCGAAATCGAAAAGCACTTCCCCTCAGTGAATGCGTACGCCTCCTCTCTGCACGTATCGACAACCAAGAAACTAGAATACCTTATTATTATGAGCATGTGCTCCTGAGAAACAATAATAATAGAAAAAACAAAATACGGAAGATCGGCGAAAGGCACCGATAAGGGATTATAGCATGTGGTTACGTGAAAACATTATGAGGGCACATCTGATGAAGCCTACTTAATTTCTAGGAACGTGCGTTGCAGGCTCACCGAGGGGAAATGTTCGAGTTCGTGTCAGTTGCTGTGCACTCCCGTTTCACCCTGTTCTGTGCACTGTGTTTCGTCTTTTGTGCGTGCAGTCTCACGATGAAGCATTACGAATTGGCGCAGAGTTCAACGTTAATGAAACAAAGAACATCAAGACAAAGTTGCTTCAGCTTGTAGCATACGATGCTTAAGAGTTACGCCATTATTTGGGTCTGTAACAATGCAAGTAGTGCCTACAGCTACACCCAGAAGCGTGTGCCCTGCCCTACCTGGTTCGACGTTGGGTTGAGAATCTCAAAATGGTTTTCAAAAGTTGGCTGTACAGCAGCTGTAGTAAAAGATATGGCTACAAAAATTGCTAATAAAATTTAATATAGACGCAGCTTGAATTAGAGCTCAAGGCTAGATTGAAACTTTGTTTAGTATTTTCATTTTTGTTTTTATTTTTCTGCTAATGCAGCTTTCTATAAAATATAGTATGTTTTTTTTTGTCAGAAGAATGCAGATAAACCTAGCCTATTGAATCTGTTATCAGTTATGTAAGTAGCATTAATTAATATCTGCGAATAATTTTTTTCTTATGCCGTACAGTTCCCGAGAAGGCACACAAAACTCC
This sequence comes from Amblyomma mixtum, assembly GCF_055824585.1. NCBI lineage: Eukaryota > Metazoa > Arthropoda > Arachnida > Ixodida > Ixodidae > Amblyomma > Amblyomma mixtum. The sequence goes on along the minus strand of NC_143014.1, from coordinate 329,869,649 downwards.
AAAAATGTTGTGTTCTTAAAAACGCCAATAAAATCTCCGAAAACCGTTTTATTCGTCAAAACTTCCCTTGCGAGAAGTCTGCAGGACAAGTCCTAGTGACTAAAAAACACTTGGAACAAAACCAGATTTGAAAACCAAAACTTCTGTTTGACGTGAAAAACTGCACAGCAATGCACTTTGACAAGCATACGACGAAGAAGCGATATCGAGACGCACACACTTTTCCAGTCGACGTGACGACGAAAAAGGACAAAAATATTATTTTTGAAATCGCGAATACCCAAGTGCAATATATTTTTTTGAAGGGTAGAGAAATTCTCTATTAGGTGACCTCAAAATCTCGAAATGAAATTTTTTGAAAAATAAAACAGTCTCACCCCACCTTTATTACAGATGACGTGTACCGCCGTAAAGCGTTATCTTTGTTCTTTCATATGATTTCTTCATCGCTGCGGCAATGCGTCGTAATCAATCCGCGACCAGAGCGGATTGGAACAATTACTCACGCTCTGTAGACTCTACATGTTAAAGATTGCCATAGATATTATAGACATCGTTTCTAGACTGTGCGATATCGTGTTTAATTTTAGCACGCGGAGAGCGACAGATCCTCTTATCTGACGACTACCGAGCGCCATAGCTGCTGACGCTCAGCCGAGGTGTCTTCTGCTTCTGGGCGCTAGTTCGCCCGTTAAAAGTTTTGAGCTAGCCCGATCGTCGGTCATCTATACTCCATTTCATACATCATGTGCAACGCTGTGAAGGCTACGGAAGTAGTCCGCAGAAAAAAATAAAAAGGTGTATCACTCCGCGTTGTTTTGTGGCCGTGCGGTCTAACGCGTCGCACCGGGAGTCGACAGGCAGTGGGGGTGCGTGGGTTCAAATTCCGGATGCTGAAACTTTTTTTTCGCACATTTTTTTTCATCGCAAATTGAATTTCGCGTGACTTTAATGAGAAAACTCGTTTTGTTAAGAATCGCTTGAATATTATGGCGTGTTCAGAAATGAACTGCATGCATCTGTTCATTCGATGCGGTGAACTGTCCGAAATTCGTTGTCAATGAGCTCGCACCGGCTCTTGGTCACCAGTAGCGGTTTCCTTCCCGATTCTGCAGCATTGTGACAATAGTTTTTAGATGCATGCGAAAGGTTTGGTTTGGTTTTGTGGGGTTTAACGTCCCAAAGCGACTAAGGCTATGAGAGACGCCGTAGTGGAGGGCTCCGGAAATTTCGACCACCTGGGGTTCTTTAACGTGCACTGACATCGCACAGTACACGGGTCTCTAGAATTTCTCCTCCAAAGAAATTCTAGCCGCCGCGGCCGGGATCGAACCCGCGTCTTTTGGGTCAGCAGCCAAGCACCATAGCCACTGAGCCACCGCGGCGGCCCCGATGCATGCGAAAGGTTTGTGCGAAAGATGACGTTAATTCGTCGGGTTTAATAACACAGTGGTGAGTGCTCCGCCGTGGCCCGATTAACAAGTGGCCGTCTGCAACATTCGGGTCAAATTATTTGTACACACACCACCTCCATATGGCCTGTTTTCCCGTGTTAAGTGTTAAATTTAGAACATAGTGTTGATTCACACAGCGAGAGAAAATAGTACTGCCTCAAGAGTTAGATTTGTTGTCGTGCACAAATGTATAGGAAGGCAATACAGAGGCAAGTCAGCTTATCTCGATTTCCCTGCTCTCCTGGAAGAGCAGAAGCTGCTAAGGCAGGATTTTCGTGCAGCCAGGTAAAAAGAGTTCCGAGGTGTGGGAGCGTCAAGTAAGAATGCAGAAAAAGTTGTACAACGCTAAGTAAAAAAATTTTTCAAAAGAGCAAACAATAAATAAGTCAGGACAATAAAAAATGCTGACCCCGCAGTGTTTGTGGGAAATGGTTTATTATGGAAACAGCCAGTGGTGCTTTTTCAAGAGCCACACTATGATATGGAGCATTATCCATGACGACAATGCTATTGGCCGGATTGTTTGGGAAAAACTTGTCGGTGAATCACTTCTCAAAGTAGTTGCCATCCATCTCAGAGTGGTAGTTGCGTGGTTTCCCTTTTTTGCTCTGAACAAGTCAGCAGTGTCTTCCACGAATCCTGTTGCACTGCTCCCACCATGTACAATGATCTAACGGGCCCATTTGCCCGAAGGCGCAGCCAATCCCGTTGTTAAACCTTTCAGTAAAGCCTCCTGAGATTACTTTACAGTCTTGTCCTGCCAGATGTATTCTTTTGTGTGCCCTGCGTTGATCCAGGTTTCATCTAGGTAGACGATGCACCTGTAAATGCAAAACAACCGAGTACACGAGTCAATGCTTGTAAGTAAACAAACACGCTGCAGCATGTAAGTAGGCAACGCACTGCAACAAACGCACTGCTGACCCCTGTCTCACAAACAGCCGCTCAAAGACACTCGAGAAAAAGAATTATCTCAGCTTAATTGCTCTCTTGTTCGGGCTTATATTTCACGCCCAGGCGGCATTTGGTAGCCAGTTTATATTCACTGTACGTACTTGACTAATTCGGCAACGTTTGGAATCTCTTCACTCGCGGCGACTGCGAACAAAAATTGCCAACGTTCGCAGCAACTCGCACCACCGGAGCAACGGGCAGTGTACAGTGGGTGTCCATTCGTTCCTAACGGTGACGACGAGATGGCACTACCCATTGCAGTGCTACATTTTTGGCAGTTTTGCTGTTTTTGCTTGCCGCACCAATTGGGATTTAGCGATTTAATCTGACCCATGCAGACACGTGCCCCACCGAAACGTAGCGCAAAACTGGTCGTGAAACATCACCACTACGCAAAAAGTCGGCAACAGCAACGTGGTTAAGACGATTTCTTCGAAATGTGTTATCCTGAAGCAACACTCACTGTTCCGACTACGAGGTTGCAAAGCTAACATCAAGCTCTGTTTGAAGCCAGTCTAAACGTGCTGCGTAAGAAAATAAGCAAGGAACGACCGGTACCTGCCCTGTCCTCGGAATTCCTTGATCGCCCGCAGGTACCTGCGGCGCCAGGTAATGATGTCACTTCGCTCGATCAGTGCAAGATTCCGTTTTCTTTTATGAAATGTGAATCCGATGTCCTTCATCAACCTCCACAATGTGGTTTTCTTGAAGTTGGGCAGGTCGTCGTCCTCATTGCCAGCCTTTAGCACACTGCCCAGTGTGGGGACTTCCCTCTTCGCGTACATACTGTGCACTTTCAGACGGATGGCATGGACTGCGAAGCTGTCATTCTTGACTATTCGCGAGCTCGAAATCTTCACGTCGCGAGGTGTTTTCTTCGGAGACGCCACAGGCCCGCACAGACGCTCCGCCTTGATTTTGGCAACGCTACGGGGAGATACTCCGGTGTCCTGGCTCACAGCACTCAGTACTTCCCGAGCAGACTTCTGCGGAAAACGGATCCTGGTGCGGCAGAACACATTCGCAATTACTTGCTTGGCGTGCACGAATCTTCGGAAAATGCGTACAGGACTGCTGGCCGCGGCCGCTGAGCAGAACGCCATTTTCTCAAAAGTAAAAGGGAGGCGGACGGAAAGAGTAAACACGGCGGCCAGCGGGGACAGCGAAAACGTGAAATGGAAAAAGACGACAAACGCAAAATACAAAATCACAGATCTCGACCGATTCGCTCGCAATAACACCGTTTTTTTGCGACGCTGATGACAAATGTATTGCCCACGAAGCCTGTCGGCAAAGCATTTGCTATTTTTCGCTCACCACAAGCAACGCACGATTTTCTGACACGGATGCAGGCTGCGCAAAAAAGAGCGCTAGCTTTGACAGCGTTGCACCTGATGTATGAAACGGAGTATAAACCCCTGCCTATCGTCACAGCCACGACACAACCTGAGACGCCGGACAACTGAGGTTAATCCATGGAGTTTCTTACTATTACCTAGAGGGAAAGCTGGCGGCGCTGCACTTCAGCCACCATGGACGCTCAAAGCATCATGGGGCGATGAGCTACTTGTTGCGAGACAGTCGTAATTTTTTTGGAAACACAGAGTGGTGCTGCTAAGATGTTTCATTCCGAAAACGCTGTTCGTGTGTGCGCAGACGACTTTCGCACGAATGCAGTGTGTAAAAACCATAGCAGTAAAACCGCAACGACACACAACGCCAATAAAAGGTTTAACTTTTCAAAAATGCCATTAAAAAACCTCTTAAAGTATTTAAGCAACAAATTTTTTTCTGAAAACTTATTTCCTTTTAAAAGCGCGCCTGTTGGGCACAAAATGTTAGTTTTTATAGAGTTCAATACTTGGCCAATAGGAGAGCGAGTCGTCTCTTATTTTGGGCAAACTTTGCACTTTAAGGCTTTTCTGCTCATTTGTTGCAATTTACAGACAGCATATTGAATGTTAGGACATTCGTATTTATCGATCAGCTTTATTTTTGCATTATTTTTTGGGAAAAAGTTGTAGTTCTGCAGTCGGTAGCTCACCGCCCCATGATGCTTTGAGCGCCCATGGTGGCTGAAGTGGTCACGAGGGGCCTCTATTCAAACTCTCATAGACGGGTTGCCAGCTTTCCCTCTAGGTAATAGTAAGAAACTCTATGGGTTAATCAGGGCAAGTGAAGCAATTTAATACCGGTCAGACAGTTTCGTCCTGGCGAAGTATTTTCGCACATTCAATGTTTGTTTCTTTGGTGAAAAAGAACTTGAACAATTCTAAATTTGAAAAATAAATGATGCCTAAGTGTTTTTGAGAGTATTTTTTCTGCTTTCAGAGCTAGAAACTTGATTGAACATGAAAGTTCTCTACGACAGCAAACGCTTCCTCTTGCGCTCATCCGCTCTAGGTCGCCGTCTCCGCTTTTTAAAGAAGTGTGCTTTTCAATTTCTTTGTACAAAAGGCCGTCACAAAATGGAAGCGCCTCCCACCTTCCAGCATTTGTATTTCACACGCGTTATCTGAAAATCTGCAACAGTTACCACTAACCCGGCTAAATGGCTTCTTTCTTAACCATGCACTGCAGCGTGAATGTTCGCTACCTGCTGTGGAGTTGTGCAGGGACAAGGGCTTCAATGATACGGATTTTACTGCAAGTGGGGCTAAAGGCGATAAAGGAGGAATATCTTGAAGTGGCTGGCCGACAACAATAAGAGCAGGAGCCTTTTCTGGTTCCTGCAAGAAAATAGAGAAGCGATAAGGGGATTGCGTACGAGTCTGAAGCAAACCATATGGCGTAATTTTGGCAAAGATGGCATGTCTACTAGAATTGCAGGAACTGCTGCAATCACACTAGACTTATCAATAACAAGCCCGGAATTGTGTGCAGAGCATGCCGTATATGTTATGAACCATTCCATAGTAAATATTTCTCTTGGCAATTCTGTACAAAAATCTGTTGGACAGACTAAAGCTTGTGCATCTGTCATCGCACTGATATCTACAAAATCTATGAAGTACGAAGTCCATTTTTGCGTGCTCATCTATAGTCGAGTACAACTCAGGAACGAAGTAGCATGTGCCCCTCATGGGCGGCCCTCCAGCAAAAAGCATCGAGCGGTTCTCATGGCGCAGCGGGATGGGAGTGGACATTGTTAATCGGTGGCTAATTCCCTTCTTCCCGCCAGTCGTCTTCAATGTCAGGCAAATCAGAGCAAGGGGATTAACCACAACGTCATAACAATGGGTCGAATCTACTGGCTTAAAGGCCTACTTTAAGGGGCATGTTGCACCTCGTTCTTGAGTTGTACCCGACAATCAACGCTTTCGACTCATCATCAATTCGTTAAACCTAAGTGACATTGGAGAACAAAGTTGCAGATCTTACCACTCTCTTCCTATTCATTCGCCTAATGGTTATCACAATTTTGCCGCTTGGTAAATGCTGAGCGCTTCTCTAGCGGGGAAAAAAACGCCTATACTATCCGATGAAACGTTGTGCCCTCAACATCATTGGTCCTCCTATTTCTTGGTGGTTGAAAAATTTCCGTGCTCCAAAGCACTGAAACAAATATTGTGATTATCGCATTGCCAGACATACGCCGAAATAAGCCGAAAAATTTTGGTATGTCATTTACCCTTACCGAACCTACTTACGAATGGAATCGACAACGTCGCCGCGGTGGCTCAGTGGCTATGGTGCTCGGCTGCTGGCCCGAAAGACGCGGGTTCGATCCCGGCCGTGGCGGCTGAATTTCTTTGGAGGAGAAATTCGAGGCCCGTGTACTGTGCGATGTCTGTGCACGTTAAAGAACCCCAGGTGGTCGAAATTTCCGGAGCCCTCCACTACGGCGTCTCTCATAGCCTTAGTCGCTTTGGGACGTTAAACCCCATAAACAAACAAACAAACAAACAAACAATCGACAACGCTACATTACATAGCTAATGTGCACATGTAGTAAATTATGTGTTTTTGAGATGGTGTTCAGTGCTATAGTGGCGGGTTAGCCTGATTTTCCTAATTATTAGCATTTAATGATATATCCTGGGGCATCCAAGCTTGATGTTGTAGGTAGAATACTTGACTCCATTAAGATTTCAATCTCCGCTGGTTTTGATTGTATGAATGGGACATTACAAATAATAAATTATTTTTAGACTTTTCGCTGAGTGAAATGTTTTGCACCCATCTGATAATTTTGACCTACCAGGCGGCTGGAATGTAGGAAAGGCGGTTCCTGCATATATGTGAGGAAATAAACAATATTTTAAATAACCGGGCATAGCAATCACCGCAATCCATTTAGGTTTAGAGCACATGCTGCTTTACCACATTCTCAGTTTCGTAGAGTATACTTTATTTTTTGCAGCCTTTATTGAATGACTTAGTAAAGCAAGGAAATTGACCTTCGTTTCATGCAAAACACAGTCACTTGTATTTACTCATAAACTTCACGCAATTTTACATCATCATTCCATCGGTGGTTGTGTTTGCTTTGATTTCTTAAAAGCATACAAGTGCAAAGTTAACTGTCGTCTTCTGCTGCATGATAGGCCTCAACACTAAAGTTCTGCAATGGCTTCACCATTTCTTTGGGCTTCGTCAGCAGTACGTTGCAGCCAATGATGTTACCTCCACCTGCTATTGTGTCTTTCCTTGCGTCCCTGAAGGCACTGTCTTATGGCGTTACTCGTTCTAACCTTTTAAAAGCCGTGCCTAATAATGGTTATTATGTACAATTATTTGTTGTCTGTAATTTTGTATTTTTTTTTGGGGGGGGGGGGGATTGGGAGATGGGGTGGAAATAAAACAAACAGTGACAAGCACACAATTCAAACTTAGTTCTACTCTATTTTATCTTGTCGTAGAAATCACAATGTGTCGTTCAGCGGTGACGAGTGCCAATTTCTGCAGTTTTTTTTTTCATATTAGTAAAAGACTTACCCGCTGAATGACGTGTTGCTCAAATCGGTTACAGTGTAGAAGCAACAAGTGTTCACATGGCCTCTAACCTTGGGTGGAAGGCACGCTTAGAGTACATAACTAATTCAGCTGATCACTGGCCGGGATACCTGAAACGAAAATATCACGCATCCCTCACAAAACGCCACCCGCACAAGGACGTGCGTCATAATTCTGGGATGCCCGCATTAAAAACCTTATTAACCAATTGGATCCATAACGCTTTGTTGTATTTAAGTAAAGTAAGGGTAATAGCTTGTGGGGTTAAAACTGGGGGAGATGAACACGTTCTCCCCGTTTAACCGCTACTGACATAGTTCAAAGCCGCGCAGACCCCACCCCGTGGTCGCGAACGCTACCGAGCGCACGCCGACCACGGTGGGCCGTGCTCTGCGGGAAGAAAGGAACGACACACTGGCTGACACAAACAAGGCATTTATTGCTATAACAACAATAACGCCAGCTAGCAACAAAATACACTGAGTAATCGAGGATGTCCGACTCACCAGCAAGGCTACGAGCGAACGTTCGCCCACGGTAGGGCAAAGGGATAAACTCCGAGGCCCGACGGGATGGGCTCGGCGGGAGCAAGTTCCGTCCAAGAGGCGCCCGCGGCGAAGAGCGGAGTGGCGCGCGGAAACGTCCGCTTGCGTTCCCGGTGCCGAGCAGAAGAGAGCGAGCCTTCCCCCGCGCGCGAGTGGCAAAACACGCCATCCGTGGCGCTGCTGTCGCTGCGACGCGAGCGCCCTCCCCTGTTAGTTAAAGTAACCAAAACTGAGAAGAGCGCGTTTCGGAGGAGCTAACAACAGTGGGGTGCGCAATGCGGGAAAGTGAACGCAGGGGACGAAGGCGTCCCCACAAGCTATGAAATCTTCTCTTGGCGTAACATCATTTAAACCACACGTAGAATTGCACACCTGAACATTTTTCAGGAAGTTTTTCAGCCCAAGTTCATTTTGTATATGGTGCGCATTCCTCCTTCTTTTGCTAAAACACGTATAGATAAAAAACGTGAAGTCGGTATTACTCCACGAAAATGAAGGACCGTCTCACGATAAAAGACACTGAATAAAAGACACTGCTCAAACTTCACCCAGTTACACTTATTCTTTTTCTTGTTGTTGTTGTTACCGCCTAATTCAGCCTTGCGCCCTTCATTATTGACCAACGTTGTATTGTGATGTATCGTTTTTCATTTTATTGTATTGCATTGTTTTGTTGTATTAACGTATTATTCTCAGTTGCATTTGCTTTGTCCCCCCCCCCCTTATGTAATGCCTCAACAGACGCCTTTAAGGGTAAAATAAATGATGATGATGATGATAACTTATTCTAGGTTCTTCTCGCGACTGAAGCAACCTTTTCTCTTGTTTTACGACAATTTGTGGTACCTTTTTTTAAGTTTCATTCTTCTGATTTGATTTATGACGCTTTATTATTTCTGTCCTCTGTTTGCATTAGCATTTTGTTCTGTTGAACTTCGTACTTATTCTCTTTGCTTTCTATCTGGTTAGTATTCTCGTTCTTCGCTTTTTCTGTAATTTGATAAAATAGAATAAATGAAATAAGGAGCACAAAAACAAAGGAAAAGTTTACACTCGATGACGCATCTGAATCATAGTTACCCATATTTTACTCAAAATCATATTTTGGCATTTTTTCTCTCTATACCCATCGCTCTATAAGTTTTTGTTGGCCCTGAGAGTACAGAAATAAAAATATAAACGAAAAACTTCGAAAATCGGGGTGGTATTCAGTGCGGTAGGATTCACTGTCTGATCAGTAGCTATCAAACACTGTAGGCTACCTTCTAAAACTGCTCTCTCACAGATAGTTGTTCAATGCGCGGTGCGCGCAGTGCCAAAGCATTATTTTGTGCTCTGCAGATGAAAATGACTTCATATTTTGTAAGGAATAAAACTGCTGAAAAATCGACGCAACATTCAAGCAAAAACTGGCCTTTTTTTTTTCTCTAAATAATCTCGAGTTTATGCCCCTTCACACCAAAACACTAATCTGCATTGCACAACACTAAGCGAAAGTTTTCTTAGTGTGTAAAAGGAAACCTCCAAATACCGTGATTTATTATTACCACTTTTAATACTATTACAATTTGCCCGTCCATGGGCTCGTGGATCACTGCATGTCTACATTCCAACTGCCATGTGCATTGTGTGTCATAAGCCACAGTCATGCAAGCCAACTCAAGGCTCAGACCGGCATGTTTGGGCTACAACTCACTTGTTGATGATAATAAAAATAATTATTCTTATGGGGCGTGGATGTGGATTTCCTGGCGCATAAGGATCTTAGGCTCTCATGCGCCAAGCTCAAGGTATGGGAAAAAATTATTGGTGCGATTATAATGAATAAAATTATGTCGACGACTTCGGGCTTGTTCATTGTGCCTCAAGATGGCCCTTAGTATGGACAGATGTGCTGACATATAAAATTACTGAGGCATATTTAAGACTGAAAAACGTTTTTTCTAACGAGCCCTTTCCAATATGGGCCCTTCTCGCTCCTCACGTCCCATCTGCGACCCGTAACATAGACGGCTTTCGCACGCTTGCACTGACTCGAACTCGCCTCATGCCCACGTGGAATGCTTAGCGCGAATGCTTCCTACGTGGGAAAGACCACTTGTACTGCCGGCCAAATCTTTAGCTGGCGTGCGCGACGGCCGCTTTTTCTGCGCTCCTGCATTTTGCGACGAAGAAAATTTGCGGAAAGCTCAGTATTAGGCACGGGCTCAGTGAGCCTGTGCTTAGAGTTGATATTTTCGCAAGTTTGCTCCGTCATAAGCTGCAGGAGCACAGAAAACGCGGCCTTAACGCACGCCAGCTAAATATTTTTCCGGGGTTACAAGCGGTCCTTCCCACATTGGAACCATTCGCGCTAAGCATTCAAGGCAGCGTTTTCTGTTTCTTACTGGCGCTCATCCTTGCAGAGCTTCAAGCCGGGGACAAGGCGAAGAAGAAACGATGCCGTGCGGCTTTCTCCCACGCCCAAGTGTTCGAGCTGGAGCGCCGCTTCAGTCACCAACGCTACTTGACGGGACCGGAGAGGGCGGACCTGGCACACGCGCTCAAGCTCACTGAGACTCAGGTGTGTAAAGGTGTTTTGTGTTTCGGTGTTATGCTCACAGAAACCGCCCCAGACATGTACAGGGCCGAGATACTACGGCTCTCAAGGTAACGGGTTTCCAAAACCAACACTGGTTCAATTCTCCGCATGTACTGATGTTTGTATTTGCACCGACAGTTGTACATGGAACTGACCTCGAGATAAATGACGGATTCATCGTATATTGTCATTGAAAACTGTCGTTTCGTCACTTTCTAAGTGGTTGTCCTTCTCATCAATCAATACGACACAGCTGTCGGCCAGGACGAAGAAAAAAAAAGAATTTTCACATCATTGCAAAAAAAAAAAATACAGACAGCACTGCTGCACTAGTTTTTTTTTATCACTGCTGGTAAAAAAATCAACGTGACACAAGGCGAGGGGGAAACAAAGACGATGAGTGTCACGCTCGTGGGTGTGATCTGTCTTGAACGTGCCCTTTGTGATGACGTGATCGCGATCTGCCCATTCAGCAACTGGCCCTGTATGGTTGTGTGACCGAGGGCTTGGTTCACTTTACGATCGGCAGCGGTGACCTTACAAATGACTTCCTCGAGAACGATAACATTGACCATAGAGACAGCGCGCACTTAACAGTCGGTGGTGTATGCGGAAGAGCGCCCAAGGAGGAAAGCGGCGGGTGGTAGAGCTATAGCACAGATGAAAGTGGAATAGGAGGTTGGTTGGTTTATGGGGTTTAACGTCCCAAAGCGACTAAGGCTATGAGAGACGCCGTAGTGGAGGGCTCCGGAAATTTCGACCACCTGGGGTTCTTTAACGTGCACTGACATCGCACAGTACACGGGCCACGAATTTCTCCTCCAAAGAAATTCAACCGCCGCGGCCGGGATCGAACCCGCGTCTTTCGGGACAGCAGCCGAGCACCATAGCCACTGAGCCACCGCGGCGGCAGGAATAGGAGGGTATGGTGAGAGAGAAGAAAGCCTGTGAAGGAAAGCGAAGGAGCAAGGTATAACGAGTGTGGTGTAATGTGCCACGCTCCGTCACAGTGACTGTTGAGATATGCCGCCCAAGCAGGAGCTCCTGGCTTAGGCGCCAGGGCAAGCTCCGCGCGCTGCCGAAGTAGAGCAATGGGATCAGTGCCGAGGCCGAGCGCTGCCTCCGTGAACACGCGGCAGTCCGTGTGACAGATACTGCGGCTATGTGCTGCCGCCGCTAAGAGGCGGCAGTTCTTGGAGCCGACGTGGCTACTATGCCTTGCCGCTGCGTAGTCCCTGCCGTCTGCGCCGCCGAGGCCGAAGACGAGCGCAAGTAGAGTCTTCCAAAGATCGAAGGCGCCGCAAAAGCATTTAATCGCCATTTTCAGAACAATCTATTCGGCACCGCGAATTCCTTCTGTGATCAGCTTCAGTTCGAGTACCTCCTGTAAAAGGCGAAGGTGGGCTAGTTGTTGGCTGGCAATGGAGTGCATATTGCAACCGCGCAAAACGGCAAGGGACGTAGAAAGAGAAGTTTATTTTTTTCTGCTTTAACATAGAAAATACAAAACAAAACAGATGAACTTAATGCTCTGATCAGTCAAGCACATGCTCAGTGACGCAGCACTGAGCACGTCAGTAATGCAGTAGAAATGCCGATACTCGACCGCCGCGCAGGACGATAAAGTATGTCGACCATTTGCGCAAGAACTCAGCCTCGCTCATTGACAGAGCGTCCATGCATGCTTGTTCAAAGAGGCGCGTGCGCAGGCGCTGCAACATTGGGAACATTGTTCTTTGCGGACGCCCATTTAAGGATGCCACTCCACGCTGCCGCCACAAAACAAACATGCCGACACACAAGAGCATATTTTGAAACACTTCGGGAGAACTAGTGCGCGCTTCCAGGCGGGTTAAAAACATGCGTGACACTAATGTCCAAAAGGTGCGCGCAACTACACACTCAAACATTGCGTGCTGCAAAGTTTCAAGCAGACCGCACTGCGGGCATCGGGCGGAGGGCGCCACGCCCCACGCCGCAAGGCGGTCTCTTGTGGGCAGGACCCGCCAGCCTCGCAGCCAGCCGAAGTCCCTGACATCTGCAGGAAGCGTAGCTGAGGTCAGTTGGCGCCAGCGTGCCCGTCTCGTTTTCTGGAGTTGTTCGCGGGTCAGCGCAGCGACCGTTAGTGCTTCACACATTCTGGAGGGCGGGGTTTCATCAACATCCAGATCGGGAACGCTGGCAGTCAACGACGTCAGTGTGCGACGCACATTAACGAAAAATGCCGGCGGCTGCTCGGCTGTAGGGCCAACCACGTGTTGTGAAAAAAACACGTTACGCGCTGTACCCAGAAAATATGTGAGGAGTGTTCTCCCGGGATAGTCTGGGTTGCGTACAAGATCTCGTACTCCTCGCAAGGCGAGCACATTGCACATGGTGCGTATACAAGGTATACCAAACCCACCCATGTACGATGGAAGGCGCATGAACATTCGTGACACAAGTTCGGTTTTGCCCGCCCAAACGAAAGAGCCACAGGCCGAGGTTAGCCTGCGCGCAAACGTGCGCGGTGGGTTTGCGACGCGGGCGACAAAAAAACATGCGGCTAGGATTGTGGACTTAACTATATAGCAGCGCTCTGCCATTGAAAGGCGGAAAGTTGACGCCACCGAGAGGCGTTTCTCAGCGTTCGTGCGGAGGTTAGTCCAGGTTTCGCGGGCTACTTCTCCGCTGGCGAGGAATACTACTCCCAGGACTTTCACTCCCTGCACCCACTCCACCTCGCCCGCAAGGTTCGGTGTGAAGGTGCCAAACCTTAGTGCCTTGCTTTTTCCCCTGTTCAATAGGGCCCCAGATATCTCGCTGTACTCGAGAAACAGCCGCGAAAAAGCGGCGTAGCTATCCTCGTCCTTGAGGAAAAGCGACACGTCATCGGCGTAGGCCGATACCTTGATTTGGCCCTCGCCAGGCAGAGGGAAGCCGCGTATGGATGGGCTGTCGTTAATGCGCCGGATGAGTGGATCCAGGCACAACACGAAGAATGCTGGGGAGAGAGGGCATCCTTGCCTTATGCCCCTGGTGACTGAGAAGGGAGCGCTCTGGTGGCCGTTTACGGAGAGACGAGCATTCAGGTCTGCGTAAAGTAAGCGCAGCCTGCTGACAATTTGCGGAGGGAATCCGAAGGCTTCAAGGACTCCGAACAGATACGAGTGTTCCACCCGATCGAATGCTTTCGCCTGGTCTAGTGAAACAAAGCACCCGCTGAAGCCCGTCCTGCTGGCAAATGTGAACAGGTCTCTAGTGAGTGCCAATGCATCAAACACAGAGCGGTCAGGCACGCTGCTGGTTTGAGCCCGGTGGATTAGGTGAGGTAGGATCGTCCGCATTCTTGAGTTCAGTAAAGATGTGACTATTTTGTAATCTGCGTTTAAGAGGCTTATGGGCCGCCATGCTTGCGGGTCGGAGGGGTCACCGCCCGCTTTCGGAATGAGTATGATGCGACATTCGCGGAAAGAGTTTGGACGTAACCCATCCGCGAGGAAGCCGTTGACCATCTTCAGGAGCGCTCCTTGGATCTCGTAAAAAAAGTTTGAATAAAAACTTGTTGGAATGCCGTCTGGACGAAGAGACGAAGAGAGGAAAGCACCGGACAAAACGCGGAACTTCAACTAAGGTTTACTACAAGGAAAACGACATTTATACTAGATACATAATCGCACCTGATAAACAGCAGACACCATCACATTATACAGGCATGTGGGGGCGCGTGGCGCAAGTTAGCATGTAGATAGTTGAATTCTTTCTTAGATAACGTTATTGAAGTGGTGCTTATGCAACGGTCATTTTATTTTTTATGCAGTAGGTTTCAAAAATTACGCTGATAAAGTGGGTCGCTAATTTTTTCAGGACAATTCTGTCGCGGAATCTGGGCGTGCAGTTAAGACAATGACGACAATGTTTTGCCAGTTCACCGCCCCAAGCCAAAAATTCAACGACTGCGCGGTGCTCCTCAAGTCTACCATTCAGGCAACGTCCAGTTTGCACTGTGTAACAATTCCCACATGTGACAGGTATTTGGTACACCACCCCATTTTTGCAGGGAACGAACCTGTCTACGTGCTTAGGCGGCACTCATTATTTTTTTTTCGATTTCTCCGCACCATATTGAACATGCCCGAAAGCTTTTTGGGTGCCGTGATGACCACCGGGACATCACATTTCATCGCCACTTTTTTGAGGATATGGGACATCTGGTGGAAGTACAACATAGCCACGGGTCTCCGGCGTTACGGCTCTTCACTTGGGCAGTGCTTCGGTGGGCATCGAGCTTCCTTGGCAATGGCATCTATCACCGAGGTGACCATCTCACAAGGAAAACCAGCCCTATTCAGTCGTTGTAACTGAAATTGCACGCTCTCCTGCATTTCATGTGGGCAAGACTTGTCAAGAGCGGCGCGCAGGCAGTATTTTGCTCTTTTTCTTTTTATAAGCTTTGAGTTGGCTGACTGGTGGTTTAGAATACATTTTTTTGAGCGAGGCTGGCACCTCCAGCACACCTGGGTTCCACTAGTACTAGTAACAATACAGTTGTCCAAAAACTGCAAGCATCCCTGCGATGGGAGCTCGTACATGAAGCTTAACTCAAAGGAACACTCACTGAAGATTTTAAGAATTCGGTTCACTACTGGTTTGGTTTGGTTTGGTTTATGGGGTTTAACGTCCCAAAGCGACTAAGGCTATGAGAGACGCCGTAGTGGAGGGGCTCCGGAAATTTCGACCACCTGGGGTTCTTTAACGTGCACTTACATCGCACAGTACACGGGCCTCTAGAATTTCTCCTCCAAAGAAATTCCAGCCGCCGCGACCGGGATCGAACCCGCGTCTTTTGGGTCAGCAGCCGAGCACCATAGCCACTGAGCCACCGCGGCGGCCGGTTCACTACTGTAATAACCCCTTCTGGAGATACCCCTTTCATGAAAATAGCACAATCGTCTACATGTCTGAAAATCTTAGCCGAGTGGGCTGTGTAGAGGCTTGCAGTGATTCACTTGTCACAATATGATAAAATATGTCGGTTAACAATGGGGCAATACATGAACCCATACACACACCATGCTTCTGAATGAAATTATTTTCCTCAAAATTAACTATGGTCGAAGCAAGATAAAAACGGAGCATTTCTACAAAGTCATCCACACTCATGCCACATGCGTTCTGAAAAGCCACTGAGCCGTAGTAATCTATGGTATCCTTAAGAGCACAAAGCAGTTTGTCTTGTAGTATGGAACAAAAAAAGGTGAGCGACGTCAATTGAAAAAAATAGACAATGATTCACCTCAATCTTCTTGGTCACTAATGAATATGATGAGCTCTGCAGAATTCTGAATCCAGAACGGGTCCTCAAAGCAGAGCATGCGTAGGTGTTTTTAGAGAAACTTCAAGACTGCCCCCTGCCACGTGTCACGTTCGGATACAATGGCTCGAAAAAGAGCATCTTGTTTGTGGGTCTTGGCGGAAAAGAAAATGCAAAGTGCTCCGCTGGACGCACCTTTGACGGTCGAACAGTGCCTCTCTAGATTACATCTTTCACACAAACCAAGTTTCTTCAACTTAGCGGCGCTAAACTTCGAGGGTGAGAAGTTTTTTATAACGGCTTCTCTCGCTTTTTGACGATATACCGAATTAGGCACAACAGCAAAGCTACCCTCTTTATCAGAGATCATTAAGGCAAGATCATACTAGTTAAAAAAAAGGTCGGAATGGCCGGTTGGTCTGATCGTATAGCACTTCACATCTTCGTACGCTCGTCCAGCGACACGTTGCCGTTTGGGGCAGCCACTCCAAGCTTCTTGAGAAGGAAAAAACTGATTTAATGAAGACAGATCAAAATACAAACACTTAGAGAAAAGGCGGTTTAAAAAAGGGCTGTCAAAAAAGGCTTTTTAAAAGAAGGGCTGTACAAAAGCGGCCGAGACTGGGACTCGGCGCGCTCGTCTCGCTCTTTGTTTGAAGCGGTTTTTATCCCCGCGATAATTGGGCGGAGCTTTATTAAACCTGCTCTCGCCCAATTCCAACCAATACTGCTGCGATGGCACCGTACATGCAAGTGGGCGGAGCCCAGTGCTCGCCAGAGCCCGACTCTAGAGGCTCCAGTAAGTCCACTGCTTAGCTATACCAGAAGTCGCCGACCTTACTGACCCCCCAGCCACTTGACGGTCGTCGGCCACTTGCGGCCCCGACAAGGCTGTTCGCGGTCTTTCTCCCCAATCCCCGCGGGCTTGGAGAGCGTCCGAAGCGCGCGACGCTCTGTCATCATTGTTAACCCCTCCCGACTTCAGACGACACGGTAGGGGGGGAATTACCTACTGGCGCCGTAGGCTTCTACCTTAACAATACTACTTAAGGTACTTTTTTGCATGAAGTTTTGTTTCTGTTGCGACCGCTTCGTCTAAAGAGAATTTACACCTTCTGAAACGCACCACCTTTTTTCCTCCTCTGGGCCACGTCTAGCGATGTTTTCGACAAGCGACAACGGCTCTACCAGGGAATCCTGAGGTTCTGTGCAGAACTCAAGACCTTTGGACAATACCGAATCAACATTTGTAGGTACACCACAGTCACCAATGTATGAAGCTTTACCTGGCTACAGATTTTTCTTTCTCCGACTTTTAACCTAATAGAGGAGCTCGGGAAGGCTTAGGGACCACAGAAATTCAGTGATTAAGCTACACACGAGAGTACCTTCGATACACGGTAACACAGTTCTCCGCTCCCCCAAATTGGGATGCAGCGAGGAACCGTAGGCAACCTTGACGATGTTGGACTTGCCTCCATAGTTCGGGCCGTAGTGTCTTCATCAGTCTGGCAGAATGCCTTTGCGAAGGGATACACGGGAGAATGCCCCGTGCCCCGTGCGATTTGATGCCCCGTGCATCCCCTCGAAAAGGCATTCTTCCAGACTGATGAAGACACTACGGTCCGAACTATGGAGGCAAGTCCCACCATCCAGAAACTCAGGCAGTAGCTGAAGGAAAATGCGATGGCGAAATCAAATTAAAAGAAACCATATGGGACAGCAATCAGCGTTCAAGAAAAATGCGCGAACACTACTGCGAACGCAGATTTGTCGCCTCATATTGTATATGGACCGACTAATTTTTTTTTCAGACGTTCAATACAGGCGTGACACTTCATTTTCAACGCGCGCGCGCTGAAGGAGGATTGAAAGAAAGCTTCGAATGCCGGGATGATCTGGTTGCGAAGGCCTCTGCGAAAAATGAGATTACGCTAAACAAGGACTGAAAGAAAATGTTTAATTACATACCATGTGAACGCAAACACAGCACTATGCACAGCTAATGCACAGTGGAATTGGCTGTTATGGCGTGACTGGTTGCGGTTGTTCTGGCGTCAGTCGGAGTAAGGTAGACACATCGAGCCCGGGCTCCTGCGGAACAGTGGTATGCCGGACATGAAGGCAGAAATGAGTCAATGCGGCAAGAGAGCGGTGCGAAGTGTGCATGTCACGTCTCCCTTTCACCAAAATAAAAAAAAATGCAGGCAAGCATGCAAGTTACTAAGACCGACGAATAATTTGTGGATGTTCCGTCAGCCCTGTTACATGTATCCAATGACCAGTAAAATTACCATATAAGGCGATCACTATTTGTAGGCGCCCAGGCATCGAACGATATAGAGCTGTCACTAAGTGTGAGAAGTTAAGCCTGAGCTGTTCTAACGAGAGTTGTTCACAACCTACGACGGCAGTGACTGCAGCAGCTGTGGTTATCCGGGGGCCTTGGTATTGGCCAGCGATTTCTAGTAGCAGGTATGTACTAAGCGGATCGCCTTGCTGTGTTGCTGCTTTCTGCAAATATAACGCCAAGAGTTGCCGCAGAAGGAAGAAAGTTTATGGTTCGCTTCTTTTAGAACTTCATTCTTAGCGGAAATTATGTGGGCAATGTCGCAGCCGCACGGAAAAGTCGAAACCAGCAGTCACTCGTTCTATTCGCGCCTTTCGAGAAGACAACTGAAGCATAGCGGCGCGAGCACTCTGGTTGTCATATAAAGTCAAGGACGAGGAAGAAGACCGGCTAACCATTGCTGCTGGAGCTGCCGTACTCTCCACCACTGCTGAAGAATTGCAGTACGAATTGGGAGTTCCGGTCTCTCTGTACGCCGTAAGGCGATTATTAAGGAAAGCCGGGCTGCGCCAGTGAGTGTTCGCTTCAGATGCCGGATCTGAGGGCTGGTAGCTCCAACTGAAGCTTGAGTTCGCACGGGCCATTTATCAGCGGACAATGGACGACTGGTCTCAGTTTGTCTTCATGGCGGAATCCACTTTCAGTACCCGATGGGATCAAGAGCGGCGCATTTGTCGGCCGGTGAAATTCAGGCAGTCAAAAATTATCGCATATCCTGATAAAAACTATTACTCTTCCATTATATGCGTTAAAATGCCACGATACGATAGCTTTTTCGGAGAATTGTTTATGTAATGGACCATATTTTCGACTATAAATGCTTCGCTCTGGTTCAAGGGTATTGTTTGTTTTCTTGCAGCATATATTGCGCCAGTAGCGTTTAAGCGGAGATTATAGCGCCAATTTTCGCGTGATCTGGACAGTCGTTTAATGACCTACAATAGCGCCAATTCTCGTGTTTTACTCCGAGAAATTTCACGCACATTCGGTGCTCAGCCAGTACATGCACCACTTATACAAGAACTAGCGACTGTGAGCAAGCTGGGTCAGTTATATTTCTCATGCGCTTTGCTATCTCACCCCCCCCCCCCCCCCTCCCCTCCCTCCGTCCCTGTGTGTGGTACACACGGCGTGCTATTAAGTGGCCGACGTATCGTCGCTGTCTGGCACGCCGCCTCGAAGCACTTTGACTCCTAGTGAGCATTTGCAGGCTCATCAGCGCGGCTCACTACAGGTACATCGTAAAGTTCACTCTGGTGCCTTACATCCTTGATGGCCCATTTTCAGACGAGATGTAGTGGTTAATACATGACGACAGCCCCTCTGCACACTGCTCGCCAGTGTAGAAAAAGATGAGTGCCGCTGACGCGAAGTTCACTGGGGCATTAGCCACGCAGAGTACGCGGCTCGCGGGCATATCTCATGGAATTGTTGGCAAGATTTTTAAGGTTTTACTGTTTCTTCCATACAGAAAACAAATCAAGCATTTTCTTTCCGTTTGATTGTAGCGTAAGCACTTATTTCACGCAACCTCAATTTTTTTGCGACCAAGAGAAGTTGGTCATCCTCCTAACTTCCGGAGCATTGTCACCTTTTTTTTTCAGCATGCGCCAGTTGAAAATGGAGGATCGCGCCTGGCAAGACCGTGATAACAAAGCCCCACCTGTATGGACACTTCCGAGGCGTACATGCGAAGCGCCTACGCGCACGGGCGTCTGCTAAACCGATAATACGCGCGAGGCGCGAGCATGGCGCAGATATTTGACAGTGTCAAATTTTCGCGCCCGCGATCGCACGCGCCGGAAGCAGCTCGCCGGTTTGTGGCCGACGTGCACCAATGAGAGCACAGCTCTCGCAACATGCGGTACGGCCTTTTGCGCCATTTCTTCGTTGTTTCTTCGGTTGCCTGGGCTGCGCCGATAGCCCCAGAATCATACAATAAACAACAAATTTCTCTTTTCTGCCGTTGAGACGCGGCGCTCGCTGTGGCTAGCGATCTATCGGATTCATAAAAAAATGCTCGTCAAGGCAGCACAGTGGAGAGAAGTGGCGGCGGACGTACTGCCGGGAGCACCTCACAAAGGTAGGCATACACTTTTCTCATGATGAGCACTTCATGGTTTAAATGTGCTTCAAACTTTTCACGTTGCACTCGTGCAGAAAACGTGGACCTTGGCCAAAAATCTTTGAAGTCGCTGCGCGGCACGTTCCACCGCCTGTATACGACACATCAGTTGGGGCAGAAGAGCGGCGCTGGAGCGGGCGACGTCGAGCCCACGCGAGTCGTGTGGGCGTAATACGAGCAGCTATTGTTGCTCAGTGATACGTTGAACACCAGGCCGTAAGTTCATCAATATCTTTATTGTCATAACGAGCTGTTCGAGATAAAGAACACATGCAGTGCCTTGGTTTGACGTGGCGGGAAAGCTGCATGCGTTAAGCGAGCGCAATTTGACGAGATGCACCTGCAAGGCATTTGTACCACGATGTGATTACGTCCGAAGCAATCGTCTTCTTACTGCAAGACTTGCTGCAAGAAAATGAGGCATGTTCTATGTGGCAAAGCTGCAACTGAGTGTGCTGTTGCTGATTGCTCCAGGTTATAAATGATTGCGCCGCTGATCAATCGTCTCACGGTCAACAAGCAGAACGCCGAGCCGCCGTGACATTGCCGTGAGCTAACGATAGGTGTATGAAAATCGGGCCTTTTAAAGGCACCTAGACTATATTTGCTGTCTCAATTGCTCAGTACTTCACGTGTAATCTGAAACAGGCAGCTGAAATGTCCGAGATACATTTTGTGTAGTTTACAGTAATTTTCATGCAATTTTAATGCCACTGACGTCTTATTTCCGAGTGTTGGCAGTTTACTACATCGCAGGCGGAATTTTTACTACTCTTGTTGGTTGAATTCTTCCTTCCAGTACCTGTTTTTTACTACATATGAGGAATTCTTTCCGGCCTATTTTGTGCTTATAGACGCTTGTAACGACATAGCCGCGGCTCAAGCCATTCTATTTAAAAGGAGACCGTCTTACCCAGATTCCAGTGCATTATCAGGAATGCCAGGTGGCTGAAATAAATCTACAGATCTCATTTTTAATTTGTAGCTGGTATTTGGTTTTGGGAATTAGCACGCCAACAAATTATATTGAAACAGTTCCCTGCCCGTGAAATGTGTGTGACAGGCCTTGTCGATATGTTCAGCCAAAGAGAAGTACTCAAAGTATGTCTGAGGGCATATGAGTTCCATTAGTAATAAAGAAAATGTGGCAAATAAGAATCCTGAACGATACTTTACTTTCATGATGCAATGATCACAGCTTGACTCTTGATTGCTTAAGCAGTCGCACTTATATGTGTAACAGTGTAGATCACGTCAAGAATAATACAAAGCAGCATGACGAGAAATAAGGTCGATACCTTCAGCCTTACTTGCCTGTACACTTCAAGTATAGAGCCTTCAGAGTGAAATACTGCTAAAATCAGGGGTAACATACACCAGTTCATTAAGGTCGAAAGACACAGCAAACGACACTCTAAAAAGCAGAACATGATGCACACTGGAAGAAAATAACGCCGCTTCGCATCAGCTCGAGGCATTTAGAATAACTAGTATCCGACGATAACATAAATGCTGAACATACTGCGTGTACCCAAAGGGCCTAATGTAGGTTTAGTGTTTATAGATAGTCATCTGGGAAAATTGAACCCTTTGTTTGTACAAAAGGAGCACCACTCTTTGTAATATACTTTTTAGGTTGTATATCGAATGTTTTTTTTTTATCATGTGCTCTGTCATAGCTAAGATCTGCGTGAGATTCTACGGCACAGAACAAGATACAAGACACAAGTGCCTGTTCCTTCCGTGTTTTGCGCTATGGAACCGTACGTGAATTACCCACTAGCCTGAACCCTCACACTTCTTAGCTAAGTATCACAGGCAGTGTTACAAGCGGTTCTCGATTATTCACTCAAACACTCGCTGTTTAATCAATCAAACAGGAATGCGATGTTAATAGTGCAGATTTCCTTCAGCTACACAGATACTATATAGACAAGCCGATGAGCTGCATAATACGCTTTATGTGTGAGACAATATCTAAGTGCCATCAGAATATGAACCTCCATATTTTATTTTCCGTAAAATATGCAACTACTCCGCACATATAGTTCTTTGGGTCAGCACTATGTATATGTAACTAAATCGTATCAAACCTTGTTTCTTATAGCTTCCAGTTGGCAGGAAAGTCTTTCTGCAACCAGGCAGTTCAAGTATGGAAGTTTAAATGTGTTGAAATATGGTAGCACTTTTGTTGCATTAATTGCAGATCAAAACCTCGGATGCTACCACAAGCACTGTGTCACCTTTATGCTATTATTATGCTCGTGTTCATGGAGAGGTGAGTAGATTACTAATGCATATCAGAACCAGCCAAAAGATGAAACGATGTGGTGCACGGAACAAAAAAATTTGGACAGCATTACAACACGGGTCTCTTAACGAAAGTACACATTGGACACATAAGTAGGCAAGTGTCTTATAGCAGTAGAAATGCGACAAAAGCAAGGATATACAAGGCACTATGCTGAAAAAATTGTATGAAAGACACAAGAGGGAAGAGTATATGAGGATGCCGCAGTATGTACAGCTGTTACGAGCCTGATTAGGGTCAGTCCATTCTGCAAAGAGCATTGCATGACCTTTAAATGATGAATGGATGTCATAAGGCTTGCTAAGCATGTTTGAATACATTCTTGCAAACAGTGACCTGAAACACACAACTTCAGGGTACATATTTATGTACACTCTTATATACAGGAACTCAGGAAACTACAGGCAGCAGCCCAGTCAGCCGGGGTTGGTTGAGCAGCGTGCAAGGTCCAAGCAGCGAGACAGGTCCAAGGAGCACGCCGGCGTACCACCACAACAGTGCCCCAGAGCCACCAGAGTTCATCATCGAACTGGAGGAGTGTCAGTGAGTGAGGAGTCACTGACATCACGTCACGAGTCGCCTGCGTCGAGCCAGTCGGTGCCATCCCTCCAGACACCTCTGGGCTCATTGGAACCAGAAGCATCAGTGGTGCCGTCACCAGTGCCTGCACAGAGCAAGCGAAAAATGCAGACAAGAGATTGTGCTAATGAAGACATTTAGCGGAACATGTTGGGAAGCTAACTGATGCATTGCTGACCTGTGAGGCACATGGTGATATGACCACTTCGGTCTGTCGCTTGCCAGGATGAAGAGAGTTCTAAAGAATCAGCAGACTGACCTGCTCATCTAGCTGCCACATGTTTTTCGTGAATATGATTTTGAATGAAGTTACAGTGTCTGCCACCTTTCTTTTGGTTCTAAAATGCTTAAAATGTGGCACAAAAATAGTGTCAAATTTATGCCAAAATTCAGAATTGTGATGAGCGAGAGGTTTTGGCAACATTTGCTTCGTTATGTGCCTGACACACGCTATAGGATTCACAAGTATAGACAACTCTTTTACCCCTGAAGAAAGACAATTTGTAGCAGACACCACAGCGGCCGTGTTGTCGATTGCCCAAGAACATTATGCAAAAAGAGGCGTCAGTCTTTTGCGCAAATCTCAAGAAGTCTCCAGTGTCCAGAAATTTCGCTCTCAGTGCTGCCTGTCTCGCACTTACCACGGTTGTTCGTTTTATTTGAGATGCAGCGCCATTGCCCTAATACATAATTTCACAGTAGCCCCAACCTTGTTCGAAGTAAGTAAGTGTTCACTGTAAGAGTGGCCGTTATAAGTAGGCTTGACTCTACTTCGCTTACTTTAACGGTAGTGCTGTCATGTGTTCGTTCCCGAATAGCAAGGCCTGCAGGTATCGTGTCTGGCTACGGCAGCAAACAGCTTTGCCAAAGCTAAGGTAATAAATTCCTATCCATTTTTCTTATACATTACAGTACCTTAACTTCACTGAATAAGGAGACACTGCTCGTCTTGCCCCCTGCTCAGTGCCTCTGATATCCCTGGTTGCTGCCGCTTCCAGGGAACACCACCAGCCTTGCTGCAGAAGTACGCAGCAAACTGGTCCCTGGCCGGAGCAGCGTCAGTGTGGTGGCTTTGCGCTCGTGTCGGGGCCAGCAGGAAGTACGGACGCTCTGCACAATTCTCCCATAATACCCCTTGCATGCCTCGCTGCCAGTACCATTCAAAAACACTCCCAGACATGTCTTCCCTGTTCGTCAAGGTCTGCGACTGCGGATTTCGGGCTGTCAGGAAGTTGCAGAGGACACAGGCAGCCTTGACAATGTAGTCTTCACTACTCGGGTGCAGGGGATAGGGCCCAGCAGAATACGCCATCTGGCTGCTGTAACAGCGCCTGAAAAAAAAATAAAACGATAACCATCTGCAAAGAATGGTTGTGGCATGTCTAGTGCATTTATTTATTAACAGACACATGCAGGTGGATAGAGATACAATAACAAAAACATTAAAATTATGATCCAGTGGAATTCAGTTTGTGCAAGCCTGCTTGTTTTGAGCTTGCCATTTATTCAAGGCGACACATGGTTCTTTTCAATATAAAGCCTATTGAAACAGCTTTCATTAATTCTATCTCTTAACAATTCCACCATTTTTTGGAGTTATTTTCCACTTATATTTCCGAATTAAGCCTCTTTTCTGCCGCCTTCTTTCGCCAACAACTCGTCAACCGTGATTAAACAATTCCACATCATGCCATGCTCTGCTTAACCGGTAGTTGAAGACCCTCTTCTGATTATCTACCTGCCTAGATGGATAAGGGCTGATGAAGTAAGCTTGAAGCTGGAAGGCTTAGTCGCCCGCGAAAGCGAAGGGCAAAGTCTTTTGTGCCCAAGGCAGTATTCCAATTCTTGGAATGTCGAGGCGTCCCTCACTGAGGTCACGCTCGAGGCTACTTTTTTGCAGTGAGCAACCATAACTAAGCCGGCCTCCAGCACCGACATCCACAAAGATATATTTGCATTCACTGTCGATGACACCCATTAGCACAATAGAGTATGTGCCTTGAAATAAAAAGCATAGCACAGACAATTCGCACAAGTGGCAGCACACTTAGCCTGAAATGGTTTGGTTTGGTTTATGAAGGCTTAACGTCCCAAAGCACCTCAGGCTTTGAGGGACACCGTAGTGATGGGCTCCAGAAATTTCGACCACCTGGGGTTCTTCGCGCAGTACACGGGCCTCTAGAATTTCGCCGCTATCAAATTTCGACCGCCGCGGCCGGAATCGGACCAGTATCTTTTGGGTCAGCATCCGAGTGCCATAACTACTGAGCCACTGCAGCGGCAGTGTGAAATGTTCAGTGTTACAATGACAAGGCATGACTGGATTTTGTACAGCATGGTGCAGTAAAATCTAATTACAAGATGCACTCAGTTATAAGGCACATCTGAAAATGGTTTAGTCAGTCGGTTTTCCTGTTTGCCATGTTAACAACTTTGCATACAAGACATAATTACAAGAGCCATCCGGTTACTAAGGAGAAGGTTACTAAGGAGCTCAAGTACGAATATGGCTTGTGCAATTATGTGATGTTCCAAATGTGTATTCATGAAACACGTAGTCAATGCCAGTTTGTTGCCATGCACAACTTTACATTTAGTTGCAGAAATTGCTCCTGGAGGTGGGAGGGCAGACGATGGCCACGTGCTTGTCATCGACCGTTCCCAAGCAGTTGGAAAAGTGCCATCGCAGGGAAAAATCCCTGGCCTTCCCACTGCGCCTTTTTAGGTGTCTGGAAGCAGTCAGCAGCACTTTAGTGAGGTAGACAGTGGCAATCTTGCGAAGTGTTTCATGACCGAAATTCAACATCCAATGGCAGACATGTCGAATACGATATTTTTTGTAATATTTCCCCGCTTAAGTTTCTTTCAGTGCTAGAGCAGTACTTCACAAGGAATCCTGGAATTACCGAGGGGACTATAAATCCTGTTGCAAAGGCGCTATGAAGCTCGAAACATGGAAACTGCTACATGAAAAGGTACATCGCTGACAGACAACCAGCACTCACTCTCATAGCAGAGTGGAAGTACATTGCAAAGGCCTACCTCAGCTGCGTGAAATGATCTCTCGGTCGTTCACAAATAGCCCGATATTTCTGGTAGATACACCGCCATGCTGTCCCGATGCCCACAAGGTACGCAAGTGCGACGTTGAAGATATCTTGCCCTGAAGCCAGATAGCTACAAGACAGAGGAAGAGGATCAGCACATAACGTAACCTGGTCTTGCACCTCTGTTTTCATGTCTTCTTGATTATTCTTCCAGCGTCGCAGTATTATGTGCAGCAATTTCATGATGTGAAGCTTCTTGATTCTGGCAATGCTAGATTACAGGTTGAACGTTTCCATGGACTCAAATTTTGCCCCTGTCTCATTTGTTCTGCTGCACTGCTTCCGTTACCTGACCGTTTATGTGTAGTAATGCTCTTTACTAGCTTCATTTCGTTCCTTCTCAGTTTAATTTCGTCATATTCCGACTGTTCTTGGCTGCGTTTACTTGTTTTCTTTTCTTATGAAATCGTCGGTTGCTGCATCCCATCCTTCAAGTGTCGTGTACGTGAGTTGCTAGTGGTTCCCTGTTGTTTTTGCTGCGTCTTAACCATTTCCTTTTTGTTCTGATTTCTACAATTGTGACTTATCGCTTTTGTCCAGCTTCACTTTCTTTCTTCCAATTTTTCAGAATGTCTTTTTGAACATTTAGCACCGTTTCGTTTCTCTTAAGCGGTTTCAACTCTGGAAGCAACAGTTGGTGCGGTCTCCCTCGCGTTTTTATTTTTTTCATTCTTTCAGAGGACCATTACACGGATCAAAAGGATAGCGTGACCATTTCGCGAAACTATCACACCTCTATATATAAAAATGCTTACAACGTAGAACTTAAGCGTTGAACCCCAATACTATTGCCAGTCGCTCGCCTGGCTCGAGAGGCTCTCTCACAACATGCTGCTGTTAGAGGTCTGGCGAACCGAATCTCAGCATTTCGTCAAATAGCTGTGAGGTCATCCGGAAGAACTTTCGGAAAGTTAGTGGTCGCCTTCACGCATGGAACGCATCTGTTGAGGAAAAATATGTGGTTCCTTACGCAAACAAGCAAGAACCGGGCAGCTTGATTGCAGTACTTTGTGATAAGCTATTTTGGCACAAATATTGTGGGTGGTTTCTGCAGCTGAATGAAGCAGTCTTGTTGTGTACAGCGTCTGTGAAACGTCTTCAGGCTCGAGGATTTCCGTCTGAGCCGCACAATAGAGATATCACAATGCTATTAAAACCCAAAGGGGCTTTAAATGCTAGAAAGTGTCTTCTCATAAGAAAGAAGCTTCCTTCTTGATGTGTGCTTTGAACGCTTCTCTACAAAGAGCATTCAAGGGACATTGATTGTACTACAAGTGAACATTATGGCCTTACGACTTGACAGGATGTTCATATTATTAATGCCAGCTGAGATATTGAAGGGTTTTTTAAAGCTGCATTTTGTCAATGTCAATGCTGTCCTTCTGCATCACTATCTTCATTATTCCAGAGCTGCATCTCTGCAATGCAGGCACTGCGCTTTTGCACGAACAGTCAAGAAGAACACTGCTGCAGCACAAGACCGCCGTACAATGCTAAATAGCACCAAGACTGCGCAGATGAACTACCCAACTAATCTGATATTAACCTACTCTCCATCAGCACCGAATGTTAATTCTATCCTCAGAAAGCATCACAACATTCTCCTTCAGAGCGACAAAATGAAGCGCTTGCTTCCCGAAGCCCCCGTGTAGTATATCGGAGGGCAAAAAAATATCAAAGATGCCGTAACCTCCTCGAAACTAGACAACGGTGAAGTCTCAGGGTGCACACCTTGCAATAAACCGCGCTGCAAACTCTGTCCAATGATAAATAAGGTCACAGAAGCTCACAGCACAGCGTCCTCTTTCTCATTCAAAATTCGAGGAGATTTCAACTGTGACACCAGCAACGTAGTCTACCTTCTCGAGTGCGGTATGTGCCGTGCTCAGTATATTGGGCAAACTGAAACTCCTTTCCGATTGAGAATAAATAACCACAGAGCACATATACGAGCACTGCCAGATCTGCCTCTTTCAAAACACGTAACGACAAAAGGCCATCCATTTGGAAGGTTCAAAGCCACCATATTGCAATCTGGCTTCCAGACACATTACGACAGGGAAGCGTGTGAATCATATCTAATATTTAAATTTAACACCTTGTCTGCTGGTATTAATGAAAGCCCTGGCAAACTCTCCTGCCTTTCCGGCTAAATCTTCCTGCAATGTTTTGTTCGTTTTTCTTTTCCTTGTGAACTATTTTTCATCCAAAAGTGCTGTGTCTTAAATCCATTACGATGTCAGTTGCGTAACGATTTGTTCTGTATCTAACACTTTCATTTCTGGTCGAGGTACTGACATTATTCTTGTTGTGGTTAAGCATGAATTTTGTGACGCTCGTCTCTCAAGTGTATTCATCTCATTATTATCGTTTGGTTGTTGCTGATCACTGCGTTTGGATAAACTTTGTTTCTTAGGACATTTTTTCTACTCTTGAACTGTATTTTTGTGCGCCTCTATTATTTCGCGTGGTATTTGTATTTATTCTAATATAAGTTGTGTTAAGTATAAGCGGTGTTCCCTGGGATGAAATTTGTCTTTTTGGTACACTTTCTAACACTCTGCAGCTGTCTTTAACTTCATTTTTGGGCTTATATACATTTCCCCACATATCTCCTCCTGAAAAATGTGTGTATTCTGTGTATTCTGTGTATTCTGTGCATTCATGTCACCTCTGCGTGTGTGTGTGTTATTTTTTTGTTTCTTTTGGCCATCGCAGTGCCATTTTCTGTGTTTATTTATTCTTTTATTCCTTTTTTTTCCACTGGTGCAAACGAGGAACCTTTCCATGTGGTCACCATATGCGAACCACACGGGGCTCACGTGCCACCGTGTGGAGACACTTAAGCGCAGCCGCAACCTTTGCGTGCTCGTGCTATCTTCTAAAGTCGCGCGGGGCCACACAGACGCGGCTAGAAGCCATACTGACGCACACAATTGGCAGGCACTTACCTTCTTTTGTTAACCACCCCCAAGTTTTTTCCCTCTTCCGAACTAGTCGGGTGCCCGCCCAGGCCCGCCTCCCTCTTTCACCTCTTTCAAGCGGCGCCTTTGCTGGACCATCTTGGCGTTTGGGTTTCCTTTCTCGGCTGTGTTCCTCTTTTCCCTTTGATTTTTATTGTTATTTTTTTCATTTCTTTAATTTTTTATCTTTCTTTATTTGCTGATATTTTTTCTTTTTCAAGCCCTCTGTGTGCCATGTTCACTACTATAAGAAGATGCGTCCGTGCACTGTATGATCATTCTTGAAAAAGACCAGTCCCTGGTCGAAACGTTGAATAAATCTGTTAATTTTTTTGAATGTGACTTCCCCAACTTATTATATATTTAGTCAGTTGCCTTGAAGATTTTCTTATTCCTTATATATATATATATATATATATATATATATATATATATATATTTGTTACAAGCGTCAAAGCTTTGTTCAAGATCGGTTCACCCCGGCATATTCTGGGAAAAGCTACTTAACTGTGTCATAAAGTACGTCGCTACATGTGGCGCCTAGTCACCAACAGTTTTAATGCCTTATTGCTGTCGCCGTCGCCGCTACTCGTACCCGGCTCATCAACGCTCTCGCAAGTGACATCATTCTAAATTCCATACATTACATTCGAAATGTTCACAACTTTAAGCTTTAAGAACAATCTCTGGGGACACAGCACGCCACGCATTAAACGTGCAGTGAAGAGGAATCTGAACTCGTCTTTTTGCCGCGGGAACTCGATCTACACGTTCCGAGCATTCCTAGAAACTTAGATTCATTGCCCTGTGTGGCCGATTTCCCTAATTAAATCGAATTAACGTCCGGCTCCGGCCTTTCTTTTTCTTGAATTCTCCCTGTACGGTGGGCGGAGTCGACCAATTCGTGGAGTGCCTTTCAGCCAGCAGCTCCGTGGAGGCTTGCCGCTCTGCCATCGGCGGAGTAATACGTAGTAATCCGTAGTAGCAAATAGTCCGCGCGTATTTTTATTTCTGCAGGCTTATTTTGCGGCTATATTATCTGCGAATGAAACTCTTCATTCATGGAATAAAGTGAAAACAATGCCTCCACGGAGCTGGTTGAAAGGGACTCAACGCGTTAGTCGACTCCGCCCACCGAACCGTGAGAATTAAAAAAAAAGGCAGGGGCAGGACGTTAATTCGATTTAATTAGGGAAATGGGCCACACAGGGCAATAAGTCGACGTTTCTAAGAATGCTGGAAACGTGTAGATCAAGTTACCGCGGCAAAAAGGCGAGTTCAGATTCCTCTTCACTGCACCTTTAAGAATCTGGGAGTAGAGGAGCTGAAGTTGCACTCCTTTTGGTGGTCCTGTTTGTGTCAGCTCCTGGTCGACCACTACCATCCACTCAGTGTAGATGCGTCTGAAATGTGCCTAATTAGTTGCCTTTTAATGGGCACATCTAGCGGCTGCAGCATGCTTGTCTTGCCGCCAGGGATGACCGCCAGTTGCGTGCGCACTTCGGCACGAGCCTTCACGCGTTCGCTGAGGTGGTCACGGAAGCTGTCCGAAACAAGCACGGCCTTACGTCAAAACAACACCCCCCCCCCCCCCCCCCTCTTCATCTTGTCTGTTAGACTACACATTTTTCCACAATCTAGAGTTAATGCGCCGGACGTATAGCGTTCCTGTCCTCCTACAATGATTTCCTTCGGAGGTGTCTCCTTCGTAATCGTGTTTCGTTTGAAGACAACGGAAAGAGGGAGTTTCGATCCACCGTCACGCATGACATCATGCAGCATTCACGCTCTACACCAGTTGTGTAGCGTCGCCCTTAACCGCATAAATACGGTATCTTTTCCTCCTGTGTTTCACTACGCTAAATCAGTTCGACAGTTCACGCACTCGCCCGAACAATACTTCTCATTCAGCGTGTTTGAAGACAACCTCCTTTACCCTCCCACTCTGTCCTCTCCAGCTCTCTCCACTGTGGTTCGTATCACTCCGGCTGTTCCTGCTGGAATGGTGTAGGTTCGAACAGCGCACACAGACGAGGACGGACAGTGAGGAAGACGAACATAGCACCGACCTCATTGTCCGTTCTCGTCACTGTGCGCTCTAGGAACATACGCCATGCCATGCCGACGAGCCCGACGAAAGACTGGTCATCCTGGAATGAAGTGACCTAAGAATAGTAAAGTGGGCTAGTTAGTAGGGAATCACTGATTGCAGAGAAAACAGAGCGCACAAGACGGAACGTCGGAAGAAGGTGCGCTTCATGCAGCGTTGAGCTCACGACAGAACATTTATTTTATATATATTTGTTCTACCCGAAACGCTTCGAAGTTACAGCGGGGTGTAGTGGTTCCAACATCAAAACCAAACACACATATAAAAGCAAGACAGACAAGTCAGTCATCTACATATGAAATATTGGCTAAAGCGGTTCGAAAATAATGAGCGTCTTCAATGCCGACAAGCGTTTTACAAGGTGCTTGGAGGCTCGGAGATTGAAGGAATTGCTCCATGTTTTTTGTCCTGAACGATGAAATTCGGACCTTGGGTGCGTGGTCCAGTCGTGATAACATGTACGAAGGCAGAGGAATGAGTACGGTACGAAGTTTAGGAAAAATATGAAGGACTTTATGAAGTAAGTAAATGCGAGTAAATTTGTGACGAGAAGCCAGTGACGGTACCTTTAACATGCATTTTATTGACAATATGCTAGCAGTACTATGATACTTATGCAGAATGAATCGAACGGAGTTACTATAAACAAGTACTGAAAAGCTTCTCAGCATTAGCCAACGAAAATTACGGAGTGTACTTAAAGCAACCTACGTCCTTTGTAGGCGAGAACATTAATTAATTTATATTGTATTCCTTCATTTAAGAATGATGAACCTGCTCATTAGCGCACAGTCGTAAGGCAATGCATGCACCAGGTTCACCTTTATTCTCCAAGACGGAGTGCCCTTTTGTGGCCTATGGGTTGTGCGTTAGCCTCGCTATCTGAAGGTCTTCGGTTGAATTCCCCGCACATTTGGAAGTTTCTTCTTATTTATGACGTCATTGGGTATGCCTATGACATCCTTTGTAGGTGAGAGCATTAATTAATTTATATTGTATTCCTTCATTTCAGAATGATGAACCTGCTCATTAGCGCACAGTCGTAAGGCAATGCATGCACCAGGTTCACCTTTATTCTCCAAGACGGAGTGCCCTTTTGTGGCCTATGGGTTGTGCGTTAGCCTCGCTATCTGAAGGTCTTCGGTTGAATTCCCCGCACATTTGGAAGTTTCTTCTTATTTATGACGTCATTGGGTATGCCTATGACATCCTTTGTAGGCGAGAGCATTAACTAATTTATATTGTATTCCTTCATTTCAGAATGATGAACCTGCTCATTAGCGCACAGTCGTAAGGCAATGCATGCACCAGGTTCACCTTTATTCTCCAAGACGGAGTGCCCTTTTGTGGCCTATGGGTTGTGCGTTAGCCTTACAATCTGAAGGTCTTCGGTTCAATTCCCCGCACCTTTGGAAGTTCCTTCTTATTTATGACGTCATTGGGTATGCCTATGACATCCTTTGTAGGCGAGAGCATTAAATAGTTTATATTGTATTCCTTCATTTCAGAATGATGAACCTGCTCATTAGCGCACAGTCGTAAGGCAATGCATGCACCAGGTTCACCTTTATTCTCCAAGACGGAGTGCCCTTTTGTGGCCTATGGGTTGTGTGCTAGCCTCGCAATCTGAAGGTCTTCGGTTCAATTCCCTGCACCTTTGGAAGTTTCTTCTTATTTATGACGTCATTGGGTATGCCTATGACATGCTTTGTAGGCGAGATCATTAATTAATTTATATTGTATTCCTTCATTTCAGAATGATGAACCTGCTCATTAGCGCACAGTCGTAAGGCAATGCATGCACCAGGTTCACCTTTATTCTCCAAGACGGAGTGCCCTTTTGTGGCCTATGGGTTGTGTGTTAGCCTCGCAATCTGAAGGTCTTCGGTTCAATTCCCCGCACCTTTGGAAGTTCCTTCTTATTTATGACGTCATTGGGTATGCCTATGAGATCCTTTGTAGGCGAGAGCATTAATTAATTTATATTGTATTCCTTCATTTCAGAATGATGAACCTGCTCATTAGCGCACAGTCGTAAGGCAATGCATGCACCAGGTTCACCTTTATTCTCCAAGACGGAGTGCCCTTTTGTGGCCTATGGGTTGTGTATTAGCCTCGCAATCTGAAGGTCTTCGGTTCAATTCCCCGCACCTTTGAAAGTTTCTTCTTTTTTATGACATCATTGGGTGCTTTCTCGACAATTTTTGTGCACGCCGATAACGCCGCCGGGTTACTTTGCTAAAGGGCTAAATAAGGTTTTCGCCTTAAAAAGAGTACGAATGGTAGAGTGCGTACCAATTGTCCATATGTCATATGGAAAAACAAACAACAAAACAAAAAACAAACAAAAAGCAAAGGAGAAGTAAAGAGACTGCCACATCGTCACGTGGCACATCTGTAGATGGAACGAACTCTTTTTCGTGAAGCGATAGCGGTCATTTACTGACGTAGGTGCCACCGGATTTTCAAATACAGTATAAGCTTATAGAAACGACCTTTAAAGCACTGAGGTAGCCGCCTCTTGCTTCTTGCACACAGTTTTTCTCCTGTAAGGACCTGATAAAATCCTCGCCGAGCATCGCTGGAATCGCCCTGGATGGAAAGTAGTAGTATCAAGACACTGGTCACTTCAACGGCGATTCTCTGCTTCCCCCTTCCTTTGTTAGGTTGCATGTTCCTCACTCTCTTTTTACCCGAGCTGCTGCAAGACTAACCACGAAACTGATGACCCTTGCTAGATCTACATTTCACAAAGAGACCGGTATTGAAACATTGGCACCAGGAGCAATTACGTAGGGGAGGACAGTAAGATGCGCGAAGTAGACCAAATGCCTATTGTTTTGAATTCGCTGTATAGCAATTTCCCAAATTTCAGTGCGATTAAGGAATTGTTGAACTTAGTTTGGTTTTGTTGGCGCATTATCTCGGCTAACATGTAGCAGCTAAGATTTCTTTTTTTTGACCGCTTTGTAATTTTGCCTTAGAAAGGTTGGTTTGATTTCATTTTGCTAGCTTAAAATAATTCTCACGAGAATAAAAATTCTCCAGTGAATATGCTATTGCGCGAAAATATATCAGCCCCTCAAGAGCGACCCAATTTAAGGAACTCGGCCACGCAACGCAACAATGAATACCACCGTTCGCAGCTATGAGCGCTGGAACTTTGCTTTACTAAAAAAAATGAAGCTTAAGCAGGAGCGCTGCTACAGCGTCCGCATTTTACGAAACAGCAGCGAATACTTCTTGCAGTTCTAGGAAGAAATTTAGAAATTTTTAGAAATTTCATTCTAAAAAAATCAATCTAGTTTCCAGGTTCAGTGAGAAACTATCGCTTTGACTGGAGATCTCTTTGTTCTTTGCGGCTTTTTGTAACAGTGGTAGGCAACCGCCAGTGCATTGCAGGTGCTGATATTGTTCAAGCAGGCACCTAAAAACTGCTCCCTTCACCCGCTTCGGCCGCTATGCACCAAACGCGAGACCATTTTTGGAACGTTTAGAGGCCCGCGTTCGGCTAATAGCACAAAATAAATAAATAAGTTAAAAATGCCCCTTGGTTTCGGTGGCAGTTGGCTTTTCTCTCTCTCACTCTCTCTCTCTCACACACACACACACACACAACATATATATATAAATATATATATGTTATATATATATATATAACTATATATATAAATATATATATATAGTTCCTTAAATTGGGTCGCTCTTGAGGGGCTGATATATATATATATATATATATATATGCACACATATGTGAGCCCCGCCGCGGTGGCTCAGTGGTTACGGCGCTCGGCTGCTGTCCCGAAAGACGCGGGTTCGATCCCGGCCGCGGCGGCCGAATTTCGATGAAGGCGAAATTCTAGAGGCCTGCGTACTGTACGATGTCAGTGCACGTTAAAGAACCCCAGGTGGTCGAAATTTCCGGAGCCCTTCACTACGGCATCTCATAGCCTGAGTTGCTTTAGGACGTTAAACGACAGTAAACCAAACCAAACACATATGTGAAGGTGAATATGATACCAAAAGAAATCTTCATGGATTATTGGTTGAAATGATAAGGGCATCTTTCGCCGCAGCAACTCAGTCGAACTCCCCAGCAGACGGAATGATAGAATGGCAACGAAAAAATTGCGTGCCGTCCTTCTGTGCTTACGTTGGGCTTCAACGCTAGTATGACCTGTGCTTGTGCAATGTCTGGAAGAGATATCTTGGTCATTACCAATACTGGGCTGCTTGCATGCAGAAACAAGCTGTGTGCAAGCTTTACAGCTTGGAGCGCAGTGTGTCAACTCGACCTGCTGTTTTCAGAAGAACCTACTGAAACAGTGGTAGGATGAGAACTAGGTTTCTGAGGGTTCTTTGCTTTACAGCGCTCTGAGTGCAGGCCACTATATCCTTACTGATGACACTGCAGAAGCAGAAGAAGCACGTCCTTTCAGCTGGTTTTCCACTTACCATGCACCAACTGGCCCAAGAAGCTACGGTTCTTCAATACCATGCTTCTTTTTTGGGCATCTTTCTACATGTTCAGCCTCCTTCAGACCAGGCTGCCTTCTGCGTCAGCACCATCGCCTACCTCTCCTGCTAAGCCCGGTTTTATTCCCACTGCATAAAAAACGATCTTCCGCCGCAGGACGTAATGAGTTTTTTTGGTTTCCAGGATTGTCCTGTGTACTTCTTCTCCTTGTGAGTGCGTCCTTTCCGCTGGTTTTCCACTTACCACGCACAAACTGGCCCAACAAGCTACGCCTCTCCAATGCTCGCTTTTGAGCTCGCTCCTTTCTCCCTTTCTCTCGTGTGCCAAATCCTATAACTGCATGGAGAGACTGGTGTAGTTTTTTAGTTGTTAAGCCTGGTAGAGGGGTCGATTCTTTTGTGTGAACTTGTTGGCTGGTCCCCCTTGTGTTCAGGACGATATTGTTCCACTTAATAACAGTGTACTTTCGGTCCTCCAGCCTTCATTGGACTAGTTTCATGTCCTAAATTTTCCTGCCTAGCCTGGCTACAGAAAGTTGGCCCCGTAGCCGAGACTGGCGATGCTCGCCTCGCGTGGCTTTCACAGCGTGCGGAAGGTCATGCCAATAACCGCAGGTAGGTGGCGTGGAAAAGCATTATGAGCGTGTCAGAAACTGCTGGCTCCTCTCACTAGGCTGTGTTTGGTGGTGTAGCGTTTGACATAGCGAACTTCAGCGGAAGTTTCCTATTAGCAGGTGGCCCGTAAATGACTTACGTAATATTTATTATAGAATTATTGGTTTATGGGGGTTTAACGTCCCAAAGTGAATGAGGCTATGAGGGACGCCGTAGTGAATGGCGCCTTCAATTTCGGCCACCTGGGATTCTTCACATTGCACTGACATCACACAGTACACAGATCTCTAGCACTTCGCCTCCATCGAAATGTGGCCGCCGCTGCCGGGGTCGAACCCGCGTCTTTCGGTTAAGGAGCCGAGCGCCATAGCCACTGAGTCACCTCGGCGACTTTAAGCCATGAAGAGCAAGAAAGCCCGCTTTACACGTGCGTTAACTTCCCAATAAATAAGAGTTAAAACAGAGATTCAGCGCTATTACGTCAAGCTGAGCTTTATATTATGTGGCATTCCGATCCCCCAAAAGAACCACTGGCGGCCAGCACGCATTCAACAGTTGTGCTGACATGTCAAGCTATATTCTGCTCGTTTAGCAAAGTGGCGTGGCACAGTGGAAAATGCACATTCTGGGGAAAAAAATAAAAACTTTCGACGCGAAGACTCCGCGGGAGCACAAACGCAGGTGTATTACAGCTGCTCTTCTGGGTTTTCCGCAGGTGAAAATCTGGTTCCAGAACCGACGATACAAGACCAAGCGTCGCCATCAGTCTGGTGGCACTCAGGACACCACTGTACTCCCCCTCACAGACAACGGCAACCCCATCTGCCGGCGGACGGCGACGGTGAAAGTCCTGGTTCGAGACGATCAGCTCGTGTATCGACCTGAAGAACTGGCCACCAGACCGACGCTCCTGTTTCCCTCCGTTTCCCTGCCTGGCTTGCAGCAACCATTCACTGCGGCCTTTGAAAGGAGGCTGACGTGCACTTGCGTTGGATGTGCCACATGAAAATGTGCGTCCAAGTGAATCTATGCCTGCAGCTAGACGGTTGCCGTTGCTTCCAGTGGCATTCTGACGTTGCTGCTTTTTGTGAACAGCGCACTATGCATACATTTGGGGTCAGTTATGAAAGCAGAACCCAAAATATCAACTTTAATGGCAGTGGGATAGAGGGAAGGTATATTGATCACTAAACAGTAGGACAGTGTTGACATGGCAATAAGTCTGCAGTGATTGCACTTGTTCTCTTCTTATGCGGTGCAAGGCATCAATAATTTAAAGAATCGTAAAGTCGGGCAATGAACAAACGTATCCTGAAAGAAAGCACTGATGCGATGGAAGGGAGTTTTGTCACAGGCTTAAGGAGTCGATGGAAATTAGCCTGCTGAACCTTCTTCTGCATTCACTCTAAAGCTCAAATTTTGTTACTCCTCTAAGGAAGCATCTTTTCGTCTTTAAACATATTCCGTGGTATAACCAGTTTGAAACTGAAAGCGGAAATGCACCAGAAATTGCAAGAATTTAGAAAAAAATTCTTGAACCGTGACATCTGTTCGGCAGGTTGTCTCGTCCGTTCTCTTCCTGTGGCCTCGTGCCGGTGGGCTGTTGCACTACAAATCATGAAATCATATCACTTGGCATGTGCCATTCTATTGCGTCCACTGTTTCAGGTGGAAGATTATTTAGATGCAGTTGTACGCGGGCAGTTATTAGGCTCAAACTGGTGTCCAGAGGAAATGCACAAATGCTGGCTTCTAGAAGCGGGTTAATGACAGCCACTTTGGACTGAAGAATTAAAAAAAAAGATGAAATTAGGCAGGAATTAAGGTGCCGTCGTAAAAATACTCGTTTCATTTTCGCCGCCCTCAAGGCAAGTGGTGGCGAGTGAAATCTTCGGCTTGCAGGACACAATAGGACAGCCTCGAGAACTGCCGTTTTTATGGCATTCCGAAAGGCCAGCGTGTGAATGCTCGAGTTAATGTTTCCGAAATTTTATGCCAGCGAGCCAGTTTATTCGAAAGTGTCCCGTTGGGCTATCATCCCAAAGGGTGCATAAACGCATCTGCAATAGCACTGCTCAAGGCACCAGCCAGTCCGCGTAAAACTCCGTTATTGCTTTTATCTTATCACTTAACTCTGTAATGCCTGTGAATTGAAAAAACCGGTTCAGAGTTGCGAAACTCCAGGATTCGAGCACTAAGGGCCCATACGCCGCAGAAATGTATTGCGACATAATATAGCTAATATTTTTTCAATTATAGAATGTATGAGGACTATCAAACTAAATGTAAGTAGTCAGGCGCTTAAAGTAAATGAAGAGCAAAATTCAAAACTGCTCCACCACGTACCAAAGCAGCATTACGACTACAAAATTCTTAGCCTGTTTCGCCACTGGGATTTGCTTTAGCGTAAATTTGTTTTTTGACAGGCCTCCTCCATATCCACCAGCCAACACTGTGACCTTCTTCGACATACATGTTGCAAAAGACTGTTCCTGCATGCACCATGGTTCCTCTGTAGAATCCGCAAAGTATAAATTTTGTGCTTTGCCCACTATTTCCACGTGCAGCCTAAATCGGGCGTTTCAAATGATTCAATACAGATTCTTCTTTTGAAAGCAGTAAAAGATACTTCTGTACAGTCTCCACAAATGGATGGTGCCGCAAGGGGGACACTATTTACGCGGTAAAGTGAAATTAAATAATCAGGCACTTAACATAGCTAATCGACTTTGAAGCTTGTTAGCTTTAGGTCTCAAGATTTTATAAAAAATTAAAGGCGGTCAACATAGAAAGCGGGCTTATTTTTAAAAATCTCATTACGGGAATCGCGGTTTGAAATATCGTAAGTGAAAACTAGTTAGGTTGACTTTCCGATGCTACACACTAATCAAATAGCTTAAGTTGAATATTTAATGGCATAAATACCCATGCACTTAATATGCTTTATGACAAAGACGATATTTACATTCTTTCTGCGACGGCCCCAAGGGCAGCGACGCGATTAGCTGAACGCATGAGGTGGGTAAGCCAACTTAAACACTTTTTGCAGGCATCTTTTTTATGACCGATTTCTGGAACCAGCCTCCGTGGTGGCTCAGTGGTTATGCTGCTCATCTGCTGACCCGATACACGCGGGTTTGCTCCCGGCCGCGGCGGTCTAATTTCGATGGAGGTGAAATGCTACAGGCGCGTGTACTGTGCAATGACGGCGCACGCTAAAGAACAACAGGTGGTCAAAATTATCCGGGGCCGTCCACTACGGCGTTCCGCATATCGTGAGTCTCTTTTTGAGGTTAAAGATGCACTAAAGAGGATTCTGAACTCGCATTTTTTTTACCGCGGAAACTCTATCTACACGTTCCGAGCATTCTTAGAAACTTCGAATTATTGTCCTGTATGGCTGATTTTTCTAATTTAAATCGGATTAAACGTCCCGGCCCTCGCCTTTGTTCTGAACTCACTGCTTACGGTAGGAGGAGTCAACCAACATTTCAGCCAGTCCCATGGCGGCTTGCCGCTCTGCCATCGGCGGAGTGATACGTTGCGATTGGCGAAAGTAGAGTCCACGCATATTTTTATTTCCGTGGGTCTAATTTGCAGCTATATAGTCTCTGATTGCATCTATTTATTCACTGAAACCTCCTAAAAGACAAAATCAAAGCCAAAGCGAAGAAGCCACGCGACCACCTGAAAGGCACTCCACGCGTTAGTTGACTCCTCCTAGCTTCAGCGGTGAGTTCAAATAAAAGGCGGGAGCCGGGAGGCTTAATCCGATTTAAATTAAGGAAATCGGCCGCAGTGGACAATAATTCGAAGTTCCTAAGAATGCGCAGAACGTGTAGGTCGAGTTCCCGCGGTAAATAGGCAAGTTAAGATTCCTCTTCAGTGCACCTTTAAACCGCATAAACCATAATCCATATATGGAATAATGTTGCATATTAGGAAATTTTAAACCTGGCCTATTGTTTATGCTCGCGGGTTTCAATTTAACATTATTAGTCTCGGCATTAAATCGAAAAATAAAAAAAATCATAATTTTAGTATTAATCTTCACGTTAGTATTGACCACATCGCCACTGACCACACCAACTTATCTTTCACGAGGTTTGAAAAGAAATGCTTTATCGAATGACTTGAAACACCCGGGTGGAGCATGTGTGTTTTCGAAAATGCCCATACAAAGATGTCTTGTGGAACATGATTCGCACTATCAGAATGTTTGACTGGTATTAAACATTTTACCCTGCTTCCTTCGGTATTTGTTAACGCAATCCTATCAGCACTCATCAGTTGCATCTTGACTTTGAAGAGTATTACTCGCCCGACTTGTTCTCGAAACTGCGAGGCTACACACCAACTATAGGCACGTCACTTCCTTAATGCGTACACGGCTGGGAGTTTCGGCCCGCTCGAAGCAAGGTAGTCAACGATACGCGCGCATATAAACAGTCGCGATGCCTCCTAAAAGAAGAGAGTTCACCGCTTAGAGGCTTTCATGGGACTAATGCAGTCATAGTTTGCCTATAGGCGTACCACGCGGAGAATCTATCAGAAAACTTTCTTTTCTTAGCCGGGCGTCACATGATTAGCGAAAACAAAAAAAGCGCTGAACCAGTGTTACAGCAGATGCCAATTTGAACTTGAGTCCAAACAGTAGGAAGTGCGACTCAAAGAACACTTTGTGCTATATTTTTTCCTTTCCTGATCATCGCCATTAAAATCGGTAACGGATGCTGCGGAAAGTGCACCTTGTGTGCATTCGCGCATTCCCTATATTAAGTTATTATTCAACCTAGCCCACGTTTCAGGCCCGTGAAGTACGACTCTTTGGAATCAAATCAAATCAAATCAAATCTTTATTTTCCTTGGAATAAGGAAGAGGCAGCCGCGAAAAGCTGCTCCAAGTGGAAGCTTGACGAGTCGACTGCCTTTGCATCTTGGCAACAGTTGGCATCACATTATATAAAGTTCTCATACATCTGAAAACGAACTGATAAACGCACTCAGTTAAAAACACTCATTATAGATAAATGATATCACTGGCTTTGTAATGATAACTCATACTATGTAATTAAGCAGAAAAGAAACAACGAACAGTAACATACATGAAAGCAAAAACAAAAAAGGAAAAATGGAAATACAAAAAATACATGCAAAATATATAAAGACAGGAACTCACGCAGGCTTCTGCATATTTGGAACACAGGGAACAGAAAGATAAAGTGGAAGGTTCTGTTACAAAACATTCGTTCACAAGAACAGTGTCTTCAAGCATTTTTTGGAAAGGCGACATACATCTATTCCAGAGTTATTACACTTGCTTAGCAGCATTGGGAGATTATATCGTAAAGACTTCAAGGCGTAATTATTTTTCAGCGTTGGAGTGTGCATTCACGCATTCCCTATATTAAGTTATTATTCAATCTACCCCACGTTTCAGGCCCGTGAAGTACGACTCTTTGGAGTCTGCACTAGTATACCAACTTCATTTTGATTAAGCTTGCTGGATCTTTTATGAACTGAAGATTCGATGTGGCTGCTGTCTGCAACTCGTTACGGAAGAAGTTTCGTGATCAGCGTAAAGGTGAAAACTGAAGCGCGTCACATTCCGTACTGTCGCAGCGATGTAACATCTCCCAGGCGACATCCTCGCATGTGTGTTGCCAGAAATGTGGCATTAAGTTTCGATCCTACAAATGAGGGCACTTATTCTACGTCGCCTCCTCAGGTTGCTTTGTTATTTACGGCACCAGGGTGCTCTCGTAGTTGAGTTCTCAGTTTCGCGTAATGGATGACTTTGCTTAGGCATCCTAATCCAGCAAGTTATTTACAGGCTCTGCAGTGAAGAAAAAGCGCACTGTCGTTAAATTAGCTTACTTGACGACATGGATTGTCTCGCGCAGAGTTGAATGTTCTTAGATTCCACGTACTAAACTACGTACAAGAAATTTGCATCGACTGGTGAATGAATAAACACATGACTCATAGTCTTCTGTATTTAGGCCTTGTATTTTCCGTTGGAAGTGTGCAATCACGTGAGTTATTCTGTCACGTTAATCTTTATCTATAAATCTGTAATCTGTGATGCGGTTGTTTAATGTTGTAAAGAAATTAAATTTTTTGGCAATGGCCAGGATTTATTCCGAGCTGATATTTAATGCGATCTATTGTCGACGCATTGTGGTTCCTACGATTCATGAAACTCCAATTGTGTAGGTGTTATTCTTGTTGCACTGTCGTTATATTTGCCTATCACGATTGGGCTACAGTGTAACTCAGTGACACAATTAATGTAAACTGTTTAGCCGCCTAATCGCAAAGCGATGT
This sequence comes from Amblyomma mixtum, assembly GCF_055824585.1. Lineage (NCBI taxonomy): Eukaryota > Metazoa > Arthropoda > Arachnida > Ixodida > Ixodidae > Amblyomma > Amblyomma mixtum. Next base: position 329,826,903 of record NC_143014.1, on the reverse strand, counting down.
TTCTTGTGCGTCTCCTCTGAGAAGAAAAACAGTTAAAATTCCTAGCTGTTTATACTCAGATCCTCGTCTTCGTTCTGTATTGTCAGGGGCAAAAGTTGTGTATACCACCAGCACTTCGGTTAGACTTGATTGCCGTGCTACTTTCCAGCAAAACCCACTGTCGAGACAGGCGAGGAGGTGACCGTTCTTATCTAGAGGCATGTCATTCCGCTGGCTTCAATGCTTGACGCCCCAGCTTGGCGTAAACTGTGTAAGGTCCCATGCGAGTGTTATATACCACTTTTGCACCTGACTTTTTACATGTTAATCGGGGACATGACTGTGAAATAAATTGTGAACCCGAATTAGCGCATGCCATTTTATGGGCAGTGATGTGTCGTATACGCGGTGCTTCCTTGCTGTGAATGCCAGGCAACAGCACGCGTTCACCGAGGTTTACCTGCGCTTCCCTGTGCCTGCGGCTAAGTTTTGGAATAAATCGAATGCGTTTACTAAGTCAATGAACGCCAGTGGGCCTATGCAGCTCTATCCGGTGAATGGGCATTGTAGCTATAGTTCCAAGAACGTATGGTTCTCTTGTACGTAGCTCATGATTGTTGAACGCTGCGTGTCATGACACTACAATGCGATGTGTTTCTCGTTCGCATAGTCCAGTTCTGTAAGCTCTTTGTGCTTGGCGCAATAAAGCAGCAGAAGAAAAGAACTTTGTCCAGTCTTGAATCCGTTTTGCACAAAACACTACGCTGGCTCATTCCTAGCCTATTTTTTTGTTACTCTACCATTGTTTTCTGTACGAAGCAGTGTATTGCAGTAACCGTGCCATAGAAGGAGAAACTAGTAAAAAAACAGAAGTTGGACCCATTGGAGAAGTTGGAGACCTTGGAAAACCGCAGCCGGAGCCATCGTTTGCTAATGATTCGAAAAATCCCACAACGACGGCGTATTCTACGTCAAGCTTCTCCACCGTCACACAAGCTGTCTACCGCAGGACATCTGCCAACCGTAGTGATTCCACTGCTCTGCGCCAGTCTGGCCTTTCCTCTCAAATTTCAAAAGCTCCTCTCCCCACCTGGCCGGGTGTATTTCCCATCCGTAACCTGCATTGAATACTTGGTTTATTGTAGCACATATTGGAGGAGGCGCAAAAGGTAACAGGATAAATGAACGAAACAAATTGAAGCAGGCCTCCGATGTACTACTTGGCGGTCGAGGCGGTGAAGCTCAACCTTCTCTGCTAAACCATCCCTGTTCGTATCCTTCATACAAAACGATCAGTGCAATCCCGGTCACGGCGGCAGCATTTGGATGGAGGCGAAGTGCAAGAGGCCCGTATAGTGCACGATGTCAGTGCACGTTAAGGAACCGCAGGTGTTCTAAATTTGTCCTCCGGAGCCCTCCACTACGGAGGCCCCATAGCCTGAGGCGCTTCGGGCCGCTAAACGGCACTAACGAAATTACACCCAAAAGATCAACATTTACTTATTTTTAACAAATAAGATATAGATAACTGCAATTTGCAGGTCACCAGACTTGTCACTTCGGGTCCCATCGGTTCGAAAATGTGGACTGGTTCGAAAATAAGACTTTGACCCAATCGTCAATGGCCCACTCTTTCAAAGCGTTAGCAAACTCAAGCCGTTCACAGCGTTGTTGCTCCCTTAGTGACTGTGCAGCCAGCAGAATCGCAGCCCAATTTCGTTCAGCCATCGCCTGCTGATCTGTGCAGATATCTTCAATGAAAGCTCCTTGCGGATTTTTTTCGCACTTAAGAAAGGGTCGGCCATCGCAACGGCTATTATGAGGAAGTTATCCTCTTCTCGTGTGCCTCCTGGCATGAGCGCTTGGCTTGAGCACGGCTTCCCTCATTGAAAAGAACACGGATGGTAAGAGCTACAGGAAATTTCAACCGACCACTCCAACCGGCTATTTTGTTCTGGGGAATCCCTGCCGCTAACAAGCTAGCAATCAGTCGCTTTTTTTTGACCAGTACCCTCGGAGGTACCTTTACAACTAAAAAAAAATGGAGATTAGGTCTGTTTTGCTGTATATTACTAACCAAGCCTAAATCAAGGATCACTGATGAAAAATCAGAAATGTTTGGCGTTGTGTGAAGCTCGTGTTGTCTCTCTGCTATGATCAGGTGACTGCGAATCGCACTGTCATTCACCTGCTATCTACACCGTAATTTAATATTTTCAGCCCCTTGCACTGCTCGAATACTGACGGAAATCGAGGGTGGTAGCAGGTGCTACGTGCAAAAGTGCATTGTGTTCGCCAGCAGTCGCTGCTCTGTGGCTGTCTGAAGCACCGTATCAAGGAGCGAGCTCGGACCTGTTATGAGAATCGACTGACCGTTTGCCTCGGAGTCACGTCTGCACAGTATTGAGAATGAATGGCTTTCTGGCCTAATTCACTGATGGACCACTGCCAGATGAATGCTTTTTATTTTAACTAGACAGGAGTCCCGTGCACACGTCCCGGAAAGTGAGCGCTGTGATCGAAGCTCGTGGAGTGCTGCAGCTAGCATGGTCACCGAAGGGAAGGGAGCAAGTGATCCTCGTTGTAAATGTGTGGGGCTCTATGAAAGCCATCGTAACGAAGTCACATTTTGGGAATTCCAAAGCAAACACTTTGTAGCAAACTATCAAAACTGAATGGGAAATGCTTCATCGTGACCCAGATGTCGGCCTACGAATCAATGCCACATGATTGCTGCAAACGGCGACTACTCCAAATACTAGAAAATGTCCTTTGCGAGTGACGCCTGGACTGTGTATTTGTTTTTGCAGTGAGAGGTACACTACGCCATCCGCTTCGCGAGATCAGCGTGGCTGAGCGCCGAGCCGCGCCACCACGGGCAAGGCATCGCGCCGAACGGGCGATGATGTTACTTTGCAGAATTGAGTATTGGTTTTTGTAGAGAGGGAATACACAGTAACTGTCTGACAGATCTCTATGGACACCCGAACCACGCCGTAGAGGAAGGGATAAACAGTGGGACCAAAGAAATGGTTTATGAGTGTTTAACGTCCCAAAGCGACTCATGCTATGAAGGACGCCGTTGAGAAGGGCTCCGGAAAATTCGACCACCTGGGATTCTTTAACGTGCACTCACATCACACTGTACACGGGCCTCTAGATTTTAGCCTTCATCGAAATTCTAGCTGCCCGCCTCGTCAGCAGTGCGCATGCGCGGAGTGTCGTCAGAGATGCGGCGGGTATATATATCACAACGATATGGAGCCTGTGGTAGAAATGGACAGCTCGGAGGAAGCTAGGGCTCGCCGTAGGAACGAAGGCGGCGAGCCGAGGAGAGCGAGGAAGAGCGCGCTAAGCGTCTCAATAAGCGACGAAAGGACGACGCGGCTAGACGGGCCCGCTTAGCCGACGATAGTGCATCCACGATGACACAGATGACGATGAATCGAGTTCTGCTTCTCTGAAGGAAGCTAGACTCTCGCTACTCTACCAGGTTTAACCAGAGCTAAACCACAGCCAATTGTTGGCCTACGTTTTATGTTTGTTGGAAATTAATATTTTATTGCCTAAGAATTCCTTTAGTTTTTACGCTTTCCTGGTGTCATTTTCTGAGTCATTTTCATGAGCTCACACCTGGCACTACTGTCGGGCCAGGGAACACCTTTGTTGTGTGCGTTTGTCCCTCATTATACCTCCACGCTATTCCTCTGGGTAACAAGTCATTCATAATGTTGACAAATGGCGGCACAAAACAGTTAATAGCAGGCTTCCTTTCGCCGAGCCACAACCCGGCCAAAATCAATCTTTGAATGCGTTGCTTGTAGAGAAGTTTATCAACCGTTACCAGGAATGGCCACATACTAACCTTAGAGGTTTCAAAAAGTGGTACACCGTCTGTGTCAAAAGCCAGAGTAATGTCTTTTTTTAAGGGCAACTTGTGGTGCTCCATGCTCTCGGTAATATCAGTTGCGTCATATGATAATGATGCACGGCTTCTTGAAACCGCTCCAGACTTTCAAGATTCTAGCAGCTCCGGGCTTTCAAGTCCAGAATAAGAAAATAGGATGAAGATTTTCTCAAGGTACCACTGGAGTGTTCATAGCTGCGGTTTTTTCTTCAGACATTTCTGCCTTCAATAAGCTCTCCAAGCTCTCCAATATATTCATATTAACTGCAGTAGAAATGTTTTGCAGACTGTTCCTCTGCTGCACAGAACTGCTGAAAACATGTATATTTTGAGGCTGGGTATGACACTCCATTAGGCAGATGTGCACCAATAAGTCGAACAATGCTTACGGTGACTTACTTTGAACATCCATGGTGCAAGCTGTGTGCCATAAGCATTAAGAGACTTTCTGCTCGTGTAAGCCTGGCTCCTGGAAACAGGGCATCATCCTTGAAAGAGAAAGCATGCAATTTTTAGTATGTAATAAGATGACAGTGACATCACACGTTTTAAAGGAATGAGAGGAGGCTTCTCAATCTGACTGCAGGTCTTCATACATTTGAACAAATATTGAGCTGGAAGATGAACAGTTAGAATATCTATTGGCAAAAACAAGCTTAGGGAATGTCATATTTTTGTCTATGCAGTCATAGTTTTCTGGCTAACACATCCTTTACCATTGACGGGGTCGGTTCAGTGGATACTGAAGCTTTTGTCCTAAGAGTTTGCCAACTTAGATTAATGATGCTCCACTTCTCATGAAAGCATGCTTCTAGCTAGCTCGTACACTTAACCCAGTGTTCCTTCCACCTTTCAAAACACCATGCTCATCTTTAACTCTTTTTGAAGGGTCAAAAGCTTCATTATACTGTATAATCACCTCAGCAGCCTGTAATTCTCCGTCCTAAAGGTCTGGTTACAATTTTTTTTAACTGTAAGCCAAGTGTAGGTATATAACAGAAAAGTGAAAAGTCGTTAAAAGCATTCAAAGCATAGGCAAGAGGTTTTTGTCATACAGTGGTGCTAACAAGAGTGGGAAATTAGCTGCATATTCACTTCAGATAACAAATACTTAATTTCACAGATAGCGTAAGAAAAGACAATCTCGTGCAACGGTACGACCTGAAGCCACAAATTCCATGTCTACCGTAGCTGCAGAGTTCAAAACGTGAGTATGTTCACCAGTGCCGTCCCTGACAGTAATGATGGATGTGGTGCGTCCTGTACGAGCACTATGTACGAGCACTACATAGAACGTGATCGAACGGGGAATGGGGAAGCTGTGTGACAGGCCTCTAGTGATAAGTAAAGCATCAAGACAGACAGAACCTAGGCCTTCGATCGCTATGCTATTGAGTAGACAGAGCTTCGATAATGAGGAGCTCATACAAAATACAAACCTCCAAAACCAAGGAAAGCACAGGCTTTATGTGTTAAGCTACATGAACACATTCGAAAGTACACACTGAGACAGGAACAGAGAGAGCTCAGTTGGTACAGCATTGCACGCAACATGTGGTACTCGGTGCAGATCCGACTGGCAGCATGTGGTTGCCTTTTTTTCCATCTTCTGTAAAATAATCTTGTATCTACAATAATCATGCAACTGAGTGCCTGCTCTTATCAACGCAGCTAATAAATAATTTCTCTGTACTTACTTGAATTGTTTTCAGTAATAGATGGCTTTTTAAAGCATGCAGAGAATCCCACCTGTCGACATTTAAAATAAACAACAGCGTTCTGAACTGAAGTGAATGTTGTTAACAGTTACGTAATGTACCAGTTCATATTTTTATAGCTTTAAACGCTCAGGTGTTTAAAGCTCCACAAAGGGCCAAGCGCCATAAATATGGTACGACCCAGATGCTTCCAACGAGGTAGCCTTAGCATCAGCAGAAACGAAATTTAGGAATAAAAAAATTTAAATTTAAAAAGTAGCCCGGGAAGGCGAGTCCAGATTCGCGCCTTCTGCGATGTGCAAGACGACATGGCGTTGCTGCTGGTTCTGAGATAAGTGGCACCGGCCACTGACAGCGCGCTTATTCGGATGCATGGAGCATGCGTGGTATTTTTCAAATTCTGCGGAATTTAATTTATGGAAAAAAGTCTACGCCAGGGCTACGCCGTCGGAAGCACCTGAGTCGGACCATTAATTAACGGCACTTGAAAGCTTTCCAATCCACACCTAAAATTTCTAGTCATATATAGCTCGTTGAATAAGGTCTTTTAATTATTAATGTAGCCGGAATGTAAACATACTAGCTATTTCTAGCCGCTAACAACATTCACTTGATTTCAATTCTGAAGAACGCTCTGGCTTTCTTTAAATATTGCCACCGTCCGACCAATCAGTGGCGCCGTACCGCGGCCGAACTGTTTAAGCAGGGACTTGCCAAGCCTTGGGCATTCGAGGTGATCGAAGATCGTCGTCTTCCTCGCTCGAGCTGCCTGCTGGCTGGCACGCCCACCTCGTCTAATTAGAACCTGGGCTATTTCTTCACCCGTTTGTCGGTGACATATTTGGTGGAGGTGCTGGGTAACGTCCCATGTACTCGGATTGCGAGGACACTCTCGACACCTGTTCTCCACGCGTGGACACAACACCCGTCCACAAAGCGAGCCGCCGTCTGCGAGGCCTACAACCGGAGTTCAGCCAACTGACCGCGCCGGTAAGGGCGGTAAGAGCAATGACCTCAACCGTGGCTAGCCAGACGACTCAGCATTCCGGGAATGCCCCGCCATTTGTCCTTCACGCACCTCGGACGCCGCCGACGTTCCACGGGGACAGGTTCGAGGACGTAGAAGACTGGTTGACCAGCTTTGACCGAGTGGCGGGCTTCAACGAATGGGACGGCGAGCGCAAATTGCGCAATGTCTACTTTGCGCTGCAGGACTCAGCCAAAACATGGTATGAAAATCACGAAGCCTCCTTTACCACCTGGGAAGTGTTTCGTCGAGAACTCCTAGCGACGTTTACCACCAGCGAACGAAAAGAAAAGGCTGAACGCGCTCTGCACTCGAGGTCCCAGCAGTCCAACGAGAGCGTCGCGATGTTCGTCGAGGATATGACGCGTCTATTCAATCGGGCCGACCCTGCTATGCCAGAGGCGAAGAAGGTGCGCCACTTAATGCGCGGCGTAAAAGAACAGCTATTTGCCGGACTTGTCCGTGACCCGCCAAGAACAGTGGCCGACTTCACAAGGGAGGCAACGAGTATTGAGCGCTCTCTGCAGGAACGGGGCGCGCACTACGCACGTGAGGCTACTGTAGCAGCCGCTTACCAGTACACGCCTACGTCGCTGCCCGCCGAGGAGCTTCGGGAGCTTGTAAGAAGCGTTGTGCGCGAGGAATTGGCGAAACTTCGCTTGGAAGCTCCACAGGCCAGTGTCGCTGCCGTAACGGACGTAGTCCGTGACGAAATCCGACGAGCTGTGCAGCCGCCCCCAGCTCCACACCCGGCGCCCTCTGCTATGACGTACAGCGAGGCACTACGAAGTCCTGGGACAGCGATGCAAGCCTTTTCCCCCGTCGTTCCCATGCCAGTGCCATCACTGCAGTACCCGAGCGCAGCAGTACCATCTGTGCCGCAGGAGTACAGGCCCCGCGTGAGCAAAGCGCACGTGTGGCGTACGCCAAACAATCGGCCGCTCTGTTACCACTGCGGGGAGCCCGGGCACATCCTCCGCCACTGCCCCTACCGCAGAATGGGTTTAAGAGGGTTTTCACCTGACGCACCTCGACCGCGCTACGGTGAAAGACCACGGGATATCGAGCTGTACCTGGCTGATAACGTGCAGTCCTCGACCCCGCAGCGGCGCCAGTCCAGATCGCCATCCCCAAGGCGGTTCTCTTCGCCCGGCCGCCCATCGACCTCTGGCCAGTTCAGAGGTGCGTCCCCTCGTCGGGAAAACTGAAGACGGCGTCCTCCGGGGGTAGGGCCGCCGCTACTGGACCGTGTCAAGAGCCTCCATTCGAAGATTCGCCGCCACGCTCCGACCGACGACGACCTGACCCGACGACCTCAACGACGCGCTGCGACCGACTGGTTTCTGCCGAAATTCCGGTATCCGCTGACAACAACGACGTTACTGCACTGGTGGATACCGGCGCCGATTTTTCTGTAATGAGCAGTCGGTTAGCCACGGCCCTGAGGAAGGTACTGACCCCTTGGTCTGGGCCACAGATCCGGACAGCTGGTGGCCACGTCCTAACTCCGATCGGTGTCTGCACTTCGCGCATCCAGATCCGTGGAGTTACTTTCCCTGGTTGCTTTGCTGTGTTACCCGATTGCTCCAAGGACCTCATACTCGGTTTGGATTTTCTTCAAGAGTACGGTGCCGTTATCAATCTACAGGAGCTCATCGTTTCGTTTTCCACCCAAGGCCCTGTCGACGACGATACCGAGCCACGCAGGCCTAAGCTATGCGTCTGTGCCGACCAGGTAGTAATCCCGTCAAGAGCCAGCATGTTTGTTACCGTAGAGTGCGATAACAGCCCCAGCACTCGTGGCATCGCTGAAACCAACATCTCGCTGCTCCTTGGTCGGCTAGTCTGTGTTGCTCGCGGAATTATTGAATTGAACAGTGGGCGAACCGAACTTCTGGTGACCAATTTTGGTTCTGAACCTCAGTGTTTGCCTGGCAGAACAGCTATTGCGTATTTCGAAGAACTTTGTGAATTCGCTGGACAGCACGCGTTGTCCGAAATCCCGGCATCCGTGGAGGCACCGACCACTCCCATAAAGACCGACGTCAACCCGAACCTCCCGTCTCATCAGAAACGCTGCCTGGAGAGCATTATCGACTCTTTCCGCGACTGTTTTGCCTCGACCTCTAAAGTTAGGCAGACTCCGCTCACAAAGCATCGCATTATTGTTGACGCAAACCAGCGACCGTTATACCAGCCGCCTTATCGGGTCTCTTCGAAGGAACGTGACGCTATTCGCCGACAAGTTCAAGAAATGCTCCAGGACGACGTGATACAGCCGTCGACGAGCCCGTGGGCATCGCCTGTTGTTCTTGTGGCGAAAAAGGATGGCACCCTACGGTTCTGTGTTGATTACAGGCGTCTCAACAAAGTCACCAAAAAGGACGTTTATCCTCTGCCGCGGATTGATGACTCCCTGGACAGGCTACGCCACGCCACGTATTTCTCGTCACTAGATTTACGTAGTGGCTATTGGCAGATCGAGGTGGACGAGCGCGACCGGGAAAAGACCGCCTTTATTACACCGGATGGTCTGTACGAATTCCGGGTGCTCCCTTTCGGACTGTGCTCGGCTCCTGCCACCTTCCAGAGAATGATGGACACCGTGCTTGCCGACCTAAAATGGCAGTCCTGCCTCGTCTACCTGGATGACGTTGTCATCTTCTCCGCTACGTTCGAAGAGCACCTGAGGCGCCTGCGCACCATGTTCGCCGCCATTCGTTCAGCTGGTCTTTCCCTCAAGCCCGAAAAGTGTCACTTCGCTTTCCGGGAGTTGAAGTTTCTGGGCCACATCGTGAGCGCTAAGGGGGTAAGCCCTGATCCCGACAAGACAGCCGCCGTCGCTGCTTTTCCCATGCCAACCGATAAGCGAAGTGTGCGCCGCTTTCTGGGCCTCTGCGCCTATTATCGGCGTTTTGTGCGGAACTTCTCCCAAATTGCTGAGCCCCTCATCCGCCTCACAAAAGATGCCGAACCGTTCTTCTGGGGCCAGGAGCAACAACAGGCCTTCGAAGACCTCCGCAGTCGTCTACAAAGTACGCCCATCCTTGGCCACTTCGACGAGTCAGCCGACACTGAACTGCACACAGACGCCAGCAACATCGGCCTCGGTGCGGTCCTTGTGCAGTGGCAGGATGGTCTCGAACGCGTAATCGCATACGCAAGCCGCACCTTGTCACGCTCGGAGGCGAACTATTCCACTACTGAAAAAGAATGCCTGGCAATTGTGTGGGCAGTGACCAAATTTCGTCCATATTTATACGGCCGCCCGTTTCGAGTTGTCAGTGATCACCATTCGCTGTGTTGGCTAGCGAACCTGAAAGATCCCTCGGGGCGGCTTGCACGCTGGAGCCTTCGTCTTCAAGAGTTCGATGTCACCATCGTTTATAAGTCCGGTAGGAAGCACAGTGATGCCGACTGTCTGTCTCGTGCCCCTGTCGAGGACAACCGAGCTGATCCCGACGACGATTCTGTATTTCTCGGCGCCATCTCCACGTCCGTCCTCACTCAACACCAAAGAGACGACAGTGAACTCCGGCCTCTCATTGAGTATCTTGAAGGAAGCGCAGAGTCGCCCCCGCGACTCTTCTCACGTGGTCTGTCGTCATTCTGTTTGCGCGATGGCGTTCTGTATAAGAAAAACTACCGCCCGACGGAAGCTGTCTATCTGCTCGTCGTACCTGCGGCTTTGCGCGAAGAAGTCCTGCAGGCGTGCCATGATGACCCATCTTCTGGTCATCTGGGTTTTTCTCGCACTTTGGCGCGGATACGCCAAAAGTACTACTGGCCCAGGGTTGCGGCAGTTGTACAGCGTTACGTCCGAACTTGCCGCGAGTGCCAACGTCGCAAGACGCCACCGACTAAGCCTGCCGGACTACTACAGCCCATTGATCCGCCACAAGACCCCTTCCACCAAGTCGGCATGGACTTACTCGGCCCCTTTCCGCAGTCCTCGCTGGGTAACCGCTACATTGTGGTGGCCACCGACTACCTCAGCCGGTACTGTGAAACTAAAGCTCTTCCCCGTGGTACCGCTGACGAAATTGCGAACTTTTTCGTTCAAAACATTGTGCTTCGTCATGGTGCCCCCCTCGTCGTTATAACTGACAGGGGAACGGCGTTCACCTCGGCCCTCACACAGGAGGTTATCCGCCTTAGCGGCACGAGTCACCGAAAAACAACCGCTTACCACCCTCAAACGAACGGACTCACCGAACGGCTCAACAAGACGATCGCCGCCATGATCTCCATGTATGTTGACGCAGACCACCGGAACTGGGATGCCATACTCCCTTACGTCACTTTCGCCTATAACACTGCACTACAGGAAACGACGCGTTTCACTCCGTTTCGTTTAGTGCATGGTCGCGAAGCCACCACCATGCTGGATGCAATGTTGCTTCCAACTAGTACTACCTCAACTGTTGTGGGTGCTGACCACTTCGTTCGTCACGCCGAGGCCGCCCGCCAACTCGCTCGACAGCGCATCCGGCACCAGCAAGCCCACGACGCTCGCCGCTATAACCTCCGCCACAGAGCTGTTAGTTACCAGCCCGGCGAACAAGTCTGGGTTTGGAGCCCAATCCGCATGCGTGGACGCTCCGAAAAGCTTCTGCGCCGATATTTCGGCCCCTACGAAGTACTCCGCCAAGTAAGTGAGGTGAACTATGAGGTCCTTCCCCAAGGAACAGTTCGCTCCTCCAGACGGCCGACCTCCGAAGTTGTCCATGTCGCACGGATGAAGCCATACCACGCCCGCTAGCGCTACAGGCATGTCTACACCTGCCGCCGGATACATGCAGAGTCCCTTCTCTTCGTGCTGCCCATTGCTGCGGCACCGAGTCGGTGCCCTTCAGAGAGGGGGAGCAATGCCACCGTCCGACCAATCAGTGGCGCCGTACCGCGGCCGAACTGTTTAAGCAGGGACTTGCCAAGCCTTGGGCATTCGAGGTGATCGAAGATCGTCGTCTTCCTCGCTCGAGCTGCCTGCTGGCTGGCACGCCCACCTCGTCTAATTAGAACCTGGGCTATTTCTTCACCCGTTTGTCGGTGACAATATTGATCAATTTTAGCCGGGATAACCTGTATATCGCAATAATGCCTCTCGTATCCTGTACTTTAGTAACGGAGACAAGGGGGCGGGGATGGGAAAACTGAGGATTGCAATGCTTTACAAAAAACCCTGGCCGAAGTGGGATGAATGGGCAGGCACATTGTCACAACCGAGCTGTTAGGAACCGAATGCACACAAAGTGCACTCCAGCACAGCTAAACGGCATAAGTGCACTCGCCGAAGTGCGCGCTCAGGTTGGAGTGTGTTCACAGAACACTTCAAGGGCCGAGCACTCACAAGTTCATTTTGTTTGCTATACCATTGTTTTTAAACAGATTTTTCGTTAGCGCTACAAGCGAACCAGCACAAGAAGGGACTTCAGAAGCAGCTCCACTGCGCGCCGCCATTTTGTTTATTTTCAAAATTATGGATTCTGGAGTTTTGGCTGGTGTTGTCTTTTCTCTATTTTTCTTTTCCCCCATAGTTAAAACTGTGCAAGCATGTTTATTTCGCTACCACGTAAAAAAAAATCAATTTTCAAAAGTTCCTTTTCTTTTCCATCGTCCTCTTCAAAACTCCCGCCATTATCTGTCGCATTTTTTTTTTACGAGTGCACTTTGCTTTTCCCGTTCATCACCGCATAGCTTAAAACATCTGATGTGTCACTCCAGATTCCGAAGCGCACTCCGCTTAGTGGACTTAACTTGCCCGCTTGACTGGATTACGCTTGGAGAGAGAATTTTCGCCGGTGCATCAGATTCGCTAGATAAGGAACAAGGCTACTGATGCTGAACATATGTTATACCAGCTAGCTGCAAGGTTGCATGTGCAGAGACAGCACATAGTCGGCACAATTATCATGCACTGTCTTTACTGTTATAGGAGATTGTTATCCAGTACGAAAGCAGCTGCCATGAACTTAGTATAAAAAGAAAAAAATCCTACCAGTTCGTGTGTCTGGTTGTCACAGGAGGGCTGCTCGCCTTGAAAACAGCCGGAAACAAAATCAGAATCGGATTCGAGGTCTGCACTTTCGTCTAATAAGTGCCCAGTCACATTCTGCTATGCTCACATGGATGCGGGGGGCTGTGTTCGTCGCCAAGGAGTTCGTGTTGATCCTCGTTTCCAGCATCGGCATGACGAGCAGACGGAATTACATTCTCCACATCTCACTCCCTGGTGCTTTCACAGGGGCTATCGCCGCTCGAATCAGTGTCGGTTGGGGACCCCGAATACGCAGGAGGTGAACCTCGCTGCCTAAACTGGTGGTTGGAACGGCGGGGTACTTCGACTTACGAGTCCCATAGATACTGGCCGAATTTTCTTTTACGTGGCATCCTGACCATTCATGCGATCATTCAGTCACGTCGACCTTAAGCAGATTGCCACTTAATGCACACGTAATGCAGACGGCACACTGGTCACTTCATGCACGCGTCAGATAACTCGATAAATCGGCGCTGCAGGTATGCAAGGATTGCGTGGGCTGCATGCAGAATCTACAAGCGTATTCACACTGGCGAGTCCATACATAGCCTTTATTATTTCACCTTGGCCAGAAGATATAAGCAAGATCTTCATAGCGAGGAGGCTCTTATTCCATCCATAGCAAACTTAAAATTAAGAGAAGGCAAGTTGACGTTTCGGTCTCCAGAAATTTGGAAGGTTCCTTTTTTTGCGTACAAATTTTATCCGTCAAATGTTAGAGTATTCCCTTCCATCGTTACTTAACTATCTTCACAGTCATAACATCCATTTAGAAAATATTAGCATGTCAATGTTGAAGACTTTTTTTTCATCATAATAGAGAATTGTATTCACTAAGAATTGTATAATGATGATGTCTTTTTTTTTCCTGCTCTTTATATATGTATTTTGCCTATGCTATCTTCCGACATGAAAATGCAATATTCTTATTTTGTTATTTGCTTCAGTTCGTGCAGTGGCTTTGCACATTCATTTTTTTTGTGTGTGTAAAGTGTGTCCGGAAAATTAATCACTACGTTGCGCAACCGTTGTATGCCTTGTAAAGAGGGGCTTGAACCTCGTCAAGTGAACTATTTTTCACTTTTGTTCAAGCCCCTACCGCTTTGACCGAAATAAATCATATCATATCATAAATAGATTTGCTACGCGTCCTCCTCCGCTTTCCTAGTGGTTAAAGAACTATGACATCAAGTCACCCTCCACTAGCTCTTCATTTCAATCTCTTCCCACATGCAGAGTGGCAGGACAGGAAGGCGTGATTGTTACCGCTTGCGGACCTCTGTACATTTCCTCTCTCTAAACTACTCCCTAGAACTCCGGCTCAGGGTGGACAGGAGAAATACAGCCGACTATTTTCGGAAATCTCTCTCTGCGAGCTTCTCCGTGAGGCTCGTTTTCCAACGAAACTTCGTTCTCAGACGACACTCATTCCTGACTAACGACCGCTGGCTTCCGAGATTGCACCTGCAGGGGCGTGGCCCCAGGCAATTGAGATCGAACTGCCGTATATGCTCGTGTAAGGGCCGCACGTGTGTAAGGGTATCAGCCCAACTTCGGGGCCGGCAATTTTTAAAAAAAAGTCAGCCAAAAAAAAAAAACTTTACGCGTGCACTAGTTTGGTTGCGTGGTTCGCTATCTCAGATACGTGAGACACTCGATAACTGCCTGCGACGCAATGAACGCATCCCGCGCGCTTTGGCTCAGCCTGGAAGCGCGCACGAACACGCAGTGCCTCAGCGCTGCTAACACGTTTTGTGCGCTCGGCGTTAGCACCAGAATGGACAAAACGTTATGCTGTCCAAAAGCTAAATTGGGATGAACCCACGAAGGCGGCGCGCTCCTTTGTGGCGACGCGCCGCCCACCACGCTTGGGCGCTACGCGGTCTACATATGAACATTTAAAGCTGAACATTTCCCGGTGACGTCAGTCTCAAGGACAATGTTTTCTTATGGCTGCGACCCTTCTTCTCAGGATCTGGGAGGTGTATAGCCGTCACTCTGGTACCATTGTCATTATCCCTCCATGCTCTCTTTATTCAAGTCGAATTATTGCTTAGTAGACGTCCTCTATTTTTTGCTGATTATTTTACTTGGTACTTCTCACTTTCAGAGAAAATGGGCAATATACATCCTGTGCAACAAACCTCACTCCATAAATTTTCGTAATCCTGATTCAGTAAACCCTTCCTTGTGTTTCTTAGGGATGGGGCAAAAATAATGCTTCCAACACTTGTGGTTCCTGAGAAACCGAGTCATTTGTTGAAAAAATCTGTTTTCAGATAATTGCCTTAGAAGTTTTAACTAAAAACAAACTATAAAATTGCACTCAACAAAAACACATTGGTGCATTACTTCAATAGCCACCAACTGTGTATTCATCTATACAATCTATATTTGCTTTCTTTAGCAGCTCCCTTGATTTTCGAGCCGCTTTTGTGATCCGCTATGAAGCGCTTTGCGTGAAGTAAGCCATCGTCGGTGTGCCTCAGGCAACCATTTTTGGAACAAGAGGTAACATAAAAAAATGCCCGGTCAAGCGACGCTGCCTAGGTGTTTACACCTGGGTGTTTTCACCATTTCTGGGTATGGATGTTTTCACCATTTAAAAAGCAGTACGCACATTCTTTGCAGCACCCTCCCAAAATAATGACCTTTTTTGTCTTCTCTTGGAAGCATTCTTGTATAGCCGATGTAATTCCCGGCCAAGGTCAGAAAGTCACCGTTAGCTTTTCTATGCGCGCTGCCGACAGCGAGACTTATTAAGAATAAGAGCTCGCGTAGAATACAGTACCTATCATATATAAGCGGTGCCGTGCGTCGGACGGCGTTACGAGGATTCAACAGCGTATGGTCACCTGAGGCTGATTATCCCAAACTCAGTGCTTCCAGGACTACTCTGACATTGGTGAAAACAGCGCGAAAGAAGAAGCCCGAAGGCAAAACGAGGAAGTGACAGGAAAGAGCGCTGACTGGCAACTGAATTTATTGAGCGAAACTCGCGCAATATATAGGAAGGCAGTGCCAAAGGTAGTCAGATGCAGTCAACGTCACATGGTGCAAAGAGCCATAAAAGCGATAAAAACAAAACAAGGTGAAAAAGCTAACAGTGAACTGAATATCAAAAGTGATGGTAACAAAATGAAAACTACACTCAATGACTATACACAGTTAATGTCACATGGTGTAAAGAGCCATAAAAGCGATAAAAACATAACAGGGTGAAAAGGCTAAAAGTCAGCAGAATCTCAAGGGGAATGTAACAAAAAAATACATGATGACTTAAACAGTTAATGTCACAAGGTGTAAAGAGCCATAAAAACCGATAAAACATCCATAGCAGGTAACAAGGGTAAAACCGATAAAAAATGACGAAATGGAATTGTGGAAAGAATAAAAACTAACTGAATGTAACAACGTATGGCTAAAAACATGCACAGACCTTAACAATAAAACGATGAAACAGTGACACTCAACGATCGAAACACGCGTAGTCAACAATAAAAATTTAGCAATGTTGTTCCAAAAAGGCAAGTTCACTCCTGTACAATGATTTTGACGCGTCACTGACACATTCCAAGCCCTTTCTTTTTATAAAGAAAGCCTCCTTCAACTCTCGGGCTACGCTGTCTCTACTCCTATCAAGAACAACAGTTTCGCGTAAACGAGGCATGCATTTACAATCTTTGCAATGAAGCGCTAGATTAGAGCCAGTGCCTTTTTCAAGTGAGCGCTCATGTTCCCTTAAACGTTCGTTCAGGCACCTTCCGGTTTGACCAATATAAACTTTGTCGCATGTAAGCGGAATCTGGTAAATCACACCTTCCCTACACCTGACGAACATGTGGCATGCTTTACGCCACAGGTTTGCTGTCTTGGCTTTTCATTATTTATCCTGTGACACAACGTAGCTAGCTTGCAAGGGGCAGAAAAGACTACGGGAATCTCATATTTATTTGCAACCTTTTTCAAATTATGTGCTACCCGGTGGGAATACGGGATAACGGCTGGCCTCACCCTCCTATTGCTTTCCTGAGTAACGTTTTTCTTCTTGCCTTTAACTTTCTGAAGCAGAGCTTCAGTCACTGCCGAAATCACAGTCTGTCTCTTTCCTGTCACTTCCTCGTTTCGCCTTCGGGCTTCTTCTTTCGCGCTGTTTTCACCAATGTCAGAATGGACCAACTAGCCCAGCAAAAAGTTCTGCCAGGACTACTCGTCCGGCTTTAATCAGTCACCTGCGAAACTCGGAGCTAAATGAATGAAGATATTTCGAGTGAAATCATGCTGAAGTAGCGCTATGGCTAATTGTGTGCTTCAGGCAATTAAATTGCCCCCATAAATTCTAGAGCTAAAGTTCCGTAAACAAACGCTAGGAGCTTTTCATTGTTGCTGAATGAACACCAACAGTCCATCTAAACCTGGCGATAAGCAGCGTGTCTGCTTTGCAGTTTCTGTTCAACACAAGCGAGCTTCACGTTTTAGCCAGCATCAGGTTGAACAATGAAGGATATGGTTGGTCCCCACCCAGGTTATGAAAATTTCATATTTCGAGCTGTGAAAATTGTTGGAGAGGAAGCATGAAATTGAATTTTCTTCAAGAAAAGTGAAAATTTTATATCGGGGAAAAAACTTTGATATTTAAAAATAATTTGCCTATCGTGTCCCGCGCTCTACATCAACGCTGAGCGAAGGCACGTGCTTTGAATCAAGACACAAAACCATAACATGTTTAAACTTGTTACCAGTTCGTCACCAGGCTATGACGCACTTCACATTAAAGTTAACATATAATTGATTGGTGCAAGGCAGCGATGCGCTCGGAAAAGCAGCCCTGTACGAAGGCCACCTCACACCGACGGCCGCGGACTGCACGCGTGGAGTGCCGCTGAAAGCGTCTGCCAAGCCATCAAAACCGTCTTATCTTAAGAGGACCTTAACAACTTATGATCACGTATCGTTTGCCAGTAACGGAATGTATCGATCGAGCACTCGTTAGCAATCTGTTTTAGTCCGGGCGTTTGGCTTGCCTGGTTTATGGGGTTTAACGTCCCAAAGCGACTCGGGCTATGAGGGACGCCGTAGTGAAGGGCTCCGGAAATTTCGACCACCTGTGGTTCTTTAACGTGCACTAACATCGCACAGTACACGAGCCTCTAGAATTTCAACTCCATCGAAATTCGATCGCCAGGGCCCGGATCGAACCAGCGTCTTTCGGGTCAGCGGTCGAGCACCATAACAACTAGCCACTATGGCGGACTCCAGGCATTTAACTTGCTCCAATCGTCGGGCGCATGTCGTATCATCCATACCTTGAGTGCAACGGCTGGCTTTCAAATACTGCTTCTGTCACCTCTAGTGTTTCACAGGGATCGGTGCTGGGGCCTCTACTGTTTATAATCGATGTCAGTGAGGTCGTGGAAAATGTTACCTGTGAGGTGCGGCTGTGTGCAGGTGACTGTGTCCTATATCGTTCGATAAAAGCCTCATGTGATACAAATAATCTGCAGCCGAATTTGGACCGCATTCAGCTCTGGTGCGAGTAATGGGACATAGATTTGAGCGCTGAAATGTTACTATATTTCTTTTACGCGCAGGCGTACTCCTGTTTTGTCTGACTAGTTCATCTAAAAATATCTCGGCTTTTTTTTTCGGCTGGCCTGATATAGAGAAAGCAAACTTAATATATATCGGCAAAGGCATCAAGAATGCTAAATTTTTTTAAAAACGAATATTAAGCAACTCCTCGGAAGGTTAAGCACCTTTTATACTCCACTAATATGCGACGAATTATGGAGTACACCTGTGCAGTCTGGGGCCCTTGTGTCGGAACCTATTGTGATATGGTTTGTGTTAATGGTTTATTGGGGTTTAACGTCCCGAAGCAACTCAGGCTATGAGGGACGCCGCAGTGAAGGGCTCCGGAAATTTCGACCACCTGGGGTTCTTTAACGTGCACTGACATCGCACAGTACACGGACCTCTAGAATTTCGCCTTCATCGAAATTCGGCCGCCGCGGCCGGGATCGAACCAGCGACTTTGGGGTCAGCAGCCGAGCGCCGTAACCACTGAGCCACCGCGGCGGGGCCCCTATTGTGATATGCTGGAACGCGTTCAGAATCTGCGGCGCGGTTTGTCACCAAGAAATATTGTTTTAATTATCGAAGTAACAGTATCAAGCAGGAGCTGAACTGGGACTCAGAATTCCTTTGCCGCATGTATTTCAAGGAAACTGCTATCCACCCCGAAACTTATTTGCTGCCGCCTCGTTTCGCATCCAGAAGGCGCGACCACGACTGGAAAATACGTGAGATAAAATGCCGTATTAATGTGTTCATACTGTCTTTCTCTCCGCACGCCATCAATGAATGGAATAAGCTGCCTAATTGTATTGTTGAATGCCAGCCCTAGGCAAAGTTCCGAGCACTGTTGTCGGAATTGTGATGTGCACGCATGCTCATCTGCTGTTTGTCTGCTTTTCCTCTCCTTGTCTTTTCCCGAACATTTGACTGATGTGAATGCGCTGTTGACACTCTTTTTCATCAT
Organism: Amblyomma mixtum; assembly: GCF_055824585.1. NCBI lineage: Eukaryota > Metazoa > Arthropoda > Arachnida > Ixodida > Ixodidae > Amblyomma > Amblyomma mixtum. The sequence goes on along the minus strand of NC_143014.1, from coordinate 329,807,691 downwards.
TTGCCATCGCTTCTTTCCTATCCTGCACAAAAGGTTGGCACATGCAGCACGATTGATTGTGTATGTATGTATTTCCCCCAGCAATTATGCCTTCATTGCGCAGCAGAAATATAAATAAATAAATAAGTAATGCATTTGAAGAATTGGCCAGGGCTGCGCTAATTCGTCATGAAAATGTGTGCCACCGGAAATGTAATGGAAAAAATGTCGGTACCGAGTAAGCGCTCCACCTCGTCACTGTCACGGAAAAAAAAAAGGCGGCCCTTACACGAGTATATACGGTATACATTATATGCTGGTGGTATTCGTAGTATTTAATCATTGTAATAGCGCTTCCGTGAGCTCTTTCAGCAGTCCAGAGTCTTTCCAAGAAGAACAAGACAATATCAAAGTACAGTGCGGAAAAGATTTGTAGCGGGAGAAGGCATGGAGGGGAAGAGTGTTTCTTCGACCTTAGGTAGAAGCGAGAAGACATATGGGAGGACAAGAGAGGGCAGGCCGGCAAGAAAGGACGAGACAGTCCTAGCCACGCTGAGAGCCAGTCATACGGCCAGTCGCAAGCGACTTCTGCTTGTAACTTGGCCATAACTTATAAATTTATGAATTACTTCATGTTTAAATTAGCATCAGTTTAGTACTCGGTACTCATAAAAGTTTCAATAAGTTGAAAGTGAAAACGCAAAAAACAAAGCCGCTGAAGCGCTTCAACCAGCGGTATTTTTCGCGTCTACGAGCGGCTTCGAACCAAGGTTTCTAGCCAAATCCATATCCATGTACTAGTCATATGCAGTTAATGCGTCGCTGTTATGTGCACTGTGCTATAGTTCTCTCATAATTGTCCTGTGGAATATTGCCATGTGCCGACTGCTACCTATGTGCGACCCCCGATTTTGCGAGCAGCATTCGTCGCGCGGCTCTTGCCTTGTACGGACAGCTACAAGGAGAGCAGCCTCATCGAACGCGTGTAAAAATGACGCATGTTCTGGTGAAGTGGTGTTCACAGCCTAAATGGAATATTTATCCTATACGTTGTACAGCGGATCCGCCCATTGGGCTGGGACTTTTAACTGATGAATCTGCTTTCGGATAGCTGAAGAATACGGTTGTGAACGTGTTTTGGAAAGAAGGCGCACAACCAGAGCCGGCAGAACGGATTCCCATGGGTAAGTATTTCCTTCGTGCATGACAGCTGAGCGCATGTATGCGTGCGTTCAGGCGTGGGCAGGCTTGTCTAGACCGTTCGACCTGTGGCAGGCGGAGCAAAAAAGATCAAAATTTTTAATGCATGGAGCGATTTTCAAGCTTGTTGCGCTCAAGCGCCGTCGCATATAGGCTGTTGGAACGCTGAACGCGCATCGTAAAATGCTTCCCTCGGTTAAGCCGCTCGCTTATTCGCGCTCGAATTGGACACCGAGACAGAGTACGACAAAATTGCTTTTTTAATACCAAGTTTGGACGATATGCTTTCCTCATTTCATCAGAATTAATTATAAATCCTCGTCGTCTACAGCACGGCGACCCCCCTAACAAGCAGCTTTCGCATAGTGCGCGTTTAGCGTTGCAACGCTCGGATAAAATTAGCATGACAGTGACCACAACAAAGCGCTGCGATAAGATTTCACGTTATTTGTTCCGCAGAACACTGCTAGAGCGCTCTAGGCTAGCATGCTCAGTTCTGTAGAACACGTAGGTTTTTTAATGGTGACCTTTCCGTGTGTCATGTAATATGGCAGTGCTTTGCATTGTTTTTGACAGGCAAACCAAGCTCGCTTGAAAAAAAAAAGGCACGAATTGTTTCTGCTGCTGGACTCGACCCTGGCAGCAGTTCGTCTGCTGGGACAAGAGCTTTGAACGTGCGTATAGGTGTCACCTCAGTACACGTGGTCATTGGCGTTCGTACAAACAGACCAGTTTCATTCATTCTGGTTTTGTTGACAGCAGCTTGTACGCGTTATTATTAAGCTCCTCTAGTGCATTTTTACTGCTTGCGAGTGGTCTCTTGTTTGTGGGTCAAATTGATGCATACTTGTTATACTGCCAGTGATACCACTGGTGAAAAATTACCTCCATGTACACCTGGCATCAATTAGTTTATGGAGTCGGACATTGACAAAGATGTTCTGTTTTTTTCTTCCATTTTTTTAGCCAGGGCACACTGCTTCAGGTTTAGTGCAGCACTCGCCAGGATTGTGCACAGACACAGTAGAGGAATTATGTCTGTTAATATTGCATTCCATAAACTCTTTCACAACAGATGTACTTGTTTTTAATGTGCAGTCTTGCATAATTTTGGTTGCATGATTACTGAATGCTAGCTTTCCATGTCATCAAAAAGTACTATTTCTTTTCTACGAATTTTTACTGTGTGGCGTACTTTTTATGCTTGCGAGGCCATTTGGTGCAGTGCCCAGCCTCGACTAACATGTCCAGAGAAGTTAGTATGACTTCAGTGAAGCACCTCTTTAAAGGGTGCCCAATTCACTTTGTATGGCTGCTCCGTCCACATAGCTAGCATAGACTGCTGCAATGGTGCTGGCACCCTAAAGCCTGCTTCAGAATGAGTAGTCTGAACTTTACTCGTTGATGGTCCAAGAATTCATTTGGGGATGCCCCTCAAGTTATACAGATAATCATTCGGCTGCTGTGTCACGGCTTGTTTTAGAGGGCATCGTGATACAAGAAGTCAATTTTCCAAGATTGCAGTGGTCATCCTTACAGGTTCTTTGCTGCTTGTGTCAACAATAAGCTCTTGTCAGACATGTGTAGTCTGCTTTTGTTAGGCAGCTGCATTAAACAATCAAGTGTTCGCCTATCAGGCAGAAACATAGAGGCTAGCAAAATGTGTTGAACTTGATTTGAGGACAGTGCAGCAAGCCATGGAAAAATGATAGTTGTAACGTTAAAGGAGTTGAGACACCAAATTTTACTTGTGTGCTCCTTTGAATGATGTGCAGTTCATCTGCAAAATTGTGCGAATAAGTGGTAAATAATTGATAATTGTTTTTTCTTTCAGACTGTTTCGGTTTGAACTGCCGAATGACGGCTGTGACGTTTCAGACTATTTGAGTTTGGGTGAGGCATGCAAAATCTGCAGTGTGCTCACTGCTTTGTATATTTTAATTCACACCAACCTTTATGCAAGCCTGCTAAAGAGTTGGAGTCTCAAAAAATGAAAAGCAACAATTGTATCGCATTTCATGACTCGCATGACCTCAACTCGTCTGCGCCCCGCCGCGGTGGCTCATTGGTTACGGCGCTCGGCTGCTGACCCAAAAGACGCTGGTTCGATCCCGGCCGCGACAGCTGAATTTCGATGAAGGCAAAATTCCAGTGGCCCGTGTACTGTGCGATGTCAGTGCACGTTAGAGAACCCCAGGTGGTCGAAATTTCGGGAGCCCTTCACTGCGGTGTCCCTTATAACCTGGGTTATTTTGGGACGTTAAGCCTAAATAAACCAATAAACCAATCAACTCGTCTGTGACGTCATGACGGTCGTTTCGCGGCTGAAACTGAAATGACATGGGAAAAATATTCACTTGTAAATTATTTAGCTTTCGTAGGGAGATTTGACATCTTGAATTATAATTTTCTTTAGCAGCATTTCAACCAAAAGAAAAGCGCATGCAAATATTTTGTACCTACTCTTTTAATAGACGGGAAGAGAGCAGGTCAGGTTACGAAGGCGAGTTGACGTCCTAGTCTAAGTTAACAGAGTATGGGCATGGGCAGGGCTTGCCATGCTGAGGCAAGATAGCCGAAGGTTGCTACGGGTAGTGGATTGGATTCCAAGAGAAGGCAAGCATAGCAGTGGGGCGTTGTGGGGCTGGGTGGGCTGTTGAGGCTAGGAAGTTTACGGGATGACAAGAGTATAGACACCTAATTTTGGCGGCATGTTTTCTTCTCTACAGTGATAGCGGAAGACAATACTACACGTGAATCACCATGTGGTATTCACGTATGACGGCTAAATAACCTATAATCGTATTTTTCTGTCATGCTGTTTCGGTTTCAACTGGAAGACGATGACTGTGACGTCAAAGAGTGGTTTTATGTCACCTGAAGCATTGAAAAACTGTGATGTAATCGCTGCTTCATCATTTTAATTCACTACGATGCTGAAGCCAGCCATCCTCAAGAGCCGGAATGACAACGAATGTGGAAGCAGCGATTATAATGCAGTTTTTTTTTTCATGCCTAACGTGACATAAAAACATTATTTGACGTCCTAGTCCTCATTCGGCTGTTGAAACCATAACTGAAACAGCCCGAAAAAGAAATTCGATTATAAATTTTTTAGCGGTCGTAGGAAAATAGCAGGTGGTTTTTCGTGTATAATAATGTCTTGCGCATCATTACAAAAAGAAAACACGCACCCGAAAGTTAGGTGCGTATACCCGTTTAAAGTGGCCACAGCTCGCACAGGACAGGCTAATTGGAGGGCGTAGTTAGGATTAAGATGCTGCAAAGAAACTTTTCAACAGTTCCATTGACAGCTCTTTGGTGGCAACAGCAACAACAAGGTGAGGAAGCTTCTGTTAAGAAAACCATGGAGCAGTGTGCCAAAATGTGTACCAGTGTTTTTGTGTAGAGGCATGACCAAACGTAATTAACCAGTCACACCAGTGGATGTAATCTGCTCGACAACGAGCAGCGGCATTTTGGTCTTTGATGCTGGCCCCTGCTACTTGGCTGTGAGTGTAAACTTGCTGACTTAAGCCTGCGTCCTCATCTAAGGCGCGAAATCGAAAGCTGCACGTGCTATCAGCTTACTGTCTTATCATCGAAGGAAGTAGAGTTACGGCGAAGGCTTAAGTCATTCAGTTGACGCGCTCAGCGAGGAAGTGACGGGGGGGGGGGGGGGGGCAGCACTAGAGACCGCAACACCGTCTCGCGACTGGGAGCCCGCGCCAGCTGTCAGCACGGCTGCTCGATTACTTTTCGCAAAGAAAGTATGAGCTAGTTTTAGCATGTCATCTGAGTTAGTGTGGCTCAAAGTTCTGTAGGTTCCTCTTAATTGTTGCGTTCATTCTAATCATATTTCTGTTTCTAATCATTTGTACCACCACCCACAGACTTTACTCGATTGCTAGGGCCTGGATTAGCGTTGTGCAGCATTGGCCGCTGAATCCTGGGACATTGCTAATTAGCTGCAAGGCACTTGCTATCAGCCACTGCCAACACTGTATGAAGCAGGGCCTCGGACCCAGTGCCAATGCTCTGTGGAGATAGCGTCTGTTCGAGCGATGTGCTCGATCAGTTGTGTAAAGTCTGTGAGTGGCAGCATGCCATTTAGTGCTGCACCTGTATATAACCTTACTGCACGGTCAGTGAAATGCAATATTTTTTCGCGCAGATAGTGCTTTGCCTAATGGTTTGGTTTAGTTTATTGGGTTTAACTTCCCAAAGCGAGTCAGGATACGAGAGACGCCATAGTGAAGCGCTCCGGAAATTCCGACCACCTGGGGTTCTTTAACGCGCACTGACATCGCACAGTACACGGGCCTCTAAAATTTCTCCTCCAAAGAAATTCCGCCGCCGCGGCCGGGATCGAACCCGCGTCTTTTGGATGAGCTTTGCCTAATGGTATAGTTTGTATGTCCTGGACTGTGAACCTGAACTTACCAAATTTATCTGGTTTGGGACTTAGGAAAATGCATGGTTGCCTGGTCTGTTCAGTGTTGACGAAATAACCAGTGATCATTGATTGCTATATTTAAACTGCAGTTTTAATGGCTTATATCAACCAGCAATTTTTTAGCATCACATGGACAACAAAAAAACATTTTTTTGCAAGTCGGTGTGGCATTTTATAGACTAAAAAGCACGGTATTCTAAGAAAAGCAGTGTTGTGAAGCGAACCTCTGTGCTACTGCATCCCCTCAGTATCAGAAGCAATACGGGCATGTGACATCATGTCAGTGGGCTTGCAACTACTGCGGCCCTGTTCATGAACCAGTTGGGTACAGCACATGTGCTTTGAGAGATGGCACAGACGACTTCCATGCTGCAGCTGGCTCCTATCTGTGTTTTTTTGCTTTCAGATGCCTCCACTTCCTGGTTTACAACTCTTTCACGAGAGCTACAACTCGCAGCTTATCAGCTGAATGCGCGTTCATGGCCAGAAGGTTAGGCAGGAAAGGCAGCTCAGAGATGAAGCCCTCCTGCATGAAGGGAGCCAAAGAGATCCTTTTCATTCATTTTAATCTCTTGAGGCTGGTTGAAATTACTTTGAAAATGATTGTAGTGCTAGCTTGTTCGTGTTAGTTCCTCTTAGCTTTCTGGCTTATGGGGGTTTAACATCCCAAAGTGACTCAAGCTATGACGGATACCGTGGTGAAGTGCTCCAGAAATTTTGACCATCCGGGGTTCTTTAACATGCACTGACAACTGATTGTTTGAGCAGTGTTCGCTAGATGTTGATTTCTCCATTCAGCTATGACGATAGCAAATTCGGTACAAGGCTGGATCACTGCCCCCCCCCCCCCCCCCCCCACAGCTTTGACCTCAGCGTGCCATTTCTGACTCTTAGACCTTTGATTTTCACTGCGTCATTTTTCACTGCATGCTGAAATCTTCACGCTTGGTTCTGTATGTAAGGAGAAGCAACAGGGTTCAGTAGGAATTTTGCTGTAATCTTCATATAAACATAGACAATGGGGCTACATGGCGAAACTTTGCTTGTCCTGCCATGTCACGGTGTCATTTATTGAAATTGTGAATTTACCTGTAATTAATTGCGCGCCACAGCTGGAGCATGTGGTTTAAACCTCCATGTTTTATGCGCAGCAGGAGAGAACAGTAGTACTGCGTGCAGTGACTCTGTTTGGGCGCACTGGTCGCCTGTAAAGTTATGTTTCCAGGTGTTTTTTTTTCTTTGCTGCTACTGTGCTTGCAGAAACTAATCGTCACGCAAATAGCCATACCAAATGATGCATGTTGCCAACTGCAGGCATTATTCATTAAAGTCTCTCTCCTCCTCCTCCAACTGCAGGAGCAGGTGGTTCTTGATTGCCACCAAAGCACATGTCAGGATTCCTTTCATTCACATCAGTGCAAGCAACGATGTGCACAGCTAATAAGCTGCTCTGTGAGTCATTAAGTTCCTTGTCTCTTGACAATATGCAGCAGGATCAGCTTGGTTTGCTCGTGTGATAGCTATGACTACTGGTGAGCACTCATCATATTTGTTTTGAAATGCCACATAGTTGAAAAGGTTCTATTGCATATGCATGTTGATGTCATGAAAGCCACTTAATTTATTGGCGCAGGCTGCTATATTAAAGGCATAATAAAATAATTGCAACTGTCCTGCGAGCACTTAGCTGAACTGTAGACCGATTCAATGAATCATGTTGCAAATCTAGTTGGTAAACCACTGTTTTAATAGAAATGTGGCTCTTGAAGGAGGTCAGCGATGGAGTGCCAAGTCCCTTTTTATACTTTGGCAATATTTTATTTGAAAGGAACCTCACTGCAATAAAGAGTGATCTTGAAGGAGTATAGGCACCTAACCTTTGAGTGTATGTTTTCTGCTTTGTAATGCTGCATGAGGCATTATTATACATGGATTGTCATGTGGCTTTCTTCGACGACCACTAAATAATTTATGATCTAATTTCTTCCTTGTGCTGTTTCGGTTCGAACAGCCAAACTATGGCTGACGTCAAAACGTCAAAGTGTGCTTGTAGGTCACGTGAGACACGAATAAACTGATGTAATCGTTGCTTCGTCGTTTTAATTCACAACAGTGCCTAAGCCAGCCTGCCTCAGTAGCTGGAATGGCAACGAATGTAGAAGCAGCGATTATACCAAAATTTTGTCGTGCCTCGCGTGACCTTTAAGCACACTTTGTCGTCATAGACACCGTTCTGCTGATGAAACTGAAATAGTATGATAGAAAAATTTGATTATAAAATATTCAGCATTTAAGGCAAATACCACGTTGTGATTCATGTATAGTAGTGTCTTCTGCATCATTGTACGACCAGGGTTCGATCCAGGTGGCAGCTGCCGCATTTCAGTAGGGAAGGAATGAGACGCACTCGCGCTGCTGCTTGATGAAATTTGCACTTTTCTAATTGTTCCCTTTCGTTTATTTCAGGAACAGCCATGATGCAGTCATATAGAGCAACTGGAGGAACTGCGGGAGGAAAATTGCGCTTTAAAGCTTCAAAATGAAAGCTTGAAGAGGGAGCTTCAAAAGGCAGACAGGGCAGCTGGTGGGTTTTGTCACTTTCAGCAGTTGTACTTTTAGCATGATTCTAACTTTCATTTACGGCTGCTTTTTTTTTAGAGGTTACCACAATACTTGCTCAAAAAAAGGAGGGAAGCAGCTTAGGCTACTATATAATATATTGCTTACTTTTTATGTGTCAAAAATTGTCTTGCGGCTCCAGGACTTAAATTTTTGTGTAAAATTCTATTTTCTAACTTGTTTAATGGGATGCACACCAAATATTTTTGCCTCGTATTTCCGCTTCGAAAAGATGTACAAAGCATCAGTAAACATAGGTCAACACATCTAGTATAACTCTGCCCCAGTAAATAATAGTTGAATTAATTTTTCTGTGCAGTTTGCTTCAGCAGTTGAATGGTTCTTATGTTATAAGTAGGTATCAGATTACATGAGCTATACAAGCGCTGCAGTATAATATCTGTTTGTTTACTTGCTGTCATTTTGGCTTGTGGAGCAGGCAAGGGTAAGAGTGACAAGGCAGCGATTATTTTGCAAATGTGTGCTTCTTTTGTACTTCATATGATCTCATACCTGCTTTGATATTGCTACCACCATTGGGCAACTGTACCTGCATGGAAGCGAAAATTCAGTTATAAATTGTGTTCTGGGCATAGAGGAATTCAACAGTGTGACAAAAGTTACTAACGTCTCGTGATCATTCCTAAGAAACAAAAATTCAATGAAAAATTTGCTCTCTTTTAGAATCATTGCATAAGCCGTAGCTCACGTACATGCAGTATGGCCCTTAGGTTTATAGGAATGAGCGGTTGCAGTGATACAACAGCAGATGGGAGTATTCAGTGCTATATGGTTATATTTTGTTCCAGTAGTACAGAACCTAATTTTTGGTCGCGTGTTCTATTCTTTGTAATGACTCGCTAGGCATTACTATACACGGATAACCTCATGCTATTTGCCGCCGACCACAAAGTAATTTATAATCTAATTTTTTTCTTCACTGTTTTGGTTTCGGTTTCACTAGCCAAGCAATGGCTGTAACATCAAAGTCTAGGTCACTTAAGTGATGAAAAACTGTGATTCACTATAATGCTGAAGTTGGCCTCCCTCATGAACAGGAATCCACAACAATTAAGAAGCAGCGATTATTTTGTAAGTTTTTCATCCCTCATGTGACCTAGACCTAACTTCGTCGTCATAGCCAACGCTTGTTGTCGTTGTTTAAGACTTTATTTGTGCGCAAATTTAAAAGGCAAGGGTGATGGGATCAGGCAGACGGCAGCCTTTGAGCCCCGGCGGCCTCCGCAGCCCACTTGCATGCCGCCACTTGGACGGCTGGATCCGAGCTGCGCATCAGTGCCTCCTACTGGCCCATATTTTCAATGTTGCTATGTCGTTTGGGAATATTTGAGCAACCCCACATCATATGTGTGAGGTTGGCTGGCTGATGGGAGAATTTACATGTACCCGCGTCTGGGTAAATGTGCGAGTAAATTGTGGGATGAGGGTACGTATTTGTCTGTAAGCGGCGCCAGGTGTTTTCTTGGGCTTTAGTTAGGGTTTTGTGGCCGGCAGGATATTGTTTGCGGGCCAGACGGTAGGCTTGCGTAAATTCCTGGTATGCGGTCAGTACATCATTCTGAGAGCTACTGCCGCCTCCGTCTTCTCCCTTTGCCCGGTACGCTAGCTCTCGGGCGGTGTTGTGGGCGGATTCGTTGCTTGGAAGGGAGGAATGAGCGGGTGCCCAGATGATGCTAACCGTGTGTGAGAGGGTGAGGTCTCGAAGGATTCTGGCCGCGTGGGGCGTCACGCGACCCCGGGCGTAATTTTGAACGGCTCGATTGGAGCCCGAGATATGATGGTAGTGGTTTGAGGTAGGGTGAGGGCCAAGGCCATGGCCGCCTCTTCCGCGGTTTCTGTATTATTGGTATTGATCGTGCCTCCGCTGAGAAGGACCCCCTGTACGTCTGTGACGACTGCCGTCATGACCCGTTTTACGGCGTGGTCGGCTGCGTCCGTGTACGCCGCTCCAGGGTCCTTCTGGTAGCGTTCGTGCAGGTGTTTGCAGCGGTCTTGGCGGCGTGCTTCGTGGTATTCGGGCTGCATGTTTTTCGGCAGGGGAGGGACCAGGAGTTTCTTTATAATTTCTTTAGGGAGGCTTATTTTGGGGTGCGTTGTGTTCTCGTGATGTATTCCTACGGCAGCGAGGATGTACCGTCCCGTTGTCGCAGTAGTTATACGCGTATATTGCGAGTAGAGGTGGCCCTCGATAACTTCTTCCACCGTGTTGTGGATGCCTAAAGCCATTAGTTTCTCGGTAAAGGTGCTGATGGGGAGTCCTAGAGCTGTCTTGTATGCTTTTCTGATAATTCTGTTCAATTTGTCGCGTTCCATGGCGTAAGGCTTCATGCACGAGGCCACGTAGTTGATGCGGCTGATGACGAAGGCCTGTACGAGTCTGATCAATTCATGTTCTTTCATCCCGGAGTGCTTGTTAGACAACTGTTTGATGAGGCGAGATGTTTGGTGCGTGACACTGTCCAACTTTTGGATCATGTCGCCATTGTGACCATTGCCTTGAAATAACATTCCTAGGATGCGGATAGTGTCGATCTCTTCAATTTCTTCATTTTCTAACTTTAGGTTTAGATTGCAGGGTTGTCCGCGTTTGGTTTTGCCTCTGCCTATTGGCCGGAGCACTGTATATTCAGACTTTTCCGTGAAGCATGCTAGGCCCCATGTGCCCGCGTATTGCTGCACCGTTCAATGGCTTCCTGCAGTACGGTTTCTAACTCTCCGGTGGTGCCTGCTTCCGTCCATAGCGTGACATGGTCGGCGTAGACGCTGTGCTTGAGTCCTGTTGTACGGTTTAGTTGTTCTGGCAATTTGCAGAGGGCGACGTTAAAAAGGAAAGGAGAAAGTACTGCCCCTTGCGGGGTGCCGCGGCCACCCATTGAGATGAAGTCAGACTCGGTGTCTCCAACTTCAGGCGTCGCTCTGCGGTCTGTAAGAAGGACTCTGATGTATTTGTAAGTTTTGGATCCGACATGAAGGTTTTCAAGATTTTCCATTACGGCCATGTGGGATACATTGTCAAATGCTTTCTTGAGGTCTAGCCCTACTATTCCTCGATAGTTATGTTGATGAGAAGGGCAGACTACTTGGTGGTGGATTTGCAGGAAGGCGTCCTGCGTGGACAGTCCGGGCCTGAATCCTATCATAGTGTATGGGAAGAAGTTTTTGTCTTCGACGTACGCATGTAGGCGGGCGAGTACAACATGCTCGAATAGCTTGCCAATGCATGACGTGATCGATATGGGCCTTAAGTTTTCTCGGTTAGGAGGGGTTTTCCCGGCTTGGGTATGAACACGACTGTAGAATATTTCCACTGTTCGGGTATGATGCCTTCCGCCCAGCACTGGTTGAAATAGTGGGTTAATGCTGCTATAGAGTTATCGTCCAGGTTTCGCAGAGTTTTGTTCCGTACTCCGTCAGCTCCCGGTGCCGACGTGGTCTTAAGTTTTTGAAGGGCGGCTCTTACCTCTTTAAGGATAGGGATTTCGAGCTTTTCATTGGGCGGCCCTCGGCAATCGGGGATGTCGGTGGGTGTTTGATCCCCTATGTACCAGTTTTGTAGCTCATGTAAGAAAGCCCTCGTACTATCGTGGTCAAGATGTACGAGGCGATTCATGTGGCGTTTGTGTTGCGCCTTCGCAGGTGTCTGGGGAGATGCCATGTTTTGGTCATTCCTAAACCCCCCTTCATGTTTTCGCACACCTGGAATCATTGCTGGCGAGATAGTTTTGTTGCATAGTCAGCAATGTCTTGGCCTAGCTTGGCTACGCGGATTTTAAGAGTTCTGTTGTAGTTTCGCCTCAGCCATCGATTGTGGAGACTTCGCCTTGCCTGCCACATGTGTAGTTGTCGATTGCCGATCTGAGTGATATCCACTTCTTCGGGAATATCCTGTGTGTGCATCTGAAAATCCTCCTGGAGCTGCCGCGTCCACTCCTCTATGCAGTCGATGCTAATCGGCGCCGTCTCCAGTCTAACTTTCCATAATCGGTCCCATTCCGTGATTTTCATGCTGTTCTTCACAGGTTAATCTCCTGAGGTTGGTATTGTTGTACTCAGTATATAGTGGTCGCTGCCTAGACATGTCTGCGTGTTAACCCACTCGCAGTTGACCATGTTTTTGGCGAGTGTGAGGTCTGGGCATGTGTTGGCACTGTCGCTATTTCCGATTTTTGTAGGGTATTGCGGGTCTGTTAGGAGGGTGAGTCCCTCTTGCTGTATCGCCGTCCACAAGTGCTTTCCTTTAGGCGTTTCTGTTCGATACCCCCATGCTGCATGGGCAGCGTTGAAGTTCCTACGATTAGCAAGGGGTTTTTCTAGGATCGAAGTATCGTGTCAAGGAAGAGGGAGTGAAAGCGATGCTGTCTAAATTTCGGATTGCTATACACGTTCAGTACGAAGAGCTTACATTCGTGCCTTCTGCGTGGGATAATCTCTAACAGGACATAATCTGTTTCTGTTTGTACGAGTTCATGTCGAATAGCAGTCGAGTTCCGGTGTATGAGGATGGCAGTGCAGCTGTCTTGGCCCTCTCCCCGGTAAGTTTTGTAACTTGCCAATTTGGGTGTCCCTGCGGTTTCCTGCAGGCATATGATATCGGGTGGGTCTTGCTGAGAGCGTAGGTATTGTTCCAGGTTTCTCTGTTTCCGTTGATAGCTTCTGCAATTCCACTGCCAAATTCGGTATTTACCGTTGGCCATCTTGGTGACACATGCTTCTGGAGAAGTGTAAAGGTTCCAATGGCGTGAGTGGGACTGTGCCCTGGCCTATTGCATTTTGGGAGGACGGGTCTTGACCATGGGATTGCTGTTGCATCTGCGGTCCTGTTTCCTCCAATGATGTGAGCCTTGTTTCCAGCCTGTTCATGTTTTTCTCCATGTCATTTATTCTGATATTCACAGCTTGTAGTTGCGCTGTCGTTTCCTGGTGCTCGGGCTGCATGATTGTCATCATACTCTGTATCATCTCCTGCACCCTCGCTTGGTCCTGGTGTGGAACGGAAGGGGCAGGTTCTGTGCCTAAGGGGGGGGGGGGGGGGCAGCGGTCGTATTTTGGTGTGCTTCAGCCAGTGCAACTGCTTTACGTTTGAGTGCTACCCTCTGCACTTCCATCTGCTCTGTTTCTGTTGCGATGCTAGCACGCGCCGGGTTCGGGTTTGGAAATGGTCGTTGTTTAGGTTAGAGTCCCTCAATTTCTGCATTTTGCCATTCCAGTACCTGCCTAAGCTATGCGATTTCTGCGCGTAGTTTTTGGTTTTCACTGTCCTAGTTTGGTGAAGCAGTGGGACGTAGCACTGATGCCCTGCTCACCTTGTTGGATGTTGTGCCTCTGGAGGATTCCTGGTTCCTTCCGCTGCTGGTAGGGTGACTGCCCTCTCGTCCGGTCCGCTGCTTGTTCGGTCATCGATCTCCACCGCCACTATAGCTGCGGCCCCGTGCACTGGCGTGGCTTCCTGGTGCGCTGGCACTGCGGCTACGGGAAGTTTTCTTGTCTGGGTGCCCCTGCGTTGCGGTAGAGGGTCTTTGTTTAGACCGTCTCTGTCTCCCGAGGCCTGTGCTTAGTGCCGATTGTGGAGTATATTCCTTGTTTGCAGTTAGTTGTTTGCGGGTTGCGTTCAGCGGGGCTTGGAAACGGTGGCGGCATTGCTTCGAGCCGGACGCGTGTCTCCTCCGCATATGGCGCATCGGAGACTACACTCGTGGTTCTCTTCTGGTGCTAGTATGCCACATTTGGGGCAGCGTTTATCATCTGGCGTGGGGCAAATATCTGCCCTGTGTCCCACTCTGTAACAGCTTTCGCAGACTTCTATCTTCCTCTTGTTAAGCAGGCATCTGTACGTTGTGTGGCGGTAGTTTACGTAATAGGGTACAGACTTCTCTTCGAAGACGATGAGTACCGTCGACGTTTGTCCGAGAAGCGCCTCCTCTATTTTTACAATGCCAGCCGCATCGCCCGCTTCGCAGTGGGAGCCATCGGTACACCTCACTTCCGTTAGTTGCCGCGCTGCGGCGCTAGCCAGATGGTAGCACTGCTTGCGTCATGCTTGCGTATGGGCGCGCGGTGGTGATAGAGCTGTCCTACTCCTACTCCTGGCGCCTGTCAGATTCTTGCTTCCTACCCCTTCTTGTGTAGCTCTCGCTTCAACCGCGGGGCGGCGCTTCTTCCAACGACAATCGGCTGGAGGGAGCGGCAGATTTGCTCGCCGTTTGCAGAGGTGGGCTGCGGCGTTCGCTCCGCTTATCACTTGAGGATGGCAGCTGGCATACTTGACGCGCTGTTTGAGGTGTTTGTTGCTCTTGCTCTTCCTTGGCAGACGAGTAGGGTGTATAAAGTTTTAGGGTTCGTTCGTTTCGTGGCAGCATTGTTAACCAAAATTGTTTCGCGCGGGTAAATGGTGTGGTCCGCGACGATGACGAGGTGTCCTCGCAGCAGCACTAAAATGGCACCGTTTAATTATATGGTGTAGAGGTGCTGCTTTCTGTTTTGCGTGAAGAATGGGAGATATTTTATCTTCGTTTATGTGGAGCTGAGGAACTTCGCTGCACAGACGGTACAAAAAATGGGGACGTTTACGTGCACTAATTCATTTATATTTTCAACAATTCAGTGTAATAGTATATACAATAATTTGCATCTATCTGCGGCTGTATACGGTACAACTCTTTATATTTATAGCCGTTTACATTTATAGAATTGGAGTTTATTTGCTTGTATTTGCAGGTATTTACAGTCGTAAGAAGTTTGCATTGTAGCGCAACTACTTTTGTACGCGCGAGGAGGACGAAGCATCTCGTGCGCTAGTGGAGCTCAACAACAATCAAAACACATCTAACGCCCGTGTTGAGACGCCAGTTCGTAAGCCCTCATTTGTTTGGTCGCCCTATTTTGCGGCGCCGAACGACGCCGGTAGAAGAGACGCTGACGCGGCGCCGAAGAAACGCTGCCTTGTGGTTCGGCCCTTGCGATGACTGCCCCTGAACACGTGCTGAAGCGGACTTACTTTCCGTTTTATCTGTGTCCTTTTCTTCAGGCGCTCTTTTTTTTAGTTTTGCATCGTTTTATTAACGCTTGGTTGTAGTAAGGACCAGCCAGAACCTCCGACATGCTTTGGCAACAGCTGCTATGCCGTGTATTTGCGAATGAAGTTCATTTTTCGCTTCTCAAAACAATCGGTAGCTTAGTTAAAAGACCTACATGATTAGAACAAGCCGCAACAGCCATTCTTTGCAATGCCAACGCCGCTGCGCAGAACTCTCTGTGACTACTTCTAAAACCAGCGCCTGCAACAGCTCCACGATGACCAGCGCCGCGGTCAGCAGCGCCATGAACAATGCGCTCAATGACGTGTCCATACCTGACAGCAGCGTGATGATCATGCGAGATGCAGAGCGCCGCCTCACGAAGAAAGAGAGAACGTTTAGAAAATTGTTTTCATCCGCTTTCCGTCGTCTGGCGCCACCCAGATGGTACTCTCCCCCACACACGCATAGCAGGCGCGAAGGCTAGCCGACGGAGGAGAGTAGGAAAGGAGGACTGGAGACGGTTTTGGACGGTCGGATCGGCCCTACTCGGCAGGCATTGTAAAAATAGACGAGGCGCTGGTCCGAGTCGTCTAGCTTGAAGTACTTTGGATGTATTGCGGGCTAGACTTCTTTCTATGTCTTCCGGGCTGTCATACGAGGGTATGGCGTGGATTACTCCTTTCGCCGAGTTGTCCCGTGCGGTGACATAAGTGATTGCGGGGTAGGTTTCGGTGCCTAATTTAACTTCTCGGAGTCTGCAGTAAACAACCGCGTACTCCTCCATCGGCGTGCTGGCGATGATTACGTTCTGCTCGGCCATTATGCAGATAATATCTTTGTCTGCCCTACCTTGGAGCTGTACACTTTGTTGGATGCTGTCAGAGACTTCAGCGGCGCTCCAGGCTTTGGCATTGAAGCCTCCTTGAAGTCTGATAACCACTTGAAAATCATCCGCGGGTAGTTGTAGCGGCGGTGGCCTTCTTTCGCCTACGCTATGCTTGCCTTTCAGCGCGGGCTTATTGCTCGGCGTGTCCGCCGTAGGTTCGACTACTCGGCTTTTCTGCTTGCATCTTCGGTGTGCCGGGAGCCACCGCTTTCCGGGATTACTGCCGGGGTAACTTCGGTGCCTCCGACGGTCACTTCCATGCTGTTAGATTCGGTTCTTCGGCCGTCAAGCGGCCCCATCGGCCATTTGGCCTAGGTCGGCGTTGGGCGTTGCTGGGCGCCGGCGTGCTCCGATGCGCCAAGTCTCGTAAATAGCACGAAAAACGTCGCACAGGGGAAATAAAATTTCACACTGTGTAGAAACACTTCTCCGATTCGTTTGTAACGCTCATTGGTGCGGATGACGGAGCTTTCCGGTCGATCAAGGTGGATTGTGACGGAGCCCATGCAAAGCACGTCCGCTCCGCCGAACTATACCGGAAGTCGACCATAGCCAACGCTTGGACGTTGAAATCGAAATAGATGAGAACAAAAAATTCAGTTATAATTATTTAGCGGTCATAGGCGAATACCGCTGGATGCATGCTTTGTTGCATATGAATTTTGTATTCTACTATCTTGTTCCTGATCAAGACTGATGTTATGTTTATAAATAAATAGAACAAAAAAACAGGGTAGGGTAGACTAATATTTAGTATAAAGCTAGATAAGAGAACATAACAGTTGCTGCATTTTCTGCATAAATCTGGCACTTAGCTTTTGTAGCAATGCAGCAGTGATTCACAACAGCAGTCAGGTTAATGTCCCATTACTATAGTGTGGTTCTCTGCATATCTCTATTTGAACTTATGGCAGCAGTGGCACTGCACCCGCATGTTTTCTTGGATACAATTCTTGTATCAAGATCCGTCTGGATGACTTTGAAAGAAATGATTCACCTATATAAATTCATGTTTCAGGTGGTGTGAACAGACTGCTTCGAGTTTCATTGTAAGCTAGATGCAGTATATCGCAAGTCAGTGATAATAAAATTAGTGTTCAGTTCGCGACCAGCTCAGAAATTTGGCAATCTTTACTTGTATCATAAAACGCCAACCGCCGTGAGAATTCACTTAGGTTAGAATGTCTTAATGTTCTCGGTATGTGTCGTAGTAGCGACAAAGTTCCAAGCTTGTAAGGTGACTATTAATTTTGTTGCAAGTGGTCAAAAAGCTGTGTAGCAGACGACTTGGGCACTTGGCGGCTTAGACAGCTTAGTTAGGCAGCTCACTGGATATGACCTAGGCACAGGAATCCGAGTTCTGTCCTAAAGTCATGCGTAATTGGAGTGGACAGATTTTGGACATTGTGGAGAGAATGGCTAGAGGCTGAAATGCGGCTTGACAGGGTGCTAGGTTTGGTTCAGTGGTAAACAGCTGGAAACTTCAGGCGCAATTACTGTGCCGAAATGCTGTGTAGCTGTCAGTGGCACAAATGTGTATGCCGGAGAAAAAAATGTGTGTGCGTTTCCGAAGTAGGGCAAACAAAATTTGGGCGACATGGCGATCTGGATTCTTTCGCGTGGTGTTCTGGTAGTGTCCTCGCCTGATTTGGCCTGAAATTCTTTTGGCTCTTCTGGCCGTAAAATATTTTTTGCGAAGCTGCTCTGGAAGCGCTATTTCTCTGTCAAAAGACGAAAACAAACGCCGCAAAACAGAAGGCAGTCCCTGTTTGTGGGTGTTGATCTACAGTGCTGTAAATGCATGCAGTCTGCAGTTGTGCCGCTCACGGCTTTAACACGTACCCCCTCTCTGTGGTTTCTGTGGGCGTCTGTGGGTGGCCGCAACACCACAACTTTGTTTCTAGTCCTCCCTACACATACTCCTTTACGATGTGAAAAACTTAGTTGCAGTTGACTTGTGACGGCATTTGACCATTTTCGCTCTGCTTACAGTCCTTAATAGCATCAACTTTTGGTGAGTGAGGTTCCTTTCTTTTATCATATTATTGATGCAAAAGTTATGAATTTATTTGCATGTTCCACAGTCCGAGGCTGACAGTGAACCTAAATGCTCATTATTTTTTTCTCTGGGCTTATAGCACCTGCCAAGATGATGAAGCGGCTGCAGGAAATGATGAAAAAAAGTAATGACAATGACTTACCATGCACTAAGGTATGCACAGATTTTTTGCTGCATGCATATGTGCTTGGTTAAATCTTTTCTGCAACTGAGTTGCATCGAGCCCTTCTGGTATGGACTGTGTTTAAACATGAAGGACCGCCGTAAGGATAATTTAGTTAAGCAGGGAATAAAATTGGACTCGCTGTCAGCTTTTGTTCGCTCGTATAATTTACATGGGACGTAGCAGAGCAGATTTAGTACTCGTGCATGTGGGCATCTTTTAAGCTGCCACATTTTATGCCAAGGGTCTTAGCGCATGCTCGCTGAACAAACCCACATCAAAAGAAAGCAACAGGAGAGAACACCAAGAAACGGCCAAAGCCTTACTTTCGGACATGGAACGCAAGAAAAAAAAAGGGTTCAAGGTTTATGGCATGTGTTACACCTCTTCGATTTGTTTTTCTGAGAAGAGTCGTTTGCTTTTGCCAACAAACCATGAAATCTTCTATATTCAAGTTGAAAGGCATGCAGAAGGCCATTCTTCCACGACTGTGTTGGGCCTGTTGTTCAAAGCCATTGTTTCACTGAATGGCGCATATGTGGGAGGGAATATGTGTGGGAGATGTATGATAGTGTGAGCAGGAGGATTTGAGAGCACAGAAGCACATTGCAGTCTCGTGAATCTGATCTACATTTGTAAGCATCACTTCTGTGGCAGTGAACAATAAGAAGAAAAGAACAGAAAAGTTGTAAGACAGTCTATAGCGCCGCTACATTAAGCAGCAGTTTTGTTTATACAGAAGTCATGCGGTATTGTTCGTTGAAATGCACATACAATGTGTCTATGGCATGGACTGTTTAGGGCTGGAGTCCAGCAGCGGACGAGCACCACATGTTCAGATGCCACTAGCTTAGCCTCGTCCACGGGTGCCGGAGGCCACAAACAAGCTCACGGGTTTCTCCTCTCAACTTCTGGTGGCAGTCTACTGCGTTCAGCTCTATTAGATGCATATCCATCTCGGAGCACGTTCTCTCCCATCGATAATATCTCCGTTATTGCTATCTTCATGTTTTTTTTTTTTAAACTAGGGTACGGGGCTTAATTGTGTGAGCAGGTCTGTTTTGTTAGCCAGGTGCCGTCGCCTGCTCATTGCCTCTGTGCTGGTAGAGTTGTGAGTGCACTGCCTACCTCGCTCCTGGAAGGGAAGTGCGAAGAGAGCAAGAAGGGCAAAAGTTTCGAGAGTTTCTTTCCTGTGCTCCGTCGTCATCTCTCACTGTCCGGCATGTGCATGCTAGCTGCTGTCGCCTGCACGCGAGGCGCAGCGGATGACGTGGGGCGCCGTCCACAGAGAGAATAAGTGATTTGACGTGTTGTGTATATTGGCCTTTAGCAAGAGTAAGCACTAGAAGCATGAGACGTGCATGCATTTTAGCTTCAGGCTGTACAGCACACAAACAAAGCATTGGTATTCGAGTTGCTTCCATGCTATGTGCACACAACGTGGTTTATAAGAGATGTGGAGATAAAATCTGCGTAGCATACACAAGGGTATGCGCTCCCACCGTGATATATGTCATAATACATAAACTATTGAAGACCCGAAAGGAACTTACGTTTGTGGCACGCTCGTTGCTTTTGCTTGCTCCTTGCTGGATACCAAAAAGCTTCGAATTGTTTTGTCTCCATGAGGTTTAGCCTTGTGTTTAGCCTTATGAATGTTCATCTTAATCTACTGCTGTGTATGTTCATCTTAATCTACTGCTGTATATGTTCATCCCACACTACTGTGTGTGTGCGTGTGCGTGCGCACGCGCACGTGCACATATGTTTGCACATTCATATATCATTCGCTTTTTTGTCTTGAGGTAGGATTGCTTCTTTTTCGGATTCAGCTTTCTATTTTGTTTGCTGCTATGCTGTGCCTGACTTGCTAACACTTAGGGGATACCTTTTATAAGTCCCGTTTTTATTTTCTTTCAGTCATGCATTGTTTCATAATGATGGTACAACAGCGCAAACACACACAGACCAAGAAGGAGACAAGACAAATACTTTGCGTGTTTATCTGTGTGTGTGTTTGCGCTGTTGAACCATCATTATGAATCTACACCAACTAGCCCAATCTGTAGTTATTCTACATTGTTTCTCGGCAGCACTTGGCATCAGCAGACTGTGTTGTTTTATTTTAATTGGTTAACAAGGTCATCTCAGTGCCTGCTTGAAAATAATGTCTAGTAGTTGCATTTCCGGTTGATGGAAAATAATTATTTTCCACTTATTCTTTATTTGTTGTTTGCAGGTTGACATTGGAAGGGGGGGGGGGAGGGTAACTGTTGAGGAGGCCGTGATTAGGCGGCTCGAGAGCACCTGCAACAGCGGCCCAGGAAAAATTGCTCGGGCCCTTTTGAGGCATCTGTTTACAGATGGTGAACTGAGGGGCAAGTTCTCTTTGGGCACAAGAAAAATATCCAGAGGCATCCTCCTGTCAAAGAGGGCTTTGACCCTGTGTGTCTGAATGCGGTGCTAGGTAAGTGTCCTTGCTTTCTATCTGCATGTGCTGCTTTCACTTCTTTTGATAATTTCATATTATCATCACGACTAAATTTAACGCGCCTGTTTAATATGCTATCTAGAGCATGCAAATGTGCTTGTCTAAGCGAGGTTTGAGTGCGCTGCTCACGATGAAGATATAGTGTGACTTTTTGTGAACTTAAGAATGCATGAATTTAATTCTTGCACCTGTCACCAAAGCATGCAAAGCTAAGCTGTGATGGGGATTAAAGGCCACCAGTAAAGCAGTCACTTAGTGCTTGTGGTGTGCTGCTAGCACTCCTTGTTATTTGGGAAAGAGTGGATTGATATGCTCATTAAGTATCCATAAAAGCTGCGACAACCTTGCAGAGCACAGTGTGCGAATGAAGTTGTGGTTGATTATACTCACTTGCAGCTGTTTCACAACCACCATATTAAACTCTTTTGATACAGTCTTGTCACAGTCAGGATAACGAGCTGCACAGTACCCAGGCAGCACAACAACATTGTCCGAACGTCGGGCAAGTGTTGGCAAAACTTGGCACGAACATCGGTCCTACACTGGCATTTGGGCCGAGCGCTACCACTTTACACATTGGCCCTACTTTCATGCCAGGTTTGGGCCAACGCTTGGCCGATCAAGCGGCCAACGTAGTCCCGATGTTCGTTCTGCAGCATGGGCCAGCAAAGGTCTCATACTGGCATCCAACTTTCAAACATTGGTAGCCAACTTTCAAACATTGGTAGCCAGCTTTCGAATAATGGTTTCCAGCTTTCGAATAATGGTTTCCAGCTTTTGGAATAATGGCATTCAGCTTTCGAATAATGGTTTCCAGCTTTCGAATAATGGCATCCAGCTTTCGAACGCTGGCACATGCAGTTAACCCACTCGCCAATGACCGGCACTGTGGATGGATGTACATACACACCATTCTACCTAGCAAATATTCATAAATGAGGGTGCGAAAGAATTCCAGAAAAAAGACCCGTTTATTGCTTTGAGTTACAAGAATCACGCTTCTAGCGCACACAGGATGGTTTGCGCTACCACCAGCCACCGTGGGGAGTAAAGAAAGGGGGCCCAAGAGCATGGTGGCAGAGGCTGTGGGAAAACAGTTTATTTTCAAGTTTGGTGCGTGCCGATCAGGTTGGACATAGCATCTCGGCAAGCTGCTGCTGCACGGCTAAGGCATCCATAAAGCGCTCAACGGAGCTGTCCTCCAGTGAACTGATCAGTCATATCCGAAGTAATCGTTGCACTCCACTTGCAAGGGGGCTGCTGGACTGCATTCAAACAAATTCCTCGTCCAGTTCTTGCACGATGGCCTCACGAAGCGCCAAGCCTGCAAAGAGATGCATGATGTCATGGTAAGTTGAATTATGGCCATCACAGAACAAAAACAGAAATGATTAAATAACACCGAATTTTGTGAAACACAGTCATCGTGAAGACACTAGCAACATATTTTACAGGATAATTTTTAATTTATTCTTAAGAACCTGCACCACATTAGTTGTACAAAGTGGAATTTAATTTACTAAACTTCCCTTATACCAAATGGTTTAATTTAGTTTAATGCGTCGTGTCGCACTCCCAGTAAATATATTCAATGCGAGATAAGCAAATTAATGTGATATTGAAGAGATTAATGTATTACTTTGTTTTAATATCATAACTCGTATCTCTAAATTGCGAGCTAATTTTTTATTCCAGTAACTATGCACAGGTTGTAGCGTCTCTTCCACATGGACGTCAAAACAACATTTCTGATTAGTTTTATTTCATGGGGTTAAAAATGCGGCCTGCGATTTTTGACGAAATACGCTGAATGCAAGGAACTCCACCTTTGTTTTACCTTAGTTGCTTCGCATGCATGCTATAATTGGATTCGAAACTGCAACTTGAAAACCACACAAAAATACTAGTCTGATAGTCCAGAGTAATTCCCTTTTTCATTGCGAGAGAACTTGGGCAAAAGCTTTAACCAGTAATTGCGGATTTTCTATTGAGTCTGCAAGTGTAGAAGGCAAAAAGAAACACTACGGAAGTATTACACATATCCTTACCAACTAGTCTGCAGTGGAAAATTAATTAAGCGGTTCTGATTTCCGTCGTGCATAAGCGGTAAAAGACATATTCCCGAATGCATCCTATCTCAAGTCATGTGAGTTCAAACCCGCTGTTAGCCAAAGTAGTGAATCTTTAGTGAGTTCATCTCACCAAAGACGAAAAATTAAATTCTCACCATTCGGCCACAATTCCACTGCGCACGACGTCAAGCAAGCCATTTCGCAATGAGAGTGGTTACACAGAAGTCGTCCTCGTGCTTTTTGGCTCGCTCTCTTCTCCTGCCGAAAAAATAAAGGCGCATGTAGTCAAAGCAACATTTACTACAAAAACCACTTTAACTTCCAGACGTATATCAAGATAAAAGAGTTTTAGTACTTACAAATAAGATCTTGCAGGCGGTACGAACAGCGTCGGAGCTCTCCTAATATATGAGTGTGGCTTTTCGCGTGCGCAGACTATGAACGGTGCTAGCTCGAATGTGCATGCATTTTCGTCGCGTTGGCTTGCACGTGGTTGAGCGCCGCCGTGCAGTCAAGAATGTCTTTTTGTGATGAGTCGCGCGGTTCCAAGACGAGCAGTGGAGAGGATGGTGTGGGGGGGGTTGGCTGGAGGGGAGAGAGTAATTTTCCTTTACACAGGTTTTGTGGTTCCGAGAAAAGTCCTCGAGCTGAAAGGTGGAGACAGGGAGGTGGAGGAACAGCGAAGCGCGTAGCTGCGCGCGAGGGAAAACAGCTTTAAGAAAGTGACAACCAAAAAGAAAAAAAGCGCTTCGCGGGGTGGGGGGTTAGCCCGCTACCTGGAAAAGGGCACGGCCGGGAGAACAGGTGGGGAGATATTGGACTTGAAGACTTGAGAGAGAGAGGGAAAGAGGCGAAAACACGTGAAAAGGGTTTGGAATTTTTGGAGAATGAGTCACATGGCCACAGGCAGTACAGAAAGCAATATCTACAAGAGAGAAGTGGATGGGAAACACGGAAGCGTCAAAGTATTGCTACAAAGC
Source organism: Amblyomma mixtum (assembly GCF_055824585.1). NCBI lineage: Eukaryota > Metazoa > Arthropoda > Arachnida > Ixodida > Ixodidae > Amblyomma > Amblyomma mixtum. Next base: position 329,783,749 of record NC_143014.1, on the reverse strand, counting down.
TGCAGCAAAAGCCTGAAAATTTGGAAGTGAAAAACTTGGAGCTTCAAGATGCATTTCGCTAAAACGACTTGAGACACTCGCGTATTTTGTGGGGCCGTATGATGTGGCTTTTGATAGTTCAAGATAGCTTAAAATGTTACCACATAATGACAAAAATATCAAGCAAAAAAAAAATATCCAAGCGGAATGCGCGCTCTTTCATAGTTTCATGTACCGTACATGCGCCAAACAAGCTAGGTTAACATGCGCCTAACGCCAGTTGTCAGTCCATTTATTCAGTGGTCGTCGAAGAATCCTCAAATTGTTTGTTGGTGAGGAAGTTTCGCGCAAAAAAGCAAAAACAAACAAAGGCATGTTGAATTGTGGTTTGCAACTACTTTCGATGGTTTTCATCAATAAAGGTAATGTTCGAAAGAAAAAAAACCTGCGAGTAAATATGCAAAGACGTGAGCAAGAGCTATATAGCCCCCAATGCAAATTACGCAACAGAAGAATAAAATGGTCAAAAACAACAATTTCCAACATTATGATTTGCAGAAAAGGAAGGAAATAGCAAATCAGAAAACACGGGAAAGGCGCGATCACAGGGCACGACGTAGGGAAGCGTAGGAATCGCTTAGCACGTGTCCGCGTGCGTTTATGAAGCACCCGCCTAATATTTCACGAGCGCAACGCATAATTCGAAATTACGAGGCGACTGCTTCGTTTCTGGACGTTGCCAAAACTGAGCACAATTTCGGTTTAGCGAATGCACTTGCGCTAATCTATTACGTTTGTAGCGCGATCTCCCTGAAGCAGACACCAGCTGCGCACTGCGGCAGTGAATTCCTAGAGCGAATAAAAAAAGTGATTTTTTTATTCCAAAAATTTAATCAAATGAAACTTATTTGATTTTTGTTGAAGGCACCTGTTGACAATTTTTGTTGAAGGTGTCTCGGGTGTAATCAGAACGTTAATTCTGAACAACAGGACTTCGCTCGCAATTCTCCTAAACGTATTATTGCTGCTCACTGCGCAACCAGAGTGCAGCTTTTCCAACGGAATCATGGGTAGCTTTGCTCACAAACTGCAAAAGTGTTCGGTTAAAATATAATAATAAATAAAACCAAATCTTTGAACTCGCATGTTTTAGCGCGTTCGAAAATTATGAACTGCCGATATGGTACTCGACAATAAAATTAATTTTGAACCCATTTTAATGGATGACACAATGTTTACCAACGTTTGCCAGTATACTTTGAACACTGGATAAGCGGTGGCAATCCTAGGCCAATATAGCCAGCTCCCGGAAATGGCATAGCCAATTCTGGCAAAGAGTGGAACAACACTGGCTAACATGGTCCATGATAGCCAGGATTCGATGATGGCACAGCCAGCAATGGCAAACAGTGGGGCAATCCTGGCTAACCTGGCCCATGATAGCCAGGATCAAATGACAGCTCAGCCAATACTGGTAAAGCGACGGACAACCAGGGCCATTGTTGGATGTGCTAAGGAGTGGCACAACCAATATCGGATGCTCACTGGCAACTCTGGGCCTAGTTAGGGCCACGCTTTGCCAGTGGATTTCCAATATTGGCCCGCCGTCGTGTGCTACCTGGGTACTTCAGTTTCGAGGTGGGGGGGGCTAAAGAAAAGAGCAGTGTGAAGAAAATCTGAATTGGTTGAATTAACACTGAGTAAGAAATGAGAGGACATCCATTCTTCTTCCAGCAACTAAAGTGTTCTAGGTGTCTCTTATTTTTAATTAATGGTTTTTCCCAGATGTTAAATTTGCGCTGGCAAAGTATGTTTTAGAGTGATATCATCTATTTCGTGCGCATCGCAATCATTTGTCAGCTGCCTAGAATGGAGAGCCTTATATTTATCATATGTATTTGGAAAAAAATATATTTACCATACGGTACGTCTTCAATGCACACTGCATTTTATTGTCACTCTTGGTAAATTTGATGCTTCACGTGTTGCACATGTAAAAATTTGTTATTGGGGACACTGAATGCTTTATTTTCTGTTTTAATTTTTTGTACACGTTATGTAAGCACCAAGTTTCCTGCTGTTGGCTTGAGTTATGCCAAGAACAACCTGTCATCCATGCTCGCACGAGAAATAAATTAAAAATAGGGGATTCAGTTTTCCGCTGCGCATCTTCTGGTCATAATTAACAAGCAGCGACGGCGTTAATGGCTCCTGTCAGCCATTTTTATACATGCACATTGCAATTCTCTTAATACTACTCCCTTGATTTGTGCCTCTGTTATGTCACACATGCTCATTAGCATACAGTCGTAATCTACCATATGATGTGCAAGACCCTCCAATATAGGTAAGCCCTGCTTTAACCAAGCCATACGAACGGTCCTGCATGGCCTAGGGGTAGGGGTAGCGTGTCTGACTCTGGATCCAAGGGTGCGCCGGTTGGATGCACATCTCGCCCTCTCATGTCAAAGTAGCTACTTGACTATGTCAAACAATCCAGCGACCTGGCCATGTCGCCTGTTAACTACCGCCTACCAGAGGCATGCTTGGGATTTTTCACTCGCAATTAACGGCGACGCTGGATTTTCTCGAGTACTGGTTCTTTAACGCTGTCACAATAAAAACTACTCAAGGACAGCATAGCAAGTGCTTGGGCTTTTCGTATTACTTTGTAAGCATTTAGTTCTGTGGCGCAGAAGTTTCATTGCAGAACGGCATTGTTCATCGACCGGTTTTCAGCATTTTGGCAAGGAACACATCATCAAGATTAAGCTCTGTCAGCACAGGCAAGGTGGTGACTCTTCTACATGAAACCTTCATCTGCCCGACATAAATTAAACATGGAAATACTTTGAACTGGCATTGAGAAAGCTCAACTCTGTCACCGTGGCCACTTTTCCGTTGATTTTCAACTCGGCCTCAATGATTCGTGAAAACTAGGCCATCCTGGTCCCAACACAAATTCAACATGGCATGTTGAGTTTGCTCATGAGAACATAAACACTGTCTCAAGAAGTCTTTTTGTAAGGGTTGCTTGAGAAGTGCATCCTGGGCCTCTCAAGCCCCACCCGTGGCACTGTTTGAGACAGCCAGCTGCCGGGTCACTGCCGCATCGCTTAACCGCTTAATCACTGCGCCAGGAATGATATGAGATCTATCCCCGATCTGTGATTGTGAAGCAGAGAAAGACCGATTCCGCATGTATGGGCACGTAGGCAGAAAATAGAGAAAGTGATACCCGAAGACGACCCCAGGCCGCTGAAGTGACCGATTAAAGCTATCGCGCTACACCCTTAAGGCGGAGCTAAGTGTCCCCTCAAGTTTTTGAATAACCCTAAGAAATCGAACTTTTGCCCGTCGGAAGAGGGCGTGTGAGGTGATAGAAAATGTGATAGAAATGTGAAGTGAATGTGATAGAAAACACATTCACTTCAAGCACGAGTGATAGAGTAGCGCAAATGCTGGATAGGAAATAAAACGAGGCTGCGAAACGCTGAACACTGACACTTGAAGCGAGGCACAGAAGTGACTGGATATAGTGCCTCGAAAAAAAAATGCCAATATTAACAGCTTATCAGAATGGCGAGTTTAATACAATACTAGGTTGGTTTATGGGGTTTAACGTCCCAAAGCGACTAAGGCTATGAGAGACGCCGTAGTGGAGGGCTCCGGAAATTTCGACCACCTGGGGTGCTTTAACGTACACTGACATCGCACAGTACACGGGTCTCGAATTTCTCCTCCAAAGAAATTCAGCCGCCGCGGCCGGGATCGAACCCGCGTCTTTCGGGCCAGCAGCCGAGCACCGTAGCCACTGAGCCACCGCGGCGGCACATACAATACTAAAACTCGTGCAAGCGTGTCGTTAGGCAAATTTAAGAGGGCAGAATCCATTGTATTACGAGAAGCGTGAATGCCCCGTGGTGCAGAAAAGCCGGTGTAGGCGCTGCCACCAGCGGGGCAGATAATTTAGGACTACCAGCCCAGGTAGCACACGACGGCGGGCCAATATTGGAAATCCACTGGCAAAGCGTGGCCCTAACTAGGCCCAGAGTTGCCAGTGAGCATCCGATATTGGTTGTACCACTCCTTAGCACATCCAACAATGGCCCTGGTTGTCCGTCGCTTTACCAGTATTGGCTGAGCCGTCATTAGATCCTGGCTATCATGGGCCAGGTTAGCCAGGATTGCCCCACTGTTTGCCATTGCTGGCTGTGCCATCATCGAATCCTGGCTATCATGGGCCATGTTAGCCAGTGTTGTTCCACTCTTTGCCAGAATTGGCTATGCCATTTCCGGGAGCTGGCTATATTGGCCTAGGATTGCCACCGCTTATCCAGTGTTCAAAGTATACTGGGAAACGTTGGTAAACATTGTGTCATCCATTAAAATGGGTTCAAAATTAATTTTATTGTCGGGTACCATATCGGCAGTTCATAATTTTCGAACGCGCTAAAACATGCGAGTTCAAAGATTTGGTTTTATTTATTATTATATTTTAACCGAACACTTTTGCAGTTTGTGAGCAAAGCTACCCATGATTCCGTTGGAAAAGCTGCACTCTGGTTGCGCAATGAACAGCAATAATACGTTTAGGAGAATTGCGATCGAAGTCCTGTTGTTCAGAATTAACGTTCTGATTACACCCGAGACGCCTTCAACAAAAATTGTCAACAGGTGCCTTCAACAAAAATCAAATAAGTTTCATTTGATTAAATTTTTGGAATAAAAAAAAATCACTTTTTTTATTCGCTCTGCGCAGCTGGTGTCTGCTTCAGGGAGATCGCGATACAAACGTAATAGATTAGCGCAAGTGCATTCGCTAAACCGAAATTGTGCTCAGTTTTGGCAACGTCCAGTAACGAAGCAGTCGCCTCGTAATTTCGAATTATGCGTTGTGCTCGTGAAATATTAGGCGGGTGCTTCATAAACGCACGCGGACACGTGCTAAGCGATTCCTACGCTTCCCTACGTCGTGCCCTGTGATCGCGCCTTTCCCGTGTTTTCTGATTTGCTATTTCCTTCCTTTTCTGCAAATCGTTGTGTTGGAAATTTTTGTTTTTGACCATCTTATTCTTCTGTTGAGTAATTTGCATTGGGGGCTATATAGCTCTTGCTCACGTCTTTGCATATTTACTCGCAGGTTTTTTTTTCTTTCGAACATCACCTTTATTGATGAAAACCATCGAAAGTAGTTGCGAACAACAATTCAACATGCCTTTTTTGTTTTTGCTTTTTTTGCGCGAAACTTCCACCCCAACAAACAATTTGAGGATTCTTCGACGACCACTGAATAAATGGACTGACAAATAAATAAACTGACAAAATAAATGGACTGACGCATGTTAACCTAGCTTGTTTGGCGTATGTACGGTACATGAAACTATGAAAGAGCGCGCATTCTGCTTGGATATTTTTTTTGCTTTATATTTTTGTTATTATGTGGTAACATTTTAAGCTATCTTGAACTAACAGAAGCCACATCATACGGCCCCACAAAATACGCGAGTGTCTCAAGTCGTTTTGGCGAAATGCATATTGAAGCTCCAAGTTTTTCACTTCAAAATTTTCAGCCTTTTGCTGCAGCTTTGTAGCAATACTTCGACGCTTCCGTGTTTCCCATCCACTTCTCTCTTGTAGATATTGCTTTCTGTACTGCGTGTGGCCATGTGACTCATTCTCCAAAAATTCCAAACCCTTTTCACGTGTTTTGGCCTCTTTCCCTCTCTCTTTCAAGTCTTCAAGTCCAATATCTCCCCACCTGTTCTCCCGGCCGTGCCCTTTTCCAGGTAGCGGGCTGACCCCCCACCCCGCGAAGCGCTATTTTTTCTTTTTGGTTGTCACTTTCTCAAACCTGTTCTCCCTCGCGCGCAGCTACGCGCTTCGCTCTTCCTCCACCTCCCCGTCTCCGCCTTTCAGCTCGAGGACTTTTCTCGGAACCACAAAACCTGTGTAAAGGAAAGTTACTCTCTCCCATCCAGCCACCCCCCCCCCCTACACACCATCGTCTCTACTGCTCGTCTTGGAACCGCGCGACTCATCACAATAAGACATTCTTGACTGCACGGCGGAGCTCAACCACGTGCACAACCAACGCGACGAAAATGCATGCACACTCGAGCTAGCACCGTTCATAGTCTGTGCACGCGAAAAGCCACACTCATATATTAGAGAGCTCCGACGCTGTTCGTACCGCCTGCAAGATCTTTTGTAAGTACTAAAACTCTTTTATCTTGATATACGTCTGGAAGTTAAAGTGGTTTTTGTAGTAAATGTTGCTTTGACTACATGCGCCTTTATTTTTTCGGCAGGAGAAGAGAGCGAGCCAAAAAGCACGAGGACGACTTCTGTGTACCCACTTTCATTGCGAAATGGCTTGCTTGACGTCGTGCGCAGTGGAATTGTGGCCGAATGGTGAGATTTTAATTTTCGTCTTTGGTGAGATGAACTCACTAAAGATTCACTACTTTGGCTAACAGCGGGTTTGAACTCATATGACCTGAGATAGGATGCATTCGGGAATATGTCCTTTACCGCTTATTCACGACGGAAATCAGAACCGCTTAATTAATTTTCCACTGCAGACTAGTTGGTAAGGATATGTGTAATACTTCCGTAGTGTTTCTTTTTGCCTTCTACTCTTGCAGACTCAATAGAAAATCCGCAATTACTGGTTAAAGCTTTTGCCCAAGTTCTCTCGCAATGAAAAAGGGCATTACTCTGGACTATCAGACTAGTATTTTTGTGTGGTTTTCAAGTTGCAGTTTCGAATCCAACTATAGCATGCATGCGAAGCAACTAAGGAAAACAAAGGTGCCCTGAGTTCCTTGCGTTCAGCGTATTTCGTCAAAAATCGCAAGCCGCATTTTTAACCTCATTAAATAAAACTAATCAAAAATGTTGTTTTGACGTCCATGTGGAAGAGACGCTACAACCTGTGCATATCTACTGGAATAAAAAATTACCTCGCAATTTAGAGATACGAGTTATGATATTAAAACAAAATAATGCATTAATCTGTTTTCAATATCACATTGATTTGCTTATCTCGCATTGAATATATTTACTGGGAGTGCGACACGACGCATTAAACTAAATTCAACCACTTGGTATAAGGGAAGTTTAGTAAATTAAATTCCACTTTGTGCAACTAATGTGGTGCTGGTTCTTGAGAATAAATTAAAAATTATCCTGTAAAATATGTTGCTAGTGTCTTCACGATGACTGTGTTTCACAAAATTCGGTGTTATTTAATCATTTTTGTTTTTGTTCTGTGATGGCCATAATTCAACTTACCATGACATCATGCATCTCTTTTGCAGGCTTGGCGCTTCGTGAGGCCATCGTGCAAGAACTGGACGAGGAATTTGTTTGAATGCAGTCCAGCAGCCCCCTTACAAGTGGAGTGCAACGATTACTTCGGATATGACTGATCAGTTCACTGGAGGACAGCTCCGTTGAGCGCTTTATGGATGCCTTAGCCGTGCCGCAGCAGCTTGCCGAGATGCTTTGTCCAACCTGATCGGCACTCACCAAACTTGAAAATAAATTGTTTTCCCACAGCCTCTGCCACCATGCTCTTGGGCCCCTTTTCTTTACTCCCCACAATGGCTGGTGGCAGCGCAAACCATCCTGTGTGCGCTAGAAGCGTGATTCTTGTAAGTCAAAGCAATAAACGGGTCTCTTTTCTGGAATTATTTCGCACCCTCATTTATGAGTATTTGCTAGGTAGAATGTGACAGAAGCCAACAGCCACAGAAACCAAGGAGCACAGGGGAATTTTTAAAATTTATTTATTTAATTTGTGGTGTTGATCAATTTAGAATATTACTGAATATGTTATCGCTTAATGCTAATTGATTGGAAATGCAGAAGAAAAAACAACCACATGCCGGTCATTGGCGAGTGGGTTAATTGCATGTGCCAGCGTTCGAAAGCTGGATGCCATTATTCGAGAGCTGGAAACCATTATTTGAAAGCTGGAAACCATTATTCGAAAGCTGGATGCCAATATTCGAAAGCTGGAAACCATTATTCGAAAGCTGGCTACCAATGTTTGAAAGTTGGATGCCAGTATGAGACCTTTGCTGGTCCATGCTGCAGAACGAACATCGGGAGTGCGTTGGCCGCTTGATCGGCCGAGCGTTGGCCCAAAACTGGCATGAAAGTAAGGCCAATGTGTAAAGTGGTAGCGCTCGGCCCAAATGCCAGTGTAGGACCGATGTTCGTGCCAAGTTTTGCCAACACTTGCGCGACGTTCGGCCAATGTTGTTGTGCTGCCTGGGAGATTACAAGAGGCTCCCATAGGTGGCGCCCGCCACACGAGCGGCTCGTCGGAACTGAATGGTACGGCAAAACACCGCTGACGGACGGAACGGAAGAATAAAAAAATAGACACTGTGCCGTCCGTCAGCGCTGTTTTGTCGTAGCATTCAACATGAACCAGCCAGCCCGATTGAGCCCTCTCCTTGGATTCATCGGAATTCCCTGCCACTCGGACCCTCTGGCGACGAGTCAGACACGCTACGTCTACGCCAGGCAGACACGCTTGTACTACTTGGTTAAAGCGGGGCTTTATATGTATGTCGCGTGGTCTTTCGGTTAATGACTGGTACTGTGAACGAAGAAAGAGTGCGAGTGGGTGAGAGTAACCGCTGTCGCGTCATGCCCTTAAATGTGGAGCTTAAGCGTACACCAATTTTTTACCACTGACATCGCTAATCTACCTAGAATACACTATTGGTACAATTCGTGACCCACTCAAAATAAGTATTTCACGTTCCTCGCGGACTTCTGCTCTGGATGTATTTCTGTCGTGAATGCGATGTGATATGTGGGAAAAAAACAGCAAAACGGTGGAAAACTTACGTTGCCCATGTCCCTCAAATCAGTTCGGGTCAGTCACTGGTGACAGAGGAGATTATCGAGCAGGAAGGTGAGTGTCTGTACATTATGGCACATTGGCACAGCCTTGTTCGTTATGCTTCATATGACCGAGCGAGCGCCCGAAAAAGTCTTAAAGGTCGCATAGTCGGTTCGTGTACTCCAGCCGGCGCAAGCACATACATCGGCTTTATCACCGTGACATTAGCACCACCTTAGCACTGTTCACGTAGTCTGGCAGTTCCACCAGCAAGAGAAGGTTCGATTTTTCTAAGGAAACTGGCTGCGAAAACTGCGAACCGGTAACGTGTCCATGTTTTGCTGGCCATACCTTGAAACTATAATTGGCGTTGTGGCTGTAGTCCGCGCACCACCATGGCCTTTGTGTCATCCCAGCTCAAGTTGGAGTAGCAGGCCAGGGCCTTGTTACCACCGGCCGACCTCTGCTCCTTTTCATCTCATTAAAATTTCTTTCTCTCTCTCTCTCTCAGCTCAAGTTAGCTAGGCAATAGCGATCTTAAAGAACACTGGCACGCACCACGACGGCACTACAAAAACTTGACGCAAAGTAGAACCGCTCTGTTTTGTAACGAGAGTGCGTTTAGTGAACAACACCGGGCATTCAAAACGCAGGTAGGCGGAACTGGTTACCCGCCCGGTACGAATCGGCTGGTCCTGGCTTGCGTACAAAATAAAAAAAAAAGGCTGAAAATATTTTCTCATTTCGACACCAGATGTCGTAATTGCTGTGAAAAGCGGCGTTGTGACACCCGGCACAACGTCCCGCAAAGTGCTTGCGTATAGCGCACGCGTGCGCTTGTTCGCTCTGCTAAACCCCCCAGCAACGCAATCGATGGCCGTCTAACGGTGTGCCGGTTTTTCTGGACGATTGAAAACGTCTCATATCGTGGTACTTTGACCTTGTCGCTTGCCCGTTATATTTTCGCAGTAATTGTACTTGTAAGATGCAGTAGTGCATCCTCAGAGAGTGCAGAGTGCAGACAAGCTGCCTCCCCTGCGCAGCTTTTACAAACATGCATGCTCTCTCCGTCACTCGTTCGGACAGGCGCCAGTTGGTCCGATCTAGGAATGTGCACGCGACAATAGAGTATTAGATAACTGGTATTATCTGGAATCTACTTGGCACGGTCATTTGGGCACAGCAGGCGCTTTGTCCTCCTCAGACTTGACCAGCCTACATAGGCTGTTGAAACTTTTAGCGTCGGTAAGTGCTGTGGCCCGACTGTTTTAGCGAGGCAGAGGAGTAGAAATGACTACAACGACGTGGCTTATATGTATGTCTTTTTTCGTGCTCTGATCTTTGTTCCAGTAAAGTATATACAATCCATAAATCGAACCAACTCCGGGAAAAAAATATTGTAAAAATAGAAGCAGACATTCAGCTCATGTTAGATGTGGATTGGTGTTCCCTACATACTAGCCATGCCTCCCGGAATTCAACTTGACGAGGTTCCATTCCAGCCGTTGTGAAGAGGGAATGAACGCCCTCTTTTAATGTGAACCGTTATGATTCACACCAATGTACGTTTCTCATTTTCACCTTCTTAGGATCTTCTGAAACTGAAGCGGAGCCATTACTCGCGGCTCTTCAGTCTTCAGGGTATTTTATGCGTTATTTGCTGATGCGATTAATTACTATTTGATACCACTGAAAAAAACATTGTGTGGTTTGTCGCATTTTTTCGAGAACATTCCGCGTTATATATCGCCCTCATATATGAAAAATAGCGCATGACAGGAGGCAAAATTAGGGTTACGTCCAACTAAAGTGCCCTTCCACTTGCCTCCGGTATGCTGTTTATATATAGGTGAATTCACGACGTAAGGGAACTTTGAGAATCATCGTATGGCTTCTGCTTCCTTGCCGATTGAAACGCTTTCGCATGATCGAGGCTCAGGAGGCCATGGATCGACATTTTTATTAGTATCATCCCCACGCTTTCACTTCAAAATGCCGCTCAGGAAGACCTAGGAAGCCAGCACGCATGCAAAAATATAAGCCTGTAGTTTTCCCATTCGCACGAGACTCACGTGTTCCAGCCTCCGCGAGCAGCGTGCTTACGAAACACAATGGCTCGCTAACGGAAACGCCTGAAAGATGCCAGCTACAAGAGAAGCGCACTTGAGCCGACGCGTTTCCATTTCGGCCCGCTTTTCAAGAGAAGTGCGGCGGACTCGTTTACACTTTGCACAATGGACGTCCCCGGCAGATCACCGCCCTCTCGGCGAATGCCTTTGTCCGCCTCCCTCCGCGACAGATCTTTGCACAATTGCGAAAGCAATAGCCGCAGAGCACCGGGCACGCCTAACTGGAGTGCGCCACTCGCCTCCACAATGGTGAGGCTCTCAAATTGAAAAATGTCGGTGTTTCGCTCGTGTTCCTCTGGCTTCCCGCAAAACGTGCGTACTGGTTTCCATTTCCTCTTAGGAACATCTCCACAGCCTCAAGAGGCCAGCAAGTCAATAGCAGGTCACCGTGTCTACGGTGTGCGATTGAGATAACAGAAGAATTCTACTTGACAAAACCACGATCACGGTATTTCACCTTTTTCTGTTTGCGTACTTTTTAATCGTCAGGAAAGTTCTTGGCGAGGGACTTACTTATTTTCGCAACTACCACGGTACACGGGCGCACGTATGTGTGTAGAATCAAAATTCACTGCGTGTTACTTGTCGAGAACTGGCACCGTGCTCTATTTTTTATATCTCGTCTCGTTTAATGCTGTTGTGACATCCCAAGTAAGCATGTCGCAGCCCTTGTGCACTGCTCTTCAAACTTTGCCCACTCTATGTGAGGTCACGTTTTCCTCGCAAGCACAATCTCTCGTTGCATCGCGTATGAACGAACGCTTGTGCACCTGTTTTGGGGAATGTGTCGCTCGCCTTTTTCCTTCACGGCGGGTTTCTGCAACGTGGTTTTCTTTTCTCCCAAACATCGTTTTACTAAATGCAGCAAGTCGTGCTTGACAAAGCCTCGCGGAGATTTTTTTTCTTAGGAGGTTCCAAAAAAAGCTTGTAAAATAGATCTTACACGCGAGCGTGGCTGGTCGGGTTAGTTGGTAATAAGTGAGAGCTAGGAATACTTACACACACATTCACAGGGTACATATTCGAAAAGCCTCCATTCTGTTAACAAAGACGACGCACTGCAAGCTTCACGAATGCTTCCTTAGTTGCTCACTTCTCGCATTGGCTCTTTTAACTGGTCACCCTTTTTTAGGGCTGCTTTGTGCCTTCCGGAGCTAGAGCTGCACAATAAAAATACATAAATCGCGATATCTCATTTTATTAAATACAGTGGAATATTAATGAAGATTCAGTTAATTAACACTTCTTGTCTATTCGAGCTGATGGTCTCGTCCCGTATACATCAAATATCTTGAAAAGCCTCCCCATATCTCCAAATCAGCAAATTGGAAATCATTTTTGCTACCCTACGAATTCTAGTTATCGAGAGTGGACTATAATTCATCCATTTTTATTTTTTTTTCTCAAGCCAAGAAGCCAGTGCGTAGCAAAGCTCCTGCATCTTATGGTGTCGCGCGTGAAACCGCTGCTCCTTAATGGATGAGGGAATAAATTTCACGAAGGAAGCTAACTCTGCAACTTTTGCAAAGTTTAAGCTTGTCTCGTAGCTTAGTTCAGCAAGCTGGTTGCAGTTCAGCCAGGGAAGTGGTGAACATTTCTTCGTAATAGTAGCGCAATTCGCTTGTTGCGGTTGCAGTTGATCGCTTAAGGCATGTTAGATTCGCAGTGCTTAAAACATTTTGTCGGTATTGTCGTACGTTCTTATGTAGATGACAGCCTAGCCATGCTTTTTCGTGGCATCTGCATTGTTGCGGCCGAAGATCATCAAGTGATTTTTCAGAAGCTCTCTACTTAGCCAGCTACAACATACTACTATTGCGCTGGCTCAGATTTAAAAAAAAAACACAAAGATGGCAGATGGTAGCTTAAAACTCAGACGTGCGCGTTGATCTAAGCCCTAGTCTTTCGTCGCACGCGATGAAACATTATGAGTACATTGTGGCTGTACAGGGTAGTCTGTGGACGCCCGCAACGTATTTTGCTATAACTTTCGTAATGTCGAATTAGCGTGCAGTGGTATCAGTGTCTCTAAAAGGGTTTTATTTTTCCAGTGTTCAAGGCCGCGTGTCTGAGGTTCTCTCAGTGACTGTGCTGACTGAGGTCATTGCTCTCCTATTTTAATAATCTTGTATCCTGAAGTGAAGTGTCATTTTCTGTCTTTCCAACTGTATTCCAAGTTCACCAATCTCCTTTCCCTGCAGCGTCACCACCTCCAGCAAGATATTTTATTGCTGTCAAACAAAATCCACAGGTTTCTGAAGAGTTTGGTGGAGTATTAGAAGTATTTGGAGTATTTCTGAACAGTTTGGTGGAGTTTAGTGGAGTTTGGTGGAGATATGCGAAATCATTGCTAGTAGCATTGCAAGGAAAGCCGGCGGCTAGTGTGTGTGTGTGTACTCGCAGATGGTACTGAAAATTCCAGCGTTAGCAAGAAAAATAGGGCGGCGTCATCGAGCAGCCGTGTGACGCACACATAAGTCCTACACCGCCACTTCGAGCAATCCTATACCTGTCGTTCGTCTACATATAGACCAGAATACAGAGCCGTTCTCCGGCGCGGAGATTTTCCGCCCACTGGTACGCCGCGGCGCGAGCATTTCTTTGGGGGCTGCGGCGCAGCGGCAGCTCCGCAGCCGCGCCTGCATATAGCCGCGATTTACTGCCCTTCGGGCACATAACATTGCCTAGCTTGCTTCCACAGCGCGGTTGTATTGTAGGAAGTCTTTGCGTTATGAAAGCGACTAAATTGATGCGTTAATCGTGGCATTTAGTTTGACATGTACGCTAATTGTACTGGCGCTTATCACGCACTCGTGCTATGGCTGTAATCTTGGGGCTCCATCGCAGAGAAAAATTTTTGGTCAATATCAAGCATTAGGTGTGTGGCTAGTATGCAGTTCCAATTCTAATGCGCTCTTAATCCTTCTGTCGGCCATAGAGCACAGCCCAGAAATAAATCTTTGTTCTCGCCTGTGTGGCGGTGCGCTAGTTACACCAACAAATTATCGTTGTGACCTCAGCTGAGTCGCAGGGCTGACAGATTTTGTCATGCTTTATGCCATCTGGCGCATAAAAACAATTTTTGCTGAACTTATTAAAATTTGAATGAATATTAGTAGAGAAGCCAGCTTTCATGAATCGCGGCCCTAAGTCGCATTTATTTTATACTGTAGCTCTCGGCGCGTGTGAAAGCGTCGCGTAGCCGTTTGGCCAAGTGTCATAGAATATACGAAAATCATGTACATTTTGCTGCGATTCAGGCAGATACCAACCGCAGAAAGATACTACGGTCAGCCCATTACCCCGCCGATCCCTCTGGCATACGTGTGGAAATAGCAACTTAAATTGGTAGCAATCGTGCTTACATTACCTTAGACTAAATGTTTTTAATGGGAACAATAGCAAGCTCAGTACAAGGATGCCGAAGACGTACTGGTGATCGAAAACGTGCGCTTCGCCTGGACAACCTTCAGTCTGCAGCTGGCCTTCAGTCTGGCAGCTGGCGAGTCAAATCAATAAACTTACATTCTGATGCACAGAAGTATCCCAGATAGTAGCGCACGCAAAAGATGGCAACAAACTGCACGCCAGCGCATATATCGGCTCATAAGTACCGGTTTCCAGTCCGCACCCTACCCGGCCGACAAATCCCCAATGCTACCATAACGAGTAACAATGCGCGCCAGATGACCGCAGTACCGTATGGTAGACGGAACATGCGAGCAGTGGTGCACAGCACACGCACGCACGCACGCTCACACGCGCTCACACGCACGCACACACACACGCACACACACACACACACACACACACACACACACACACACACACACACACACACACACACACACACACACACACACACACACACACACACACACACACACACACACACACACACACACACACACACACACACACACACACACACACACACACACACACACACACACACACACACACACACACACACACACACACACACACACACACACACACACACACACACACACACACACACACACACACACACACACACACACACACACACACACACACACACACACACACACACACACACACACACACACACACACACACACACACACACACACACACACACACACACACACACACACACACACACACACACACACACACACACACACACACACACACACACACACACACACACACACACACACACACACACACACACACACACACACACACACACACACACACACACACACACACACACACACACACACACACACACACACACACACACACACACACACACACACACACACACACACACACACACACACACACACACACACACACACACACACACACACACACACACACACACACACACACACACACACACACACACACACACACACACACACACACACACACACACACACACACACACACACACACACACACACACACACGCGCGCGCGCGCGCGCGCGCGCGCGCGCGTTAAGCCCGGGATACATGGAGCGTTTTTACGGCGGCAAGCCGTTGAATTTTGCCCGGCGGCAGGCACACGACGCCCCGCGTCAAAAAATACGCCCGCCGCCGTCGATCTGGACCAGCCAGATTTTCGACGCGCGGCGTCTACGGCCGCCGGGAGCGACCAGCAGAAGCAGCCAATCGGCGTTCAGGCTGATTGACACTTCCGTTCCTCGCCCGCGTGGTCTCGTGTGTTGTTGAGCTTCGGCCGCGAGTGCTAGCTGATCGAGATGACCATGTCCTCCGAGGTAGCTCGCCTCGAGTACAACGACTGCTTGATAAGCGCTGTGCAGAAGCATCCCATATTGTGGGATTCCTCAAGATCTGACTACAAGGACCAGTGAAAAAAAGCGCTAGCGCGGGTAGAAGTCTTTACCGAATTAGAATGTGACCCAGAAGGTATGTTTACATTGCTATGAATGTTCGTTCTTCTACGCTGTTATGCTAGCTAGAAACGAATGTCTTGGTGGCCGTAGTCAGAAATCTAGCTCACCGCCGAGCACAGAGCATGCACGGGAGTGCCTGCGGAAGCACTTTGTAGAGGTCTCTCGAGCGCTTCGACGGTTCATTGAATCTCAAAAGCGATATGCTTGCGCGCGGCGGTGCTGCGATACTTATTTGCTTGATAATTTTTTTATATATACGGAGGTTCGCCCGCTTGTTCACTGCGCTGAAGTGGGCGTCGCTAAGCTAACGAATGGAATCTATGGTACTGCGATTCAGACAAAATGCTTCCATTTGATCGAAGCAACAAATGGAAACGAGAATCGTGCCCAAATACACACGAGAATTGTGCCGAAAATCGTGCACCAAGGAAAGCAGCTGCAAATAGATTTCATTTCTTCCATGGCGCATCGCGCGCTGTCTGAATAATGCAGCTCATAGGTGCACAGCGAATTTGGCCGCATGTAGTTTACGCGCAAACGTTTAGGCGTTGCATTTGCGTGGATGTTGTTAGGGTTGATTTATTGTTACAGCACAATTTTTTCGGTCCTTTTATTTGAATAATTAGTCTAGATAAAAAAAAATTACCTTTTTAAATATAGCTTGAAACGTTCAGGCGTCAATAGGAAAGTTGTGGAGCTCCACAAATATGGTCCAACCCAAGCACTTCCAACGAGATAGACTTAGCGTGGCCGTTTTTATTCGGGAAAAACGAAAGCCCGCGGACTTTAAAAAATACCACGTGACAGCACGCTCCGTGCGCCCGAATGCGCCACGATTACAGCGCTCTCATCCGTGCTTTGTAACAACCATCACCCGCTTCGTTGAAGTGGCACAGTTGTCATATGGAAGCTTTTTCTTATTGCGCAGGTTAAGGTTAAAGGCCGGTAAAAAAACTACTTTACGTAAATAATACTTTGCTGCAAATGACTCAGTAAGCTGTTTCACAAAGCGATCTACAACTTTTCCATTGACACATTGTTCCTCAAGTCAATAACTTAATTAGTTAAGCTTAATTAACTAACTTTTTGTCAACCTTGAAGAACGAAAAAAATACTGCAGACTAGGTCACGCGACTCTAAACAACCCTCATTTGGTTTCAGACGGCTAGGACACCCCGTGTTTTTTAAAAGCTTGGTTACATTTAGCTGGGACACCTGGTATATATATATATATACCAGGCTCACGGTTCAGGCGGCGTATTTGAGATGCAGCTTTTTACTATCGAACCTCTCTCCACGTGGAAGATAATGAAATATTTCATACCTGTTTCCTTTTTTGAATGACTGTTTCATCCTCGGAACTTTCCTCTGTGGTTACCCTCCGCACCGGCGGCCTCTTCTTACGTCCAACAAGTTCTTCCCGAGTATCTTCAGGTGCAATATATAATGCAGAAATTAAGCAACTTGCCTGGTTAAATAAGTGCTGAAATCGGGGACACCACGAAATATGGCTACCTACCGCTAAGCATGAGAATCTGTGCAGAGTAGAATCCGGTGTTTTCGCGTTCCTGATCATCACACCAAACCCAGTATATGCTGATTTGTTGCCGTAGTCCGACTTCCCTACTGGATGGAAATCTCGTATATCCTTAAGAAGCGAACAAGCGCAAACATCATAATCAATAAAGGCTCACGTGTTGCACACGATGTACAGTACTACTAGCACAAACCGCGCCACGTGAGAGAAAAACTCGGCATGAACGACATGAACGGCGTGGGTCGAGAACGGCTGAACGGCTTGGCTATGGCTCTGACTAACGCCTTCCCTTACCAAAAAATGCAAACTATTTAAAAAAAAATCTTGTAACTATAATAATGCTTATGTTATTATTTTTGAAACATATATGTGCATATAAAAAATGGCCTGGCTTAGCTTATGGTTAAGCCTAGGATGCGAAGCATACCACCGGCGGAGGCTGCGCGTCCGCAAGCGAGCGCACGAGATGAGCCCCAGCTTTCACAGCTGTTGTGACGTCAGCACCCCTAGCGGAAGCAGCGGGACTTAGGCCGCCGGTGGAGGCTGCGCGTCCGCAAGCGAGCGCACAGCTGTTGTGACGTCATATCACGCGGTGCGCCGATGTAGGTGAAGTGGTAGCTACGCGGCCGCTCGCGGCGCAGCAAGGAAGAGCTCGGTTGTGCGGCTAGTATGCTTCGCATAAAAGCGAATAAGAGTAAAGAATTAAAGGTACGGACACACTGGCGGAAAACCGCGCGCGGTGCGCCGGCGGCGGCAAGGCGCTTGCCGCTAATCGTGCCGCGGCGGCGGTTTGATCTGCCGCGCAGCGAATGGGTCGAGGAGCCATTTTCGGCAGCTTGCCGCGTGCCGCGGAGCGGGGAGACCAATGACGGGCGCCCGGCATTATCACGTGGGGAGCGTCTGTGTCGCCACCTCTTGGCTCCTACTAAAGTTACATGCCAGCGGCGGCGGCGGTGCTACAGTATTCTAGGCACTGTAGCGGTGCCGCGCGCGCTCCTGCAAAATCGCGGATCTCGACCGGTTTGTCATGAAGGGAGCTCTGCGCTGCGGCGCGTACCCGCGTACTCTGCCGCCGGTGTGGCCTTCCCTTAAGAAGTCACCTCAAAATACTGTTTTCTAGTCGACACAGTCCAATCCTATAATATTACTTGGACAATTTGTGGAGATTTTGATATGGTGGGTATTGTAGGCTGAGTTGACGAGAAATGTGCACAAGGAAAGTTGTGGCACTTCTGGTCGCTTTCAGGTTAAAAGGATAGTGTATTTACTGAAGCAGAAAGGCAAGGCGCTATACCGCCAAAGCGGCGCAAGGTTTATTTGGAGCCATTCATTGATGAAGAGAGGCTACCAAAATCAACGAAATACCGGCAATCTCATGCCGACAGATGTGCATCAGAAATATGCGACTATTTTCCCATGTCAGATGAACCCACCGAAGATGAACAGTACGCTCCCAGCACCTTTTCACTCAACCCTTTTCCAATCATCGACCCCGAAAATGCACCATCCGCTGCCAGTTCTTGGTTCTACTTTACGATTGAAGACGGCTGCGAAGAATCCGAATTGCTGAGCAAGGAAAGGGACCATGATCGTGCCAAGTGCGCACCTTTCTTCGACTCCGATTTTTCAGCATAGGACATAACGACACTAGTTATGGACTTCGCTGTCGCATCTGGGCGGTCGTGGACACAGATAGGAAGAGTTATGTAGTTTGTTGGCTTCATACTAAAGAGGGATGATCTAACGGACACAAAATTTTCTTTAAGAAGTTTGCTGCGATTTCGCTGAACACTCTCACGTTTCATTATTATTGCCCGGAATGCATGCGTCTGCTGGGGGAGTCTGAAGGCGATCCAAAGAAACGTAAAGATGTCCAACTGACGTGTTTGCAGTGCGGCCAGAGGTATTCAGGGAGTACACTCGCCGCGCAGGGCACTTTTTGTGCGAAGCATACTACTTTAGCTACCACTTCAGCCCTTCACCGCGGTTATGCGCCTCCAAATCACGTGATACATGACGTCACGACAGTAGAGAAACGGGGGCCCACCTTGCGTCGTCGCTGTGGTTGTGCGCCTCCAAATCACGTGATACATGACGTCACACCACGTGACACGATGACGTCACGACAGTGGAGAAACGGGGGCCCACCTCGCGCCGTCGCTGTGGTTGTGCGCCTCCAAATCACGTGATACATAACGTCACACCACGTGACACGATGACGTCACGACAGTGGAGAAGCGGGGCTCCAACTTGTGCCGTCGCTGCGGTTGCACGCCGTGTGAATCACGTGGTATGGTGACGTCACACTCCCGCGCATTTCGAACGCGCGTTCACATTCGGTGTAGGTGAAACGCTCGCTCCACCGGGCAGGCGGACGCGGCTTCCGTGGCAATCCAGGCGCTCACCCAACGCGCGTCTCGGGGTTAGTCGGCGTTCCGCTGTAGCCATGCCGTTGTCTTCCCCCACGACGAAGGCTTCTAGTGGTTGTATTAAAATTACCAAGTATTCAACCAAGGAAACCCATGTACTACCAAGCCTAGCCATCAATATGCTTCGCATCTGACCAGGGTTAACCAAGTTAAGCCTCAGCCATTTTTTTGTCAGTTTGCCAGAGCAGCAGCAGCGTTCATCTATGCTTTCATCGAAAGAAGTTGCCAGAGCCCTAAAGACGTCCTTAGACAGGACATATCAGCCTCGCGACACAACAGATGGGGAGTTGTACACAAAGCAAAGAGAGGAACTTGGCCTCGGCGCAGGTTCAACATCAAGCTCTCTATCAATTTTTTTTTACACGTCGGAGAGCACTGTATAAGGGCTGGTCCTTGAAAAAAAGAAGGCGAAATACAACGCTACCGTACTGACGGACCGTCAACAAGGCAAGCACTGATGTGAAGCTCCGAACGAAAAGATGATGCTGGCAATTTTAAGTTATTTAGGGTCAAAGTTATTTATGGCTAATGAGCGCTAAAAATGAGGTCACTGGGCACCTTTGTGACACGTGCTAAGGTTTAATCGTTTCTAATGGTACTCAAATAAAACTATTGACTGTTCAGTTGCAAATTAATTCCAATAAATCTGTCGCCATGAGTGTTACTAATAAGAAGTATTTCTTTGTCTACACTTATAGTATTAACAACATTCCGATCCGAAAGTCTTGTAAACTAAAATATTTAGGCGTCACAATTACTGAAACTTTACAGTGGGATGAACCCATCGATCGCATGTGCGGTTGAGCTCAAAGAATGCTTGGCTTCCTAAACTGAAAACTCCAGCACGAAACTCCAATCGTTAAGCTTCAAACATATAAAAGTGTAAACCGACCTAAGTTTGAGTACGCAAGTAAAATACGGGACCCACACTACCAATACCATACTAATAAACTTGGTAAAGTGCAAAAAATAGCTTTAAGATTCATATTTTCCGCCTACCGCAAAACACAGTCAGTGACAGCTCTACGTATTCAAGCTCAGCTACGTGAACTAGCCACACATAGAAAAACAGTTCGCCTCAAGTTTGTCTACATCCTCCGTGAAAATAGCTTAGATTCTACTCAGTACATTCGACCCCCAGGCAGATTGTCACCCCGTACTAATCATCCATTCGCCATTATGCCATATACACCTAGAGTTAACCTTTTCAAGTACTCTTTCCTCCCGAAAACTATTGTTGAATTTAATAATATCGATCAGCATGTGTTTTTTGAATCGAATTCACCTGAGAGATTTGAAAAGAAATTGGAATTGTGCTTTATCTAGCAGTGTGTTTTGACACTGTATATTCTTTTTTCCCACCCTGCAACAGCCCGCGAAGGCCTTAGAGTATTGTAAAAAAATAGATAAAAAACAACGTTAAAGACACAATAGTGCTGATCATACGTAACGCATTTTGCCACGCGGACGCTGTGTAACAGGTGACTAGGAGAAGTCGCCCTTCTAGATTCTCGCATAGGAGACACGGTTTCCACATGCCTGCAGGTAAACGGGCCCCAGACCTGCCGTTGCTGGTCCCACCGACTGGAGAAAGAAGTCTTGTCAGAAAATACGACCTGTCTCCAGTCGGTTGCAGTCCAATGCTGCACCGCTTGTGCAAAGTTGAGACGCTGAAGGCGTTGCCTGGTGGTTAAGTATGGCTTCTGAGCCGCCACGGAGTTCCTTAGATCTGCTTCGTTGAGACGTCGTCTCACGGCCGATGGCAACAACTCAAGACCCAAGAGGTCGCGTATTTCTCGTGCATTAAGGAATGAGTCCGTCACAAGTGCGGCGACGATGAGCCTATCAGTTTCTTCATCCGTGAACCTTGGTCGACCACTGCGCTCCGCGTCGGCAATTCGTCCACCTTCATCCCGGTACGCACGAATAATGCGTACACGAGTGGGCAATAATTGCACAAATTGCACGCTGAGAAGTGCCCTGGAGACTGAGTTCAGTTATCCTACTTTCGTCAATTGGCACCGGCGGCGACATTTTCGCGAAAGACAGAGCTCGGCATGAGCGAAAGACTAATACAGCCTTAAAATCGGGGCTGGATTACGTGGCAAAGACCGCCAGTGACTGGAAGCCGCGCGATGGTTCAGACGGCGCAGAAACTGGGCGCTCACATATAGAGATTGATTGATAAAACGAGCTCGCCTCGTATCACCAAAGCCCTGTCTCGCTATCAAAGTGCTCGCATCTGTAGCTAGCTTGTGCCGCTAAAGCACTTTATATGGGCCGTGTTTTAAGTTCGACCAGAATGTAGCGCATCTTCGCCGCAGTTATGCAACGCTCAGAACTCTCGTTGTCCAAATTTAGCGCACACTCGCACGAATTTGCATGCGGTTAGCGGTGAAATAGTACAGAAGACAACTGGCCCCTGACGAGGGCGTGATTCTCTTCTACTAATACTTAATTGCTACTACAACTGCTATGCTGGTTTATTTCTATTGCATCTCTATTAGCTGGTTTCGAGTTGCTACTACTAGTGCTACATTCCAGACCACCAGGAACATACCTCGTTTAACGGCGAATCTTATTTGATCGCCCTGTAATCTTTAATAGTAATTTTTCAGTCCCAGTGCTGTAATCATAAAAACAGCTATAACGCATTTGTTGCCCATCGCTACGCATCATCGTGTAATTCAAAGTCAAAGTGTTTATTTAGACAACTCAATGGTACAGTTGCCTAGGGCGCAGACTAAAAGGCAAATGGATGCCTGACAAAGAGTCCACGCCCTTCTTGCTCCAATTAGACAGCACAAGACATTCAGCGCATAAAATAGACACAAAAACGAAATGGAAATACAGAAAGGATTGGTTAACAGTGAACTGCAGTAATTTCATCTGGAACATTTATGTACAGTTGGAGAAATACTATGAGAGACAACAGAATAAAAAAAAACGAAAAGAGTGGTTATGCCTGGAGTGACAACAGATACATGGTGATGCAATTTTTGAAAGCTTTCAATGATTTGCTTTCTTGAATAATGTTTACAGCAGGATGGTGATCGTTTAAAAAACTGGAAATTCTGTAGGTAAGTTTCTGGGCGCCGTAGTTCGTACGTATTTTTCCTTATTATAACTTATGTGCCGTATGTTGTAGCTGTGTGGTTTCGTGAGATACTTATGACAAAAGGCGGCAGGATCAGAATGCATTTGTTGGCAAGTGCCTAACGCTATCTTTTTGTTTATAACATTCCACAGTGTAAGCAATTGGTGTTTCCTAAACAATGGGGCAGTGTGGCTAAGGTATGGTGCATTATCCACTAGTCGCAGAAATTTCTTTTGTAATAAGTATATGTTTTCTATGCTCGTTTTAGGTGCTGTGCCCCAAACAAGAAGACAATAGTGGAAACGCGAATGTACCAGTGTGTAGTATTGTTTTTTCTTTAGCCACGTAGGCAAAAAGTTGCTTCATGCTGTGTATTTGTGATAGAACTGTATGTTCTACAGGTGCTCCACCTCCGTGTTTTACGAGCAGCAGGTGTAATTGCCGTTAATGGCAACTTCACTAGGTATTATCTGATTTGTCACGTTCATATTATTCAGTACGGTCCACTGTTAAAGGGAACATGCAATCGCGTGCCCTCCGCACTTCGCGGAGCGCTGCCGCCAAGGACTTGTGGGAATTGTGGCACAAGACGCATGCACAGTAAGCATGACGGCTGGTCATTACGCACATGCGCCTGATGCCGCCTGTTCTCGCCGGATCTAGGCGGCAGGGCTTCGTGAAGCGCGGAGGCTACGCGATCGCGATGCGATCGAATGTTGCCTTTAACAATGGACCGTACTGTTCATTTTTTACGGCAATAAAGAGCTTGTGAGTGCCGAGCACTTTTAATACTTATTTCAAGGGGGTGTTCGAAGCGAGGATCCATAGTGCCTTGCATTTTACGCATGGATGCATTCGTGTCTACCTAACTATTCCTGAGTCGAGTGGAAGCCGCGCGTGCTTTCCAACAGCATGCCGATACAGGCACGACATCGATGGGTAACCGTCAAGGCTCGCCAAAACAGAGGAGGAGTGGAGCAGCTGGCCCTGCTTTCCCTTCAGAGGCTTTAGGCGCGTTGCGATGCGCGCCCGCCCTTCGTCGCGACCGTCAGCTGCAGAGTAGACGAACGTCGCGCTACAGATTTATCAAGCGTGATAAGCACCGGCGCGAGAGCGAGGGTGAAGTTTGCCGTCACTCGGGGCACTCTCACAGCGAGGATGCGGCGCGAGTTAGCAGCGCCGCGCTGCGGCCCCGCAGCTGCTCCCGCGCCCTGTGCCGTGATCTCTCCACTTTTGCACACCACTGCACCGGTTCAAGTGCCACAATACATATGTCTCGATCTTTTGAAGCGAAAAGCTTCACTAGGCTCGTCAACACGGCGCTTCGCGTGGGCCACCACCCCTGGGCGCAGCGAGCGGCGCGCCCTTCCTCCTCCTCGCCACCCCCTCCGTTCTCCTCCTCGCCACCGGTTTATCCTTTGCCGCTGCCGCGCGGTCTCCGCCGCCGTCCCAAGAGGAGAACGTTCTTTCGCAAGGCGTTGCGATAACGCGTGAGCGGCGGCGGCGGCCATAAAAGAGCCCGCGCGCCGCGGCGTACGCTCCATCGCCACTTCACCAAAGCCACCAGTTTACCCCTTGCCGCTGCTGCGCGGTCTCCGCCGCCGTCCAAAGAGAAGGTTCTTTCGCAAGGCATTGCAAGAACGCGTGAGCGGCGGCGGCCGTAGAAGGGGCGCAGACATTTGTCATAGAAGGAGGAAAAGAAGACCCAGAAGTGGTGGCGAGAGAGATGGCTACTGCGCGCTCGCCTCCTCGCCACCGTTTGGCTTTTCGCTGCAGCCGCGTGTTTACCACAGTTGCTTCGCATGCGGAAGGAGGGCTAATAACGCGCTTGCCTACACCGCTTTCGTGGTGCTCCCAGTGCATTGTGCGCGAACTGCGACAGCCATGACGTCAAACAGAGCATAACTGCAGCTTTTCGCTTGTATATCCGGGCTTAACCAGAGCTAAGCCACTGCCAATTTTTTGTGGCTATACTTCCATCAGACAAAGTTGTCCGCAGTAGATTTTCGGCGCACATCTAGGGTTGTGCGTTTTGAGACCAATGCAGCGATGGATTCTTAAGCATTTTGTGGTCGCCGCGGTCACTGCTGCTACCCATGTGTGCAGCCAAACAAAAACGTAGCTTGGTGTTTGCATACAGCATGCTGTTGCTATACACCGAGTACAGACGTGAGCAGGCTTTCTCTATAGCGCCCGAGCTGCGGCTGGCGAACCAAAGGTCGCGACATGTAATATAGGTAGCGGTCTTTAGAGAAAATTCTCAAGCTCAGGTACTGCCTCATAGCTACACGAGTGATAAAGGTACACGCTCAGTGCTCGCAACCAAGTAACCGTCAAAATTTTACCCGTTATTTGTCCTGAAACCCTCTGTTACAGAGCTGTAGACCGATGTGGTAGATTTTCGGCACATATGTATAATGTGGAAGTCGCAGAGAGATGTGGTGAAGGTCGTATAAGTATATTTCGTCATTTTTATCGCCGCGCTAAGTGCCGCTAGCCATTTGTTCTCCCAAGCAAACTTTGCTTGCTGTTTACACATGGCCTAGCCATGCGGCGAATGCACATTGCACGGGTGGCGGAAATTTGCCGACTAAGCGTGATATCTGTTCATCATATCTGTTATGTGATATCTGTTCGAGTGTGGCATTGCTGTATGTTACCTTGTAAAGGGTGCTTTCGGCTAAACCTTTCGCATATTCATCCTGTAATTTGACACGCGACGTGGTCCTTCCTGTTTTCATGTAATGTTTGAGTGGAGTACTTACCTAATTGGATCCAAATTATAAAATGCGCATCATCAGCAGCTAGGAAGAGCCAAAACAATCAGGATACGCAGCAATGGGTATGGTGGCGCAACGCGTTACTCTGAGCGAAGAGCTTGTCTACCATGAAAAGAGTGGTAGTTTGCCCTTAGGAGGAAGGAATATGAACTAGGACGGTTGCTGCACATGCCGCTTGTTTTGTTTCTTCGTAGCTGCTGGCAACGTGGATTTCTAACCATTCTGATTAAATCAGGCAAGTACTCCACTCAAACTTTATATGAAAGAAAAAGGTGCCGCCCCATGCCGTCTCATGCGCCGAATTACAGCATGAGTACGCCACTGGTTTAGCCGAAAGAAGCCTTTTAAAAGGTGCAGTTAGTGATGCCACTGTGACGTTCCGTGCGTGAGCTACCAGGGCCCATATCTTCGGCGGAATTTTCTCTGTGCTCAACCGTCCTACTCCCTTGTCTCCCCTTAAATGGTCCGCGTTCCGCGGCGCCGCCTAGACGGAGCCCCCAGCGGCGGCAAAGCCACTGAAGGGGTACGGTCCGCGTTCAGCGGCGCCGCGTTGACGGAGCCCCCAGCGGCGGCAAGCCACTGAAGGGGTACAATGGTACAAAGGCGCCGGCGGGAGGGAAAGCCAGCCCAATTAGGCTGCCTGGCCGTACAAGGACACGAGAAGAAAGCTGCCGGCGGGAGACAAACGACATTCCAACGAGGGAGGTCGGGGATGCCGCGGCGCCGCCGTGGAAAGGAGGAAGAAAGAAACACTCCAGTCGGGAAGACAGGAGATCGGGCGTGGCCGGCGGAGCAGATATAGCTGGCGAGTGCGGACGAAAGACACGGAGAGGACGAGATCGTTCACGAAAAAGGGTCCTTCAGCGCCGAAGCCGGACGGCGCGCAGCTTCTGCCAGCCACCGACGGATCGCAACTCCGGAGACCATCCATCACCCCCATGACGGCGTCGCCACGTAAGCTCGGACACCCCAGCCTCTGATGTACCATGTATAATTATTGATTACATCATTTTGTTTAAACTGAGCCATACGGTGTCTTCTTGCCTCTCCGTCCCGTGTGGACCTGCGCATTATGTGGGGTCGTCACACTGGTGTCAGCAGTGGGGTCTCAAAAGCAAATGTCCTCTGAATGCTGCGACATTCATGACTTCAAAATTGTAATCAAAGGGGAATCACGGGACTGATTGTGGGACTTCGACCCCCATTTGAGAGGCTTGAGGCACCGGAGGGCTGGAGCGGAAAAAATGTCTGTAACTGACGGAGCTCCCACTCCACAGCCGTCGCTCGGAGCAAGCATGCTGGCATTAGGAAGCGTCATTCCGACGTTTACGGGAGATAAGACAGGGGTTCCAATCTGCGATTTCTTTTCCATGCTAGAAGAGATTGGGAAAATGGGGGGATGGTCCGATGCTCAAATGCTGGGAATGGCGAGGTGTAAGATGGCAGGAGCTGCTCATGATTTTGCTTGGCGAGACGAAAAAGTAAAATCCACAAAATCATTTGCGGAATTTAAGAAGCTCGCGTTCGAGCATTTCGACACTGAACCACGTCATGTGCGGGTACAGAGGTTCCGTGACGCCGGACAGATGGTAGGGGAGGACGTGCGAACATTTGCGTCGCGGCTTCAGCGCCTGGCGCGCGATACGCTGAGTAGGTAGGAGGAAGGAGACCAGCTAAAGAAGAAATATGCGGAGGAACTACTTAAAGAGGAAATGACCGCTTTGTTTGTGGCTGGTCTGCAAGACCCCGTGCGCCGGTTCGTGCTCTCGCGCAAGCCGAGCAATTTCGACCAAGCCGTGGCGGCCGCATTGGATGAGGAACGAAATGAGGCGCTAACGGCGGCCGCAGCGAGAGTTCGTGTCATAGAGAGAGCGGTGCCCAACCCTGAGGTTGCTCTCTTGACAGAGCGCTTTGATCGCTTAGAGCAGCTGCTATCTCAGCAGGTGGAACGCCAGGTTGAAGCGGGCGCTCAACGGCGCCCATTCGCTGGAAACCGGAGACCGCCACAAAGCTACAGGCGCGGTATGCGAGATTTCGAAGAAATCGCGTGCTTCGCGTGCCAGGGTCGCGGACACATCGCAAGGTTCTGCCCAAACGTGCGCCGTGGGGAGCCACAAAGAGAAGCAGGCGAGACACGCCCTAAGCAAGCCTACAGCGAGGCTCCAGATACAGGGACAAAAAACTAGGTTGTCCTCCCCATCCTGATGAGTGTGGGGAGGGAGCAGTGGGTAATGAGGTGGTGGTGGTTTGTGTGGCCGACGAGGCATGCCCTGTTGTGCGTTGCAAGTTAAATGGTTGTTGCATAGAATTGTTGATAGACACGGGGTCAAAGGTGACCTTGCTTAAGGAAAGCAGCTTTAACACGCTTCGAAGGAAAGGGGATCGCGAGGTGTTGGAAGCGTCTGGTGGTATGGCAACCAAATTTGTAGGCATAACGGGGGGTCCTCTTGGCATAAGTGGGCTCTACCGGTTACACTTCACTCTCGGCGAAATTGCATTGGAGCACCCCTGCTACGTATGCCCGGACACGGTGTCTCTGCCAAACGGAGTGTCAGGTATATTAGGGCAGGATTTTTTGAGAAAAGGGAAGGTAGTAGTCTCATTCTCTGAGGAAGAAGTTAATGCGGGGGGCTCAAAAGTTCCGTTTTTGAACAGGAGCAGGGCTGAGATTCGCAGTACCGATATTGACACCCGTCAAACATTGGGATCATTAGAGAAGGTATATTCGCGGGTTGCCGTAAAGCTGGTCGATGAGGCGGTCGTCCTTCCGTGGTCGGAGCACATTTTGTACGCTTATGTGCCTGCAGATGTAGAGAGCGGCGCCGTGGGAGTGCTTGAACCGGTCGACTCTCTTAGTAATGGCCTGAAGGCGGCCGCGTGCCTCGTGACTGTTAATGACGCCCACAGAGTGCCCCTACGGGTGGTTAACTGTAGCCAGCAGCCACTGAGCCTTCCCAGGAACAAAACATTGGCTTTCTTCACCTCTGCGATAGAGAACCATGAGCCCACCGATACGGTACTCGCAACTGTAGAGCATGCTAGTCCTTCGACTCCTTCAAATGCGTTGTTCGATCTTTCCCACGTAAAATCCAGGGAGAAGGAGGCTCTGGCTGGTTTGCTGAACGACTACTCAGAGGTATTCGCCGCGTCTAACCTGGATTTGGGCTGCTGTGGCGTTATAAAGCACAGGATAGAAACCGGCACTTCATCGCCCGTTTACCAACGTGCGTACAGGATTCCTTACTCCCAACGTGAGGAGATGGAGCGGCAGGTGCAGGACCTTATTGATCGCGGCATTGTCGAACACTCAAAGTCACCATGGGGAGCACCGGCACTATTGGTGGAAAAGCCAGATGGCTCGTATCGATTGGTGGTGGACTACCGCAAACTAAATGCCGTAACTCGCATCGATCCATACCCCATTCCCAATATACAGGAGACGCTTTCTCAGCTGGGCTCTGCCAGGTACTTCACGGTAGTGGACATGGCGGCGGGATTCTAGCAGATAGCAATGGATCCGGCAGATGCTGAGAAAACGGCATTCAACACGCCCTCAGGGCACTATGAATGGAAAAGAATGCCGATGGGTATGGTCAACAGCCCTGCTGTCTGGCAGAGAACCGCTGATGTTATCCTGGCGGGTCTTCTGGGGAAGCTGTGCTTCGTGTATATGGATGACATAATCATATACAGTGACAGTTTTGAGAAACACTTGCGCGATATTGAGCAGGTTTTGGTGCGACTAAGAGGAGCTGGTCTCAAGCTGAAGCCTTCTAAGTGCCAATTCCTCAAAAACGAGGTGAAATACCTCGGGCACGTTGTTTCAGCTGACGGCGTGCGACCGGACCCTGAGAAACTAAGGTGTGTCTCGGATTTTCCATCCCCGACTAGTGTCCGCCAGGTCCGGCAGTTTCTCGGCCTGATCGGTTACTACCGAAGGCACATAGAGGAGTTCGCCAAGCTCGCTAAGCCGCTCACTGCCTTAACAGCCAAAAATGTCGCCTTTCGCTGGTGCAAAAACGAGGAGGATGCTTTTGGGGCCCTGAAGAGGAAGCTAATGAGTGCACCGCTGTTGCGCCACCCGGATTTTAATTTGCCCTTCGTTTTGGCCACAGATGCGTCAAAGTTCGCAGTTGGTGCTGTGTTATCTCAGGTTATCGAGGGAAAAGAACATCCCGTGGCTTTTGCTAGCCGACAGCTGAGCCCCACAGAGCAGAAGTACGGAGCTACAGAAAGGGAGTGCCTCGCCGTTGTCTGGGCAGTAAAGCACTTCAGATGCTACCTTTACGGCCGCCAATTCAAGCTAGTCACAGACTGCCATCCTCTGAAATGGGTGATGAGTGTCAGGGACCCTAGCTCGCGACTCGCTAGATGGAATCTACAGCTGCAGGAATACTGCTTTGAGCTGGAGCACAAGTCAGGAAAGACACATCTGAATGCTGATGCGCTCAGCCGTACAGCTGCCGTGTCAGCTATAGATGAGTTTGTCCCCGTAGTCGACCCCGCCGAATTACGCACAGAGCAGTGCAAAGATCCTGACCTGAAGCGAATAATCGAAAGCTTAGAGGGCGCACCATCTCACCCCGAACAGCTAGGTTATTTCATTGGCAAAGACGGCACCCTGTGTCGGCGCACGAGGCCAACCAGGAAAGGGAGACCAGAGAAAACCGCTTGGGAGAGAGTCGCCATACCTCGGTCGTGGACAGAAAGGGTTCTTCGCGCGTTCCACGATGCGCCGTGCGCCGGTCATTTTGGCGTAGCGAAGACACGCAGGCGCGTCGAGCGTTTGTACTTTTGGAGTGGCATGCGACAGGATGTTAGAGACTACTGTGCGAAGTGTCATTCCTGTCTCGAAAGAAAAACACCCAAGGGACGCAGGCCAGCACCAATTCAGCCGTTCCCTGAGGTTTCGGCTCCTTTCGAGCGGACAGGTATGGATATAATGGGCCCATTGCCCACGACCACTTCTGGAAACAGGTACATTTTAGTATTTGTCGATCACCTTTCAAAATACGCGGAAGCGGTAGCACTCCCAGATCAGAAAGCAGACACGGTTGCAAGAGCATTTGTCGAACAGATCGTGCTCCGACATGGATCTCCGAGGCAACTCTTGACAGATCGGGGAACGAACTTCGTGTCGCAGCTAATGAGGAGAGTTTGCGAGCTGCTTAAGATCACTAAGAAGCAGACAACACCGTACCATCCGGCTTGCAACGGCGCGGTGGAGCGACTGAACCAAACCGTGGCCGGGTTCCTGTCGCATTTTGTTTCGCGCGACCAGCGGGACTGGGACTTGTGGCTCCCGTATGCAATGTTTGCCTACAATTCCGCAGCACACGAGAGCACGGGCGAATCGCCATTCTTTCTTCTCTACGGCCGAGACCCGGACCAGCCTAGTGAAGTGCCAGAGGGCCCCCGTCGTGTCCCATGCGCTTCACTGGACGACTATAAGGTTGAGCTAGAATCGCGCTTGCAAGTGGCGAGGGACATCGCAAAGGAGGCCTTAAAGAAAGCGGCGAAGCGCAGGAAGGAGGTGCACGATCGCGGTGCTAGAGACGCGCCGTTTGATGTGGGGGACAGCGTGTACATCGAAAACTGCCAAAGACAGATTGGGTTGGCTCGTAAGTTCCAGACGAGGTGAAGAGGACCGTGCGAGGTTGTCGAGAAGCTTTCTCCAGTAAACTTCAGGGTCCGAGACGTGAACCGCCGCTTGATAAGGATACACGCAAATAGCCTCAAGTCGGCACCGGTTCAGTATTCACGAAATGAGGAGGGGGAAAGCGCAGATTTTGATGGGGACCGAAGTGAAGCGGAGCGCGCAGATTGTTCGCAAGAAACGCCCTCTCCTGCATTTGTTCGGCAAGCGCCAGAGGTTACGGCAGGAATGCCACCGGATTTACTTCATGCATTGCTGGAGGAAGGAGCGCGCGAGGTTGCCGCGCAGATAACGCCAAGAGAGGCTCCTGCCACGAGCCCTCGCGAGTCTCAAAGCAGACAAGGGGTCACATAATTACTTGGTACGACTCATGAACGCCGATATCCGCTTCGAAATCGGAAAGCTAAGTCGGACTAATGGCGTAAACAGAGCGGAGTTGGGGACTGGTTAAGACTGTGTAATGCTGCAGCTCATAACATTGCTATGTGCTTATGTGTTAAAATATCGGAGTTGCTAGTTAAGCCTTTCTGTCAACTTTTACACAGGATGCAGAACATGCCCGACTTCCTTTCGTTATCTATATATTTTTTTTGTCTGTGCCGTGATTGTGCTGGAAGTGGGAGCTCCTTTGTAACTGTGGTAAATTTATTTCGTCCAGTTTGGACTAGCAAGGAGAGGCTTGGGTGCTGAGTTTCATGTTTGTCTGTGAAAGAAGATCAGTGCTGCCCCTGGAGACGCCAGTTATGACAGCTGCGGCATATGGTGCAGTGCAGTGGTGTTGTGTGCAGCGAAAAGTGTTTTGTCGGACGGAATGTGCGAGGCGATTCAGAAAAAGAAGGGGAGCTGCCTGGACTCAAATGTTCGGAGAACATTCTTCTGGAGGGTGAGCGAGTGTGACGTTCCGTGCGTGAGCTACCAGGGCGCATATCTTCGGCGGAATTTTCTCTGTGCTCAACCGTCCTACTCCCTTGTCTCCCCTTAAATGGTCCGCGTTCCGCGGTGCCGCCTAGACGGAGCCCCCAGCGGCGGCAAAGCCACTGAAGGGGTACGGTCCGCGTTCAGCGACGCCGCGTTGACGGAGCCCCCAGCGGCGGCAAGCCACTGAAGGGGTACAATGGTACAAAGGCGCCGGCGGGAGGGAAAGCCAGCCCAATTAGGCTGCCTGGCCGTACAAGGACAAGAGAAGAAAGCTGCCGGCGGGAGACAAACGACATTCCAACGAGGGAGGTCGGGGATGCCGCGGCGCCGCCGTGGAAAGGAGGAAGAAAGAAACATTCCAGTCGGGAAGACAGGAGATCGGGCGTGGCCGGCGGAGCAGATATAGCTGGCGAGTGCGGACGAAAGACACGGAGAGGACGAGATCGTTCACGAAAAAGGGTCCTTCAGCGCCGAAGCCGGACGGCGCGCAGCTTCTGCCAGCCACCGACGGATCGCAACTCCGGAGACCATCCATCGCCCCCATGACGGCGTCGCCACGTAAGCTCGGACACCCCAGCCTCTGATGTACCATGTATAATTATTGATTACATCATTTTGTTTAAACTGAGCCATACGGTGTCTTCTTGCCTCTCCGTCCCGTGTGGACCTGCGCATTATGTGGGGTCGTCACACCACAATAGCTAGTTAAAGGTTTGGCTGTGTATACAAGCACTGCAAGTGCGTTTTAATTAGAGCAGTGTTTGCTTTCTGGTTTGGTGATGCCCATTCTCGGACTGGGCAAGTGAAACGACATGTGATCTTTTCATTTTAAATTTTATGCGGGATAACTTTTGTTTCCTTGCCCAGATTAGAATCATTCTTGTGCTAGTGTCTGTAACACTCAAGGGTTTCTTTTAAATATAATAATCAGAACTGGCAAAAAAACATTATAGTGCCTCTTTAAGACAGGGTTGCTTACTATCACCATTGCTATTCATGATTTTATGAAAGCAATGGAAAGGAGGCTGCAAGGATGTAATTTATGATATAATCTTATAATCTAGGCTGAGCAGTTGTGTAGTAGCAGCTCCCTGATTTTATGAACGCAGAGAATATTCCCTTTTTAGGTGATGGCGGGCAAAGTAATCTACAGTCCCTCCTGAATATTGAAGGAAGCGAAAGCTTTTGGAGGATACAAATACCTAACAACATGAATAAACAAGGGGAGCATGTATACGAGAAAATATGAAGAGAACTCGGCTGAAAGGGAAGAGACATGCTGCGGTAACGAAGCACAGAGCATTTTAGGGATTTAAAAGCTATGAACTGCTTAGAGGTTTCTAAGAAGGAGTAGTGATACCGGGGCTTAATTTTGGTAATGCGGTTCTGGGCTCAAACCAGAACAGAAGACTAGGTGAGGTGGTAGTACATGTGAAGCTAGAAACATACCAGTTATATGGCAGAGCAGGGTGACATAGAATGGTGATAGTTCGAAACCTGGGAAGCACGTAGCAAAATATTTTGCGAAGAACATTTGTGGGAAATATGAAGAAAACCGATGGACAGCTAAGGTATTTAGGTATTTGTACAGGGAGATCATTGTCTCAAAGCAGATGAAGAGAAAGAAATAGACTAGTAGTTGTGCAGGATGCCAGAATGGGATAATAAAGTTTGTTTAAAGTAGGCTTAAAGATGTGTAAGATAAGAAGTGGGTAAATATTATGAGAAAGAAGCAGGCTATGAATGTATGTGGAGAGTCTGCACTCAGTCCGTAGTGGCCGCCATTTGGACGTACCGGAGCACTGCACACATGTCTAATCAGATTCTCATCCCCTTGTCTGACCTGTCCAATTAAAGCTGTGCGTTTTGTACCAAACTAGTGCCTGCCACATCTGGTGCAAGCTCTCTATAGAAGGAATAGAATTGAAATAAAAAATGAATCACTTCAACATAATTCATAAAGCAGTGAGTGCGCCATTGTTTTAGGTGAGATCAGGGCGCCTTAGAATATGCCAAGTCTGAAGGCAGAGTTGACCATAATGTGCTGGAATGTCGCAATATCAGTCTTGATGCTTATCAGATCAGCATCTCTGAGGCACTACGGTTCAAATGTAATGAATGCAATGCGTGTCCATGATAGAGGTCAGTGGTGATTTTTTGTGGAATGTGTAAAAATGTTCACAATATGTGTGGATGCTTTACTATGTTCATTCAATCTTCTCCGCATATTCTGAAGATCAAGTGCAGCAAAAACAAAGTATGCTTCGATATCAGTGTTATCTTGTAAACGCCAACATAACTCGGTTCGCACTCAATAACAATATTGTCCAACCTAAAGTACGCACCAATTACGGGAAACAGGCAATTCATTTCTCATCAGTTGCTTTTTGGTACACTATACCGATAGAACTAAAAAATTCTCCTTCAATTTTCAACTTTAAAGCGCACTTTAAACGATCAATCCTTAGCAATGAGCCCTAATTCTGATTAATTTGTTTTCATCTCTTCCTACATGCATTTTGCACTGCTTCATGATCTTCATTACAATTCAGTATGGCATCAGCTTGCTTAGCTATGTACAACTTTATATGTTTCGGTGGTCCTTTTTAATAGCTTTTATTTCTCTCCCATGTGTCTGCTTTAATTGTATCTCATACGTGTATATTCTGTTTTGTATATTTATCTGATCTGTCGTATGCTGTTAAATGTTTTACTAGATGTATTTAATCAGTAGGTCCCATTACAGTCTCTGACTTCGGGACCTCCTTCTGCATAATATGCTGTACTCTCAAAATTTATCAACAAATAAAGACTGATTCTGATTCTGATTGAAAAGGTCGGCATCTCCTGAAAGCTCGGGTGACGAGCTCATTGAAAAAAGGTTGCTCCGCAAGGAATAAGAGCATACAAGAGCCTTGAAAAAAAATTAATAGGCTTGAACAAAAATTGGAGACCAGAGGAAACCGAAATGGCCGCCAACAAGATTTGCTTCACAAGAAGTCTGGCAAGTTCTTTTTTGCTTCCTGTTTCAGTGCGGAGAGCAACCATGTTTTCTTCTTTTAAATAGATGCAACTGCTAGTGGGCTTTCGAAGGTCGCTGTTGATTGTGTATTTTTTACAGATATATTGCAAACAGCCTTCGTGGCCACGAAACTTGTGATGTGGCAGGTTCAACAGCGTCTTGCATACTAAGCAATGAAGGCAGCGGTAGCAGCAGCGGCAAGTCTGGGACAAGAGGTTTCAGTGCCATCCATGATAAGGTAGCAGCGCATTTGCTTTTTAGTGGTTTACTTTTTGCTTTTACTCCACTTACTTTTACTTTCAACCTCTTAAGTGACTGCCTCATGGCTATATCAGGCTTAGAAAACGGAGTATCATAGTTAGATTATGGAAACAGTTCATTCCTATTATTAGGACACTGATTAAAATTCAGTATTGAAAAAGCCTATTTGCATGATTTAAATACGGTTACCCTAGTATAGAGTCACCATTCCGGTTATTTTTGATCAGATGGTTGTATCTGATGTATTGTGAGCCGTCTGCTGGCGCTACTTGGCAGGCTCTTGGCTACAAGCCGGCGAAAATGACATCACGCCAATCCTCTGCAGCGCCGTGTACATGAAGTGTGCACTTCACGTTTCCCTGTTTCGTACCGTGCCACCGAGCGACACTCATTGTAGAATGCAAAGCAAAAGTGGCAGTGACGGCCCTAATGGAGATTATGATTGGCTCAGACTCTAGTGAACAACCACCGTGTGTGTGATATAGATGTAAGCTTACCCATACAAAGTCCGCAATCCACCTAAGTCCTCTTATGTGATGCCGAGGGAGCTGGGACTAGCAATGTGGTGTTTATGCTCAACCTTGTATGAAACCGCGATGACTTTAAAAGTTTGGAAAGCGCTTTAGATGCGGTATCATAAATGGAAGCCAAGTATAAATTTAGCTTCTGCAGTTGACAAGAAGCGTAGCAAGCTCACTCCTGCCCAGAATGAGACAGCGCGTATTCCTCTGGCAGACGCGAGCCGTTTTATTAAGGCGAAAGCCTTTAATGTCTCATCGTTGTAAGCAGCAGTTGTCGACAGAAATGTCACGCTTTTCAGTTGGTCGAAACGGTCGTGACGTCACAGTGCGCCAATTTCAAACGGGGCCAATTGTACTTTGGCTTGGTAACCATGCAACCAATTGAAGGGATCATATAGTGATGATCCAAGCAAGTGGGACTGAGCATAGTTAATTGCTTAATTACCGAATTAGCCTAATTAACTTTTCCAGTCAGGCCATATCAATAAATAAAATCGAGTAGGAAATTTGTCGAGCTCGGGAATCGAACCCCGGTCTTCGTAGTGCGAGACGAGCACGCTATCCACTCCGCCATGCGAGCTCGATGGTTTGGAATGAACAAAGGCGCGTCTAGTGAATACGGTGTCTTCGCTCACTGCCATCCTCCTCCCTTCCCTTCTGGTGAGGTTTAGTTGTCCACCGAGATATGAGAGACAGATACATTTCCTTTCCTCAAAAACCAATTTACCGACGAGGGAGGCGTAGAACCGAATGGGCGATGGCGTTCTATGGACTTCCTGGCAGCGTTGCAAGACGATGTCGCGTTCCACTCTTAGAGGCGAAGCTCAACATCTTAACCACACATACACATCAGTGACCGCACTTTAGGTCAAAAAAGTTCACCCCCCCCCCCCCCCTGAATTTTGACGGGTGTCCACCGAGATATGTGAGACAGTTACTGCGTAATTTCCTTTCCTCAAATACAATTTTCATTTTCTTCATTACGGGCCATCTTTGGCTTTCTTCTTTCACTCCCACTTCCTCCCTTCCTCTACGGTGCGGTTCAGCTGTCCACTCAGATGACAGAGAATTACTGCGCCTTTTCCTTTCCTCAAAAAGCGTTGCGTCCAAACGGCAAGGCATCGCGCAGAACGGGTGGTGGCGTTCCGTGGACTCCCTGGCAGCGCTACAACACGCTGTCGCGTTCAACTCCTAAACGCGAAGATTAAGCGTCATTAATTCGCATTTAATTACTATTCAGGCATTAATCAGTATTTAACCATTAATTACTGATTTGTCATCACTTAGTAATTAATACTCAATTACATGTGACGTCACCAGTTCCACAGAAGCAGTCAAAGTGGTGCGGAAAACGCTTTCGCCTCTACGCACTTTAGAGAGTCAAAGTGGCCCTGAATTTTTGCTTTCACTGCAGAGGGTGGGGACTTTCAATTAACTCTGACCGTATCAGGCAAGTACCCCACGTGTAGTATACAGCCACAAGATGAAGACAGAGAATCATGTAATGTGTACACGAGGAAGCCGAACAAAATAGTCTGTACAACGAAGCACAAAGCACTTAAAACGCGTCCTGTCCTTTCGGTGCGTGCTGGCACCACTTTTCAAAAAGTAGGATTGATGTTACATCTCGTGTTGTGCTTTCACAGGTCGCCACTAGCTGCGGCTGTTCGAAAAATATTTGTTAAAATAATTACTTTCTGTTCATACGTGTTTAAAAAGAGCGTTGTTTTGGTCCTTCTCAGTGCCACAGCTATCATTTGGGCCAGCAGTATCTGCAGCAGATGTTTTGTTCACTATCGCTTTAATAATTTTAATAGTATTCACTTCTGCCATGTTACGTCTTTGCAAGGCAGGTCACAAGAGGAGGAGCTATAACAGAGTAGCACCATTCGCTTCAGTTTTCATTCAGTTCCTTGTAATTTCTCCGTCTGTTGAAGTTGTTTTCGATTGTCGCTGCATTATTTTCTGCTTATTCGTGTGTTTAACAGGTGCCAAGTGTTTCGCCACAAGTTTTTCGGATGCCTTCCCGGCAAGAGTGTCCACTATTGCCGCAGCCACAGAGTTGCGACGCGTCACTGCCACAGCAGGTGCCCATGGAGCGGGGCAATACTGAGAGCGCTCAACAAGCTGCACTTCATGAGGATACTAGCCAGGTGAGTATAACGGAAAAAACCAGTGCCATAGATTTTCCTCATTTCTTAATAGTTTTATTAAATGTCCGAGTTGTCCAAAAATTAGAATTAATGACTTTTCATTCTAACCAGCTTTCGCTCAGCAACTTTCTAATAAAAAAAGGTTTTACTTTCAAATGTCACTTGCAGGCACTGACTTCATTTTGTGTCTGTCTACTGAATATTGCTGTGTTTGGTGTCGCATGCTCATTGCTCAGTGATCATTGAAGTTTGGCGTTTAGCAGCAATGCATTTGAATGAATTTCAAAATTTTTGAGGTGCATTGAGAATGCCCGTTGAGAGGGCAATAAGGGATCAGTTGAAATCAGCTGGAAGTGCTACTTCCAGCTGATTATTTATTTAAACCAGCTTGATGCTAATACACGTCTCCTCCATTTCGAGCAGTCAGCATAACAGCATGAACAACACAGTGAGGTATGCAAAGAAACAAATTGTAACGAATGCTGGTGGCTACTCTTCATGGCTGCAGAAAACACGTAACTCATTTAATCCATAGGAAAGACTCTTTTTCAATTCATTTTTTGTGCTGTGACCCTTTATATAAACTTGTGTCGGTGTTTCACTACTTTTTCTTTCTTTGTAGGTGTCAAATGTACCTGGGTATATGACCCCTGCACTGGCAACAGTTAACGACTTCCACATGAAAAACAGTTTCATGCTTACGCCAGTAACAATGCGCAGAGAAATTTATTTATTTATTTATTTATTTCAACACACGATGAAAAGGCGTAGCACACATTTCAACTTGCAATTCTTAATGTGCGCCTCTCTCTCTTTCCTGTTTGTTGCTATGGCATGTCTGCCCACTGTTGGACTAAGACAGACTCCCCCCCAAAAAATGTGCCGCCGCGGTGGCGCTGTGGTTATGGCGCATGGCTGCTGACCCGAAAAACGCGCGTTCGATCCCGGCCGCGGCCGTCGAATTTCGTTGGAGGAAAAATTCTTGAGGCCCGTGTATTGTGCAATGTCAGTGCACGTTAAACAACCCCAAGTGGTCGAAATTTTCGGAGCCTTTCACTGCGGCGTCCCTCATAGCCTGAGTCGCTTTCGGTATTTGAACCCCATAAGCCCCATAAGCAAAACAAAAATGTATTCATTGATGCCTGTACTGTTGCTTGCTAACATGTGGGAATACCCATGGAATTACACATTTCTATGACCACCTTTATCAGACTTTTGGAACTAAACCACCGCTCAGCAAATGGGTAAAGATAACTGTGCATAAATTGCCATTATAACTCATACATTTAGTCGCTTTTTTGGGTCCCTGCATGTAATGCCCAGGAAGGCATGGATAACAGTCATGGGCATTCCAAGCTGAGTGAAATGTGATTTCATTACTCAAGAAAATGAAAAGGCACCTTTCTAGGCTTGTGAAGAGTTGATAATTAATGCCTCGGAGATTACCTGCAGCTATCGGATATTTATGCACCGTTTAGGTATGCCTTCCGATACGAAGGGCACTTTGGTGTGCGTAGTTTTTCCTCTCATATATGGTGAGCTGATGGGCATAGTGATCATTTGTATTCCATGCAGGCTCACCTCCGTAAGGGGGTGCACGTGTGTAAGGGGGTGTACCCTGGATAGGTGGTACTGGCTAATAACGAGGCCAAAATATGCAAACTTTTGTAAAAAGACAACAAAGGTTCTTTGGCCTAACTCGGAACTCCGAAATTGAAGTGTAACTTGTGCCCCCTGCCGCCGCTACCTCAATACCGATAACGCAGGCACCACCAGAAAGGTCCTAACCCCTTACAAGGTGGCGGCTGTGGCTAGTGAGTGTTCAAAGCCTGACAATCATCTTTGGCTAGTACTGGTTGTATTTTTTTCACACGCACTGTACAAATCCTTGCACTTAGGGCGTCTTCATGTGTTTTGATCTAGTTTTCGTGCTCCTTGACTAATTTCATATTCTTGCCATGAACTAAAGCGTTGGCTGATTTCTTTCTCTCTTTTCTTTTGTAGATAGGCTTGCCACGTACATTGTCAGAAATGTTAACGATATGGCTCCGTCCAAACGGATGCAGCAGATGAACTGATATATCGCCGAGATGTTGAAGGATTTGAAAAAATAAGTCCAAAGATTTCAGTCATTACTAGCCTTCTCTTATTGTATAGTGTTGGGCACTTGCATACGTGTACAGCCGGCGAAACGTTTACCTATGGTGCGCAGCGCGTGCTTTTCCTGCGCTCCTGCGCTTTGCGATGAAACAAGCTTATGGAAAGCCCAGTACTATCTAACCACGGGCTCAGTCAGCCTGTGCTTAGATTTGATATTTTCGCAAGTTTGCTTTGTCATAAGCTGCAGGAGCGCAGAAAACGCGGGCGTCACACACGCCAGCTAATTATTTGGCGTGCTGTACATGCCTATTGTTACGATGTAATTATTATAGCTATGGTTCCCATATTGCCCGTATTGCCCATATTGCCCGTATATCCCATATGGTCTGTATTTCCCATATTTACCATATCCCCCGCATCCAATAATTACGTGTGTTTTTTTATCTTCATATGGGACTTTTTCAATACGGTTATATTCTAATAAAAGCCGCCAAAGCTTAATGCGAGAACCCGCTCAGCCTGCTGCGCTTGATGCTTCGAGGCATGACGCAGTTGAACTTGAAGAACGTAAGAAGAAAAATATCACTTTGTTCTCGTAAGAACATGAACCTGGACACTAGTTGTCGTAAGAATAAATGGGCCAAACTGAGCCCTCCACGTTTCACTGAGCGAAAGAAATTAGTTCGACTGGTTTTCTCCCCAAACGAACCCCATACAAAAACATTGAGCACTTTGTGCATTTTCTGCACGCTAACTCCTGATATGGATTGCGCTTGCTGTACATTCTACACTTTTGCCACACTGAACAAATTGCATACCTTCGAACGCGCGAACATTCGCAAATCAAGGCCACGCCAGTTCTCAGTTCTCCACCGTGCACGTTCACACTCATCACTCCAATAACCTTTCGGGTCCTTGTAATGTTCAAGCGATACTCCGGGGTACCTTGCAGGTGTAATAGACCGCGGCATATTTTTAAAAAGTGGAGGTTTGTTGCTCCGAACCTCACGATCGTCAGCAAAAAGTTCCTTCTCCCTTTTACATAGCGGCACACTGTCTGTTAAAACATGGTTGAGAGAAGAAGGCTTCTTTGCCCCATGATCGGTTTATTGCCCATGAACCGGAAATAATAGACCCCATTTTTCGTGACTGCTGGGCCACAGTGTTTTTCTTAGATATACAGCAGCGGTCTTTAAAAGACCTGCCAGTCACAACTTATGCTATCAGGTTTCTACCTGGCGGTAATAAAGGGGGTGTGCGATATGACTTGTACATGTACTGCCTTGTACTTGTACTGCCTCAACACTGCATGGAAAACGCGAATAGCTGTAACACACACTGCTGTGGATTCTCGCTAAGCGAGAAAGTATTTCATTGAAAGTGTGGCTTATCAAAAAGAACTTTATAATGCTCAGAGCGCGCAACCTGAATGGATGCCAGTGAGTGATCTGGCAAACTTGAAACGTTTTTAAATCATAGGGCAGCTTCAATTGCGTCTTCCACTTTGAATACTAGTATACTGTTATTTTGCTCTGTTGCTGGAAACTTTTTTGACCTTAAACAGGAAATAAAAAAGACGTTTCTTGCCCTATTCGTGCTTGCTCGTCTTGCAATCTCAAGGTCGTTGGTTCAATTCCCCGCACCTTCCGAAGAAATTCTATTTTTCTTTGTCTATACCGTCACCGAGTTTCTGGAAGCCACTTTGTCTTACGGTCTACTGCTGACGTTATGTAAGCCCATGACGACATTATCTGGGGCTTTTGGGTCCTCTGCTGCTGGACAACAACGCTGGACGGCGGCTTTCGCTTCAGTATACGAACCATATAATGCTTTCGCATTAACTAAGCCCATGCAGTAGTGTTTGTATGCACGTTTAAGAACAATACGTGGCCGATATTGTTCAATAGCTTTCGAGCACTGTGTGTATTCAGCCTAATAAGGTGTAACAAGACGAAGACGAGAAAGGGCCCAGACACGCGCTAGTCTGTCTTTTCTCCTCTCCGTTGTTTTGTTCGCGCTTTGTGTCAAGAATTTGTTTGGCCATCGTTTTTTCTTTAGTATGTAATGATTTGACAACCATAAATGTTCCAACGGAGTGATTCGCATTCTAAATGAACTTGACGAAAAAAAAATATATTCATTCACACCTTTTTCGACAGAACTGAAAAAACTGATCTTTAGTTTTGCAACTCCTTTCTCCACCGTGCATTTTTTTTATTCCACCGCGTTACTTAAATATTGCTGAAATTCGTTTTGCTTTGTTCGAACCCCCAGAAAATCTCCTCAAAAGCTTAGTTCTCGCGGCCTAACGTGTCTCGCATAGTGCTGAACACGCTAAGTTACCGCCGGAATTCGGATGTTTGGTAGAGCTCCCGTGAAAGGTATACACCCCAAGGGGTTTGCTTCTCAGCTATTTACGGGGATCCTAGAACGTCTAGGAGTCCAAAGCTTGGGAGCGTTGAGAACGCGACGCCATTCCTGTTTCGAGAGGTTACGGTCGCTGAGGATGCACAATGAGCCATGAAGCATGAAGCAGGCTTCAAAAGCAAAGCCCTTGAGCCGTACACTTTTGGCGGGGGTTGTACATGCTAGTGATTTTCTAAGATCAACAGAAATAGTCGGTGCGGCCATAGAAACCATTTTACGCGTACGAATGAGATTTTGCAACGAGTAGGAAGACTGGGCCATCACCACCAGTATTTTTGTCGCGCAGCATATCACCTCAGCTTGCGGTTTGCTCTCAATTACACATAAAAACCTTTCCACTCTGTTATCCTGCGTTTGCTACTGTTTACTGGCAGATGCCGATAGTAGACGTAGTGCAGAAAAGTTGGGCTTCTTGCGTTCATTTTTATGTCCCAGGCTTGGTGTAACATAAAGTCTGTTTTTCTTGCCTATTTTTTTTTCGCTTAGTTCTAAGATGCACTTTCCTCTGTTTCTATATATACTTATCGGTCCCATAATAAATTGTGCTGTGCTGATGTTGCAACATGTTCTTTATTGCATGGGTACTGTGCTTTTTCTGCCGCTTCTTTGCGCATAAGGAAAGGCGAAGTGCCTGGCACTATTTCTTCAACAGCTGAACGGTTGCCGGAACTTCCAAACCCATTAGCGTGTAACGTGGAAAACTTTGTTCACATGGGCAGATGCACACTGACAGGCTACGGGAGGATCAATGCCACACTCAAGGTGCGTGTCCGAGTACTTAGGTAAGCACAGAATATATTTGCGGCGTACTTAACTGTCTGGATGAAATCGTGAAGGAGGAGAGCCTGAACCAGATGCCAAGCCAGAATGTGGGAAGAGATGAAATCTGCTGCTTGCGAGAACGTGTACTGTCGTAGTAGACGTACTGAAGTACTGTTGTAGAGAGTGACACTTAATAACTACGGTGTTCAGGCCACTAGTCGCTGTATTACGGGTATGGAAGAGGTTTTAAAACCTTCGTGTGGAGTGTTACAACTTTGCAGTCTTGGATGCTTGCCTGTCCCGCTGCATAAGTGCGGCGGATTCATATGCGTACCCACGTCGGGCATCGAGCTTTAGTACTGAAATGCAGCAGATGCAACATATTGCATCACAGGCTCTCTAAAAAGATAAACTTACAAAACATTACTAAACGCAGCATACGTGACGTACAAGCGTTGTTCGTAAGCGCGCTGATATAACATGGTCACCGTCTCAGCTTCCAGACGGAACATCATCTGCGATTGTGTCTGCCAGTCATATTCGTAAATAATTGTTCACGCAGTAACAGCAGCTGTAGTAACAAAAAACAAAGAAAAAAACAGTCCTTATATTTCTAAGCACGACTTCCAAATAAGGGAAACGCAGTAAAACGCAGCTGAAGTGCAGCGATAGAAAGTGGCTCATTTTCTGGCCTTACATCAGCCTAGTCGGACTCACCACTAGCTGCATGCGTTGTCTGCTGTGATGAATTTAAACGCATCTGAATAAAAAAAAACATTGTGTTTGATGGCCATGCGACTAGGTGACGGCTATTACTTCCATGCCCACCCTCTTACTCAGTGTCGCGCATCATGTAATATTTTTTAATAAATACATTAAAAATAAAGAAATATCTTTGGCGACATGAGAGTCAATTCAGCGGAAGAGAAATTTACGCCAATAGGCCTTTATACTCAAAAATCATGAGCAAT
This sequence comes from Amblyomma mixtum, assembly GCF_055824585.1. NCBI lineage: Eukaryota > Metazoa > Arthropoda > Arachnida > Ixodida > Ixodidae > Amblyomma > Amblyomma mixtum. The sequence goes on along the minus strand of NC_143014.1, from coordinate 329,739,233 downwards.
TTGAACAAAGAGTACAGTAGCAGGGACCTAGCTTACGAAGCTGAAGTGCATCCCGTGCTCTCGAGCATCGGCTTTTCAAACTCTTGTGGTTGAAGAGGCTTTCCTTGAGCAATCTGAGACGCCAGCGTAGGCGCTAACTTCCGCCTAACTGATGGCGGAAGTGAAAGAGAACTCCCGGACCGTTCAGAACAGGACGCGACCTCTAATGGGTCAGTCAACACGCTGGGAGCCCTTCCGCAGACCGGATAAGAGGAGTCGCTTTTTATGCACGCGCGCTTCCATCCCTGGCTCATTCGTGTGTGCGGCGGCACCACGAGCTGTATGCGCTCGGAAGAGAGACACTCGGCTGCGATTCGATCTTGTGTCGCAGCCGTCAATGCGGAAAAGTCAAGTGAACATTTCTTCTCTTCTAATATGTAATAGTGCTCTATTTTTCTACTTTGATAGATTGCGCTTAGTGCATGTCTCCCAAGATCGATTTTTCTCGTCTCTTCGGTAAATCCGCCGACTGTCCTGAACCTCGCGCGGGATTTATCGTGGGCGTAGATGCAAGGCTAGTCCCCAACACTCACTTGCTACCAAAAGAAAGAAACAGCCAGTGCGCGCACTGCATATCACGGAAGCTAGCAGTAATTGAAACCACCTCAAGCACTGGCGAATGTTTTTTTAGTTTAAAGCGTTGATCGTCGAGAAATTAGTAAATTAGTAGTGTAGTAATTTTTTCACCAGATAGGCAATTGAGTGGAGAGTAGAATAAAAGGGGGGATCCCAACCCACGATGTTTGCATGTCGCGTACGGTGCTGTAGACACTGTGCTGAAATGGCGGATATCCGACTTTCTACTTTCAAGAGCATTTTGTAATCCGTGTACCCTAACCTTGAAGTTTTCACCTTCATCACCTCCGAACATATCGTTCCACGCCCACCGCTATGGTCGAGGACGGCGCTGGTAAGCATTCCCAATTTGGTGAGCACTCCCGAGTCTCAACGCTCACGACAGTTTCTATTAGACAAAAGACATTTCACATTACTCCCTAATTTTTACATTTTTTTTTAAATGAAGAAAGTTCATTTCGAGACATACAGGAAATGGGCCTAGGATGAAAAGCTACAACGGTAGCCTGAGAGATGCTTGAGTCCCGGTAAAAGCAGAGCAACAGAACATGCGCACACTCAAGGCGAACATTCATATAGTGAATGAAATTATATAGTATGGAAAACAGCAAGAACAGGAGAGATACTTGCGCTCATGAAACAAGCAATTAGGATTGAAGACGGTAATTAGAGGTCAAAACAACGTCAAGCAGTATGCAGGCAACGTGTCTTAACCTAAAAAGTAGCGAGTATTCATCACAATGATCATCTAAGGAAAGAGCAGAATGATTGTGCTGCATTGATGGATTTTGACTCAAACCCCTTAATGGGGATGATATATTTGGGTTGTGTATGTTGTGATGATTTTGTCTGTATGGTAGAACGAAACGAAGGCTCTGGTTTCCGTATAACGTCCTCGTTCAATGAACGTACCACACTTCTTTTCCTTCTGGTGTGAAAGAGTTTCTTATATGGCCTAAGTCCAAAAAGATTCTTCAAGAAATCAGATGAGCATTGTGGTTAGAATCTAAGGCAAATCAACAAGCGATACTGAAACATGGTATGTGTTGTATGGGGTATAATGGCACATAGGCAGCTAAGACCATCATGCGCCAAACACAAAGGATAAGAAAAGTTTTCTGCAGAATTATATAAAAATGTGAAAACTGACCGGTAGTGTAGAGGGCCTAAAACTTTGTTTCGTACTTGTTAGTAATGAGACAAGAAAGGAACTTTAAAGCTTTTACTAATAGCCATTTTTAAAGAGGGTCAGTAAACTCAGTGACCATCCTTGCCAGGGCAAGGATCTCGAGGCTCCCAACCCAAAAAGTAACAAAAAAAGCCCTCAGCCTTCTTCTCAGGAACGAGAAGGTGCCTCTAGCGTATCACAATATGTAGCAAGGCACTGGGATGGAATGCAGACGTTTTCAAGGAGACCTCATTTCCTTAAAAGCTGAAAACACTTGGGATATCAATAAGGGCATCTTGATCTATAATCAATGCTGGGTGAAGAGGAATGAGTTCTTTGTAGCACGCAGTAAAATATTTTTTCCTCAGTGATTCAACTTCTGGGCATGACAATAAAATTTAATGTACTGCAATTTCATCTCCGCATTTTTTCACAACTGTGTTTGTTTTCTTTTGTTAGAGGTTATGCGCAAGGTGTGTATGTCAAATACGGAGGCGTCATAAAATTACTTCTATCAAGCGTTCCTGGTGACTACGAGTTTACCATTCAAGCAGTGCGGGCTTTACCAAATGCAGTTTGTTATTTACTTTATTGTCTCAAGTTTCCTACGATTTAGCCTTGAGATTAATGTGTAACAATTTCATGCAGTCGCTACGAGGTATGTTCACTTTCATGATTTCATGACGGCGTGCTTGTGCAGCACAATTGTCGGCTCTTTCGTTACCGTACATGCCAACATGACTCGGCACGTAGCAGAATTTTATTATATACCCCTGCGTTCTGACTTTTTCTACCTTGTGTAACATGTTTCCTACAGTACAGGTTCGACTACATTTCTCGATGCCGTGAGCAAACTAAGTGAGTGCGGGTTTCGCTGTTTCGAATGCTGTTATTTGTTATTCTGCCTACAGATGTAGAGATTGCATGGCATTCGGCAGTAAAAATGGATGCACACTTAGGAAACCTTATTATGTTTCCCCAGTCTCCTTCTACAACCACGCTTCGGACGTATTCAGCTGTTTTTGAGCCATCAGTAAAAAATTCTCTTTAGTTCGAATATTTTTCTTACGGTGCCCGGTATTCCTGTAATATGTGCTGGTGTGGTGTTTTTTTTTTTCGGAAGTGTGTTAACGTGAAGTCACGTGCAGTGGGAAGGTCATGCGGGCAGTGGGTAGCGTCTTTAGGCGGCATCAGGAAGGCTGTCCAGTATTTCAAAGTTTTGGGAACTATCTTACAAACTGAGAAGCAGAGGTCTGATCGATTGCAGTTTATTGTTGAACACCGTTCGGAAGGTGCACTTCGGAACAATCAGGTAACACACATGTTTTGGTACTGATTTTATTTTCAGTATATACGCACTCGTGAGCATTGCTGTTCTGTGTGCGCTAAGGATGGTTCATTTGTTTTTTATTAAAGGCTACTTATGGCAGATGTTCTGTATGCTGCGGTTGAAACACGAAGACCTAAGTTGCGATATGGGCCCTGTCGTTTCGAGTATGCCGGCCTGACTGATCCATAGACTACAGATTCGTAACCTAAACAGCAGCGCACTAGAGAGCGATGAATGTGTAGAAAGGAAAATTCTATCGGAACCCCATTGTTATTGTGAAAGTACCTTGAGTGCGTTGAGGGTTCGAGATGCTTTCTTATTTAAGTTGTTTATGTGAGGTAGGAATGTTAGGAGGTAGGAAGCTTTTCTCAAATGTTATACCCAACAACTTGTTTTCCTGTTTTACTGGTACCAGAACTTCATTCAGGTATAGGTTGGCGTTCGTGTGTAAGCCTCGTTTGAGCGAGAACAGCAGAGTTACTGATTTTTGTGGGGAAAACATAAATCCACTTCTATCTGCCCAATTAGCTAATTTATTTACAGTCATCTCTATCTGTCTCTCACTTGTTGATACGCTGGAGGACGTACATGCTATTTGCAGGTCACCTACATACACTGAATACATGATCGACTTGGCGATTATTTTTGCTATGCACTTCATTTTACCATAAAAAGTGTGGTACTTAGAATACAGCCCTGAGGTACACCGTTCTCCTCAATGAAAATAACTAATAGGGTAGTAGCTAGATGTACTTGGAATGAACGGTGTGCTAGGAAGTCGCTCAAACAGTTCAGCATCCTGCCACGTGTGCCTAGACCTGCTAGATCACGTAGTATGCCAAACCTTCAGGTGGTGCCGTACGCCTTCTCCATGTCAACGAAAACCGCAAGACAGTGTTTGTGTATTATTGGCTTGTTCTTCTAAGGTTGTTTGAGTACATAGGGTTGACAACAGATGGAATGTGCTTGGCGAGTAGTCGCAATCAAATTTGCGGACCTGCTCCCACAATTTCTTTGAACAGACTAAACTGTTGACTGAAGAAAAAAAACAACTTCCATTAACTTTTCACGGCGTTTCGACGTATGTAGCGGCTTTGGCTGTAACTTTCTTAAAAACTAGAGGGTTCTCTACCGTCCGGTACCGACAAAAAACACCCCATGTTTTTGTTTTGTTTCTTTTTTGAAGCAGTACATTCCTGAGTCCACTATACCTTCTGGTTTTCCGTACCAGCCCGGAAGTTTGAGGTATATCTACTGTAGGGGCCGATATTACGCACGTAGTGAATTTTTCATTTATTTCACCTATGTTGAGCTCGTCACAGAACTTTCTGTCTAATGCGGCATGGGTTTCAAACAGCGACCAGTCGGCTAGGTGGAATTACCAGCGGCGTGGTCTAGTTGAGATGAGAGTTGCTGAGGACAATAACTTTGTGACCGTAGGCAGATTGTCACTTCCCCTGGGGTCATCTAAAATATCCCATATAAAATCATTAAAAATTGAGGGTAATGTGAACGCTAAATCAAGACAGCTTATTTTTCCCGAGCTTGGGGTGGAGTAAGTTGGTTTTCCTGTGTTAAATAAACATGTATATTTGGAAAGCATATAATCGTCAATTTTCTGTCATATGCTCTCAGTTCACTCGCTTCCCCCAAAAGAAGAGTGAGCATTAAAATCCCCGACTGCCAGGTATGGTTCCGGTAGTTGTTCAAAAAGGTCGTCTGGATCTTGAATTTTTATACGACGTTAGGTGGAATGTACACAGAGCATATTGTTATTGCTTTTTTTTTGCTAATGACTGACCACAACGGCCTCGAATTTTATCCTTAGTTGCATTTCTTATGCTTGGACATCGCTTTGTGTAATGATTTCGGCGCCGCCTAAAAATGTATCACCTTGCTCTCGGTCTTGACGGAAGGTTTCGTATTTTTTCAGGATCTTCTTGTGTTGTGGATTTAGATTGGTTTCCTGGAGACACAAAGCTACACGTTGCATTGATCCTAATATGTCTGTTATGTCCATGTAGTTTTTCCGAAACCCTCGACAGTTCTATTGAGCCAGAAACACCATATTTGTGTTTTTCGAGATTTCAATGAAAAAGTTATTTATTGTATGGGCCCGTTATCCAGGCTTTCTCCTTCTTTGCACGCTCCAGGGAACCGTGCCACCCCTCCAGAACTCAACAATGCAGAACTCAACAATCTAACCCCCGATCCCAAGCCGTACTCGTCAAGGGAGATTGTACCAATACCGCTAATGACGGATGAGTCGCACTACTCTGGCCTGATGTTGAGCTGCTCCCGCTGTCAAAGACGAGTTACGATCGGCTATTGCGTTAGTTGCATTTTTCTGCACAAGAGGGCAGTAGTTATCCCCGAAAAACACCTTTCGTGCATTAACCTGTGTCTTAGACCTAACAGTAATTTTCGCCAAAAATTGCCACAACAAATTGGTGATTTTGGCGTCTTTTTCAGGAATAACTTTGCAGTGAAAAAGCTACTGGAGTTGTTGCATTGTTCATGCCCAATATTGGCTTAGTGGCAGTGAGCCGTTTCAGAACTCATTAAGATCGTGTACTATACTCGCCTCGTTACACCGAAATATCGTTGTTTAATATTTCCACAGTGTGTTCGCTCATGCAGCTCATGTCAGTGCGAGGTATCCATGACGCTCTTGAACTGCAGAATGCAACGTCGGAAACTTAGGCTGTTCAGGCATAAGTGAAGTCATGTAGTGAGCTTGAATTCCTAGGCCATTTTGTTTTTACCTGCGGTGGTTTGCTCCTCACAGTGAAACTTACTTGGAGACTGGCCTCGCGCAATAAGGGCTGCCACTTCAAATTTCAGTTCTCATCTCCTTTGGTGCAAGCATTACGAGGCATTCCTCAAACTTGTTCACGAGTTTTCTATTTATATCATTTAACAATAATAATAATAATCCTTCTTGCCCTTTGTATTTTCATGTATACATTTTCTACTTAACCTAAGCGTACAATGCTTGGGGCGGGGAGAGGGGGGGGGTGTTCAACCACGATTTAACCACGAGACTCCTTTATTGGCTCCGATTTTTTTTTCAAGTTGTCGTTTGCGTTGTCCAGTTATCATTCCCAACACTCTACATTCACTTACAATATTACCGGAATGAGCACCGGTATTCCATCTCAAGTTCGGGTCCACATCAAGCCCTTACGCAATCGCAGAGCAAGCCGCACAAAGAAAAAGGCAAGAGGAAAGAGCGCAAACAGCTAGCGCTGATCATCCCAACTACCCCGGTTCCAATCGCCCTTTGATTTGTGCATTACCATAGGTCGCCATCTTGCCCAACGTGCATTTTTGCTAGTTCTCGGGTGTGGCACCGACGTTGCTAACATAAATTTGCAGGTGCTGTCAAAGGGCCGAAGGAAAGTGCGATGGTAGAGGAAATGAAACATCGGCTGATTCTGTTTGTAGTAGTTCAAGCTAGCTATGATGTATACATTACGTCGTGCACTGAGAACTACTGCTGGACTGCTATTTTCAAGGCATGATTTAAAAGACACACATAGAATTTCACTTACGGCCATACTGCAATGTGAAGTAGATAATATTTTAAAAAACAACTTTGGCTTTTGGCTAGATATTTTATTCAAGCTATCTAATGCAGGGGTGGAAAATGGAGGTGAAACAGGAGAACAGTGGTTTGAGAATCAGACTTGGAGGAGCAACAAGCCAGTGCAAAGCCACAGAAGTGCAGTTCGATCGGCGCCGAATGCATTTTTTCCTACTTACTGCGTAATTTTATGCAAAGAAAGCCAACAGCCCTTGGAACACAAGAAAGCGCCGGAAAGTGTTTGCATGATTTTTTTTCTCTGTGCTTTTGGGTTATAATGGGGGGGAGGCACAGCAATTCGCTGGATCGTGTACCTATAAAGCATGTACTATCGCGCTCAATATGAGTTGCAACGCGCGGTCATCGACCGGGGTTCGTTCCGTGGTGTGCCTCCTCCAAACAGTCGCTCGGAATTCTGGGAGAAACTTTTTCCTGAGCGGGGGTGCTGTTGTTTCCTGCAACAGCAGTTTCTCCCAGAATTCCGAGCGACTGTTTGGAGGAGGCACACCACGGAACGAACCCCGGTCGATGACCACGCGTTGCAACTCATATTGAGCGCGATAGTACCTATATACCCTTACTAAAGAAGTTCGAAGGGGCTGCCATTTGGACACTGAGGTATGCTCGTAGAGCAGGAAAAAGATCAGTATTAAGCTCTCCTCTTCTCCACACAACCTAAAAAACCGGTTGCTCCGAGGATCTTCAGTAGGCCGGCAGCAGGTTTTTCACGAAGTAGGAAGAGCATGGTGAAGCTTAAACAACTCTTACAAATACCTTTATTTCAACATCAGGGATGTTACGGGTGCACCCAAAAAGCGTATGACTGGCCGGACAGAGGGGCGCACCCCGTACATGAAAACCGGCAGCAACAGAACACGGACAGAACAGTAAAAAAGGACTACAGTACATAGGTAAACATCATATTCAATATCATATCCTTCCTCTCATATAACGAAAAACTGGGCGAGTTAATGAATGTTTTTGCATAAAGAACAACGCAAAAAAAGAACGAGGACGAAGAAATTAATGGACACACAAGCGCTGTGTGTCTGTTTCTTGCTTTGTCCTGGTCCTTTTGCATTATTCATTACACAGTGTTTCCTGTTCTACAAGCACAGCCCAGTGCCTATATAGGTTGGTTTGTTGGGGTTTAACGTCCCGAAGCAACGAAGGCTATGAGGGACGCCGTAGTGAAGGGCTCCGGAAATTTAGACCACCTGGGGTTCTTTAACGTGCACTGACATCGCACAGTACACAGGCCTCTAGAATTTCGCCTTCCTCGAAATTCAGCCGCCGCAGCCGGGATCGAACCCGCGTCTTTCGGGTCAGCAGCCAAGCGCCGTAACCAATGAGGCACCGCGGCGGGGTAAGTGCCTATATAGGTGCTCTTCGAACTCCCTTTGAAAAAATAATAAAGATGGGCTCTAAACAGTAAGTTGAAAGATAGTCATCTGGAGATGCGGTGGTACTTGGATATACATGTATATATGATGATAACGGTTAATTCTTTACGGCACGTGGGCATCTGTTGCCAAAGAGCGCCATGGTGCAAAGTGTTTTCGTACACTGAAGGTGAGGTCAGAGACTCACTTCCAAGCATTTCAACACAGAGAAGCCGAGCACCCGGCTAGGGCAAAGCTCGCACCTATTGTATCACGGGTGGCTACCCGGTGGCACAGGGTATCGAACCTTTCACCCCCCGCATGCTAGGGGGATGCTCAAAACACTAGGCCATGGCTGCTGTAGCATGTGGATATCCAGATTAACTATTTCTAACGCGGAAAGCACCATGAAAGAATGGGCCACTCGGATAAAGCAATGAGCATACAGACCCCTCGATTGTTTATTTGTCAAGATTGGGTACCGTCAGTGCAAAAAACACAGGGTGCGAAAATTATGACCATTAAAACAAGTTCTGCTTGCGCTTTTTAAATGTGAACACATGAAAATAAAGCATGCTTACCGACAGATTAACAAGAAGAGACGGACCCGAGCGCATGTAGGTTCTTTGATCAAGCTCTTAGACTGAAAAACATGCCGGAGCTGCTGAGTTCGACTCCCAATGCCGCTGCGGACTCACCGGCTGTCTAATGGGTACAAGTTTTTGCTCAGCACGATGCTCGCCTCTCTGAGGTGAAGTCCTGCGGCGGCACTCCTGTCAGTGATATCACTCGGGAGCCGGAAGCAGAGCTGATAGCGAAGGCGATTGCAGGAAAATTGCCGAACGGAGTTGCATTCACGCCTGCATACATATCGCACGAAGACAGAGCTGGCCGGGCTTTGGACATTGCGATTGGGAACATTCCCCACAGCACTGCCATGGATTCTATGGCCTTAGTCGCAGACTTCAACGAGGGCCCCAAGCGTTACCCGGTGTTCACCAACAAATTGTTTTCGGAATTAGCGCTAATAACAGCAATTCCGGATGGCACAGTCTGTAGGCAACGCGTTACTCGCATTAACCTTGCATTGCACAAACCAGCAAGCGATTAACATAGTAAACTACATCAGCTGTCATTTCTCTGATCATAAGCCTATGGTCCTGGCGATAAATCCTAGTAGTCTGCACGATACGCCAGTTGACGCATACGCTTCCAACAAAGCGTCCGTCAAGCCACACGAAGTGAAAGCATTCATTGAGTGATTGATTGGTATAAGTAATGATGCAGGCCAGCTATCACGACCTCTCAGAACCCACAGCGGCAAGCATTACGGTTAGTCATTCGCAGCAGGCAGCGTTGCGGCAAGCCCTGGGAGCGTGCCGATCAACGGTGAAAGTCTTGAGAGGGCATTGTTGAAGACGATAGTTCGTGCATAGTTTTGCCGGATTGTTAGAGCATACTGCAGGGGCATGAAATACAGAGATGTTTCTGTTTTCCCTGTCATTATGTGCTAGCAGTCCGGCAACGAGTTTTCAGTCGCGATTTGTCTCGCCTCCTTCTTTTATGTTATTGCTGTTATGCGCTAAAAGTGGGACAGGAAGGCGAATGCATTAGTGCGGCCAGTTCAGGTATACAAGCAAAAAGAAATACTGAATGATTTGAAGCAATTTCAGGCATTTTGATGTGGCAGATTCGTAGAACCGCCAAATGCAAAAACATCATTTGGAAAAGTTTTCACAATACTGTCCCGAAGTGATGACTGCAGTCTTGACAATAGGAAGACCACGAAAATGGCTCCGACACAAAACACTTTATTTAGGCTGGCTTTCGCCCACAACTGACTGAAGCACTCGGCGGCTGCGTAGCAACAAGCGTGCTCAGCGGTCGTCGAACAGAATGCCCGCCGCTCTTGGTCATGCTCAATTTACAGCTGATAGCGAACTTTCGGGATACGACGTGCTAAGTTGCAACAGCAGTCCGGAACAACCTAGAATCGGCTCTGCCTGCATACGATCAATCGAGATAAATCTGGTCGCGCCTTGCATCACAAACAAAGCGACAAAGCCGCGTGTCGGCACGTTTGAAGAATGAACAAACAAACGCCACAGAGATTCTCGACAATACTAAGCATTCAGGCAAGATCACCAATGCTTACGTCCGTTTCTCGCGTCGTATTGTCTGATAGTCCGTCCAGTGTTTTCTCTTTCCCACTGCTCAAGGCTCCTCGCAGCTTTCCCTTTCTCATCACATTCTTTCCACGTGTGTAGCAACTGTTTCTCGCCCGTGTGTGTCCGCCGCTTCGTATAGATGCCCAGGGTCACCGAGAAGATCTGTTCTCCTCGCATCTCCCAAGCCTAGTGGGTGAGCTCGTTGTGGATATCTCAAAGAACAGCGAAAAAAAAAATCACGCGCTGTATTCGTAGTTTGGTTTCAAATAACGTGAGGTGCTTTCTGAAACGCGTAATTCAAGGGCAAAATTTTCGTTATATTTGTGCACATGCGGTGACAATGGTTCCAACAGGAGCCAGTGCAGTGACTAATTCCATGGAAGCGTGCTGGCGCGTTGCAACCAGAGCCGCAACGCTTGACGCGCTATGATTGCTTGAACAGATTGGGAAGCAAGTATGTCGAGGTATGAGTAGAACTACGCTTGTTACCAGATTCCACGTTGCAAAACGATCTAGGCGATTAAATTAATCCCATTCAGCATGCTATCATTCATACTGATATCAAGAAGCAAAATATTATCCAGAGAACAGAATTCGGCTGCTAACACACAATTCTGGGAACATCTCTAAAATCCGCGAGTTTTCGCGAAATCACAAGACTCGAGGGACTTTAAACATAATAGAGTGCATGTTAAACCAGTACAACCTCTTTAATATATTTCATCCCGACTAAATCTTTCTTTCAAAGCAGCGATTCCCTTACTGTGATCAGTTGCTTTCTTGTGGTCATTTTTACCTTGCACCACTGAAGAGTGGGCGACCTTTTTGCCCATATTGCCGCCGCGGTGGCTCAGTGGTTATGGTGCTCGGCTGCTGACCCGAAAGACTTGGGTTCGATCCCGGCCGCGGTGGTAGAATTTCTTTGGAGGAGAAATTCTAGAGACCCGTGTACTGTGCGATGTCAACGCACGTTAAAGAACCCCAGGTGGTCGAAATTTCCGGAGCCCTCCACTACGGCGTCTCTCATAGCCTTAGTCGCTTTGGGACGCTTAACCCTATCAACAAACAAACAAAAACTTTTTGCCCATATTGGAAAAATTCGTCACCACAACCATTTTAAAAAAGCTGCAGCTAAACTTGCATGAGTAGTAGGGAACTTTTTCGATGCCGAATCAAATAAGAATAGCCAGTTGAATACAGACTGGAATAAAACAGTGACTGGTCGGAATAGAATTGAAATAGAATGCTTTAATTATGTGCTATTTTTGCAAATATTGGTACAAAACGAATATACGTGCAAACACCGAAGCGCTACCTGCGGTGATCTTGACGATTCTCACGACCTAGATGGGGGCGCCTCGACCGGGGCCTGAGTTGATGCAATATGGCGGTACTACGGAGGGCTGTTCCCTAGAGTTACTGTGTAGGTTCCCAGAGCTGCGCGTAGGTCTGCCGTATTGCGCTGTCAAGCATCCAAATTATGAGGGAAAGCCGCAACTTCTGCATGCAGCAGGCGGACTTGGTGCAGCGGTTAGAGCGAGTGGAGGCTCAATCCACTTGTTTCTGGCTGCCTAACTTGCTGTATTCAAGGCATATTGCTATTTCATTGCATTACACAGCTTTCTAGTAATGCGTCAGCTGCACAAAACCTATGCCAATTACTTACGAACAAAATACTCGTCATGTGGATGGGTGACGCCGTCGTTTGTAAACGCCACAAATCACAGTCGTTTTCTTTTTAACAATCAGAGAACACGTGCGATAAAATTGTGCGTTATTGATAAGAAATCATTGTCTTCAGTGAACATGTGCACTTAGACAAAAAAATTGGCAGTGGTTTAGCTCTGGTTAAGCCTGGAGGATTGCGAATGCAACGAGGAGATAGAGAGAGGCGATGGAGAGCGCGCGGCAGCGGCGGCGGCACCGGCAGGCTAGCTATGCGCCGCTACTGCGCATGCGACACTGGCGAGCGTGGCGGCGGCACCTCTGAGTCACCCGCGCTGCGACGGCGGCGGCGCGTCAGCTGTGCGCCATGTGAAGTCACTGTTTCTTGCGCATGCGCAGTATGGCTTTTCGTCAGCTCCTCGAAATGGGTTCGGCGACTCTCGTAGTGTTGCTTTCGCAACAATAAAATGCCGCAAAGCACAGGAACAGTAGGTGTACGAATGAACTCTCAGCAACGGTCTACAGCTAAACGTGGCAGAGGACTGGGCTTCTCCGCAATCCATGGGTGCTTTTCAACCACGCAATCGCGTTTGTCCAATAGAGGCGAGAGCGGCATTGGGAAAACAAACGCGCAACTCATAGAGTAACTCTACTGCACCCGATGTCAGCCCCTATGTCAGCCGCGAGAGAAGAGGTGGAGGAGCAGCCCATGGGTTCAAATAATCAATGCAACCTTTTATACTGCCTGATACGCAAGGCATTGAAGCTGTTTCTTTTTACAATCTTGCATCAAGAAGGTCCGCTTTGTTCTTGGTGCCTTTTATAGGCATCCGTGCTCTTGTACTGCGGCCCTTGAAAACCTAAGAGAATATAAACAGCGTCATGTTGGAATGGACGACAGAATAATGCTGGCAGGACATTAACTTACCAAACAACGATTAGCACACTTTTTTTATCCAATTCCGCCCATACTGCTGGCATGATATTCGACATTGTGTTCGCATATGACTTGCTGCAAGTATTAAGTAATTTTACGATAGTACAAGGAGCCATAGCATCTATTCTTGATATATTTTTCGTAAGCGATGCCATCCGAACTATGATAAACTGTGAAGTCACAAACGTAATTTCGGATCATAATGCAGTACTTTTGTGCTTATCAAGTGTGCATCCAGACTGCCAAAATAGTGTTCAATTCTTTCTGAATTTATCGCGTGCCGATGAGGAATCTTTTCTCGAAATGCTAGATTGCTACTTCGATAATTTTAGAAACAGCACTTGCAGTGTGAATGACCTTTATAGAAATCCTCCCTGAATCTATTCATCATTTTTTTTCCCAAAATTGAGATAAAATGTGTGCATCGTAAACCCTGGATTACTCGGGAGGTGTTACAATTGCAGAGGAGACTGAAAAGGTTAAAGAAGAAATCAAGAGCAAATGCATCATTAAAACCAGTCGTAGAACAAAACTGATAACAACTTAGGCAGAAAATAATTTGCGACAAAGAAAAAAAAACGAAATTAAAAAGCCTTTCGAATGATTCTGGCGCCAAATCACGCCGAAGCCTTCTCCTACCAATAAGTTAAGTATAGACCCTAAATGCATACATGGTGAGGGTGTTGTTTAGTGCTCTTTCAACCAATAGTTCAAATTGGTATTTACAAAGGACAATGGCTGCGTTCCCAACTTCTCTGTATCGCTGCCCGCTATATCTGATGATGTTATTTAGGACAGCGGTTTACTTAATTTCCTTATGACCTTGATGTTAAAAAACTGCCAGGACCTGATATTAGAGCAAATGCTGTTTTGAAGCGCTTTCCGGAATGGTGTGCGAAATATTTCGGTGTTATGTGTGTTAAGGATCTCTGCCGGACGATTGGAGGACGGCCGATATCAAACCTTTGTATAAAACCGGGAAAAAGTACACATCCAGAATTACCGACCTGTAACACTGATATCCACATCATGCACAATTTTAGAGCACATAATTCACAAACATATATTAGGTTTTTTAGAGGAGCCCAATGTTCTTACAAATAAATGTTCAGCATGGCTTCAAGCACGGGTTTTCTACAAGCACTCAATTAGTCGATATTGTGCACGACTTCGTACGAACCATTAATGAAGGCCAGCAAACAGACGCTATATTAATGTATTTTCGAAAATAATTCGATCAGGTGTAAGATAAAAAAAATTAATACATAAATTAAGGCATTATAAATGTAAAAAAGGACGAGATACTTACATGGATCACATCCTACCTTTCGAACAGAAGTCAGGGGCGCGATTACGAGTTTTTGTCTCAATTTTGAGACTCTGACGTCAAAATGACGACAACGCGAGTCGTTGACCTTGGAATCAACCAATTAGCAGCGAGGTTGTGGTGTCTAATAGTAGGGTTCCACCCAGGAAGCATTTAGTTGCGCAATAAGGGACCGTATGCTAAAGTTTTGCTGTAAACACGCCGTTAATAATTTGAAGAATGTTTTATTTCGTTAACAAACTATGTTTCAAACTCAAGGACATGAAGCAAAAGAAGAAGCGTCCTCAATTTTGCAATTAAGTTTGCTCTTCAGTCACTTTTGCTGCCGCGAGGGTGCGCTGACGGCGGAAAAGCGTCGGCTAGGTGGCGTGAGCTGCCGCCTGATTCAAAGGATTCCGCTACATTCATCCTTATCCCTCCACCCACACATTCACCCATCGTAAACATGGCAGCCAGAAAAAAAATCAGCTGATTCGACGGCTGTCCTCTTTTTTTACACATTACGTAGAATCAAAGTACTGCGCAGACGTCTTAAGTGCGCGGAAAAATCTGCTTAAAGGCAGTGATTGCGACGAGTCTGCCGAGATCAATTTGGAAGGAGCGCTTGGCTCGAAAACCGGCGAAGGCAGCTTCAAGGCAAGTTCACACTGGCGAGTTGCAAACGTCGCGGTAGTATTCTAGGCGACCGATTTCGGTCAATTAGTTACGGTTTCCGAAGCACATGTAAAGCAGGGAGGGAGCGTAACAAATCGATTTAAGCCTGTCGCGCGACCTCCGCGACTCGCCAGTGTGAACTCACCCAGCCTGCTATCGATGGCAAATGGGCTCCAAAGGCGATGCTTGATTCTATTTATTTTTGTTCAGAAAATGCAAGGCGATCATGAATAATCACACTGCAGCAACTGCCGGCACATGGGAGCAGACCAGTGCAGCTGTTGGGAGCTTGCAATCTCACTGCGGGAATTAAGAGCCGGCACGCGCCCGGTCACTGCGCCAACAATCACTCACGACGCCTCGTAACCAACTCATGCCTCCCGCTTCGGGTTAAGCACTTTACATTCGTCTTCGTGGTGTTGCCGTTCCGTTCGGATGATGCTCGGATGACGCCGCCGGGGATATTGAGGTGGCGAAAGTTTATGCGAAGGAAGTCCTCCTTCGCCGCCGCCTTGTCTTGGGGGTCTCGCCGGAAAGCGCGCACCTTCTGCGACTTAACTTTGACAGGGGTCTCCGCAACTCACCGCAAACACTTGCTCACAGTCGGTTGGGCTACGCCGACGTTTACTTCATTTCCGACGGTGTCTTGAAACCCACCGGCGGCGAAGGCGTGCACAGCACTTGCCGCTCCACTGACCGCGCACTCACCCGCACACCTCCAAGTTCAACGGCGAGTTCCTCGCACAGCTATTGTGCTCCTTCCTATGTCAAAACGTCGAAACAACTCGTCTGGCACGTCGAAACCGTCTTCATGCACCCTCTTACACCGTTGCTCGCGCGGCCACCGGCATGTACACAACCGCCATTTTCTGTCTCAAGCGGTTTGAGACCACTCGTTCCAATCCCGAAAAATCGTCTCAATCGGTTCGCATAATTAGGTAAGCAACGTCAACACTTCTGCCCGTTTTATGACGTCGGCCGGTGAAGCAAAAAAACAATATGGCCGCTGGTCACGACCGACCAATAGGAACGGGGCAAATGAGACACTTTTTGAGACACTTTCCGATTGAGACGATTTCGAGCGACTCGTA
This sequence comes from Amblyomma mixtum, assembly GCF_055824585.1. NCBI lineage: Eukaryota > Metazoa > Arthropoda > Arachnida > Ixodida > Ixodidae > Amblyomma > Amblyomma mixtum. Next base: position 329,723,310 of record NC_143014.1, on the reverse strand, counting down.
ATCGCGCCCCAGTTCGTCGTTATGGTGCTCGGCTGCTGACCCGAAAGACGCGGGTTCGATCCCGGCTGCGGCGGTTGAATTTCTTTGGAGGAGAAATTCTAGAGACCCGTGCACTGTGCAATGTCAGTGCACGTTAAAGAACACCAGGTGGTCGAAATTTCCGGAGCCCTCCACTCCGGTGTCTTTCATAGCCTTAGTCACTTTGGGACGTTAAACCCCATAAACCAAACCAAACCATCATCTAAAACAACACTTCTTTGACCCGCGCCTAGGTTGAGTCTGGCGTCCTCAAATATCCGTTTGGGAACACTCTTATTTACATTATTTATTAAAGATTTTTCCTTCTGCGTAAAGGTTTACGAAGATGACTGCGTTTTGTATGAAGAGGTCTCTTCAGTTGACGATCAGGTGCGGCTGATTAATGACCGTCTAAAGGTCAATACTTGCTGTGAACAATTGCAAATATCCATTAATTAAAAAAAAAACGTTTTCATGTGAATTACACTAAAAAAATACCTCTTCAATTTGTGTGTGGCACTAAAATATATCACTATTGGAAGTAACTGACTACAGATATCTGGGCCTGTGAATAACTAGTCATCTTTCGTGGACAAAAGACAGATACTGTTGTAGCAAATTTCTTCTCTAAACTGTTTTCCTTGAAGCGCTCACTAAAATCACGCACGCCTAGTGTTTTCCTTTTAGCGTACAATTCCCTCATAACCCGTTGTTGGAATATGCCATAATTATCTGGGACCCTTTCAACTTAACTAACGTTAACAGGCTAGAACGAATACAGTATAAGGTAGGTTTCCTTACAAGTCGTACCGCGAGCTCTTGAAACGCAGTGGGTTACCCCCGGTGACTGTGCACAGTCGTGTTGACCGATTAATTTTTTTTTTCAGCTGGCAAGTGGTCATTATAGAGTTAATACTTCCAAATTTTTTACTTACTTTATAAGGTTATAAAACCAGACCAAGGCATTTAACAATAAGCCCTTTGAACGCGCGGAATAACTCTTTTAAACATTCTATTTTTCTGGAGGACAGTTATAGACTGGAATAAATTGAATATAATGAGATTTTATGTTTAATGTTGTTTTAAGAATGCCTGCAAATGCTATGAATTGTAGTGTTTTCATGCTTGTATGTTTGATATCGACCTACCCTGCTACGATCTTGTACTAGATCTCAGTGTGTTTATATATATACATGCGTGCGTGCGTGTGTGCGTGTGTGTGTGTGTGTGTGTGTGTGTGTGTGTGTGTGTGTGTGTGTGTGTGTGTGTGTGGGGGGGGGGGGGGGTGTGTGTGTGTGTGTGTGTGTGTGTGTGTGTGTGGGTGTGTGTGTGTGTGTGGGTGTGGGTGTGTGTGTGTGTGTGTGTGGGTGTGTGTGTGGGTGTGTGTGTGTGTGTGTGTGTGTGTACACAAATAAATAAATGCAATATCGCCTGTTTTAATATTTCACAACAAACACGCGCTTCTTTGCCAACGGAAGCAACCTCGTGTAGTCTCATGGTCACTGCTATCGTTGTCTGGCGCCTGAAAACATGCTGCGTGAATGTGAAGCGGTAGTAGACCAACGAGTGCTCTAGAAGAGCGTCTTGCTGGGCAACTTGGTGACTGTTCATATTTGGTTACAAGTGCGAAAAAAAAGGCAGGCACTTCGTCCCGTCCTTCTGCCTTGTGTTTTGTCTTTTTTTTCACGCCTGTAACCAAACAGTGCTCTAGAATTTAAAATCAATGACTTAGACCATGAAGATTTTTGTGGAAGGGGCCTAATTTCAAGATGGTTCATTCCCGTTCTTTGGGAGGGCTCAGATTATCCAAACGTAGTGATTCGGTGGTGATCGAATTACAGGCGGTCATGCTGAAGAAGGAATAATTCAGAACATTTGCAAGAGTAAAAACAGCAAGTTAACGAAGCGAAGTCACATATACAATTGCAACAACTGTAAGTTAAACAGTCTCACACACAGAAACAGCTGCGCAGGACCTTACTTTTGAATCGAAGGCTTCACTTAAAGCATACGTGCTGTTGAAGTACAGGTTCAGTCAAAAGTTCCAAGGCCACAGTGTTTGCCTTTGAGCAGCATAGTCGGGCTGTTGAGATACCCTCGAAGCTCAAAATATCTGTAGAGAATAGAAGAAGCATCGTTCTACCATCTGAGAAGCTCGATAGCTCTATGGGAATCTTAAGTGCCAGGATATACCGATGAAAAGCGGACCACGTGGTCTGGGAACATTTGACCAACCCTGTACATGCTAAGCCTGGAGCCCTCACCTAGAGTGCCCTACAGGGCGTTTCCTTGCGTTTTTAAACGTTGCGCAAAACAAAAAAAAGCTGAAGTGGTCATTTCCTGAGACACGCCAAGGCTTCGATAATCCAATGAAAAATGAAATTCAAAAAAAGAGGGTACCCAGCCCTTGAGAGTTTGACACAAACTCGAGCCCAGGGCTCTGCTAAGAAGAGAAAAATAAAATCAGTAGCTATACTAAACGCCTCTCCGCCGTGCGCCGTAGCCTCCATGCACTCCCCCCCCCCCCCCCGGCCCAACCCCCACTCCCCTTACGTGCAGTTTCTTAAAGAATGCCGTTTTCCCTTTGCTAATCGCTGAAAGCAGAATGGGACTGGAGACCACCCACAGGAGCCGCGGCTAATCACGTTAGCGCAATTTGCTCCCACATTTTTCGTTAAACCGCTGCGATGCGGTGAGGGGCGGCGCTTACGGTAGAGAAGGAGCGCTGCAGAAACGGCACGAATGCCGCAAAAGAAATGGAGGAATTTTGCTTACTACTTAGCAGGCCCACACGTTTCCGCTGTACCGTCAGCGCTAGGTGGTACGACTGGGGTGGAGGAGCGGGACCCAACGGGACGGAGCCGGCTCTCATTGACCGCCCACAGTTACCCTCAGGTACCCGCCCTATATTTATAACGACATGATTTGCCTGGACTAGAAGGACTTATGTAAATGCATTAAAACTTCCTGTTGGGCGAGTTGGTAGTTCATATTGAATTATATTTCTAATTTCTAATTTCTAATATTTCTAATTCAATATGTAAATGCGGGGCGCTATAATGGTTAACTACATCACCTAGCATGTATGACTAACGTGACGGCACATTTAAGGTGGCAAAATTTCGTTCGAGTGCCTTTGTAACTGCAGGACTTATTGTGGCATATGATATATGGTGACTTTGTGATAGCATGTCCACGGTTGGAAATGATATCATTAAATCATTGAGTACTTTGCCGCCACGATCATGAGAGTGTTTCACTGGAGCTTGAAAATATTCTGTCTCCGCGCTCCTTCTCTAACGGCTGACTGCAGAAAAAGCAAGCACGGCCACTTAGGGGCTCTTCTATTTCGTTTTCTTGCATACATCCATGTAACTGCGCTGCCAAGAAGTATTTCTACATCAATACTGTGACAACGACTGAATCGGCCGGAGAACCATTGATGCAACGGAGCAAGCGACGCGGCTCCGCGTGCGTGCATTCATTCATTCATTCATTCATTCATTCATTCATTCATTCATTCATTCATTCATTCATTCATCAATCTTTATTGGCAAGCATGGCCTGAGGCGCAAATCGCGCCGATCCTTATAAGGTAGTTCCTGCCACAGACGCAGCGGCGGCGGGAAATAATCTATAGCGGAAGCAGAATTCTATGGCGGAAGCGGAAATTAACTTTTCCTGCTGATGACGACAGGGAACAAACTAGCGCCAAATCTCAGTTATGAGAGGAACGAGAGCTTGAGCCACAGCATCCGATTGCGGGTATGAAGGCAGGGTCTCCCAAGCCTGGCTTAACCCTGTCTGGCAGCGCGCTGACCATCTGCTGTGCTTCGCCGGAGTGTTCCCTGTTTTCAATGTAGTCGAAAAAAAGTTCGGCATGCCGTATTCGAACTTCATGCCAATTAATCAAGCACTAATCGAAGAGTTGAGAACAGATTAGGTTCATTACAATGACCTTTAACTTGTCTATTTCATTCATGATATGAATCATTAACACCAAAGACACTTGTTGGAGGTAGAACACAGCGCATGGGGGTTACCGGCAACTGGACCTTCACTTTCCAGTTACCGCCTTGTGTTGTATTGTATCTTCATCCAGTGACTCTTTCTATTATTTATCAATATCATGAACACCGGCCTACACCCATAACCTCCTAAATTGCTATTTGATTTTCAGCGTATAGAAGGGTATTCGACTCAACATCTGGAAGTGTCGCATACTGTAACGAGACATCTTTCACAAGCTCAGTATTTCGCAAATCCGGCTAAGCTGCTTTTATTAGCATTCGTGACCGCTAATTTTCGCAATGCATCCGTACTAAGCCTCTTACTTTTCTCTACCACCTGCTCTGCCTGCGTTCTGACTGCAAACGAGGGCACTTGGGTCATGCATGCTACATGATGCTGCACCATCGAAGAACACAACTTCGGAGGAACTCAGCGGTGGATAAAGAGGAAACAAGCTGCTTCTATGGCACACAGGCGTGAGAAGCGAAGGGCCGTTTCTACAGAAACGACGGCGCATTAACTACCAGAATGTTGCCACCACACTTTCCAATTCTAGTTTCATATGGGTCATTCAAAGACAAACGTCCGAGACCACAAAAGGGACCGCCGCCTATTCTTTTGAACAAAAAAATTGTGCTAGTTGGCAACTGTAAGAATGGAGTTTCAGTGAAATTTTTTTCTCGAAAAAAATTTTTTGCTCACGCGAGCGCTCGATAAAGTTTCCGAGAGAGGGCAAAAGTTTGTTGGAGTAAAATTTTTAAATAAAACGTGAAATAGGGTATCGTGGCAAATTTTATTTTTAATAATTTCACATGATTGGTTCTTTCATCTCACTTCATTAATGTATTCATGCCGTAATTTTTCGTGTTTTGATGATTCAGTGAAAAAAGGAAAATATGGCTTTTTCAGATTTTTTTCATATGAAGGTCGATAAAGTTTAAACCAAAATGACTTTTCTTCTGCTTTCACCGGTTGCTGTAGCTAATGCTACAAAGAAGTTAAAATTGTTCAACAAAAATTTTTTAGGAAAATTCTTTTCAAATTGCTGTAGGTGTTAGCAGCGCAAACGAAACAAGGACGGACAGAAAAGGGAACGAAACACAGCGCTGACTTTCAAGTGAGCTTTATTAGAAAAATAAGCGACTTTTATGCAAACAATTTTCAACATGTGACTCAGAGGATGTAAAAACATCCTAGCACATGTGCCATTCAAAATCACTGATACTCTAGATAAACCCTGATAAAGAGCGTGATTGAAAACACTGATGAATCCTGAGAAGACATGAAAGGCCAATCAGATGAAACGGGTTAGATTTGTGCAACGCCCACCTTTTTCCCCAGACACGTGCCTCTTAAAACCACCTAAAGGGTGTCATGATCAACAACAGTGAAGAAACAACAAAGGAAAACCCTGACAATTTTTTTTTGATACCAAAATGCAACAGCAGGGTGAAGCTGTATATGGGCTCCCGTTTTCAAAAGGTAAAACAAAATAAAATGACAAAAGACAGGACTGAAACGGCATAAAAACGCATTAACTAAAACAGCATAAAACCAATATTACACCCGTTAAAGAGTGTCCAACTTTACGGGTGCGCGCCTGCGGCCTGCAAGAATCCAAGTTCTTTATCCAGGAGCACTATAGACGCAGCGCTGATGCACATGTCCCCTTTCTGTTCTATGACTTTTGCCTCGATAATCTCCCTCGTGGTCTGATTGTTGCTTCTACTTAAAATCGTAGTTTCCTGGAACCGTGGTATGCACTTATTGAATTCGCTGCAGTGCACAGCGAGATTTCCTTCTCGTATGTTTCTCTTGCGCAGATTGTCATAATTATTGTTGTGTTCTCGGAGTCGGTTGTTAAGGCATCTGCCCGTTTGTCCTATATAAACTTTCCCGCAGCTTAACAAAATCTGATACACAGCACCTTTAGTACAAGGTAAAAACGAAGTCCGGTGTTTTTTGGAGCACTGCACACGTGGTGTACCACACTTCTGAGTAAGCTTGCAAAGCTTTGACAGCTTTTCCAGTGCTGAAAACAACACTTTCAACTTCACTTTTCTGCCTATCCGTTTCAAATTGTGGGAGATGCTGTGCAAATAAGGTACTACAACCAGGTTTCGTTTCTGTTCACTCTCAGCCGAGGCTTTCACACCTCCCTTGCTTTTACTTTTCACTTCCTTGTAGACTCGTTCATCCACCGAGATGATGATCTGCTCCGGATAACCACTTTTTTTCAACCTCGCAGTCTGTTGATAAAAACTGCGCTCCATCGTATGTGGACACAGGATTTGTGGAAAGCATTTTTCAAACACAGGTTAGTAATGGAACGTTTTACTTGTTTGGATGTGCCTAGTTGAACGGGAGGACACATTTTTGCCTCGTCGATCGTATGTCCAGCAGATACGATCTCTCGTACACGTTATACTTAAATCTAGGAACCGGATTGTGTCGTTATTCGGAAGCTCATGCGTTAACTCGAATGGTTCGAACAATCTTTGAAAGACTAACAATGCTTGCGTTACATGTGCCTGAAAAGAATCATTGCTATCATCAAAAAAAATTAAATAATCATCTACATATTTGAACACTTTTACGCCGTTGAATTTTGCCAGGTGACACATCAACACGTTGTCAAGATGGCCTAAAAAATGTCACTGAAGATGGGTGCCAAGCAGGAACCTATGTATACACCTTGTTTTGCAAATTTATTTCGTTATTCCAAGTTAAATAAGTGGATCCAAGGTAGAAAGTAAGCATTTCTAAAATCGACTTCACACTCATCCCAAATGCATTCTAGATGGCACATGTAGTAGGACGTTTTGACATCTTCTCAGTCACATGTTGAAAATTCTTTGTATAAAGGTAGCTTAATTTTCTAATAAAGCTCAGTTGAAAGTCAGCACTGTGTTTTGTTGTCTTTTCTGTTCGTCCTTGTTTCGTGTGCGCTGCTAACACCTACAGCATTAAAAATCAACTAGCCCAGGAAAAGACGATTCTAACCTATATTTCAAGTACATCGGGCTCTGTCTGTTCTGTTTCCCATTCTTCTGTCTTGGTTAGTCTCGCTGCCGTCGCCATCTGCAAATCACGATCTCTTTCGTTCTGCCTCAGGCACCAGTTCCTCCCGCATGACTTCAAGGCGATTCTAGCAGGGTTCGCCCCCGCATCAGGCCATGGGATACGCCTCATGAAGATGATTCGATCTGAGTGGCGAATACAAGCAAGGATCTACAAAAATGACCTGTATGTGTTGCTACGCACCACCACACCAGAACGTCAAGCCGACAGGGATTTCCAGGCATAGCTCCGCATCGCCTCACGGATGACAGAGTTCCTGTGGCAGCAAGCGTTGCAGTATCTTCGGAACACAGCCCCGGAGAAGCCTCGTACTTGTCGAAGGGACGTCACTACTATTGGAGATGTCCACCTACCTGAGCACGTGAAGAACGCCCTGGCGTTGGGCCTCAAGTTCGCGGTAGAACCTCGGAATACGGAACCGGAGTTGCTTGCCATGGTCCATCAGGTCGCGAAGAAGGCTCCAGACAGTGAACAGAGCAGATGCGCTTCGGAAGGTGTGGACATGCTTCTTCGTCGGGAGTCGACAAGAAAACATCTACCTGTGCGGCAGATGACATCTTTCTTATGCGAAAACCAGATGCGTGTTCTTCCAGAGGATAAGGAAGGCGGCCTTGTTGTGTGCTCCAGGGAAATGTTCAGACTGAAAGCCCTCGACGCCATTAGAGGAGTGTTCCGTGAAGATTCTAAGGTAGGCTTGCCAAAATTGAAGCAAACAGCCAAAGAAATGTGTGAGAGGCTGAACCTGACCCGATTAGTCCAAAGTATTGACAGCTCCGAAATCAATAGCCTTCATTTCATGTTTTCCGCTAAGACGCACAAACTCGATTGCCCATTCAGAGTCGTTGTGTCAGAAACAGGTTCATGGCAGAAAGCGATTTAACAATTTCTGCATGAAAAGCTAAGGAGCATCCCTATTGATTATCCTTTCCAGATTAAGAGCTCAGTAGAAGTCATAAGGTTTCTAGAAGGCCAGAATAGCAAGAACATGCAAGCATGTTCTATAGATATTAAGGATTTGTATTACTCTCTTCCGCAGGAGGAGTTACTTTCAAACCTTAAAAATAGCATTGACAAATTTGCCTCTGTAGCTTTCCAGAATGCAGTTGGGATGAGCGTCAAGTCGTTTTTAGAAATGCTTACTTTCTACCTTGGATCCACTTACGTAACTTGGAATAACGAAATATATTTGCAAAAACAATGTATATGCATAGGTTCCTGCTTGGCACCCATCCTCAGTGACATTTTTTAGGCCATCTTGACAACATGTTGATGTGTCACCTGGCAGAGTTCAACGGCGTAAAAGTGTCCAGATATGTAGATGATTATTTAATTCTTTTTGATGATAGCAATGATTCTTTTAGGCAGATGTAACGCAAGCATTGTTAGTCTTTCAGAGATTGTTCGAACCACTCGAGTTAACGCATGAGCTGCCGACTAACGACACAATCCGTTCACCTAGATTTAAGTATCACGTGTACGAGAGATCGTATCTTCTGGACATACGATCGACGAGGCAAAAATGTGTCCTCCCGTTCAACTAGGCACATCAAACAAGTAAAACGTTCCATTACTAACCTGTGTTTGAAAAATGCTTTGCACAAATCCTGTGTCCATATACCATGGAGCTCAGTTTTTATCAACAGACTGCGAGGTTGAAAAAAAGTGGTTATCCGGAGCAGATCATCATCTCGGTGGATGAACGAGTCTACAAGGAAGTGAAAAGTAAAAGCAAGGGAGGTGCGAAAGCCTCGGCTGAGAGTGAACAGAAACGAAACCTGGTTGTAGTACCTTATTTGCACAGCATCTCCCACAATTTGAAACGGATAGGCAGAAAAGTGAAGTTGAAAGTGTTGTTTTCAGCCCTGGAAAAGCTGTCAAAGCTTTGCAAGCTTACTCAGAAGTGTGCTACACCACCTGTGCAGTGCTCCAAAAAACACCGGACTTCGTTTTTACCTTGTACTAAAGGTGCTGTGTATCAGATTCCGTTAAGCTGCGGGATAGTTTATATAGGACAAACGGGCCGATGCCTTAACGACCGAGTCCGAGAAGACAACAATAATTATGACAATATGCGCAAGAGAAACATACGAGAAGGAAATCTCGCTGTGCACTGCAGCGAATGCAATAAGTGCATACCACGGTTCCAGGAAACTACGATTTTAAGTAGAAGCAACGATCAGACCACGAGGTAGATTATCGAGGCAAAAGCCATTGAACAGAAAGGGGACATGTGCGTCAGCGCTGCGTCTATAGTGCTCCTGGATAAAGAATTGGATTCTTGCAGGCCGCAGGCGCGCACCCGTAATGTTGAACACTCTTTAACGGGTGTAATATTGGTTTTATGCTGTTTTAGTTAATGTGTTTTTATGCCGTTTCAGTCCTGTATTTTGTCATTTTATTTTCTTTTACCTTTTGAAAACGGGAGCCCATATACAGCTTCACCCTGCTTTTGCATTTTGGTATGAAAAAAAAATTTTTTGACAGGGTTTTCCATTGTTGTTTCTTCACGGTTGGTGATCATGACACCCTTTAGGTGGTTTTAAGCGGCACGTGTCTGGGGAAAAAGGTGGGCGTTGCACAAATCTAACCCGTTTCATCTGATTGGCCTTTCATGTCTTCTCAGGAATCATCAGTGTTTTCAATCGCGTTCTTTATCAGGGTTTATCTAGAGTATCAGTGATTTTGGATGGCACATGTACTAGGCTGTTTGGCATCCTCTGAGTCACATGTCTAAAATTGTTTTTATAAAAGTCGCTTATTTTTCTAATAAAGCTCAGTTGAAAGTCAGCGCTGTGTTTCGTTCCCTTTTCTGTCCGTCCTTGTTTCGTGTGCGCTGCTAACGCCTACAGCATGAAAAACCAACTAGCCCAAAAAAGACGATCCTGACCTATGTTTTCAAATATCGCAAAAAGTCAATTTTTCCTCAGATTCAGACATAAATTCTGTATCAAGCCCGTCCTGAAAGAAACACATGAGATGCCTCATAATACGAGTATACGTTAGCTTCGCTGCTTGTGGTCTAGAAATTTTAATTGGAGTAAATCTTCCATGAGACGAGAAGAAAAAATTTGAAATGTGCAGCCATCCTCTTCGATAGATACTGCCGAACTGGGCCTTCGCCGCAGAACCCGTTCTATTGCCACGCTCGACTCGACGCCACGCTCGACTCGTCGCTACTGCTCACGGTGTCATAGGTGTCTGTGCCGGGTGGCGGCGGCAAGGGTTCCGCAAAAACAGCAGCGAACGGCTCCACCTCGTTTGAAGGCGTCCCCTCGCGCTGCTCCTTCACGGGCACCTCCGTCGCGTGGGCGGGCTCGGGCTCCCTCGGGCTGCTGGTCGTAGGGTCCACGTCGGCAACCGACGTCCGGACGGTGGGACTTAACGCACTAGATGTGAGAGCACATATTCACTTGGCAAAGAACCACAGTGGCTTTGGGTGCCATTAAAATAGGCGGCACGTACTAATGCGCTCAAAATAGCTAGCAATGCGTTCGTTGAGAACCAACTGAGGTTTGCGTTTTATGGTAAAGCAATGCGCCATGTCAAAGAGCACCTGACTAGCACAAACGTTCAGTGTACTTTGTTGTTTGCATTGGCAGCTAACTACAATAATTTTTAGCACCTTACGCTTCGCACCGCTTCGATAACTGAGCTTCTATCCCATCTTGTGCGTTGCAGTTATTTTGAGCACCGCAGTGCGTGTTCAGCAGGGAAGACACATTTCGGGAGACGCTATCAAGGCGGCTGGCTGCGGATCTAAAATTTTCTTTTCTCGCCTGGAACAAAACTCACTCGAATTAAAATTTCTAGATTACAAGCAATGAAGTTGGTGTGTATTATACGTCATCTCACGTTTGGAAGTAAGTTCTTTAAAAAGTGCTCTTAAATCCAGCAGCAGAGAAGAAACACACAAACGTAACCGAGGCTGCACTGGCAACTGAAGAGCTATTAGGAACGCCGCATAAAATATACCGGACGAGTCAACACATCGAATGGGTTCTTTTTTTTTATCGGCTTGCACCGCTGCGGAAGAAATTCACTTCTTTCCTCGATAGGCACACAGAAGGCGCGCTAACTCATCGTTCTCCGGAATCACGGATTGCCAAGGCTTCCAAGATATCTCGAGTCAGTTTGTCTCGGTTCTTGTTCAGTATCTGCACATGAGGATCAGCGGGGCTTGATAGTTTTTTTTTTACATTTTTCACAAACCTTGCAGTGCACCGCTAGGTTAGTGCCAGATTTCCTCGCTGTGGCGTTAGCGTGCTCTCTTGTTCTGTCATTGCCACATCTCCCCGTATGTCCTATGTATTCCACAGGATACGGGGATGCGATAAACGACGCCTTGAACGCATGCAGGGTACTTCGTTCGGTGTTTGGTCTGACGATAGAATTTTTTTACCTGCCCGTTCACACGCGCACATACGCTTATTGCCTTGTTTGGCGCCCTGGAAACGATCTCGATGTCGTGTCTCTCCCCGATTTTTTTAACATTGTGGGTGAGCCCGTGGACGTAGGGAATCGCGGAAAATTTCTTCTTTTGCAAGGTTTAATCGGGTGCGTTTTCCTTTTCTTTGCCACATTTGTTCAGCAGGAAGAGACTTTCTGCCATGTTGCGTAGCATTGTCAAGGGGTACCCCGCTTTTTCAAACCTAACAAATTTCCGCTGGAAGCTCTGGCTCATCTGACGTTGATATTACTTGTTTATCGCAGACTGCAGTGCCGCCTTCGCAAGTCCTCTTTTGACCGCCTTGGAATGATTTGACATGAACGGGAGCAACTTCTTTTTGGGTCAAGGCTTGTACGTCCAACACAAGTGTCCCGGCGTGAATTCAAGGAGTAGGTCTAGGAAGCGCAAGGCGCCGTGCTCAGGAAGCTCCCATGTGAATTTGAGCCCCGGCAGTTGTTTTGAAAGATGGTGATTACGAAGTCGTTTAGACTTTCCGTTCCATATTCCTCCTGGCTGCATAGCACCAAGTAATTGTCGAGCATCGGAAGACACTCATGATGCGTCTGTCTCATTGCTTCCTGAATCCTTCTATCACAGGCAGCGAGATATATATCACTCAGGACAGGTGCGACTCTTGAGCCAATGCAGACTCCACTCTTCTGAACGAACAGGGATTCTTCTTGAGAAGTTATGGTGGACTTGAGGTAGGTTCCCAAAAGCTCCAAGAAAGTGCCTACTGAAACGCCGGTGGTGTTTTGAAACGAGATGCTTATTTTAACAAATTACGCTCTGGGATCATCATGCGGCTCATATAGAAACTAAGTTAACTCAGGTGCTTGGCATCATTCGGAAATTCCAATGCACCTTACCGACCAGAATCAAACTTCTGATTTACCGCGCTTTGTTTTCGTCAGTACTCACCTATTGCAGCCTAGTTTGGGCCAGCACAACAATGACCAATATAAATAAGGTTCTGACATTGCAGAAAGGCGCGTTAAAAGCTATAACTGATACCCATAGAATATTGCCATCCAGTCATTTATTTTCCAGATATAAAATCTTGAAAGTTACTGACATATGTGAGCACCGTATTCTAACGTTTTACAAGTCCCAGTTACACAATAAAAGCTGTTTCCTTTCTAACATTGCTCACTGAGCAACGAATGTACAACATCATAAGACACGACATCATGAATATTGGCACATCGCACGTCCGCGCACTAACTATGGTATCCAAGGATTCTCGCATGCTCTACCTTCGACACTAAATAAATTTCCATTCTCGAGACAATTAATTTCTTCATCTTCATTTAACCATATACAAAACATCTTTCTTCAATCTCTCTCAAGAACAGGGTGCTCACAAAAAGTGTCTACTCTCTAATTTTCTTCCGTGTTCATGCCGATGTAGGTGCGTCCCGTGATACCCTACGGAAGTGTTTTCTGGGATCCTTTGATTGTGTTCCTTTGAAGTTCTTGATTTTGATCATCATTGTTATTTGCTCTCATGTCGGCCTAATTTAAAACCTGTGTGCACTATGTGCTTTCCACCACTGTACTCTTACCTCCATTGCCCTGTGGAATACGCATAGATGATGGGAGTATGTCAAGCCGCATGATACGGCTTTTTACTCCCATTCGTTCCTCGAGCATGTATCGCTTGCTTCGAAATAAATAAAAAGAAAGTGAGAAAGAGAGAAGGAAAGAAAGAAATAGAATGTAGGAAAGAAAGAGAGAGAAAAGAAAGAAGGAAGGGAAGAAAGGAGGAAAGAAAGAAAGAGAGAAAGGAAGAAAAACAGAAAGAAGGAAAGAAAGAAAGGAAGAAAGAAAGAAGGAAAGGAAGGAGGAAAGAAGGAAAGAAAGAAACAAAAGGAAGAAGGAAAGAAAGAGAGAAAGAAGGAAAGAAAGAAAGAACGAAAGTAAGAAACAAAAGAAAGAAGTAAAGAAATAGAGAGAGAAAGAGAGAGAAGGAAAGAAGGAAGAAGGAAAGAGAAAGAAAGATAGAAAGAAAGAAAGAAAGAAAGAAAGAAGGAAAGAAGGAAAAAAAAAGAAAGAAGTAAAGACAGATATGGCAACCTGTTTTTCGATGGTTTCTCGCAGCACTATCATCAAGTTCTGGTGGGAAGTGGAATAATATATATCTTCAATATCGAGTGAAAACCGGGCGGATATGTTCGTATCTTTTTTCGTCATCTCGGAGATTAGTTCCTCAGAGTTCTTGATTCTGAAGGGGTCATCCATATGAACTTGGTTGGTTGGTTGGTTTATGGGGTTTAACGTCCCAAAGCGACTGAGGCTATGAGAGACGCCGTAGTGGAGGGCTCCGAAAATTTCGACCACCTGGGATTCTTTAACGTGCACTGACATCGCGCAGGACACGGGCCTCTAGAATTTCTCATCCAAAGAAATTCAGCCGCCGCGGCCGGGATCGAACCCGCGTCTTCCGGGTCAGCAGCCGAGCACCATAACCACTGAGCCACCGCGGCGGCCATATGAACTTGGCATAGTTGATTGCCAAGATCTTTGCTGCTGGCTTAAGTGATCATGCACCAATTAGCTCAATAGTCCACCTTATTAAATTGCTGTGCTTAACAATTTCCAAATAGTTTGAGCGTAAGCAACAGGGAGAGGCCTCGAAAGCCTAAAAAAATTATTGCGTCTTAACCTTTGCGGCGTGTATGTACAAAATTCTTTAAAGCGCCGGATTTTTTTTACTAAATCAAAAAAACACGGACAATCCTTGCATGGCTTCATTAGCGAAGTCAGATGAAAGAACAAAGTAAGTGAATTATTCTGCAATAATATTTGTCATTGCATTCTGGTTCACATCTCATTTAAAACTTTTTTACTCCAACCAACTTTTACTTCATCCCTGAAATTTCAAAGTGCGCTCACGTGAGCAAAACATATCTTTTTTTTTTTCTAGAAAATACCTCACTGAAACTGCATCCATACAATTGCCAATTAGCCCATTTTTTTCTTTTTTCAAAAGAAAAGGCTGTTGGCCACTTTTGCGGTCCGGGAAGTTTCGCGTGGAAGGACCCATATAGGAAATAACGTGCTGACACGAAATAATTTTTGTGTAAGATTATAAGCGATGATTTTGCCAAAATAATTTAGGACACCGTGGCCTTGATGCAGGCACACTATGCTTTCATAAAGCCCCTCAATGAAACAAAAGTAGCGAAAAGCTTTGAACTTTCCGACACTCCTGTCCTGGCGCGCCGCCGGAGAATCGAGCCTCCCATTGGCCGAGGCGCCGTAGTCGCGTGTTAGCGGGTGCTTTTTGGCTCCGCAGCAGACGCCAGCGCCATTGCCGGGGCTGGGAGTCACGCTTTATTTTCTTTCTGTGCAACAGTTTTGGCGGGAAACTTTTTTTTTTCATCTTAGACGGCGTCTACGTGTTGCCGCGATGCCGAACTTCTGTTGCGCGTATAGATGCAACAATCGAAATGGCAGTGGCAAAATATTTTTTGTAATTTCTTCCAGGAAAAGCAACGCGGCTCGCCGAAAGGTTTGGCAGCACAGGATCGGCCGGGCAAACTTCGATCATGTTGTGGATCCGCGTCTTTGTGAGATAAGCGGTTGTTTTTCAGTTGTCAGTCGTGTTTTTTCGGATGATTTGGTTTGAAGCGCCAGCGGCTGCAGTCTTTCTTCGCACTAAATGCCGTTTGGCATGATTTTAAATAGACCCGTTCGCTAGCGGGTACGAAAGCCGTGCTGAAGTGCAGGTTTATAGTTGCTCGCATTGCATGGCGTGTCGGCTTGGTTGCAGTCGGGCTCGTTCGCATGTTTTTTGAGCCCCGCCGTTTACGTTGCTCGCTATGCAGGTCTAGCCTTGATGTTGCGCGCATTGCTTGCCGTATTTGTGTTGCTGCAGCTGGACTCCTGGGCTCACGAACTCGATACTAAAGGGGTGGTACTGGCTGTTTGAGCCTACTCTGCTCATGCTGCTTGCGGTGCAGGTATAGCTTTCATGTTTAACGCATCGCTAGACGTATTTGTTTTGTTACAGTTGCACTCCTTCGCTCACGAACTCTACACCAAAGGTGTGGTACTTGCTGCTGAAGCTCCTGCTGCTCATGCTGCTTGCGATTAAGGTCTAGCTTTCATGCTGCGCGCATTGCTGAACGTATTTTTCAAGCAGGGTTCTAAACCGAAATCGGGCGTTACTGTGCCTAGGAATATTAACGCACCTGTCGCTTGAATACTCGATATCTGCGTGGATAATACTTGAGAATGCAAGCAAGGACCTCTGTAAAACATAGTTTCAGACATTTTGGGTTGAGGCCGTCGTCGCTGCCCCGAATTCCTGCGAAAATCACGCTGCGTGGAGCTATGTAACGTGGATAGGTGGTGTCAAATGAATCACTAACGCAGGGGTGCGCGCAATGATCCAGACCATTTCCAAAGTTCGACATTGGAAAAGCTCCTCATGGCTTTTAATGCGGAGTGGTGACGTGTTAACACTTGTGTATTCTATTTTCAGTTCTATATTTTTTTTCGTGCCTTGTATCTCCCACGCCACAATCTCAATGCGGCCGAATCGGAGGCAGAAAATGCAACAAAAATCATGCGGGCGCGCGGTCCGCTGCGCGCCTAAGCGCGAGCGACGACAAAGCCGCTCGTCGAGCGCTGGTAGTCACTCTAGTGCCGCGAACTCGCTCGCGCGCGCCACTTCCAACGTGTGCTCCGCAGTCAAAGCGATCGAAGAACAAGAAGTTTCTATAAAGCAATCCAACGTTGTTCTGGGCAGTTATTACAGTAACTGATTTTTCAATCTCTCATTTCATGATGTCATTTTGACCGAAGTCAAGTCACAAAACGCAACACAAAGTTCATTTGGGCGCGCGGTCTGCCGGGCGCCAAAAGGCGACGGTTGGGAGCGTCTGCTAGCTGCTCCCGGCCTAGGTGCCGCCACCGTCGGCGCCCGGGAGAAGCCGAGAGAAGGAGCGCCGGCATAGGAGGTGGAGGGAGCGGATGTCGCTACTTTTAGTTTATTTAGGGGTTTTATGCTTTCATGACTTTGCGCGCCGCTCGACGGAGAGTTTAATACCTACAACGCGCCCACGTTGCGGCCATATCCGTGAGAGGGCGGTAGTAGCTTGTTTTCATCAACGTTTTCGGAAAGCTTCTGACGGGCGCGGCGGGAAACTGCTTGCGGTACCTTTCCGAACAAAGCCATTTCAGCTCCTCTCGCGCGCCGGACGCGGCAGCACCTCACGCGGACTTGTCTAGCTGACCCTCGCTGCGTTCGGGCCACGGTGAAAGAAATATAGGTGAGGACACAGCGGCCCGCGTCACTCTCAGATAAAATCCCCTAGTTTCCAGAAATGCCACGAGATGGCTGTTCGCTCAGCGGCCCGGGCCGGTGTGGGAGGCAATGCTTTTCCAAGGGGAATGCGCGTTTCATGAATGCCATTTTTCTGAAACCTGTTGCCCATAAAAAGAAGAAAACACTTTTGCCGCTTTGTTTCTCTACCACTGCGTTGCCAACTGCATTTTTATGAAGCAGCTGCTTCACGCTGGTTTAGTTGAAGGAGAAGAAGGCGATGAGTTCTGGCGGGTTTTTTGAACCTACTACAGGAATAAATGCCGGCGCCCTGATAACCGAGCATGTAACCATCGCTCGTCTTTTTTGTTCCCTTGAATTTGGCTCGCTGGTTTCTGCGTTGGTTGGCCCGTTCATTCGTTCGCTTGCTGCGCGCCCTGCTCGTTGTTTCGCTAGTTAGCTCGTTAGTTCGTTCTTTAAATAATTGTAGCATATGCTTTCGTGCGCGCCGCTCGTTCGTACTTCCATGCACTTGCTTATTATACCATTCGTTTACTCAATCGTTTGCTTGCTCTTGATTTGTCAGCTCGTCTGGATGTGTTTTTTTCGATTTTCTCCCGATAGCGCTTTCAAGCAGGCACATGTTTTACGCTATGTTTTTAGCAGTCCCCTTGCTTTAATTTGCGCTAAGTAAAAGTGCAACAACTATGTTTCCAGAACGCCTATGTAAAATAACTGGGTGATATGCTGCCCACTCCACCACATTGCAACATCAAGCGCACCATTAAACTTCTACTCGCTGCTCTGCAAAGCATAAGGAATGATTAACCTTAACAGTATTAACACGCCAATAACATATTCTGGTCTTCGCTTCTGCCACTGATGCAAGGGTGCTCTCAAACTTTGACTGTGCCACAGTTTGCAGTAGCAAGATGAATGTAATGAATTTTATTTACTTTTTGCTACACATTTCATTCGTACCACACTTTAGTGCGCGCCATTGTTTCGTTACTGAATTTTGCCGGTTTTGCCTTTCCGACCCATGTCACTAACTGGTCGCACTGCATATAAGTATTTTTTCTTATACTTACAAAGGCAATATTATCGCTCACATCTTGCTGGATGATACTTGGGAGCGGCAACCCCGAAATACTTTTTTTTCGTAATCAGGACCTATTGCTAACAATGTATGCGATCAGAACAGTTACATTGTACGGTTTACCAAAGCGTTTGCTCATTGTCGCTTGGTAGGTAACGGTTTCAGGAAGTTTAAGCAAAAGAATGAAAATAAAACACCGTGATTGTGCTGAAAGCCACTTGTGGCTTTCAGCAAAGCACTTGCGGCCCATTGCTGCAGTTTACCGACCTCCATCCCATCGTGCCGCTGGGGAAGCACTGGCGTAAAACCGCACCGCCATGGACAGCGCTCAGGTTGCTTAACGCGCCACGACGATGCTGCTGATGACAGCGCAAGGAACAGTTCATGCCATGCGAACGGCTTTTGTGACGTAAACGAGCCGTGCGATATCTGCAGGTTGCTATCGCAACAAGATGTTTCATTTATGTTTTCTTTCTTGGGGCGAAGTTTGCCCGCTTCCACCGTGCCGGCTTCATCGACACTGGCGCTGCCATCAGCGGCCCGGTTCGGATGACGCGGCTGGTACTTTATCTGGCCGCTTGCGGCCAGTGCGCCGCCCGCGCAGTGTCCTCACGTGGTTCTGGCGCAGTGGGCCGCACTTACGAGCGCCTTTATCATGCATTTGCGTACTAGTGCAAGCGTGAGTGCGGTGCGCGTGCCCGCGCTGTGGCTGTGCGCTCGCTCGTGCGCGCTGGTGTGCGCACGCACGTGTGCGTATGACTACTATGCCTGCGTGCGCAGTGTACGTTTGGGTACGCGTACCGTCTTTGTCAAAAGTAACCAGGCGTATAGTAAAGCTAATATGCCAGCCCTCAAGATCTAAATCTCATTATGGTAAGGAGAACCCCTGCCCTCATCTTCTAAGAAGATTTTGATCTCTATAGAGAAGACGTGAGGAGTCTAGTACACGAATGAGAAGCAAACCATGTAGCCTGGTTACTTTTGACAAACGCTGTACGTGTGTGTGTGCGTTTGTGAAATTGTGCATGAGTATCCTTGAGCGAGTGTTCAGTGGGCGCGTTTGAATGTGTGTACGGCTCTAGAAATACTAACAGGCCGGCAGGAACGTTCGTAGTACACTGTAGACTTAGAACGTGGAAAAAAAGGAACATTTGCTTTTTTAGAAAACACGGAGGGGAAGACCGTACTTCAGTCCAGTAACGGAGGAACCATCCATATTCGGCCGTGGACGTTGCAGGGGAGAAAACTAAACATTTTATTAGGCAGCAGAACTTACCACTACAGAAAGGTTGACTCTTTCGGGATTGTGTTAGCGCCAAACGCATTAATAACGTGCTTAAAAACAGGAAAAATGGAACAAGGTGCCCACGACGCGACGCCGCTGGTCAGTTAGCATGCATGATCAATAATAATTGGTTATCGGAATGGAAAGGCGCAAATATCTGTCTGACCGTTTCGGTGGACGCCTGAGCCGCACCCCCCTTCCACAGGTACCAGCGGAACGTTACAGTATAACGTAACGTTTATGTCTTGGTGAAATAATAATGATATTGCTGTTAAGTTTTTTGTTTGTATCGAATTTGTCAAACGTTGCGAATTAGCTTTTTTCTTTTGGTAAAGTAACCCTGCAAGACTATACCCAGCAATTGTGATCCGCCGCAACTTCAGTCAACACTTTGCAAGGAACAAAGGGCAATAAGCGACGCGTAATACAATACACCATAGCTAACCCAAGCAGCTGTCTCATTTTAACGAATGTTTTGGCCTCAAGCATGTACAGAACACTACCATGTAAACTCGCACATAGCAAAAACACGGGAATATGCAAGTGAAACTGCGATCCCATGCATTTTCCTTTCCATACACTGAACAACGTTTCCCTTGTTGGTAAAGACATGTTTACTAAACAAACAGTTATTGTAAAGAGAAATTTACCATGACGTACGGTACACGCGCGGTCTAAAACATCTCAGAGCAACAGAAACATAACGGGGGAGCTGTAAGGCCAGTAGTCGGTGGCAATGAAAACGACAAACGGCGCTTTTTTTTTAGGTGGCATAGCCAACATACGTATAAGTTGAAAGCAGAAGCCGACTTTTTGAAGTCCTTGGGGCTGTTAGATAAAGTGCGCCGGGCACGAATAAAAAAGAGCGAAAAGCTGGCTATCAACGTGGAAAGAAGGCGTCACGGGCCACTGAGAAAGAGAAGAAAATTACAAGACGCTTAGGCACCGCCCAAGAGTTCACGCGATAGCGTTCTATTCCGATCGCGGCTTGAGGACCGTGTGCTTCGTGCAGGCACACCTGTGTTGTCGCGACTGAAGGATGAATGAAATGGAAAGCGCAAGGGCCTGTTCACTGACTCGAACAGAGCCATAATTGCTGCCGCGTGAGGACAGAGATTTGGAAGAAATGTCAGAGGAAATATTGAAAGAAAGAAAGAAAGAAAGAAAGAAAGAAAGAAAGAAAGAAAGAAAGAAAGAAAGAAAGAAAGAAAGAAAGAAAGAAAGAAAGAAAGAAAGAAAGAAAGAAAGAAAGAAAGAAGAGACGCGCGTCGCAGCAACCGCATCCACCGAAGCAACGACGCCGGCTTTAGGTATCTCTGGACCATATTAAGTAACGCGCATAGGACTCCTGAAGAGACTGGCAATTTCTGCCCGTGCAGTTTTGAGCATCCGTACCAGCGTCAGCTCGCTTTATTCCTGACATTCTGTTTATAATAGCACAATGAATCGTGATACGTGATTGCCTCATGTGCATCATACAAGGCCTCCACAATTTTTCCGACACGTTTCCAAGGCCTTCCCCTCAATCCGAGGTCACGGCGACTGCTTTTCAAACGAACGATTATTACCTACCGACTATTATGCTATCGCGTAATGGCAAAGAAGCACTGAGGAGTGTAAAGAAGGGAAAAAGGGGGTTAGCGGTCGCAGGACTGGACTGTGCGAATCACATTGCAACGCACGAATAAGAACAGGCGGCGCGGTGGCGTGGAGAGTTTTGCCCCGCTTGATTATGACGCGCGCATTTCTGAACAACTGATGCCGTGGAAAACGACGCCTTGTGCACGCAAAACTTTCATTTTCGTGTGGACTCAGACTCCCATTTCGTGCTATTGTCATGACATTGCTAGGTTAGTACAAATACGGCACTTCCGCTAGACTTCGACGAAATCAAAGACGTAATAACAGAAAATTTGATTGCTGGAAATACATAACTAATAATGGGGTGGTTAGAGCAAGATTGGAGGTATTTTCAAATGCTTCTTTTCTAAACAAATACTATTCATTTATTTACTTTCAGGGCTGAAGAATTACAGAGAGGAGTTAGTCAAAATAATAAAACGTATCCCGAGCAGAATACAGCAGCGCTACAAGTATACAGGGTGTCCCAGCTAACTTGGACCAAGATTTAAAAAAAACCTACGCGTTCTTCAGAACTGAAATGGCGTGGATCTTGTTACGGTTTATCTAAAGTTACAGTACTATTTATTTGCTCGACCTACTTGAATAATCAGCCGAGATAAATTAACTTTTTAAATATAGCATGAAACGTTCAGGCGTCAATAGGAAAGTTGTGGAGCTCCACAAATGTTGTCCAACCCAGGCACTGCCAACGAGATAGACTTAGCATGGCCGTTTTTATTTGGGAAAAACGAAAGCCCGCTGAGTTTAAAAAATACCACGTGACAGCGCGCTCCGTGCGCCCGGATGCGTGCTTCGTGAAAAACATCGCTCGCTTCGCTCCTTTCGTGCTGCCCACGACAGAGCTTCGCGTAGCGCTTGGTTTCAAGATAAGCGCCAGTGTGTTCGGGAGGCAATTGAAGGAAAGCGGGGCTCCCGTTTCTGCGGCGAGTGGCTGCCGACGAAGCGCTTTTTCGGAGCGCCGTCGCCAGCCGCTGCCGGCACTGTCAGAGCCAAGCAAAGGTTGAAGCCCTATCTCGTAAGTGAATAGAAGGCATGGCGCGGGCGATGTTTTTACAAAGCACGGATGAGAGCGCTGTAATCGCGGCGCATCCGGGCGCACGGAGCGCACTGTCACGTGGTATTTTTTAAACTCCGCGGGCTTTCGTTTTTCCTGAATAAAAACGACCACGCTAAGTCTATCTCGTTGGAACTGCCTGGGTTAGACAAGATTTGTGGAGCTCCACAACTTTCCTATTGACGCCTGAACGTTTCAAGCTACATTTAAAAAGTTAATTAATTTATCTCGACTAATTATTGAAGTAGGTCGAGCAAAAAAATTTTATTGTAACTTTAGATAAACCTTAACAACATCCACACAACTTCAGTTATGAAGAATGCTTAGGTGTTTTTAAAATCTTGGTCCATGTTAGCTGGGACACCCTGTATAATCGCTAACCGCCTGTATAGCAGGTCCTCATTTTTAATGGAGGTGATGGATGCGGGGACGCCAATCTATTCATGGGATGCGGGGATGAATTACCCGAAATGTAGGGCACATTAACCTTGAATTGGCGGTCGCTGCAGGATGAAATATATGATAGAGGCACAATTACCGAATCTCTGAGATGAGCGACCGTAAGAATGGGAGCTCTCTGGAAAAGATATATACGCGAAATTCTGCGTTTACAAAGCAGCCGAATTACCAAGCAGCATCCACAGAGTCGTGCCACAACGAAAAGCTAGCTGATATCCGATCGGTATTACATACATGGTTTGTTGTACTGCACAGCCAGCCGTGAAAGATGCATATATAAAAAAACATCCCCTATTGCTCCTTAACCTCGGTAACTGCTGACTTCCGTCACGTATGCATAACAAGCCCCTCTTTTCCATTCCCTAGACGTGTCAGCAAGAAATTGCTGCCTCCCGCACAGGTCACGCGGACGACTAATCATAAATCAAATAGACGCATCTACATCATGCACAGAACGATTAACTTCACCGCAGGATAAGGAGCGAAAGTACGCGGTTTTACGATTTCTTACTGGAATGCGTATTTTCATGTGCCGCCCTCATCTGCGTCAGCAGAGTTGCTACTTATCAAGGCTATGGGCCAAAACACACTCTTCAGAGCGGTGCGAAATTTTGCAGCTGAGTTGCTTATGCGAAGCAATAGTTTAACAAGTCTGAAGTGCTTGTGAGAGCTGCTTCGTATGCACGAACATTGGAAATTACATTGCTCTTGCTAAGTAATTGTAATGTAGCGTCAGTACTGTTTGTGAGCAGTCAGAGGCAAGGTATCCCACAAAAATTTGGCGGTTTTTCAGGAAAGTAGTTAGCAATACAATTTAAATCCTTTCCACAATTAATTTTTCTATGTATGCACGCAACGTTACTGCAACTTACATAACAATTTTTATATTACTCAGATCTTCGGTGCTACTTGGGGCGCGCAGTGTTGGAAGGAATGGATAAGAACGTGAAATAAGGAAGAGGGAAAGAGGCGCCTTAGTAAACGGCTTCAGAATAATTTCGACCGCCTGGGGATCTTTAACGTGCACTGTCATCACACAACAGCGGCCGCCTTTTGCATTTCATCTCCATCTAAACGCGGCCGGGATGGAACGTGCGTCCAGCAGTCGAGCCATACAGGCACTGCCGTAAAAAAAAAAAAAATCGACAGACGTCTCTCTGGTTTCGCCAACCAAGTACTAGTAAGAAATGGGAGAGAAAAGGACTATGTGGTGAAAGGGGAACTGCATGATGTTTTGTTTTTGCGACCCTTTACGGATTGCACGGCTCAGCCTCTAATTATACTCAGCAAAAAGAATTCCACGCCTCGCCCAAGCATACGCCATCGGCAAAAACGCGTATGCATTCCATACGTAAAAGCGTCAGCGAAACCTTGGCCGGTGCTTTGGGAAACGAAGGAGCGCGAACAATGACTACAACTGTAGGACGCCTTCCCCACTGCCCGAAAGACCTGTGCAAAATCACCTGCCTCAAAAATGTCCTGCCTCAGTCGTATACTTCTTCCTATGTCGAGAATGGACCAAGACATTTCGAAACCTTCTCGGTTTCTTCGTGCAGGTTGTGGGTTTCTACGTGGACACAGGCCACCACCCACCGCGGGTTCGAGCTTCGCGCGATCCAAGGGCCCCGATCAGCCGTCACCACACACACACTGGGACACCGACGCGGTGCACTCAACCTCCGCTGGGAGGAGAGCGATTCGCCGCAAAGAAATAGGCCTCCAAGTTCACAAAGGAGACGTTTATTCACGTCGTCCTCCAGCTGATACACACACACTCAATAGTCACCCCGTCCCGGGGGCGCGCGAGGAGCAAGGCTCCGCTGCGCGCACGAAGCGACTCGAGTAATGCACGCCGCTAGCACGCCGCTGCAGGAGAATGTCCCCGCGGCAGTGCTGTGATCTCTCTCTCGTGTCGACCGTTGGGCCGGTTGCGAGAGAGAGTGGGCAATCAACGCAAGGTACGCCTGTCGGAGGTCGCTGGACCCCGCTGGACAGGCTCGAGCCGCTGCAGGTCAGAGGACACGTGCGGGCGAGCTCGAGTATATGCACTGGTCCGAGCGGCAAAGGCCGGCAGGGACAAACAGTAGCGTACGCACCTTACGCTGTCTCGGAGGGATCTCTCTCTCTGGGCCCCGCTCGGACGGTCGCGCGGTACGCGGCCACCCAAAGCGGGTCCCGAATTCCCGCCAAAAGGCGCCAATGGCAAAGGCCCTTGGGCAGCAGGGGCGGAGCTGTGGCTAAATGACAGTGATTAGTCACCCAGCCGCCTCTCCACCGCCTGAGGCGGGAGCAAGGGAAAGAGGAGAAACAACGCGGGAGGCCGGCAAAGCCGCGCAGAGGCAACGGCGGAAAGCCAGGATTCCCACAAGGTGTGGCTGCGGACAAGTTGCAGCTTGGCTTTTAAAATCACCTCCCGGTCACTGATCCTAAGTGTAGAAACAAGGAAGCGTTCTGAGAGAACAGTAAACATCTCCGCGCGTCTGCAGAATGCCACGTTTCTTCGTAAAGGTGTGATGGCGGGCAAGTTGCAGCTTGGCTTTTAAAAAAACGAATAATTGACCTTCGGGTCACTGATTCTAAACTGTGGATGTAGGAATTAAGAAGGGAGCTTTCCGTGAAAACAGTAAATATTTCCGCGTGTCTGCAGAATGCGAGGGGACGCAAGGAGCAGTCCTCTGCGCGGGCAGCTGGTCTCTAGCACAAAACATTTGTCAAAGTGAATCCTGTGGTCACATGCCTATATAAAAAAAAGAGTTCGGCCATTCGCTCACAGTTCATTTGACTGTCGTCAGCTTTGCGCTCACCCATTCTTTTTGAAAAAATTTCGTTTCCTCAACGTACTACGCCAGGCACTCAAGGGAGAAGGTTATGAACACTGCGCCTTGGAATTTTTCTTTAGAACGACTCTGGTCGTTCGACGGCTGTTGTTAATGCCCCCTTTAGCTTTGGGGGTTTAAATGGTAGTCGGGGTGCTCGCTGTCGCATCCTCCCCTTTCCGAGAATACGGGCGAAGGTTTTCTTGGCGCCTCTTACGCATGGAATGCAAGCATGTTTTTGCACCTGGCGTTTACTGCGGCTGGCTAGTTTTCTTTTGGAAGGCAGAGAAACTGAAGATATAGTAGGATTCCGTTCCCTCCGCTTCGCGGAATCGAAGAAGAGGGCCGAGTTGTGAAGCGTTTGGGAATTCGACGGGCATGCAGCGACTCACGCAATAGCTGAGTGAAAGTGTGTGTGTGTGGGGAGGGGGGGGGGGAGTACTTGTCCGAGCGTCACACATGCGCTCGCCGCCGAGCTGGAAGCTGGAACGACTGGGCTCATCGCAAGGGGGCGAAGCTCTCCTCTTCCCTCACTCCCGCCCAGGCACCGGGAAGCTGATGATGATAACAGTGTGGTATGTGGTATAGCTATTTGTAGCGGGCGGGTACAAAACTTGTGTCCGAGCTGGATAAAAAAAAATTTAAAAAGGAAACGAGAAAAAAATAAAACGAAACAAATAAAAAAACGGGTAGCGCCACCTTCCGAGCGACGGGATTACGTAGTTGGGTTGGTCGTGGCCTCCGCGATTGAAGCGCGCCGGCGCGCCGCCTGAGCAGTTCGCAGCGGCCACAGGTTGGCAGAAAAAACCAGCACAGATGGAGCGCAGACACAAGAGGCGGAACGAAATAGTTACTGCTCTTGTGTCTGCGCTCCATCTGCGCTGCAAATTTTTTGTTCGTCATGGATAAGAACCAACTGGCTCAAACCATGCTAGTGCCCTTCCCGAGGCAGTCTATAAAGAGGGACAGACGTCCTTGCTTGCGACTACCGTGTTGACTCGCCACCGTACCTGAGAGAGCTTTACCGGAATTTTGAGCGACGTTCGCCACTGCAGTTACGCAGGTAAGATTCGTTTGACATATTGCAACTATATCGAAAAATTCAGCGTAGTCACTGATGCGTTGTGCGATGCTTGACATTTCCCTACCTGCCCACAGGCAAATCATTCCATCAAGCGGTGGCTGCGTGCGCTGTTGCAGGACGTACTGTCGCGCTCACAATATTGCGGGACGTCGGAAAGCGTGGCAGAATTGCGTTCCGCGCCATCTAACGGCACAGCCTCGCTCCTTCTCCCCCGTGCAGGCATCTCTGTACTGCCACTCCTAACTCGCGTGCAGTACATAGATCGCCGCTAGCGCCAGGTGCCGCTTCGGAATCTAGCCAGCATCTGGCTCAGCCGCTGATGAATGAAGCAGATAGCGTGCCACTATCGCGGAGCAGCGACTCTTGATAAAGATGAGGAAGCGTGCAATTATGTTTTCTCTGTTTTTGTTGTACGAATGTATGCGCGCTGAACGAACAGGCCTCAAGGCTGAATGCCTGGATGACCAGCTTCTTGTCGAGAAGAATTTCGGTATACCAAGCACTCCCCTGAAAATGCGGTTACGCAAACATATAGGCGAAAAGGAAAAGCCAAATTTATTTTGCGCATGAAAAAGAAAACCTTAAAAAAAAAGATAATACTGAAAAAGAAAAAGATAATACTCGGCAATTATTCTCTGAGATGTGTTTCTCGTGTCCAGCGCTCTGCGAAGCTCATGTGTCAATTGACTTGCGCCATAGACCCTTTTCTGTTTCCGTCTCTGACGCGCCTCTTTTCCGTACGGACTCGGACTCGATGTGTCTGGCGCACTCCGGTTGATGCCATATTAAGTGCAATCAATGAATGCCGTTGACGTAACGTGAACTACGCATTAGTGTCGCTTAGTGCTGGACTCGCGTACACATCTGAGATAATTGTTTCCGAGTGTTAATTCACTTCCCAGGAAGGTGTTTTTACTTCTTTGTGGCAAAAACTAATCACACATTTCCTTGCTTTTTTGTTTACTGTAGCTGTATTAGGCCTTGGCATTCCATCGTTCTTCACGTCCAGGAGCAGTTGTTTATCCTAGAATTCAGGGTTTTGTTCCCACTTAAGCGTGTGCGTGCTGGAAACAGAGGGCCACACCTGTAAAGACCATCCACATGAATAAAAAAAAATATGACGGCCATCTTACGTTATGACTCGGCGAATTCGCACACTAAAACAAGTGACTCGTCATTGCAAGTCCCCTCTCCTTTCCCCAGAGTCGATCCTCCGCGAAAGGGGCAACTATCTGCTTCACCCATCGCAGCCGTTTAGGCAGACCTGGATATCGAAGCGGCACCTGGCGCTCGTTCCGATCTTCATGCGCCGCGCGTAAGGTAGTAGTGAGGCTACAGACATGCCTGAGAAGAAAGAACGAGCGGGAGTGCGCCGTTAGGTGGCGCAGAACGCAGTTCTGCCACGCTTTCCGACGTCCCGCAGTATTGTGAACACGACAGTACCTTCAATTTTGTTGAACAGGCAGGCGCGTTTTCGTTTCTATTCTTATTGTCACGTGCTGTTTAACTTCCGATAACCAAATCGAACGTCGCTGCAGGCTTACCGCAATCTGGCATGGCCTGTTTCGTGCTCTGCAAAGTTCTTCATAAAACTTTTGAGCGATGTTCGCCACTGCAGTTTCGCAGGTGGCTGGTTTGACCTGCTGCAACTATAACGAAAAAATTTAGCGCAGTTACTGATGTCGCTGTGCGGTTTTACGAGAAATTTCACTGACGCGCCGTGCGATGTTTGACATCTTTTTTTTTCCCCCACAGACCAATGGTTCCATCAAGCGTCGGAGGCTGCGTGCTTTGTTACAGGACGTACTTACCTTGAACGTTTGTCGAACGGGTAAGCGTGTTTTGACTTGTGCTCTTGTTGTACCCGCACTGTGTAACCTATGATAGCCAGACTGTACGTCGCACTAGTGTTACCGTGGTCTGGCGCGGCCTGTTCCGAGCTCGACCGGTCTTCGCTTGAAAGTTCAGGCTGCAACGTTGTGTGGACACGTCAGTGTTTCCGAGGATTCGTAGCATAACGCACTTGTGTATAGGCGCGAGCAGTCTTGTACAGGCCGCGGAAATCGTGAAATCTGTGTAGCCGTTTCACTGCCGGCACCCCACTTTGTCGTGCCAAAAGATTTGCCAACAGTACGGAGTTGGCCTCTCGCTTGGCTACACTTTGGGAAAAGAGTTAATAATGACATTGCCTTGCTAAGTCATTCTGGGATGAATTGCAAGGCATGATCAATGACTTATAAGATTATATGGAAAAATGTTCAGCAGTCTCTGAAAGGAACAGTATTTAAGGCAGATAGTTGCCACAGGTCTGAATCACAAGAGCGAAATAACTAGGAAGAATAAAAATGCGTTGGGGCACACTTGGCAGGGTCTCATGAATGGCAGTTTGCCAATATCCCCCAAAAGAAGGATACAACAAAGGTACTTGCCTATGGGGGGAAACGTAGAGGATAAAAAAAAGGGTTCAACCTAAGTTAAGGAACGCGCAGCGAGCTATGGAAAGGAAAATTATGGACGTAACGTTAAAACACAGGAAGAGGGCCTAGTGAGGCTAAGAACAAATGTGAGTTCATGGCTTCCTAGTCTGAATGAAGACGAAGAAATGTGCTTGGGCAGGACATATAGTGTAAAAGCAAGATAACCAATGGTCATTAAGAGTAACAGACTGAATTCCAAGAGAAATGGCAAGCGTAGCAGGGGGAGGCAGAAAGTTAGGTCGGCAGGTGATTGGTGGAATAGGGTGGCCGCAGCTTGCACAGGACATGATTAATTAGAAAGACATGGAAGGGGCCTCTGCCATGTAGTAGGTGTTGTCAGGCTTATGATGATTATTAGCTACTAGGGCGACATTAGAATTTTTCTGCTTTTCACATACCTGAGGCCCCAATTCTCCTGGCACAATGACCGGGTAGAGCTTGAGAGTGAACAGTTTGCTACTTATTACAGTCATTCTTGGCTACTGCGAACTTCACAGTGCAAGGCTAAAAATATTCATGTCCCGTTGTACGCAATGAAAATAGTGTTCTCAGTGCAACAGTACAATCAGCTCAACTCTGTATGGTGGCTCCCATTTCAAGCATGGATGCAAGTCTTGAGCTCTCTAATTGAATCCTGTGCTAGTACAGTACACATTGTTTCCAAAAAGCAGTCTAGCAGTCTAGCAAAAGCAGTCTAACTATTTCAACTCGGGATGCCTGCAGCACTTTCTTTTCTGAAAGCATGACAAAATGCCCCTTGGTTTTCTGTATCCAAACAGAAGCGAATGCCAGGAGAATTTCAGCACGGAAATTCTCCTGGCTGTCGACAAACCAAACACTGCCTAAATGTTATGAGCCTGTAACGGGCAATCGTTTTCCTTAATGTCTTTCAGTTTCGAGACAATATGCACGTTTGTTTCGTATCACATAGCAAGAAGCTGCCAGTACAAAAATTTTGGTGTTGTTTTAAGCTCATTGTTGTTGCCTGTGCACTACTTGATAAAAATGTTTAAAGAGGAGTACAAAACTAATTTTACAAACAAAAAAAGCCCAAGTTACCAAGAATTGTGTTTACTTCATATTCGGCTGTAGTTTTCATACTGAGATATTTATAGTTAATATAGGTTTATTGTTAATAGATGTTTTTAGTTAGATGTTTATAGATTGAGAAGGTAGCCGAACTGATTTGTTTTAATTTCGCTGCATGATTTATAGGCATAACATTGCTATCTCCATAGTGCCACGGTCCCCCATCTTTGGGGTCGTCTACTTCGAGCTTCAGCGCACGAGCGCAATGGTTGCACTCTTCAGAATTCCAGTGTGTCTGCTGCATGTATGCAACAAAGTGAAGTGTGAGACGACGAGGAGCACTAGATGTAGGTTCGTATATGTCTGTGCCTCTATGCTTCAGGACGCATTGGCCATCTGAAGGGCAGAGCAAGTCTGGTCATGTGTTTAAGCTGGAAGTGGACTACCCTCTACCTGTGCGTTTAGGCAGTCACACTTCCCGCCTTGAGTGCCGCACTTCTGTAGTAGGATACAACTCCAGAACAAACTGGCAGGTGCACCTCATAGGAGGGCCTCCAGTCAATGGCATTGAGTGGTCTTCATGATTTGTAGCAAAATATGATTAAATCCTGCTTAATCCTTTTTCACCTGCCACGCTCTGCAATTTCACACTAGCCCGACCAAGGGGATTAAACATATCATGTGAATTGGTAGATGCCACTGAGTGTAGGGCCTCCTCTGGGGGGTATCTGCTGGCCGCTTCATTGTTTTGAGTTGTATTAGTCTATATGTTTACTCGACCAGGTGGTTGAAAATGAAAATTTATGAGAAAAGGAAACTGTGCAGTAAAATCCTTCATTCGCTGATTCTGACAGTGGGTGTCTCTAAGCTTACTTGGTTGATTTTTTTATATTAGCACTCAGTCTTGTCACATTGCTTTTGAATTAGTATTTTGTTCTAAAGGAGAAACAGATTCCTTCATAAGGGTGTCTGACCATGTACTGGTTGGAAATTAAGGATACCTCTCACGGAAGTATGAATAAATTATTTATAAATAGTAATAATAAATACCTTTTAGAAACCTGGTAGAGGCCCTTTAACTAAGACCTGCCTTAGAACTGCTATCCCACTGACATGTACTAAGTACTTCGTACTGGTTTTTCTCTTTATAGCGTTACCGCCGGATGATGATGACATAGGATGGAGTCTTGTGGCTTGTGCGCACAGGCATTTCGGACGAAACTGGCCTATTTTGAGCATTTTCGCTTCCATAGCAGTGTTCTTGGTGGTGCCCTCTGTCCGGTTAGCTCGTGTGGTGCAGTATGCAAGACATACGAAGCCTTCAAAAGTCATGTCCACAGACATCACGAACAGCAGCGTGATGAGGTGGTAACCGCAACCCTCATGTGTAGTGTGCCATTGTGCCAGAGCCAACAGACTCGCAACAGTCTGACTGCACATATGGCTGAACATTTTAGGAATGGTGTTTGTTCTGTTGTCTGTCCATTTGCAGGCTGTGCCAGTGTGATGACATCGCTCTCCTCATTCCGGACTCATGTGTGTCGTTGTCATCCAATAAGAGAGGGCACATCACACAGCTTAGGCCAGGTTGACTGTGATGCTGAGATGATGCTGCCAGAGGCTCCTTCTGAGTTAGACCTTGAGCAGCCTATGTTTGTTGACTCAGTTGCAGTGCCTAATGAGAGCCACTCTAAAAATGCTGCATTATTTACTGAGAATGTAGCACTCTTCCTTCTGAAGCTAGAAAGGAAGCACCATGTGCCTGCAAAAACTGTACAGTATGTGATGGAAGGAATGAAAAATCTGCACAAAGTGAGCCAGGATATGGCATTGCGTGAGGTAGCAAAAAGTTTATCGGGTGATGCTCTGTCAGCAGTTCAGGCTGAATTTAGTGAAGATTTGCTTCATAGTGTAGCATCTGGGGCACTCAGGTCCCTCCATTGCCGTCAGAAGTTTTACAAAAAAAACTTTCATTTTGTTCCTGCTACTGAGATGGCACTTGGTCTGGACAGGCAGACTGTGTTTTGCACATACCATTGCGTTGCCATTGGAGAACTCATTGAATTCCTCATGTGCCAGATAGCAAACACTGCAAACAATATATCTGGGGAGTACATGCAGGACCATCCGCACTTCACAACATACGAGAATGAGATTCAAGTGATCTTGTACCAAGACGAGTTTGAGGTTGTAAATCCTTTGGGTTCAGCTAAGGGAAAATTTAAGATGCTTGGAGTGTACATGACACTTGGTAACCTGCCTTTGGATTGCAGGTCACTTGTCGAAACCTTGCAGCTGGTCATGCTTTGCACTAAAAAAACGTAAGAGTTTGGGCTCCACCGTGTGCAAAAACCTATAATACAAGATTTGGCTGCCCTTGAAAAATCAGGAATAGAAATTCATGGAGAAACCCGTAGGGTCCGCTTGAGCTTTATTGTTGGTGATAACTTAGGGAGTCATGCAGTTGGGGGCTTCACTCAGAACTTCAGTTCTTCAGTGCACTTTTGTAGATTCCGTCTGATCTCAAGAGCAGAATTTGAGCAGGAGCCGCATATGCTTGCAGAAAGGCGAAACCCGAAGAATTATTTGAGCTCCCTAGAACAGCTGGCAACCGGGGGTATGCAAAATAGCTTCGGTATTGCTGCAGATTCTCCTTTCCATGCCCTTGACCACTACCACGTGTGCAATGCAGGCTTGCCTCCATGCATTGGGCATGATGTTTTTGAGGGAGTCATTCAATATGATTTGGCCCTATACATACGGTACTTTGTCAAGACAAAAGTTTGGTTCTCGTATGAGTATTTAAACAACAGAATCTCAGGCCTACGATATGCAGCCCGTGACATGACAAACAAACCAGCTAGAGTACCAAGCCAAGGCGACATGCCAGCAGCTAGCAGGACATGCCATCCAAAACTGCACACTTCTCAGACTATTTCCTCTCTATGTAGGAACCAAAATTTCAGATACCGCAGACCCAGTGTGGCAGCTGGTGCTTGTGTTGATGGAGATAGCCGATTTGTTAATGGCAAGAAAAGTAACGCCTGCTCAGATCGCATACATGAAGGTTCTGATCGAAGAGTATGTGATGTGCCGCAGTGAACTCTTTCCAGATGTCAGGCTTAGGCCGAAACATCGCTATATGCTGCACTATAGTGAGCTTACTCAGCAGTTTGGCCCACTTATTCATCTGTGGACCTTGCGCTTTGAGGCGAAACATCAGTATTTTAAAGAGTGTGTTCGCTGTGCTAAAAATTTCAAAAATTTCACCAGCACCTTAGCTGTGAAAAACCAGCTGTACCAAGCTTTCTTGGCTGGTCAAGACCTATTTCCCATTCGAAGTGAATTTACAGGCATTTGATATTCTGATCGAATGCATTTGGTGGAAACTTTTAGCCACATGCCAGTCCTTCAGGAGAGCACACTGTTAAGAAAGGCTACTATTGGGTTTTGCACCTACACCCTGGGCGATTATGTTCTCATAACAGGAACACGTTTTGAATTTATCTTTGGCAACGTTGTTTGCATTCTTAAGGAAGAGGGAGATGACATGCAACCGTTGCTTCAGCACATACCTGGGAAGTTCATCAGAGCCCTGTCTCTGTATTTATTAGAGCTGTCTACAGATACTGTAGTGCTGGTTCCTCCAAAAGACTTGATGGATTTATCATCATATCGTCCTTACGAGTGTGAAGGGAATTTAGTTATCAGGCTGGATTCCTCTTTCCCTGAAGCGCTATAACTCTGACGTCGTTCTTGAAGGATATTAGACATCAAATATTTGGTTGCATATTTTCTGTGCAGTGATGTTTAAGACATTAGTACAATCTTGTGCAGGATTGCTGCATGGTATTTGCCTACAACCACTCCAGTAATTTATAATTAAATTTCTCCTTTCATGCTGTTTTGATTTTGGTAACGTGAGGCAATCACTTTGACATCAAAGGTTAATATAGGTCATTTGAGGTACGAAAAACTGAATATAATAGCAGCATCATAGTCTTAAGTCGCAACGAAAAGCCACCCTACATGAAGACTCTGAATGGTAATGAATATAGGTGCTGTACTTTTATCATGGATTTTTTGTTTCATTTGACCTATACCTAGTTAAGACGCTGCAGTCATCATTTAGCTATTGAAAGTGAAACCACAACAGAGAAATGCAGTAATACATTACTTAGCGCTAGTGGGTGAATGTTTAAGTGGCGATTCATGTGTTTGAACACCTTACATGATTACAAAGAAAAAAACATGCAAAAACAATTTGTCTGTGTATATTTTCATTACAGACTGTTTGTTCCCTGGTATTTCATTCTGCGATGCTGCTTAATTCTTATCGGTTTCTCAGGTCAACACAGCCAGTCATGCCAAGCCACCTGTCGCAGGTGGATACAGATTTTCAAGCCTCTGTTCCCTATCTCTCCCCATTACACACCCCTGGATTCCTTTCTGCGGAAGTGGCCTTTTTCTTTTCAGTTTTGGAGGTCATCGAGTTAATCGTGAATGGGTCTTTTAACCCAACCTTGCGTTAAGAAAATAGCTTGTGCAATGGCGCTCTCCAGCCAACGACGGCCTTGCGTCATTAAAATATTTCAACACCATCAGCAATTAAAATGTAATCTATGGTTGCGGAAGGGTAGGCAGGTAGTTTCTTTACGCTAGGAACGTGAAAAGGGGAGGAGAAAGCGTAACGGTGCTTCGCAAAGTCTCATCAAGAGCACTTGTCTTTGTCTGGGCAAAGTATTCATCATTGGTGAGGTTTAAATAGGACCCTCAGTGTAAGAAGGAATGCAGAGGGTGAATTCTCTCACTAGGCCTTCCAACTCCCTACCACTTCACACCCTCCTTCCCCTCATCGGGTCTTCCTCCTTGGATTGAAGGCCCTATTTAAACTTGGACAATGATGAACACTTTGCCCAAACGAAGTCCTCTTGAAACATTGGCAAGCACCCTGAGACTTCAACCTCCCTTGTTCAATTTGTGAGTGTCAGGAAACCATCTGACTGCCCTCTCTCAACCACAGATTACAATTTGGTTGGTGACGATGATGAAGGATTTTATTGACGCGAGGACATCTTTGGACAAAGAGTGCCATAGCACAGGCTACTATCTTCAAACAAGGTTGGGTTAAAGATCTGTTTTTCGAGAATTTTATTTTATAGGTAAAACGACCGGGCCAGGGGAAAGTTTGTACGCACTGCATTACCAGTGGGTACCTGTGACACTGGGTATGAACCCCTATACCTCCCACATGCAAGCTGGAAGCTCATACCACTAGGCCTCTTCTGTGGTGACAGTTCATTTGGGACGTATTGGTTCTTTTGAAGTTGGATTTGTAATTAGGAACCGAATATACTGGTGTATTTCTTGTGCTGTAGTGTTGCGCGGCACATTTAATGAAGTTGTCATTTCTTGTGGGTGTGTTCAAACCATGTCCTTCAATTTTAACCAGTCATCATTAATTGCTACTATAGTGAACATGCTGATAAGATGACTGAAATTGCTTGTAAAGTGCCATTTAGACCAATTTTCTGACTGCATTCTTGAGGACAAGCTATAAAGAAAGCAATCTCCTGTCTTAGTATTTATGCACTTAAATGAAATCAGATGCATGAAAATGCTGTCCCATCAGAACATGACTTGGAGGAATCTCTCTCCAGTCTTTTGCCAAGTTGTGCGGGAAACTCTCTGCAAACAGCACATTCTTCCAAGCAGTGTGGTCTGACCTGAAATATCAGCAAGCTAGCTATTTTGCTAATATCCTCTTTACTGTTGCAAAAATTACAAAATGCCTTTTGTGAAAATATGGAGTGTCGACCATGGGATAAAAAAAGTGGCTTGCGTTAATACCTACCAAGACATCAAATAACAGGCATGGCAAAAAGATATTTGTACTTCGGAAAATGCAAAGGTAAGGCCTGTGCTGTGTGGTGAAATGCCTCCAGACATCATTATACATTTCTCATAATTTTGACTTGCTGAATGCACCGAATGCATGACATTATGCATTACATGATGTGATGAAATAATGTTCATGGTTAGGTAAATGACGGTGCGCTGCTAAACAGTTCTATGAACGAGAAAATATATCACAAACCTAACATTTTCTGCAAGCTTTGGATATGTTTTGAGAGAAAATCGTATGTGTATTTGAATTAGTTGCGATTCTGAGCATGATTGTGGTGTGTTGGTGTCACCCATTTAGCTTTCTCTTAAGTCTTACTGGTGCAGAGTGAATGGCGTGCAAGGTCATAAAAAGCTAGTGCTATTTCGCCATGTTTAGGTCTCAAACAGTAGGTACTGCTGAGTACAGGATGTGGTCTATGACTTGCTTTCCAGTGCAAAGCACCTGTACTGTTCCAGTGCAAAGCACCTCTTATAGCTCTACCTGCTAGGTTAGCGTGTGTTAACCCTTTGCAACTGGACAGGTGGATTTGTGCACAGAATTACTGAAGAATTTTGTGGTTTTCAATGCATATATTGCCTCCACAGGTCTTTCTTAAAGATGGTTCGGAGCTGGAAGAGGGCCTGTTTGAAGAATATCTCAGCGACCGTCCTGTGCAGGAAAGAATATTTATTGTGGGCGAAGCCTCGGCGCCTGCTAAACCTAATCTTCAAGGTGTGATGAAATTTATTAATTCTGCATGCCCTTCTTGTCTGCTGCATAACACATCTAGCAGTCTTGTCAAAATAACTGCATGCACAGTTACAATTGCTCGGTTAATATTAACACTACTGTTTACTGCCGCTTATAGAGTATAGCTTCCCTTTGTTGTAATTTTCCATCCTTGCCTCCTCTAAGTAGAATATATAGCGAGCTATACTGACATGTTAAACACTACCTTTATCTATACATGTGGCCTTGCATTATTCTTTGCACGACAGAATGCCATACGCACAAAATAATTGTGCACATACTGAGAACTGTGCAGAAACAGTTATACGAAAGCTTTTCTGGCGACTTCCAATGAAATAAGAAGGTAAAATATAGTCTTGTGGTAGCAACTTAATCTCATTTTAATGATTACCTCATGCTAGTTTCATAATATAACACTGCATTTTCACGTTGTAGTGCCCCTGCAAGGTTCTAACTGCAGATCATTCCAAGCAGCACAGCTTCTTGTTTTTTTTAATATATATTTAAGGAACATGAAACATTAAAACAAAAGAACGAAACTAAAGCTTGTGTTTCTTTAACCTCTTATAGAGCAACGTGGAGCAGGAGGCACTGAAGGACTCTCAAAGGCTCAACAGGAGAGCTGCATATTTGTATTGGATACAAAATGTCTGCCAGAGAACGTACAAGAACGCCTCGAATGCGACACAATGCCCATTCCACCAAGTGAAAGGAGGGAACTCGTGCGGCATGTTGTCGATCAGATGAGGCGCCGGACATCTCGTCCCAAAAGAAAATTTATAAAGACAGTGGCTGAGGACCTTATAAACAAATTCCCGGGCTCCCTTAAGGACACTGCTCTTGATGGCAAGGTGCTTGGGAGGGGATATGACTCCCTGTTTCAACAAATGGAGAGTCGGGTGGAAAATCTTCACCGTGGGCAGTGTAGCTCAGCACCCGAGGACTTTGGCCGTAAAAGGAAAAGGAACTGTAATTAAGAATGCCAGAACTGGCAGCCTCTTCTCAATGCAGAGGCGGCCAGTACCCTCGAAGAGAAAGTGTCGTTTGTAAAAAAGGAGGGGTAGAAAACATTAAGAGAGATATGTACCATTGGCAATGACTCTCATGAGTGAAACGTATGCACTGCAAAGGCACTTTATCAACAGCGACAACCCGGTGCATACAACATCAGAAGTGAAAGAGCAATGGCCTCTGCTGCTTCACAGGCCTTTCTTCCACAGGCACTGCGACAATCTCTTAGGGAAAGCTGTGCAGGTAAGGAACTTCAAGCAATAATAATAGTTTTACATTCAGTTTAGCTTTGCAGTCATGGCTGGACACGATATTGCTAAATATAACTTAGGCTTTCAGATTTCATATCTTTGTGAGCTTTTCAGTGCATCTTGGCTATTTTTAATGAGGGAGTATTTATTAGCATCCATCCAAGTGCAGCCATGCAGCTTACACAGAAACTTCATACTTAAAAGCTCATCCTTGTCCAGAGTTCGAACTCTCGACCACCGCCTGACTGGGGCAGTCTCCCCACTTAGCTAACCTGGACGACTTGCATGCGAATGACTGTGCTTGGGTGGATGATAATAAATAATCACTCCCTTATTACAAATGTACTTAAACTTGGGCGATTCTTTGTGGCCTATGTGAAGCGTCCTCTTTCTAAAAAGAGGAAGCGAAAGCAATTTTTGTACAGACGTTGAAATGTCTCTAAAATAGTAGAAACTCTCTAGATTCTCGTGTAGTCAGGTTCATGCACTCGTATGATGGTACTGCTGTGTGAAAACTGCAGCATCAAAAGTGTGATAAATATTGGGGGTATGGGTTGAGTGTGTTAGTGCATATGCTTCTACGCACTTGACAGTGGGCAGTTATTGCTGTTACTTTCCGGTGTTACTGTTATCCTGTTATCCGGTGTTACTGTTTCCGGTGTTACTGTATGCTGTTACTTTCCGGTGACGTCGAACTAAACCCCGGTCCTGGCTCAAATAACGACCCCTTATCCGTTGACACTCGCATGCAACAGCTAGCATAAAGTTTTGAAGCAATCCGCTCCGTAGTTGATCACCTCAAGGTCACTCTAACCATGCACGAAAAACAAATAGCCTCTTTAAGTGACCGTCTAGAGAAACTTGAATCATCAGACCATCATCCGAACCCTGGCAAACCCTCAAACGAAACAGACAAAATACACCGCGAAATCGCTGTCTTGAAAGCTGCTAACATTGACACCAAGAACCGAATGCGCCGCAACAACTTGCTTTTTTTAGGCCTCGATGACACAAACAACGAATCATGGGCAGAATCGGAGAAAAAAATTGTGACCCTTTGTGCTGATCACCTCGATCTTCATCTCGACAGCAACAGCATTGAACGTGCTCACCGAATAGGAAGTCACTCCGATGACAAGAAACGCCCTATCGTTGTAAAATTCGCACAGTTCAAAACCAAAGAGACCATACTGTCCTGCGGGCGAAAACTTAAGGGGACAAACTACGCAATCAGAGAAGACTTTGAATTTCCTACTCGCCAAGCACGTTCAAAGCTACTTCAGTTCATCCGACCACAAAAGTGCGCGTTTAAACTTGCTTTTGATAAGCTTTATGTTGGCAATAGATGCTATTTTTATGACCCTGCCACTGCTAGCGTATTGGAAACCCCTAACTCAGCAGCTAGCGCGCGACGTAACATATGACCACCCACCGAGAGCGCTTCAGGAACCACGACATGACCCACTAAAAAACAGGTACTATCATCCGTCCCAATCCGACGTCCTTCGCTATGCCTTGATCTTAATATTGCATTCACGAATATCCGGAGCGTCATCCCAAAACGTGACGCACTTGAGAGCTCCATTGCTGATATCGACGCTGATACTGTGCTCCTAACGGAAACCTGGCTGAAAGAGGATATCAAAGAAAGTGAAATCTTTTCCCTTAATCTTCACTACACAATATACCGGCACGATAGGAAAAACAGAAAAGGTGGTGGCGTCCTCATAGCTATTAAGAACATATTATCATCGTCTCACATCAGCACTGACGACACTCTCGAACTCATGTGGGTATGCTTGAACGATAAGACAAGGAAAATTATTCTCGGCATTTGCTACAGGCCACCGGATAGCGACTCATCCTTCTGTGACACGCTTGGCCGTGCCTTAAACAACATCAAAAATAAATTTCCCAACTCCCCTATCTTTTTATTTGGGGATTTCAACTTCCCGAACATTAGCTGGCCCTTACTCTCAGTGCTCAGTAGGTCATCTTCTAACGATTCAAAACAATTCCTTGATTTAACACTTGACCTCAACCTACACCAAGTCATTACATGCCCAACAAGAGAAAACAACATTCTTGACCTACTCCTGACAACTTCCCCCGACAACGTAAAAGGTATAACCGTTCTACCAGGCATTAGCGATCACAATCTACTTCACATCCGCCTTTCTTTACCCATTATAAAACGGTCCTCATCAAAAAAAGTAATCATCGACTACAAAAGAGCTAATTTCGATGCCATCAATCGTGCTTTATCTGAATTTTACAGCTCTTTCCAGACTACTTATCAAACTCGCTCGGTTAATACCAACTGGGAACTTTTTAAGACCACTGTCCTTTCGTTGAAAAATGAGCACATTCCGTCGTTTTGCGTAAAATACGATTCTAACAACGAATGGTTTAACAGAGAACTGAAAAGGCTTGTTAATAGGAAAAAACGGCTTTATAGAACTGCTAACTTGCATAACCGGCCCGCAGCGTGGGAACGGTACCACCAATGCGTGAATGAATATAAGGAAAAATTAGCCTCCGCCAAAAAGAAGTTTTTTTCTACCGATCTACATTCTATCCTCAAATCCAACCCGAATAAATTCTGGCGCATTCTTTCCCCTAAATTACGAACGAACCGAATTGAACTTTTAGACGCTGATCGTGATCCAATAGACAGTAAAGAGTGCGCAACAATTCTAAATAAATATTTTTGTTCAGTCTTCTCCCCTGCTGCTTGCAGTCCAAATATTTCCCCTCCCACCTCAACAATGCCCATGCCTCAAATCTCAGTCACCACGACAGGAATAGAAAATCTAATCAGTTCTCTTAAGACTTCTTCATCATCTGGCTGTGACCACATAAACAGTAAACTCCTGAAAAACACTAGTCTAGTCTCAAGCCAGATACTGCACCTAATATTTACACAATCATTAGAATCCGGAGAAATCCCGACGACTGGAAGATAGCCGAAATCATACCAATCTTTAAGAAAGGTGACCGCACAAATCCTTCTAACTATCGCCGTATTTCTTTAACGAGCATTCCTTCGAAATTACTTGAACATGTTATAGCGTCCAATCTAATGAACCATCTGGATTCAGTTAACTTCTTTTATCCTCACCAACACGGTTTCCGTAAACACTACTCCTGTGAAACGCAATTGGCTGAATTCACACATCACATACTTCGCTTAATGGACGACAACTTTCAAATCGACGCCATCTTTTTCGATTTTTCAAAGGCCTTCGACCGTGTTCCGCACTCACACCTGCTCACAAAACTTTCTTCCCTAGGCATTCCTGACAATCTTATCTCCTGGATTGAGACATTTCTTAACGGACGCATGCAGTTTACCTCAAGCAATGGTTACCCCTCACCCCTCACTAATGTTACATCAGGCGTCCCCCAGGGCGCAGGCTTATCACCATTGCTATTCCTAATTTACATAAACGATCTTCCAGTTAACATAAACACCAAGCTACGACTATTTGCAGACGACTGTGTCATATACAGCCCCATTCGTCATCCCACTGACAGTCACCTCCTGCAAAAAGACATTGATGCAATAGCTACATGGTGCAACCGATGGCTCATGCCCTTAAACCTTGAAAAATGTCAACTCTTGTCATTCTCTCGCAAGCGCACTGTAATCCAGCACACTTACAGCATTAACACGGTTCCGATTGCTCCAACAACATCCTACAAGTACCTTGGCTTGCATCTGACATCGACACTATCTTGGGTAACTCACGTCCAAACGATATGTTCCGATGCCTCTCGTGTCCTAGGTTATCTCCGGCGAAACCTGAAATCAGCATCTCTAGACGTTAAAAAACTGGCTTATCAAACATTCGTCCGCCCCAAACTTGAATTCGCATCATCTATCTGGCATCCATCCCAAGCATACCTTTCCGCCGAAATCGAGGCCATCCAAAATCGCGCCGTCAGGTTTATCTCCTCTGAATATTCCAAAGAAGTTAGTATCACTGCACTCAAACGCTCTCTTTCCCTCCCATCACTTGAATCACGCCGCATAATTTCACGTCTTTGCCTGCTTCATAACTTCTTCCATCATCCAGCTTCAAGACACCCACTTCTAAAATCCCCGATAAGAACTTCAAGTCGCCTCAGCCATAGCCACCCCATAGCCGGTGTCAAGACCCGTACATTAGCAATGAATAGTTCATTTTTTCCCAATGCAATAACACTCTGGAATGCCCTACCTAACGACATAGTTTTATGCAACGATTCAAAATCTTTTCGTACAGAACTGGCCCGTCATCTTCAGAATAAGTGAATTCCTTGTCATTTTTTAACACGTGTTGATCACTGACTTTCATCTGTGCTCGCTGCCGCAAGCGAATTTTTTTTCTTTTGTATGCTTTCACTGCACATGTAAACCCTTTATCTTTTTTCTTTATTTTTTTTCTCTTTAGCTTTTTAAGTTTGTTGTGTGTGTTCATTGTGCGTGTGTTTTTTATGCTTCTTTTATATGAATTGTAGCCCCCTCCTTATGTAATGCCCTTGGGCCTTTAAGGATGAAATAAATGAAATGAAATGGTCGCGCTGAATTCTGTACACTGTGCCGTGCATGAGCTGTTTTCCGAAATGCAGAACTTGTGTATTTCACACAAAATTTCAGGCCAATGTTGCCACTTATGTACCACTGCTGAGGAAGAGCCTTAAAGACACATCTTCAAAGGATGTCATGTATCAGCTTTGTGAGGAACAGCATGCCAATAAGAAAAATGAAGAAGCTTGCCAGGAAATCTTATTGCCCTTGCTCTCAGCTTACTTCAAGGACCGCCCAAGCGCCCTATACCATGTTTTTGAGGTGAGTAATACGTATTTCATGAAATACGCTTGTATGGAACGTCCATTTGGGCTAGTTTTTGTGTTGGCACCCCATCCTACCACAGGCTCTTTCCTGGCCTCAAGCCCACTGAGCAAATGGTTTCTCGAAAGTGTGTGTGTTGTTAAAGCCTTTTCTTATTATTTAAAACATTTCAGGATTTTGTGTTGTGTATTGATTGTACTGTATTTGTATTTGTTTTCTAATACTTTTGGCACCAGTAAATAATGCAATGAGTACCAGGAGCATCGCTTGCCCGATGGATCCCTTACTATTTTTTTAAGGGATCCATCAAACACTACATAATAAAAAGGAATAGTTCTTAGAGCTTGAACTGTGTATATGACTGTGGTGTGTTGGTGTCACCCATTTAGCTTTCTCTTAAGTCTTACTGGTGCAGAATGAATGGTGTGCAAGGTCATAAAAATGTGTCCTGATCTGGGAAAAAGACTCATTCAGGGAAACTGAGAACAAATAAAAGTTGGCCTACATGAATAGCCTACCACAATCTAACAAACCAGGTACTTTAACTCAGAAAATAACCTAAAAAAATACCGAAATATAATACACAGCATCTACATAGACAAAAAGAGCCATGCAATTGATTATTACTAAAAACAAAAATGTGATGAAGTTACTTTCAGTGCACCTTTAAAAGGTTTCCATCTATGTAGAGGTGATACATCTCCATATTTTAGCAACTTTTCTTATTAGTAAAACGATTCATATAAACTTCCTCATTAATGTATTGGGCTCAGTATCATGGGCATCAATATTGAGCCCTGCTTGTCTTTATCAAGGAAACTATATTTTGCAGAAATTGTGAATTTGCAGCAAAAAAGCTGTTATCGTCTGTTGCTGATCTGTTGCCAATAAAATAGATGACCGGAAATTTTGTGAATTTGATTACTTACTATGCAAGTAG
The DNA here is from genome assembly GCF_055824585.1 of Amblyomma mixtum. Classification (NCBI taxonomy): domain Eukaryota; kingdom Metazoa; phylum Arthropoda; class Arachnida; order Ixodida; family Ixodidae; genus Amblyomma; species Amblyomma mixtum. The sequence goes on along the minus strand of NC_143014.1, from coordinate 329,679,858 downwards.
CTTGTACTGTCAGCTGAAGTGAACAATATTTCCCTCCCTTTCAAGGAAGGCACAAGTATTGCATCAAAGGTCCCCGAGCTACCATCAACGCCTCTTGTTGTCGTGTGGAGGCCAGTGTTGAGGTCGCCCAGGAGGCGACCACGGCCACGTTTATTTGAGGCTGCCTGAGAAGAGGTAGCGACAGAGCAGCGGCGGCAGCGTCCGGCGAGGCCGAAGTCCAGAGCGTTCTCTTCTGCGCGAGCCGGCGTTCTCCTGCGCGTGCCCACCGCTTCGTCGTCTTCCGCGTGCCGAAGCGGTGGCGCTACAGTTGCACTTGGTAAGCTAACCTCTTTTCCATACTGCTGGCTGTTAAGTTGCTTCCCAATAACGAATTTGAGAAAATGTATTACTCCACCATGTGTCATTCTTCCTTCTCAAAGCTCCCATGAGTGTTTGGACGAAAACAAACTGGAGTACAAAAGAAAGTGGTAGTGATGAAAATTGCCATCAAAGCTGTGGGGTGCTCTGTACTCGGGTCCTCTGGTTATAATTTTCACCGCGTGTGAACTGCTTTTTAGGCGCAGATAAAGTAAGGGCGATTCGCCCTACCAGCAGAGTATCAGACCGCCAAAGTCTTGCTTCTCGAAACTATGACACTTGTAGAACAAACTGTACTTTTTGGGCGCAGACTTAGCCTGTGTGAACAGGCACACTAGCTTAGGCAGCGTTCCCTGCTATTTATGAACTAAGTATAGTACATATGGTTGTACAGGTGCCCTCTTTGCATCCCAATGGGGAGCCCTTTCTTTTCTGATACTTAACCTTTATGCAACCTAATATATCCAGATCAGGGATCTTGTGAAGATTCTAAGCTAGCACCAGTTGCTGATGTTTACAAATGTGGTCATATTTAGAGCGACATACATTGGTTCTTAATTGTTTGGATTATAATTGTGCCCTCTCTTATTTATTATAGATATTCAGTCACTCACTCACTCATTAAAATAGTTTGAAGCACATATTTAAATTGCTTATAGTTCACCAGTCAAGCTTGCTTAGTTCAGCAAACATCGAGTTGTACGTAACTGATAACTTGTAATTAATTTTTGTGCGATTTTGTAATTAAATCATTGCTTTAAGATGGTAATGTTTTGGTAACTCAGATGTTTTTTTATTTTGCAAAAAAGGCTAGCAGACCAAAGTTTCTGTGACGATGTGAAGGTACGCATGACTACCCGACGTGTTGCGCTTTCCGTGGTATTCGTCCCTAGTCTAGTTGGCACCAATCCTTCTCGCAATATGTTGTGCCTAGCTAATTCTGCTTTTTCATTGGTATGGACGATGAGAAGGAATACTTACGAGATAGGCGCTGACTACCAATTGATTCATTTAGCTTCAAAGGGACACATTTTTAAGCACAGCCATCACCCATACACATGTCGCACGATCAAGCAATAAACCTGTACTTCTCCATGCAGTCAATGCTTTCTAACAGCACACGCAACTGTTTTGCACAGCAAAAAAACAACAAAAAAATCTATATAAAACCGGCTTATAATCTGTAATATGGATCTTTCGGCCAGGGTGCATCAAAAAAGAAAAAAGAGTTCAAAAAGGAACCAGTGTAAACAGTAAAACCATTCACACGAAAGCAGTGTGAGAAAAGAAAAAAAACGATCCCATTTAAACGGTAATGAAAAATCAAATCGCAGAAGACTGCAGGAATCGCCTTCCACAAAATAAGAAACAGCCTACACGTGTCCAAGCAGAAATCTCGGCTCTTTATCAAGGAGTGAAACCAAGGGTGTGCTGAAATTTCAACCACCGTAGGTGGTTGAAATTTCCAGAGCCCTTCACTATGGCGTCCCGCATAGCCCGGGTCGCTTCGGGACGTTAAACCCCCGTAAACCAAACCAAACACTTCTCTCCCGCTTTAGAAATATAAAACGCTTGGATAAGCTCGCTGCAGTTTGTCTTTGGGGTATGCGAGGAATTTGGTTTTGTTGAAGAGTGGTTTACAACCACAGTTCTTACAATGGTATGCCAAGAAACCTGGGTTTATTTTTTATGTTTAAGTTGCGTTCTTAGGCCCTGTATTTATAGTGTCTTCCTGTTTGTCCATGGTAAAGTCTAATGCAGGTGAGGTGATCTTGTAGATAAGTTTAGTTTGCTCCTGCATTTTGTGCACATGGTGGCTTGTTTCTCAGGGCATGATTCATGCTTTCGATTACCAAGCATTGCACTGACCTTGCCAAGCTTGTACTAGGGAGAGTACTATTTAGACGAGCCACTTAGTCATCGAAGCTTTGAAGATGGTGAAAAGTAACGCAGTAGTAAGCGATTACTGTTCTGTATTTATTCAGTTACTTCTCTTGGACGGCAATTGACCATTGCAGTTACATTTCAGATGTAGTTATTGTAATTATAATTGTTTGCTTATTTTCTGTAACATGTGCAAGACTGGCCAGCACTGATATATTAGAAACCAACAAAATGTGGAGGCATATGATGAAAATTGATTAGGAAGCTTTCTTTTGATGAAAAATAGTAAATAGTGGTGAACTTTAGATGCAGTAATAAATATCACTGATTACAGATCTTCACATGGCGTACAGTGTTATGCAATTACTTCATGAAGTCAAGTGAAGGAAACAGCACAGAAGACAAGGACGTGGGATGACAACACAGGCGCTGATTGTTGTCACATCAGTGCTGCCTGTGTTGTCGTGTCACGTCCTTGTCTTTTGTGCTTTTTCCTTCACTTTGTTTCATGCTCTAACAGGCCTCCCAAAAAGCCCTGTTGGTATTGATAATTCATGAACATTCTTTCATTACGTATTTAAAATTGTATACTTTTCAATTTTTTTTACAGGAAGCATTCACGACAAGCAGTGTTGCGTGTATTGTGAGCAAGAGGTGCTGATTGCTTCGCCCACTGACTTCTGCGAGGCTATTTGCTTGATGTTTTTGGCATACTACGTGTTCAACGTTGAGTATGCTAATGGTGCTGCAACAACGCTGGAATTTCTTCAGAGGTGAGCTCTCTCTGCAGCCAGCTTTGTCTAGGGTCTCTTTTCCCTTTTTGCTACCAGGGTTATATATGTGGTTTTGTTTTATTAACAATGGTATACTTCCCAATTAAGCTACGTCGACAAAACTCGACTGCACGATTGCTAGGAATGTGGTGTGCTGTTCTGTAGGAAGTTGTATTTCACAAATTCAGTTGTACTCAACCATAACAGGGCAGTTCACTTTTCATAAAGCCTTGAAACATCTTCCAGGTGGCATTTACAGTGGATGGCGTCTGATAGAGTAATGCTCAATCTGTATTTTTGTTTAGTCATGTCTGTCTCGCCAAGAGGACACAAAAGTAGGTTTACAAATGGGTGGAATAAAAACAAATAATTGAAACAATTCATATTTAACTAATGGTAAGCTGCATTGGCAGTACACTAACCTGAGGTGTGTAATGTGGGAAAGCCTTGAAAAGTGCTCTTGTAATGAACGTTGCTTTGTTATTTGCAGGCAGATCTTTGAATTGAATCCCAGTAGGGGAAGCAAGTGGAGAGGAGGCCAGAAGTCGCGGACAACTGTTCATGCAAAAGTGATGAAGCTGGAGCAGAAGTTGCGGACTACTGCCCATGTTGAGTGAGTGCACCACTTTGCAATGCAGTGTTTCTTTTTGCTTCCATCTGTTATGGCCAACTTCATGTAGCAGCGTCCACATTGTGGAAAATGCAGTATGCTTCTGGCAGTAAATTTTGCAGCTAAGTTCTAATTTGATGGTTTACTGTGATTTGAACTGTTAGAATGCGAAGGTATTCACTGAAGTTTCTAGCAGAATTATTCTGTGCTTCCTGTTTTTTCGTCCTGTCACTACATCTTTCTTGACGTTGTTTCGGTTTGGGGTTCATAAACCGAAAGATTGGTGACCTAGAGATAAGTCATGTGAGGCATAAAAAACTTTCAGTATAACTGCTGGTATGTGGTTTGTTGTACTTATAGCTCTTGAAGCGGGCTAATTTAAGTTATGTAGTGGGCTAAAAGTGGATCAGCATTTATATTAGTTTTTTCGTGATTCGCATGCCCCAACCACACGTCACAGCCATCCTTCGGTTAATGAAAACCGAAACATCATGATAGAAGAAATTCAGCTGTAAATTATTGAACAGTTGTAGACGAATACCACATAGGGATCCATGTATTCTAATGTGTAATTCATTGTTCGCAATTGCAATTGCGATTAGCTTGTGCCGCAAGTCAGCAGCAAAACTGGCTGGCTGCACTGTGCACAAGAACGTACAGCCGCCCTGATTTCTAATCATATAGCGATTTCTAATCATATAGCGACTGCTGGTCAGCGCCTTATAACGACGATAAGCGTGTAACAAGGCGAGAGTTCGCGCACGCGCACGAAGGCAGAGCGTCGTCTGCTACGCTGTTCCGAACACGAGGACACACGCCCTGCCACAATATCAGTTCGCAATATCCCGCCAAGTCGTAGAGCGCATGCGCATGATTGATATGTGAGACTGCATGAGACGTGATTTCATTCTTTTTTTTTGCCTATTACGGGAGGCCAGCCTGACGATGCAAAGTTATAAGAAGAAATAAAAGAAAACAAATATAGCAGCACATCCAAACCATTGCCTGGATCGCGATAAACGGGGTTCCAAGCAGCTTCTTATCAGCCTTGCAGTGTCTCGACAGTATAAAAAGGCGCGTCTCATGCAGTCTCACATATTACTCATGCGCATGCCCTCTCCGGCTTGGCGGGATCTTGAGAACTGATATTGTGGCAGGGCGTGTGTTCTCGTGCTCGGAACAGCGTAGCAGACGAAACTCTGCTTTCGTGCGCGTGCGCGAACTCTCGCCTTGTTGCACGCTTATCGCCGTTATAAGGCGCTGACCAGCAGTTCGGTAAACGCTCGGGCTATATTATTAAAACTCATGGCGGCTGTACAAGTCTTGCAGCTTTTCATAGATAACTGTGCCAATCATGCAGGACACAGCGTGAATATACAGTGCATGATTACCAAAACCAAATCCCAAAACTAAAAGTAGCAAATACTAAAATAGCAAATACCAAAACTGGCATTCCCACTAGCTGTAGTTTCACAGGCGGTGTTTCAGCAGACAGGGAAAACGTCTTAGCTACCTCACATATTTGTGAGAGAATGGTCAAGCCAATACTGTCATGCGCTCACAGAATGGCTGACCCAGCAGGAATATTTTGCAGTTACAACTGCAAAATATACGATGCATAGTGCTGTTTCAATTGCATGTGACCTGTAATCTAGGTTCGCAACAATGTGATGTGAAACGATTTGGCTATATTCATTGTAATACGTGACTTTCAGTGCTTGCGATGACAAATTCAGATAGCTAAGTGAACAGACATGTCGCAGATTACTCCTCTCTAAAATCTCCTCTCTGGCGGTCTTTACACTTCATACCAAACTACTTATGAGCGATTAAATTGCACTGCACTTGGGCTCAGTCCCGGTTCAATCCTAGCTGTGGCGATTAAATTTCGATGGAGGCAAATGCTCTGAAAGGCCCATGTGCTGTGCGATGTCAGCACACCCGAGGAGGTCCAAATTATCCGAAGCCCTCTGCTACGCTATCCCTCATAGCCTGAATCGCTTTGGGGCGTTAAAGGCCTGAAACCAAACTTAGCACTGCGCCAGTCGTTAGCGCCCCTTGCAGGTACGCTGCGTGAATACCTGCTATAATTAGATGATTATGAGAAAATTCTTTATAAACGGACGGTTTTACTTTAATATGTTTGAAATATTTGATAAACCAAAATTTTCCATATGTTTTCTTCTTTCAATCACTGCATTAGTATACGTGGATCACCCTACGACTGTTTCTTGACCCTGTTTCGGTTCTAATTTCATTAGCCGAATGATGGCTGTGAGATGTTATTGTTGTACAGGCCACGTGAGGCATGAAAAACATGGAGAGCATATTGCAACCGCGGAAAACGACGCAGGACGAAGAGAGGAAAGCACAGGACAAGACGCGTCTTCGTCCTGCGTCGGTTTGCGCGGTTGCAATATGCTCTCCATTATCAACCACCAACTAGCCCGCCTTCACTTGTTGCATGAAAAACATGGCTGGTTGATTGGTTTATGGGGTTTAACGTCCCAAAGCGACTCAGGCTGTGAGAGACGCCGTAGTGAAGGGCTTCGGAAATTTCGACCACGTGGGGTTCTTTAACGTGCACTGACATCGCACAGTACACGAGCCTCTAGAATTTCTCCTCCAAAGAAATTCAACCGCCGCGGCCGGGATCAAACCCGCGTCTTTCGTGTCAGCAGCCGAGCACCATAACCACTGAGCCACCGCGGTGGCGAAAAACATGGCATTGTATATTGTTTGTTGTCATTCAAGCTCTTGAGACAGGCTGGCGTAAGTATTTTAGCGAGTGAAAACTACAAATTGGCCATGCTATTGCACTTTTTTTTGTGCTTGACATCACTACACAGCCATCGTTTGGCAGGTTTGCTCCCATAGTGAGCTAAGCAACACAAGGGTAAAAATAATCATGTGGAGCTGAAGTGAAGGTAGGAGTGCTATAGAAGAACGTCTAAGGAGAGTTTCTATGCACGGAGAGGAGCCACTTTTTATGATTTCGGAGTGTCATCCAGCAGGGAGTTGATTACTGTGATGGGCTCTCAGCTATACGTGATAAGGTATATAGGGCCAGTTGGATAACCAAGCTGTCATGGTAGCTTTCAGCTTGTAAAGTGTGATACAGCTGAAAAGCAAGCATAGATATGACCAAGGCATTAAAACATGCAACTGATGCATGTGTTACTGTCGTTTTTTTTTACTAATCAGCTTTGTTCATTGCTTTTCAGATGAAGCTTCTACAAGCACCATGCCACAAGGATCAATCATCAAGCATCATGAAATTAGGAATTTAGGCTATAATAAAAAGCTGGAAGCCATCCATGTACTGTATGTTATTTTCGACCCTTTTGCATGTAAGGTTTCATTGCCCATTACATGCTTACAACACAAATGTTATTTTGAGTGTCACACGGATGATTCCATAACTCAGGTCGCAGCGTCCATGCTACGTATTTGCTGCTGCATCAAAAAATACGTAATTTCTTTACGGACTCTCCATATTCAAAATCTGCATTGCGGTTGGTATTTGTATCCAACAATACGTAGTTTAGTATACGGAATCTGTTTTCAAAGTTCATATTAATGTTGCCATCCGTACTCTACAATGCGTAATTTAAATTATGGAATCCGTTTGCCGAATTTTGGTTACGTACTATGTCAGTAACTGAAATTTGTAGTTTCTGCTTTATACACTGTCTGTTAATAGCTTACGGAAAGTGGTCGGCAACGCATTTCCTCCAGGTTTCTACGTAAACGAGAGCAATATTTCTTACAGTGTACGTATTACGATGCATTCGGCTTTAGACATGTTCAGTTGGTGTTGGTGCGCGCCTACATTGGGTTTATCGAATACGGAGCAAAAGCGGCGTGGCTCCAATCACATCATGAAGCATGGCTTTTGTGTCGCGCCGACGCAGCCACGTCACAAATTATTTACTGTGATGCAAGTGCTCCTTCTCTGTGGCTTCAAAGCGAATCTTCCGAAATATGACATTTTTGACCACTGCACAATGGCTACCACGCAAAGTAGGTCAAGCGAATTTTATGCAGCCAAATATTTTGTCTCGTGTAGCTCCTCGCCGGCTGGCAGTGCCGGGTTTCTTTTCAGTCTACTTGATGGGGAAGGGGTGCAACACAGTCAACATGCGGTAACCCATGAACAACAAAAAACCATGTGGCATAAGAGGTGGAAAGCGGCAAACTTCACAGCATGTCACTGCAGTTGGTTCATTTAGAGGCTTGAGAGCAGTTCTGCCAAGCCCGCAAGGCTGCGTACGCCAGCATCAGTCCGACGCCGGGGTGCTTTTAGGCATTTGGTTTCGAGCTTAAGTGCGTTGCTATTAATGCATGTTTTCAGTCATGAGTGTCTTTAGCACAACATTGTACCCTCAAAATGTCTGACTGCTTCAAATGTGCTTACCATCTAAAAACAACTTTTTATCTGAGTCCCGACATGGTTTTCGCCGTGAGTTAACTACGACACAGTTATTACACACAATCAACGATTTCATCTCAAGTCTTCTATACAGCAGGACAAATTGAGGCCATTTTTCTGGATTTTGAAAAAAGCATTCGACCGAGTTCTCTACTGTAAACTTTTGCTTAAACTTAAGCACATCTTTAAAAAATAAACAAATTATGCAATGAGTTGATTCATACTTATCACACCAGCAGCAGCAGGTGCAGATCTGTGGTTCTAGTTCGTCGATCACTCCAGTGCCTTCTGGAGTGCCGCAGGGCTCATTCCTCGGGCCGCTTCTTTTTCTTATGTATTTAAATGACCTCAAGTTCGATTCTCCTGTGCAGGCTCGTTTCTTTTTGCAGACGACTGCGTAATTTATCACACAATTCTCTCCGAAAGTGACCAGCTAATTATAGATAACTTTTAGGTGCTGTTAGTAATGGGCGTAACAACTGGAAAATGTCTCTAAATGTTAGTAAGTGCAAAGAAATGACCATAACCAAGAAAAAAATTCCATTGCTGTACTCTTACAAAATTAACAGCGTCTCTCTTAAACGGGTCGATGAATTTGAGTACCTCGGTGTAACGATCAGTTCGAATCTCAGTTCGAGCCCGCACATTAATAACATAACCTCAGTGGTGTGTAAAAGTCTGTGGCTCATAAGATACCGGCTAAAGCAAGCTTCCACTAAAGCAAAGCTTGTGGCGTATACTTTCCTAGTGCGTCCACTACTCGAATATGCTGGCGTAGTATGGGACCCGCATACGAAAACGGATGCCAAAAATATAGAGCGTGTCCAAAGAAGAGCACCACGGTTCATTTTCAACGCCTACGGAAGACACGTATCGATATCTGATCTGAGCTGTTCCGGTTTGCCCACCTTGGAATCTCGTCGCAAAATTCATCGCGTGGAAATGTTTTTCGACATCGTCAATACTCACACCAGAATAGAATGTCACACTTATATGCAGTATAACAGAACTCGGCACCAACACGATAATACAATTGTACTGCCCAAATGCAGAACCACTGCGTACAAGCTGTCGTTCTTCCCAAGAACGATAGCCGATTGCAAATGCGTTACCTCGCCAAGTGGTCACCTTAACGTCAGCCGAAGCATTTTTATCTGCAATCAACCTCAGCCGGTCAAGTTAGGGTATTTGGTTCGATTCTGTAGTGTTGCCCTTGTCGCGTTTTGTTTTATATTTTAATGTAAAGTGTTTGTCACGCGTCTATTATTTAGGTGTTCCGCAGAAAGTTTGCTGTCTGCCTGCAGGCCTTCTTTTTCCTTTTTTTTCGTTGTTTGCTAATGGCAAAGCACTGTGCAATTGCATCCTCACTCCTGCCTTGGCCACCAAAAGGCGGCTGGCAGTATTGAATAAACAGAAATAAAAAAATAAATAAAAAAACACATAATCGCCGCATGTAACGACTTGTGTGTCAGTTCCACTTCGATGTTTTCGCTAGAAAAAGAGCGTAAGTTCCTCGGTATCTGATAGCTGAAACGGTAGCGCTTTCATGCAGTTTTCGCCTTTCGCGTGTGCTGATTATGAGTTTCGGTCACTCCAGGGGTTTAGGTTCTTTGCCTTAATTCTTGTGTTATGTATACATATTTTTTTTCCTCTGGGTTTAGTCCGCATGTCTATTGTACAGCTACGTCACGTTTTTATTTGGGTTTTCATGTTGTTGAGACGTGCTGAAGTTCCTGGCGCATGCTCACCGAGTCAGAGGTTTGGTTTATTGGATTTTAACGTCTCAAAGTGACTCAGGCTATGAGAGACGCCGCAGTGAAGGGCTCCGGAAATTTCGACCACCTGCGGTTCTTTAACGTGCACTGACATCGCACAGTACACGGGCCTATAGAATTTCGCCTTCATAGAAATTCAGCCGCCGCGGCCGGGATCGAACCCGCGTCTTTCGGGTCAGCAGCCGAGCGCCGTAACCACTGAGCTACCGCGTCGGGGCACGAGTGAGAGGTGTTTCTTCGACCACGGATCAGTTGGTAGCGCGCTCCTGTCCTGTCCGTTCTCCCCGTGTTTTTTCGTACTTTTCTGTGCGCCATTTTTAGATGGATCGTTAACAACAAGCCCAATTTCTGCTTTACTAACCTCAAATGTACTTTGTTGTCTGCTGGTGCTACGTTAATTTAGTCGAATTTCATCACATCCACGCTTATTCTTGCGCTTGCCGACTGCAAGTTAAGCATACGATGGAAAATATCCCTCAGAGATTCCCTTTAATCAATGGCGTCAACCTGTTATGATGTGGGTGTGGTCAACCACCTCGCTACTGCTAGCACAGCGTCGCACGTACAAACTGAGTTGAAGCGAACTCACGACAATATAGGTCAACGGCATTTGTTGTTGGGCCTACTTTATGAGGCATCTGCCGCTGCATTCTTAACTTGTAAACTACCAGTACAAGCTTGGTCACCGTGCCTTTTATGGCGGGTTCGCACTTGTCCAAAAATCCGGCAAGCGAAGTAGATTCGCTCTCCGAGAAAACTACCGAAGGGAAAAAACTTCCACGGGCCGTCGCTGGCCTGTGCAATGCAACCAGTCAGGCCGACCACGGCCCTAGCTCGGTCAACTCGCCCGGGCCATGCTTGGGGATTTATATCGGCCTTGCACGGGCCGATCACCGTTTTCCGTCGCCGGGCCACGCTTGGGGGCCGAGGCTGGGCGGAACGCGGTGGCCAACCTAGCTTTAGTTTGCCTTAAGGCGCCTCCTGAATGGGTTAAATAAAAAAAAATGTGCGTGCAGGTAGTTGAAGGTGCTCTGCACTGCACCATATATGAAGAAACAGTCTGCATATGAAGCAAAATTTTAATACCAATACCCGTATGTTGGTAAACCTGGCAAAAATCTTTCCCACTCCAATGGAGTTGTGGACAATTCCTAGTTGCTTCCAACTGACACCAATTTAGTTCCAAAAGGAACCAACTGGAAATTGTTCCATAAAATATTGGACTGGGACAGATTTTCGCCAGTGGCTTAGAACAGATTTACTGGCTGGCGAAGCTGTCAGTAGCCAGATGCTTTCGAGATTCCTGCAGCTGACACCTCTGGCTTGCACCACCGTCGCGTTCTTGGACTCGAGTTAGCCACCGCTTTATCAAATTGCTGACACTCATAAGGCACGCCTCGTCAGGAAAGTGAGCCTTGAGGAAACCTGCATGAGCAGAAAATTCGACAATTGGGTCAATCTTCTAAGAGTCAAAAGATTAGTTGCAGGACATATACTACAAATGCACAACCGTGCCATTTTTACAAAATACACGCCGAGCAAGGCAGTGCCATCAATTTAGCTGTTACTATTGCAGTACAACTACAACAGTAAACCCCACAACAGAGTTGGAGTTGTTAAGAATTACACTGCGCTGATATACAACAAAATCTGTGAATTAGGCTGTAATTTTTCGAAAATGTATTTTTTCGGCCATAATAAAAGGCAAGAAATAATGCGCGCCCACCAATATATAAATCTTGTTTAATATGATAAGAGTGAAACAAGTGCTTACTGAGGATCATGTTGTTTATATTTTTCAAATCACCAAAAGCGTGCTGTTGGTCATGGCATCCGCGCCAACCAAATCGTAACGTGGCCGCCTTCCCGATCAAGCCACGCAGGAGTGTCCGGACAGCATCATGCCCATAAATTCCTCCAAAACTGGAAAGGTAGGTGACCTCAGAAGAAATAGCGTTTAGGAACACATTTAGGTATAAAAGCGCGAAATGAAACCTCACCAGTTACTCAAAGTTCTCTTCTGAAGAAATGTATGCTTCGAGATCTTAATCAGAACTTGTAGTGGACAATGTAGGGCAGTTCTCTGGCAGTTTTATCCTCCTTGAGGGCTTGTTTGATGATATTGATGTCCTTAGTCTTCTCAGTTCAACAAGGATTTTCATCTGATTTTCTAAAGTCTTTTTTTTTTCAATCGCTAAAACGAAGGAAAGACGATTAGTGACCGAAACGTATAAAGAACTGTTTTTGAAATGAAATGACTGCAGGCATCCTCTTACCAGTGAAGCGGGCTCTCACGCTTTCGGTGTTGTCCACAGCACTTGCATCTCTAGCAGCTACAGCTGCAAATGTTCATACATTAAGCACTGCATTATCAGCTCTTATCAAATGAATATGCACTTAAGGCCGCTGATGTCTGTACTACGGAAGCAAAATAACATGCAGTTCCAGTAAAACGTACCAAATGACACCTCAGCAGGCTGCTGCGCAATAGCGCTGCACAAGCGTGCATCCACAGTTAGTGGACGGTGTGTCATTCAGTAAGCAAAGTACGTCACGATTATTTTTCAGAAGTGACAGCAAAATACTGTGCTAAGCAGACAATAGCTCATTTCTAATACAGAGCATTTGACTGCAAAGGGGCACCATTGCGGCGGAACAAAATGAATAAGGGCATGCCAGAGCAAATAATATGCACACACTGAATAATTTGAAACTCGTTAAAATTAAAAGCAGTTCAATAAAACATACCAAATGACAGCCCAGTGTCATGATCTGCTGAACCAATGCCCACAGAATGTCATACACATGCCACAGAATGTCTCAAAATAACGGTTTGAAAGTGAGCGTTTCAAAGACAACAGTTATCTTTAGAGCTTATAACAAGCCAGTAAACCTAACCAACGAAATACATTTTAACTCCGTCAGCCTAGAAATAGTTGCCGCATTTAAATCACTTGGTGTTTTCTTTAATCAAGAAATAATTTTGGTATGATCATGTAAATTACATTGCAACAAAGGTGTCCCAAATACTTGGTCTGATTTATTAAAATTGTCAAATACTGCTAGTCACTGCGCTGCTTACTGTGTATCACTCACTCTTTTCATTGCCGCGTCAATTATTATAGTTTAATATCGGCGTCAATATCACAAAAAGCTTGCGAAGATTACATCTCCTAAAGAAAAATTTCATCAAGATCATTAAAAATTAACGCAGAACATATCACTCATAGGAACTTTTCCTTACAGAATTCTGCCGGCAAATACAGAATTCTGGCGACAACCAAAATATGACTTTCGCTTATGTCGTGCCTTCAAGCGTGAAATTACTAACACAATATATTTTCGGTGCAAACTGTCCAATATACAAAAACACAAACAAGTGAACAAGACGCATTGATCAATGGAATATTAAAGGATTTAGAACTAATTACGGCTAGGAAACACTAGAAAATAAACTGCCGCGATTGCTTAATAACCTTGATGTACATCATGTTGCTTTTGAGCACATCACTTATCACAAACTAAAGTAGTATTTTCCTTGTCTAAACTGAATTTTGCTCTAGCTTGTTATTCTCATTGTGGATTGTGTAATAATGTAAAATGATTCCTTTTTTTCCGGCTTGTACTGCATGCTATTGTATAATTGTATCTGTTGCTTGCTAAATATAAAGTAGCACTATGTCGCTATTTCATTCGTGTTATTTACTATTGTATATTTGTATTTTTGCTACTTTTGAAATTGTACCTCAAGATTGTACAATTGTCCATTTATTTACGTCGTGTTTTCAGCCACTCTTTTGCAGTCAAATGTAAAGGCCGAGTGGTCGTGGAGGAATCAAGCTGTCACAGGACAATTTTTACTATGGGCTCCCTGCAATCATGTACTGCATGGTGCCGAAATAAAGATTAATATTATTAATAATTTGAAAAAGGTAGCCATAAAACCGTGTGCGAGCATACAGGCCGACCGACAGTGTCAGTCAGAAATGTCAGTAAAAATCGTGCCATTCTCAATGAAAATGTAGCAGAGGTGACTGATCTGACTAAGTCCTGAAAAACAAACATAGCTACCTGATAGGAGGATGTTTGTAATTAACTTGCATGCTTTCAATCTGAAAAATGGGGACAAGGGTACGCATGTCTCGGGAAAATTAGTTTTTGAGAAATCAGTAGGCCTGAAATGGCAGTAAGGCTAATTCCACTAAGTTTGTGTGTGTGGTACCATGAAAATATCATTAAAATCTAACGCCGTAAGCATTTAATGGCATTAAAGTTTTCCATGCGGCACGGGTATAAATAAGAACGACAAAAACACGTCGTATTAGGAGCCCAGGTGCCCAATTTTCTGCACTTTACTCACTCTCACTACTTGATAAAAGTACATGTTTCCGCTTGCACCGCGACTCTTCTTCAGCAGCAGAATCTTCTGAGTGCAAGTGCGATGTGACAAGGTCATTTGGTAGGCCTTCCTCTGCCCTTTCATATAAGCCTGTTTCGACAAAATATTTTGGCATAAATGTCCACGCTCATGAAAGCATTAAAAAATGCTTATAAATTTAGCATTACTATCCGTAGCTCCTTGTAATCATGCATTTATACAGAAGCACATATCAAGAGACAACAAGATTAGTTCCTTTTCTTCCTGAGGGAATTTGTGAACTACTTTACTGAATTTGGTCATGCATGAATGTAGCATTCTATTTTTCAGCAACTGATTACAGAAAGAGGAAAGCATGTGAGTGGTCTTGTTCTGATACAAAAATAGCTTAAGCAGGTTATGCGCAAGCTTTCGAAGACACCCAAATAATGGAAACTTCTAAGTCTATGGATACTTTTTCTTTAAACTCTGGTAACTTGATATTTGCAAAATGATAATACAGGTGTTTGCGCATACACCTAAGTGAAGAAATGCACATAGTAAAAATATTTGGAAACTGTGCACCATAGGCAGAATCTGGTGCAGGAAACACAGTGGTTTAGTGGTCATGGCTGAGCCATTACTGTTTAGGGGAAACTTGTTGCATCAGAACGTACAGTATAGTTTGCAGGGGGGTTGGTGTTGCAGGCTCCTGGTTACCCTGAGCTAGCTAAAGAGCATGCATTCCAGTAGGGTTTGGATGTATACCGTGCCCTATGCTTGACCAACTTTCAAATTCGGCCCTGATCGTCAGTCCAACTTTTGAATATGGCATCCCAACATGAAGCAACCTTTGCATGGCGGTGCTGAGACTTGAATTATTTTAAAAAGCTCTCCCTTATGCTCTAGTCCTCGGGTATGAAGCAGCAGCAGGCTGCTGCAGCGATTTTTAAAGGGACACCGAAGCCAAACTGAAATTGGCCTGCATCAGCAGAATACGAAGAGCGAATGACAAAGAGGTTTCTTTAACAGAAAACAGAGCTACTGTACGCTACAGGAGGCCAAAAACTGAAAAAAAAGCTATCGCCACCATCAGCTGCACGCAAACTGCGACAATGTTATTTTTTTTCGTGCAGATATTTAAGGTCGGGCTCTACAGCCAGCCACTAGCTCACAGAGTCTTGTCTGGTCTTGATGTAGCAATTTCTAATTGAGCAGTAGGAAAAAAACTATTTTCTCATTTTACATAGTTTGCACAGAAATGCATGCATCCTTAGCTGACAGGCAAAATTAACAGCACTGCTAAAAAAGCCACAGAGTCAATTTTTACTAACAAAAATTATTGGATTGAGTTGTGTACCAGTGTCCACATATGGTGTCATAAATTATGACCAGATCAGATGTCATACAAAAGAAGTGGAGCTGTGAAATGCAATGGTGTATCTTCTACAGCACTTGATGTGATGCCATTTCGGCTCCAGCTCCACTTTTCTCTGATCAGTGATCACTAATGTGCCCATACGTGCTGGCCATGTGTGTGGGCACTGAGGCACAAAGGTTTAACTGATCGCAATAAAGACTGTTGTATTTTCAAGTTTTTAGGAGTGCGAACTGCTGGGCTAGTTGGTTCATATTGCATAGAAAGGGAACCAGGGAAAATAGACGCAAGACAAGAACAAAGATGGTTTGGTTTATTGGGGTTTAACGTCCAAAAGCAACTAAGGCTATGAGAGACGCCGTACTGAAGGGCTCCGGAAATTTCGACCACCTGGGGTTCTTTAACGTGCACTGACATCGCACAGTACACGGGCCTCTAGAATTTCGCCTTCATCGAAATTCAGCCGCCGCGGCCGGGATCGAACCCGCGTCTTTCGGGACAGCAGCCGAGCGCCGTAGCCACTGAGCCACCGCGGCGGGTCCAAGAACAAAGAAGGCACACACCACAACGCTGGACTTACAACTGATTTATTGCGATGAAGAATTGCTCATTTTAAAAGAATTTCCTGCCTGCGCACACACCCTACAGACAATACACTTCGCGCACCACATGGTGACATGGCTACTATAATGATAAAAACTTGCACTCCTTTTCGGTGATAATCACAGACGGCTCACTGACGCATTTCTGCTTATTCTTTCTGATCATGAATGCCTCCAATAGCTCACGCTCACGTTTAGATTTCCCCCGCCCGATAATGCTGGCAGTGTGAAAACTAGGAGAACATTTGCAGTCCCTTACATGCAAGGCTAGATTGCTGCCTGTGCCAGTGCCCAAAGTGTTCCGATGTTGCCTCAGGCGCTCATTCAAGCATGCTCCGGTTTGGCCGATGTAGATTTTCCCGCATGACAATGGGATTGAATACACCACGCCCACTGCGCATGTGGTGAACATAGTCTGGTGTTTCGTCTTGCAAACACCAGTTCTGCGCAGGTCTGCAGAGGTTTGGGCGTACAAACCGGACAGTTTGCAAGGAGCAGAAAATGCCATAGTGACACCAAACTTCTGAGCCACTTTCTTGAGACCATGTCAAGTCTTGTGGAAGTAAGGCATGACATCCACCTTTCTTGGTTGCACTTCTACTGGCCTGGCAGCCTTTGAAGATAACTTCAGTTTTTTCCCCAAGGATTCCGCCACCGCCATCAAAACCGAGGGAGGAAACCCAGAACATTGTAGCCGTTCAACCTGCTCCGCCAGACTTTGCTGCATCACATGTGGGCAACTCTTCTTTAAGGCATTAAAAAAAAAAAACAAGTTTGAAAATGCTGCGCTTCACTAACTTAGAATGGGCCGAATCATACGGCAACAGTGCCTTCTTAGACCTGGGCGCATATTTCCAGCACACGTGTTGATTGGGTAAAAAAGTCAATTCTAAATCCAGGAACCTAATGGTCTTGTCACAAGGAATCTCATGCGTAAAAACCAAGTTCTTAGAACATATGCTAAAAATATTTAAAATCTGGTCTGCCACAAGAGTAAGCTGGTCAGTTTCGGGTAAGTTCAAAATTACTAGAAAATCGTCAACATATCTAAAAACCCTTACAACACGTGTGTCGTTTGGAGAGCCTTGTAGCATCGATTCAAATTTTGCTAAAAAAATGTTGCACAGCACAGGCGCAACACGGGAGCCAATACAGATTCCATGTTTTTGCACAACATAATCCTCTTCATGCTGTGCAATCGTAGAATTCAAATACACTTTTAAAAGTTCGAGGAATGATTCTAAAGTGACGCCACACTTATTCTGGAAGGAAATTGTCCCAGATCTTTCAATTAATTCGCGCACAGCAATAAAAAGTTGCTCGAAGTGAAGTGCGTCAAGACAACGAAGGATTGAAACTGCTGTCGACACCAAATAATTTTGGGCTACTTCGTGTTTTTCTTGCTGAGACTGCATGAATGGGCGGAACAGCAGCGAGGACGCAGCCCTGTGCTGCTTCCGAGCTCGTTATCGAAATGCGTTCATAGCAAATTTTTTTTTCGTTCATCCGCACGACTGCTGTGAGCATAGTTAACTACACTGCCTCTTAATATAAAAGGTCGGACTCAACGCGCCCACATTTGGCCTGAAGAGCCTACGCGTACATTCAAACATTGCTTGAGCAGTGTATTGCGCCAATGCTGCGAGATGACCGCCGTGTTGAGAACATGGTTAACTTCGGCCACCTGGAATTCTTTAATTTGCACAGAAACCTCAAGGACGTTTCCGCATTTCGCCTGCATCAGAAATACTTACTCCGCAGCCACGAATAGAACCCGCGCTCTTGTGCTGTATTGCAGAACGCCACTGCCGCTATACACGCGAACGCCGGGACCAAAACAAAAATTCAAGTGTGCATTTGCGGCTTTTTAATAGCAAGTGCAGTCCACAATTAGGTACGCGAAACGCAAATAGTTACTGGAAATGCCACTGGCGTTGTTTCTGCCAATCTTATCCCTCAGGTCGGCACCGACGATGCTGAGTGGTTGTCTCTAGCACTAGGCCCGAGAACGTAGGTGTAATGCCGGCTGCGGTGGCCGCGAAACAACGCAAAAGGTGCCCGTGTGCTGTGTGATGTGAAGAATCCCATGTGGTCGAAGTTTGGAGCCCTCCATTGCGGCATCTATTAATGCCCATATGCCCCTTCGGGACATTAACAGCACAATTTGCTTTTTTTTTTGCTCAAAGGCGGCCTGAATAGCCATTCTGTTGAACAAACAAATTTATTACTACAAGTAGCCTCTCTGAGAGATGTGATTTCCTGTAGTCACTAGGTTACGCACAAAACACAGTGAATCACAACCTACTGGGCTACTTTCGTGTAATCAAGAGCCAAGACCGTGACTGCAATTGTGATGATCACTGCATTCGTTTATTTGGACGATACACTGAGCGAATCATTCTCTATCATCTAGGATGAGCACAGCTTGGCCTGTTTCTTTTTTTCTTGACACTGCTTTGTCATGACTGCATTAGTGTGCTTACAATGCTGCCTCATACGCATGCTGACGTAATAGTGGAGGAGCTGTGCGAGTACTTCTTCCTTGTGATCAGCACATGGGAATGTCATCGTGTATGTATCTATCACTGCGTCTACGGTGTCCCACTACACCGTGTGGCAGTCTGCATAGTCAACAAAAAACCGCTCCGTATGCTTTAGAAGGTCAAATATGTTGACGTTAGGGTGGGTAAGACCCCCTCTGGTCTTCACATTTGTTAGAGCTGCTTCAGCAAAAGAATTATTTTTTACGCTGAAGGCTGACAAGCAAGCAGCGCAGCTGGTAACTCTTCGCATCTTTCTGCACAAAAAACCGGTGACATAATAAAGTATGCAGTCTGTAATTTGCCCTCCGTCTGATTTGTGCT
The DNA here is from genome assembly GCF_055824585.1 of Amblyomma mixtum. NCBI lineage: Eukaryota > Metazoa > Arthropoda > Arachnida > Ixodida > Ixodidae > Amblyomma > Amblyomma mixtum. Next base: position 329,660,826 of record NC_143014.1, on the reverse strand, counting down.
TCCGAACGATATCTTCACATTCCCAGTCTTCTACTGAAACTAGATCGTCTAGCTTTTCTTTAATTTGATTGATGAATCCAGGGCATGATGCCACTTTGTCGTCTGTTCTAATGAGGGCCCTGAAATATGACGCATCCAGCAATGGTTCCTCACCCTCGACGACTTTGCAATTGCCATACTTCGGAGGTTTAAGCTAGGATACTGTAGATCGACAGCGTCTGGTAAAGCTGCATAAAGGTGGGCATCGAAGGGTGATCATTCTGGCTTCCTGCCAACCGTATTTTGCCAAAGAACCGCTCGATAGGATCTTGGTTCATTTTGTTGGTTAGGACATATTTGAAGTTGTGGCAATCAAGCAGCACCTCACAAAAATCCAAAGTGGACTTCAATGTGACTCGAAGTCCCTCGCAAGTGCTCTTTGTCAAGAACATGTCTTTTATAATGCTGCCACTTTCCAGTTCTCTTTCCCAGCTGTCCAGCCAGTCAATTCCATGCCTGAGAATTGCGAGGTCTCGGCTGTTCCTTGTGATCCCTTCTGCTGGAAATCGCCTGTTCAGTGCATCAAACAAATTGTTTAAAAACAACGTGAATTCTTGAGTTTTCTCGCTGCCTATGAGTTTGCGGATACCTTGTTCCCGATAAAACTGAATACCCGCCGCCATGGAGCGGCTAAAGACTTGGGTGGCTAACTTCACACGCATCTTCTCACAGTTACTCGGGTATATGTGAGAGCGTTATTTTCGGGCAGACTTTTAGGCCCCCCGCGTTGGCAACGTCTTCCTTGTAGACTTCAGCATAGTACTCCCACTTGATCCACTGTCCTTCGTTTTTCAAGTATCGCTGCTGCTTAAGTCTATTTCTCACACACTTAAACAAGTGTGGAGTGTCAGAAAACGCAAAAACTTTTCTTTCAGGGTCAGCTGGGTGCGTGAACGAGTTGCAGCTCTCCTTGAGGCTTCCATTAAAACCTAGAATGTTCCACATGCTCCTGTTTGTTGACGCGCCATCACAGACAAACCCATGAATCTTTGCACCGGCTTCTTCGAGCATCACAATAGCTTGGAGAAGCAACTGAGCGAGAATGGAGCCTTTGTTTGCATTTTTTGCTGCGAACACCCCTATAGGTTGAGCGTAGCTATCGCCAAAAGGACAGAACATGAAAACGAGGGCGTGATCAGCGAGCTCATCAGCGTTTCCAGCGTCTGTTGCCAGCCCTACATATGTCATCGTGCGAGAATTGACACGTTTACTTTTTCTAACCTGCATTTCATCGAACATGATAATTCCATGTCGCTTGAAGTGTTCCATTTTTTCTATTTTCCTTTTCAGAGCAGAAAAGAACTTGCTGTCAAATCCCGACTTAAATCCCACCATAGAGACATACCGGCGTATTGTTCGGACTGACGGCAATGCGAGCACTTAGTTTTCCATCAGGAACCTGTAGGCTGCTGGCGACCTGATATGAAGGAGCAAGCAAAGCAGGATCCAGCTGTCCGAGTATCGTCGTCCCTTCTTAGAACCAGTCTTGCCAGCAGCCACACATTCCTTTAACACAAGCTGCTGTGCCTCAGTAAGGTTCGCATCACGAGAAATTCGGTCAAGTGTTTCATCACTTAATTGTTTAAGCTTGGCTTTGCATTTGCTCAGTTCCGCCTCAAGCTTTTTTTTTCCTTTTAGAAGTCGCACTTTGGACCTGTAGCAGGAAATTCTTGCCTTCCGCAAAAGGTCAATGCGGGCTTTTTTGGAAGGGCTGCTTAAAAGACGAATGTGCTTCATTTCTCCTCACTTCTTCATACGGGAGTAATGTATCCGGAGTGTGTCTTTCAATCTTTCGCAACGGTCGCAACTTGCTTGTTCAGAAAATAACATGCAGTTTCTGTGCCGCCACACGCCACATGCGTCGATATATGCACACTCGGGTTGGATGTTGTGGTACATCTCGCCACCGGGGCCACCAGCGCATACGTGCAGGTTGTGAAACTTGTGAATCACACTCTCCAAGTCGCTTAGGCCGCATGGAACAACATCGCCGCTTATGGTGACCATAAATGAAGGCACGCAGTGACAGCATTCCGCTGGATGAAACTGTAGCATCTAATGACTTCCTCAGGAAAGGTGCCTGGTCGCGTTTCTTCGCCAAAGCCACTTCCGTGAAGACTACAGCCTCCACACCAAAGCTATCAACAACTTGTGTTACCCACGATGTTCCTGGAAGTTGAATTCTGGATACATAACTCGAGAGACATGAAAATGCGAGCGGTTCCTTTTCATCTTGGCCGCTGACAGACACTCCCTCGTGACTTTCCTCGACTAATCCGAGGCTACTGCATGCTGCCAATGGTGCTTCAGTCTGGACGTGACACAATCCATCTGGACCACCCTGATGTGGACTCGTGCGGTTGTCCTGACGAAAAATGAGAGAAATTATATCAGTGGAAATGGATTTAAGGTATTGTTATAAAACATATGCTACTATCAAAAGCAGCCAAACCCAAAAAGCTACAGGCAAAAGTTTCGCGGACTGCTTCAAAAGCTAAGGGCTTAATCATGCTGTATGTTAACAACAGCTAAATTATTTAATGTCCTGGGCTGGGCAGTTACTATTAACCTGTATTGCAAGCAACTGTATCTCGTTATCCAGGGGCACCTATAGGTATCTATGGCATGCCGGGAGGACCGATACGGTTAGCAGAAAGTTATGTACAGGGAACACTAAGCACCTAGAATATTAAGTACCCGGAACAGTGCAGAAGAGAACAAACCTTAACGTCATGAACGCCAAGGAAGACGGAGGTGGCACTTGAGGAGGTGCCTCCAAGTTCCATGGTGGGAGAAGGGCACGTTCCTTGATCACTCCACTCACATGTCTGCAGTTTCTTCTGAGGGCTCGATGATGGATCGGTGCCTTTTTGTTTTTCACAGACCGTCCCAACGGGCAGTGCGACAGCGGCGGGAGCGGGCCGCTTGCTTGACTGATCGCCACACGTGGCCGTAGACTGTCGTTTTCTAGGAGGCTTTCTTGACCTTGTCGGTTTTGTCAGATATTTCGGACACCCGGGAAAAATACTGGGCACAGCATTCGCCGACAGCACCGGGATCTTCTTCGGTACATTTAAAAGTACCTTGCCATTGAACTCGGCATAGTACGATTTTGATATATGCTCGGGAAAGTGCTTCGCGCAGACGTGCTCGCTCGGTTGCAATATCCTATCTGCTCTGGGAATTGCCCGGCGCCAAAGCTCTAAGCAAGCAGGCTCCGACGGAGCTTTAAAAAGTGAAACTTGATCCGGACAACTCCGGTAGCCCGAACTGCAGTTGGGTACGAAGCACTTCTTACCCATAATTGCGTCTAGCAGACTTCTGGACCCGGCTGAAGTTGACAGGTGTGTCACAGCAACAAACAACAGATCACAGACACAATGCACATAGGCCGCGACGACCGTCCATGGCGTCGGCCCGCGCCACCACGTGCGTTTCCACAACTGTCAATCCGGCTTGTGCCAAACCGCGACACAAAAAGCTAGTTCTAGCAAAATTTGCTCGTCCACGATGGAAGCTGACGATGTGGAAGCTAAGATCGTGGTGTTCACAGCTTGTGATGCACTCTCTCAGCCCAAAACATCGACCAACGCAGCCTAAAAGGGCACCTAAAGCAGGGCACGCCGGAGAAGGGAATATACGGCTCTGGGCACGCCGCTTGCCGCACCGAAAGCGAAGGGCCTCTGCTCCGCAGCGCCCCCGCACCGCTGCGGTCGGCGCATGTACTAGAGGGCGAACACAATCTGTGCGCGCTCTCCGCCGCGGCGGATGGCCAGTGTCAACACCTAAATATATTCTTACACCGTGGTCGTGACTGAACTTATAAAACCATTACAAAAGTAAAAATATTTTCACACAACCCTGAAAAACAGTGTAAGCAGCTAGTACTCCTTAACTGTGCACAGGTTTATAACTATAAACAAAACATCTGCGCTTCGTCCAGTCCTCTCTTGTGTTGTGATTGCAATACTCAGCGCATTTGTATTACAGCTATGGAATACCAACCCGGCCCAGTTGTCCCATTGTGAACTTTTTATTTTTCATTTAGTCAATCCCCACGCTGGACACATTTCCTAACTAGGTCTGTTCAAATTGGCAACCATTGCTCCACCAGTTCCGGGAGTGCAACTTTTTCACATTTGTTTTGCCAGTGGAGCACACGCCCATTGCATTTCAGTGTTTATTTTCAAAAGTTTCCAGCGCGTGCAGCACAAGTCCTTGGCTTACTTGCACTCTCCAAAGAGGAAGTGCAGCTGTAGTGCAGCGAGATGGCAGCGCGCATGCTTAGGATAACAGTTAGAAGAGTTGATCTCAGCTGTTTCGTGAAAGAAGGTGGGTAGCTGTTCCTGACAGCTGTCAAAGCTATCAATTCGAGCCACGTGAGCAACATTTCAGCACATAATTACGAATCATATGAGTGTGATAAATGCAAAAGCGTCTTTTCGGGAAAGCAATGATTTCCTGTGGCCTATTCATGGCAACACATCATTGCAATTTGCTGACTGAAAATTTTTCACACAGTTCGGGATGTTGGCAGCCGTTGATGTTGGCTGCACGCAGTGCACTGTAATTTGGTAAGGACGCCAAGGCTCGCAGATAGCAGGCCTGCACTTGATAATTTGTTTTTGGAAGCAGCAAATGACAAGCTGCGCTTGAACTGCGGGAACTAGTGGGGCACGCTTGCGGCAGCGCCGCAGAGCTTTGTGGAACTCACCTAGCAAGTGCGGCCAAATCGAACAGATCTGATGCCAAGGTTAAGATTAAAAGTAAGACGCTACGGTGAGCAACAAACAAAAAAAGGACAGAAGACTACAAGCATGTCGTGCCCTGCGCAGTCTGTGTCATGCGGGTACACTTTACTCGGAAAGATGAAACACAGGGGGAAAAAATGGTTTTTCTATTAAATGTCAAAAGCTGTCCTAAACACACAATGTCAGAAAATGAAAAGTCACTGAAGCCGCTGGCTCGAGCTGACGACTTCAATTATTGATTACAGGGGTGACTTGCTGTCACGGCTGAGTGCGAGATGCCCCGCCAAGAAAGGAAACGAAGATAGAAACTGTTGCACGCAGCGGATGAAACGAAGCCGACGTAGCCACGGGGAAAGAGCGAAGCAGACGGTGCAAAGTGCGCGCATTTACGCGGAAGCAATAATCGTTTACACGGAGACCGAAGAAAACCAGACGGCGTGGGCGCGCAGCTTTGGGGACCGCTAGTGCGTGTGAAACCACGGCCGCGAAGATACATGGGCGCAACGCACCCGCGGGGCAAGGAGGCCGGTATGCCACGGCGTCCCCTCCGTGCGGCCGCCCCGAGGGGAGACAAAGGGACTCGAGTTTTGACGCCGGTGAGGCTGCCCTCCCAGGCCGACGCATCCCGGCAACGAGACGGACCGTCGTGACGCTCCTTCGGCTACGCACCGCAGGCTCCGGCGAGGTCTCCTCTAGCGACATTCCTCACCACCATCCACCTTAAGTACCGATTGGACTGTTTTCATTATCCTTTATTCGATTGCTACATGAACTCAAAAGACTCTAATTAGTACTATTTGACGTTGTTCTTAGAAACCACCTGCGAGTGGGAACTCTGCCTGATTTTTGCATGTTCATCTATGTTATGTAACCTTTGCTTTTTAGTTTTATAGTTGTTGCTGATTGTTGCAGTAAACATTGTTTTTGGAGACGTACAAGTCTCTGGTTTTTTTACTCAAGTCCTAGACAGGCAGTGACATAAAATTAATATCGAGCCTGCCAGGATCCTCATTCGTCACTCTGTCGTAACGTTAACGTCAACACGCTTGTCTTCGTGCTAGAACCAGAGAGATGGACTTCCACAAGCTCATGTTGAGAGCCGAAAAGCTCGGGTTCACGAAAGAGGAAACGATGGCTCTCTATGAGGAGGCCAAAACTAGATACGAAGAGGAAAGGGAGTCGGCGCAAAAGCAGGCACTTGAAGCAGAAGAGAGAGCTAAGCGGATGGCAGAACTAGAAGAAAAGAGAATGGCGCAGGAGAAAGAAGTGCTTGAGCTCAAGTTACGCCTTGCTAACACTAGCTTGGAAGCGATGCCAGAGGCGACAGGATTTTCGTCAGGTACTATGGCTCCACGCCCAACAGCTGTTTGTCCAAGAAAGCTGATGGCTCCTTTTGACGATAAGCGTGACGATTTGGATGCCTATTTGCATCGCTTTGAGAGAATAGCAGTAGGACAAGGATGGAATAAGAGCGAGTGGGCAACAGCCTTGAGCCTTTGTTTGGTAGGAGAGGCCTTAACAGTTTTTGGGAGAATGCCCGCATCAGAGTCGACAGACTATGACAAGGTGAAGAAGACACTACTGCAGAGGTTCCGCTTAACCGGAGAAGGTTTTCGTGAAAGGTTTCGAGGTAGCAAACCTAACGATGCGGAAACAGCTAAGAAGTTCGCATCGAGATTGTCGAATTACTTTGAACGATGGCTAGAAATGGCCGAGGTAGAAAAATCGTACGAAGGGGTGAAAGACCTCATGGTGGCAGTGCAGTTTTTGTCCTGTTCTCACCCAAGGCTGGCCGTATTTCTGAAAGAGAGGAAGTTGAAGAAAGTGGAAGAATTGACAGAGTACGCAGATCAGTTTATAGAAGCCCAAGGCCATAGAAACCTAAGCAAGGTTAAAGAAGACGTCGGCGGAAGTTCCGATGCAGACGCAGTAAAGCGAGGAGTGCAAAGTTGCACATTCAAGCAGCCCCCGAGGTGTTTTCTGTGCAATCGTATTGGACACCGCGCCGCGGACTGTAGGTTTGGAGGAAACAGAGGGCAGACACAGTTAATCTGCCAAAACTGCAACAAAAGAGGCCATCGAGCAGAAGAATGCAGATTTCGAACTCAGGAGAAGGCCGCGTGTATCGTGCATCCGAGACAAGATGACACGGGCGCCGAGGAAGCCCGAAAGACGGACGCAAAGGCCGAGTGGGAGATGCCGGAAAGTAAAATAGCTAAGCGCGCAGCTGTCAGAGAGCTGCCGATGCCAGTAGTCGATGGAGAAATTCATGGACACCGCATCACCGTTTTGAGAGACAGTGGCACAAATACTGTCCTAGTGAGAAGGAGCCTAGTTGAAGAGGAGGAGTTTACTGGTCAGTTGGCGTCAGTCCTACTGGTGGACAGCACGGTTCGCTACCTTCCAGAGGCAATTATCTTCATTTCTACTCCGTACTATTCGGGACCTGTTGTAGCAAAATACTTAGACGAACCGCTGTATGACTTCGTGCTAGGGAATATCAAGGGCGTAAGAAAGGTTGAAGACCCAGATGCCAACTGGATCCCCAGTGCGGAAAAAGACCCAGGCCTGAGGGAGAGAAGTGAAGAGGAAACACTTGAAAAGACCCGCGCGAACGAAGTTTCGCTCGAGGGAAATGGCACCTTGGAGCCCGCGGAAGGAAAAAGGGACGAAACACCGATGATTTCGTCAGCTGTACAGACCAGAGCAGGAAAAGCAGCGCAGGGAAATACATCTAAACTGAAGGTACCCGCGGCGGAGCTGCTGAAGGTGACTCCCGAGAGTGTAGCGCAGGGGCAAAGAGACAACTCGTCACTGGCGGACTGTTTCAAAAATTTTGGAGAAATTCTAAAACGAAATAAATGCCGAACGACATTTCAGTTTCTCATACGAGATGGCCTTTTGTACAGAAACTGTCATTTCAGCTCAGGAAGAGAAGTGCTGCAGCTAGTGATACCCGAAAAATTGCGACCAGCTGTCGTGTGTCTAGGCCATGATTCGATTACGGTTGGCCACCAAGGAGCCAAGAACACGATAAACAGAATAACAGAAGAATTCTACTGGCCAGGCATCCAAAGCGACGTGAAGCGATATGTCAAATCATGTGACATATGCCCAAAGGAAAAGTCGGAAAAGCGCCACTTGGAACTATGCCTACCATTGAAATGCCATTCCAGAGAGTGGCAGTCGATTTTATTGGACCCATAGCTCCTGCATCGATGAAAGGAAATCGCTACGTCATCACTCTGGTGGACGTGGCGACAAGATATCCAGATGCCATCGCGCAAAAATGTATTAACACAGTCGAAGTCGCAGAAGCGCTGCTTGAAATGTTCTCGCGGTACGGAGTACCGAAAGAGATGCTCACGGACCGGGGATCAAATTTCACTTCAGACTTGATGGAGGAAATAAGTCGTCTCCTGTCGGTGAAGCAGCTGCTGACAAGCCCATATCACCCGATGTGTAATGGCTTGGTTGAACGCTTCAACGGGACAATCAAGCACATGTTGAGGAAAATGTGCCAGGAAAGACCTGCTGATTGGGATCGTTACCTTCCAGCACTGCTATTTGCATACCGAGAAGTTCCGCAGTCAAGTTTGGGCTTCTCGCCATTTGAAATGCTGTACGGCAGAGACGTCAGAGGACCACTGACTATCCTTAGAGAGCTTTGGTCAAATAAGGAATTGAAACCCGGACAGAAGACCACGTATACTTACGTGCTGGAGCTGAAAGAGAGGTTGGATAAAATATGCGAGATTGCGCACCGCAACCTTGATGCTTCCAAGGAGAAGTACAGGAAATTTTATAACCGCAAGTCGGTAAATCGACAGCTGAAGCCAGGAGAAAAGGCCTTGATCCTGCTGCCGAGTGACATGAACAAGCTCACTATGCAGTGGAAAGGTCCATTTCCAGTAATAAGGAAGAAGAATGAAGTAGACTACGAGCTGCTAGTGAACGGAAACAAGAAGGTCTTCCACATAAATATGCTGAAGAGATATGAAGAAAGGAGCCCTAATGCTGACCAGATGATCGCCTGCATGGTCACCAGTGAAGAGTCGAATGCAGAGGAAGTGCCCACTTTCAATGCAAGGAAGACATCGGTACCAGAGGATGCGGGGATTAACCCCGCCCTAGATACAGAAAGGACGGCGCAACTCAAGCGCCTTCTCGAACGATACGACACCGTTTTCTCAGACCTGCCGGGAAAGACGAAGGTTCTTGAGTGCAAGCTGCGCCTGACCACTGAACATCCTATACACGTCAGGCAGTACCCTTTGCCACTGGTTGCACATAAGTCCGTCGAGAAAGAAGCAGAGGAAATACTTAGACTGGGCATAATTGAGCGCACGGAGTCTGCCTATAACTCACCCCTCGTAGTCGTCAAGAAGACAGATGGCTCCAATCAACTGTGTGTCAATTTCAGGCGGCTCAACAACGTCTTAATCCCCGATAGCGAGCCAATTCCCAGAATTGACGTGGTGTTTGCGAGCGTTGCACAAAAGAAATGTTTCTCTAAGTTCGACCTCGCGAAAGGGTATTGGCAGATACCTATGGAGGAAGGTAACAAGGAAAAAACAGCCTTCTCATGAGCTCACGGCCTATTTCAGTTTCGATTCATGCCATTTGGCCTGAAGACTGCAGCGGCCACGTTCACAAAGCTAATGAGACTGGTACTGGGTGGCCTTCATGATGTACACCACTACATAGACGACATTTTGGTTGCCAGAGACACGTGGGAGGAACATTTGATGGCGCTTGAAACCCTGTTTGAGAAACTTCGTGAGGCAAACCTGACGGTGAAGCCCACAAAGTGCGAGGTAGGATTTGAATCGGTATCCTTTCTCGGACACGAGATAGGGATGGGGCGGATAGCGACGAAGCCGGATATCGTAGAAAAAATCCAAGCGGCACTAAGGCCAACCACCAAAAAACAGTTGCAGTCCTTTTTTGGGATTAACTGGATTCTACAGAGAATTCATTCCACATTATGCAGACATAGCTCTCCCACTGGTGGAGACGACAAAAAAAGGGGGCGCCAAATACAGTAAACTGGAGTGACCGACAGCAGGAAGCATTCCACAAGCTTAAAGAAAGATTGGCGCAACCGCCCGTCTTTCTTGCTGGCCCCTAATGTAAACAAGGAATTTGTTTTACGCACAGACGCATCAGGGACAGCTCTGGGCGCAGTGCTGATGCAGGAGGAAGACGGCATACTTCACCCTGTGGCCTATGCTAGCAAGAAGCTCAGTGCATGCGAACAAAACTACTCGACTGTAGAAAAGGAGTGTTTAGCACTTGTGTGGGCAATAAAGAAGTTTCATTTGTACCTGTATGGAACGCATTTTAGGGTGCAAACAGACCACCAGCCCCTACAGTGTTTGACAAAAACCAAATGGTCGAACAGAAGATTGATTAGATGGAGCTTAACACTCCAGGAGTACGAGTTTCATATCGAATACATAAAAGGAAGAGAAAACTTGGGAGTACACTTCCTTAGTAGGCTGAACTAAGGCTGGCTTTCAGCGTGTTTAGCATGCATGTAGATCGGCAGGAAAGAAGTATCTATATATGTACAGTCTTTGTCAAAAGTTTAGAGCCAAGGGGGTTCACTTCCAAGCTTTATACTCTTACTCCAGGAGAATTCATGGAAGTCCTACCTATTGCAGGAGGCAGTACCAGAAATCTTCTCATGTCCAGGAAAGTTGGAGCGGTAGAGATCCATTAAGAACGACACAGTGTGGCTCAAAAGACAACCCCCTGGGCTCCAAACTTTTGACAAAGGCTGTACGTGCTTTGCTGTTCTTTGTGTGCATACTGTGTGAACTCTGCGGTTTCTTTTGACTTTTGTGTTCGCGTGTTTGTGCATATTACGCGAATGAGCAGTTTTCCTTCGTAGGAAAACTCTTAAGTGGGGGGGTACTTGTCACGGCTAAGTGCGAGACGCCCCGCCAAGAAAGGAAACGAAGATAGAAACTGTGGCACGCAGCGGACGAAACGAAACCGACGTAGCCACGGGGAAAGAGCGAAGCAGACGGTGCAAAGTGCGCGCGTTTGCGCGGAAGCAGTAATCGTTTACACGGAGACCGAAGAAAACCAGACGGCGTGGGCGCGCAGCTTTGGGGACCGCAAGTCCGTGTTAAACCACGGCCGCAAAGATACATGGGCACAACGCACCCGCGGGGCGAGGAGGTCGGTATACCACGGCGTCCCCTCCGTGCGGCCGCCCCGAGGGGAGACAAGGGGACTCGAGTTTTGACGCCGGTGAGGCTGCCCTCCCAGGCCGACGCATCCCGGCAACGATCCGGACCGTCGTGACGCTCCTTCGGCTACGCACCGCAGGCCCCGGCGAGGTCTCCTCTAGCGACATTCCTCACCACCATCCACCTTAAGTACCGATTAGACTGTTTTCATTATCCTTCATTCGATTGCTACATGGACTCAAAAGACTCTAATTAGAACTATTTCACGTTGTTCTTAGAAACCACCTGCGAGTGGGAACTCTGCCTGATTTTTGCATGTTCATTTATGTTATGTAACCTTTGCTTTTTAGTTTTGTAGTTGTTGTTGATTGTTACAGTAAACATTGTTTTGGGAGACGTACAACTCTGTGGTTTTTTGACTCACGTCCGAGACAGGCGGTGACACTTGCAAGGATGAATGTAAAGGTCTCCTTCAATGCTGCATAGTCTGCTAATAACCATTATTTCATACTCAGACATCAGAAAATTCGCCACGAGAACAACTCTGTTCTCAGTCAGCAGTAGGCAGTTATCTAACAATCTGTTGCTGATCAGGGAGTTTTTCCACACTGCATTTCTGTACTGCCTCAAATTGAGGTAGGACAGGGCAGGGCCAGCAGAGTGACCTGATGAAAGGAGGACCCCATATTCGAGGCCCTCATCATCATCATCAGGTCCATTTCCAAAAGATGGACAAGCATATGCTTCAGCAATTCTGATGTAAACTTCTTCCAAAGGCTTGTTACCAGATCGCACCAAAGCCTTAAGATCTTCCAGAAGGTTCTCAAAAGGAAAACAGCTGAAGCTGTTCAGGCAGCCAAACTGGCGAGAGTCACTCGCCAGGTGAATAAGGCGATGCACATTATAAACCAGTGCCTCTTTGGAGTAGATGGCCTTATACTGCCTCAAAAAAGCACGTAGCACGCGATCAGCATACTCAAAAGAAAGGCTCATTGATTACGAGCATGGAATTGCAATCCCAAAATGCATTTCCGAAAAATGCACATACACATCACGCGACAAAACAGTCTTAAGCACAACAGGTCCTGAAAGCACAAAATATCGAAACTCTGTTGCCTTCCATCGTTTATACATGCTCAGCGATAGTGGCTTGCGCTCAAAATCTCTTGGCATTCGACTCTGAATTGCAGCCAGGAGCCCCGACACTCACAATATTCACCCATGTGACAGCTTCACTCTCCTTGGGCCTGCATATCAGGAACCTATCATATTACGGACCACCTCAAGGCAAATTAAATGCATATAGTCGATTGGGAAGGAGATTACCATCGGGATAATTGAAGCTACGGGAGAAACTCCTTAGTGATGCTCCTTCTGATCTAGGTTTGAAAATGAGTCATTGGTGCGTAACGAACTACGCATGCTCGGATACGTCGTGCGGCCAATGTAGCCACCATCTGCACAGCACTTGTCGCAACCATAATAACCTGAAAATGAATTGGCTGCTTTCACGCAGGCTTTTTGGAGGAGCATCACAGAGGATTGCTTTAAGTGTCACTTAATGGTGCATACCTTTGTGATCAATTCTACATGAAAGCACCTGGCCTAATTCCTCAATGAAATCTTTTAGTATTCTTCTAGACACCCCGGTTTTGGTTTGGTTTGGTTTGTTTTATGGGGCTTAACGTTCCAAAGCGACTCAGGCTATGAGGGACGCCGTAGTGAAGGGCTGCGGAAATTTTGGCCACCTGGGGTTCCTTAACGCACACTGACATCGAAAAGTACAGGAGCCTCTAGAATTTAGCCTCCATCGAAATTCGACCGACGCGGCCGGGATCGAACCCGTGGCTTTCGGGTGAGCAGCGGAACACCATAACCACTCAGCCACCGCGGCCACCTCATCCTGCTTTTGATGTGCCACAGAATACCCCCACAGCAAATGAAACATCTAAATGTTTGTTGCTTGGATGGTGCAGCTGTGCCACTATCGGCCAGAGATGCGTGTTTCTGCTCTTAAATAGAGGCAGGCCATCAATACTGGCCGACCGAGAGAGGGCACCGATGTCAACGAGGTGCCACATGTCCAAAGCGCGCAGCAGTCCACTCTGTAGACCGATGTGTACATATTTGTCATTAGTCATTTGGACGATCGGTACGTGCCGCGGAGTGGATATTAGGGCCTGGGAAGATTTTGGAAGGCTTAGAAAGTATGGTCAAAAGTTTCCAAGCACAGAATTCACTTTTGCTCTTCTGACCTGGTGTTTTACAGCCCAAGCCTTAAGCTGACCTCTTACGCTCTTTGCGGAACCACTCGCACTGCCGCTCGCACAATCCTGCACATTCGACAAAAGTGTAAGCAAGTCCAGCTCGCTGAGTAGCGCAGGGCTGGTCTGGGGACCTATCACTGGAGGGGATTCCACCAAACTCTGGAAGCTGAAGTGGCTCCGAGAGCACTGGAGTCGGGCAAGGGCTCACAACCGCGATGTTTTCGCCAGATTCGCTGTTTAGTTCTTGCAGGGATGCGCTTCCTTCAGCTGACACGCCAACCATTCTATCTTCCACGATCTGAGCATATGTTGTTACTTGCTGCACACATCGCGCACTAGCAGTCTTTACCAGTCAGAATTGACGGTGCCGCTTGGATCGCAGGAACCACGTCATGTCAAAGCCAAACAAACAAAAAAAATTCTCACCTTCCCATCTTTGGCTGCGAAAGCTGGGAGGTCATGGCGGAAAAAAAATTCCGCTGAAAAAAACCTTACCAGCGGCCAAACAACAGATGGTAAGCCTGTAAGAAATATAAAAGTACGCTCGTAGGGTCGCCACTGGTAGGGTTAAGAAAAAATACACCAAACAAGATGGGGAGAATGAAAGAAAGAAAAAGATGAGATTGAGTGACCCACCGCAAGCATTCTGCTGCTCCGTAATGCTATTTCACTTTTTTCTGGAAATTAAAAGTAAATAAAAAGTACTGAAGTATAACATTCCTTAAACTTAACATTCAAGAACATTCAGAACTCGTTAACTGTATTACAATTGTAGTTCACCTATACGAGACGTGTTTTGTTAAAACCGAGCTCAATGCTTATTTTGATCTAGATTCGTCTATTTTTCTTTTTTTTTGCTCGCGACACATTCACATGACTGCATGATTTCTGAGCACACTAAAGTCATGAGTCTTAAAATGTTGCCACCTAATTCTATTAACAATTCATGAGGAGGTGGCGCTGCAAGCAGCCGTCTCGGACAGACGCACGTTCGCATCGCTCCGACTTTTTGAAGCTTTTTGGCCCGGACGTTTTTGGGCTAGGCTCCCAAAAATGAATGGGCCACCCCCATCGTGTTCCTCGCCACCTGTGGACGACGGTTTCAACGCTTCCGCGTCAACGACTACCCCAGGAAACCATCCGGATGCATCGGATACGCCTACCGCCGAAGCCGCCAACATGGCTTCGCAGCAGCCTCGGCAAGACGCCGCGGTAACATCGTTTTGCAGCGGCACAGATAACGCGGCCCAACCTGACGCCGTGCTCGGCGCCGACGAAAGCATGGCAGATGACGAAGCCATTCAAGTGGTTGCGACGATACCTGTCTCCAACCCATTCTCTGTTCTTTCCACGGAAAACAAGCCGGGAAGCGCCCCTTCCGAGGTAGGATCTTGCACTTTTCAGTTTTCGAAATTTGCCAAGCAACCTAGGATGTGGTCAGGCACCTCGCAGATGGCTCAAGAAAGCACTCGCTTTGAGAACAAACGACACGGCGCAAAACATGCCCACTCGCAGATAGCTATAAATGCTCGCTTCACGGATGCGCATTATCGATAGCTAGGCTGTGCCTCAGCGTCCATAGTCACCCCTATGGGCAGAATCGATCACTTGGCTGATAATGAACATACTGAAGAAGATGATTGGCAGCCTGTTAGGCGAAAGAACAAGGCCGCAGCCGCCGATCCAATCAGTCTTAAATACACTGTGATAATTAAGCTAACCTCACCTGGACAACTAGGGACACTCCCCGCACACTGGCTGCACGAAGCTGTTGCTAATGAGCTTCGGAAAATTCATTTTCACTCTGGCTTTCAAGTACGGCCTCTTGAACGAAGCAATCAGTTTGCTGTCGACATATCGCATATGCATGCCAGAGACCATCTGATTGGACTGCAGTCTCTCCTAATTTCTGGAAAGGAGACACCTATCCAAGCTTATGAAACCATACGCCCCGGCCAGATCCGCGGGGTCATTTATCGTGCCAACGGGTTAACAAGCGAACAGCTCATGGCAAACCTCACGTGCTACTCGTGCAGGATAATAACCGCCAGGCCTATGGGCAAGAACGGAGCAGCTCTAATCACGTTTGAGGGCTCCAGACTTCCCCGAAAAATTCATCTGTACAGCATACTCCTTCCGGTGACACCTTATCACCCGAAGTCTATCATATGTGAGACCTGTCACAAAATCGGACACAGGGCAATTTCGTGTCCACTAGTCGACCAACGTCGATGCTCGTACTGCGGTCGCCTTGCACATGGAAACCTCGAGGTTTGTCCGACGGAACCACTATGCCGCAATTGCAGAGGTCCCCACGTAGCCACGGACCCAAAGTGCCCTGCTCGGCGGCAGGCCACAAAAACCTTGAGGAATGGCGTTTTCCGTCGTATCCGAGTATCGCGACGAAAAGAACGCAAACAACAAGCCGAGATTCTACGTGGTAACCAAACGGTGTCGACGACGGCGCCCAAGAGCCCTGTCAGTACACAGCAATCAGCCTCGGAGACAATTGTGCTTGTTAATCAGGACTTCCCTCCACTACAAAGTCAGCCGAAGCAGAAGACACGAGACAGCGAACATAAATCTAAACGGCAAGGCGCGCACAAGCCCTCCACACAATCTGAGAGCAATAGTGAAAGGAATGCCACCTCATCTCTAGCCGCAGTTTTTGAGCATACTGCGACGGCACCAAAGCAAGCGCGCATTCATCGGGTTTACGCTGAAACACTCCGTGATACGCAACGCGGCGCGCAAACGAATCTTACAAAAGATAGTTCGCGTACGCTACACTTAGATGAAAACCAGCTCACGCGCATTATTGAACTGGTCACTGCCGAGGTGATCAAGCGTATGCTCCCACTCTTGGGAATGTCACAGGTTTCTCCGTATCAAGAGCCCGAAATTGGGCACACATCATCTTCACTTCCGCGTACCTTTCAGTTTAATAATGGCAGGAATTAGCGGGAAACCACATGACATTTTTGCTTCGGACTCTCCTATATGGTTCTTGCAATGGAACTGCCGGGGAATCCGTCGCAAACAAGCGGAACTACAGAGGAGACAGTCCATCACGCCAACGCCACCTCTAGCTGTCCTGCTTCAGGAGACTGGCATTAATAAGCCCAATCTAATAGGGTACAAACCTTACTGCACCCCTTCCATAGAGCACCGGCGTCCCGGGCCAGGATCGCGATCTGCGCCTCCAATAGCCAATGGGCAGGCATGCGTTCTTGTTCTGTCGCGCACGGCCCACACTGAACTAGATACGTCCGCGTGGTGCACGCAAACGCAGGAGGTAGCGGGAGTACGCCTTAGCTTAGATGGCGACCAACAAGCCTTAGTTTTTTCAATCTATGCGCGATCATTCGGTACTACGACATATCGAGTAGATATGTCTTTTGTAGAACACTTCTTAAGGATATATCCCCAGGATCGCGTTGTAGTTGGGGGTGATTTTAACGCCATGCACAGCAGCTGGGGATATCATCACTCAGATACTAGGGGAAGGGACCTTTGGCAGCAAATTGTCAGAGCGAAACTGACCATAGCCAACGACCTCACGCTACCTACTCGCCTTGGCCAGCACAAAGGTCAACAAGACACTTCCCCAGACTTGACACTAGTGTCTCATCCCAGTGAGATCCTATGGTCGAGGGCTGATGATGTCATTGGCAGTGATCATTATCCCGTGGTGGTCTCATGGGCTCCTCGAGGGCGAAAGTCATTACAGCGGCAACAACGCCGTCGAATAGAGGAGCACGTCTCATGGGACGATTTTCGTAGAATGCTCGGTACGGTGAACGCTCCAACAGGGTTAGACGAGCTCATTAGTCAGATCAGCGATGCCAAGAAGAAAGCTATAACGAAGCTTTCAGTCAAGTTTGATGCCCCAAAGCCAGATTCCCACCTTTTGAATCTGTGGAATCGTAGGCTTCGGGCTCTCAAGGCGTATCGCCGATCAGGCCGGACACCCCATCGGAGGCGTGCTCTCACTCGCATCAGTCAAGAAGTTGAGAAGTATACTCTGCAGCTCGCTCTCCAAGACTGGCAGCTGCTGTGCCACTCACTCAATGGAGCAGCTAACTTATCGAAGGCCTGGCACATATTTCGAGCTATCCTTGGACGCAAGAAGCCAATTTCCCCTGCCCAATGCATGGCCTTGAAATTGAATGTCTCCCCGGCGAAGTTAGCTATACAAGCAGGGAAGGTATTTTTTCCCCAACCTTAAAATGCAGATGTCTTGCCTGCGGACCCCGTATCAGGTACATCAAACTATTACGACGTTCCCTTCACATTAGACGAACTGGAGGCAGCTCTGTATGACTCCAATCACAATAGCGCCCCAGGGCCGGATGATATACGCTACTCAACATTTCTGAACCTTCCCAAGTCACACAAAGTTGCCCTCTTGAAAGAGATGAACAAGTACTGGGCCAACGGTGATCTTCCTCTTGCCTGGAAGAAGTCAGTGGTAATACCAATTCCAAAACCTGGCAAGCCAAGTCGAACATTACAAGACCACAGGCCAATATCGCTGACGTCCAACCTTTGTAAGGTCATGGAACGTATGGCTCTAAGAAGACTTGAATGGTACTTAGACAAGTACAACGTCCTGTCTCCTATGCAAGTAGGTTTTCGTCGAGGGCTCTGTGCCCAAGACATTCTCAGAAGGCTTTATAACGACGTTCTCGCATACACTAGCAGCGCACAGCTCCGAGTGGTTGTTGGGGTAGACGTCAAAAAGGCGTTTGATTCCGTGCACCACTCGACCATACTTCGCCGGCTACAGGAAGTGGGGATAGGCGGCAACCTCTACCGCTTCGTGAAAGCCTTTCTTGCAGAAAGAACTTTCTCAGTAATGGTTGGAGATACTCAGGGTGAATGGCAACATAACCAAACAGGTGTCCCCCAAGGCGCTGTCATATCACCGGATCTTTTTAACATTGCTATGTCAGGTCTCCCGCCAATGCTGTCGTCGATACCCGGTCTTAATTTTGCCGTGTATGCGGACGATATAACGTTGTGGACTAATTCAGGGTCCCCTGCAGAGCAAGAACTAGCCCTACAAACAGGCCTTAATGCCGTCCATGAATACATCAAGAAGTGTGGAATGGAAACCTCTCCCGAAAAAACCGAGTATGTGGTTGTCTTAAATGGTTCGCGGGTACGAGCCGAGGCCGAACGCAAACTTATCTCTCTTCATTTAGGGCACTCAGCAATCTGCCGGAAACAAACAATCCGTATACTCGGCATGCTTATTGACGAGGATGGAGGAGCCAAAATCTGGCTTCATAACACGATGCATAGCTGTCATCAGGCTTTACACCTTATGCGCCACGTCTCTGCGCGTGGATGGGGAATCAAGGAGGTGGGGCTCCGTCAGATTACCCTGGCACTCATAACATCAAAAATCCTGTACGCATATTCGTACATGCGGCTTAACGCAACCCAACGCCTTCAGCTTGAGCGAATCAATCGCAAGGCGATGCGCCTGGTTACTGGTCTGCCGCAGTACTGCCCAGTAGTTAACCTACACGCTGTTGGAGTTGAGGGTTCAGGACAGGAGTGCCGCTGAGCGAAGAGGTAGATGGCGGAAGGAGAATAGGTTTATTTACATTTTACATTGGTGGTAAGAAGTGAGACGATTCTGCCGCATCCGTTGTCGAGTTTTATATCCTTCTTGTTCCCTAAAGTCCCTAGGTTGAGGACGCCCTTGCCGGAGCGGGAGGGGCCTAGAGATTTCACCTGTGCGCACACACACGCACTGCACTCATGGTCACGCCCCCTTCACATGTGGAGTCTGAGGGAAAGAAGGTTGTCGTCGAGGTAGCGTTGACTGCGGTAGGTGATGGCCTCCGGCCAGCCGAAGGTTTCTGCGGGTCACCGACATCTGTTGATCATCAAATGCCACCCGCCGCTCGAGGCCGGACGCGAGGTCACGAAAACGCCGAAAGTGGTTCCTCGTGCTTGGGTCGGAGATGATGCCCGCCAGCTTGTCGCGGTGCTTGGGCACGCCAAAGAGCAACCGGAGACGAGGCCCTTTGTTCCCTGCCACGGTCACGGCAAATGGGGAAGATAACATTCGTCTCCCCGAGGCGGCGGCGGCGTTCTACACGTGCAGGCACTTTGTGAAGGGGGTCTGGTTTTGTTCCTGCACTCCAACCGGGCAAACTCCGTAATTGAAGTCAGCTGGCACCTGGGTCCTCTCGGTGCGTGCGGTCCATGGCGGCAGGCCCGAAGGCAATCACCCTCAAGTCGCTCGCAGCCATACACAGTAGAAACAGGCGTGCTGGCGGCCACCCGGCGAGGCTTGTTGTCGTCGTTCCTAATAACGCATGCAGTAAAATCAATGCCCTAAAGGATCTGGCAGAGCAGCAATCGCTAGCCCAACGAGTCCGTCTCTCCACAACGGCGGCTGGCCAACAGATCCTGCGGGCATTAGGCTACAACGTTGACAACTTAGAGCCACTTTCGTCCGCTGCCCCGCCATGGGAATTGATCGACTTAGTAGATGGTATGCCATTACCAAAGAATATGAGTTCGGCTAATCCTCAAAGGCGCAAGGCTGCCGCCAAACGGCACGAGAAGACATCATACAAGTTAGCCCAGGAAGGAGCCATCCAACTATACACAGACGCCGCTCAGTTTCAACATTGCGCCGCTATAGCTTGTCACGATTCTGTGTCAGATACCTCTGTAGTTCAACGGCTTTCCGAGGAACACACCGTCACCAATCTCGAACTCATGGCCATACGACTTGCCATTACTCGAATAGTAGAAAGACAAGATCCGGCTCCTTGCACCTACCATGTTTACACAGATTCACAAGCAGCGTACACCGCCTGCCGCGCAGGGGTAGCTGACTATGCCGTTCTCAACACTATTCGAACCGAAGCCCGTCGCCTGCGAGAAGAGGGCTACACTGTCATTATCAAATGGATTCCTGCACACGAAGGAATCACTGGAAACGAAAAGGCACACCAGGCAGCGCGCGCAGCAGCTCTTTCCGCACCTTTGCCTGGATCCACATTCGTTTCCGCTTCTTGGCCCCCTGACAACGTTGCGCACCCGTCGTCACCCCATATGGATAGGGCGGAGACATGGCATCGCGCACAACGCTATCGTCGCAGCATACTCCAGCACTTGGCCAACCCTGAGCAACTATATCGCCGTCCACATAGCGCATTAAGGAGAGTGGAGGCAGTGCTCCTTCGCCGAGCCCAGACCGGCCAGCTTCTATCACCAGCGAAGTTGCACCTCATAAACCCGCGCTCATACCCGACTCCTCAGTGCCCGACTTGCCCTGCCAGAGGCACGGCCGAACATCTCCTGTGGAGCTGCCCTACCTTTGACGCAGTACGGGAAAGAGCACTCAAGTCCCTGGGCGGGCTTCGACCTGGAACCCTGCAGGAATGGGTCGATCCGCCATCGCACATCGGGCCATCAGACGCACTCCGGCTCTGGCGAACTTTTCTTTCCTACTTCAAGGAAGATGAAGGGCCAGGCCATCACTTCGCGGAGCCGACCTCGGGACGACACAACCTCGAGGAAGAAGCGGACACCGGTCCCCAACCCGCACTCCGACCTTCACCCCCATCCTCACCCCCACCCTTAACAACTCCCCCACCCCAACCTCCATCAAGCACCTTAGTTCTGCCGCAAGGTATCGGCCTACTAAATGCAGAAATAAAGACGTTAAAAAAAACAGTTCATGAAAGACGATTTTTGATGAGACACGAGTGCGTTTCAACGCGCGCATCTTGAAAGTTATATTTATGCATGCTCGCAACATTAAGGTCCTGGCGGCTGCAACATGATCAAGGTAACCTATGGCGTTTCGACGGCGCCTTTGCATAACTCTTCCGCACATTTATAACATCTTATAAAATTTGGCCCACATGGCTGGTGGCCAGAGGTGGCCCCGGATCCGCCCTTGTTCGTTTGCCTGCGCAACGGTGGCCAACTGTTGCGCAGTCGTCTGCCAGTGTACGGCTCTCTACCTTTTGGCAACCATTGGCCATTATAGCGGCTGGTCTACCACGGCCCAGTGCTGGTCCGCATTAGGCTGGCCGAGCGTACTCGCTGCTGATTCGAGACCGCCGACTCGCAAACATCCGGCCATCGGCCAGTTTCCCTTGGGTAGGACCTGTTCTCATGTGTTGACGCGCAGGCAAGGCGGAACCGCCGCGCCGCTGCTGTTTCTCGCTTTTCCACACACTTCCCGGCCACCTCGTCACGGCTCGCGGCGTACAAAGATATGGCTAGAAAAGGGCACAAATCGACGCTATGTACCATAACCGTGTGCAGGTTTACGTACAGCCGCCCACAGACTTAACACTTGAGTAAGACACGTTTTTGGGCAAGTTGGTAACATTCTTGATTCATATTGCAGCGAAGAAGCACGAGCACAAGTAGAAGGAACACGCAAAAAACACGGACGAACGCTGCACTCACAACTGGTTTACTGCGAAAAGATTTCGAGCTTAAAATGGCTCACGCATCTGCGCACTACAGAAAGAAAACCATAACAAACACGTGTCAAGAAATAACATCTTATCATAATGCCGCAAAAAGGTTGTATTCCGAAGCGTACAAAGAAACGGATGCATCACTAATGCAGCAATCTGCTTTTTCCTTTATGCGAAAGGCCTCCAGGAGTTCACGCGTCGTTTTATACTTGCTTCTGCCTAGAATTCGAACACTATCGAAACGTGGCGAACATGTCACGCATGACTGGCAGTGCCTAACCAAGTGC
Source organism: Amblyomma mixtum (assembly GCF_055824585.1). Lineage (NCBI taxonomy): Eukaryota > Metazoa > Arthropoda > Arachnida > Ixodida > Ixodidae > Amblyomma > Amblyomma mixtum. The sequence goes on along the minus strand of NC_143014.1, from coordinate 329,638,814 downwards.
ACATTCTCTTTGTTCTTTAAATTCCTTTGGTGCTCCCCTAGCCGGTCGTTAATACATCGCCCCGTTTGACCGATGTACACTTTTCCACATGAAAGTGGCAACTCGTACACCACCTCAGAAGCGCATTGCACATAGGGCGTAGTGTGCTTTTTACCACACCCGCTTCTCCTTGCTTCGCTTCCGGAAATACGAGGGCACAACTTTGACAGCTTCACCGGAGCCGAAAAAACGAGCGGCACCCCATACCTGTTCGCAACCTTCTTCATGTTATGCGACACCTTGTGTAGGTAGGGGGCAACTTCCGGTCGCAGGTTCATGTTCCTCTCTTTCTTCTTGGAGTTCGCTGTGCGTGCCTTCACTTTTTTCAGGCAAGCTTCTGCTACAGAAGTCACGACCGACAAGGGGTAGCCCGCTGACAAAATTCTAGCCAATTGGTTCTCAAAGCTAGACTGCATCTCATGGACGCACGATTTCTCAAGCGCCGAATCCAGACACAAACTAACTATGCCTCTTTTTATCACCTTCGAATGAGCAGAGTCGAAAGGCTCGAAAGGCTTTTAACAATCACCTCTATTTACAGACGAAAGGCATTTGCATTGGATCTTGCGTTGCACCCATTTTAAGTGACATTTTTTTAGCCAGCATTGACCAGGTTTTAAGCACTGTTTTTAACTCGGACGAGGTCATCAAAGTGTACCGATATGTTGATGATTTTTTAATTTTTTTGGACAAGCAGAGCCCTTTACACTACTGCGCTATTGTTAACAAGATTTTAGATGCTTTTAGGAAGCATGGAAAGGGACTAACATTTACTTTTGAGACACCGGATAACGACGAACTTCAGTTTCTAGATATTCGAGTGAAGTTGGGCAGAGATCATACTTGTTGGATGTACGCCCCTCGTGCTCAGAAGCAACTCTTGCCTTTCGACTCTGCTCATTCGAAGGTGATAAAAAGAGGCATAGTTAGTTTCTGTCTGGATTCGGCGCTTGAGAAATCGTGCGTCCATGAGATGCAGTCTAGCTTTGAGAACCAATTGGCTAGAATTTTGTCAGCGGGCTACCCCTTGTCGGTCGTGACTTCTGTAGCAGAAGCTTGCCTGAAAAAAGTGAAGGCACGCACAGCGAACTCCAAGAAGAAAGAGAGGAACATGAACCTGCGACCGGAAGTTGCCCCCTACCTACACAAGGTGTCGCATAACATGAAGAAGGTTGCGAACAGGTATGGGGTGCCGCTCGTTTTTTCGGCTCCGGTGAAGCTGTCAAAGTTGTGCCCTCGTATTTCCGGAAGCGAAGCAAGGAGAAGCGGGTGTGGTAAAAAGCACACTACGCCCTATGTGCAATGCGCTTCTGAGGTGGTGTACGAGTTGCCACTTTCATGTGGAAAAGTGTACATCGGTCAAACGGGGAGATGTATTAACGACCGGCTAGGGGAGCACCAAAGGAATTTAAAGAACAAAGAGAATGTGCACTTGGTTAGGCACTGCCAGTCATGCGTGACATGTTCGCCACGTTTCGATAGTATTCGAATTCTAGGCAGAAGCAAGTATAAAACGGCGCGTGAACTCCTGGAGGCCTTTCGCATAAAGGAAAAAGCAGATTGCTGCATTAGTGATGCATCCGTTTCTTTGTACGCTTCGGAATACAACCTTTTTGCGGCATTATGATAAGATGTTATTTCTTGACACGTGTTTGTTATGGTTTTCTTTCTGTAGTGCGCAGATGCGTGAGCCATTTTAAGCTCGAAATCTTTTCGCAGTAAACCAGTTGTGAGTGCAGCGTTCGTCCGTGTTTTTTGCGTGTTCCTTCTACTTGTGTTCGTGCTTCTTCGCTTGAATATGAATCAAGACTTAACACGAATGACGGAACGCGTGGCTTAGACTGCCGTCAGCGCCACGAAGCAACAGTCATCGGGTGCGAGACAATGCTCTCGGTATGTTTACGGTGGCTGACAATAGCTGGTGCGCAGCTCGCTTTCACTTCTTTTTCGCTTTTGCCTGGTCGCCGCGTGGAAAACGCACTTGTCTCGGGGCGTATCTGTGCCTTTTTCTCGCCCATGCGGCCTCCACGGCCCGGGCAACGCTCTTTGCAGTTTTCTTATCGTGAGAACCAGAAATTCCGTGCTAAGCAGCCGCAGCTTGCGCCCCTTGCGAATTTGATCAAAGTGCTGCTGATGTAATTTTCAGTTCTGTGGTGCGCTTCCAAGTAAAGCGTTTATATGCCGAATTTTCGGGCAGTAGTAAAGCTAAGATATCTTATGCAAAAAACGTCGATCATGCTTTAGAACTCAGATTCATATTTTATTTTAGGAAACAGATTTGTTACCATCGTATTTTTGCGCCTTTCTCTATGAATGATTCCAGGTCATTGCACGAACTTGTGTGTGGAGATGCCCGAAACATATTCCCTGGAAGCCAATGTCGAATTTGTCACAACTTGTAGTTTTGTTATGAAAACACGTGCATCTTGTTTGCCCTTCTTACGGAAATAAAATGTGGTATACGTAGTCGATTCAGATTCTCATTTCCAGAGAAGAGTGGTGAAAATTAAACGCTTAACCACGCCGCGAAAACTAAACGCACACGATGGAAGGATTGCGGAGGATTATGTAGAACATTATTTTCGCGAAAACGCGCGAACTGGCGGTTCCTTGGAGCAACAGAATCAACACCAAGCGAAGGAATGCGTGGCAAGTGATCGACAAGAAACCACAGTCATGTGGTCTGGTGAGATAAGGAAGTTTGCGGGGATAAGTTCGACCACAGCTGGCACAGCCCAGCATTAATTGTCGCGGTGCTTTGGGAGGTTACCATGTGCTATCGTGTGCAAAAGTGGAGAGACCACGGCTTCGCCGGCAGGAGCGGCTGCGGGGCAGCACCGCGGCGCTGCTATCTCGCGCTGCGTATAGTCCGCGCTGTGCGCTCGCTGCGAGATTGCCTCGCGTGACGCAAAACTTTTCCCTCGCTCTCGGGCTGTTGCTTATCATGACTGACAAACGTCTAGTGTGACCTTCGGCTCTTCTGCTGCTGACGATCGCGTCGAAGCGGAGAGCGCATCGCAAGGAATTCAGGAATAGCGCAGTGGCGCTTTAGTGAAGCAAGCAGGCGGTGACGTTGCGTCCACTCACTTCACTCCGCGGCGCAAAGGCCGTTCTAACTGTAGTTGCAGCGACGTTTCGTATTTTCTCCCCACAGTAAGAAGAGTTGTGTGTGTTTTATGTTGACATGCGAACACCACTGCACGATATTTTCCCCTTCTAATCGAGGTGTTCGCTTAGTCAAACCGCCGATGTGGAACAAGCTTTTTCTCCGTGAACCGGAAAGCGCATTGCAAAAGATGATTTCTATTAGGGTCTTCAGTCATGAATGGCTACCATGAGACAGTGTTGCATTTTGCGCTGTGTCATTCGGTGGGTGAGTTCCTCCAGATCGGAAGTACGGAAAAGGGGGGAGATCCCACGCGCTGTGATCAGGTCTATGTCAGCGCCATAGGACGGTGTGTGCCTGAACGTGCAATGCGTCTGTCCTAAACTTGCTGGCCTGTTCACCAAAGCGTTTCAATAAGGCAGAGAGTTTTGGATACGAAAGATGCAGAATGCCGCTATTTATTTTGCGCTGACCGCTGCCAGGGCGAGCGAGTTAGAGCATGCAAGCTGTTTCATCAACCGACCTGTAGCATGTGCCGCTATCGCGTCGAAGCTGTCCAACGTGCCACCAATAAACGAGCAATATTTGTTTTCTTTTAATGAGCGCGTGTTTGCCTAATATCTTGGCATTGTCGGAAGCAGCGCATGGTTGGTTCGCACTCCACTCCTCAATACATTGGTAGGGACGCATCTAGGCAGAAAATGCAGAACACTGTGGCTCCCTGCTTCGAACGCTCCTCTACAATAAATAGAATACAGAATGTGAGGCACTTACAGAATCTTTACTGTGATTAAAACAATAAAAACCAATACTTATAATAACATAATACTTGGGGAAATTTCTTTCCATAGCAATTACGCCAGCTGCACGGCGTGGCATAGAATGGTAGAGCTTTGTCACGAAGTCGTGATGAGCGCGTAGTGTCTCCCACTCTTCTCGTACAGCGGTCCAGAGTTAATCGGGCGTAGCCGTGTGGAGATTCCGCCGTGCCAGCTGCGCCTTGATGCGTCCCCACACATTTTTGATCGGGTTAAGATTGGCGCCTACTGGTGGCCACTCAAGCTCTTGGATTCCTAGGTCTTCCAGCAATGTGCTCACGATACGTGCTGTGTGGACTGGGCTCCGATCATGCTGGAAGTGGAAATATTCATCGCCGAATGGGCCATCAATCACGTAGGGTACCAGCTCTTCCTGTAGGATCGCACAGTAGGCTGAGGCGTTGAAGCGGCCCTCATTGCGAACAAGGGGGCCCAGTCCATCCTTGCTCATCGCACCCCATACGTTCACAGCGCACCGGCCACTTGAGAGGACGCTTGCGGTGTACTTGGGCATAAATCTATAAAACAGGAGTTTGGAGAAAGGCGCAATGAGAAAAAGAAGTAAGACACGATCCCTCTAAGGCACTACAAGGCTGATGGCAGATAACAAACGGACATCAAATATTCCACAAGATTGAATCGAGCGCTTGACCAATTTATTTTTACGGGGATCCCTGTTTAAATAATAAAACGACAAATACCATGCTACCGCTGTGACACACAGTCATCATGGCAAAAGTTCTTAATGAAAGCGCCGAAAGGAAATTTTATAGTTATAATGCGGAACAGTTTTGAAGCAAGGCCGTTTTGTACCTAGAGCTGTAAACAAAACGTTAGTGGTAGACTCAATTTGTGATTTAAACCAATGTTTATTGGTACCGAAAAGAAACCGCTGCCAATTCAGAATAAAGGGAAACCACCAAACACGCAATTGTGCTGAGCGTACGCGGCATATTGGGTCATGCGGATTCGGTATGACAGTTTGCCACGAGGAGTCCGCCTTTTGTATGCGTGAACTTCGAAAACCTCTGTCCACCTACCTGCTGTTACACGGGCGCCAAACCTTCTGCTGTTGGTCCCATCGGCTGGAAAAAGTGCTCTCGTCTGAGAACACCACCCCATTACATTCGGCTGCCGTCCAATGCTGCTTGTCTTGCGCAAAGTTTAGTCGCTGAAGCCGTTGCCTGCTGGTAAAATACGGCTTCTGAGCCGCAACGCAGTTGCTGAGCCCTGCTTCGTTTAGGCGTCGTCGTGTTGCCGGTGGCGAGACCTCAAGGCCCAAGGCATCCTGTATCTCCCGCGCATTCAGGAATGGTTCGGCGACCACAGCGACGACGAATCAGCCTGTCTGTTTCCTCATCAGTAGACCTAGGTCGACCTCTGCGCTCTGCGTCTTCAAGTCGACCACCTTCATCACGGTATGCGCTAATAATGTGACCGCATTACGTGAACGGCCGGTTAAATGACAGATTTCGCGTTTAGAAGCGCGTTGAAAACTGCGCTCAACAATCCTTTTCCTTTCGGCGAATGGCACAGGCGGCGACATTTTTTTTTTCAAATCGCTGACCCAGACATGTGAAAGCGATTGATATAGCCTGCAAAAAGCAGCCTTATCAGGAAAGAATGACTACCACTGGGCAGCAGTCGTGCGGTTGTTCAGACCGCTAATAGAAACCTGCAGCAGATTCAGCCCGATAACGGCTCACGATAAAGATGCATTAAAATCGGCTCGCACGCTCAAACTCGTTTGCCAAGCTAGCCTCACACCTCAAAAGCAACCCATTGGACCACGAAAAGCCATCGAACATCCAACGGATGCCATGGCAACGGATGTTTGAATGTCCGCTGGACATCTGTAGAGGTCCGCAAATGTCTGACGGATGTACATCGGTTGTCCGATGGACGTCCGGCGCAAAGAAAATGGCAGTCTAGTGATAGTCCCATGGACGCCAATATCGGATATTCGGACGTCCGTCAAACATCCGGAAACAGACGTGCCTTTTTTAAATGGCCACAGGACGTCCGGTGGAAAATTCTCACTGGTGCAAGGGACGTTCAGAGGACATCAGAACACAGCCGTCGCATGCAGGACGTCCGAACACTACCCCACGGGCCAAACTTTCCAACTCGCGGACGTCCACAGGACATTGCTTTTTGATCAAAAGAGGCGTATTGATGCAGTCTGTAGTGTTTCAGCAATACCTACTATTGGTCCCTTGGTCAAAAAAGCTAATTACTGAGCGTGTAAACTTAATGACTCTCATCCCACCGGCTGCCAGTTGGTGCATTGTTGAATGCCACTGGCTCTTTCCAGCAGACAGCAGATCTGGAAACATGCCTTTCACGCATAGCATGCCTCTGCATCTGCTGTCTGCTGGAAGAGTGCCAGGGGCATTCAAAAATGCCCAAACTGACAGCCGGTGGGGTGCGAGTCATTAAGTTTACACACTCAGAAAGAGCTTTTGTTGACCAAGGGGCCGATAGTAAGTATTGCTGAAACACTACAGACTGCATCAATACGCCTTATTTGATCAAAAAGAAATGTCCTGTAGGTGTCACTGACACACAATGAACCGCAGCACTCTGGAAAATTGTCTCGATCTCAATATAAAAAACTGGCTTCGATGTACAGCAGGAGTTAAACGTTTGCTGCTAGAGTGTGCCTATGGGATATGGTTTGGCAGTAAGCTCACGGGACGGCATCAGGATAGCAAAGCTGCTCCCACAAGGTAAAGGTGGCCTCAGAGGCTTTGAGCCGAAGGCCTGGTTTCTACAGTAGATGTTTCAAAGCCAATAAGCTTTAAGTATTTAGTTACTAGTAGCTTTGTTTCTAAGAATGGCCTGCTGTAGCATGCATATTTCATGGTTCGTTTTTTACAGCCACATCATGTATCTAAGAAAGTACATCATTTTTTTTACTGTTCTGTTTGTTGAGAGCCGTACTACTTTTGAAAAACGTTATGTGGTGCACCGTTCCAAGCAATGCTTTATGCTTGGTTCGTGCCCAGTGTTTGAATCAGTTAATATTCGCCTTCTCCATATTTCATCATTACATGTACGGAGAAGCACTCATTTCTTATTTTGGAAATTGTGCATATAAGAGCCATGTGTTATACCTATCTTATTGCTTTTGTTACCCTCTCACAGTTCACTATATTGCAAAATTTCATTTGAGGAGTTAAATAAATAACTAAATAAAACACCCTAAAGGCAGTGTCACTAATTAGAATGAGCCAAGCAGCACAACTGCCAGAGATACACAGCCCTGAAAGACTACCACTCTCTGCATAACAAAGCAAGAAAGTGCTCTGTAAACACAAGCACCAACAGCATTTATTTCACAGGACATAATTCTACTGCTAGCACTGGCCAACACGGTTCACGCTATGCTCACGAAGGCAGAACAAAACAAAGGGACACCACCGTGCAGACTTTTGACTCGTCTTTTGTCCCCGAGTGCAGTTTACACCTGAGTGAAGTATCGCCTTGCCCAACAATACTCCCCAATCAGTTTCTCAAACTAGTGAGCAATGACAAAACATGGACACCCCCAATGTGACTCACAGTCAATAAAAGTTTCTGATATCCAGGCTTTCGCGACGCTGTAGTCTGTAACGATAACATAGAGAATGCACTGCAATAGGTTGCTTCATGAAGGAGGTCATCTAAATCTAGCATACATCAGAAAAAAGGTGCACACGGCTATTTTTTCTTCTTGATATACTTGAGTTACCGATGTCTGTCAAAGTTGTCTTCCAGCTCTTCCTGGATGACAACCACCTCCGGAGGCTTCCTCTTGACTAGAACAATCTGCTGCTGCTCTGGTGTCAGCTTCTCAAACTTCAGCGGCATCTAACAGGAAGAGAAGCAGACAAGATGAAAAATTCCATGAAGATCATGCATCTTTAGATTACGAGAGGTTGTCGTGTCCTTTGTGCCAGAATGCGCATAAGCAACACGTGCTTCAAAATAACAATATTCTCTCTATGGTTGGATACTACTTTGAGTTCACAATGCAGCTCTGCTCACATTGGCGACTACCAGACACTATTCCTCTGAGAAAAGGAATTAATCCATTATTCAATTTTTTTGTTACCTAAGCAAAAAAATAACCATCATAAATTATAAGTGCATTAATTTTGATGCCTCTGACTTTTATTAAAATTTCAATAAGCGAGACAAGATCAGCCCGCAGAATCTAGGCACTTCAAACGGGCTTAAACCTCCACGGCATTACGACTTAGCGATTGCAATAATAAGCTGAGTAATTTAAATAATAAGCTTCCACGTTTCTCTGATTCCCACTTCACAGCCCACCACTATGCGAAGAAGAAGACCGTAGCCATAGAGTTTTTCTTCTCGATCCATTGTAATGAATGAGTCACTTCATACACTTTTTGTCAGGAACCGAAGTGTCCATATAACCAATAACAAGGCACAACTGTACATACGAGCTAGTAAGGATGCTATGTTATGAGACTATGCAGGGGAGGGGCTTATAATTTTTGGAGACTAAGACAACTTTTTCCTGGAAGAGAATAAAATGAACTACGTATAAAGAATTTGCCAAGGCACCAATCATGTCCATGCGTACTCACAGAGCCAGGTATTCTTGAAGAATGCTTAATCTATATATATACACACACTTTGACTGACGTGAACTGTATACGAGGTCTGTTAGAAAAGTATCCGACCTTATCTTTCTTTGCGAACACCTGAAGGATATGAAACAAGCGCGCTTGCACCAGCAGACCTTTAGCCTTCGTGCGCATGCACGAATTTTTTCCCGCCTGCCGATAGCGTCAGTCGCTGGGAGGGAGCGTTTGAGTGAGGTAGTGCGCAGTGCTCTCGTCGGTTCTTTAGTGCAAGCAAAATGGCGGTGTGACAGGAGCAGCGCTAATGCATCAAATTTTGCCAGAAACGGGGCGACAGCCAAGTGGAAACCATTCGGAATATTCAGACGGTTTTCGGTGATGATGCTTAGAGCAGCAGACAAATTAAGCAACAGTACAACTGGTTTAAAGATGGCCGCACATCGGTGGAGAGCGAGCCACGCTCCAGTCGGCCATTAACATGCCAAATGGCCAGGTCATTGCCGAAGTGAACGCTCTGGTGATGCGGGACCGTCGTGTGACTATCCGAGAAATTGCGGAAGAGGTGAACATCAGTAGTTTTTCTGCACATTCCATTATCACCGAAGATTTGGCCATGAAGAGAGTTGCGGCGAAATTCGCGCTGAAGCTGCTCACGGTGGAGCAAAAGCAGCTTCGTGTTGAAGTCTCACAGGACACGCTGGATTCCACAAACAGTGACCCCGACTTCATCAACACCATAATCACTGGTGACGAGTCTTGGGTGTACGGGTACGACCCGGAAACCAAATCCCAGTCATCACAGTAGAAGCATTCCACGCCCCCAAGACCAAAGAAGGCCTGCCAAATGCTCAGCAACGTCAAAGTGATGCTGACTGCTTTCTTGGACTCTCGCTGTGTGGCACACCACGAGTACGCACGCCCCAGGGTCAAACAATGACCAAAGAGTACTACAGGGGTGTCCTCCGTCGCCTACGCGATGCTGTGCGGCGCAAGAGACCGGAGTTGAGGTCAACGGGAAATTGGCGCATCCATCATGACAATGCTCCTGCACATTCCTCGCATTTGATTCAGATTTTTTGGCGAAAAACCAGACTCCTGTAGTTCGGCAGACTCCTTACTCTCTTGATTTGGCCCCCTGCGACTTCTGGTTGTTTCCGAAAATCAAGAGGCCATTGAAAGGAGCGCGATTTCAGACAAGAGAGGACATTATGGCTGCAACGACAGCTGAGCTAAACTCCATTCCTAAAAAGGCCTTTTCGGAATACTTACAACAGTGGCAGCACATCTGGGAGAAGTGTGTGGAGTCCCAAGGAGACTACTTTGAAGGTAATTAGGTTTCCAACGCTCTAGTTATGCCATTTATTTTTCTTCGGCCAAAGGTCGGATACTTTTCTCACAGACCTCGTATACACTTTTTTTTAACTTCATAAGGTTCAAAGCTTTTAACAGAAACTGCCACTGTAGAACTGTAGCCGTGCAATGCACAAGGATAGCTTCCTTCTTTTTTGATCACAAAAGTCGAGGTTGACATGTTAAAGTATAAGCAGGCTACAATAACAAGTGAGGCTGGGTTTGATCAGTCAACCAAATTATGGCTGCTAGTGATTATGGTTTGCACAAAACACACCTTCAGATGGGTCGGAAGAAGATGCTGATTTCTTGGGTCTTTGACTTCCGGAAAGCCTTTCAGGCGCGTGCCTCAGCCATGATTTTATAGACTCCTCGACGCTGGCCATACTTCCTTGTGGAAACTCCCCTGCAGCAGCTAAAAATAAAAACCACAAGTTGTTAAAATTTTTTCTTTATACTGTGTGATAGTATTTCGCCACACACTAAAGCACTGCTAGTGACAAATTACGATATTAGCAAAAAAAAAGTTTTTTTAAGAAAGAATACACATGTTATAATAAAGTTTAGAAGATACAGTTGGCGGCTCTTAAAACAGTAATGCTATAAGAATTTGTTATGAAAGTAACTGAAACCACTAATCCCACTTATAACAGCACAAGATAGCTCCAATAGAAGTGCACTTACTTATGACATAAGGACACTTATGTCCTTTCCCTAGACACTCACAAACCTTGCAAAGAGGAATGAAAACTCTATTCAGGATTATGCAGGGCAAAGTATCAACGACAACTCAAATGAATCGCATGACTAGATATGAAATGTTTTTCCGAGAGCCTCCATAGCCCTTATCACTCACGTCTATCTGCATAACTTTCTATTTGGCCAGAAGTTGCACAGAGGTTAACGCAAGACCAGTTATTCTATAGCAAGTTCTTCATATAGCTGTCACTGCAACAGGCAAGCACTGAACTGGTTTGCAAAAATCCATTTCATGCTCAAGTGTCCAGCAGAAAAAAATTGTAAACAAAAGGGGAGAAGTGTCTTTTTTTTCTCCAAGTTTCATTCTTACAATGAGGTGAGAGGTACAACATTTGCTGCTGCTAGAGGTCACCAAAATTTAAGTTTCTGCAACCGGCTCTGCAACGAAACCAACTCACGTATCTTGCCTTTTCCCACCGGCTCCTAGATAGTTTGACTGCAGTTACGCATCCAAAATCTGCACAGCAAAGGAAGGCGCAAAATTACGCGAGAAAACTGTGCTAAAGAATAAACTAATCGGACTTACTGCTTCCACTCCGCACTCTTCACGCCGCACGAAAGAGCGACGCCAGCGCCGCGCGCCGCCACTGGACCGGCTTTGGCAGTGGCTGTTGATGGGCGCAAAAGTAATGCGCGTGCTGCGAACAGCTAACTGCTTCGTCGGCGCCACGTGTGCCCTCTTCCACCCTGCTCACCTTATCACACAGCGTCACGGCCAAGCACAACTTTCCTTTCCTTCTCGTTTTCTTTCACTAGCTGTAAAAACCAAAGCAACGAAATAAACCTCGTTCTTTTTGCTCCAGCCACCTGTCTCGTTTCGTTCTAGCGGGCTCCGCCGCCGACCCTTTGGCAGGCGTCCGCCAGCCGCCGGCCCGTTTGTAACAGCGCGTTTTGAATGATCTGAATGTGTAGAAACTTTATGGCTGCAGAGCTAGGTTTATATTTGACGCATGTAACTGTTCGTTTGACAAAGAAAAATCGTACATATGCACTTGAAAAATGTCAAAGGTACAGATATGTGCAGCGGATGACCAGAGGATCATACCGCGCCGGACCGACTCATACGTCCAAAAGAGTGAATCCGGAGGACTTTCGCCGGTTCGTGAGTGATGGACGTCCAAAAGCGAAAATCCCCAGGACCTCCGATGGTTTGCTGCCAGTGGACTTTGCTAATTTCCGATTATGGACGTTCGGTGTGCGACCGATGGACATTCAAATTGGGTTGCGGACAGTAGCGGACGTTCGGATCTGAAACGGATGTCCGACGGACTTTTGTGGTCCAATGGGAAAGAGCTGTCCCGGCCGCTTCTGCATACAAAATTTGTGTCTTATATAAACGTGTCGGTGAACAAGACAGCATCATTAACAAGAGGACACTGGCAATTCAGGCACGCGTCGTCATATGGCATTAACAAGGAGTTCATCATACTTAGCGTGGTCTCCATTTTTTTCGTACCTGCGCTCTAGAGGAGCTCAGTGGCTGAACGATACAGCCCAAAAGACATCACGGTGTCGCGATTGCCAATCGAAACTCAGCATCTTAATCCAGATCATCCTTTGAACTGCGCTCTCCTGTTTATGGAGCAAGAAATCTTGTTCCGAATCTTCGATTGGAATGAGCTATCAGCTCCTTTAAAAGGGGAAGCCCTAGAGCAGATGACTTCTCAAATTATGGAAAAAATTATCAGATGATCAATTGCATTCATATCACAGATACGCGAGAGCGCTACTTTTCTGTATCAGGCTACATGGATACGTTACCCCCTATGCAAGGAAATGACAGCGAAGTTATTGCTTGTTTCTGACTAATTTCGTGTGGTGGAGATTTCTTTTTCGGTGACCTAGACTACATGGGATATCCTGTCACCGTCGAAATTTCAGGCGAAGCTTTCGAGCTGAATGGGGTCATCATTGCCTTATGGTAACAGAAGTGGGGATTGCCATGCCATCTCCCAGAGGCATGCTGGTGATTTTACGAGGCTGCGACGCTTCGAACGGAGGACGTGGGGGTGCAAAGGTACTGGGGTTGGTAAATTTTTCAAGGCTGCGAGGCTTGAAACGCTCGACGCGACCGACGCCGACGACCATTATTTTCGACTTGCGGATATTTTATTTATTTATGAATACTGCGATCTTGTACACAAGATCATAGCAGGTGGGAAACAATGTACTAAGATACAAAAATACAGACACATACGAACAAAACAGAATTGCACATAGAATTGCACATAGAACAAAACAGAATTGCACATAGCAAAATCAGGAAGAAAATACCTCGGCAAGGTCATAAACAAACAATTATTTCAAGTGCTCTTTAAGCAAATGCAATGATCTCTGCCTGACAACATCATCCGTGAGGTTATTTCAATCAGTGATGGTCCTTGGAAATAAAGAATATTTAAAACAACTAACTCGAGACTTTTAATGGCGTTCTGGAAAGAGAATGGCGATTTCAAGTTTGGTACCCCGAGGAATAAGCAAGGATATTAGAGGTGTCAACTTTGAAATTATTATTAATTAGTTGAAAGAAAAATTTTAAGCGACATAGCGATTTATGTTAGGAATAGAGGGTAAGCCGCTTTTTTGAGGGGATCATTGACTGATGCTCGCCCGTAAGTGTTATAAATAAATCTTACTGCTTTCTTTTGGATTCTTTCAAGTTTATTTATGTTTACCTTTGTTATGTTGTGAACGGGTCCCATGTTATGTTATGTTATGTTATGTTATGTTATGTTATGTTATGTTATGTTGTGAACGGGTCCCAGATAATCACTTCATATTCTAAGATTGGTCTAATAATAGTGTTGTAGGCAAGAAGGCGTGTAGCAGGGGTCGCTAACTTAAGCGAGCGTCGTAAAAAAAAAGAGCTTTCGGAGAGCTTTTGCTGAGACATAGTCGACATGTTTTGTCCAAGACAGGTTATTAGAAATCCATAGGCCTAGATACTTATATTCTGTAACTTCATGAAGAAAATTATTATTATTAGTGTAGTGATATAGAAGAGGGTTCTTTTTAAGTGTTATTCTCATAAATACGGTTTTTTCAAAATTAATTGACATTTGCCGCTTCTCACATCAAAGAACTATTTTTTCAAAATCATCATTCAGCCTTCTTTGATCGTCAGTCAAACTTATTTTCTCATACAGCACGCAGTCGTCCGCATACAACTTAATACTTACTGACAGATCATTAACAATATCATTAATAAATATTAAAAACAGTAGGGGGCCAAAGACGGATCCCTGGGGAACGCCAGATTCGACACGAACGTGATTGGAGCGGGTTTGATGTATTTCGACAAACTGATGGCGATCAGATAGGCACGATTGTATCCATGTTAATATCTGTTTATTATTTATAACAAAACAGAGTTTATTAAGTATTTTTTTTGTGCGAAACCTTATCGAAAGCTTTTCTAAAGTCCATGAATATAACATTTGTTTGTTTTCCTTCGTTGATTGCTGTTGCGACATCATGGATCGTCTCGACCAGCTGAGTGCACGGTGAATACCCTCGTCTGAACCCATGTTGAGCATCTGCCAGTACATTATGCTCGTCGAGGAAATTAGTTAGATGCTTATGAATGATATGTTCCAATAATTTGCACGTTGTCGAAGTTAATGAGATAGGGCGATAATTTTCTATACATGTCCTCTCACTTTCATACAAGGGCTTAATTCTAGCAGTTTTCCAATCACACGCTAAAACACCTTCTTTCAAAGACCGAGTGAATAGGACGCACAAGTACTTAGAACACCACTCTGCATACTGTTTAAGAAAGGCATTCGGAATGTCATCTGGCCCAGCTGATTTCTTAACATCCAGTTTTAACAACAGATTAAAAACACCCCCTTCAGAAATTAAAACATCAGGCATGGGAGGAAGGGACATACTAAAGGGTGGGAGACGCCCGTCATCTTTTGTGAAAACTTTCTTAAAGGTGTCATTAAATGCTGAGGAAACCTGGACATTGTTATTTGTATATTGCCCATTTATAAACGTATCGGTAGAACGAGAAACTGGTGCAATTGACCACCAAAGTTTTTCAGGTTAAGTTTTTATGAAAGCCGGAAGTTGCGTATTGTAGTATCTTTCTTTATCTTTTACAATGCACTGTTTTAATTTCTCTGAAACTTCATAAATTGTTGCCTCTAAATTGGCTGAGTTTGTCTTTTTTATTCTTTTCTTCAGTCGTTTTAGCTTGCGCTGCAATTGCACAGTTTCTCGCGTAATGCAGGGATTACGCGAGAACGCTACTGCTTTAAAATAAACCACTCTTCTTTCTGTGGGGAGAAAATACGAAACTTCGCTGCAACTACAATTAGAATGGCCTTTGCCGCTGCGGAGTGAAGTGAGTGGACCCAACGTCACCGCCCGCTTGCTTCACTAAAGCGCCGCTGCGCTATTCCTGAATTCCTTGCGATGCGCGCTCCTCTTCGACGCGATCCGTCGCAGAAGAAAAGCAGAAGAAAAGCCGAACGTCGCACTAGAAATTTGTCAGTCATGATAAGCACCAGCCCGAGAGCGAGGGAAAAGTATTGCGTCATGCGAGGTAACCTCGCAGCGAGAGCGCAGCGCGAGATAGCAGCGCCGCGGTGCGGCGCCGCAGCGGTTCCTGCCGGTGAAGCCGTGGTCTCTCCACTTTAGCGCACGATAGTACTGCAGAGAACGTAGGAAGGCTTATGCCGACGAAAGAAAAACGCTTTCGAAACGTAGAATTTCTCGGATTTTTAGGAGATTCGACTTCCGGCCACAGAGAGTGACGGATGCGTTTGCGAGCGCGCTCCTGCCAAACCGGACTGTTATCTCCCGCTTGCAGTGGCTGCTATCTGCGACACTGCTATTTGAGCCCGTCGCCGCCTCGGCCGTCCGGCCTGCTGCCGGCGGCCACCGGTGCTAGGGCTTACACCGTCCAAGTTTTTCGGTTTTCCTCTGGCATGGCCTCGCCGGACTACACCGAACCCACAAGCGACGTTCCCGAGGAAATGTACCTGCGGGCACCAGGAAACTCGGCCGCCCCTTAAACGCCGGGGACCTCAAGGGGCAATGCGGCCACCGTTGGCATGCCTCAAAGGATGCCGCTCCTGCCGTGCACCAACCCCTTCGCTCCACTCGCGAGTCTCGAGGACCATAACGGCACTGAAGGCAAGTGCGAAAATTCTTTTCATGGAGCTCGCTTGATTTCTACCGCGCCAAACGGCCAAAAACGAGCGTGAGGTTCCTTCCCGTTGACGGCAAACCGGCAGTACACTACTCGCAACATATTCAAGGAATGTCTGCAGGCGACAGGCGCAAGTCAAATGCTCTCTACTCTCGTTACTTCTCAGGGCGAAGCGGGCGTCTGGGAAGCAGTGTCATATCAACGGAAAACAAAACTGTACGAAATACACGGTGACACCGATCGTCAGGGTCCCACGCAAATACCAGCAGACCATCATTCTTGTTCGTCCTAAGTAACCGTGCCGAATCATGGATGAGCACTGTATAGAGATACACTCATTACGCGCCATATTACGGTTCATCTCAGTATCTCAGAGGAAGATGCGTTACCGGAGTTATCGGTCCGCTACTGAAGCCAGAGCAATCAGCTCGCAGTTGACGCGGTTGAACCCGAGGTGCGAAATGCACTTGTCGCTATATAGTCCCTGACAATCAATGAAAAGGACGTGCAGTTTCAAAGATATGAAACCACTGGTGATAGTCAAATTAGTGGAATCATTAGAAACGCTGGTTATAAGACTTCTGAGGAACTAATCAGTCACTTGCAGTGCCGCAAGCGCAAAATCCTGCAAGCGCGCCTGCTTGGTTACAAAGGCACTGCGATGATAAATTTTGAAGGTAACAGCCTACCTTACAAAGTCGGACTACGGCCATTTACGGACCGTGATTTTGAGTACCGTCCGCGAGTTGCGGTTTGTGATATGTCACAAGATTGGACGCCGCAAGGAGCCATGTCCCACCGTGGGGGCAGCAAGACGCGCCACCTGCGGTTTGCGGCAACACGAAGAGGGCACGCCATGCCCGAACGCAGAACAAAAATGCCGGAACTGCGGTGGTTCTCATTTGGCCATGGCGAAATTTGTCCAAAATGACAAGCCAACAAAAATTGCGCAAAAGCATAAACCGGCTACAAAATAGCAACGCAAGAAAGGGCAGGCAGAGGGACGTCAGTAAAGCAAACTCGAGAACGGGAAGGAAGGAAAATCGTCCAAACCGGTAGCCAAGGCAACACAGCGCAGTTTCTACAACGGCCCAAAGGTAGCCCTCGCACCCTTAGAAAGCAGCCAAAACAACTACGCTGAAGTGGCTAAACAGGCGAACGGACACATAACAGCCAGTCATGAACATGCCTTATAAGTTTCAAGTTCGCCTCGTGGGCTCGCCAAGCATTCTGCTTCTGAAGGAACGGCAAAGTCATCTTGAAAGGAAGTTGCCCGGCTAGCGACAACGTTCTCTCACCCCCGCGATAATACATATCTTTCCGCTTCAATGACACCCCAAGACTTCGAGCGGCGTCTTTAGCAACGAATGGCACAATTAGAGCAGTCCATCCTTCAAGGAGTCCAAGAACTTATCAGTCGGGCCATAGAAACAAGCGTTCACACCATTATGGAGCGTCTTATGCTTTCGGACACGTTCCCTTTTTGCACTACTCATCCGAGAATAGCGGCAGCACCCGCTCTACCTAATCCTTGGGCAGCACCAAACTTAACTGCCTCTAACGCCACACAGCCTCACCATGGCTAGCTCTTCAGGTCCACTGCCATGGGCAACCACCCTACAGTGGAATTGTCATACACTTAGCAGCAGGACGGCAGACATGATCGCCCGGTTCCTCAGCAAGACGATAAAAGTCCGTTAGTTATCACCCTTCACCCGCCGCGGTGCCGCGGTGCCGCAGTGGTTATGGTGCTCGGCTGCTGACCCGAAAGACGCTGGTTCGATCCCGGCCGCGGCGGCCGAATTTCGATGGAGGCGAAATTCTAGAGGCCCGTGTACTGTGCGATGTCACTGCACATTAAAGTACCCAAGTTGGTCGAAATTTCCGGAGCCCTTCACTACGGCGTCACTCATAGCCTGAGTCGCTTTGGGACGTTAAACCACAATAAACGAAACGAAGTTATTGCCCTTCAGGAGGCCAACGGTCCAGTGCTGGGGCTGGCATGGGCTATAATGGGCCCTCTCTGAAGATCTCACTGCACCCACGAAAACAGCACTGCACGTGCAGAGGGGAGCGTACATGTGTAGCTAGACACGAAACCGGGATGCAACGCGTCCCTAAGCGTCGTTAGTTGTCGGCTACAAGTCTCACCACAGCGCGCAATCTTCGTCTTCTCAGTTTACATCGTTCCCGAAAACACGAGGAACAAGTCTAATGACGCACCTGTTTACTTCAGTTTGATCGCCCATTTTAAAAGGTTTTATCTGCAAGATATGATACTCTTATGCGGGGACTTCTACTCTAAGCGTATCACATGGGAATGCGACGCATGCAACCGGAGCAACCGGAGAGGCAGGCGTGTCATGCAAGAAGCCTCGGAGTACGGGCTGACACTTCTCGACACCCCCCAAACACACACCCGCCTAGGACAAACATGTCACCAAGCAGACACGTCACCTGATCTTACCTGGAGCACCCGTCCACAAATGTTTCGATGGGAAGTGTTTGGCGACTGCATGGGAAGTGACCATTTTTCGATACTTATACGTTTTCGCACGTGCCACGCCAACACGAAGAAGCCAGATGCCACTACCACGCTAAGCCATATCACAAAATGGGATAAATACCGTGAGGTACTGGGTCAGCTGCCTCCAGCCAGGCACATTAACCAGCTGGTATCACAGCTATGCGAAGCCAAGCGGAGAGCCACTAAGAGCCTACGGGTTTCTTCTGACCACCCCGTGCCTGATCGGCATTTGCTCAGGTTATGGAATAGAAGGCGCCGGATTCTCGGACAATTGAGGCGGTCTAGCCGTGGTGTGTACCACAAAAGGAGGTTACGTAACATTCAACGCTCCATAGAAAATTATGCTATAGGTTCGCATCAAACCGCTGGATGGAAATTTGTGACTCAATCAATTGGCACTCATACGTCTCAAGGCTTCCTGCGTTCCCTCCTTGGCCAGCGCAAGACTAACGAGGGGGCGGCGCGCGTTGCCCTCCGAGAAGGAATCAGCGCTAAGGAACTCGCCGAACTGGCCGCTCAAGTATTCTTCCCGCAGACTGCTTGCCCCTTCCGATGATGAGCCTTCCGAGGAGAGCAACCCACTTAACAAGCCCTTCACCGTACCCGAGCTGGAACATGCCCTGCAGCATACCAAAGCACGTAGTACTACGGGAGCCAATCAGGTGTGCCTGGCCCATCTACGTAATCTACCCCCCGAGTAAAAGCAAGCTCTCCTAGAAGAGTTTAACCGAGTCTGGGATGCCGGGGTATTCCCTCCCCTTGGAAGTCCTCGGTGGTCGAACGCATTCCGAAGACTGGCAAGCCACCACATGCTTTATCCAACCTCCGTCCTATCTCCTTAACCTCTTGCGTCTGTAAAGTAATGGAGAGCATGGCCAACATACGGTTAATGTGGTACCTTCAAGATCACGACCTTTTGGCCCCCACAGAGTATGGATTCCGCCCTGGACTATCTGCACAAGATGTACTGCTCCACCTCAAAGAGGATGTCCTTGACCCTAACCCGGTGCATCCACGGGCTGTTGTCGGAGTGGACATGTGCAAGGCTTTGGTGGCCTCCCACCCAGCACCATTGTGACAAAAGCTCGTGGCCTCGGACTGAGAGGAAAAAATATACAACTTCATAGCTGGTTTCCTACAGGGGCGCAGCTACCAGATCCAAGTTGGTCAGGACACCAGTTCTATCCACCACAACTTATTAGGCGTCCCTTAGGGTTCGGTTATCTCCCAAACACTGTTTAATATAGCTATGAACCAGCTACCGCTGCGTCTTGCGGACGTAGCGTGCTTGAAGCATGCGGTTTATGCTGACGACGTCCCCATGTGAACACATCAGGGGTATCATACAGGGGTGTCATAACTGCCGCACTCACAGCTGTTCCTCAGTCGTCAGGAGTGGTGCGACAAAACCATAAAGTATGGTGGACAAAAGACTGCAAGGAAGCAAAAAAACAACAAAATAGAGCTTGGGGTAAATTTCGCAAGTACGCAACACATGAAAATCTCGTAAATTTTTAAAAGGAAAGAGCTAAAGCTCGGTACGTCCGTCGCAGTGCCGAGAAGGCCTCATGGCAGAATTACCTCTCATCTATAAACAAATAACATCTAAAAAAATGTGGGAGCAGGTTCGAAAATTATATGGCATGTTTTCGCCATTCACAATTCCTTTTTTAACAACACCTGGCACACAAACAAGCATAGGGAAGCAGGCAGCGATATTGGGGAACATTTTGCGGCAGTTTCAAGTTCATCACACTATACGAAGTCTTTTTCAAAAAAATACAAAAACAGCCGAAAAACAGACTTCCAACATGTGGAGGTGCTAATGAAAAGTACAATATTCTAATTACCCGCCAAGAAATAGAGTACTGGTGGCTGAGTGGCTATGGTGCTCGGCTGCTGACCCAAAAGACGCGGGTTCTATCCCGGCCGCGGCGGCTAGAATTTCTTTTGAGGAGAAATTCTTGAGGCCCGTGTACTGTGCGATGTCAGTGCACGTTAAAGAACCCCAGGTGGTCGAAATTTCCGGAGCCCTTCACTACGGCGTCTCTCATAGCCTGAGTCGCTTTGGGACGTTTAACCCCATAAACCAACCAACCAGAAATAAAGTACTGTCTGCCGAAAAAAAAAACTGCTCCAGGACCCGACCAAATACATTATGAAATGCTGGCCGATCTTTCCGAGCCTGCCTTAGAAGCCCTTTTAAGCTACAAGCGTTCTCGGCGATCGTCAAAGAATAAAGCTTCCGCTCTCGGCCACCCACTCTGTAAAGCTACCATGGAATCTTCGCGATAAATTGCCAAAAACAACTAGAACACTCTGGAATGTGCGGAAGCAGATGTACACTCTTTGTCAAAAGTTTAGAGCCCAGGGGGTTTGTTTCTAAGCCTCAGAGTGGGACTCCTGAAGCATTCGTGGCAGCCCTACCCATTGGAGGAGGCAGGACTAGAAATCATCTTACCTTCAGCAAATTTGGAGCGCTGGAGATGCATTACGAACCACACAGTGTGGCTCAGAAGCAAACCCTCTGGGCTCCAAACTTTTGACAAAGGCTGTACATTGCTTCGCTTATTCGAGATAAATCTGGTTGGTGCTCCGCTGCTGATTCGAAGAGCACGGCTTCGATTCTGTCCGCACTGGTTGCATTTCGATCGAGGCGAAAGGTCAGAGGCCAGTTTACCTAGCGACTTTAGTGCCCCTTAAAGAAGCTCAGCTGGTTGAAGTTATCAGGAGCTCTCCACTACGGCGTCCCTCATAGCAAGAGGTTCTCTGGGGCGTTCAAGCTCATAAACAAACACAAATCTTATCGCGTCACAGGTAAAGAGATACAGCAGCGTGCCGGCGGCTTGGAGAATCAACAAACAAACAAGAAAAGTATCGCTTCAATTCTGTGCGGAATAACTGGAATGGCCTTATTTTTCGACGCAGCGAGAATTGCAAATAGCTGTGCGCTTATCTTCACCGCTTAAAGATGCAACACATGTTGAATATTGAATTTACACGCTTTCTCTCAAAGAGAAAATAGTCTGGCTTTTCTCAGCACCGGGAAGAAGGGTAGGGTTATCGGTTAAATAAAGAAAACGAAAAAAGCAACCAGCACTTCATAATAATCAATCTACTTGGTCCCGCCACGCGCAGTCTTCACGGCCTCCATGCGCTCCGGCAGTGATTCATAAAGCGCGTTCACCAGCTCTTGTCGGCCTGCAGAAGCTGCCAGTCGTCTTGAATGGCAGCCCAGAGCTGGTCCGAAGTGGTGGAACTGGAGCCTGAACACCTGGAGAGCCTTGCTTTTGCCATGCCCGAAACATTTTCGATTATTCTGAGGTCAAGGCTGCCGCTTGGCCACTGCACATGCATTAAGATATTGTTGTCCAGGAAGGCTTACGCCCTTCGAGCCGTGTGTATTGGAGGCCGATCGTTTTGAAACCGGAAGAAGCCTTTCGGGAAGGGCCCATCCAACACATATGTCATCAAAACATTCTCCAGGATCCCGATGTATGCATCCCCTGCTGGATCCTCGACATCCTTGCCCAGCCAAGGATGGCCCCTGAGGCTGCCTGACCTTTTGAAAGCTTTTACCATTAGCCATTCCTCAATCTCGTTTTCTCTGTTATTACTAGGTAGTTAAACTTTTTAGGCCCTTTACACCACTGATCACTTTCCACATTTTTAGCCGCCGCGGTGGCTCAGTGGTTATGGTGCTCGGCTGCTGACCCGAAAGACGCGGGTGCGATCCCGGCCGCGGCGGCTAGAATTTCTTTGGAGGAGAAATTCTAGAGGCCCATGTACTGTGCCATGTCAGTGCACGCTAAAGAACCCCAGGTGGTCGAAATTTCCGGAGCCCTCCACTACGGCGTCTCTCATATCCTCAGTCGCTTTGGGACGTTAAACCCCATAAACCAACCAAACCATCCACATTTTTATTAAATCCCACAGGAAACATTTCCTGTTACCTTGTGTTTGGCGCATGATGGCCTTAGCTGCCTATGTGCCATTAAACCCAACACAACACAACACAACGCATCCCCTGCCATCCTGCCTTGAATCCTGTAATCCCAAGCCCTGGTAGCTGACGCCACCCCAGACGTTCACTGCTGTGCGGCCGCTCGACAGCACATTAAAGTTATACCGTTCCTCGTAACCGGAAAAAAGAAAGTGACCGTCTTTTTGCACTCAACTGGTATAAAAGGATGCATCAAAAGCCTACCGGTAGTTTTCAGGACGCCAAACTCTCTGACGCTGTTTCCATCGTGTGCAGAATGTTAATTCATCGCTGAATACGACGTAGCCCCAGCCTTCTGGCATCCAGTCTTCGTGGGCCTCTGCGAACTCGAGCCGCTGATGGCGAGTGAAGTTGCGGCTTCCTCGCGGCTGCCCGGCTTTAGATTCCAGCGTTATGGAGCCTTCTGCGCATGGTTTCTTCACTGAAATGTAGGCCGAGTTCATCGCGGATTTCTCGCACCGTGACAAGCGGATCGTCAACTAAAGCCGCGACAATCAGATCTGGTTCGGGTGTTGCGTGCTCCACGCGGAGTGTCTTCCAATCTACCTTCGGCCCTAAGCGCCTGAATACTGCTGTTGATAGTAGAAACGAGCCACCCCATTCTTGCAGCTGTATCACTTTGGCTCATCGTCTGAGGTATGATAGCACCCTGGTCTATGGGCACTGTTCGAGGCGTTTTCAGAAAATTATCCCGAAATGCATGGTTTCACTCTACTTCAGGTCAGCCGTCATCCGTTAATATTGTAAATAAAATAAGTATCGTTAATAAAATATTTTGTTGCTACGCTCCGCCGTCAAGGCAGTGGATGGTTGCGCACACCCTTTGTACTCTGAACGTATCTGGGGAGCCTGTTCGCCTTCCTTCTGGTTTACCACTCGCGAGATTTGAGAACCATGTGACCCGTGCCGTTGAAACTATTTCGGATGTTACAGGAGCCGTGCCAGGGAAGTCTGAATATAGTGCTGAGCTTGAGCCCATGGTGAACAAACCGCTCCCGTCTAGTGAACGCCGTACGCTATACGAAATCTTGGCGTGTCATGCTGAGGTGTTCGACTTTGCCTCCAAAGGATCGGGTAGCTATTTCCCAGCCTCTCGAATACAGCATAAAATTAACACTGGAAACTCACCCCGGATTCGTAAGAAACCTTAGTCTACCCGGAAGAGGGCAAGTTAATTCTAGAACAGGTGGACGAAATGCTACAGAAAGTAGTCATCCGCGAATATTGTAGTCCGTGGGCCGCCCCTGTGATCCTAGTGCGAAAAAAAAGACAATTATTGGCGATTCTGCGCTAACTACGGTCGTTTATATGCGCTAACAAACAAATACTTAACCGCTGCCTCTCATTGACAACGCAGTCGATTGTCTGTATTCGGCATCATATTTCTACTCTGTTCATTTGCGATCTGGTTATTGGCAAATTCCCCTGCATCCGTCCTAAGCGTGAGATGACAGCCTTCGTAACCCCAAATGGTTTGTACAAATTTAATATGATGCCGTTTGGATCATGCAACGCCCCCGCAACGTTCGAGCGATTTATGAACACTATCCTTCATGGGTTAAAATTGGAAATCTGCGTGTTACCTGGATGATATCATTTTCGGCAAAACCTTCCAAGAGCAGAATGAAAGACTCCATATTGTTCTGGAATGCATCGGTACAGCGGGACTCATTTTGAACTCAAAGAAGTGCCATTTTGGGGACCGGCAAACTCTAGTTCTTGGCTTCCTCGTCAACCAGGATGGTATTAGGCCTGTTCTGCAAAAGATCGTTGCTGTAAGAGATTTCGAAACCACGCACCCTGAAAAGCCTTCGGAGCTTCCTTGGACTCTCTTCATATTTTGGCTGCTTCATTGCTGGCTTTGCGCAGATTGCAGTTTGTGTGGACCGCCGAGTGCGAATCCTTGTTCCATCTGTTGAAATCTCTCACTTCTGCGCCACTCCTGCGGCACTTCGACCCTTCTTCTTTGACGGAGATACACACTAACGCCAGTGGCGTCGCTTTTGGGGCGGTGCTTGTCAAGCTGCACAGTGGGGCTTAGTACGTTACTGCGTATGCCAGCCGCAAGTTAACAAAATGTGAGCGCAGCTGCACTGTCACTGAATTGGCGTGCCTAGCCGTTGTGTTCGCTGTGCCCAAGTTCCGACCATACCTATATGGACGCCACTTCACTACTGTCCGACCATCATTCTCTATGCTGGCTCATCAGACTTCGCGATCCATCTAGTCGTCTGGCGCGCTGGGCATTGCGCCTACAAGAATATAAGTTTGCTGTTTCTTACAAAAGTGGGCACCGTCACAGTGATGCAGACTGCTTGTCACGCCACCCATTGCCGAACTCGGTTGACGACGAAGACGGTTTCGAAGGGTGTTAACTCGTTCAGCCGACGTTCTCCAGTATGGCCACCTTTAGGCAAGAGCAACGTAGCGACCTCTCACAGCAGCCCCTTATAGAAGAGGCAGAAAGACGAGTAGATTCAACGCCTTTTGTTATCAACGATGGTATTTTGTTCAAAAACTACTCCGTCGATGTTACTGCCCTGCTCTTGGTCGTGCCAAAAAGTCTCTGCGCGCCAGTTTTGCACGCTATGCACCGCTGACATGACATCTGGCCATCACATGACATCTGGCTATCATGACATATGGCTACCACCAAGCAGTACGTTGCAACACGTGAACAATGCCAACGACTTAAAGCACGGACCACTACACCGACAGGTCCTTTACAGCCTGTCTAACCACCCATTTCACCTTTTGAAAATATTGGAATTGACCTGCTTGGTCCTTTCCCAAAGTCTTTAGAGGGACGCTGCTGGGTGGTTGTATGCGTAGAATATCTCAGCAGATACGCGGAGACCGCTGCTCTCGTTGCCGCCAAAGCTGATGATGTTTCGTCGTTTCTTCTACACTGTTATTCACCATGGCGCATCCCGTGTTATATTAAGTGATCGTGGATGGCAATTTACTGCTGATGTCGTGGAAAAAAATGCTCCGGCTTTGTGCATCAGACAACCGACACTTCAAAGCGTACCACCCGCAGACCAACGGTCCTACCGAACGCACCTGCCGCACCCTGACAACAATGTTGTCCCTGTACGTCTCGTCTGACCATCGCAACTGGGACGCAGTGGTACCATATGTGAAGGACGCTTATAACACGGCAAATCAGGACATCACCGGGTATTCTCCCTTCTATTTGTTATATGCCCGAACTCCCCGCGTTTCCCTCAATGCCATCTTCCCGTTTTTCCTCAACGACAAAGCGCGCGTTGCACAGATACTATGCCATGCCGAAGAATCCCGTCGTATAGCCCGCTTACGTACACTGTCCTCTCAACACCGCTCGAAAGAATACTACGACCAATGTCATCGTGCAGTAACTTACTCTCCTGGAGACTTTGTCTGGCTTTGGACGCCAACCCGCAGGGGAGGCTAATATCCGAAGTTTCCGTATAAGTGCGATGGCCCCTTCGTCGTGTTGGACCGACTGAACGACGTGAATTACGTCATCACCAAGGTGACCACGGATAAATGCCGTTCCTGCAAGACCCAAGTCGTTCATGTGACCCGCTTGAAGCGCTTCCATCGTCGATCGGCCTAACTTTCTCGAGGCCGAGAATCGCCTGCCCTCGGGGAAATTGTTACGCCGTGTAGCGTCTTACCGAGGAAGAAGAGGGAGGCTCGCGCCGACTGATGTGGGCTCTGAGCCGTTTGCGGCCAGCTTTGTTCCGCCGAGCTCTCACCTGTATTAAAACCATTTCATCCATTACAGTATCGTTTCCATTGGCTGTCACCCTGCCTATAGCGGTATTATCGTTCACACAGTCATTCTGGTTCTTTTCGTTCGTTGTTTGGAAGAGCGCAAAAGATCTCGTTTTTTATCATCATTTCACGCCCCCTCGCCTTATTGTCCAGGTTGTTTAATGTATGGTGCTCCTAGTCCCTTGTTTTTTCGCCGCGACAAATTCTATACGCATGCAGCTTCGTTACAACACGTCTTTCCTACTGGCCCGTACACTGCGCGATTTCAGATTTCGTTGAAAAACCCCGGGTAGCACAGATAAATCAAGACCTCTTTACTACGACGCCGGTAATAGCCTGTGTCAATATAGTACTTCACAGCCCGTATACCATTCATAAAGATCCAAGCGTAAATTCTATGGCACGCATGCCAGTCATTAACGTGACCTTAAGATAGCCCGCGAACGATGGCGCGGCAGCGGTGAAATCCCAAACACAATATTCCAAAGTGCAATAACCGCTAATATAGGGAGCCGACTCCTATGAAATCTATCCCTCGACAGTTTGCACTCATAACAAGTGTGCTCCTAGTTAGCTTAAACAGCATACTTATATTTTTTTCCGGTCACAAGTTAGCGCTCTTTTATATCACGAAATCGCGTCTACTTATTTGAAATTAATTGCATCCAAATGATTTCATGCTATGGAAACGCGCAACTCTGCCACGCCTCGATAGAATGTGTGGTCTCCAGAGCGGAATAGACGAAGCAGAACACCGACACCGAAGTAAATTGTTCTGCAAAAGTAAACCGACGCACACTGTGGAAGAGTGAGGAAATCAGGCAGAAAGTAACGTGATTTCATGCAGCAGGTTTATTTCCTGTCAAAACTTACGGGCTGCACTAGCTAGTTTTTGCCCTCCTGCTTGTTTTTTGAAGTCCTTGATACGGCAGAATACCTGTGACTTCATGCGGAAATAACTTACGTTGAAGCGCATCGCACTTCTCTTAACATGAATGTTGATACATCGGCAGCATTGGACCAAACTCACAAAGGGGCGATCCGCGGCAGCTTAGCGTGCAATTTCCGGTTCTCGCGATAAGGAAACTGCAAGGAGCGTTGCCGGGGCCGTTGAGGACGCATTGGCGAGCAAAATGCGCAGAAACGCCCCCGTGACGAGCGGTTTGTCCACGCGGCGATCAGACACAAGCGAGAAAGCAGTCAAAGGAAGCTGCGCACCAGCTACCGTAAACATACCGAGGGCATTAGGGAGTTTTGGAATAGGGGGCCCCAAGCTTTGGGGGCCCCAAGAAGTTTAGGGCATCGAAGTGCGCATGAGCAGAACGCAAGACCCACCTTGCGTCTTCGGTTAACGTGAGCGGCGAACGCTATTAGGGATTTATAGCATATCGTTACCGTGTTTACGTTACCGTTTATTGGGCTCGGCTCGCGACATCTGCGCATGCGCGGCTATTACCGGACCGGTAACACTTCGCGGAATCTCTTTAGCGTTGCGGAGGGAGTTAGCGCTCGCTCGTAAACAAACATGGCGGCGCCCTGCACGGCCACTTCGGACCAAATACAGCATCGCTGCCGCATTCTTCGGCGCCATTTCTAGCTCTAAATGAAGGCATTCGCTCTTAATTCGCATACTCTCGCGCATACGTCAAGGTTTAAGTGACAACTAGCCCATGTTGTTGAGATAATTCGGGGATTTTCGAGACGTTCAGCCTAGCAATCCGCGTACGTAGCCAAAGTAGCAACGACAACACTGTAGTTTTTGTGCCAGCTACGAGGCGGGTTTCGAGGCGGCCGTAGCCAAGCCAAGATTGCTAGCTCGAAGAAAGGAAGCATGGCGGCGCATGCAGTGTGTTCCACAGAGCAGGGTGCATATATCCATCCGAGTATGGAGGAAATGGATCATGCCAGTATCAGTGGCAGGATAAGAAATAACGTGGTGCTGCGCAGGGTGCGCTATCATATCAGCGATGACCTCGCTCTTCTTCGCGAGGTCAATTTGAATCCGTTTGCGGACCCGTTGCAATGGGGGACTATTGCAGAGAATGTGTGCGTTGCTACTGCCCGAGACTTCTCTGCTAGAAGCGGAAAGGAGCGACTGCTGCTCATGATGAGAAGGGTCCTCCGCAACGAACGGCAGGTGCTGAAGCAGTAAGTGTTTACAAATTCATGACTGACTTTTTTTTGTTTTCATTGCGTCAAGCTGCGCAAAAAACTCACTGTTCTTTTCAAACCCGGTCCGGCGCCGAAGCAGAATATAAGGAGCGGGACCTGCTGCTTGAGCAAGTTGCTGACCTCAGCAGGGACTTCGGCTGCACTCTGCTACCTGCAACAAAAAGGGTCGCGAAAAGGCCCACGTGCAGAGCTCGGGCACTATCCACATCCCGCGCCTTATTACAGGACAGCAGAGTAAGTGCAGCCATGCGCTATTATGAAGAGCCTGCAGACCCGGCAGCAGAGGAAAACTAGGGCATTCCCTGTTATTGTAAGTGACCTTACATAGCCTTGTGTTGTGTCCTTAGAGCCAGTGTTTATTAAGTATGTGCGCGCGCTTCTGCGGCATTTCATGAACCGCCACGTGCAAGAGACATTTTTGTGGAATACTAGACCATTACACACTACAGTAGAATTAGTTCTTTGGCTAGTTTGTATTCTTGATCTAAAAACTCATAGTTTTTCAGTGCAACGGCACACGGCCAAAGAAAAGAAGCAAGAAGAGAAGGTGGACGAACACAGCGCTGACTGACAACTGTTTATTTATGGACGCACCTACAGCTTACTCAGACCAGCGCAGGCGCACACAGTGCAAAGTAAAGAAAAAAAGTGAGACTCGCATCACATCTTTATAGCAAACTCTTGCCGCCGCGGTGGCTCAGTGGCTATGGTGCTCGGCTGCTGGCCCGAAAGACGCGGGTTCGATCCCGGTCGCGGCGGCTGAATTTCTTTGGAGGAGAAATTCGAGGCCCGTGTACTGTGCGATGTCAGTGCACGTTAAAGAACCCCAGGTGGTCGAAATTTCTGGAGCCCTCCACTACGGCGTCTCTCATAGCCTTAGTCGCTTTGGGACGTTAAACCCCATAAACCAACCAAACTCTGAAAGGAACACCATTTCTGCAGTATACAAAAGAACTGAAGAATCGCTGACACACCCTGACCCTGCTCTCTGAATATAATAAGCCTCTATGGTTTCGCGGGTTGTGTTTAATTTGCTTCTGCTCAGAATCCTCACTCCCGAAAACATTGCTGTACAATCCTTGCGAGTAGCACAGTTCTCGACAAGGTTAGCACCTTCCCCATTCCTTAGGTCTCTTGAGTGCTTCCTGAGCATATTATATTCGATAGAGGCATATCATATTCAGAGAGCAGGGTCAGAATGTGTCAGCGATACTTCAGTTTTTTCGTATACTGCAGAAAAGATGTTCCTTTCAGAGTTTTTTCGATAAAGATGTGATGCGAGTCTTTTTTTCTTTTTTCTTGTTTACCTTGCACGGTGTGCACCTGCGCTGGTCTGAGTGTGTTTAAGCTGTATGTGCGTCTTTAAATAAACAGTCGTCAGTCAGCGCTGTGTTCGTCCTCCTTCTCTTCCAGCTTCTTTTCTTTGGCTGTGTGCCGTTGCACTGAAAAACTCAGAGTGTATAATTTAAACTAAGTAGAAGACGCTACCCACAAGGGCACAACACACTCAGTAAGGAATAAGTGGTGCTTAAACAGTTAGAAGTCACCGCCTTTCCACTCCCACATACATCTATATAATATGGTCTGAGCATGTCAAAAGAATGAACACATCCCCAGAATAGAAAACCCTACACTTAAGCAGTGATAAGGGGAGCTGCCCAGCTTGTAACCCAAAAACCATAAACTACCTTTCAGTAGAACACTGCTGGTGGCCAAGTCCAAGGGGGTTTTGGACTGAGGGACTGCACCCACAAATAATTTGTTCTTAATAAATGGTCTTCAGCTCCTCATGCCCCTGCGTGCGTTAAGTGCAATTGTAGAATGCGCCGCTCATCGTCTTTGCACTGTACCACATGCTGGGGGCATGGCGTGATGGCCTTCGCGTATTCTGGTTGTACGAGCAGGTCACTGAAAAAATTGGTGTTTGACTGGTGACTTGAAATATGATTACTGACATGTTTAATGAAAAGTTTGCCTAACTTGCAGGCTAGAAAACAGTCAATACCCCTGTATAACAGGGCAGGATTCTATTGTAGGCAGCTTTATTCGTTATTTGTCTAGTGTGCAGTGTGATCTGATAGTGTGCATGTGTGGCCTTTTAATGTACAGTCGTGAGCAAAAGTGGAAAGATCGGCGCTTCGGCGGCGGGAGCAGTTGCGGGGCCGCCTTCCCCCTCGCTCTCGCGCGGGTGTTTATCACGACTGATAAATTCCTAGTGCGGATTTCGGCTACTCTGCTGGTGAACGGTCGCGTCGACGAGGAGTGTGAAAAGTGTGTAGTTCCCGAAGGGAAAGTAGCGGCAGCTGCTCCCACTCTCGGCGCGCTTCGGCGGTAACGCCGTGGGTGGCTTGCCTGCCTAATCAGCCGGCGGCTGGCACTTTTCAAGAAAAAAAAAATGCTCGGGAAACTTTGCTCGAGCCTTGAGAAGTCACTTTTCAGGCCTGATTTTTGTCTTCAATCAGTAAATAGCTGTGAGAATGCCAAGTTGGGATCGCGGGAAAAACACAGAAAAAAGCTGTTCTTTAGCACTAATGCATCCGCATATTGAGAGCGCGTGTGAAATGCAAGCAGAGCCTTGATGCTGCGCCTTAAGTGTTGCAAAATTAGCATAGTTTCAACCCTTCACTGTGTGAAATGGGCATAGGCTACCTTTACTGAAGTTATTCGTTATGCTTGTGAATGGTGACGGCCTTGTGATACGAGTTCTCTGTAACAGAGCTCACTCTGCACGGAGTCATGTTGCAAATTTGCAAGTCTGATGCGCGCGATTTGCGATGTCCATGAGCGATTGGTGCACCAGAAAGTGTCCCGGAAATGGAATTGTCGCGCAGTAACGGAGCAAGCGGACGAAAACGGGGCGTCAAACCACTTGGCTCCAGAGTGGAAAAGGGAGGTTTGATGTTAGTTTCACCAATATTTCGCGTTTTATCCATGCTGAAAAAAAAATAGTAATTTTTATCGTCAGTTGGGAACTCGTCTCCATGTTTTTTCTCGTCTAATGCACCTAATAGTAAATTCCAGTCGGCGATCTGGAACAAGCTTTTTTTGCTTCATTAAACGGAAAGCGCGTTTCTAAGCAGGATTCGGATTCAGATGCCGAGTTCTGAATGGCTGCTGCCACGCCACGAAGTATTTTCTGCTTCTTCGTTTGCTCACTGTGTTGCTCCAGATCGTACTTAAGCCAAAGTGGAGACACACCGCTGGAACTGCGAGAATACTTCTTGAAAGCGTCATCTCACGGTCCGTGCCTATATGCATAGTGCCTCCTTTTAAATATTGCTCTCCTGTTTGCCAAAAGATTTCCACGAGGCAGAGTCTTTGTATACAAAACTGCAGGGTGCGTCTCATTATTCTCATGGGGAGAGACTGTCTGGTCGAGCCAGCCGTCTTATATAACTCGATCCCTAATGTGAGCACTTCTCGCGGCGAAGCTGAAGAGCAGATTGCTTGGTATTGAGTGTATATTTTTGGAATAGGCTCGGCACGCTGCCAGAAGCAACGTGCGCCTCCCACACGAGTCCTGATTGATTTGGTACAGCGAATACATCAGAAGGAAAACACAAGGCACTCTGGCTCCCCGCTTCATACACCCCCTTCAAATAAGTTACCACAAAATGCAGGGCAATCACGGGATCTTTATTGCCTTGAAAAAAAAATTAAAGCAATGGTGCTCTAATACTTTGTAAATTCGCCATTCACGGCAATTACACGAGCTGCACGGCGCGGCATAGACTCGTATATTGCCGGCACAACGCTCTCGCTCTCGCGCAGCCTGTTCCAGTCCTGTTGCACGGCACTCCACAGTTCATCTGATGTAGCCGTGCTTAGATTCCGGGCTGCCAGTGCCTTTTTTATCATCCCCCACACATTCTCAATCGGGTTTAGGTCAGCACCTGCTGGTGGCCACTCCAGCGTGCGGATTCCCAGCTGGTTAAGAAGTGTGCCCACGGCGCGAGCTGTGTGCACAGGGCTCCGATCCTGCTGAAACAGGAAGAAGCCGTCGCTGAAGGGGCCACCAAGCACATGGGGGATCAGCTCCTGTTCAATGATGGTAGCATATGCGGATGCGTTGAAGCGGCCCTCAATGCGCACGAGGGGGCCCAGGCCATCCTTGCTGATGCAACCCCACACATTCACAGAGCACCTGCCACTTGAGAGCACGCTTGACGTGTACTCTAGTAGATATCTGTAAAACAGGAGCGTGGACGGAGGTGACGAAGAGAACAAAACAGGTTTACATGATCTCTTTAGTCCAAAGGAAGCCCAATAATATATTACAAACCTATATAGAGAAATTTCTGATATTTGACAACCTAAAATCAAGACCTTAACCTTTTTTGCAAACGGATACTGCATAAAGACCGGTATTTGAATAAGAGAAGATGAATAACACCGCTACCGCTGTAACAGACCATAGCCATGACAAACATATTTATCTGAAGCGCAGAAAAGAAATGTGAGAATTATATTATTTTGAAGTAATGGCACCAATGGCTGAAGGGCGCTAAATTTAACGTCAGTGGTCAACTCTTTTTGTGACATGTGCTAACGTTTACGCGTTTCTAATATTACAGAAAGAAAACCATATTAAACCCGCAATTCGGCTACGTATACGTAACGCATTGGATACTCAGCATCGGAGAAACGGTTTTCACATACCTGCAGTTAAAGGGGCGCCAGACCTTCTGCTGCTGGTCCCACCGACTGGAGAAAGTACTCTCGTCAGAAAATACAACCTCCCTCCAGTCGGTGGTCGTCCAGTGCTGCACGGCTTGTGCAAATTGGAGCCGCTGAAGCCGTTGCCTGCTTGTAATGTATGGCTTCTGGGCCGCAACAGAGTTGCTTAAGCCTGCTTCTTTGAGGCGTCTTCGTATTGTTGACGGTGACACCTGAAGGCCCGAGGCTTCACGTATCTCGCGGGAAGTAATGAAGGGGTCTGCCACAACAGCTGCGACGATCAGCTGATCCGTCTCTTCGTCGGTGATCCGTGGTCGACCACTGCGCTCTGCGTCACGAAGTCGGCCACCTGCATCCCGGTATGCATTTATAGCTCGACTTACGGCATTCCTCGAACGGCCAGTAATCCGGCAAATTGCACTCTGCGAAGTGCCCTGCAAGCTCAGTTCGACGATTCGTCTTCGTTCGGCGATAGGCACCGGCGGCGACATACTTGCAAAAGGCAGAGCTTGGCATGAACCAACGGCTAATATAGCCGTCATATCGGACCATGATCACGTGGGAATCGCCAGCACCAAGTGAAAGCCGCGCGATGGCTGAGAAAGCGCAGTACTCGGACGCAGAAGCTTCGACGCGATAGCGGCTCATGATAGAGATCGATTGATAAAACGATCTCCCAGTGTATCACCAATGCCCTGTTTCGCCACCAAAATGCTTGAACCTGTGGTTTGCTTGTCACTTAACGCGACTATGTTGCGGCCGTGTTTCAATCTGGACCAAAATGTAGGGCATCTTGGCCGTAGTTGTGCAAGGCTCAGAATTTTGGTAATGCAAATTTACCGCACGCTCGCACGTATTTACAATATATTAGCCTACGAAGGACAAGTATCCTTGATATAGATAGGGCCTTGTCAGGGACCACGGACCCCTACGAGAGCAAGATTTCTGTCTACTAATTTCCATCGCATGCCATGTTATCCATTTCCGAGTGGCTGCTACTATTACCATAGTTACCTCTCCGCCGCGGTGACTCAGTGGTTCGCTCGACTTCTGAGCCCTAGGAGGCAGGTTCGATCCAGCCGCGTTCGATGGAGGCAAAACACAAGGCGCCTGTGTACCGTGCGATGTCAGCGGTCATTAAACAACCCCAGGTGGTCGAAATTATCTGGAACACTCCACTACGACGTCCCTCGTAGCCCTAGTTGATTCGGGACATTAAACCTAAAAAAACAGTAAACTGCAACAGTCACCAACAGCAGCAACCATCCTCATTCAATGGCGAATCGTTTTGTGTTACTCGAGAATCGGAGAGAGCGATTTTTCAGTTCCATTGCTGTATAGACAGGAACAGCAGCTCTGTCTCTGTTGTCCTTCCAAAACGCGTCATTATGCAACTGCTTTCATCAGAAATTCCGAGTTACCTCATGCTGTATTTTATGACACAGCACTCTTCTGCAGATTCAGCAGAATGCATACTGAGCTTGCAGGTATCGTGAATAGAGTTTAAGAAATCTTCTCACGTCTCATAGCACCCTAGTATATTGTGCGGCGCTTCGCAAAGAAACCTGCTTTCCACGCGAATCATTTCACACGCCCGCAGCCTAAAGAAATAAAATTAGCATTTCAAGAAACAACACTACTAACGCCAAGGGGGAATTTTTTCTCTTCTTTTCAAGAATTCGCCTGTTTTGTCAGCCAGCTCTTGTGGTCGTGTCCCATTCATTTATACTGTACCAAAAAAAAGCTTATCATATGTGCTAAGAAAATAACGGGTAATGTTCTGTGCGTTTTTGTCTGTAGCACCTTCCAAGCTTGCAAAAAAGACCGGTCGCTCATGGACATCGCAAATCGCGCATCAGACTTGCAAATTTGCAACATGACTCCGTGCATAGTGAGCTCTGTTACAGAGAACTCGTATCACAAGGCCGTCACCATTCACACGCATAACGAATAACTTCAGTAAAGGTAGCCTATACCCATTTCACACAGTGAAGGGTTGAAACTATGCTAATTTTGCAACACTTAAGGCGCAACATCAAGGCTGTGCTTGCATTTCACACGCGCTCTCAATATGCGGATGCATTATTGCTAAAGAACAGCTTTTTTCTGTGTTTTTCCCGCGATCCCAACTTGGCATTCTCACAGCTATTTACTGATTGAAGACAAAAATCAGGCCTGAAAAGTGACTTCTCAAGGCTCGAGCAAAGTTTCCCGAGCATTTTTTTTTTCTTGAAAAGTGCCAGCCGCCGGCTGATTAGGCAGGCAAGCCACCGACGGCGTTACCGCCGAAGCGCGCCGAGAGTGGGAGCAGCTGCCGCTACTTTCCCTTCGGGAACTACACACTTTTCACACTCCTCGTCGACGCGACCGTTCACCAGCAGAGTAGCCGAAATCCGCACTAGGAATTTATCAGTCGTGATAAACACCCGCGCGAGAGCGAGGGGGAAGTTTGTCGTCACTCGAGGCACTCTCGCAGCGAGCGAGCGCGGCGAGATAGCAGCGCCGTGGGGCGGCCCCGCAACTGCTCCCGCCGCCGAAGCGCCGATCTCTCCACTTTTGCTCACGACTGTACATACGCTTCATTGGAACCTTGTGGTAGAAACATCGGCATGGTGCTCAATATGACTCAGTGTAAATAGCAGAAAGACCGTGGTGTGTTTTCAGCTGCTTTTTATGCTTATTTCCAGCTTGATATTACATGCACAGGCAGGAACATTCTAATCTATTTTCATAGTGTTCTCTGAAAGTGTGCCGCACATTTGCATTGTCATATGAAGAGTCTACAAAAGTTGCAAGTATGCATAAATCATAAAAAGAACTGAGTTGCTTGGCAGTTGAAGGATGTCCTTTCTAGTTCCCTGCGCAACCTGCACAATGCACTCCTCAGTACCTGACTTTGCTTCGAGGTAGCTAGAAACCTTATCTCGCCTTAGTTTCTCTTGTTCGGAAGACATTTGTGGGCACTTGTACATTGTCTTGCGTAAACATTTGCATTGTCATAACTGCACAAGCACTTCTTCAGGATACACATTATGTGGCAGTGAAGGAAAGAAACTGGTTGCATAGCCTTTCAGCCATGAATTTTTGCCTCTTAAGGAATCGAAGTTACTCTCTTCAAAGCTGTTCTGTTTGCTAGCACTACAGCAATGAAAGCATTGTTTCCATTATTTATTGCAAATTGTGGCAGGTGTCTTCTATCTGCTCGAGTGCCTTTCAGCTTGTTGGTGTTGCACTCTGCTGGGGCTATCTTAATGAAACTTCTAATAATCTTTTATCTAACATTGCAGTGCATAGAAGCAGAATTATAGTGCATCAATTGTCAGCACAGTTGACATAACATGTTGGGCAAGTTTTCCAGCAGTTTGGATGGTTGCAGCTTCAACGCAAGCGATGCAGTTGTCCTGCCACTTGTGTGGTTGCAAGTCTCGTTATTTTCTTAGGACTGCATCATCATGTTTAAACAGCCTAGATTTTTTGTCAATGTCACCCCAAGCTCCCAACCGTTACGCTCGTGCATTTTTCTGTGAATATGCAGTTTGTGTGTTCATGCATTTTGTTTGATTGCTGCAACGCCATAGCATGTGAAATAGCTGCGACGTGCAATGCAATGTCATAGCATTGGTTTCATCTATATTTTTATTTTCAGATGAGGACACTCGGGGGTCCATGAGTGCAGCCGCCCTGCTAGAGCAGACGTCTAATCGCTCGTCATCACCTGGTGCGAGCAGCCAGGTGGAGCTGCCACTGCAAACACCTGGCACTCCTTGTCAGCCAGTGAGCTTAGAAGAGGCAGGAAGCCCAGCGCAGCCAAGCCCTCCCACCAGCCAGCAAAGTGATCTTCGGAGCCTTGGGTAAGGGTTGGGGAGATTGAGAAATAAGTACGTGCTGTTTCGGAGACAACGAAGGATGTGTGCTTACACTGTGTGGGTCAAATACGACCTGAGGTGTGCAACATCACTTTTGATGTGGAGTTAGGCAAACAAGCAGTTATATTCTCTACACAGTCTTGCCTTCTTAACGTTTTCAGACGGCATTTTATATGAAATATTATACTGTGGTCCACCAGAAAGATAATTTGTTACTTTTCCGGTGTAAATACACCATCATCATAGTCAGCCTGAATACGCACACTGCAGCACAAAGGCCTCTCCTGGTTTCTGCTGTTTTATTTTAGAATACTCATGCTCAGTATTTTGAAAAAGTTTTTCTGTAGTAGACTGTAGGGGACTCTGTAGGGGACTCTAAAGATTGTGATGTGATTATTCTCAAATTGTTCAAAAACGCTGGATTTGCCTTTTTATTGAGCATTGATTATCTTGCCTTCACCTTCGCATTTATGTACAAACCGCGCAAGATATTTCAGTGAAATTTTGCATCTAAGCATTCAGTGGAGCTTCCAATAAGCAAGCTGAATTCATTACTCTGCGAAACAGTTACAAATTTCACCTCCGAAAGCAACGTCTCTACTTAAATGGTGGTTGTATTAACGACACACGACTGTATTCATTTTTCGGCTTCACATGGGTGTGAAAACTGTATGGCCTCTTTGCGGTTTTGTAGGGAGGGTGCGATTGGCTTTAGGGTGGAACAGGATCTCGGACCACAAATTTTGATTTAATGTAATTATTGTGCAGTCTTGAGGGAAAGCATTTTTCCTGCGGCAATTCCAGATTTATCAATGTCATGTAAAATAAGTCCTTGCGCACTTTTGTGATATGTTGTGAAGTGTTTTGTAAGCCCCGTTTACGAAATTTTGCTACGGAGAACTTCTTGAAATGCGTGCCACTGGTTTTTCTTGACATGAAGGTGTGCAGCAGGGGTAAAATTGTTATCCTGCCTATCACACATCATTATTTGCAGGGTTCATGGTGGTTTAACGTCCCAAATAGGCTACGAGGCATGCCATAGTGAAGAGATCCGGAAATTTTGACCACCTGGGGTACTATGACATGCATGACATCGCCCAGTAGATGGGCCTCTAGAATTTCGCGTCCATCGAATTTAGACCGCCGCGGCCGGGATAGAACTCGCGTCTTATTGGATCAGCAGCCGAGTGCCATAACCACCGAGCCACCGCAGTGCCTAGTTGAAGGGTTAAGAAGTTGCCGCTTCAGAATGGTGTTACAAGCTTTTCTTCATATTCTTCGCAGTGTCCGCAGAGGGCTTAAATAACATGAGCAAGGACAACAGATGAAAATTCTCATAGTTGCGTGCTAGTCTGTGTGTGAGTTTTCCTTCATTGAGTACAGTTAGCAATATTTCCAACAGCTGCCTCTGGGACACATGGAAAGATTACTGGTTGGTTCCCATCAGAAAGCATAAATGAGAGCTCGTTTGTTTATAAAAAAAATATTTTATTCACTTTCTGGCTCAGGCAGAAGCTTGTGTAAGTGGCGAGAGGTGCTGGTTTTGAAGTCGATAACTCTTTAAACCACATTTTCAGCAGATTGTTAAATAGCAGCCCCTCTTTTCTGTCAGAATCCTGTTGTTGGCAGAACACTGAATTAGTAAAGGTTTCCGTGCAGAGTTCCTGCCACTTCCAGCAGCCCTCGTGACCCCTGCTGCCTGGATGAGACTGAGAGCTCGAATATGCAACGGAGCCCCTCAGCTCACCCATTGCACAGCAACACGTCAGCAAGATTCAGCCCAGCAGATGTGCAAAGGGCACTACTGAGGGCTCTGCAGCCAAGCAGCCGGCGAAGTACGCCAGTACGAGGTAAGAGAGAAATGCTGTTATACTGTATTTACTTGCATAATGATCGCATTCGCGTAATTATCGCGTAATGATCCACAGTAGGCCCCGAACTTGGAGATGGCACGACTTTCCTGAACCAGTGGATGTGGAAGGTTTCGGGAGTGACGGCAAAGTACCGGCCGAAGCAGCAAGTCCGGCGTCATCAACTGTCGGGCTCCCTTGATGTAGTACGGCAGGTGGAGGAGGAGGACAAGATGCAGCAGTGCTAGAGGCTTCCCTGCCAAAAGTAACGGCTTTCTTAAAAAACCTTCGAGGACTCGAACGACGTCGTTGCACCTTAGCAGCGGCCTCTGTGTGCGCAGAATGGTCTCACATTATTTTCTTCAGCACTGCTCGTTCATTCCTTAGGCGTGGGCAGTCTTTCGAGGAGGAATAGTGAGGGCCACGGCAGTTGACACACTTGAGGGTAGTTGCGCGGCAAACTCAGAATATCTAGGGCACACGATGGTGTTCTTGCGGGTGCCACTCACGTGTCCGATCTTCATGCACTTTCTGCACTCAGTGACTTGGACACGAAATGTCGAATCGGATGGCAAAAATGCCCAACTTGCACATACGACTGCATGCAGTCGCCCTTGAATGCGAGCTTGATGCACGGAGATATTCCAAGGCGCTGAACTTCCATTATTGAGATGCTGTTGGACGCTGGCTTGATTAAAATAGGCAAATCAGCGTCAGCGATGGAAATGTCGAAGTTATAAATGACGCCTGCTGTAGTGCCGCTGTCTTGGAGGATATGGGAGTGTACGCTGATGTCACCGAGCTTAACACCGGTCAAACTTTGCAGCGCGCTCCACTCCATGACATCAATGGCGATGATGTTTTTGTAGGGGTTGACTCTCACGTCTTTAACCCCCCTAGGGATGAGGCCCTCAAGGAACATATACGTGTATTGCCTGTTCAGGTGGTTGAAGTTTCCGCTTGGAGTATCAGGCACAAACAAGATGGTATATAACGGTCTGTGATGGATGTGGACTGCAGAACGTTCCACTACCTACGCAGTTCTGCTGGTGACTTATCATGAGTGACATATGCGCACTGAACAAAATTTAAGGCTCTCATTGTCTACTATTCGTGTGCTAAGTTGTTTCGTTTCTCATGCCTGACAGGCTTCCTGCCTATGAAAATGGATGGGTCCTAGGCAGCTTGCTTTATCAACTGTTACTTTCCACATTCAACATCTGCGCATCATAAGAACAGAGTTACACGTTTTTTCCAGCGCGCGAAAGAACCACACAGTTCAGGCAAAACAGTAGTAGTACGTGCTGAACAACGGGCGCGGAAGCGTACATTTCAGCTGCGTGATGCCTATAAAAAGGGAGCAAAATACGTTTTACAGTGTTTGCATTCATCAATGAGAGTTGACAACATCACTGCATTAACTATCTTCACCGGCCTCATGCCTCATGGAACGCCCTGGAAAATAAATCTAAGCACGACATATATCATTGCAGGCACTGGTCTGCGCAGCACAGACACCCGCAGGTGAAATTTTGAGATTTTTCCACCGCCGGAGCGCTTGCTGCCAAGACACGCACTTTGCCCACGACATAGCTGACAATGCACGGAGCTGCTTGCAAAAAAAAAAGTTGAACATCGAGAAGCGACAGAGAGGTTCAGAGAAAACAAAAAAAAAGCTGCGTCGCGTCTTCGTCCTTCGTTTTATCACTTGACCAGACACATACTACCAGACATGATATACACAAATTGAGCCCCGCGTGAAGCGAAACCAGAACTTCTGAGAAAATTCACGAACACTAGGCAGCGCCAAGCCGCCGGAAGTAACGTTATTATGCTTTTCCGTTGACAAAGATGGCGTCCTCGTGTGCAGTCGCGGCGGTCGCGGTGAAAAAAATTTAGCCAGAGTTGTTTTCTGCGCTGTGTGCGTGTGTCCTCCTTACATTACTCGGTCCTCGTTGTTTCGCACAGTTTAAAAAGAACGAAATGCATCAGCCAACTTGCCACAAGACATTGCTTTCCAAACAGATGCCGTTCTAAACATGTGATGCAAGGATCTATGCAAGCAGTGCCGTTGGATGCTGGGTACTGTACGCGGCGCTGAAAGACAGTGGGTACGCCTTTTTTGCAGTTTGTCGCTCGGCTAGTGGTGTGTAATGTTGGAACAATTGCTCGGATGCTTGCCGTTCGAGGTGATACTAGGGTTGCAAGTATTCTAGGGACCACAGGGATACTGTTCCGAAAGCCGGGGCTTAATGTTGGCACAGTTACAGCAAGCAGTTATGCGAAGTCACGGCTGTGAAACTTTGCCACATAAACTGCTATAATTTCACAGAACACTTGCGATCGCGAAACACTCTCCGGCCTTGGGGACTAGCCTTGTCAAACGGTTTACTACATGGAAGTTGCTTACAAACTTGTTGTGTGGATGCTGGCCAAGTGGAAGCGCATTTATTGCATGCAGTTTAACGAAATAGCGGTAACGGACCTTATAGAATGAAAACATGATTTCTTTTTGCGAAAGCACCCTTTACTGTGATGCGCTGTTCGCAACAGCAACCTCTCTGAAACTCCATCGGTTTGTGTGTTCACTAAGCGAGAAGCTTGGGATTGTGAAACTCTTGATTCCAGAAGCAGTGGGCTGTTTTGTGCTTTCTGTAACGAGTAGCCACGCCGGCCGTTTGGGAGGCATATTGTGAATGGGCGGTCGTCATGTCGGTCCGACGTTAGGCACTCCTTTTAAGCAGAGATGATGGCACATGATGCGTCTTTTTTGTACTTCATGATTTCATAGGTATGTGACTCATGCAATGCGCAGGTGCCATGATAAGGTGAGACAAGAGTGTATAGATTAAGTCCTGGACACTTTTTAAGATGATTAAATGGAATGATGCAATCGAATACTGAACAGGGAACAAAATAAATAAGGTCCCACAGTGACATGCTTTCGTGATAACTTTTTATGTGTCTAAGAATGACCTTGACGAACTCGGGTCCAAATTATTTCCCAGCTACTTCAAAAGCATCTGAATTATATGAAACATTATAGAACGCCATTGGGGCAAATTTCATTACT
Source organism: Amblyomma mixtum (assembly GCF_055824585.1). Taxonomy (NCBI): domain Eukaryota; kingdom Metazoa; phylum Arthropoda; class Arachnida; order Ixodida; family Ixodidae; genus Amblyomma; species Amblyomma mixtum. The sequence goes on along the minus strand of NC_143014.1, from coordinate 329,597,056 downwards.
AAAATGCGTGCATTTTCAGCTCGCAGCATCAACCTGACATCACAAGCAAGTTCAGTGTCACGTGCAGTACATGACAAGCCCCTCAAGATCAAGTCTGTTATCCGGAATAGATATATGTTGCATCTGGTCTTACGAGAAATGTCCTCAGTGCAGTTTTCCACTTAGGACAATTTCGAGCACATTACTCCGAAGGAAGTAGGGCATTTTTTTTTTGGCCTCTTGGAAGAGGGTTGACCGAAAGCCCCTGGAAAATTTTAAAGTAACGACAACCTTTGCCGAGCTCCGCCTCTCCCTCTCCCTCTTCTGCGCCCGTCGCCTCTTCCCATTGGTCGATGGTTTCGCGCGCAAAAGTCCTTTAAACCCGCGCTTTTCGCGGCCGCAGACGCCATATTGTCCGCTCCAACCGCGCACCGTAGGTTCGGCAGGCGTCGTTGCGAACACTGCGCCTTTGCTTGCTGTGAAGAACAGCGGCTTCTGTTTTGCTCGGAACGTGTGTCAGTCACCTAACTTCAAGCCGTCTATCTGTGCGGCATGACGGGCTGCTGCGCCCTCGGGTGCAAGAACCGCCACCACGGTGGAAAGCGTTTCTTCGCGATCCCATCATCGAAAACCGACGCGGGCCGGAGGAAGATTTGGTTACACCGAATTGGCCGGCCTAATTTTAACTCAACGCCATCGACCAGACTTTGCGACGTAAGGGACGTGCTTTCAATAGCTGCTGAGTTTTCCTTTTTTTTTTTCAAGCTACGCTGTGCAGTGGTTTGTTCGCGATTCTGCGTATGGCCGCAGTAAGTTCGACATAAGGGCGCTTGCGTTGAGCGCATCGTGATTGCACGCACGCAAACGTGTAAGTGACACGAGGCACACGTCTAACTGTAGAGTGACGTTCCTTAAATTTGAGCGCCTACCGATAAGCATCGTTAAGGCACCGTAGCCACCGCTGGTGGAAACACCAGCTAGCGCGCGCTGGCTTGCGTTTACTCTCGAAATATGACCAGTAGCAGTGGGTATGCGTGATAGCGCCCACCGTAAGTGGGTGGCGCGTTTCCTGTCACTTACTTCGTAACATCACTTCCGCGTTCTCGCTTCCCCTTGACGCCTAACTAGGTAGGAGGAGGCTACGAATGCGAGCAAATCTGTGATAACCTCTTTTATTAATGCTAAAACGTTTTTTTTGTTAACGTTGCCCACAGTGAGGCCTCCATTATCTCCATTTTTAAAAGTTTTGTAGACGCTTTTTTTTTAAATGAGATCCGTATAACAAAAAGGCTTTGGCTTTACCGATCTGCATTTAGTACTCGGGCTGTTTCCGAGACTGAGCCGGGCATGTCCACCTAGCGGGCCGGGCCGGGTTCGGGCCTGTATCGAAAAAATCGGGCTGGGCTGGGGCGGGTAACGAAAAAGGGTGACGGGCTCGGGACGCGTGAACAATTAAGGCCCGTGCAGTCCTTTAATTCCCCGCAGGGAGGCGTCTGCAGCATGCAGATGTTGGTGAGTGGCGACACCACGGGGTTAACCCGAGCATCCGCAGGGACATCCCCGCAGGGGGATGATGGTGAACAATGCGTCACCACGGACCCGAGCATCCGCGCTTACCCGTGCGTGGCATCGCCGTGTCCGGAGAAAAGGGGATCCTGGTGGTTGAGCCGATGCCGAGCGTTTGGACCCTTAAGGCCCCTCGGCGGAGGCAACACACCACTTTGGCCCCAGCTTCCTGTAGACGGCACCTCCGGCCTGACCCGACCGGGGGAAATCGGCAGTCGCCTTTTCCTATCCTCCCCTCTACCTTTCACTTTCCTATCCCTTTCTTACAACTCTCCTGTCTCCTCCTTTTTTCTTTGTTTTTTCCTCTTTTTCCTGGCGGCGAGGGTTAACCGTGTGTGACCAACTACCCTGAGTTGAGTCATATTAGGTTATAGTTAAGGTGTACAGCTGGCGTGGGCAGGACTTGCTCGCAAGTTCCTGTCCCGTCCCCTTGTTGGGCTCCATGGTGGGTGGCTGGCACCATGACCGAAAAACTAGAATTTTTATGGCTCCCCCTTTTTCCAAACTAGATCGCTCTCTCAAGAGAGGGCGGAACGAAGCAGAAGAGTTTTTTCAAAAAAGAAAAGTCAGTTTTCCTAAGTACCATGTGATCCATAGTGAAGTACAAGATAAACAAGCTAGAACCCTGTCCCCCTTCCTAGTGTCAAAGTGTTTGACAGAAGCCTTGGGCATTGGCTACAAGGTATCTAAAATGGCTAGCGGTGACTTACTGCTCGAACTGCGTGACAACGTCCAACACTCAAAACTCGTAAACATTGTATCTGTTGGGGATATTCCTGTCTCCGTGACGTCACACCGATCTCTGAACACCGTCCGAGGCGTTATATCCGAAAATGACTTTGTCCACATCAATGAAAAAGAGATGCTCGAAGGTCTGAGTGACCAAGACGTGATAGATGTTCACAGAATCAAGATCCGGAAGGACAATAAGGAAATAGACACAAAGCACATGATCCTGACGTTTAACACCAGCACACTGCCCGACACAGTCGAAGTAGGTTATCTGAAAGTTAACGTAAGACCATACATTCCCAACCCTCGCCGATGTTTCAACTGCCAACGGTTCGGTCACGGCTCACAAAGTTGCCGCGGCCGGAAAACGTGCGCGAAATGCGCCTCGAAGGATCATTCTGATCAATGTGACGCAGCCTCGCACTGCGCAAACTGTGAAGGTGACCATGCAGCATACTGGAAAAAAGAAAAGGAGATAATCACCATAAAGACAAAGGAAAACATTTCATTTAAAGAAGCGAGAAGGCGTTTTGCACTCACCAACTCATTCTCATTCACAACAAAACAAAACTTCGCCGATGTGGTGCGTGGGCGCGGCGCACCACACCAGGCTTCGGCACCTGTCCCGGTCACACGTAGTGAGCCTGGGGCGGGGCCATCCGCGCCGTCTGGTGGAGTAGCTCACGCTACTCTGCCAACTCCAAGTCAGGCTGCGCAGACCCCCGGGTCGGCGGGCCTCAAGACCTCTTCCCACAGGTCGAGGTCAAACTCCAACGTGAACGTGCCTTCTGCACGGTCATCCAGCGCCTCCGCAGAGGCGATGGACACGACCCCGGGCAGCCCCGCGCCGTCCACGTCGGACGGTCGGCGGAGCTCTCTGGATCGATCAAAAAAAGACAGGCCCCGAGTCACGGGGCCATCAAAAACTTGATCTAGATTTTCACCCGAAACAAACACAAAAATAAGATGGCTTTCATAATACAATGGAATTGTAGAGGACTTTTACACAATTACAGTGACATAAAAGACATACTAGGAGCACATGCTCCTGTCGCCTTATGTCTACAAGAAACAAATTTAGGTCCCCAAAAAAATAACTTTCTAAAGAATTACACTGTTTTCCGCCGCGATCGGGAACAGGCGAGCCGACTATCGGGAGGCGTAGCCATCATAGTGAAAAGCGGCGTCCCGTCTCGAGAGCTTAAACTAAAAACAAGACTTGAAGCTGTCGCAGCCACTCTGGTTGCCCATAAAACCATCACAGTGTGCTCACTATATATCGATCCGCACTTTAATTTAACACTACATGACTTAGAGGATCTTTTAGAGCAGCTACCAGAGCCATACCTGGTAGTTGGAGATTTTAATGTACATTCACATTTTTGGGGAAGTGCAAAAACTGACGCTAGAGGCCATCTCGTAGAGGATTTTATTTTATGCAATGACGTCTGTTTACTCAACTCTAATAAGCCTACATACTGCTCCCCAACCTCGGGGAAAATGAGTGTTTTAGATTTGTCTTTTAGTTCACAGTCTGTTTTTAACGATTTTAACTGGACTGTTTTAGACAATCCATATGGAAGTGATCATCTCCCTGTCGTAATAAGTCTTTCATCCTCGCTAACAGTTATTCCCACAAAACCGCGGTGTTGGAAGCTAAATTTAGCTGACTGGCAACTTTTTACAGCACAAGCTACATTAGAGAAAATAGTTTTAGAAAATGTTGACATCAATGAGATAAATGAAAAATTCACGAATTGTATCTTAGCTGCCGCACATTTAGCTATTCCTCAATCCTCTGGAATAGTAAAACAAAATCACAAATACTGGCACACAAAAGAATGTAAAGATGCAAAAAAGAAACAAAACAAAGCCTGGGGCATTTTTCGGAGATATCCAACACATGACAATCTCATAAACTTTAAAAAAGCAAGAGCAAAAGCACGATACATCAGACGCAACGCAGAAAGGGCATCATGGCAACAGTACATATCCTCGATAAACAGCTCAATAACATCCAAAAAAATGTGGGAGCAGGTGCGGAAATTCACTGGAAATTTTACTCCTTTCACATTTCCAATGCTAACAACACCCGGTACTCAAACAACATTAGAAGAGCAGGCCAACATATTGGGTGAGCATTTTGCTACAGTATCAAGCTCAGCCAACTACACACACTCCTTTCAAAAGCACAAAACAATAGTAGAAAAACATAATTTCCCTTCAGAACATGCATACATGAAGACTACAATCAGCTTATTACAATGCAGGAACTAAACACAGTACTAACATCCGGTAAAAAGACAGCACCAGGCCCAGACAATATACATTATGCCATGCTTGCTCACCTCTCTGAGACTGCCATAGAGGCTCTCCTAAAATTTTTCAATAAAATATGGATGAGTGGAGAAATCCCCCAAGCATGGAGAGAAGCAATCATAGTACCCTTTCTAAAACCTGGCAAACCACCAACTAGTCCCACCAGTTACAGGCCAATAGCACTCACTAGCTGTATAGCAAAATCATTCGAAAGCATTCTAAACATCAGACTAACCTTCATACTTCAGTCCAGGCAACTTTTAGATATACACCAATGCGGGTTTAAAAAGACATGTTCCACAACTGATCACCTTGTTCGCTTTGAGAACACAGTCCGGGAAGCGTTCATCCACAAGCAACACTGTATCGGGGTCTTCTTCGACCTGGAGAAGGCTTACGATACCACGTGGAGGTTCGGTATCCTCCGTGACCTAGCGGACCTAGGTATCCGCGGCAGGATGCTGAGCTGTTTGAACGACTTCCTAACCAACCGCACGTTTTGAGTCCGCCTAGGCGCAACCTTCTCCAACACTTTTATACAAGAAACTGGCGTACCCCAGGGGTGCATCCTCAGCACGACCTTATTCATCATCAAAATGAACTCCATAGGAAAAGTAATCCCAAAATCCATAATGTACTCAGTTTACGTAGATGACCTCCAAATAGCATGCACGTCTTCCGGCATACCTACCTGTGAGCGACAGATACAAATAACACTAAATAAACTGGCCACCTGGGCAGATAGAAACGGATTTAGATTTTCTCCTCAGAAAACAGTAGCGGTTCTATTCTCTTTGAGACGAGGCCTACAGGCCGACCCCACACTATATCTAAACCAGACCCCATTACCTGTCAAACAAGAGCATAAATTTCTAGGGGTAACTTTCGATAAAAAGCTCAGTTTCTTGCCACATATAAACAGCCTAAAGAAAAAAGCTTCCCAGGCCCTCAGTGTACTGAAACTACTGTCAAGAAAACGCTGGGGGTCTGATAGGGCATGCCTGTTACATATATACCGTTCTCTGGTTCGCTCTAAGTTAGACTATGGGTCCATCGTATATGGCTCAGCAAGACCATCCTACATAAAACGACTGGATCCTATCCACAATCTTGGTTTAAGGTTGTCTTCAGGTGCTTACAGAACTTCACCAATAGCAAGTCTGTATGTGGAAACGAATGAACCTTCCTTAGAAGATCGAAGAACTGCACTAACTTGTACATACATCCTCAAAATCCTTTCACAGCCCAAACATCTCTGTTACCCAATTGTCACGAAATGCCCATCCCGAATGCTCTTCAACAACAAGCCCCATGCAATTAAGCCGTTGCTCTTGCGCTTCGAAGAAAAATGTCAAACCCTGAACATACTAAATGAAATCAAAAATATTGTAGACACGAAGCGCTACCACCGTGGTACACTCTCCCCACAGTGTGTGACGTCACACTAACACGCTTCAGTAAAACCTGTACGCCACACGACCATATAATACAAGAATATCTAGCACTACAAGAAAAATACAGAAATTACACTGCATTTTATACTGACGGGTCAAAAACTCATGCTCATGTAGGAAGCGCAGTAATACAAGGAAAAAATGAAAATGCAGTACGACTGCCCTCATGTGCTACAGTTTTCACCGCGGAGTGTTATGCTATTAGTGTTGCGGTACAGAAAATAACAAATGAAAACATCAAAAAGAGCATCATTTATACAGATTCACTGAGCGTCCTTACAGCATTAAACTCCAAAAATGCCACAGAGCCACTGATTGGAAGCATCATACACAATATAGTAAAGGTCACAACACGAAAACATGTTATAAAATTCTGCTGGGTTCCCAGTCACGTTGGCATTAGGGATAATGAGAGAGCCGACACGTGTGCTGCACAAGCCAGAGCCATGGAGGTGAAACATGTGGGTTTGCCTCCGAGGGATTATATGGAGTTAGTGCATAGCAAACTAAGAGCCAAATGGCAAGCTTCTTGGGAAAATGAAAGAAACAACAAGCTGCATACTGTAAAGCCTATTTTGAAAGAATGGAAATCATGCCGTCATAAAGAACGTTTTATCGAAGTAATTTTATGTCGTTTACGCATAGGCCACACACACATCACCCATAACTTCTTATTAACAAAAAAAGACAAACCTGAGTGTGAAATGTGTGGTGAGGAGCTCACAGAGAATCACATTTTAATATCTTGTTCGCATCTCGAAGAACTTCGAAAGAAAATTTTTACGGTATTTTACAATGAACACATTCCATTTCATCCCGCATTACTTTTAGGCGAGCAAACACTCGTCAAGTTTTCACTTGTTTGTAAGTTTCTAAAGAAAGCCAATGTTTTAAATTTAATATAATGTAACTTCTATACACTTAACATAACATCATCTAACCTTGTGTTTGGCGCATGATAGCCATAGTTGCTTATGTGTCAAAAAACCCCATATAACTAACTAACTAACTAACAGTCCTTTAATAGCGACTATACGAATATGGAACATTATCGGACAGATGTGTTAAAAGCGAGGTAGGTTTTGCTTCTCACTAAATGACGGATTCCTGCGAAACATTTACGTAGAACTTTATTATCCTATTGCTGGCAGGCGAAGGATATTTGCGAGGTAGGTTTTCTCCTTACTAAGTAACTATTCCAAAGAAAATTTTAATGCGGGAGTCTATATCGTTACAGTTCATGCACGCGAGAGAACATTAGGGGAGGCACAGATAAGTACACACGTAGCGTGGCCTTCATACCGCATTTCGAGAACTCCCTCAAGCGTCTTACCTGGTCCGCGATACACTGCAGCAGACCAAAACCAAAAGCCACTAGAAGAGCGGATGAACTACGGGCATTTAGGATGCCTTCACTTGCAGGTCTCATTTCGAATCTCAAACCTGTGCATCCGTTGTAGCACGTCCAGCGTTCCGGCGGGGACTGTCGTTCTGTTTGCATACTCCTCTTCACCAAAACAGATCACTGCAAATTCATTCTACGGCCTCGTGATTCACGGTCGCGTTCAATGCACGCCCCACTCTCGATATCAAACTTGGCACGCCGCACAAAGCCCGGCGCACCCGCACACGGTGCGCGTGCGGCTCTACCAAAACAATCCATTTATGCGTGCTCATTTTTGCCTTCAGACTATTCAGTGAAGCATGCAAATGTTTCTGCTGAGTCACCGATGTATTTGTGCAGCGGAACGCACGTTTAATGCGGAGACATAGAGAACTCGGCAAGTACGGGAATCCAGCGCAACCAATTGAACAGGGGCGTTAGTTCCTTCGGAGCGGGCTAGAGGTCGCCACCGCAGTCACATGAAATCACAAAGAAAACAAAAGTCGTTCACCCGGCGCGCGGGGGAGGAGGAGAGAAGAGGGAGGGCGTCTTGTCGCTACTTTAGTTTTTTTTACGGGCTTTAAGTTGACCTGGTGGGCATCCATCTAGCACCCTTTTGTAGCCCCTTGTCAACCCTAGCCGGCGTCCGGCAATACTTGTTGGCTGCACCCTGATTTCACGTCCGCGGTGCCTTCGGGCTGCTGCAGTTGCCTTGAAGGCAAGCATAAGCCCAGTTGCATCACTTCCATTGGGGCACGCGGTTCATATCATACCCAAGACACTGCAGGATTTCCAGATATGAAGAATTGTGGTCATTCATGGCATGCAGGCGGCGCAGCTGGGACTTCAAGCTCTGGTACATGTCTTCTCTAGCCTGCGTGAATTGTTTGGAAACTGAATAACTAGATTATTTCCACTTTGAGTGTTTCGATTGTCAAAGCTCTGTAGCTATAATCTACCCTGTGATGGAAGTTCTAATTTGAGGCTGGGCTGCAACAGCTGAGAATTCCCATGTTGTTTTTTTTATACCAGCATTCGCATAATTTGCATGCACACTTATTTGAAATTAGCCTTCGGGGTGGCTCAGTGGTTTTAGCGCTCGGCTGCTTGCACAAACGACGCGGGTTCGATCTTTGCTGCGGTGGTCGAATTTCTATGGAGACGAAATTCTAATAGGCCCAACTACTGCGCGATGTCAGTGCACATTAAAGAACCCCAGGTGGTCGAAATATCCTGAGCCCTTCACTACGACGTCCCTCAAAGACTGAGTCGATTTGGTGCATTAAATCCCCATAAACTAAACTTCTCTGAAAATCCTACAAGTAGCCAACTATTACAATGGCACACTATTGCTATCCTTGCGGTAAGCTCTGAGCTGAATCGAATATCCATTTGTTGGACATGCAACTTCACCGTACCAAGGCATGCGTCTTCGTGCATATGCACTAAAGGCCTGGTCAGTAGAACAATCAGAGCTTAACATACCTCAGATACAGATCTGTTGCAAGTGTTCCCAACACTTATAGAAGAAACTGTGGTTCATTTATTCATTCTTGTCTGATATAGCCTTTCATCTGAATGGAAAGCTGCAGACTTGAATGTGCAACTAACATCACCAAGGTAATGTGTGTAGCAGAGAATTCAAGGATGTATTTCTACACTTGTGTTACTTGCAGCATGAACTCTAAAAAGTGTCTTTTGTGCAAGTATACAAAGAGCAACTAGAAAAAAAACCTTTGTCATCTTCACCTGCACTGGGATTGCTGAGGAAAGAAGGATTTAGTATGAGAAGGAACTTTACGGGGAATATGTACCTGCGCAAGCTGGGGCTGATCAGTCTTGCACAGTAGGTGACTGCAGTCGTGATGCGGAGGGTTGGTAAACTTATTGCATGTGGCTCGCTTCACAAGCTTGTGGGTTTTCATAAGCGCAGCTTACCTGGTAGTGCTCTTCTTGAGGCTCCCCTCCTTCCAGGGATCCAGAAATCCCGAGGGGGCACTTTTTACCTAAGGCTAGCTTGCCCATTTGATGTCTGTCTTCTGTGTTGAGGGGAGTAGCATTGGGAAACAATCCCCAAAAAGTGTCACGGACTAGCGCCTGGTGCTTGCAAAAGGCACCTTGTTTTCCTGCTGCGCAGCTGCACATTCCAAAGTCCGCTGACACTTCATATACGTATTGTGTCTTGGCATGTGACACTGGGCAATGCATAGATGTTGTGGCCAGTTAATCTTAATTTGTCAGCAGCTCCTGAGGGCATCGGGGAAAGCAGCCGTTTGTAAGCCAGGTGGTGATTAACAACACGGCTTTTAGCATGGCGGAGGATGCGGCTATCGAAGTACCTCTCCCACACCATGGCCACTGGGTCCACTAGTACAACGGCTTTGAAGGCCCCTGCTCTGCTTAGCACGATGTCTTTGAGAATACGAATGGTGGCCTCATAGAAATTGTTTGTGTTCTGCCCCCTTGTGGTGATGTTTGCCCGGAAAAGGAGCACCCACTCCTCCTCCCGTTTGAGGAATGTCTGCACTCGTTCTAGGAAGCCATGGTGCGATTCGTACCCGAGCCTGGGTTTCGCAGCTTCCAACTTCTCCTCTGTATCAGCATACATGACCTGAAGTTGGAGTTTGGAATCCTTCAGTCAGAAATGTGCCAATGTCTGTCGCATATACATATACACATTTACGCTCTGCTTGTAATTTTACACAGTCCCTCTCCTTACAAAAACTACATTTGGACAAAACTTGCCTCCTATAGTGCTGGCCTTAGTTACCGTTTCTGTTTCTTGTCAACATGGTTGTGGGCAGCTGTCAGTCGGCTCCACTCTGCCTGAGCCACGTGAAAATGGCACTGAAGCTGCCTATCTGTAGTCCATGTTTCCTGCAGTACAGCCTTCTCTGCACTGGAGTTGTCAGTCATGACTACGTGTGGTGCCTGCAGCGAGAATAGTCGATTTGGCACGCCTATCAAGCCAAGAACAATTGACAGCTTTTAGAGGTCATTCTTCCGGCGACCTCCAAGGATTCATTCTTGGATCTTTATTTCTTATTAAAAACATTGTGGCTAACTTTCGTCTAAAAATCTGACGTTACATCATCAGTTGCCAAACATTTCCGCATAGTGTGAATCCTGGAAGATATCCACTGCCTTTCAGAGGACTATTGTAATGAGGATTACAGAACATTTTCTCACAGTTTTAAGCAATTAAAATGATATCACTATGCAGATGTGGCAGAGTGTACATACTCGGGACTTTGAATTACTAGTAGTGGTTGTACTTTTTGGTTTAAAGCTTAGAAAAACTACAGAGGATGTTCACCGCATTCGAATCAGAGCGAAAACAGGGATTTGTGCTGCGTAGAAGACGATGGTGAGCAGGCAGATTGCAACTGGTAGGTTGATTTGCTAACTCCATTAAAAGTCTTGGAGATTTTTTTCTCATCAAAATGTTCTTTGTTACTTAACTTTAAATATTCTTCGGTCGTTTTTCATGGATACATTTTTCAAAATTCACGTTTGGCTCCGATATTTTCTCGTCATCCTATTGAAATTTCCTTATTGATGCCACTACATCTTGGCCAATCACCCCATGTGGGTTTGTGCCATTATGAAGAGGATGAAGAACGAGTGCTGCGGGACGGAGCAGATGGAAGTTGACGAAGACGACGCTCTCCAATTCACAGCGCGAGAGTGTGGCGCTGTTTAGCACGAGACGTGTTGGCTGTAATCCAGGGTTTGACGGAATCCCGTTTGGTCAGGTAGTGGCATATTACAATGTAAACTTCGCTCACTGACGACGTCAAAAAGGGGGATAGTTGACGTTTCGGAACCGCTACGGGTTTCTTGTTTACAATAAATAACAGGCCGATTAAGATGCAGCTTATGTAGCTTTGACCAGCGGACATAATGACTTTGCGTAAGCCGGGTGAAGATTTCCCTTGGTTCTGTTGATAATGTTCGGTGTCGATTGTTTTATCAGGGATTCCGAGTGCAGCCGCACTGATAGGTTTCTTTCTGTAGCAACGATTTCCACATCATCCCAAGCGATCTCATGCCCCTGTTTTTGCGTTCTGCCACAGCGCTTGACGCCGTCTGGTTTTTTGTGACATCATTTCGGTGCTCTTTTACCCGCCTTGGCAGATTTCCGGTCTCTCCGATGTAGACGGAGTTGAAATCGTCACAAGGTATCTTATAGACGATGCCCGGGAACTTTTAACGGGGCACAGATTCTTTCACATTCAAAAGTTCCCCGCGCAATTTGCTTGTAGCTACGTGGGCAATATATACACTGTTTTTCTTGAAGACTCGTGCCAGAGCTTTCCTTATGCCTGGATGTAAGGAATCACCGCGCGTTTCGATCTAGATGACGATGCTGCACTTTGTGTGGGTTTCGGCTGCGAACGCCTGTCGATCTGACACTTGGACACGCTTTCAATAAACTTTTTCGGGTAGCCGTTCTTTTCCAAGTCCTTTCTGATAGTTTCGAGTTCTTGTTTGAGGCTGTGCTCATCGGAACATGTGCGGACTGCCCGGTTCACAAGTGAAGCCACGACTGAGCGTTTGTGGGCTAATGGGTGCACCGATTTGAAATCAAGTCGAGGGTGTGACGGAATCCCGTCTGGCCTGGGGGATACATTTCAAAAAACAGACGCCGACCAGTAAAATGAAAATTCAAAATGTTTCGGAGCCCAGAACGGGGACCTTGTTCACAGTGGAATCACACCAAGAGTCTTTAAAAGCTAGGCGATTACTATAGCTTTTAAAGACGATCCCTCTTGGTGTGATTCCATTGTGAACAAGGCCCCCATTCTGGGCGCCGAAACGTCATTCTCAATTTTAATTTTACTGGTCGGCGTCTCCGTTTTTTGAAACGATTTGAAATCAAGGTACCTTCCTGAGTGAGTAGGCTTCCTGTACACGCTGAACTTTAGGCCGTTGGGCGAGCGTGTTATGAGGGTATCCAGAAATGGGATGCTTCCGTTGCTTTCTTCTTCAGCAGTGAATTTAATGGAGGCCTCTACGCTGTTAAGGTGATCGAGGAAGGGTCGCACTTGCCTCTTGTCGAGGATTCAGAAGCAGTCGTCGACGTACCTAAAAAACACTTTCGGCCGAGGTTGGAATGTCTGCAGTGCTTTCTCTTCAATCGCTTCCATCAGCACGTTCGCTGTTGTAACGCAGATCGATGCACCCATAGCGGTTCCGAATGTTTGCTTGTATATGGATGCACTGTACGTGAAGTAGATGTTGCTCAGGCAGAAGCTCAGAAGGTTGCAGAGCTCAGTGACTTCAAATCGTATCCCGTCTTCAAACGAAACGTCCGTGATCAGAAGTGCTTTGCATGTGTCAACAGCAAGGTCGACTGGAATGCTTGTGAATAGCGAGCACACGTCGAACGATACCAGCACATCGTCCTCTTCCAAAGTGACGCCGGCATCCCTGTTGATGAAATCAGCTGTGTTGCGGACGTGGGCGTCGGTCTTACCGATCAACGGTGCGAGGAGCTTGTGTAGGTACCCCGAGAGCTTGTAGAGAGAGGACCTTGTAAAATCGGCTATGGGTCGTAACGAGGTTCCTGTTTTATCAATCTTTGGGAGGCCATATGTCGCTGGCGCGGACCCATTCGTGGAGAGCAGGTGATAATAAAGGCTCCTTTTCGACCGTGGAAGGCCCTGAAATATATCCGAGAGTAGCTTCTGTAACCCGGTCTGTATCTTCGAGGTCGGATCCTTGTCCAGCTTACGGTACGTTTTTGCGTCATCCAGCATACCGGACATTTTTTCGTGGTAGGTTGAACGGTCAAGTACCACTGTCACGTTCCCTTTGTCCGCAGGGAGAATAGCAATGTCAGGGTTGGTCTTTAAGGACTTCAGGGCCAAGCGTTCGCCTTTCGACAGGGCAGACTGGCATTTCCTGTTGTTGCTTCTTCTTCTTGTTGTTTCTTCTTGTTATTGTTTCTTCTTGTTATTGTTTCTTCTTGTTATTGTTTCTTCTTGTTATTGTTTCTTCTTGTTATTGTTTCTTCTTGTTATTGTTTCTTCCTGTTATTGTTACTTCTTGTTGTTGGCATTTCTTGTTGTTGTCATTGTTATTGGCGTGTTGGCTGCGGCGATAGCATACTACCTCGATGTTCTCCGCACAAAAGGTTCAATTGGCCTCTCTCCGAGGTTCTGCTCAGTATTTTGCCGGCAGTAATGAATACCGTATCGTTTTGCCCCGACTCCCGACCGGTAAGCTGGTAACCGAATCTCTATTCCTGCGTGCGGACCTTGCTGGGCGGCCTTACAGGGCACAAGATTTCAGACTCCCTGCGAAACCTCGTGGACCTAAAAGAAATTAGCTCTATCAGCACTCGCTTTAAAACATCATGACCCGTGAGCCCAAAGTAGAGAGAACGTTACAGTGGGGGTGGGAAGAGGGTCTTTATCAAATCCGTGTACAGATTTTTGCGCGAAACAGAATATAAGTACTCATTGAAAACCGAACTGTCAATAGCCGCACGGAGACCTAAACTTCTTGAATAAAGCCTAGTAAACAGGGGCGTTCACTAAAATTGGAAGAAACTACTAAGTTCGGAAGTAGTCATGAAGTTAACGTTCAAGAATGCTCTAATAATCGGATGGGAACAATCACGAAAAAAGAAGAAATGGGCAACCAACCGTCTCACATACAGGTGCTCTAAGCCAGGTCCCCCTGCACAAACAGGCCTGAAAAGGTTATCGTATCGCATGGGCTCAAATTTATAAGACCAAATAAACGTCTCAAATATACGACGGAAACGCTGTATGTAATGTCTACGTAATGACTTGCTGTTGCCATAAAAGTGTGCTGCAAGCCTGGGCTCGTCCAAACATTGAAAGCCGATGCGGGACAAATGTCTGAGCATAACGCTCAACGGCCGGAACCCGCTCTCTCCATTAATGCACACTTGATTTGAAGGCATGAAGTGGAACACCAAGATATTTACCACTTTGTCCTTCCACCGAAACATTTTTTTATAAATTACACACCGAAACTCTACCTGTCAACACGTGGCTCGATATAGGGAAAACATTTTTGTCTTCTGTAAACTGCCTCTTGTGCAATGTGCCTGAAACAATTGAACAATGTTTTGTAGACTGCAAAGACGCGAATTTGTTTTGGGATGTGCAGCAGAGGGCGCTACAGAAAGATTTTCTACTAAACTCCTACAGTGTGCGCTACCTTGTTTTTTCCCAACCTGAATGGAAACCATATGATATGATAGTTCTAATTGGACTTTTTTGCAACGTTGAACCTGTTGTTTCGCCGAGAATTCATTTTAGCCGAATGTTGCTACAGGTAAAGGACAATTACGAAGGATTGGACTTCTTACCGGATCGGTTTCCTCTCCTGACGCGTTGTATATCCTTGCCGGCCTTTTAGTTTTGATATGTTTTCTCTCAAGTTTTTGCCACGTAGCGTCTACCTAGGTGCTCTAAATTTTTTGTGTGCGCACGCACGCGCGCGCACACACACTACACTTATATTTTTCATTGTGGGGTGTTTTCATGAGCAGTGTGACAGCCTAGAACTGCATCTCTAACACTGGCCTACAAGCTCTTGCAATTCTTGGCGGACAACCGCATTTTATGTGGATGAAATAATGGGCAAGGAAACATAATGGCATATTTTCTTGAAATTATCTTCTAAACTGCACAAATAAAAGGCAGTAAAAGGCAGTGTTATCGTTTTTCCTACTTATGGCCTGAGCTCCAAAGCAGAAAAGACGAGTTCGACTTAGAAACTGAAATGCAGCCAGGTATCCTTTGGCGCTCTGTACATTGTGAAGCAGCACCGCTACTGGCACAGAACCAGCCATTGTTGGCACCAGCACCGCCGTGACAGTGCGTTTCGTACTGCCATAAGATGCTGTGGAGTCTACTGTCGCTCCGACGCGCCGTCACGTCAGTGCTTGGAAATTGTGAGAAGCCAAATGTACACTCACAAGCAACTTCAAGCCCATTATACGTAGGAAGAGACTGAGAATTTGGCTTTTTACACTGAACACCTGCACAGATCATGCTGTGTGATTGTCGAAATACAAGGGTGCCAAAATTGTCAAAATACAGATGCCGAAAGGTGTTTCGACGGAGTTGCTCGTCCGTATCTGCGACTTGTTGTACCTGAATAAAGAGACGTTCCACATTTTCCTGTAGTTGCTATGCAATATTGTGACCTGTCATATTCACTTACCTGTACTCTGGGCTGCCTCTCTGTCCACGAACTCTCAGTGGAGTCATTAGGTATGGCCGGCACACATACCACATGTCGCCAAGGAATATGCTAGGAACAGTTCCTTCTTCATACCGAACTCTTGCATTGCTCTCTTCAAAAATCCTGCTGTCATGTGCAGAGCCCGGCCAGCTTGCAACTAGATCAAAAAATTGCAGTTAAGGTTCTGTGATAGCCTGTAAACGTACAGTTAAAGTGTCCCTTCTACGGCTGCCCCCAGTTGAAATTCTCTTAAGATCTCGTAGAGGGGAATTGCTGTTGAAGATGATTATTGTAGGATTCTTGACGTCTTGCAGATTCGAATTGCTCAATCACATTGCAAGAGGACACTTCTGGAGAGGTTAACTTTTTATAACAATTAAAAGCACAAAGGAAGATACAAGCAAGGAGAAAACAGTTACACTTGACTGGCTCACGAGAAGTTCTACGTGACGAAACCAGCCCTCGATCCTGCTGAAACAGCGGGTTTTAAATCCTATGTCCCCGCCCTCGGTGGGAAAAGTAACCAATCAGGTACTGTACAAACATCCACCCAATAACTTATTGGGGAAAGGAAAACACGACCAATCAATTATTGGGGAAAGAAAGCTCATCGCGACACCGTACACATATCGTATGTGCACTTTCCACCATCATGATTTTGCTTTCCTGCTGCGAGCTTCGCGAACATTCTCACTTTCCCATGATGCAGATTACTTCAACGTCCGGTTGACCCAAGTTCCAGGAAAGCCACTTCAACTCATCTCTTAAGCATCGTCGCTCCTCATGCCTGCAGTTCGCGTGGCAATATGTCAAAGCACGCCGCTGCAGACATGGCACAAAAGCCCACGCACTGTGATGCGGCCTAACGACTCCGTCCATGAGGGGAGTTTGACCTCTCCCTTAATCCCCCGCCATCCGGCGCCCCCCCCCCCCCCCCCGTATCCCGCTGGGTTGAGCTCACCCCTTCTGTGCGGTTGTGCAGAGGACCCAAGAGAAAGAACGTAATGGGCATTCCACTACGCGACCGGATGCGGCAAACAAAATACAGCACCGCGAACTTCACTCCTCCCAACCAAGAATGTCACAGGGAGACTTGTTGTCATTGGGACATTAAAGTTCAGCCATGGTGTCCAACAACAAAAGTACATACGCACGCACACACACGTACGCCGGCTGTCCAGTCAGTACACCAGCACGCACACATGCGCGCACACAGCTGTCATTTCAACCCGCAAACACAAGGCTGGAAACCAATCTGCACATTCCAGTATCCACCATGTCAGATCTGGGCCCCAAAATTGGCCAGTTAGCTCCCAACCTCCTGCACCCCGACATTGGTGTCGCAGGGTTTACTAATCAGAGTATCACCTCCAAAGAAGT
The DNA here is from genome assembly GCF_055824585.1 of Amblyomma mixtum. Classification (NCBI taxonomy): domain Eukaryota; kingdom Metazoa; phylum Arthropoda; class Arachnida; order Ixodida; family Ixodidae; genus Amblyomma; species Amblyomma mixtum. The sequence goes on along the minus strand of NC_143014.1, from coordinate 329,580,013 downwards.
ACATACAACCACTATCGGTTACTCTGTGCTGCGGTCTCTAGAAGAGCAACAAAACGATTGCTCATGCCTGGCAATTACAGCTCTCCCTCGCATTCTAGGCGAGAGAGTGCATCGGCGCACTTGTTTAGGGAACCCTTGATGTGCACAATCTCCAAGTCATACTTCTGCAAAGCTAGTGACCAGCGCAGAAACCGCGCACTAGTGTACGCTGAGCGGATGAGATAGGTGAGTGGGTTGTGGTCTGTGGCGACCATCACTTTCACCCCGAATAGCCACGTATCTAGTTTTCCCAGTGCCCACACGATCGCAAAAGCTTCTTTCAAAATGCTCACAGAAAAAAAACGACAAGCACAAGTTCCCTCTGCTTTGTGTTCAGTGATTAACTTTTCAGTCGCGCCCTTCGGGGTCGCGTTCGTTTGACCTTCCCTTCAGCTGCGGAAGCGTGACGAATGCAGTCGCCCCTCGCGTTATCACTCCCTGACCCCTGTCTCCGTTTCTGTGCTCCGTCCATACACTGTGAAAGGCTCAAAGTTTTACGATCCCATTGCTCTGGGGGCGCTCTGGTGTGGAAAAGCGCATCTTAACCCCAAGGCGTTCCATTAGTTCCTGGGTTAATTTCGAGACGAAGTTGGTCCCCTGATCGCAGCATATTAACTCAGATATTCCATACCGAGTGAGAATCTCTACTAGCGCCTGACACGTAGCCTTGGCTGTGAGATTCCTCAGCGGCACCACTTCCGCCCACCTCGTGCACAAATCGACAACGCTTAACGCATAGCGGTGCCCACGTGCCGATACTGGCTCAAGTGGTCCTATACAATCCAAGTACACTACCTGAAAAGGTATCTCCGGCCTGGTCAACGGTGTCTACGGTACTCGATCTCTGAATGTTGTATGCGAGAACAGCTGGCAAGTGTGGCAGCTACGACAGTATTTCTTAACATCGGCTACCATCGTCAGTCAAAAGAAAGCACTTCTAAGTCTCTGCTTAGTCTTCTCCTCCGAGAAATGACCAGCGCTTGGTCTATCATGAGCGAACTCTAACACTTCTCGTCTCCGAGATTCGGGTTGGAGGTACTGCTTGTACAGTTGTCCATTAACCTTCTCTTCATGAAAAAGCAGGCCCTCATGTACCTTCATCCCGTGAGTATTTTCTTCTACCTGCCTCCATGCTTCTCGCAAAGAAACATCGTCTCGCTGCTCCGCTTTGAAATCCGGAGAAGAGGATGCACCTTGCGACATTGCTGGTTACTGAGCTATGGCGAAGGCTGCGGCTACTGCCGGCTCCGCATTCTCCTCTTCCTCAAACTCTACCGTGGCCTTAAATTCGTTTCCATCTAATCCGTTTACGGTGCTCAATTCTAGCTCGAGTGCAGTCCTCTCGTGTGCCTCTTTCGCCTGCTCCTTTTCAGCCTGTTTTAGCAGTAAATGTGTGTCCGGCGTGAGCAACGCTCCTACGCCTTCAGCTAGCGCTGCTGTGACTGCGCACGGCGTCGGCACCTGTTGAGTGACCGTTTCCCCTTTTCCGTCTAGAGACATCGGTACGTACATCAGGTCAGCATCTACTGTCTGGCCGAAAGCACCTCTCAGCTTTATTTTGCCGGAGCTTTCACCCCAACAGGCTGTAGGAACGGTCTCGGCTTTTAGCATAGTTATTTCAGCCCCTGAATCCACACACCCTCTCACCCGGCTATCTCCGATTTGTAGGCCTACCCAGGTCATAGAATCAGACCCAACAGCTTGATTGGGCTTCCTGCTTCCGTCAGGCTGCACTTCCAGCTTATCTGGGCTTATCATTTCGGCTCTGGCTACTAGATTACTCCCATCATTCTTAACGGCTGTCGCGCCTTGGCCTTCCTGCGCATTTTGGCAGTGACTGGAGATGTGCCCGAACTTCTTACAGCTGAAACTCTTAACTCCTGCGAGTCTATTTTTCTTTCTATCGCTAGGGGCCTGGACTGATTGCTGCCTTTCCCGTTTCTCCCCCCCTTGCGGCATCGTTTGGGACCTTCGTGACGCTCCCGTGCTTTCCCTACTCGACGGCTTTCCTCAAAAGTTTCAGCTAATGCGGCAATTTCATCTGCTGTAAGCCAGTTTTGACTCTCGTTCTGCATGACGTAGGTACGGACCTCGTCCGACAGAATTTGTTTCAAACGATCTGCAGTTATCAGATCCCTCAGATCCTCCAAGCTTTCCACTTCTCGACTATTCATGTAACACATAAACATTGTCTCTAGCTTGGTCGCCACCTGATGCCACGAGTCCCCTTGCTACCTATGAACTGCCAGGAACAACCGCTTATATTCGTTAGGAGTCATTTTGAGTTCTTTCAAAACTCTCTCCTTCAACTCCGGGTATGACATCACAGTTCCCTCGGACTCACAAGCCACAAATGCCCTCATTCTTTCGTTTAGAAATGGCAATAAAATATCTCCGCGTATTTCGTCCGGAACCTTCAGGGTCTCCATCAGTGTGTCTACGCTTTTAAACCATGCGAACACCATAGGATCTTTTTCTGGCATAGGGGCCAGCACTGCTTTCAGCTCTTTTGCATACTCGCTCATCCTCACGCCCGACCTCTGTCCATGCTGCTGGTCCACTAGTGGTCGCAGTTGCATCTGCATGAGTTTTATCCTCTCCAGTTCGACTGTGAGCTTCAACTTTTCGAGTTCGAAAGTTTCTGCACTGTGCTCCTTCGCCGCCAGTGCGGCTTGCATGCCCTCAGACGTCTGCTCTGTCGATGGCAATTGCGATGCACTTCCTAGATCAGCCCCCGCGGCATCCATTTCTGTGTCATTCGTCATAGCTACTCCACACATGTAACGTTACAACTACACAGCCATGGTGGATTCGGAGGAAGCAGAAAGGTTTCCTACCTTGTCACTAGTTGCTCTCCTCTGCCGCGGTGATCTAATCGCCCTGAGTGACGCAGCGGGCCCCTCGATGCGGATGAGTTGAGCCCCGGCCCTCACAGCAGCTCGCTGACTTGAACCTCCTGCCTCGTTTGACTCGCTGGTCGCCTGGTTCTTCTCTTGAACCTCAACGCGGACGCCGGGTTCCTTCCGCAGCTCACGGACTTGGCACCTCCACGACACGTCGGTCGCCTGGCTCCTTCAGCTCCTCGCTGACTTGAGCCTCCTACGTCCCGTTGACATTGACCAGCAGTCTCCGAAGCTTCCAACGTCACTCTGTGACGCTGACGTTCCTCCTTTAGGACGTACCGCTCTGCAGCTTGTCCACCGACTTGATCTTCCGCCCCTCCGTCAGATGCCTCGAGCAGAAAGACGTAGCAAATCCTGTCTCGACTGCGCCAGTTAAAATGTCCCTTCTACGGCTGCGCCAGTTGAAATCCTCTCTTAAGATCTCTTAGAGGGGAATTGCTGTTGAAGATGATTATTGTAGGATTCTTGACGTCTTGCAGATTCGAATTTCTCAATCACATTGCAAGAGGACACTTCTGGAAAGGTTAACTTTTTATAACAATTAAAAGCACAAAGGAAGATACAAGCAAGGAGAAAACATATTTACACTTGACTGGCTCACGAGAAGTCCTACGTGACGAAACCAGCCCTCGATCCTGCTGAAACAGCGGGTTTTAAATCCTATGTCCCCGCCCTCGGCGGGAGGAATAACCAATCAGGTACTGTACAAACATCCACCTAATAACTTATTTTGGAAAGGAAAACACAACCAATCAATGATTGGGGAAAGAAGGTAGCTCATCGCGACACCGTACACACATCGTATGTACACTTTCCACCATCACGATTTTGCTTTCCTGCTGCGAGCTTCGCGAACATTCTCACTTTCCTATGATGCAGATTACTTCAACGCCCGGTTGACCCAAGTTCCAGGAAAGCCACTTCAACTCATCTGTTAAGCATCGTCGCTCCTCATGCCTGCAGTTAGCGTGACAATATGTCAAAGCACGCCGCTGCAGACATGGCACAAAAGCCCACGCACTGTGATGCGGCCTAACAACTCCGTCCATGAGGGGAGTTTGACCTCTCCCTTAATCCCCCGCCATCCGGCGCCCCCCCCCCCCCCCCCCCCCCCCGCATCCCGCTGGGTGGAGCTCACCCCTTCTGTGCGGTTGTGCAGAGGGCCCAAGAGAAAGAACGTAATGGGCATTCCACTACGCGACCGGATGAGGCAAACAAAATACAGCACCGCGAACTTCACTCGTACCAAAAAAAAAATGATCATGAATGGTTTGCAGCTGCTTTGTTTTTATGTGCATCTGATTTTTCATATCCTTTCCGGGACGACAATGATTACTAAAGTTCCTATTGTAACAGCGGTAAAGTGCATGATTCTTAAATTCTTGTGTACGGTTATTTATACTAGGAAAATTTATTCTTATTAGAGAAAAAGTGCGGTGAGGCAAATCTTGCAGCTCTCAAAACTGAGGCACCCGCGAAGTCGCTTACATTGATTGTTCACTGATTTCTAACTAATTTAATTCCGTCCGTTGCCTCTTCCTGCTTCAAGAGTGCCGTTGTTTCGCGTCTCTATGCTCACCCTGGAAGTTATGTACACATCTCACTTACCTGCACATTGAGAAGATCCCTTCCTGTTCCTAAATACTTCGGCGTCGTCTCCGCCCGGGCTTTTCATAAGCACGTGGGTGCAGTGAATACAACCAGTCACCTTGGGAAACTGTGCAACCTTGTAGAACTCGTACATGACTTGATGCATTTTTCCAGCTTAGGAAACTTGACTAGCGCCGAGTACAAATTAGCGGCAATCATCTTCGACACTCGCGTTACAACCCGGGAAACTGTCGGCTGGGACACGTTGACAAGGTCCCCGGAGACTAACGTGGAAAATTGGGCGTGTTGGTACATGTCTTGAAGAAATAAATAGCAGCGCAAGGAGACGAGGACTAAACGAGACAAAAAGGACGCCGCTGAACTTCCAACTTTCATTTCCAACGAATCGTGCGAACATATATGCACTCTGAACAATCCGCCGTCATCGCCAGTGCATGCGCAAATATGTCAGCTCTTTATCAGAAAGAGTGATAGAAGCGGAACTAACACATGCTTCTCCCCGACTATAAATCAACTCCGTTTCAATGATTTCGTGCGTTAGACGTGGATAATTCTTTTTTCTAATGACGGTTCTAGTAAGATCTGGGGAACATTCTTAACACGTAAGTCAGTGGGCGGCCAGAAGTCCTTCAAAATCTTTTCTTTTAAGGGCATTATCTACGTTTTTGGCATGTTCCCTCAACCTGTCATTCACGCATCTCCCAGTTTGGCGGACATAAGTTTTGCCTCAGTTTAACGGAATTTCATATATTACGCCTTCTGCGCATTCAACAAAGGGCCGCCGATGTTTCTTTCCACAGTTTTGCTTCGCTCTCTCGGGATCAGTCATCTTGCACAGATTTGACAGCTGGTGAGGAGCAGAGAAGACAGCTGGTGAGGAGCTGAGAGTCCTCGTCTCCTTGCGCTGCTATTTATTTGTTCAAGTCACCGGAGACCACTTGAAAGGTACCGCACCGTAAAAACGCCGCGTCACAAGCAGTTGCAACAGCGGCGGCCCAGGGCAACCTCGTCCGTCTGTCTTCTGGCGCAGCGGCAACATGGACAGAAGCTCCAGCACAGCAGCCTTGGAAAAGCAGTATCTTGCGAGGAATTCCTGGTTGTTATACGCTTCCATGGGATTCTGCCGATCCGTAAAGTTCCGCCGCAAGGGGTGCGAAAAGTGTGTGCTTCGTCATTGATGACATCTTCCGCGCGGCGGACAGAATCTGCGAACTCACTGAAGTTGTCATGGTAGCACGCCGCCATTTTGAATTGTTGTAAGGAGCTGGTTAAGGTGCCTGGGATGGTACCTTAAATGGCTGCCTTTAAGTTGGGCTAAAGGGGACCGCTAGAGGTAAGGTCTGTTTCTGAAACGCGTTAAGGAGCTGAAAAGGGAAGGGGCGCTAAAGACAAGGGCGAGTGTGGTTTGTGAATACGGCGGTAAGAATGCTAAAAAAATTCGCCGAAACATTTTCTCTTGGGAAATATGACAACACAAGCTGTATCGGTGCATGGTCGGTTCCTTTATTATTTGCATATGGTTCAGATAACTCGCGAATCTGTATATGTGGGCACTTAATCGAAACATCTGCTCACTATTTAGGAAACTCACCGCTGGTAGAAAAATATAGAAAATTTCTTAGAGAATTGCGAGCAAATTTAGTAGATCACAAACCAGGGATTATTAAAGATAAAGACAATGCTAAAATATTAGCAGACATGACCAAAGATATAAATAACTTGATATTCCAAGTCAACAGTTGTTTCTAATGTTGAAAATGCAATACATTTTAAACTCATAGTACTTACTCATAGTATAGTATAAACTTTCTAATATTCAAAAGAAAAATCTTACGGAAATGACCAGAAAGAACTGAATCAACGGAGAGTACCTTTACCTTCATGGTCAAAATGGTTTTTTATATGGAGTGTGCCCCTGCCATAACAATGGTGCTATGCCCTGTACTCACAGAATGTTGGCATCTTCAGAGTGAGAGGTCCTAGCGGCTGCTCTGACAGGGAGTGTTATTCCTGTTAACTTCTGTGCTGGCTTCTCCGTTATGTACTCAATTTCAGAAGTGCTTTGCCCCAGCACTACATGCAGTGCGCTTCGCCCCTCCCAACAACTCAGGACATGGCTTGCTCCTAGTCCACTGCATACCCAACAATTCTGGACGAAATCATTCTTGAGTCGTCGGGAAGATTTTATGAACGCAGTTTTTTTTTTCATATAATGCAAGATTTCGCTATACCAATCAATATATTCACACATCACCAGCCGGCAGTCTGGAATTTTTTCTTCTTTAACGTTCTTGCTATCATATACTATTCCCCATTGGTTTTCTGCGGCAGTTTCAACTGTTCGATGCGATCGATGGGAACGCTTTAAAAGAAGGATTTTCTACATATCACAAGAATTGACCATTGCCTTCAATACATCCAAAAAGTATCTTTCAATTTGCCAATTTTAAAAATTTTGTCCGAAATCGCTGGACACGGACATGGAGTGAGCTTGGCTTCTCCGAATAGCGCTCTCCCAACGCCATGGAGTAAACCCCGCCCCTCCCAACAAATCGGAGCGGGGCTTGCCGTCCTGATCGAATTTATTCTAATCAAATAAGCCAACCAAATTTAATACTCTTGTTTGTTTCAGCGCATTCATCGGCGCAGTTTACATGTTGAAGTTCCTGATAACAAACCTGCAAGAATGAACCTTCGTATGCATGGACAACAAAACCCTAAAATTCGTACAAATTATAGGAAGCAAGCCCTATTTACCAGGTTCCCACTGCTCTTCATACGTTTAGTCTGAACGTGGTCTTCTGAGAGAGCAAAATTATGTTTAAACAAAACATTAAACAATACCTAATTGTGAACAATTTTTTTTTTCAACCTTAACACATCGGTTAAATTTGTGAGTTAGGGTTGGGCAGCAATCGCCCGTGTTGGAATTCATTATTTGTATGCCCTATGATGACACTTTTAAAAGTAAATTTTAATAATTGTATTCATTTCGTTTCTGCTGCAGAGTTTGTTTCTTCTGAAGCTCTTTCGTGTGTTACAATCTTTGTAACTTATGTTTTGGAGTGTAGTGAAATGTGTTTTTTTTACATTTGACTCCTCTGCAAAATTTTGTTAGGGTGCCGAGGCCTTGTGAGGTCTTTCAGCCTTCAGCCTCGGCTGCCTCTCTCTGCAAAAAATAAAACTGAAAAACTTAATCTCGAATCAAATGGGCAGTGAATATAATAAAGCATGTTTCTCTGCTCTTGAAGAATTAATCTTCTGAAAATGCAGTCTGCAGATCATCGAATCAATTGAAAAATAAGGCGTACCGTGCAAATAGACATTTTCTTTTATACGCCAGCATTTTGGGGAATCCCCGCCACGATATAGATAGGGGAAAAACTCGACGGTTAGTAGGTCGTTTAAAAATGACCTCCAGAAACACGGGGCTCTGTGTCAGCTGTGGTGCACATTATGAGTCTGAAGTGCTGAAAAGAATGACAGGAGCGTATATTTTTTGAAATAGGCAGACGTCCCCGAGAACACATAATTAACCCTCAACCAAGATGTATTGTCCTGAATAAAAACACTATATTAATCTGATCTTTACTGTTTCTAACCCCTAGAAATCATTTTTTCCTAAGACTATTTCAGACTGGAACGCACTGATGCTCGATTCTTCTCTGATTGCTCTCCATTGGAACTTTTTCTCAGTCGTCGGCCTCGATAACATGTGCTCATATGTTGTGTACTCATTTTTTTTTGCAATATTTCCGTACGGTCGACAATGTCTCCTTTACTTTTGCAAGAGTATGAATTGTCCTTTCTGGGCAGCGTCTCTCTTGAGGAAATCACTGACTTCTCTCTTTCGCCATTGAAGAGTTTTTGCGCGGCAGTCTCTCTTCGCTCCTCCTTCCTTGGAGCATATTTGGTCTGTAGTACCTGATGACTGATAAAAAAGTGAATAAACATCTGCGGAAACCTGCTCTGTCTGACATAACAGAGCAAGGCCGCGCATGAAGTTTGAAGGAGGCAGCTGGCAACGAGAAGACAAAAAAAAACATGCTGACTTCCTATTATGCCGCGCAGAGGAGCCGCTTTAAGGCACGCAGCGCTGGCTGCACAGTACTGGCCTGGCAACTCTGCGCAACAGCGATGGAAAAAAAGGCAGACAAGAAAAAGGCATAGCACGCGGGGCCCCACTAGACGCTTGACAGATCCCAGTAGTTCTTCCAGCCACTCAAAAAAAAAAAAGTCTACAGCAATTACTCTAGGGTTCACGAAGGCGGGGTTCAAGACGAAGCCTGTTTAAGGCTGTGTAGAGCGGCTCTGCTTTAGCCTGCGGAACCCTTTTGGGGCCGCGTGTGCAGGTTTCTGAGGCCGGTGACCACCATCGCTGCATGGTTCTCGTTAACCGCAGCACTCAGGGTTATTAGCCGGCCTTGAAAAGATCTGCTGAGAGCGGGCTAGTCATCACAGGTGATGCCTTCTTGGTCCGGACGCTGTGTCTCCTTTGTTTCGCGTGCTAGAGCCACTGCTGTGACTACTTTTATTTATGAAAGACGGCCTCGAACCGCCTCAACCCGTGGTAAGGGATTCAGTGGGCGCTGCTCCAGCTGTTCGGGTCAGCGACCGTGTTTTGACTGGAGACACCAGCATCATTAATCTCACCTGTGCACTCGCCCAATCAGCTTGAATAACTGCTGTGCGTTTGCGTTTTTTTTTTCAGTTGCGCTAAACGCCTCGCTTTGCCGGGATCTTTGCAAACGTCACTGGCACTATCGCCGTCGTCACTGAGGGTGGTGCTCTAGGGAGAATACAGGTTTGCGTCAAGCGGTCTCGCATGCACAGACAAACCTCCTGCTGAGTTATTTCAATACTGGTTTTGCAATAGATTCGTTTCTGCTTTTCGCCATACCACATCTTACCTTCACTACGTCTTGTAAATGCTGAACATTTAAATAGGACTATGTACAGCGCGAAAAACTAAGACAGGGGAAGAAACACGCAAACAAACAAGCGCTGACTATCAACTGAAAATTTTATTAGGAAACTCGTGGTTATGAAGGCTTCAAACCAGCACGCGCAGGCGCACAAAGCATGAAACAACAAAACAACAAAAACAGCAAAACAAAACAGCAAACCAAACCACACGTGCGCATTAGCCTCATTGCACTGCCGCAGTACTATCAAGATATTCCAGTTCTACCTGGTGTAACGCCACCGAAGGTTTTGCAACGCATGGAATGCGCTATGTGGCGATCAGATACGCCTCTACTATTTCCCGGCACTTCTGATCCCTGTGCCTGAAGACAACGTCAGCACGCCCCAAGTCACCAACTCGCCCAGTTTTCGGTTCTGCTTAAGTTAAACAGCACATTTAAACAGCAAAAAAAAAGGTCAGCTTTTCATATTTTAAAAGTTTCTACGATCCTTGCAATCTGCGCGCATCAAAAAATCGTGTTATCTCTTCTGAGAGTTCAAGTACCAACTAAAATGTAATTCATTCTTCTAAGGTGCAACCCAGTCCAAACATGGCGCAGGGGTAATTTATGTTGTGTATAACATTACGAAAACATTGCAGCAGGTGAAGCGCATCGCATTTTGGTAGATAATAGCCTTAGCCGCTTATGCGTCATTAATCCGAACACAACACAAAGCATTTCGGTACGACCGAAATGAACTGGCGGCTCTACGAAAGTAGTAATGAGAAAAATGCAACTCTATAGGTGGCATGCGGTTATGGTTTGGTTATGGTTTATGAGGGTTTAATTCCCGAAGCTACTTAGGGCTATGACGGAAGCCGTAGTGAAGGGCTCCGGAAGTTTCGACCAGCTGGGGTTCTTTAACGTGCACTTCCATCGGACAGTACACGGACCTCTAGGATTTCGCTTGCATCGAAATGCAACCGCCGCTGCCGGGATCGAACCCGTGTCTTTCGGGTGAGCAGCCGGAACCACGTCATACACGTGCGGTGAGCCTTAAGCAGTGGATCACAAGTGCCTAAACAGGATCGACTCGCGACGCACGACAGCCCTGGCGAACTCCCCCAGCACTGCAAGAGGAGACACATGGGAGCAGCTCTGTCGGCGATGACCCGTCGGCGGCATCGGTGCGTTCAGGCTCCGCCTATTCGCATTGTTACCAGACTACTGCAGACTTGTTTTGCATGCGGATGAAGTAATTTGAAACAAAGGAGAAATGAATGTTTTTTTTCATCACTTTGGTTCATCATTTTTTGTCCGCGTCTTTCGAATCAGCAGCCAAGCGCCATAACCACGCCACTGAGGCGCAGTTTTGCGGGCACGTTCGTGCTCTCGGTAAAGCATTTTCTAATGCCGTCTGTGCACCTTTGGCGACGACGAAAGCTGCTGCTTTTTAAGAAGCTGCTCCTGATGAAAGAGAAGCAGAATAAAGCTAACCGGAGGTGGCCGGTATGGCCAGCCTGGACAGCTCACCGCACGAAGAGCTAATTATTCACAACAGTAGGGACCTTATTGATCATCCGGGCTGGCGGAGCTGTCGATGTTGCAATATAGAATCAAACTGGTGGTGTTGACATCCGGAGCAACGCTTCCCATTTTCCTATTCGCACTTTTCAGCGCTTATAGGTGGCGCGACGGCATCGTCGTCACTGACCACGGAGCGGTGATGGAGGTGCCACAGAAGCTAGCGCAAACGAAGGAGCGTGCAGCTGCCGGCCTTGCTGTGTTTGTCGAAGTGATTCTGTCACTCGCTGAAGAAACACAGAGGTGTGACGAGAGGTTGGGACACCTTTTAATGCCAGCCATGTGATCCAATAACCTCTTGACACCATACAACGCAATGGAAGGCAGGGGACGAAGCAAAGAGTTCCATGCGCCTCTTTTGCTTTACTTTGCGGTTCTCTGTTGCTTTACTTTGCGCTGCAACTTTTTAACATGCATGTCTAACTAATTGGCTTCCATGTATCGTAATTTCAGGTATACATTCCGCGGGCCGTACATGTTTAAAAAGTGAAAATTTGCGCTTTGCACCCTTAATATACGTGCGAACAATACAGTATTTTTCAATGTCGCCGGATAGGGCATGCAATTTCCTACTCTTATTCTATTGCGAGGTTGATACTTTCGCTGTGCGTGCAGATGCATTTTTATGCGCTGGTCGCAAACGTTTCTGTGGTCCACAGTAAAAAAATTGCTATCGTTTACATAGAAACCAGGAGACAATGCGTTGCCGAGCACTTTCCGTAAGTCATACAACGGACAACTTTGACAAAGGGGCAGTATATAAAGCGGCAACTGCGTATCTTCGGGTACGCACGTAACCGAAATTCTGCAAAGGGATTCCATAAACGAAATTACGTATTGTTGAGTACGGATGCCGACAATAATATGAATTCCGACAACGGATTCCGTATACTAAACTACGTATTGTTGGTTACGATTGCCAACCGCAATGCAGATTTTGAAAATTGAGTCCGTAAAGAAGTTACGTATTTTTTGATACAGTAGAAAGTATGTACCATGGATGCTGCGACCTCAGTTATGGAATCATCTGTGTTACATTCAATAGAGCGGATACAGCAGGCCTGTGTAGAATGCAGGTTATCAAGTAATAAAACTAACATTTGTGTTGTAAACATGTAACGGGCAATGAAACCTTACATGCAAAAGGGTCGAAAACAACATACAGTACATGAATGGCTTTAGGGCTGGAACCTTTTCGAGCTTTTTATTATAGCCTAAATTCCGGTCAAAGGCATTGAATTGAAACTTAAGCTTGGAATTTATTGCTCCATTTTGATGCTTGTGCTATGATGCTTGTATGAAGCTTCATCTGAAAAGCAAAGAACAAAGCTGATTAGTACAAAAAACGATGACAGTAACACATGCATCAGCTGTATTAGACTTAACAAGCTGAAAGCTGCCATGCCGGCTTGGATATCCGACTGGCCGCTATGTACCTTATCGCGTGTAGCTGAGAGCCCGTGAGAGCAATCGACGCCCTGCTGGATGGCACTCCCAAATCAAAAAGTGGCCCCTCTGCCTCCACAGAAACTCTCATTACACATTGATCTATACCATTCCTACCGTTATTTCAGAACAAACCTTAAATCTGACCAGCATGTTTATTGATTTTTTACCCTTGTGTTGCCTCGCTCAGTATGGGAGAAAACCTGCCGAACTCCCATCTTCCAAGTTTCCCGCCCATCACCGCCTGGTATTCACCTTCGGCCGATAAATAACTGACAATTGGATTTCTTCGTGTTGTTTGGGTTTTGTTTTCATCAACCGAACGATGGCTGTGAAGTGAAGTAGGTGTTTAGGTGATGTGAAACAAAAAAAAAGTGCAATATAATGGCCGACATGTAGTTTTCATTCACTAAAATACTTACGCCAGCCTGTTTCAAATGCCTGAAATACAACAAACAATATATGCCATTGTTTTATGCCTCACGTGACCTAAATACCAACTACATGTCATCGCCATCATTCGGCTAACGAAATTAGAACCGAAACAGAATAAAAAAATTAAAAACAGTTGTGGGCAAATCTACATGGTGGTCCTCGTATCCTGATGTCTAATTCAGTATTTGAAAGAAGAAAACATGTACGCAAAAATTAGATTTTTTTCAAATATTCCAAACAATTTAAAGAACCTGTCACTTTATAACGAATGTTCTCATAATTATCTAATTAGAGCAGGTATTCACGTGGCGTCATCCGCAAGGGGCGCTAACGACTGGCACGGCGCTAGGTTTGGTTTCAGGTGTTTAACGTCCGAAAGCGACTCGGGCTATGAGGGACACCGTAGTGGAGGACTGCGGATAATTTGGACCGCCTGGAATGTGCTGACATCGCACAGCACATGGGTCTTTAAGAGCATTTTGCCTCCATCGAAATGCGATCACCGCGGCCGGGATCGAATCCGTGTCTTGTGCCGCCATGCCGCTAGCAAAGCAACGCTGTATCGAGGCAGCATATGTGACACTCGCCATATTCGCGATCGCATGCTGCGGCTGCCTGCTCCTTGTGACCTGCGAGTCTTTTGAGTCTTGCGTTAGATAATTTTTCTCTGACCTGTAAAAACATGCTACTGGGTGGATACACCATCAAATGCAAAACGGTGCCATTGTGTCCACGTACCACACGGCGGCTGCCGCGCATTTAATTCACCGGTATCAAGGTCAACAAATCCATGACGTTTTGGAGCTGTGACAAAAGGGCAAGTGCAGTGCAGTGTAATCGCTGATAACTAGTTTGATATGAAGTGTGCAGACAGCCATAGTGGCGTTTTTAGCAAGGTGAGCAATCCGTGACATGTCTGTTCACTTAGCTACCTGAATTTGCCAACCCAAGCACAGAAAGTGATGTGTTACGATGAATATAGTCAAATCGTCTCTCATCACTTTGCTGCGAACCTAGATTGCAGGTCACGTGGAATTGAAACAGCGCTATGAGTCATAACTGCAAAATATTCCTGCTGGGTCAGCCGTTCTGTGACCGCATGACAGTATTCTCTCACATAAATATGTAGGGTAGCTAAGACGTTTTGCCTGTCTGCTGAAACATCGCCGGTGAAACTTCAGCAGTTCGCCGACTACAGCTGCTGGAAATGCCAGTTCTGCCAGTTTTGGTATTTCGGCAGTTAATCAAGCGCTGTTTATTCACACTGTATGCCGCATGAGTAGCACAGTTATCAACTGATATGAAAAGCATCTAGACTTGTACGTTCTTGGGCGCAGTGCAGCCAGCCAGTTTTGCTGCCAATTTGCGGCACAAGCTGGGGCGGCTGCCTAAGTGCAGCACTTAAAGGACTATACACACATAATTTTTATCTTGTTATGTTTGATGTATTATTTTTTTATGTAAATTTCACCAGGAAGATGTTTCAAGATTTTATGAAAAGTGAACTGTCCTGTTATGGGTGAAGTACAACTGAATACCAACTTCCTGCAGAACAGCAGACCACATTCCCAGCAATCGTGCAGTCAAGTTTTGTGAATGTAGTTTAACTGGGAAGTATACCATTGTTAATAGTAAAACAAAAACACATGCACAATCCGTGTAGCAAAACGGGAGAAGACAGTTTAGCCTACTTAAAACCATTACACATCTCCCATTGCATGGCATATTCAAACTAGGAATACATATAACCTCGAAAAATGTTCACAGCTCTTGCTGGATCTTGATGGGCAGGGCTTCTACATGGTGCTGCCTCCAATATAATGGTAGCTTTACCATTTCTCAGAGAGCTTATTCCCAAAGATGGCTTCAGAATATCATAATTTGTTCTGTGCTACACAGAACTTCCTTAGGCTGTTGAAATGTTGATTTGCCGGTTGTGTGAGCAAATGAAACAGCCATCACTTCAATTCATGAGAGATGCCTTGCAAAAACCAAATCCAGGAAGGCGATGGTTATTACTAGTAGTAGGCTAACACTAGAAACTGCACCCAGAAGGTGGAAAAAGTCAGCCCAACCTTGAAAATATGATCAGGAAATGTACGCTTGTATGATAACATTACATGCTAAATGTTGACAAAAGGAAAGACAAAACTGGCTGCAGAGCAATGCGGAAAGTTGGGCGAGTTGGTAATACATGTTGAATTTAGCAAAGCACAATAAAAAGACAGGGACAAGAAGAAGAAGCACGCAGGACAGACGCTTGACATCAACTAGTTCTTTACTCGGGAAAAAAACACATATATACAGATACATAGAGGGCGGAAACAAATAATTAACCAAACAATGAATCGGCTTTATCACAAGTGTGCTTAGCGTGAACAGGTATCAAGGTAGGCAATTTCCTTGCGTGATAAGGTAAGGGAAGGAGTGCTGATACAATTTTCAGCTTTCTTTACAATGCGATAGGCCTCTAATTTCTCTGTCAAGCCTCTTTTTTTCTTTACCGCACGTGCGTGTGGCATTGAACTGCGGCTCATTTGCTTTACATTTTTTACATGACCTGCAGTGTTCTGCTAGGTGCCCATCCGTTGCTACAGCTTACACAGCACGACGGTGTTCCCTCAACCTATCGTTCAGGCACCTGCCTGTCTGGCCAATGTACGACTTTTTGCACGAGAGCGGAATCTCGTAGACCACCCTGTGACGCAGGTTGTGAAACGGGTGGCACGCTTCGTTGTACACCCAGCATGGTCATTCACCTCGTTGACAGCTCGACACATTTCTGAGAGCTTATTGGGCGCTGAAAACACGACGGATACCCCGCACTTCTCGGCCACTTTTTTAAGCCGGTGCGACACGTTGTGTATGTAGGGGATCACCGCCGGACGCCTAGTCTGGGGAGCCTTTTCTTTTCGCTTCCCAGAGTACCTGCAGAGAGAAAGCTCACCTCTGAAGAAATTCCAGCGCTGCTGCAGCACTATCTGCGTACTTAATGTTGAATTTCGTAGTATGCCAAAAACATCAATCAAATTGCCTCGCAGAAGTGAGTGGGCGAGTCAATCAGCACGTCCTACTCACAGTACACGTAACACTGCTTGTTGTGAATGCTTCCTGCAACGAATTGTAAAACATGCTAAATGTTGACAGAAGGATAGACAAAACTGGCTGCAGAGAGAAAGCACACCAGTGAAGAAATTCCAGCGTTGCTGCAGCACCATCAGCGTACTTAATGTTGAATTTCTTAGTATGCCAAAAACATCAAGCAAATAGCCTCGCAGAAGTGAGTGAGCGAGTCAATCAGCACGTCTTAGTCACAGTACACGTAACACTGCTTGCTGTGAATGCTTCCTGTAACGAATTGTAAAACATGCAATTTACAATTATAAACATGTAATCAAAGAGTGGTCATGAAATACCAATACCAACAGGGCTCTTTGGCAGGCCAGTTGGAGCATGAAGCCAAGTGAAGGAAAAAGCGCAAAAGACAAGGACATGACACGACAACACGGGCACTGACATGACAGCACTTAGCGCCTGTGTTGTCATGCCACGTCCTTATCTTTTTCTCTGTTTCCTGTGCTTGATTTTATGAAGTAATTGCATAACACTTGAAGCCAACTGGAGATCTCTAATCAGAGATATTTATTACTGCATCTAAAGTTCACCACTCTCTTCTTTTCTTCAAAAGAAAACATCCCAATCAATTTTCATCATTTCCTTCTGCATTTTGTAGAAATGTAACTGATTATAGTGGTCAATTGCCGCCTCAGAAAAGTAATTCAATAATTACAGAACAGTAATCTATTACTATTGCGTTACTCTTCACCATTCTCACTTGGTCATCGAACTCAAAGCTTCGATGACCAAGTGGCGCACCTATTTAGTGCTGATTATTCAAGTGAATTTCTTTCCAGCATTTCTGGAAGCCTGCTCTACAAAACAACAGATATAGAAAAGCGAAGAACGAAGCAAACAGCAAGGGCATTCCGCATTGCCACGGGCTTTCGCATAATAAGAAGAAGATAGTGAATAGATATCGCATCAGCGTGGTTTTCTCTGCCTAGTACAAGCTTGGCAAGGCCCGTTCAATGCTTGGTGATCGAAAACACGAATCATGCCCTGAGAAGCACATCACCAAGTACACAGAATGCGGGCGCAAACTAAACTTATATTTATAAGATCCCCCTTACCTGCATTAGTGTGTATAATGGGCAAAGGGGAATACACTATAAAGATAGGGCATAGGAACGCAACTTAAACGTAAAAAATAAATCCGGCGGTTTCTTGACATACCATTGTAAGAACTGTACTTGTAAACCGCTCTTCAACAAAACCAAATTCCTTGCATACGTCAAAGACAAACCGCAGCGAGAGATTATCCAAGCTTTTGTTATTTCTAAAGCGGGAGAGAAGCGTTTGGTTTGGTTTATGGCGGATTAACGTCCCAAAGCGACTCGGCCTGTGAGGGACGCAACAGTAAAAGGCTCCAGAAATTTTGGCCACCTGGGGTGGTCAAAATTTCAGCAATCCCTCAGTTTCACTCCTTGATAAAGACCTGCAATTTCTGGACGGACACATGTAGGGTTTGACATTTTTCGAAGCGCTAAAACAACAGGGACGCAGAGGGAACAGACAGGGACGAGCGCTACTTCCATCTGTGTACTTCGTAAAACCGCAAGTGCTTTAAGCAGTTCTCGAACGCTTTTATGACACGGCAGTAAAGTGCACGCGCTAGATTACACAGTATAGCTGCCGAGACTAACAGAACCAAGACGATAAGTGCACGATTACGTTGATACCCTGAGGAAGGCAAGTTCTTTTTTTGACAATGAAATAGACGGTGAGCTTAAACAAGTTCTACCCAGTGATGCTATGTCCTGTGCTTCTATAATCTCTCGGGTTAATCACGACTATGTCCGATGATGTGGCACTGATTTAACAATGGAGCACAATTACGGCACTTACTGCAGTGAATGGCTAGGTTGCTTCCGCAGGAATTTTTAACATTGTTGTTGTGCTGACGTAGCCGGTCATTGAGACAACAGCCCGTTTGCTCAACATACTTTTTGCCGCAAGATAGAGGGATGCAGTACACAACACAGTCTACACAGTCCACGTACGCTGTTTGGTGTTTGATACCACATAATTGTTTGACAGAAAAGTAGGGTTTCGTCAGCTTGCAAAGCTTGTTTAGCTTGTTAGGGGCCGCGAATACAACTCTCACATCTGCTTTCTGCGCTATCTTTTTAAAGTTGTGGGAAACAGTGCGCACGTAAGGAAGCACAGCAACCTTTTTTCTTTCACTAGACACATTTGCGATTTCGTCATGACCGTTCAGGTTCATAAGGACGCGTTCTGCTACCGAGACCTGAAGTGGGACCGGGTAGCCAGCAGCGGATAACCGGTTCACTTGTTTGTGGAAACTACGGGGCATGCAGGGGTGGCAAGATTTCGTCAATGCGTTTCTGAAACAAAGTGCAATCACTCCCAGGGTGTCGAACCGGAACCGAACCTGAACCCGAAACCGGAACCGAGCCCGAATTTTCACCCGGAACCGGAGCCGAACCGAACCCATATTTTTTTCGCCATCTTGGAACTGAACCCGAACCGGAACGATTCAAAGGAACCGTTCCGAACCGGTTCGGAGCTCGGTTCAGCCCCGCTTTTTTTTGCAACCCGGCACACTTCTTTTTTTTTTCAGACAAAATGAGATAGCCTAGCGCGTAGGTTTGTCCATCCCAAGCTGTCTGTGCTGGAAAGTGGGAGTGAGACGACAAAATTGAATGAAGTATTGTGACGTTCCGTGCGTGAGCTACCAGTGCCCATACCTTCGGCGGAATTTTCTCTGTGCTCAACCGTGAACAATCAACAAGGCCGACAACCTCGCGACGACCATGGGAAGTGGGATGCTTGGAATGCCCCTCCGAGCCTCAGCGGATTAGTGTAGCAGGAATGTCTAGGGCCATTGTCAGCAGTAACCCCAGCGAAATTCCTTGAGCGGAGGTGACCACTATAGCGGCGAAGGCCGGGGACGCGCCGGAGGTATTGTCCGAGCGACCACAGCAAAGGCGCCGGCGGGAGGGAAAGCCAGCCCAATTAGGCATGCCTGGCCGTACAAGGACAAGAGAAGAAAGCTGCCGGCGGGAGACAAACGACATTCCGACGAGGGATGTCGGGGATGCCGCAGGAGCCGCCGTGGAAAGGAGGAAGAAAAAAAAACATTCCAGTCGGGAAGACAGGAGATCGGGCGTGGCCGGCGGAGCAGATATAGCTGGCGAGGGCGGACGAAAGGCACGCAGAGGACGAGATCGTTCACGGAAAAGGGTCCTTCAGCGCCGAAGCCGGACGGCGCGCAGCTTCTGCCAGCCACCGACGGATCGCAACTCCGGAGACCATCCATCGCCCCCATGACGGCGTCGCCACGTAAGCTCGGACACCCCAGCCTCTGATGTACAATGTCTAGTTATTGATTACATCATTTTGTTTAAACTGAGCCATACGGTGTCTTCTTGCCTCTCCGTCCCGTGTGGACCTGCGCATTATGTGGGGTCGTCACACTGGTGTCAGAAGTGGGGTCTCAAAAGCAAATGTCCTCTGAATGCTGCAACATTCATGACTTCAAAATTGTAATGAAAGAGGAATCACGGGACTGATTGTGGGACTTTGACCCCCATTTGAGAGGCTTGAGGCACCGGAGGGCTGGAGCGGAAAAAATGTCTGTAACTGACGGAGCTCCCACTCCACAGCCGTCGCTCGGAGCAAGCATGCTGGCATTAGGAAGCGTCATTCCGACGTTTACGGGAGATAAGACAGGGGTTCCAATCTGCGATTTCTTTTCCATGCTAGAAGAGATTGGGAAATTGGGGGGATGGTCCGATGCTCAAATGCTGGGAATGGCGAGGTGTAAGATGGCAGGAGCTGCCCATGATTTTTCTTGGCGAGACGAAAAAGTAAAATCCACAAAATCATTTGCGGAATTTAAGAAGCTCGCGTTCGAGCATTTCGACACTGAACCACGTCATGTGCGGGTACAGAGGTTCCGTGATGCCGGACAGATGGTAGGGGAGGACGTGCGAACGTTTGCGTCGCGGCTTCAGCGCCTAGCGCACGATACGCTGAGTAGGGAGGAGGAAGGAGACCAGCTAAAGAAGAAATACGCGGAGGAACTACTTAAAGAGGAAATGACCGCTTTGTTTGTGGCTGGTCTGCAAGACCCCGTGCGCCGGTTCGTGCTCTCGCGCAAGCCGAGCAATTTCGACCAAGCCGTGGCGGCCGCATTGGATGAGGAACGAAATGAGGCGCTAACGGCGGCCGCAGCGAGAGTTCGCGTCATAGAGAGAGCGGTGCCCAACCCTGAGGTTGCTCTCTTGACAGAGCGGTTAGATCGCTTAGAGCAGCTGCTATCTCACCAGGTGGAACGCCAGGTTGAAGCGGGCGCTCAACGGCGCCCATTCGCTGGAAACCGGAGACCGCCACAAAGCTACAGGCGCGGTATGCGAGATTTTGAAGAAATCGCGTGCTTCGCGTGCCAGGGTCGCGGACACATCGCAAGGTTCTGCCCAAACGTGCGCCGTGGGGAGCCACAAAGAGAAGCAGGCGAGACACGCCCTAAGCAAGCCTACAGCGAGGCTCCAGATACAGGGACAAAAAACTAGGTTGTCCTCCCCATCCTGATGAGTGTGGGGAGGGAGCAGCAGCTAATGAGGTGGTGGTGGTTTGTGTGGCCGACGAGGCATGCCCTGTTGTGCGTTGCAAGTTAAATGGTTGTTGCATGGAATTGTTGATAGACACGGGGTCAAAGGTGACCTTGCTTAAGGAAAGCAGCTTTAACACGCTTCGAAGGAAAGGGGATCGCGAGGTGTTGGAAGCGTCTGGTGGTATGGCAACCAAATTTGTAGGCATAAGTGGGCTCTACCGGTTACACTTCACTCTCGGCGGAATTGCATTGGAACACCCCTGCTACGTATGCCCGGACACGGTGTCTCTGCCAAACGGAGTGTCAGGTATATTAGGGCAGGATTTTTTGAGAAAAGGGAAGGTAGTAGTCTCATTCTCTGAGGAAGAAGTTAATGCGGGGGGCTCAAAAGTTCCGTTTCTGAACAGGAGGAGGGCTGAGATTCGCAGTACCGATATTGACACCCGTCAAACAGTGGGATCATTAGAGAAGGTATATTCGCGGGTTGCCGTAAAGCTGGTCGATGAGGCGGTCGTCCTTCCGTGGTCGGAGCACATTTTGTTCGCTTATGTGCCTGCAGATGTAGAGAGCGGCGCCGTGGGAGTGCTTGAACCGGTCGACTCTCTTAGTAATGGCCTGAAGGCAGCCGCGTGCCTCGTGACTGTTAATGACGCCCACAGAGTGCCTCTACGGGTGGTTAACTGTAGCCAGCAGCCACTGAGCCTTCCCAAGAACAAAACATTGGCTTTCTTCACCTCTGCGATAGAGAAACATGAGCCCACCGATACGGTACTCGCAACTGTAGAGCATGCTAGTCCTTCGGCTCCTCCAAATGCGTTGTTCGATCTTTCCCACGTAAAATCCAGGGAGAGGGAGGCTCTGGCTGGTTTGCTGAACGACTACTCAGAGGTATTCGCCGCGTCCAACCTGGATTTGGGCTGCTGTGGCGTTATAAAGCACAGGATAGAAACCGGCACTTCATCGCCCGTTTACCAACGTGCGTACAGGATTCCTTACTCCCAACGTGAGGAGATGGAGCGGCAGGTGCAGGACCTTATTGATCGCGGCATTGTCGAACACTCAAAGTCACCATGGGGAGCACCGGCACTATTGGTGGAAAAGCCAGATGGCTCGTATCGATTGGTGGTGGACTACCGCAAACTAAATGCCGTAACTCGCATCGATCCATACCCCATTCCCAATATACAGGAGACGCTTTCTCAGCTGGGCTCTGCCAGGTACTTCACGGTAGTGGACATGGCGGCGGGATTCTGGCAGATAGCAATGGATCCGGCAGATGCTGAGAAAACGGCATTCAACACGCCCTCAGGGCACTATGAATGGAAAAGAATGCCGATGGGTCTGGTCAACAGCCCTGCTGTCTGGCAGAGAACCGCTGATGTTATCCTGGTGGGTCTTCTGGGGAAGCTGTGCTTCGTGTATATGGATGACATAATCATATACAGTGACAGTTTTGAGAACCACTTGCGCGATATTGAGCAGGTTTTGGTGCGACTAAGAGGAGCTGGTCTCAAGCTGAAGCCTTCTAAGTGCCAATTCCTCAAAAACGAGGTGAAATACCTCGGGCACATTGTTTCAGCTGACGGCGTGCGACCGGACCCTGAGAAACTAAGGTGTGTCTCGGATTTTCCATCCCCGACTAGTGTCCGCCAGGTCCGGCAGTTTCTCGGCCTGATCGGTTACTACCGAAGGCACATAGAGGAGTTCGCCAAGCTCGCTAAGCCGCTCACTGCCTTAACAGCCAAAAATGTCGCCTTTCGCTGGTGCAAAAACGAGGAGGATGCTTTTGGGGCCCTGAAGAGGAAGCTAATGAGTGCACTGCTGTTGCGCCACCCGGATTTTAATTTGCCCTTCGTTTTGGCCACAGATGCGTCAAAGTTCGCAGTTGGTGCTGTGTTATCTCAGGTTATCGAGGGCAAAGAACATCCCGTGGCTTTTGCTAGCCGACAGCTGAGCCCCACAGAGCAGAAGTACGGAGCTACAGAAAGGGAGTGCCTCGCCGTTGTCTGGGCAGTAAAGCACTTCAGATGCTACCTTTACGGCCGCCAATTCAAGCTAGTCACAGACTGCCATCCTCTGAAATGGGTGATGAGTGTCAGGGACCCTAGCTCGCGACTCGCTAGATGGAATCTACAGCTGCAGGAATACTGCTTTGAGGTGGAGCACAAGTCAGGAAAGACACATCTGAATGCTGATGCGCTCAGCCGTACAGCTGCCGTGTCAGCTATAGATGAGTTTGTCCCCGTAGTCGACCCCGCTGAATTACGCACAGAGCAGTGCAAAGATCCTGACTTGAAGCGAATAATCGAAAGCTTAGAGGGCGCACCATCTCACCCCGAACAGCTAGGTTATTTCATTGGCAAAGACGGCACCCTGTGTCGGCGCACGAGGCCAACCAGGAAAGGGAGACCAGAGAAAACCGCTTGGGAGAGAGTCGTCATACCTCGGTCGTGGACAGAAAGGGTTCTTCGCGCGTTCCACGATGCGCCGTGCGCCGGTCATTTTGGCGTAGCGAAGACACGCAGGCGCGTCGAGCGTTTGTACTTTTGGAGTGGCATGCGACAGGATGTTAGAGACTACTGTGCGAAGTGTCATTCCTGTCTCGAAAGAAAAACACCCAAGGGACGCAGGCCAGCACCAATTCAGCCGTTCCCTGAGGTTTCGGCTCCTTTCGAGCGGACAGGTATGGATATAATGGGCCCATTGCCCACGACCACTTCTGGAAACAGGTACATTTTAGTATTTGTCGATCACCTTTCAAAATACGCGGAAGCGGTAGCACTCCCAGATCAGAAAGCAGACACGGTTGCAAGAGCATTTGTCGAACAGATCGTGCTCCGACATGGATCTCCGAGGCAACTCTTGACAGATCGGGGAACGAACTTCGTGTCGCAGCTAATGAGGAGAGTTTGCGAGCTGCTTAAGATCACTAAGAAGCAGACAACACCGTACCGTCCGGCTTGCAACGGCGCGGTGGAGCGACTGAACCAAACCGTGGCCGGGTTCCTGTCGCATTTTGTTTCGCGCGACCAGCGGGACTGGGACTTGTGGCTCCCGTATGCAATGTTTGCCTACAATTCCGCAGCACACGAGAGCACGGGCGAATCGCCATTCTTTCTTCTCTACGGCCGAGACCCGGACCAGCCTAGTGAAGTGCCAGAGGGCCCCCGTCGTGTCCCATACGCTTCACTGGACGACTATAAGGTTGAGCTAGAATCGCGCTTGCAAGTGGCGAGGGACATCGCAAAGGAGGCCTTAAAGAAAGCGGCGAAGCGCAGGAAGGAGGTGCACGATCGCGGTGCTAGAGACGCGCCGTTTGATGTGGGGGACAGCGTGTACATCGAAAACTGCCAAAGACAGATGGGGTTGGCTAGTAAGTTCCAGACGACGTGGACAGGACCGTGCGAGGTTGTCGAGAAGCTTTCTCCGGTAAACTTCAGGGTCCGAGACGTGAACCGCCGCTTGATAAGGATACACGCAAATCGCCTCAAGTCGGCACCGGTTCAGTATTCACGAAATGAGGAGCGGGAAAGCGCAGATTTTGATGGGGACCGAAGTGAAGCGGAGCGCGCAGATTGTTCGCAAGAAACGCCCTCTCCTGCATTTGTTCGGCAAGCGCCAGAAGTTACGGCAGCAATGCCACCGGATTTACTTCATGCATTGCTGGAGGAAGAGGCGCGCGAGGTTGCCGCGCAGATAACGCCAAGAGAGGCTCCTGCCACGAGCCCTCGCGAGTCTCAAAGCAGACAAGGGGTCACAGAATTACTTGGTACGACTCATGAACGCCGATATCCGCTTCGAAATCGGAAAGCTAAGTCGGACTAATAGCGTAAACAGAGCGGAGTTGGGGACTGGTTAAGACTGTGTAGTGCTGCAGCTCATAACATTGCTATGTGCTTATGTGTTAAAATATCGGAGTTGCTAGTTAAGCCTTTCTGTCATTAAGTAACACTTTTACACAGGATGCAGAACATGCCCGACTTCCTTTCGTTATCTATATATTTTTTTGTCTGTGCCGTGATTGTGCTGGAAGTGGGAGCTCCTTTGTAACTGTGGTAAATTTATTTCGTCCAGTTTGGACTAGCAAGGAGAGGCTTGGGTGCTGAGTTTCATGTTTGTCTGTGAAAGAAGATCAGTGCTGCTCCTGGAGACGTCAGTTATGACAGCTGCGGCATATGGTGCAGTGCAGTGGTGTTGTGTGCAGCGAAAAGTGTTTTGTCGGACGGAATGTGCGAGGCGATTCAGAAAAAGAAGGGGAGCTGCCTGGACTCAAATGTTCGGAGAACATTCTTCTGGAGGGTGAGCGAGTGTGACGTTCCGTGCGTGAGCTACCAGGGCCCATACCTTCGGCGTAATTTTCTCTGTGCTCAACCGTGAACAATCAACAAGGCCGACAACCTCGCGACGACCATGGGAAGTGGGATGCTTGGAATGCCCCTCCGAGCCTCAGCGGATTAGTGTAGCAGGAATGTCTAGGGCCATTGTCAGCAGTACCCCCAGCGAAATTCCTTGAGCGGAGGTGACCACTATAGCGGCGAAGGCCGGGGACGCGCCGGAGGTATTGTCCGAGCGACCACAGCAAAGGCGCCGGCGGGAGGGAAAGCCAGCCCAATTAGGCATGCCTGGCCGTACAAGGACAAGAGAAGAAAGCTGCCGGCGGGAGACAAACGACATTCCGATGAGGGATGTCGGGGATGCCGCAGGAGCCGCCGTGGAAAGGAGGAAGAAAAAAAAAACATTCCAGTCGGGAAGACAGGAGATCGGGCGTGGCCGGCGGAGCAGATATAGCTGGCGAGGGCGGACGAAAGGCACGCAGAGGACGAGATCGTTCACGGAAAAGGGTCCTTCAGCGCCGAAGCCGGACGGCGCGCAGCTTCTGCCAGCCACCGACGGATCGCAACTCCGGAGACCATCCATCGCCCCCATGACGGCGTCGCCACGTAAGCTCGGACACCCCAGCCTCTGATGTACAATGTCTAATTATTCATTACATCATTTTGTTTAAACTGAGCCATACGGTGTCTTCTTGCCTCTCCGTCCCGTGTGGACCTGCGCTTTATGTGGGGTCGTCACAGTATGGTGTGTGGAAAGAAACCTAATCGACTCTTCTGTAATGTACTAGCGCCAATTCTAAAGCACTGTAAGTCAGGTTTATGTGAAATTTTGAGTTATTACTTCTCCTTTTCATGTTTGCGTATTGTTGTAATCAAATTGTTAGCACTGATCTAACTCAATAATGGACTATACACAGCAAATTTTTCCTTGCGCATTTTCTTCTTTCAAACGATGATTTGGCATTGGTATACATGGAGCACGTCGTGGTATTTGGCTACAGCCAATACATAATTTGTTTTCGAATTTATTCGCGACGTTGTTCTAGTGTCATCAGCAGAACGATGGCTGTTACCTGTAGTTTAATTTAGGTTACATGAGGCACGAAATAAACCGGCAATGTAACTGCTTGTAAATCGTTTGTTGTAATTATAGCCTTTGACGCAGGCTGGTTTACGTGCAGTAGTGAGTCAAAACGAAGTATCAGCGTCTATATCACAGTTTTTGCAGGCCTCACGTGACAGGTCAACTACAAGTCACAGCATTTTTAGGTTGATGAAACCGAAACAGCATGGAGAATAAATTCTTTTCTAAATTATTCAGCGGCCGTGGGCGAATACCGTATGGTGATCCACGTATCCCAATATCTAAGTCATCGTTTAAAAGAAGAAAGCACGCAATAAAATTTGTGTGCACAGTCCTTTAAGCACCAATTGAGAATGCCTTCCCTTTATTTGTGTCATTTACCACAAATATATGAAACATTAGCGCAACGACCGAACAACGCTGTGGCAGTGGTTTTTGGGAAAAGGAAATGGCGCAGTAACAGTGTCAAGAGAAGGGGGAAGGTGGGAGTGAAAGAAGAAAGGAAGGAAGAGGTGCAGTTGGCGAGGGCTTCGGAATATTTGGACTTCAACATGCACTGACACCACACAGCACATGGGTGTCTTTTGCGTTTCCCTCCAACGAAACGCCACCGGGTTCGAACCCAGGTACACCGAATAAGTAGCCGAGCGTCAAAAACACTGAGCCACCGCAGTGGGTAGAGCAAAATTTACATTTACAAGCGTTCGTTGTCACCGACAGCAGGTACTAAATAAAACCCTTCACGATGGGTCAGTGGTGCAATAAAGAAAAAAAAATGCCGCGGTGGCTGTGGAGCTCGGCTGCTGATCCAAGGTTGCGTCGCATCCGAGTCACGTGCACAATCACATGACCACGTCTGGTGAAGCGGCGGTCGGAGCAGCGGTGAGCCACGTGGTCTTACGTCACAGCCACACCTCCGGCCTGCTGAAGGTCAAAATGCAGTACTCGATGACCTTGGTGAAATATGACGCGATAGAGCTCTCGCACCAAAACTCTGACTGGTTATGTTAATCTGGAGTCCACCACTACAGCGTCCATCGTATAGAAGCCGTGCATACTCGACACGTCAAACACAAGGTATTATTACTGTTATTACCAAATAAAGGATGGACAAATTGATGCAGCTTTTTTTTTAGAATCCGAATATTCTTTTTTGCACGTGATGGAAAAAAGCAACGAAACGTAGATTCTTGGCAGTGGTGAAGCTATACTTATAAGGAAAAAATTAAATACTGATCACTAGGGCCCGGAAATTTAGGCATTTGCCTAAACATGCCTATAAATGTTTAAACAGGGGTTTTTTGCACTTGCCTGCCTTTTCGTCAATTTTTAGGAAATACTACCTATTGAATACTACCTATTGAATACTACCTATACTACCTATTGTCTGTATATAGGAGCCGATGCATGGCAGCTCCGTTTCTCAATAGCGCGCGGGAACGTAGAGGCCGGGTGCGGCGGTCATGTCGGCGCCCGCGTAAGTGCACTGCGTGCGAAAAATTCCCGACTGACTCGAGCTTCAAAGAGATCAATTTCTCGCACGACGGGGCCTCCGAAATCTCTCAAGCTGGAGAGTTTTGTAGATGCAAAATCCACCGGCTTTTCTCCTCATATATCATCAGACGGATTATAGCATACACATAGCCGTACATTATATTTCGAGTTTATTTCATTTTACGGCTCTTGCCTTAAATTCGTCTTTTTGCCGCGGACAATAAATAAAGTGGGTAAAGTGAGAAAATCTCTAATTGAACAAATTTTTGAATTTTTTTATTTTATATATCGATGCAACAAAAAAAGGTAAACACCATAACAAGGTTGATTGAAACTCATCTACGTTCTAGCTTTTTTTTTTTGCCCTGAACCCGTTTGAACCGGTTCGAACCGGTTCAGTACGGTCCGAACCGGTTCGAACCGGAACGGAATGTCGCTCTGGAACCGAACCCGGAACTGAACCCGAAAGGTGTGAACCCGAACCTGAACCGAACCCGAAAAAATTCCGGTTCGACACCCTGAATTCACTCCTCGCTTTACCAGCTTAGAGTGGGCGGAGCGGAAAGCTAAGAGTGGTTTATTGCCGCGAGGTTCGTAGCTCCAGCTAACGTGGTTGTCGGTGAGTGAAAAGTTAATATCGAGGAAGCGGATTTCCCCGTCAGATGGTAGTTCATGGGTTAGTTTTAGTGTGCTGAGATTATTCTGGAAGGCTACTAAAATCTGGGTAGCTTCGTGTTGAAGGGAGTTCTGGTCAAAATCAATAAAAACTAAAAAATAATCCATAAATCTAAACACCTTAAAAACCTTTGAACCCTCCAAGTACCGCTGGAGGGCTCTGTCATGGTAGCTTAAAAACAGATCGCTGAGCACCGGTGCTATACACGAGCCAATATATACACCTTCCTTTTGTAGGAAGGTTAGTTGTTCCAGGAAATAAAAGTAGTTTTCAGGTAAAACTGCAAAAGTTCAATAAAACCGCTACACGATACTCCGGCATCATTTTGGAACGGGACAACACCGAAGTGGTCGATGCTGTCTTGAACATATTATAGTATAGAAGCATGCGGCAGTGAGTAGTACAAGTTTTTAACATCGATTGAAAGGGCCTGAAGGCTCTTGTGGGGATGGGATGAAACAAAGTCTAATACTTTTTCTGGGTTCTTAACCACAAAGGGGTCGTCAATGCTTAGCAGATTTAGCTTTTCCTGAAGAAACAAGACCACACACTTCTGCCACGCCCCATTCTCTGAAATAATCACCCTTAAGGGCACGTCAGTCTTGTGCGTTTTCGCCCTGAAAAAAAACATCGAGGTGGTTCCGCGGACAATTCTGAATGCCCCTGGTTAGTTTGTCTAGGCTAAGCCTGGTGCACAATTTTTTCGCTTCGGTTTTCCGCCTTGAGAGCGAGATCTCACCGTCGGAATTGAAGGTGGCGGAGATAGCCTCCAGCGCTTTGGTGTTGAAACTGTCGTGGGAGAAGACAGCAAAGCCGCCTTCCTTACCTGCCGGTATAACACACATGGACTGTTCCAACAAAAATCTGCAACGCGTCTGTTCCCTCTGCGTCCTTGTTGTTTTAGCGCTTCGAAAAATGTCAAAACTGCACCAACTAGCCCGATCTGCTACCCTTCTGGACATGTAGGGTGTTTCTTTTTGTGGATGAGATTCCTACCGTCTTTTCTGCGATTTTTGTATGTCTTGATTACACTTGAAGTGGTATCGCTTTTTTTTATTTGTGACACTACTTTGTTGGGAATGGCTTTGCTGTCTACACAGATTCCTTGTTTAAATTTTTCTTTTTTCTCTTGTGACGCTGCCTGGCTAAGAGATGCGCTCATATTACAGGTTATTACACAAAAGTTGAGTGTGCTGTTAGTAACCATTTACTGCGTGCAGAATGATAGGTTTAATGCTTGATCGTGCGACAGATGTGTATGGGTGATGGTTGTACTTACAAATGTCTGTTTGGAGCTAAATGAATGAGTTGGTAGTCAGTGCCTACCTTGTAAGTATTCCTTCTCATCGCCCATGCCATCTTTGCGCCATTTCCAAAAATTCAACGAAAAAGCAGTTTTCTTATTGTAACGAATTACCTAGGCACAACATACTGCGAGAAAGATTCTTGAATGGCACCAGCTGCAGTAGGAACGAATACCGCGGAAAGCGCAACACGTCCGGTAGCCATGCGCACCTTTGTGCACGGCTGAACTATTTGTCGCAGCCTCATCGTCACGGACGCTTCGACCCGCTAGTCTTTTTTGCAAAGAAGCAATGTATTACCGGTAATCGATTACAAAAAAATCATCTTAAT
Source organism: Amblyomma mixtum (assembly GCF_055824585.1). NCBI lineage: Eukaryota > Metazoa > Arthropoda > Arachnida > Ixodida > Ixodidae > Amblyomma > Amblyomma mixtum. The sequence continues at coordinate 329,550,169 of NC_143014.1, read as the reverse complement.
TACCGAAACGTCACCATCTTAAAAAAGTAACTGATTATAGAATTGCTGAAAAATTAATTACAGGTTATCAGTTGCGTACAACTCTGATTGCTCGCCTAAGTAGCCTGGACAGGCGAACTTCGACTATAAGCAATTTAAATAAGTTTGGTTTGGTTTACGGGGTTTAACGTCCCAAAGCAACTTAGGCTATGAGGGACGCCGTAGTGGAGGGCTCCGGAAATTTTGACCACCTGGGGTTCTTTAACGTGCACTGACATCGCACAGTACACGGGCCTCTAGTATTTCGCCTTCATCGAAATTAAGCCGCCGCGGCCGGGATCGAACCCGCGTCTTTTGGGTCAGCAGCCGAGCGCCATAACCACTGAGCCACCGCGGCGGCAAGCAATTTAATTAGTGCTTCAAAATATTCTAATGAGTGAGTGAGGGAATATTTATAATTAATAAGAGAGTGTACAATAATAAGCCAGACCAATTTGGCTTTAAATATGACATGTGCCCCAACACACTCAACCCCCACCCTTAATATTTATCATACTTTTGATGCCGCAATGTTCACGCAGCAGTACCATCATATGAGTGCATGAAACTGATGACACGATAACCTAGAGAGTTTCTATTATTTCAGTGACATTTCAACGTGTGTACAAAAAAAATTGCTTTCGCTTCCTCTTTTTAGAAAGAGGATGCTTCATATAGGCCACAAACAATCTCCCAAGTTTCAGTGCATTTGTAGTAAGGGAGTGATTATTCATTATCGTCCACCCAAGGGCAGTCATTCGCATGCAAGCCGTCCAGGTTATCTCGGTTAGTGGGGAGACTGCCCCGGTCAGACGGTGGCCGAGAGTTCGAACACTGGGCGAGGATGGGCTTTTAATTGGTAATTTTCTCTGTAAGCGGCATGGTTGCGCTTTGATGTATGCTAATGAGCAATTGCTGCCTAACTAAAAACAGGCAAGATGCACTGAAAAGCTCAGAAAACTATAAAAAAATACGGCACCTGAAAGCCTGAAAAAGATATATCTGCCAGTATCGTGTCTAGCTGACTACAAAGCTAAACTGAATGTAAAACTATTCATATTGCCTGAAGTTCGTTACCGGCACACCTTTCCTTAGGAGATTGTCACATTCCCTGTAGAAGAAAGGCCTGTGAAACAGGAGAGACCATTGCTGTTTCACTTGTGATGTCGTATGCACGGGGTTGTCACTGTTGATGAAGTGCATTTGCAGTGCATACGTTTCACTCATGTGAGCCATTGCCAATGGCACATCAATCTCTCTTAACGTCTCCTGCGCCTCCTTTTTCAAAAACTCCACTTTCTCTTGGAGTGTTTTTGCCCCCTCTGCGTTAAGAGTAGGCTGCAAGTTCTGGCATTCATAATTACTTTTTCTTTAGCGCCCAAAGTCCTCCTCAGGTAGTGAGATACACTGCCCATGGTGAGGATTCTCCCCCCGACTCTCCGGTTGTTAGAACAGGAAGTCATATCCCCTCTCAAGCACCTTGCCATCAACAGCACTGTCTTGAAGGGAGCTCGGAAATTTGTTTACGAGGTCCTCGACAAGGTCCTTATGAATTCTCTTTTCGGACGAGATGTCCGGCGCCTCATCGGCTCCATAACATGTAGCACAAGTTCTCGCCTTTCTCTTGGTGGAATATGTCACATTCAAGGCGCTCTTCCATATTCTGTGACAGGCATTACGTGTCCAAGGGAAATATGTAGCTCTCCTGTTGAGCCTTTGAGAGTCTGTCAGTGCCTCCTACACCACATTTTTCATAAGTGGTTAAAGAAACACAAGATTTATTCTTGCTATCTTGGAGGCAGACTTGTTTCGTTTTAATGTTCCATGTCTCTTAAATGCATTAAAATCAAGATGCTGTGCTGCTTACAATGATCTGCAGCGTCCCTGCCGATGTTGCTGACAAGAATTTTTTTTCTTTTCAAGTATCACACGGTTATCTACTGTTTTGAACAGCATTCCAACTCAAAAATCTTTTTGTCGATTGCTTGTTTTGGCACCTTACAGTGTCACTACGACATGCCAAATGCAGTGTTATATCATGAAACTAACATAAGGTGATCATTAAAATGAATTATGTTGCTACCACAAGACTATAGCATTCTTATTTCATTGGAAGTCGTCAGTGAAGCATTTGCATTTACTGTGTCTTCACGGTTTTAGCATTTGCGCCATTATTTCGTGCAGATGGCGTTTTGTCTTGCAAAAATAATGCAAGGTCACATGCACAGATACAGTGTTTTATATGACACTTTAGCTAACTGTAGCAGGTGTCCCGGCTTAATGTAACCAAGCTTTTAAAAAACACGGGTTGTCCTAGCCATCTGAAACCAACTGAGGATTGTTTAGAGTCACAAGACCTAGTCTGCAGTATTTTTCGTTCTTCAAGGTTAATTAATTAGTGTAGCTGATAATTAATTAGCTTCATTACCTCCCTTTTTCATTTTTCGCTTGAGGAACGAAGTGTCCATGGAAAAGTTTTACATCGCTGTGAGAAACAGCTGACTGAAACATTTACAGCAAGTTACTATTTACGTAGATTTTTTTACTGGCCTTTAACCATAAATCGCACAATACGAAAAAGCTTCCACGTGACAACGGTGCCGCTTCAACGCCCTGAGACGCGCCTTAGAGAATAAATTCCTGTTTTTTCCGAAGTCCTCTCCTCGATGAGGTTTTTAGTGCACATTAGGGCAGCAATCTTAGCGGGCAGCCGGTCATGTGATAACTTTTTTTTTCAGGCCAATAAATAAAGCTACGCAAATCGTACCTTCATGGAAACAGCACTACTAGCGGTTTTGCGAGGCAGTCTAAAACTTTTTCATTGACACTTTCTTCCTGAAGTCAATCATTAAAAGCTAGCTAACTAAGCTTAACTAAATATCTAACTTTGAAGAATTAAAAAAATTTGAAGACTAGGCCACGCGACTATCAACAACCCTCAATTGGTTTCACTGGACTAGGACACTTTATAAAATGTAACCAACCTTTTTCAAAAGGTTGGTTTCATTTAGCTGGGACACCGGGTATATGCTACTTATAGGACGGACGGAAAAGATAGAAAATTATAGCAAAGGGAAGCCATAATGTCTAAGCAACATTAAACAGTAGCCTTGATATTAACCCAGCAATTATAGCTATGCATGCGGTTGTTTTTATAAGACTTCTAGATTGTTATGCAGCAGACAAGAACAGTGTGCAGAACCAATAAATTTTGTTACACCTTGAAGATTAGGTTGAGTAGGCAGCGAGGCTTCACCCACAACAAATATTTCGTGCGCAGGAAGTTCATTCAGGTATTCTTCAAACAGGCTCCCCTCAAGCTCTGTAATATCTCTAATAAAGACCTGAAGAGGCAATATATGCATGGAAAGCCACAAAGTACTTAAACAATAATGTGCACAAATATGCTTCTTCAGTTGCGAAGGGTTAACACATGCTAACTTAGCAAGTAGAGTTATATAGAATAGGTGCTTTGCACTGGAAACCAAGTCATGGACCACATCCTGTACTCAGCAGCTGCTACACTGTTTGAGACCTAAGCATAGGAAACTGCACTAGCTCTGAGGAAGTTACTCCAGCTTATAGTTTCCCTGTATTGATATTCCATCTTTTTCTGTTATATGAGTACATACAAGTCTTTTTCCCAGATCAGGACGAATTTTCATGACCCTGCACACCATTCACTCTGAACCAGTAAGAGAAAGCTAAAATGGTGATACCAACACACCACAATCAAGCTCAGAATCGCTACTTATTCAAGTAAACATACGATTTTGACTGAAAACATAGCACAAACCTTGCGGAAAATATTAGGTGTGTGATTTAGTTTCTTGTTCACCGAACTGTTTTGTAGCACACAGTCATTCAATCACCATTTACATTATTTCATCATATAATGCATAATGTCATGCATTTTATGTGCGTTCAGCAAGTCAAAATTATGATAAAAGCTTAACGATAAATCTGGAGGCATTTCACCACACAACACAGACCTTACCTTTGCATTTTCCAAGTGCAAATATCTTCTTGGAATGCCTGTTCTTTGACGCCTTGGTGGTTGTTAATGCATACAACTTTTTTATATGATGGTCGAAGTTCTATATCTTCACAAAAGGCATTGCTGTACTTTCTGCAACATTAAAGATGATATTAGCAAAATAGCTAGCCTGCTGATATTTAAGGTCAGACCAAATTGCTTCGATGAATGGGCTGCTTGCAGATTATCCCGTCCAACTCGGCAAAAGATTAGAGAGAGATTCCTCGAAGTCATGTTCTGATGGGACAGGGTTTTCGTGCATCTGATTTCACTTAAATGCTTAAATACTAAGACAGGAGAATGTTTTATTCATAGCTTGTCCTCGAGTCTCTAGTCAGAAAATTGGTCAAGATGGCACTTTAAAAGCAATTTCAATGATCTTATCAGCAGGTTCACTATAGGAGCAATTAATGATGAGTGGTTAAAGCTGAAGGACATGGTTTCAACACGCCCACAAAACTGACAAATGCATTAAATGTGCAGCGCAACACTACAGCACAAAGTATACACCAGCATATTCGGTTCCTAATTAAAAGTGCAACTACAAGAGGATCAATACGTCCAAACTAAATTTTCACGACAGAAGAGGCGTAGTGGTAGGAGCTTGCGCCTTGCATGTGGGAGGTATAGGGGTTCGATCCCCCGTGTCGCAGGTCCCCACTGGATATGCAGTGCGTACAAACTTTCCCCTCGAATGGACCTTGCTTCTATAGGGCAAAATTCTTGAAAAATGAATCTTTAACCCAATCTTGTGTGAAGATTGCTATGCCCCTTTTTGGCCAAAGATGGCCTCGCATCATTAAAGTCCGTCATCGTCGTCATCAACCAAATGTGTAATATGTGGCTGAGAGAGGGCAGGCAGATGGTTTCTTGACAGTCACAAAGTGAACAAGGGAGAGAAAAGTCTCAGGGTGCATGCCAATGTTTCAAGAAGACTTTGGGAAAAGTGTTCATCATCGGCAGAGTTTAAATAGGGCCTTCGGTCCAAGAAGGAAGACCCGGTGAGGGGAAGGAGGGCACGTAGTGGTAAGGTATTAGAACGCAGAGGGTGAATCATCTGTAAAGCGCAAGTGCTCTTGATGAGACGTTGGCAAGTACCGTTAGGCTTTCCCCTCCCTTTTTCACTTCCTGAGTGTCAAGAAATTATCTGCCTACTCTTCCTCAACTATAGATTATATTTTAATTGGCGATGGTGTTGACGGATTTTAATGACGCAAGGGCATCGTTGGCCGAACAGCGCCATTGCACAGGATATTTTCTTAACGCAAGGTTGGGTTAAAATACCCATTGATGATTAACCCGATGACCTCCAAAACTGAAAAAAAGGCCACTTCAAAAGAAAAGAATCCCGGGGTGTGTAGTGTGGAGAGATAGGGAACATAGGCTTAAAATTCTTTGTCAGGCTGCGACATGTGGCTTCGTATGACTGGCTGCGTTGACCAGAGAAACTGATAAAAGAATTAAGCAGCATTGCAGAACGAAGTACCAGGGAACAAACAGTATGTAATGAAAATATACACAGACATCAAATTGTTTTTCCGCGTTTTCTTGTTTGTAATCATGTAAGACGTTAAAACAAATGAATCACCACATAGGCATTCACCCACAACCAGTAAGTGATCTATGACTGAATTTCTACCAATCCGTGATGCTTCTCCTTGAGCGTCGACTTTATTCTCGGGAATAGAAAAAAGTCTGGCGGGGTCAAGTCGGAGCCCTAGAGGGGGCGAGGCAGCGTTGCCACCTTGTGCTAGGCAAGATACTCGATTGCGATGAACCCTGTGTGGCTCGGCGCGTTGTTGTGGAGCAGCCGCCATTTGTTGGCGATGGCTGGGCAGACACGAACAATGCGTTTTCGCAGTCTTCTGAGGACTTCCACGTAAAAAAATGCCTTAACTGTTCGTCCGGGTGGTACCAACTCTCTGTGCCAACATAGGCTTAAAATTCTCCATGTCGATCAAAAAAGCAAATGAGCATGGACTTTTCCTTGGATTTGCTCTTTCGCGTGGGGAAGAAGGGGTGAGCCATCCTGAGCTCTGCCGCTTGCTCTCCGTGTCGTATTCAAACACCCACGTCGCTTCACAGGTCCAAAAAATCGGGAACCTCATTCACGTGATGAAGAAGATCCTGGCAGATCGCTTTCCGGCTGGCCGTTTGCTCCTCTGACAACACTCGCGGCACCAACTTCGCGCACACTTTCTTCATGGCTAAGTTTTGGGTTAAGAACTTGGGTTTGAGGAATGCTAAAATCATCAGCAATCATTCTGATACTAATCCTGCGATCAATGTTCAGTAAATTTTTCATCGCGACACATTTTCGTTGGTTTTGCTGGTCGAGCGTCCGAAGCGGTCGTCGTCTTCCACTCTTTCCCTACCTTCTTGGAAAAGCTTGTGCCACTCAAAAACACCTGATCTACCCATGGCAGCATCACCGTAGGCCTCCTTAATCATGTCGTTAGTCTTTTTTACCGTTTTACAAGCTTTACATAAAATTTGATCGCATATCGCTAATCCAGTAAACACTCCATGATTCTGCGTGACGAGGCGTTTCGACAGGGGTCCACAATACAAGAGACCTGCTCTCTTCAACGACCGAGAGCAGACTGCCGCTTTTCCCCAGCATTCCCAATATCCGCCTTCACCGATCCTGCGCGCGTAGACAACCTTTCGTCCTCCCGTTCGCCCAGGAAAAAATCAGTCCTACTACTTTCAGAACAGACCATGTATGCGGGCAGTCCGAGGAATCTGCGCACAGCTTTCTTATCGGCCGGTGGCGAAAAAAATGCGACAGCAGCTGTTTTCTGCGGGTCTGGGCGTACTCCCTTCTTCCTAACGATGTGGCCTAGAAACAGCAGCTCTTCTTAGGCAGACACTTCTCTGCTTTTGAAGGTTGGGCCGGGCGACTTGATTCCATCTAATACTGTTCGAAGCCTTTGTAGGTGCTCTTCAAAGTTCGAGGTCAAGACAACGACGTCATCTAAATATGCCAGACCAATCTGCCACTCCAGGCCTACCAGCACTGAATCCATTATTCGCTGAAACGTCGCTGGTGCGCAACAGAGACCACATGGCGTCACCTTGATCTTGAAGAGGCCATCTGAAGTGACGAATGCGGTGTTCTCGCGATATCTTTCATCGACCTCAATTCGGCAGTGGCTGCTCTTGAGGTCCATCGATGATAAATACTTGAAGTTGCACAGCCGGTCAGGTGTATCCTCGATGCGGGGGAGGGGGCAGACGTCCTTCTTCGTTATGTTGTTCAAGCGGTGATAATCTACGCAGAATCTAAGTGTGCCGTCTTTCCATCTTACTAGAATAACCGGTGCCGCCCCTGGGCTCTTTGAAGGCTGGATGACGTCGTCGCGAAGCGTTTCTTCCACTTGGTCCCGGATGGGTTGTCGTTCACGCGGCGACACGCGGTAGAAGCTTTGGCGGAGAGTTCGGGCGTGCTGGTCTGTTATAATATGATGCTTGGCAATCGGCGTTTGTCGGACCTTCGGCGATGACGAGAAACACTCGCTGTAGCTTCGAAGAAGATTGCGGATCTGGTCTTGACTGTTCCGGGGCAGCACTGGGGTTATGTCGAAGCCGCCCTTGTGATTTTCTTAGGTGAATCTTCTGGGACTCGATCGGAGAGAGCGAATGCGTTGCAAACGTCGGATAGTTCGTCCAAGAAAGCAGTCGTCGTTCCTTTGTTAATATGCCGGTATTCTCCGGTGTGGCTCGTCAGCAGCACTTCAGTTTGGCCATTGTGGAAATGTGCAATGCCTCTTGCGATGCTGAGTCCTCGCTCTAGAACCAACTCCGTGTTCCCCTCGATGAGACCTACCATGTTCTTGGCATCCGTGGCATCAACGGTGACCATGACGCTTGATCGGGATGGGACGCTCGTTTTTTCGTCCAGGACACTCAAGCCAACATGCTGCTCCATGGATGTCATCGAAGGGATGGCTTCGTCCATTGAAAGCGTAATGAGCTTGAGATGCAAGTCGCTGATCGCCTGAAGCTCATGAAGGATATCCATCTCCAAGACCACTTCGCGCGAATATTGCTGAAGCACTACGAAGGTCGTAGGATACGTTTATCCGTTGACGGTCACTCTAGCAAGGCATCGTCCCGCTGAATAAAGTGACCTCCGGCGGTGCGGATTTGTGGGCCATCCCAAGTTGTCGCGACAGTGCGGCCAGGAATTTTTTTTTTCATTTATTTACCCTAGAGGCCCATGTGGGCAATGCATAGGGAGGGAACATCACGTAAGAAATCAGGAAAACCAAATACAATAGATAAATCAAAAGGTAAATCTTACACACCTACTCTGTCCCACTATCTTTTAGTACTGAAAGAAATTATTCGCCATCAATAGTGTTAACTGCAGAATGGGGGAGGGCATTCCATTCTCTTATCTCCAGGTAAAGAAACGAAAATCTGACTGCGTCTGTTAGCGCAAATGGAGGTTCGATTTTTTTATTATGGTCAAGTCGATGAAACGTGCGCATGGCCGGCCTAATTAGCGGTGCGGAGTAGGGTGTGGGGTCAAAATATAATTCATGAAAAAAGGCAAGGCTTGATACGTTACGTCTGCTTTCCAGCGTAGGGAGGTTAATGTTCTCTTTTATTACGGTGACGCTTGAAAAACGCGAGTACTGACGCGCGATGAGACGACTGGCCCTGTTTTGCAGTGTCTCTAATTTGTTAATAAGGTACTGTTGATGAGGACACCAAATGAATGACGCATATTCAAGCTTCGGTCTGACCATCGTGGTATAAGCAACTATTAGTGCACTTTTGTTAGCTTTACAAAGTGACCGGCGAATAAAACCTAAAATTTTGTATGTGTCTGTCAGAACATGATTGATATGAGCGTTCCAGGACAGATTAGGGGTTAAATACACTCCTAAGAATTTGAGAGATTTAACAGACTCTATTTCAGTATTGCTGATGGTGTAGATGTTTCAGAAAACATGAAGGCGGGTACTGAAACGCATTAACTTCGAGTTTTAAGTGTTAACAGTCATTTGCCATTCAGAGCACCACCTATCTAATTTAGTCAAATCGTGCCGTAACATTACTCAGTCAGCGAGATTAGAGATTGGACGGTAAATTACACAATCATCGGCGAACAGTCTGATTGATGATGTAATGCTCGATGCAATATCATTTATGTATATTTAAAATAATGTTGGTCAAAGCACAGATCCTTGGGGGACACATTTTAGACAGAGGAGTGGATTTAACGTCGTTAGTAATGATTGATTGAAATCTGTCATGGAGGTACTCTTCTACCCATCTAATAACTTTATTATTTATGTTAATGCTGTTAATTTTATATATCAGGTGATTATGAGGCACACGATCAAACGCCTTTGCAAAACCGATGAAAATGGCATCAGTTTTCATTAATTGTTCTAAATTGCAGTGAAGGCCTGTAGTCAGTTCAAACAGCTGGTATTCACAAGAACGCCCGTGCTGAAATCCATTTTGATTTGAAGAAAATAGCGCCAGAGCATGCAAACCACGTCTCGTCCTTGTCTTTTCGTGGTTTGCATGCTCTGGCGCTATTTTCTTCAAATCAAGTATGCACCAACTCGCCCAAGAAGAAGTGTTAAATCCATTTTGGTTCGAAAAAAGGATATGATTCTCAGTGATATGTTTCATTATGTGTGATGATATAACATGTTATAATAATTTACAAACAACTAATGTCAAAGATATGGGCCTCTAATCAATCAGGTTATCTTTATCCCCTCTTTTAAATATGGGTAAAACATGAGCAAGCTTTCAATGATCAGGAATCTCGGCCGTATAAAGTGATTGCTGAAAGATGTGTGCCATGATACGTGAGGTGTAGGTTTTTGTAGGTTAGAGGTGTAGGTTAGAAGTTTTGTGCTGATTTTTTCGGGACCTGGGCTCGAAAAAGTAGGCAAACGTTCAATAGCCCTCTCTGTGCCCTGGGAATGTATTTTTATGCAGGGAATTATACATTCAGTGCTAGATACAGGTCCAACAATAGACAAAGGCTTTTCTTGTTCAAAAATGCTGCAGAAAAAATGAGTTAAAAAGATCGCACATATCAACTGGGTCTATAGAGGTACCATCGGGAGTCCCTTTTTTGATGTAGGAGAAGTCACTTTCCAAAACTTTTTCTGGTTGTTTTTCAAGAAGTTCCGCATGTCACAATTAAAGAATTTATCTTTCGCTTCCTCTATTTTTTGCTTGCATGTCGTTGCCAAGCACAGGTACGCGGTCCAGTCTACGAGAGGTTCAGTGCGCATATCTTTCGCATACAGGCGTTTCTTTTTGTTTAGACATCGTTTGATATCCCTCATGAACCATTGTGGGCGCGGCGGCACGGCAGAGGCAATGTGTATAAACCTACGACTGTTGCTTCTCGAGCAGGTGCTGCTGGTATGTGTCCGGAGCCAAGAAACATGGAACAAGTGCCTCGTTGACCCGGCTTCAAACGCAATCAACACATCATCACGGATCATCGACACTATCGCACATGGCCACCACGTAGGATCAAGCGAAACCTCGGCTGGGCTTATAAACATCGACCCACCGGCAGCCAGCTTCAGTGGGCGCGGCGGCACGGCAGAGGCAATGCGTATAAACCTACGACTGTTGCTTCTCGAGCAGGTTGTTTATTACTGCTATTATTGTTATGGCTACAAGAATGACAATCGTTTTGTAGTAGTGCTGCCGTGCCCCAAAGTGATTTTTGCTGTTTTTGCATCAATGTGTCTCTTGTTGTCTGGAGATGTGGAGCTGAATCCTGGCCCTGATACCAAGGCAATTTTGAAAGAGTTATGTGATGGCCAAAAGGCAATTCAGGCCGAACTAGTCGATTTGGGCAAACGACTTCTAGAGGTTGAAAACAGCTTAAAGGCTGTCAAAGACCAAGCTCGTTGTATTGAACAGCTGACAAAGACAGTGAATTACCTTGATGACACCGTCCAGAAACAAAATGCAAAAATAATTGCTTTAGAAGATAGAAGCAGAAGAAATAATCTAATGGTGTTTGGAATTAAAGAAAGCGATGAAGAAACTATTGAGGAGCTCAAAACCAAATTTATTGCAGATGTCTTTTTAGATAAATTAGGCGTCACAATGGTAACTGTGGAAAGAATCCACAGAATCGGAGGGGAACAAACGAAGAAGCCCCGACCGGTTATTCTAAAGCTGTACGACTATCGGGAAAAGCAAGAGCTCTACAGGAACTGTAAGAAACTAAAAGGAACTGGTATTTCCATTGGCGACAACTTTTGCAAAGAAACACAACATAAACGCAAACAGCTGTGGGATTCTGCCAAGAAAGATCGAGACGAAGGACAAAAAGTGCGACTTGAATATGATAAACTGGTTATAAACGGCGAGGTTTTCTTCTGGGATGAGTGCAATGAGTGCCGAGTTAAAATTCGTGGTACCAGAAAACGTCCACCTGTGCGGGAACAGGAATGAATTCAGGCAAACCAGCAATTAACGTCCTTTCGACTAATAAATCTGAACGCTAGGAGCCTGGTCAATAAAACTGGTGATTTAGAGTACTTATTAGTTAATTATGATCCACACGTAGTTACCGTCAGTGAAACCTGGTTACGCCCGGAAATAGCAGATAGCGAGCTGGTACCTCCAGGCTACAGCATAGTTCGTAACGACCGGGAAACTCGAGGCGGGGGCGTCGCAATAATCATAAAAGAAGGCATTCAATTCACACCCGTCCACGGTATCCCAGATCACGAAAGTGTTTGGTGCCAGATAAATTTAGATAAAACTTCTTATCTTGTAGCAGCGCTCTATAGGCCTCCAAATGCACCAGTTTCGTACATAGAAAAATTGCAGTGTTACCTAGAACACGTGAAGCCGAGAAAGCATAAGCTGATCCTTTCCGGAGATTTTAATCTAGCAGGCATTGACTGGAATACTTTGACAAATAACTCAAGAGAAACCGAAAGCAGTGACTTGCTCCTGGATATTGCCTTTAACAACGACTTAACACAGGTGGTGACTGAGAATACACGTGTAGCTTGCACTGTTAGATCAACGTTGGACTTGGTGTTCCTAGACGGGCGGATCGACAACTATGAAGTAAATGTCGATGAAGGTGTGTCCGATCACAAACTTGTTTTTATACAGATAAATGCGCAGCCTGGATTTGAAAGGCTAAAAGAGAGAGTCGTTCATGTACCTGATTTTGATAAAGCGGATGATACCAGTATTATCGACCACCTATCTTTTTCCTTGGACAGTTTTAATGAAGAAGGTGACGTCAATACCATGTGGTTAAGATTCAAGGACATAGTTTTCCACTGTGTTAGCTCATACATTCCAACAAAACGAAAGAAACAAACATAATCCGTGGATTTCGCGTGATATCATCCATTTAAAACGAAGAATTAATCGACAAAGAAAGAAAGTGTCAAAAAATTATAGCTTAATCTCTCACTTATCAAGCCTTTTACGAAAAATGCTGAGAGAAGCCAAAACAAAGTATTATGATGTGACATTAACTAATTACATGAAATCTTCTCCCCATCGATTTTGGCGTCACTTGTCCCAGCGGGATAACAACTCATATAGCATTGTTATCGGCGATCAGGTGATTAGCGATTCTTCTGTGATTGCGACCGCTCATAATAAGTTTTTTCAGTCTGTGTTTACCACCCCAGCAACAAACACTGTGTCATCGAATTTGTCGTCACAAATACAAGAATCAACAATGCCCGATATTGAGCTCACTTATGAAGGCGTGTTATCTCTTGTACTAAATATAAACGTAAAAAAGTCTGTTGGACCGGACAGCATACCAAACACCTTTTTACGCAGGTATGCGGAATGGGTAACCCATTATCTGATTATTATATTCAAAACCTCACTCGAACAGAAACAGATCCCAAATGACTGGCTTACCGCTAAAGTGATCCCAGTACACAAAACTGGGAACCGGCAGACAGTTGAAAATTACAGGCCAATCTCTTTAACTTGCGTTTGTTGCAAACTCCTAGAGCACATAATATCAAAGGCAATCTATACACATCTTGAATCAACAAAAGCTTTTTTTTTTCAAATCAGCATGGTTTTCGGCAACAGTTGTCCACTGTAACACAACTAGTAGAGACCGTTAATGACTTCGCGAAGGCTCTGAACGACAAGCAACAAATCGATGCAATATGCCTTGACCTTTCGAAGGCTTTTGACAGGGTCCAACATAGTGATTTAATTAACAAATTACTATTAATGGGTATTAATCATAAAATCGTGCACTGGATATCAGCTTATCTAAGCGGAAGAACTCAATTTGTCGAAATCAATGGTAGTAAATCAGAATTATTAAACGTAACCTCCGGTGTACCTCAGGGGTCCGTCTTGGGTCCCGTTTTATTTTTAATCTATATTAACGACATTGCTTCCCATATTGATAAAGACGTAACAGTGAGACTTTTCGCTGACGACTGCCTGCTCTACTGTTGTATAAATAATACAGATAATCAAAAAGCGCTTAATGATGCTCTCGTAGCTGTCGAAAAATGGTGCCAATGCTGGAAAATGAAAATCAACGAAGAGAAAACAGTAGTCTTACGCGTCACGAACAGGACCAAACATGTCCATGGGTACTGTTATACGCTAGGATCTACCGCACTTACCACAGTGGAAACACTTAAATACCTGGGAGTCCTCATTTCTAGAGATCTAAGCTGGAAAAATCATGTACTGAAAATCTGTTCAGCCGCTGAAAAGAAACACTGGTTTTTGCGCCGAAGATTGAAACTGGCCTCACAGTCTGCCAAGCTAGCTGCCTATTTAACTTATGTACGACCAACATTAGAATATGCCTGCATTATATGGGATCCTGTAGAAAGTGGCTTGATAAAAAAACTTGAAAGTGTGCAAAGAAGAGCAGCTCGATTCATACTGTCCAGATATGCACGTACTGATTCTGTAACAGAGATGTTGTGTGTTCTCAATTTACCACCTCTAGCCGAACGTCGCCGAGTAACCAGACTAAAATTTTTATTTCAGCTCTCAAGAAATTCCTTCAATATCAATAGCTCCCATTACTTGGTCCCAAAACAACTTACACATCTCAGAGCAAGCAATAAATACTGTTACCAAACCCCGAACCCACGCATTAATGTATATGCTAATTCTTATTTTCCGAAGACGATAGCAGAATGGAATAATTTACCAGCATCTCTCTTACAGTCCAGTACATTAACAACTTTCGAAAAAGCTATCTCAACTTCGCACTAAAAAGTTTTTCTTCTTCTTTTGTGTGTGTGTGTGTGTCATACGCCTAATCAACTCACCTAAGGTGAAGGCCGAGAATGTAGAAATTTTTGTTGTTATTTTTTTTCCTTTTCTGTGTGAAATAACTGTTTTTCAAGTTATTATTTATTAACACTGCTTCTGTATAAAAAGTGAAACATTACGCGGTAAGAAATGATTGTATAGATGAAGATTCACTTTGTATTTTTGTATAATCGTCAAAACCTTTTTGCTTTCCAAGTGTCACGCCCCACCACTGTAACGGCCTCACGGCCAACAGTATTTTCAAATAATAATAATAAAAAAATAAAAAAAATTATTCCCTGCCGTTGAAAGCCACCTTTTAGGAGCGTATTTCTCCTATAAATTTTTCAGCATATCCCGGAAAAGTACCCAGTTGTCACAGCACTTCGATTAGAATATGTAGACTCCATGAAATAACAGTAGGTATCAAGGCCTTTACTATTACTCAAGTCAGCTTTAAAAACATTATAAATCAATTATTTAATTGAGTTTGGGTGGGAAAACAACGCGAAGGGACAGAAGACAAAGATGAAGGAAACCACACGGAGGAGCACTCACACACAACTATCTTTTATTCAGAAAAAAAAAACAGACATTTATAGTTAAAAAAGTCACATGACCTGACGTCGCCCGCGCACACCCCAGAGTGCAGCAGTCTGAGAACTACATCATGAGTCAATAATGAAAGCCTTACAACACGATTTCAGAATACCGTGACTAACCGACAAAACACGAGACAGCCCGAAACAAAAACCCATAAAAAAACACGAAAACAAAACATCACGTGTTGTCATGAAACGAGACCTCTTTATCTACCATCAATAAGGACGCCTGACGGACGCATTCACCCCGTCTTTTTCAAATATGATATGCCTCAATGAGCTCCCTTGTCGTCTGATATTATGGCGAAATAAAATGCGTGTGTGCGCGACTAAAGGTCTGCATAATTTTTTATTTTCATTCTTGCAAGCTTTGCAGTGCTCTTTAGATGTGAATAGTTCGAGCCCAAAAGTGAACGAAGATGCTTCCTGAGTCGAATATTGATACATCGGCTGCTCTGTCCTATATATACTTTTTTACATGAAAGAGGAAGTTCATACACAACTGAACATGCGCACTCTACACATCTTTATCTATGTGAAATCAGACAATGAAATGGGCTGATTCTTGGTATGTTGTCATGGCGGTTCCCTATCAAGCGGCAAATCCCCCCCCCCCCCCGCTCCCGCCCCCCAACTTGTGTGGCGCACAATACACCCCATTTACGTCAAATCTGCCCGCCCCCTTTTTTAGATTTTGAGCCGTTCGGTGCACATACGGAAGAACTGCAAATTTTTTTCCCGCTCTATCCAATTTTGCATTCGAGAAACCTTTTGCGCACTGCCCGCACCAGCTTCTCGCAAGTTGCTGAAATCACCACCTTAGGAAACCATGCGGCTTCTAATCTCCTTACTTGTAACAGCACACATTCCGCTATGCAGTGATGGCATGAATTTGTGAGGCTTGAACGTAAGGTATTCATCGCAATTCCATTCTTTACTAGTTTTAAGTGCCCCGAGGCAAAACTTAACACCGGTTTTTGGGATCGGGGTGAATACATCCAGCAGATGTGCTCTTCCCTAAAAAACAACCTTAAACTTAAGAACTGCAGTGCATTTTCCGACGGCGACTCAAAAGTGAAGGACAGCCCTTTACCACATTCTTGAAAAACCTTTAGAATGTCGTTCATTCTTCTATTAAAACTGTCCCGGTCAACTAAAACTAAAAAGTCATCAACAAATCTTGAAATATTTATTGCAGAACCTCCAATTTTGTTTTTTATTTCCTTGTCTACCTGAGCAATATAAATGTTGCTTAGGGCTGGAGCAACCTTTGAACCTATACATATGCCCTTTCTTTGCGCATATACATCTCGTCGCCATCCCACGCATGTTGATTTCAAATAGAACGCCAAAAGCTCAAGAAAAGCAGACACAGAAATGCCGCATCGACCCACAAACAAAGCTTCGTCATTTCCTTCATCTATGCACTTGCGTTTAACATGCCTTTATGCGGAAGAGAATAATACAGGTCCTGTATATCAATGCTAAAACCGGTACGCCTTCCCGGATTTTCTTGCCTCAGGAACTTGACAAGTACATCGGCATTTTTCACAGCCAAAGGAATGTCAACTGCCAATCCTGAAATGTGTTCCTGTAAGTAACCAGAGATTAAATACTGCCAAGTGCCGCCTTCGGAAATGGGACATCGATCTTGTGGGTTTTTGCCGAAAAAAAAATAACTACAATTCCGTTCCCTCTGTTTTCTGAGCCGATGCGGCTAATGTCTTTAGATTAAAATCATTCAACAGTGAAATCACCCGCTCTTTCACAACCACATGATCTACGTTGACCCATTTAAAACAATTGTTGACAGCCGCCATAGCCTTTTTATTTAACATTCCATCAGGAATCACAACAAAATGCCCTTTCTTATCTGATGACACAAGTCTTAAACCGGCTCTGTGGAAATAATCTATGAGGCCACGTATGTCCTTACTCCGTTTCGGTATACCCCGTGACACACCCAAGGCGTTGACGCCCTCCTCCAGGAACCTTGTCCGAAGATCATCATTGACTTTTCTGGAGATACTTCTGGAAATGGCTGGCCTCTCCACCGGTGGTAGGACTGGCTCCTGGGAGTATTTCAGTCCGTGTTCAAGGGTCTTACGGTGTTGCGGTGGAAGATGTGCTTCGCCCAGAAGCTGCACTACTCCAGCTTGCTTCACAGTCCTTTCTCTCCTTGGAAGGTGTGGAAGGGCAGAAGTCCATAAGAACTCCGTTGTCTGCAGATCAAGATGTGTAGAGTGCGCATGTTCAGTTGTGTATGAACTTTCTCTTTCATGTAAAAATGTATAGGACAGAGCAGCTGGTGTATCACTATTCGACTTACGGAGCATCTTCGTTCACTTTCAGACTCAAACTATTCACATCTAAAAGAGCACTGCAAAGCTTGCAAGAATGAATATAAGAAAGTATGCGGACCTTTAGTCGCGCACACAGGCATTTTATTTCGCCATAAAGATAAGACGGCAAGGGAGTTCATTGAGGCATATCATATTCGGAAAAGACGGGGTGAATGCACCAGTTAGGCTTTCTTATTGATGGTAGATAAAGAGGTCGCGTTTCTTGACAACACGTGATATTGTTTTGTTGTTTAGTGTTTTTTTTTGTTTTGGGCTGTCTTGTGTTTTCTCGGTTAGTCACGGTGTTCTGAAATCGTGTTGTAAGGCTTTCATTATTGACTCATGATGTAGTTCTTAGACTGTTGTAATCTGGGGATGTGGGCGGGCGACGTCAGGTCATGTGACGTTTTTTAACTATAAATGTCTGTATTTTTCTTAACAAAAAATAGTTGTGAGTGAGTGCTCCTCCGTGTGGTTCCCTTCACCTTTGTCGTCCGTCCCTTCGCTCTGCTTTTCCACCCAAAATGAACGTATACCAACTCGCCCAACTTTCCATTCTACTCAATTATTTATATAGAGATTCGGAACGGCTGAGTGGAACACACAGTGAACACGGTGGTCTTTGATACATTCAAGCGCAGTTACAAAGGCACGTTCGGGGTGAGTCGTAATAACTAGATCAAGCCCTTGTCGGGGAAGAAACAAGCTGCGTCAGTTGAAAGAAATCGAGAAAATCAGTAGACCCACGTGGCTGACTAGAATCAGCAAGTGAAACAGATGACCAACTGAGGCATGGGAAGTTAGTCTCCGGCCAGGATAATAGCCGAGTTCATGTACTTGTTTTGAACATGCATTAAAACCTGGTTTAACTCTGCAACAAAGTCAGTTGAATAATCCGGCAGCCTGTTACATGCGCCAATAAGTGCTGTAAAGTACGGCAAAGAGCAAGAAACCCACAGAATTTCCAATGCATTAACTACATCGATAAGTCCTGCATGTATGTCTTTTCGCACAGCAATCATGACACCATCGCCTCTTTTATTTCCTCTGTGTTTACGAAAGATAGAAAACGAGTTTGAAATCTGAAGTTCTAAACTATAAATTTCTGGAGTTAACCACTTTTCTGTTTCAACAATGACGTTACAGCGCAAGTATAGATGAAGGAGGCAAGCTGGTCTTGCTTGTTTATAATACTTCTAAAATTTGCTAAGACGAAAGAAAACGGGGCACCCCCGAATGCAGAAATGTAACTCGACTCGTACTTGACTTGCGCCGGTCTCAAGACAGCTTCATCGTGTGCCAAAAACCTTACTCGACTTGGAAGGAGGATTGCGCCGTGCTTAACATGACCGAAAGCGGCCAAGTTTCAAGTAAGCGTCTGGGCTAGCTTGGAACCGACTTGCTGCGTTCTTTTCCAACATGGCAGCCAACCGTAACGTCGCTCGCAAGATTTCTGCCTTTGAGTTCGCGTGCTACGCCATGGATGTTGCTTTTTCGGAGGCGCATTCTATTCCGAACGTTCCGCGACCGGCACTCTGCGATCGGGGTAACCCCATGGAGGTATACAATGAGGAATAATTCCTCACGCGGTACAGATTCACCAAGAACGCCTGCAGGAAATAGGCTGCGCTTTTCAAGTGATAATGGCATCGCTAATCCACTGTAACCCGACAACGTTGTTCTTGTCGTACGACAGCTACTGGACATGTAGCCTCTACGAGAGAGTGCCGACAACCGGGGACAGGCAGGATGTGCCTCCCATGTTGCAGTTGCTGATGGCACTCAGGTTTTATGCCGCTGGCACGTTCCCAACAGTCACCGGGGACTTGGTGCGTATTCCGCAGACAACGGTGTGCCGCGCAGTTGGCAAAATGACAGTGCTTTTAGCGAAACACCTGTGCCCAATGCTTGTGCACTTTCCCGGCGTGTCCCAGTTTGCAATGATGATGCGGGATTTCTACGAACTGGCCGAGTTTCCGGGTGTAACGGGGTGCATTGACTGCACGCACGTATACGCACCAAGAGTCCCGGCGGTGAAGACGCGGAAGTCTTCCGTAACTGCAAGGGCTACTTTTCAATCAACGTGCAGGTAAGCAACGAAAATTGTAGCTTTCAGTGCAGTTTTTTCTTGCAACGCGTGTGTTCTCATTTTTTTTTGGCGATGCTATGAACGTACTACCATGATCTTGCTTGTGTAGTGCGCTGGAAGATGAAATAATGCGAAATCTGTCGCTGTGTACATTACTGCGCTCGAGGTCCAGCTTTTTCTTTTAAACACAGTGACTGCTTTAGAATGTAGCTTTGTTAACAATGCAGACCACCGTTGTAACGCTGCAATCTGTTTTTTTTTTTTTGCTTGTAGCACAAGAAAGCAGGTTTCACAAGTGTTCTGGATTTTTTCAATGAAACACTACCGTGTCAACAGCGTCCATGATGCACAGGTAGTTTATCCCGAACTCACAAAATAAAAGGCGCCGTACACGTCCTAGTTTTGCTGACTGGTGTATTGCTGGTTTGATGCAGGCTGTCACTGGACCACAGCTTCAGTTCTACGACATCGTTGCGTGCTGGCCAGGTTCGGTGCACGATAGTACCATCTTTGACAATTCCCGCCTGCGGGTTTTGTATGAGGAGAGCCGGGTACCTGCTGTGCTGCTGGGAGACGCTGGGTATGGATGCCAGCCATACCTAATGACACCGCTCTCAAACTCTGGGCCGGCAAACACACCAGAAGGAAGGCAAGTTAATAAGCTGCCAGTTACGTTGCATGGCACATACTTTGACCACACCTTTGAGGTGCAGCGTCGAGTCGTTGCGCATACAATTGAGGCCTCATTCATATGGACGACTGGAACTATGAACATTTTTTCTGGCTGCACGCGCCTATGCACGTGTGTTTTCATGCTTTACAGTAGCAGTCAATGCGCATTACCACCCCCTGCATTGCATGAATGGGTACTAAAAAATTTTTTCCATGCGCTATGCTGAAAACCACAATCAGCAGCTGTCACCACAGTGAGCACAGAGTTTTTTGGCATGCAAACAGTCGTAGTAGCAGATACTTCATCTCAAAAAGAGGAGCCACACTCATCTCATGGGACCCTAGGTGCTTCAAACGTGCTTCAGCCTGCACCGCATGATTTTAAAGATAAAGGCAATGAGAATAATGTGCCTGGAGCTCCTAAGATTTTCCGGTTTCCACTTTGCTGCCTGCCACTATGCACAGAAGCAGTCTATAATCACGAAGCGTTTTCTTTTCAGAACATTTTTTATCCATGATTTGTTATTCCCAACGATTTGCTTTAGCGGGACTTTTACTTGGTAACCAAAGTGTCCATATTAACGAGGTATGACTGTACAAGGCAATGTGTAATATTCCTTTATTCACACAGGTACCAGAAGGCCCACGTAAAGACACGCAACAGTGTTGAAAGGGCCTTCGGAGTGCGGAAGCGCCGCTTCCCTTGCATGGACATGGGGCTGCAGCACAAGCCAGAAAAAGCGGCCTGCATCATAACAACCTGCGCAGCACTCCACAACTTTGGCTGCTTGATGAAGGAGCCGCAACCTCCTAATGGCAGAGCTGCAGTGAACCCCACCACAACTACAGCGGGAAGGCGACCGCTGTACCTGCCACCTGTTGATGACCTCATTGACAGCACATCTGGGATGCATCCACGTCAGCTTCTCATCCAGAAGAGCTTCACTTAGGTAAGAAATGCAGAATTCTCCACACTCATCCATGCATTTGGAGTCAAACATGCTTGCAAAGTGCAGGTACATGTACTACCCACACCCTGCATATAATTTTGCAAGGAGAAGGCCTTCAGATTTCTCCTCAGCTTGTACCACTTTACAAAGCTCTTTTTTCTTGTTAGTGCTTCTGAATTTCTTGACAGAGTGTCTGTTTTTCTCATGCCATTCTTCAAGAGTGCTGCATTGATATTGCAGGAGAATGCAATCAAGCTGCTTCTACAGAGGGGTAAGTTCTCCAAATGGGCCACTCGTTCTATGGGAGCTCCATCATTAATGGCCACTGCCAGAGTGACAACCGGGCCATTTTTGCATCTTTCTGCAGCAGGATTGAGGACACTGTCGGCGCTCACACTGCAGAAATATGTGCTGCTGTAATTATTGTTTGCTTGTGTGGCTGTCATGGCTGATCTTTTGTGTCCATAGTCCTTTAATATGGGAGCCACAGAAGTTTTGCTTTCATGTTTTCTTCTTTTCAATGATGCGTTACATATATACATCAATCACCTCATAGTATTCACATAATAGTGCTAATTAATTTATAATGGAATTTCTTGTGGCTGTTTCAGCTTTATCAACCAAAAGATGGCCGTAGCGTATAGGTGACCTGTAGGCCACGAGAGACACGAAAAAAAATTGGCATTACAACTGCCGATATGTCGTTTGTTGTCACTCCAGGTCTTGACGCAGGCTGGCGAGTGTTGTAGAGAATTTAAAAACTACGTATCAGTGTTCATATTGCAGGCTTTTTTGTGCCTCACATGGCCTAAAGGCCAACTACACGTCACAGCCATCGTTCGTTTGATAAAACCAAAAGAGCATGAAAAAACAAATTCAGTTATAAATTATTTCACGGTCATAGGCAAATGCCACACGTTGTTCTATGTATTTTTATGTCTAACGCATTATATGAAAGAAGGAAACATGCAACTTAAATTGCGTTTGTTTTCTCTGCGCGGTTTTCGCATCCCAAAGTGGCTAGGGCTGGGGTGACGCCGTAGCGCAGGGCTCCATAATTTCGGTCACCTGAGGTTTCTTAACGTGCACTGACATCGCACAGTATACAGGCATATAGCATTTCGCTTCCACTGAAATTTGACCGTCGCAGCCGGGATCAAACCTGCGTCTCTTGGGTCAGTAGCTGAGCACTGCAACCCGTGAGCCACCGCGGCGGCCAACTCAAATTGCATGTCTGTAGCCATTAATGCTCTCACTATCGTTATGTTTGGGCACTTTGTTGGAAAGACTCAAGGTGCAGACCCGTTCATTCATGAACAGGAAAGCTACTGCGTATTCAGAGTTTGGCTGCAGATTTTTTTACATAGCCGGCGCTACCTGCGGTGCTCCAGGTGAGGTGATGTGGTGGAGTTGTTCTGTTTTTCGCCCAGCTGTGTCTCTTGACATCTCTTCGAACCCAGGCTCTATTTGGTAGCATGTTTTGAGTCTACAGGCTGAGGAAGGACTGAAGCTTTGAACTTTCGCAAACAAAAACAAACAGGTTTAATGGAACTTTTACGAAAACTACTTTACATAGTGAAAAGGTTTCACGAGCAAAGGGCCAGGAATGGAAAGTTTATAGTGACGAGCGACTGGATGAGCCTTTTTGCCAAGGCTCAGAGCATCTTGGCTCACTCAACATTATTGTGTAATCCCCTCAGGCTGTACGCAGTGAAACGCAGGGCACATCCCTCTCAGGATGAGAGCGGAACAAAACGGCACGACGCTGCAGCAGAAGAAACGAAGCACGGTCTTCTGTCAAAGTCGCAATAGCCTGAAATATTTGTTGGCAGTGCAGTTTATTACATCACCGTAGATGTCGTCATGTTGATCCAGGTCAGACTGGTGTAAATTGGCACACTGATACGGCTGACAGATGGCACTTTGATGCGATTCACAGCTTTTAACCAATGCTTCGATTAGTTAAATGTATTGTAAGCTGTTACGACTATTATTATTGTTCACTTTGTTGTTTACCTGTCTACCCTTCTGGAATGTATTTCTTTGTAGGTTAAATGGCTTGCTATTTTTATTTACTGTTTTTTTTTCTCAATAATGAAGAGTTTCTTGACCTCTGTGCTTTCTCATTGCATCTCATTTATTGTTTTGCATTCACTTTATTCTTATGTTTTGCAGTCACTGATGGCTCTAATGAGTTGTCGCATGCTGTATGCTATGTCTTGTTCCCCGCAGGGAGGCGTCTGCAGCATGCAGACGTTGGTGAGTGGCGACACCACGGGGTTAACCCGAGCATCCGCAGGGACATCCCCGCAGGGGGATGATGGTGAACAATGTGTCACCACGGACCCGAGCATCCGCGCTTAGCCGTGCGTGGCATCGCCGTGTCCGGGGAAAAGGGGATCCTGGTGGTTGAGCCGATGCCGAGCGTTTGGACCCTTAAGGCCCCTCGGAGGGAGGCAACACACCACTTTGGCCCCAGCTTCCTGTAGACGGCACCTCCGGCCTGACCCGACCGGGGGAAATCGGCAGTCGCCTTTTCCTGTCCTCCCCTCTATCTTTCACTTTCCTATTTCCTTTCTTACAACTTTCCTGTATCCTCCTCTCTTCTTCGTTTTTTCCTCTTTTTCCTGGCGGCGAGGGTTAACCGTGTGTGACCAACTACCCTGAGGTGAGTCATATTAGGTTATAGTTAAGGTGTACAGCTGGCGTTGGCAGGACTTTTTTTCAAGTTCCTGTCGCGTCCCCTTGTTGGACTCCATGGTGGGTCGCTGGCACCATGACCGAAAAACATCAATTTTTTATGGCTCCCCCCCCCTTTCCAAACCTGATCGCTCTCTCAAAAGAGGGCGGAACGAGGCAACAGATTTTTTCGCGAAAAAGAAACCGTCATTCACAAAGTTTCATGTAATCCACAGCAACTGTGACGAAAAGCAGACCGAATCATATCCCCATTCCTTGTTACCAAATGCTTAACAGATACCTTGGGGCCTGGCTACAAGGTATCAAAAATGGCCAGTGGCGACCTACTCCTCGAACTGCGTGAGTATCCAATGCTCAAAACTCTCAAACATCGATTCTATAGGGGACATCCCTGTCTCCATAACTCCTTACCGATCCGTCAACACAGTCAAAGGCGTGATCTCAGAGGCTGACTTTATCCACCTAACAGAAATTGAAATGCTTCAAGGACTATCTGAACAAAATGTAATTGATGTCCACAGGATCAAAATCCGCAAAGATAACAAGGAAATAGACACCAAACACATGGTGCTCACATTTAACACCAGCAGCTTGCCCGAAACAATCGATGTCGGATACTTAAAAGTCAACGTCAGACACTACATACCCAATCCCCGTCGCTGTTTCAATTGCCAGAAGTTTGGCCATGGCTCACAGAGCTGCCGCGGCAGCAAAACCTGCGCGAAATGCGCATCAAAGGACCACCAGTCTGAGGAATGCGACGCAGCACTACGCTGCGCAAACTGGGAAGGCGACCACGCTGCGTACTCCAGGGCGTGTCCGTCCTGGAAAAAGGAGAAAGAAATCATCACCATTAATACCAAAGAAAACATTTCATTCAAAAAAGCCAGAAGGCGTTTTGCACTTAACAATTCATTCTCCTTCACAGCAAAACCCAACTTCGCTGATGTGGTGCGTGGGGGCGTAGCACCACACAGCGCTCCGGCACCTGCCGCGGCCATTCCCACCGCGCCTGTGGCAGTGCCATCAACGCCCCAGGCAGAGACAGCCAAGGCTGCTCTGCCAACTACAAGCCAGGGAATGCCGGCCCATGGGCCAGCATCCCGCAGGACTTCCCCCCGTCGGGGGAGGCCTGACACCAACACATCCGCGGCTTCGCGGTCCTCCAGCACCTCTGGTGAGGTGATGGATACAACTACCAGTCCGCCCGCTTTGCAGCGGCGGAATCGCTCTCATGAGCGAAGAAAAGACAGGACCCCGATAACGGGCCCAGAAGACAAGTAAATCCTTTCAGTTCTCATCCAAAAACATAAACATGACTTTCCTTCTTCAATGGAATTGTAGAGGATTGCTTAGGAATTACAATGACATAACACATTTTCTTGGGTCAATGCTTCCTGTAGCTTTGTATCTTCAGGAAACCAACCTCGGTCCACTACATACAAATATCCTGAGACATTATAAAACATTCCGACGCGATCGCGAGCATGCCAACAGACTCTCAGGAGGCGTCGCAATTGTCACTCAGGGCGGTGTCCCTGCAAAAAAAATAAATCTTAACACAAAACTGGAAGCGGTTGCGGTTAGCGTCGTTAGCTACAAAACCATAACGATATGTTCTGTATATCTTCCCCCGCACATGACATTAACAATACAAGATTTAGAAGGCCTGATAAATGAACTACCGGAGCCATTCCTGGTAGTTGGTGATTTTAACGCTCACTCACCGTTCTGGGGAAGCGAACGCTGTGACTCGAGGGGCCAAATAATAGAAGATTTTATCCTCTCAAATAATATCTGTCTTTTAAATACAGGAAAAGCGACATATTGTTGCCCAAGCTCGGGAGGGATGAGCTCCTTCGATCTAGCTTTCTCATCGCCATCTATTTTTAACGATTTTAAATGGGATGTCATTGACAACCCATATGGCAGTGATCACCTTCCAGTACGAATTAGTTTAACATCTGCACCACAAATCATCCCAACAAAACCGCGACGTTGGAAGCTTCTTCTCGCTGACTGGTCACTTTTTAGAGCTAACGCAACTTTAGAAAATATAGTTTTAGATAATTTAAGCATTGACCAGATAAACGAATTGTTCACAAATTGTATCGTAACTGCCGCACAGTTAGCTATTCCGCAGTCTTCAGGAGTGGTGTCACAAAACCGCAAAGTGTGGTGGACAAAAGACTGCAAGGAAGCAAAAAAACAACAAAATAGTGCTTGGGGTAAGTTTCGAAGGTATCCGACACGTCAGAACCTCTTAAATTTTAAAAAGGCGAGAGCTAAAGCTCGGTACGTTCGCCGCAGGGCTGAGAAAGCCTCATGGCAGAGATATGTTTCATCCATCAACAGTTCAACTACATCAAAAAAGATGTGGGAACAGGTGCGCAAATTAGACGGCAAATTCTCTCCCTTTACAGTACCATTTCTAACAGCCCCTGGAACACAAACAAGTCTAGATGAACAGGCTGACATACTAGGACAACATTTCTCTGACGTTTCAAGCTCTTCACACTACACACAGCATTTCTTAAAACACAAAAACACAACTGAAAAGCAGAAACTTCCAACGACTGGCAGTACAAATGAAACATATAATACAATATTTACAATCCAGGAGATCCAAAACGTACTGTCCTCCGGTAAACAGACAGCGCCTGGCCCGGATGATGTACATTATCAAATGCTTGCCCACCTGTCTGAAGCTGCTGTAGGAGCACTTCGTCAATTTTTCAACAAGATATGGGTGTCCGGAAAGATGCCGGAGGCTTGGAAAAAAGCAGTTATCGTACCGTTCTTAAAACCTGGAAAACCGCCCACCTCTCCTAATAGTTATAGGCCCATAGCTCTTACAAGTTGTATCGCAAAATCATTTGAAAGTGTGCTCAATGTTAGGCTCATGTTCATTCTTGAATCACGCGAACTCCTTGGCATCCACCAGTGCGGATTTAAGAAAGGTTGTTCGACAACTGACCATCTCGTCCGCTTAGAAAACACAGTTCGAGAGGCGTTCATACATCAACAACACTGTCTGGCAGTCTTCTTTGACATGAAGAAAGCGTACGATACCACATGGAGATATGGGATTCTACGGGACTTGGCAGATCTTGGCATCCGGGGTAGGATGTTGAACAGCCTGAAGGATTTCCTGTCAGACCGGTCTTTTCAGGTGCGCCTGGGTGCAACCCTTTCGAAAAGCTTTGTCCAGGAGAATGGGGTACCGCAGTGCTGTATCCTAAGTACCACTCTTTTTGTCGTGAAAATGAATACCATAGCGAAAATAATTCCCAACTCCATTATGTATTCCGTGTATGTCGACGACCTTCAGATTGCTTGCACGTCCTCCAGCCTGTCAACGTGTGATAGGCAGGTACAACTCACTATAAACAAGTTAGCAATCTGGGCAGACAAAAATGGGTTCAAGTTCTCTTCACAGAAAACAGTGGCTGTTACTTTCTCGCTTAAAAGACGCTTGCAGATCGATCCCAACTTACACCTAAATGGAACCACACTACCGGTAAAACAAGAACATAACTTTTTAGGAATAACATTTGATAAAAAACTGACATTTCTGCCGCACATAAACAACTTGAAAGTAAAAGCCTCCCGTGCAATGAATATCCTTAAAGTACTCTCAAGGAAACGCTGGGGATCGGACAGAGCATGCCTACTTCATATCTACCGTTCTGTAGTGCGCTCATGTGTAGATTATGGGAGTATAGTGTACGGCTCGGCAAGGCCTTCATATCTAAAAAGATTAGATCCAGTTCATAATCTAGGTGTCCGCCTTTCTTGTGGAGCATACAGAACGTCTCCGGTAATGAGCCTTCATGTTGAAGCAAATGAGCCATCACTAGAAGATAGAAGAAAAGCACTTACATGTTCATACATTCTTAGAATTAGGTCGCGAACAAAACACGTGTGTTATTCAATCGTCACAACATGCCCGTCTCGAATAATATTTACAAATAAGCCCCAAGCAACCAGGCCTTTGCTAATGCGGTTTGAGGAGATCTGCCGAGAACTTGACTTATCAGAAACATAACCAAATGTCGCAGAACGTTGCGACGCATTTGCCCCTTAGTACAGTTTTCCGTCGGTCTGTGATATAAGTCTTACACAGTTCAACAAGAAACAAACTCCAACAGAACACATCATACAAGAGTTCGTTACACTAAAGGAAAAATATGATATCTACACCGAGTTCTACACAGACGGATCGAAAACTACAGGTTATGTTGGAAGTGCAGTAGTGGAAGGGAACTGGGAAAAAATAGTAAGGCTTCCTCAGTGTGCATCACTTTTTACAGCCCAGTGTTATGCTGTGTTTCTTGCTACGGAGAAAATAATAAGCAAAAACATTGAGAACAGTATTATCTACACAGATTCCCTCAGTCTACTGAAAGCACTACAGTCCAGAAATGCGGTCATGCCATCACTAGGAACTGTCATACATAACATAACAAGGATCGTAACACAAGGGCATAACATAAAATTATGTTGGGTTCGAAGCCATGTTGGAATTGATGGTAACGAGACAGCGGACGCATGTGCTGCTCAAGCCCACAACGATGAAATACAGAAAATAAGCATACCACATAATGATTTTATGAAGCTAGTTCAGAGTAGACTGAGGAACAAATGGCAGAACACATGGAATAGTCAGATAAATAACAAGCTACACTTAATAAAACCAATATTAGGGGAATGGAAATCATGCACACATCAGGAACGTTTTTTTTTTGAAGTGCCACTCTGGAAAAGGAATTTTGTGACGACCTTAGCAGAGATGAAATTAATGCGAAGTTTACTGAATGCATAATATCGGCCGCAACACTCGCTATACCACAAACAACAGGACTTGCACAAAAGAAACATAAAGTGTGGTGGACACAAGAATACACATTAGCAAAAAAACAACAAAAGAAAGCGTGGAGCGCTCTGCGTCGATATCCCACTGCAGAGAACTTACTTACCTCCAAGAAGGCAAAAGCCAGAGCGCGGTATGTGCGAAGAAATGCAGAGAAAACCTCTTGGCAGAAATATGTCTCCTCAATAAACAGCTCAACAACATCAAAGAAAATGTGGGAAAAAGTTCGTAAATTTACTGGTGACCATACCCCTTTCACACTTCCTCTCTTGACAGCACCCGGGACACAAACATCTTTAGAAGAACAGGCCAACATATTGGGCGAGCATTTTGCAAAAATCTCAAGCTCATCCAACTACGCAAACACATTTCAGAAACACAAAGCAATAGCTGAAAAACAAAAATTCTCATCCTGAGCAGGTATACATGAGGACTACAACCAGCCTCTCACGCTGCAAGAATTAAATAAGGTATCTTCTGGAAAAAAGACAGCACCAGGACCAGACAACGTGCATTACGCTATGCTTGCCCATCTCTCCGAGGCTGCTATAGAGGCACTGTTAAAATTCTTTAATAAAATCTGGATAACTGGAAATATACCTGACGAGTGGAAAAAAGCAGTCATAATACCTTTTCTCAAACCCAGAAAACCACCAACAAGTCCTAGCAGTTACAGACCAATAGCCCTCACCAGATGCATTGCTAAATCTTTCGAAAGTGTAATAAACATTAGACTGCCCTTCGTACTTGAATCTCGACAACTACTAGATAAACACCAATGTGGGTTTAAGAACACATGCTCCACCACAGATCACCTTGTCCGCCTAGAAAACACCATCCGGGAGGCGTTCATCCACAAGCAGCACTGTATTGGGGTCCTCTTCGACCTGGAGAAGGCCTACGATACCACGTGGAAGTTCGGCATCCTCCGTGACCTAGCGGAGCTAGGTATCCGCGGCAGGATGTTGAACTGCTTGAACGACTTCCTGGATAACCGCACATTCCGAGTCCACCTAGGAGCAACTCTCTCCATGACTTTCAGCCAAGAGAACGGCGTACCCCAGGGGTGCATTCTAAGCACGACACTCTTCATAATAAAAATGAATTCCTTAGCTAAAGAAATACCCAAGTCCATAATGTATTCAGTTTATGTAGATGACCTACAAATAGCATGCACGTCCTCCAGCATATCAACCTGTGAGAGACAAATACAAATCACACTAAATAAACTAGGTGCTTGGGCAGACAGAAATGGATTTAAATTTGCTCCTCAAAAAACAGTAGCTGTTCTTTTTTCATTGCGACGAGGCCTACAGGTCGATCCCGATCTATACCTGAATCACACTGCGCTACCAATTAAACAAGAACACAACTTTTTAGGCCTAACTTTCGACAAGAAACTCACATTTCTACCACACATTAACAACCTTAAAAAGAAAGCTTCTCAAGCCCTCAATATCTTAAATGTTCTCTCACGGAAGCGGTGGGGGTCCGATAGAGCAAGCCTTTTACAAATATATCGCTATCTGGTGCGCTCCAAGCTGGACTACGGGTGCATAGTATGTGGCTCGGCAAGAGCATCCTACTTAAAAAGATTAGACCCCATTCATAATCTTAGTCTGCGCCTATCATCTGGAGCATACAGAACATCACCAGTAGCCAGCCTTTATGTCGAAACTAATGAAGCCGCTCTTGAGGATCGAAGAATCGCCCTTACATGCTCATATGTCTTAAAAATCCGTTCTCTTCCTAAACATCTCTTCCATCCAATTGTCACCAAGTGCCCATCTAAAAGATTATTCATCAACAAACCACATTCTATCAGGCCATTACTACTGCGCTTTGAAGACAAATGCGAAGAGATAACAGTACTAGACTGCTTACCGAATATTGCACAAAGGAATGAATATTTGCCACCATGGTACAGCCTGCCTTCAGTATGTGACTTCACAATGCCACATTTAGACAAAAAGCAAACGCCAAACGAGTACATATTACAGGAATTCTTTGCACTGCAAGAAAAGTATGACACTTATATTGAATTTTATACCGATGGCTCAAAAACAGAAAGTCACGTTGGAAGTGCAGTAATCCAAGAAAATACTAAACAGATAATACGACTACCAGAATGCGCATCAGTTTTTACTGCTGAGTGTTATGCCGTCTTTGTAGCTGTTGAAAAAATAGTAAGAGAGAACATCAAAAATAGCATCATTTACTCCGATGCCCTCAGTATGCTCAAAGCACTGCACTCCAGGAATGCTGCTGAACCCATAATAGGAAACATCGTACATAACATAGTTAAAATCACAAAACAAAAGCATAACATTAAATTCTGCTGGGTTCCTAGCCATGTTGGAATTGTGGGCAATGAGAAAGCAGATGTATGCGCTGCACAAGCCCGGAATGGTCAAATAAAACAAGTGGGCATACCGCACAGGGATTGCTTAAAGTTTATCTACACTAAACTCAAAAATAAGTGGCAGGCTGCATGGCAAGAGCACGTAAACAACAAACTGCAAACTACATTCTGTGAAGCCAATTTTAGGGGAATGGCAATCATGTAGGCATCAAGAACGTTTTACCGAAATTATTTTATGTCGGCTCCGCATTGGACACACCCACCTCACGCATAGCTTTCTGCTAACCAAACAAAACAAACCTCTCTGAAATGTGCGGTGCGGAACTCACAGTGAACCACATTTTAATTTCATGTATAAAACTAGAACTAAGAAAGAAATATTTTACAACATTTTACAAGGAAAGCATCCCATTACACCCCATGTTACTTTTAGGTGATCGAGCACTGGTTGACATCTCATGTATTTTTAGGTTTCTCAAGGAAGCCAGCATTTTAAACAAACTCTAAGCATAGAAAGCTTCAACTTTAACAAAAACTCTAACCTTGTGTTTGGCGCATCATAGCCTCAGTTGCTTTTGCGCCATTAAAATCAATGTAACTAACTAACTAAATAACATAACAAGGATCGTAACACAAGGGCATAACATAAAATTATGTTGGGTTCCAAGCCATGTTGGAATTGATGGTAACGAGAGAGCGGACGCATGCGCTGCTCAAGCCCACAACGATGAAATACAGAAAATAAGCATACCACATAATGACTGTATGAAGCTAGTTCAGAGTCGACTGAGGAACAAATGGCAGAGCACATGGAATAGTCAGATAAATAACAAGCTACACTTAATAAAACCAATATTAAGGGAATGGAAATCATGCACACATCAGGAACGTTTTTTTTAAGTTATTTTATGTCGCTTACGTATTGGACACACACACCTTACCCATAACTTTCTACTAACAAAACAAGACAAACCTACCTGTGAAAAATGCGGAGATGAACTGACAGTAACTCGTATCTTAATCTCATGTATAGAACTTGAAACACTCAGAAAGAAGTTTTTTACCCCGTTTTACAACCAGCACATCCCTTTTCATCCGTCATTCATTTTAACTGAAGAAGCTCTTATTGATAAGTCAAGCGTTTTTAACTTATTAAAAGAAGCCAATGTACTCTCGAAACTCTGAAGATTGGTCAGTTTTTACAACTTGCGAATTTTTTCCGAACCACACTTCAGCCACCCTCTCGTCG
Source organism: Amblyomma mixtum (assembly GCF_055824585.1). Taxonomy (NCBI): domain Eukaryota; kingdom Metazoa; phylum Arthropoda; class Arachnida; order Ixodida; family Ixodidae; genus Amblyomma; species Amblyomma mixtum. The sequence continues at coordinate 329,517,989 of NC_143014.1, read as the reverse complement.
TGAGAAGAGGGCTGAGATCACTATTCTATCGGTTGGGATCCTCGACATCCTTGCCCTGCGAAGGATGGACGCTGAGGCTACCTGACCTTTTTAATGTTTTTACCTTTAGCCATTCCTAAATCTCTTGTTCTCTATTATTAGTAGGTAGGTAAACTTTTAGGCCCTTTACACCACTGATCCCTTTTCACAATTTTTTGAAATCACGCAGAAATTATTTCCTATACCTTGTTCTTGGCGCATGATGGCCTTAGTTGCCTATGTGCCAATAAACCCAACACAACACACACACACGTACTTGAAGCGACTGGATCCTGTGCACAATTTGGAATTGCGCCTTTCAACTGGTGCATACAGGACGTCACCAATAAAAAGCCTGTACGTAGAAGCCAATGAACCACCACTTGCAGACAGAAGAACAACGCTCACATGCTCATACATTTTAAAGATCCGTTCCCAGCCTAAACACATCTGTTACCCACTCGTTACAAAGTGCCCATCCCGAACACTATTTACCAACAGACCCCTCGCAATCAGGCCACTTCTTCTCCGGTTAGAAGAGAAATGCCAAGAACTAGATATAATGGACACATTGCCTAATATTGCCCGCAAACGCGATCCACTCCCGCCTTGGTACTGCCTACCATCTGTGTGCGACTTCACATTAGCACAATTTCGGAAGAAACATACACCGCATGAACAGATATTACAAGAGTATTTAGCACTAAACGAAAAATACGGAGAATACGAAGCATTTTATACTGATGGATCAAAATCAGCACAATATGTTGGAAGTGCTGTGGTTCAGACTAATTGGGAAAAAATAGTACGCTTGCCTGAGTGCGCATCCATTTTCACCGCCGAGAGTTACGCAGTCTCGGTGGCTGTAGAAAAAAATAATAAATGAGAACATTCAAAACAGTATCATTTACACTGATTCTCTGAGCATACTATCCTCACTTCACCATAGAAATGCAGTGACACCACTAATTGGTGACATCATACACAACATAACAAGCGCCACAATACAGGGACAAGACATAAAATTTTGCTGGGTTCCCAGTCACATTGGAATCACTGGCAATGAGAGGGCAGATGAATGTGCTGGAAAAGCTCGGAACAAAGAAGTAAAGAAAGTGTGCATTCCTTACAAACATGGTATGAGGTTGGTGCAGTGCAAATTAAGAAATAAATGGCAGTCGCAATGGAATATCGAAAGAAATAATAAGCTACATTTAGTAAAACCCATCCTAGGCGAATGGAAATCATGCTCACACCAAAAACGATTCATCGTAGTTATTTTATGCCGTCTCCGTATTGGACACACACATCTCACACACAACTTCCTGCTAACAAAGAAAGACAAACCTGTTTGTGAAAAGTGCGGAGATGAACTAACAGTAAACCACATTTTATTCTCAGGTACGGAACTTGAAGCACTAAGGAAAAAACATTTCACTACCTTTTACAAAGAACACATTCCTTTTCATCCAGCATTGATTTTAGGCAAAGATGCACTTGTCAGTATACCCTGTATTTTTAGCTTTTTAAGGGAAGCCAGTATTCATCAACTCTAATTTACTCTCCCTGTGCTTCACTGCATACAGTTATACACCTCAGCCACTTTCTCAATCATGAGAAGGAGGCTGAGGTCTTTATCTGAGTTGTTGGGAGCCTCGAAATCCTTGCCGAGCCAAGGATGGCTGCGGAGGTAACCCAACCTTTGAAAGTTTCTGCTATCAGACATTTTTAAAATACTTGTCTTTCATCAGCTAGTTAGTAAAAATAACTTTTAGGCCCTTTACACCACCGTTTTTTTCCACTTTGTTTTCAAACTCTGCTCAAACCAATTTTTCCATACCTTGTTCTTGGCGCATGATAGCCTTAGCTGCTTATGCGCCAATAAACCCAACACAACACAAACACAAGCTATGTCTTGTAGAGATCTCTTGGACCTAGTCAGCTGAGCTAGCAGGTTTTATCCAGGAAGTCACATTGCGTGCAAGTTCACACCATTCTTCCTGTAGCCAGTATCTAGCTTGAAACTGTTGCTATCACCATCCATTCCAGGGTGCGATTGATGTCAAGGTGGTTGTATACCAGGAAAAATATTTCAGTTCATCCTGCTGTCAAGAATTTTCAAGGAACACAATTAACTTTTTGGGGCCTTCTACCTCATTGTCTGCTTTAACATGCATTAAAAACTGCTCGGATTTGCTGCAGGAGTAACAGTCATGATCGTAGCGCACAACAGGTGTGCAATTTGTGCGTTGTTGAACAGTGCGAAATATTGCTGTTTTGGCTGCGAGAACTGTGCTGCATCTTTAATACTATAACATTATGGTCCAAAGTCAAGGTGCATTTTTCTGATTGCTTCAGCAGGTACGCTACGTATCATCAAAGTGCTCATTATCTTTTGCTGCACAGTTCAAGACATCAGATCCATGTATTAACTTATTCTGAGAGGTCTGTTTGCACAGGATATTGAACTGTTTGGATCGAAGAGATAGGAACTTTTGCCATGTGTCCTGCTGTTGTTTCCTACAGCGCGTTTTGGGAAGCCATACAAGGTTCTGGCCTTTCCTTTATAGCAGTACAGCTTCTTCAGAATACAGTTATAAACACAAAGTGCAATTTGAGTGCACATCTGCAGGCTCCACACAGCGATACCAGCAGGTGCAGACAACAACCCCGTTTGCCACATGACCAACCTACTGTCATACGATAGCTTGTCTAGCATGCAAGGAAGTGGCGGGGCAGCATGTTTGTCCACACTGTGCCATGCGTTTAAAGGCACACGTGTGCAAACAAGGAGTAGTTATATGAACTGCCTCATACTCGCGCAATCATTCAGACAGCATTCCATTTTCACCCCAGCTGGGGCACTGTTTAATTCAAAGCGTGATGCAACTCCAGAACCAAGCACCATTTTTCCGTCAAAGGACGCCCTTCCATCAAATGGCGTCGGCAAATTCTCAGGGGCCTGCTGGCGTGACAATGCAGGCAGTGGCAATGAAAGGGGATAGTCCCGTCCCTCCATGGATGAGGATAGTCGTCTCTCTGCAATGTCACGCTAGCAGGTTCATGAGAATTGGCCGACGCCATTTGCTGGAAGGGCGTCCTTTGACGGGAAAAAGCCGCTTGGTTGTTGAGTTGTCCAACAGCATTGCAATTTCGCCCAAGCTGGGCACTGTTCAATTTGGAGCCTCTTGCAATCTGCGAAGCTGTTCCTACTTTATCGCCTTCTCAGTCTGCAGAATTTCGAGGTCAAGCTTCACTTTTTCAATCTCCATTTCTTGAACTCGTTCTTAAAACTTGTTTTTTTTTTCGTTGCGCTTCAAGTTTTATATGGCTGATTTCATCGTAAAACGTTTTCTTGGGATGCCGCTCAGCAAGCATGTCCTTGTGGTCTTCCTGCATGAGTTGCAGGCAGAGCACATGCTCCTCCCGAAGGAGAGCAGCTCGTACACCATTTTAATCCCATCGGTTTTTTTTTCTAAAAGGCCCATCCGCCCTTTCGGATCCCTACTGTCCCCAGTGGCCACTGCTGCAGCAGTGGTGCAATTTGCATCAGCTTCAGATACAACTGTGTTGGAAGCAGCATCAGGCCGAACGATGGGTTACGAGATGCTGTTGTCGTCCTCAGTTGCCTCTGGAGCTGCCGCAGCTGTCCCACTTGTTCCAGCAGTGGTCACTGATGGCTGTGACTGGCCTCCATCAAGGCTGGTTGGCTCCCACTGGTCGTTTGCAATAAACCAAAAAGACCAAAATATGCGGAACAAGATAAATGCAAGGTTGTGCAACAGTATACATTGCGTTTGCTAGCTTCACGTACAAACTACAGTGTACCACTGTTTTTTCTCATGACTTCAGATGTTAGACCTGCATCAAAAAGCAGTTAAAAGCTCCTGCAGTGTTCTTGTGTTACACTGCCACATACAGCACCATTCTTGTAAGCAGCGTCGCAACTGCGTGCACAGCTGTGTTGTAAACAATGCGTGCACAGCAGGCAATTGCAACTAAATGAATGACTGAATAAAAAGCAGTGACAAAGCTCTTTGCTTCACCTCTCTGCACTGTTCTATTTTTAGTGCTGATGCTGTCCACACAAATTATTGCTCCACAGTTCCCCTGTGAACGAATGCACTGCCATCAGTGATGCTTTCTTCAAAAGCCCAGAAGCTTTCCAAGTTCATGCTACATACACAAGGCAAACAGCAGCCTACTATATAACAGGAACTACCATAGCCTAGGAAGCAACTTTCTAAGACGCAAAAAATCAAATACTGTGCAGTAATATCTCTGCATACAAAACTAAAAACATGCTTAAAAAGCAGCCAGGTTATGAAAAAGGCTAAGAGCATTGCAAACAGACCGGCTGCAGTAAGTATTTGGGGCAAGAAGTCACGCACTCCGGCATGCAAGTACATCGATATGACACTGCACTACATAAGCAGTACACATTTCAAAGAATTGCACACAAATGAACACTGTGTTACTGCTGAAAAAGTGATGCAAGAATGCCTAAACAAGATGCAAAAACAAAAAACATCCAGATGTGAGAATGTTGCAGTTAAGACTGCAGCACTGACAACGCTCACCACGTACCACACCACCTGAGCTTACTCCCCACCTTCTGGTGCAGAACAGCAGCACATCACTGACATGCTTGTATGGAGCCAAGGCAAACGTGTCCTCTGTGTACAGACGTTGCTTTGAGCAGTCTACTATTATAATGCCCATTGATGCACCCTTTCTCTACTTGCCGAAACATTTGCAGCCCAATGTACAACATCTTTATCCAGTATTTTTTCCAGTCATGCTTTACTATTTATTACCCATGAGAGATTCAACCCTTTCTGTCCTGCATAGCACCCCATGGTGTTCACAAGGAACACTCAACACAGTGTCTACTGTGAAATTGCATGCTGTATGTGACATTAAAAGAAGTGCACAGGGAAGGAAGTGCTTTTCTTACTACTCCAGTACATTACCGATGCAGAATACCCTACCTGTGTAGTCAAACTCTGTCATCTGTGCCGTCGATCATTGCCTGAAGCAGCCTCACGACGGGCAGAGTGTGGACGGGGGCAGTTCAAATCAAATCAGTTTATTTAAACATCCACCGAGTCTTAGGGGCACGGACAAAAAGCCCTAAACTGAGCTTGACGAGGTCCATGCCCCCTACAAGGCATGCAGTGGAACGCATCTGATACATCAATAACAGAAATACACCAGCAGAAACGCGGCGGCTCATGAACAGAAAACTATATAAAAGGACAAAAGCGTGATGCGAATAACAATGACAAACTTTAGGTTATGAAACATGACAGATATGATGAACGAAAAATGCAAAGCACTGGGAAACACAGCTGAAAGAGTACATATAACATAGACAAAGAAACTAACATTATTGCTGTATGTAGTTGTGCAAAAATATATTACGAAAATCCCTGAAAGATTTGTCAGTGACGTCTGTGCCATCTTCTCCGGAAAATCTGTTAAGGAGAGCTGGCAAGCAAAACTTGAGCATTTGTTTTCCATAATTGGTGCGGCAAACGTCAACTTACCATCTCTCCGGTTTTCGCGTACAATACACAGGATAATTCACTGAGAGCCTGGCTAGATCAGCTAATGAATTATTGTGTTTGATTTTTTCTGATTTGTAATAGCGGATCCGTCTATAGTGGTATAGACATTTTATGCGGATGATGTTAAACGTATTGAACAATTCGGCTGTGTGTGAGTAAGGAGGCACTTTTCCAATTATGCGGATTGCACTTTTCTGTATATGTGAAAGTTTATTAATATTTCCGAGTGTAGTAGTTGCCCAGACAAGCGCGCCATAATTCATGACTGAGGAAAACAGGGAATTGTAAAGCAATATATTAATGGAAGTTCGAAACAGTGAACAGTGGCGGCGTAAATAGCCAATCGTGCGCTATAGTTTGTTTACAAGGTAGGTAACGTGGTCGTCCCATGACATATTCTCAGAGAAAATTACTCCCAAAGTTTTAAATTGCGAAACTACTTCGATTTGGCTGTTGTTGAACATAAGGGATGGAGGATGAAAAAACTTATGACGTGGATGGAAGATAACTGCTTTGGTCTTATCAACGTTAATTTTTAGTTGGTTTGCAGTTCCCCAAGTGTTTATGAGCGCCAAGGATTCCGCTAGGTGGCGCCGCCCTGGTTAGCTGGCTGCCTACCGCGCTCTGCTTTAACCTGCCCCTGCCCTGGTCCAGGGCCTCGCCCGCCCCTGGTTTTACACTCCATCGCTTCAGGAAGGCTCCCGAAGCGCGTGGAAACCATCGGCATCACGGCCCGCTGCCGAATTGGCCCTCCAAGCGTCTCCAATACTGTGAAGCGGCGCGGCGCCTCGCTAAACCTAACGCGCCGCGCCTCCACCGCCGCAATGCAGCGTCTGACCAAGCCCCTGCAGCCCAGACCCACCGATGCCGCCACCGCGGGGCCTGTTCCAACCACGTCGACAGCCGTCTCTCAAACGGGTACGTTCAACGCCGCCCACGCAACCGAGCACATTCCTGCCGCACTGCACGCCTTGAGCGACGCTGGGAGCACCGGATCGACGGCCGCGGCGCAGCCGGCAGCGTTCGTCGTCGGCGCAGCGTCCACACATAGCCAACTCCACGCTCTAAGGGACGCCAAGAGCTTCGGGGCCATAGACGCGTCGCAGCCGGCTGCGTTCGTCGCCGCCGCTGGAGCCGCTGCACCTACTCCAGCCAAAGGTCCCACTGACACCAAGACCTCCAGCCCGGCAGCCGCGTCGCACACTGAGACTCCGGCTGAGGACTCAGACGTGGACCTTACGACGTCCCCGGCAGACGACACTCCTTCCCAGGAAATCGGCTGGACCACCATCGGTGCTAACCGTAAGCCTGCCACCGCAGCCCGACCCCGCGCCGAGCTCATCACAGTTGCCATCCAGCTTCCCCCTGGAACCCTCACCCCCAAGCTACCTCTCTACGACGTACTCGCCGCAGTTGCCTCCGCTGCACAACTTTCCTCGAAGACCAGTGCCGACATCACCCTTCAGGCCAGGCCAGCCCAAAGCCTTGTGTTTCTAAAGACTCATTCTCCTCTCACCGCCCACCTCCTACTCTCTGTCACGCATCTTCAGCTTCATGGTAAGCCTGTCACCATCAAAACTTACACCCCCCATCCTCCCATCTCATGCCTCGGCGTCATCCATAACGTCGGGGGCCACTTCACTCCTGATGACCTCATGCATGACCTGGAATCTTTCAAAACAGATATTCTCGCTGCTCGCATGATGGGATCCACTCAATTAGTGCTCATAACGTTCGCTGGCACCGTCATCCCCCACTTTGTTTATTTCAAACGCGTTGCCTTCCGGTGCCGTCCTCATAAACCTAAGCCTCCCACCTGCACCCGTTGTCTCACTCTAGGCCATCGCGCCCACCAATGCCCCCAGCACAGCGTTCCGGCCAAGTGCCGTCGCTGTGCTGCTCCTCTACCCGCTGACCCTTCCGCTCATGTGTGTGCCCAGCCCTGGTGCGTTCATTGCCAGGTGAACACCCACCCCTCCCTCGACCCCACTTGCCCCTTCATCCTTGCTAAGCAACGCGAGTGTGCTAAAGCTGCATACCTCCGACGCCTACCTTTGCGCCGGGCCACTCAGCCCACCAACCCTCCCCCCTCCCCCGCCTCCTCCTCCTCCTCCTCTAATCATGAATCTCCATCATCTCCGATCACGTCACCACCAGGCTCCTACGCCGCCATAGTTAAAGGATCCTCGGTGCCAGCGTCCCTCTCTTCCACTACACCACCCTCTCCATCCTTGACTGACGAGAGCCGCTCCTTCGACCTCCGGCTCGCAATGCTGGAACGCCAGCAGCGAGAACAGCAGCGCATTTCCCACGATCTACAACAGCAGATACATGCCTTGACTCAAACCCTCCAGACAACCACCTCCTCTCTTACCTCCCAGCTTAGCAAGCTAAATGAGCACCTTGCCACGTTCACCACTCCTTCCTCCAGCGCCCAGGTCGCCCCTTTGGCTGACCTTGTAGAAACCACCACACAGGCACATCACACTCGCTTGGTTCAGCTGGAAACTTCGGTTCTCCAGATCCTTACCACCCTCCAAGCACAATCAAAGCAATTGGAATCCTTCGCATCTATGCTCCAATCCGTCCATGAGTCACTGCCCCCGGCAAAAAAGAAGGAACGCGTACCATCGCGTTCCTCTCCACTATCATAATGGCGTTTGGGGAGGACCTCGAGATTGTGCAGCGGAACTGCCGAAATCTTTGCCACAATAAGACCCCCCTCCACCAGTATCTACTCACCCGCCCCTCCCTACCTCATTTTCTCCTTCTCCAGGAGACCCGGACGGTCCGCAATGTCCCAGGCTACCGCGCCTACCATGCCACTACGGCCACACCACTTGCGTCTATTTATGCACGCAGTGACGTGCTCGTAGAGCAAATTGACATCCCCTCCACCCTCCTTAAATATTTAGTTGGTGTGGTTTATTACCACCCTTCTTCCCGCATCTCACTCGTCCTTTTGTCTTTTTACAACCCCCCTGTCACTTCCTCTTTATTCTCTGCTCTGGGCAAATTCCTTCACTCTCTTTCTTCTACCTCCCATCTCCTCTTTGGTGGTGACTTTAATGCTCCTCACACACTCTGGGGCTACCCACAAACCCTCAAACCCGGCCGCCTCCTCCATTGTCTGGCCCAGGAACGCCACCTCACCCTTCTTAATACTCCTGGCTCTCCTACTCGAGCGGGCACTGCCTCACAACGCCCTACGACACCCGACCTCACTTTCTCTCGGGGTTCACTTTCCTTTCACTGGCAGGTGACAGCCGAAACTCTTCTAAGTGACCACTTTCTCATCCATATCACCACCTCTCTCTCCCACATCCCTCGCTGTCATCCGATTATTCACACTGACTGGCATGCCTTTCGCACTAATCTCGCTTCCGACTCCTTTCAATCCTACGACGACTGGACGTCGCGCATCTCTGCAGCGCTCACGTCCAGTAGCCGTCGCGTTCGCTCTCGTTACCCAATCCAAGACCCAGATCCTCACCTTCTCCGTTTATGGCGTCGCCGTAAACGTCTTCAACGCTCCTTTCGCTCCCAACCACACAATGCCGAACTTTCCTCCCGGATCACTGCTTTGCGGGCCGAGATCGTCGCCCACTGCGCCTCCCTCGAGCACTCTCGTTGGAGTGCTCTTTGTGACCGTCTTGACTCTGCATTGCACTCGCGATCCACATGGTCTCTCTTCAAATCCCTCCTTGGCACTAAGCCTGCCCTTGCTCCCACTCTAGCTAAAGCCCTCACTCAAGGAACTCCCTCCGATGTTTTTGATCAGCTCGCCTCTCTCTATCTCCCGCCCCCTCTGGCACCCTCCTACCCGGTGTACTGCGGTGGACCTAACCCCGATCTGGACCAATACTTCACTCTCCGGGAGCTCGAATCGGCTCTGGCTGCTAATGCTACACGCTCGGCTCCCGGTGAGGATGTCATTACATACACCACACTTCGCAACCTTCCTGACTGCGCCAAAGAATTCCTCCTTAAAACCTACAATGATGCATGGTACAGCGGCTGCCTGCCCAGCTCCTGGACCTCCTCCCTCATTTTTATGATTCCAAAGCAGGGCAAGCCTCCCTCTCTCTCTAACCTCCACCCAATCTCCCTGACATTATGTGTTGGTAAGACCCTTGAGCGAATGGCCCTGACTCGCCTCTCTAATTTTCTCGAGACGAGGGAGTTCTTCCCTCATTCTCTCATCGGCTTCCGACGCCACGTCTGTGCACAGGACATGTTTCTGGTTCTCCAGCACACGTTTCTGTCACCTACCCCCACTCAAATTCACGCACTTGTGACCGTCGATGTTCGCAAGGCCTTCGACGGTGTTTGCCACGACCACATCCTTTCCCAACTCGCCTCCCTAGACTGTGGCTCCCGCATGTACTGTTATATCCGCTCATTCCTCTCTAAACGTGTCGCTCGCTTTCGAGTCGACACCTATCTGTCCGACCCCCGCAACCTCACCCGAGGCACTCCTCAAGGTGCTGTTCTCTCTCCTACCCTTTTCAATCTTGCTATGGCCCCTCTCGCCTCCCAGCTAGCTGAAATTCCCGACCTGCATCACATATTTTACGCCGATGACATCACTCTCTAGTGTTCATCTGGCTCTCCCGGTCACGTACAGGACACCCTGCAACGTGGCCTAGATCTCATCGACTCCTTTCTCACCACCGCTGGCCTCTCTCCTGCTCCTGAGAAATCCGAGCTTCTCCTTCTCAACCATTCATCCTACCAGCGCTCACACAACCACTTCGTCTCTCTCCACCTTTCTGGCTCTCCCATTCCTGTCGTCACACAGTGCAAAGTTCTTGGCTTCCCTTTGCATGCGGCTAAGAATGTGCAATCCCTTCACCGCGCTGTCACCACCTGCCACTCTGTAACTCACCTCCTGCGGCGCGTGGTCACTCGACGCTCAGGTCTCCACGAGGCTCACACGTGCCGAGTTGCCCACGCGCTGGCCCTCAACAAGGTCTTGTACTTTGCACCCTACGCTTCCTTCATTCAGACTCAACTTAACGCTCTCGAGACTGCCCTTGTGGGCCTCTACAAGGCAGCTCTCAACCTCCCTATCACTACCTCTACCACTAAGCTCTTTGCCACAGGCCTCTTCCATCCTCTTCGTTCTCTTCTCAGTCTCCATCGTGACTCGCAGCTTGCCCGGCTTTCCATTACCCGTCAGGGTCAGTAGTTATTGACTCAAGCGGGTATCTCGCCCATTCCAATCTCCCCGTTTACCTCTCCTATTCCCACCCCCGCCCCCAATCTTCGTATCCTTCCCCTCCCGACCAACGTGTCCCCCGTCCTGCACGCCGGACGTCGTCATGCGGCCGCACAGCACCATTCCCCTCTCTTTGATACCCAGGGTGTAGCGTACACGGATTCCTCCTTCGTGGCTCCTCGAGGTTCCTGCGGCTACGCCCTGTACCATCCACACCTCCCTGCTCCTGAAACCCACACCAGCGGGCCGTATCTACACCCTCCAGACGCATTGTCCCTCGAGGTCCTCGCGATTGCGCATGCCCTCCAGTCATTTTCCCTCCTTCCCTCTCTCCAAGAGTACACAGTCTATTCGGACTCTCAAGCCGCTATACACCACATACAGAAACGCACCCTGACCCCTTCTCTCCAACAGGAGGTCGAACGAGCGGTCTCCGCACTGCAGCCTTCCATCGTTTTCCTCCGCTGGGTCCCTGGGCATTCAGGGATTGACGGCAATGAGCTGGCCCATCAGCTCGCCCGCGACACACTTTTCCGGGCACCGTTGATCCCCTGGCCCAAGCCCTCGGAGGACGGTGGGAGACTCACCCTTCGCCGCACCATAAAAGAGGTCTACCTTGAGCTCCGCCTCGACAAACGCCTTTACCCTCCCCCTCATCCATCACTCACGGTGCCGGAGTCTCGCCTTCTTCGGCACATTCAGATGAATGCAGTTATCACCCCGTCCCGCCTCTTCCTCTATCGCTATCGATCGGACCCTTCCTGTCCCAACTGCCCCTGTATCTATGCGGACCGGGCCCATTGCCTATTCTATTGCCCGGCTGCTCAGCAGTCGGGTTCCTTCCCCCCACCCTCTCTATCCATCACCACCTGGCTCGACTGGCTTGGCGCTGAAGGGGAAGAAGAACAGCGGCTTCTGGTCGCCCAGGCGGTCGAAATGCTCGGCCTGTAAATTATGGTCGATTAAAAGTATTTTACTACTACTACTACTACTGAGCGCCAATGTCCTGTTTGCACTTTCGCCTAAAGTGAGGCTTGATTGTCCGGAGAGAAGCACACTTGTGTCGTCGGCGTATATAATATAGTCAGCAGACTTATCAGTGTTCAGGTGCGCCATCAGAATCAAATTCATTCCGAATTCTGGTGCCCATATGGCTTGCCACTGCTCCCACCTACTCAGTGACAGGATCCATGTGTGCCGGTGTGGGTCCTCCTCCTAAACAAGAATAGTGATTTAGCACACAGGGAAGCCAGCTTTGAAAAATAAAGTATTTCAATTAGAAATAAATTATCCTCCACCACTTTTCTTTCCTTCACTTCACTTCACTTTATTACCTTAAAGGCCCCCAGGATTGGGGGTATTACATAAAGGGTGGGTTACATTGAAAAAGCAGATTGAATAAACAACGATAAAACATAAGGTACAAATATTATTCGCAGTTAAAGGTAGCTTCTAAACAGTTCGCAGATGTTGACGGGCAGATGATTGCGGCGATGTCGTGTGGAAGGCCGTTCCAGTCCTTGGCTGAGCGTGGAAAGAATGACCTTCCTTACGTTTATTGGAAACAAGCTCTCGTAAACTGCTCGCATACAAAAAAATTGTACACACTAGCCTGTGCTCCTACTTGTTGTTTTTGTGCCTATATACTAGAAAGAATTAATAAGAACCAGTAAAGGCTGGCTGCTCTGTGCGCATGACGCTGCTAGAGAACTGTTGACACAAACACATGATGCATGTACCATCTTCGCAAAAAGCAACAAGGATACCCTTTCCGATTCTCATGCTGTCAGGAAACCCACAGGGGTATAGACAAGCGTCAGGCCGTGACGTCAAAGCGAAGCGGTGACGCTGGCGTCGGCACCGACTTTCGCTGTGTAGGCAGAAGGCCCGTTGCGAGCGCATTTGTTGTGCTGTGTCGGCTGTTCCTTCTTTGTTTTTTTAGCGTCATTTGCGACACGCAGACTAGTTGTGTGGCGGTTGGGTGTGCCGAAAGGCACAAGAAAGGAAGCGGGATACGTTTCCACAAGTTTCCTGCGGATGAACAGCGCAGAAAGCAGTGGATAGCGGCTGTGAAGCGGGACAAGTGGGCACCTTCGGCGACGGATCGGCTCTGCGGCCAGCATTTCATCTCAGGTAAAAATTGTCGCTTCTTGTTCGGTTCTTGATCTGCATGATTGCTGTCTAGTTGCGCGCAAAGCCGCAGGCGTCAATGCCTGCGACATTTTCGTGCTCCTTGGCGCACTGAACGGCCTACACAGCACAAGCAGTGCGTATCTGTGTATACCTCGTGTGCTGCGAAGTACTATCCGCCGTTGAACGCAGGGAGGCCTTCGTCAGATTCACGCCACCCGGACTTCGTGCCAAGCATCTTTGCATACAGGAAGAAGGACAGAAAAGCTGTAGCTGGTCGTCTCCAGCGTGCAGCACAGCGAGCCACCGAGCGGGATGTTGCTGAACCAGCGCGGGACTCTGCAAGCAGTACGATACGTTGTTTCTCTTGTGCTGCGACCTTCGGAAGCTGCAGCAAATTCCTTTTTTTTTTATGTAGTGTATGGAAATGCCTAAAAAGCGATAGAACATCGCTATCCAAATCGTGTAGCATCATTTTCCAAACTACATAATTTCTTCACTCCAGGTTCTTCAGAACGTGATGAAACTTCTCCAGATTCGTCTGCCGAAGTTTCTTTGGAGTCCGGTGACATTGACACGAGTGTGGCCTGCTCCACGCACGATGATAGTCCAGGTAGGGTGTGAAGTTAAACTTAGACAAGTAAAACTAGGTCCACACTGTACACGAACCTGCAGCCACAGTTACTATGGAAATTGCTGTTCGAGTTGCAACTGTGTCAGGTTTTTGTGCGATGCTGCACACAGCTGTTGCTTGAAGGCGAGTTTCACACAAGCAACAGCTGACGAATGGTGCATGTGAAGGAAGCAGCTACACAGCACAGCTCTTTCAGCAGCCTTTTTCATATGTTGACGCTAGTATGACTGCAGTGAATAGCAGTTGTGAGGAGTAGGCTTGGTTTCCTTGTAGCCATCATATATTAGTTTTTTGTGCTCAGGGAAGTGTTAGCAGCATGCTATGACATGCATTAAAAAATCCAATTTTCACAAGGCTTTCTCATTGCTTATTACTATTTGTTGTAGGTGACCTGCCATCACGTGCCGTGCCAGTTGTTGCTGTGCCATGTTATATCTGCAGTGAGTAAATGACCGTTCGAGTTCTTTCGTTGAAGTCTCTTGAGTAAACTGAACAAACCTTTCTTTTATCAGAGGAACAGTATGCCATGTTGGAGGTGAAAATCAATATGCTATAAAAAGAAAATTACAGGCTGCAGAGAGACAACAAAGTTCTAAAAGCTGCGGTAAAGGGTGGACAAGACAATGGAACTTGTGACCAAGCAGCTCCGTTCTCGGCCCAGGCATTAACAGAGCAGTGTGTTCGGCTGTACACAGGTTTGCCTAATATTGCAACATTTCTGTTTATTGTTTCACTTGTGCAAACAGTTGGCATGTATGTACCCAGCAGGTGTAAGCTTGCCGATGTGGTGCTCATCATCCTGATGAAGCTGCGGCTGGCACTGCTCAATGCTGACCTTGTATTTAGGTTTTGCCTGTCAGAAACAACAGTGGGCAGAGTGATGGCCAAGAACATCCCATTATTGTCAGCAGAGCTAAAGCGCTTTATTGTGTGGTCATCAAAGGAAGATGCAAAAATAAATATGCCCATGGTGATGCAGAGAAAATATCCAGATTGCATTACAATAATTGATTGTACAGAGTGTAGAATCCAGAGACCTCTGGGCTTCTCTTCACGATCCCAAACATATTTCCACTACAAAGGAGCAAACACCTTCAAATTTCTAGTGGCAATTACACTATGTGGCTCAATCAGCTTTCTTTCGAAGTGCTGGGCTGGACGATCCTCGGACGAAATCATTGTCATCAAATGCGGCTTTATCGAGCGCTTGGAGGCAGGTGACGTAGTCTTGGCTGACCGAGGCTTTTTAGCCAGGGAGGATGTAGCAAGGCAGGGGGCTCAGTTGGTTGTACCGCCATTCACAAGAGGGAAAAGGCAGCTGTCAGCTAAAGAAACTGTTCCCCGCAGGGAGGCGTCTGCAGCATGCAGACGTTGGTGAGTGGCGACACCACGGGGTTAACCCGAGCATCCGCAGGGACATCCCCGCAGGGGGATGATGGTGAACAATGCGTCACCACGGACCCGAGCATCCGCGCTTAGCCGTGCGTGGCATCGCCGTGTCCGGGGAAAAGGGGATCCTGGTGGTTGAGCCGATGCCGAGCGTTTGGACCCTTAAGGCCCCTCGGCGTAGGCTACACACCACTTTGGCCCCAGCTTCCTGTAGACGGCACCTCCGGCCTGACCCGACCGGAGGAAATCGGCAGTCGCCTTTTCCTGTCCTCCCCTCTATCTTTCCCTTTCCTATTTCCTTTCTTACAACTTTCCTGTATCCTCCTCTCTTCTTCGTTTTTTCCTCTTTTTCCTGGCGGCGAGGATTAACCGTGTGTGACCAACTACCCTGAGTTGAGTCATATTAGGTTATAGTTAAGGTGTACAGCTGGCGTGGGCAGGACTTTCTTTCAAGTTCCTGTCGCGTCCCCTTGTTGGACTCCATGGTGGGTGGCTGGCACCATGACCGAAAAACATCACTTTTTTATGGCTCCCCCCCTTTCCAAACCTGATCGCTCTCTTAAAAGAGTGCGGAACGAAGCAGAGTACTTTTTTTCCAAAAAGAAACCAACATTCGCCAAATTCCATGTCGTCCACAGTGAAGTGCAAGATAAACAGGCCAGAATTCTATCCCCCTTCATCGTATCGAAATGCTTAACAGAGGCTGTGGGCCCCGACTACAAGGTATAAAAAATGGCCAGCGGCGATCTATTGCTGGAACTCCGAGATAATGTTCAAACTTCCAAACTCGCAAACATAGTGTGTATGGGGGAGACACCTGTCTCCATCACAGCACACCGATCCCTCAACACTGTCCGTGGCGTCATCTCAGAAAATGATTTTCTACATCTCACAGAGAAAGAAATGCTGGAAGGCCTTTCCGATCAAAACGTCATTGATGTGTACCGAATGAAAATCCGCAAGGACAACAAAGATATAGATACCAAACATTCATACTGGTGAACAGCGCAAAAAAGGCGGGACAACAACAAGACAAGCGCTGACTATCAACTGGGTTTATTGAAGGACGGAAGGGTATATATACAAAAACATAACACAAAGAAGTAAGAGATAGTGTGAAAAGGGCCGTGAAAATCAAAACTTATGTCACATGTGAAGTGATGTAAGCCAATTCTTTGTTGCTAAGTGCCACGGAGTACAAGAAAACCGAAGTTCTGTTCCGCCATAAAGATAAACTCACGCGCGAAATAATGGAAGCGCATCACATCCACAGGCAAGGTGTCGAATGCATCAGTAGTCCTTCCGTGGCACTTAGCAACAAGGAATTGGCTTACATCACTTCACATGTGACATAAGTTTTGATTTTCACGGCCCTTTTCACACTATCTCTTACTTCTTTGTGTTATGTTTTTGTATATATACCCTTCCGTCCTTCAATAAACCCAGTTGATAGTCAGCGCTTGTCTTGTTGTTGTCCCGCCTTTTTTGCGCTGTTCACCAGTATGAATGCATACCAACTCGCCCAGATCTCAGCCTTACTAGATACCAAACACCTGGTCCTGACTTTCAACACATGCACATTGCCAGAAACCATCGACGTCGGATACCCCAAAGTAAGTGTTAGACACTATATCCCTAACCCCCGAAGATGCTTTAACTGTCAGAGGTTTGGCCACGGCTCACAGAGTTGCCGCGGCCGCAAAACTTACGCGAAATGTGCATCAAAAGACCACCATTCTGAGGAATGTGACGCAGCTCTACGCTGCGCTAACTGTGAAGGAGAACATGCTGCGTACTCCAGGGCATATCCGTCCTGGAAGAAGGAGAAAGAAATAATCACCATAAAAACAAAGGAAAATATATCATTTAGAGAAGCAAGAAAGCGATTCGCAGTCACGAACACTTTCTCTTTCACAGCGAAACCAAACTTCGCTGATGTGGTGCGCAGGGGCGTAGCACCACGCAGCACTCCGGCACCTGCCGCGGCCACTTCCACCGCGCCTGTGGCAGGGCCATCCACGCCCCAGGCAGAGACAGCGAAGGCTGCTCTGCCAACCCCAAAGCAGGGAATGCCGGTCCATGGGCCAGCATCCCTCAGGACTTCCCCCCGTCGGGGGAGGCCTGAAACCCACGCGCCCGCGGTTTCACCGCGGTCTTCCAGCACCTCCGATGAGGTGATGGATCTAACCCCCAGCCCGCCTGCTTTACAGCGGCGGAACAGCTCTCTTGAGCGAAAGAAGGATAGGGCCCTCATAACGGGCCCAGAAAATAAGTAAACACTTTATTGTCCCTACCCCAAACATAAACATGGCTTTTCTAGTTCAGTGGAACTGTAGAGGATTGTTGAGAAATTACGATGACATAAAAAACATTTTAGGGTCAATGTCACCCGTAGCCTTATGTCTCCAGGAAACCAATCTAGGTCCACAACATATGAACATCCTGAAGCATTATAAACCTTTTATACGAGATCGTGAGCAGGCAAATAGACTCTCGGGAGGCGTCGCGATTGTCGTACAAAGCGGCGTCCCTGCTCAAGAGATCAGACTCACAACAAAACTGGAGGCAGTTGCGGTCAGCATTGTCAGCTACAAAACTATAACTATCTGTTCTGTATATCTTCCTCCACATATAACATTAACAGCCCGTGACCTACAGGAACTCATCAATGAACTGCCAGAACCATATCTAGTAGTCGGGGATTTTAACGCTCACTCCCCTTTTTGGGGAAGTGAGCGCTGTGACTCTAGGGGTCAAATAATCGAAGATTTTATCCTCACAAATAGTGTATGCCTTTTGAATACAGAAAAAGCCACACACTGCTCCCCTGCCTCAGGGAAAATGACGTGTCTAGATTTGTCTTTTAGTTCACCTTCTGTTTTTAACGATTTTAACTGGGACGTCATTGACAACCC
The DNA here is from genome assembly GCF_055824585.1 of Amblyomma mixtum. Classification (NCBI taxonomy): domain Eukaryota; kingdom Metazoa; phylum Arthropoda; class Arachnida; order Ixodida; family Ixodidae; genus Amblyomma; species Amblyomma mixtum. The sequence goes on along the minus strand of NC_143014.1, from coordinate 329,500,112 downwards.
ATGTGGCAGCGATCACCTCCCTGTACTAATCACTTTAACATCCACACCGGAAATAATCCCCACAAGGCCACGGCGCTGGAAGCTTCACCTCGCCGACTGGTCACTTTTTAGAGCAAATGAAAATTTAGAAAATATACTTTTAGATAATCTCACCGTCGACCAGATAAATGAAAAGTTCACTAACTGTATCATAACTGCCGCACTCACAGCTATTCCTCAGTCGTCAGGAGTAGCGCGACAAAACCATAAAATATGGTGGACAAAGGACTGTAAAGAAGCAAAAAAACGGCAAAATAGAGCGTGGGGTAAATTCCGCAGGTATCCGACACATGAAAATCTCTTAAATTTCAAAAAGGCAAAAGCTAAAGCTCGGTACGTCCGTCGCAGTGCCGAGAAAGCTTCATGGCAAAATTATGTTTCATCTATCAACAGTCAGATCCCATCTAAAAAAATGTGGGAGCAGGTTCGAAAATTAAATGGCACCTTTTCACCATTCACAATTCCTTTTCTAACAACACCCGGCACACAAACAAGCATAGAGGAACAGGCAGACATATTAAGGAACATTTCGCTGGAGTCTCAAGTTCATCTCACTATACACAGTCTTTTTTAAAATACAAAAACACAGCTGAAAAACAGAGGCTCGCAACAAGTGGAGGCGCAAATGAACAATACAATAGTCTAATTACCCTCCAAGAAATCAATAAAGTACTATCTGCCGGCAAAAAAACTGCTCCAGGACCCGACGAAATACATTATGAAATGCTTGCACATCTTTCCGAGCCAGCCGTGGACGCACTTTTAAGATTCTTTTACACAATTTTCATATCTGGGAAAATACCAGAAGCCCGGAAGAAAGCTATTATAGTACCGCTTCTTAAGCCTAGTAAACCCCCAACTTCTCCTAGCAGTTATAGATCCATAGGCCTGACCAGTTGCCTTGCCAAATCCTTCGAAAGTGGCCTAAATATAAGACTAACCTTTGTTCTTCAATCTTGTGAACTTCTTGATATCCATCAGTGTGGATTTAAAAAGGAATGCAGCACTACAGACCACCTAGTCCGCCTTGAAAATACTATGAGAGAAGCTTTTATACACAAGCAACACTGTCTTAGCGTCTTTTTTTATTTAGAAAAAGCATATGATACTACCTTGAGGTTCGGGATCCTCCAGGACTTAGCTGAGCTTGGCATCCGTGGCAGAATACTGAACTCAATTAAAGACTTTTTGACTAACCGTTCATTTAATGTTCGTCTAGGCTCAACCCTTTCGAGGGATTTTATTCAGGAAACTGGAGTGCCTCAAGGGTGTATTTTAAGCACAACTCTTTTTATTGTAAAAATGAATTCTCTTAACAAATTAATACCAAGGTCCACAACATATTGTCTTTGTCGACGATCTTCAGATAGCGTGCAGATCTTCCAATATATCTACATGTGAAAGACAAGTACAACTTACAATCAACAAACTGGCAACATGGGCAGACAAGAATGGTTTCCAGTTCTCACCACAGAAAACAGTAGCCTTACTTTTTTCACTCAAACGAGGCTTGCACACAGATCCCACATTACACCTAAACCAAACCAAACTGCCTTTAAAAAAGGAACACAAATTTCTAGGCATCACCTTCGATAAAAAGCTTACTTTCCTGCCTCACATAAACGCACTAAAGAAGAAAGCGTCGCTATCACTGAACATACTTAAAGTCCTTTTACGCAAACACTGGGGTTCTGATCGGGTATGCCTTCTACAGATTTATCGCTCTGTAGTACGTTCCGTTTTAGATTATGGCTGCATAGTGTATGGATCAGCAAGGCCGTCGTACTTGAAGCGACTGGACCCTGTGCACAATATGGGTTTGCTTCTTTCAACTGGTGCTTACAGGACGTCACCAATAAAAAGCCTTTACGTAGAAACCAATGAACCACCACTTGCAGACAGACGAACAATGCTCACATGCTCATACATTTTAAAGATCCGTTCCCAGCCTAAACACATCTGTTACCCACTCGTTACAAAGTGTCCATCTCGAACACTATTTACCAACAAACCTCTAGCAATCAGACCACTTCTCCGCTTTGAAGAGAAATGCCAAGAACTAGACATAATGAACATATTACCTAATATTGCCCGCAAACCTGATCCACTCCCGCCTTGGTACTGCCTACCATCTGTGTGCGACTTTACATTAACACAATGTCGGTAAAAACACACCGCATGAGCAGATATTACAAGAATATTTAGCACTAAATGAAAAATACGGAAAATATGAAGCATTTTATATCGATGGATCAAAATCAGCACACTACGTCGGAAGTGCTGTAGTTCAGAATAATTGGGAAAAAATAGTACGGCTACCTGAGTGTGCATCCATTTTCACTGCCGAGTGTTACGCACTCTCGGTGGCTGTAGAAAAAATAATGGGAACATTCAGAACAGCATCATTTACACTGATTCTCTGAGCATACTAACCTCACTTCACCATAGCAATGCAGTGACACCACTAATTGGTGATATCATACACAACATAACAAGCGCCACAATACAGGGACAAGACATAAAATTTGCTGGGTTCCCAACCACATTGGAATCGCTGGCAATGAGAAAGCAGATGAATGTGCTGGAAAAGCTCGGAACAAAGAAATAAAGAAAGTGAACATCCCCTACAATGATTGTATGAAGTTGGTACAGTGCAAGCTAAGAAATAAATGGCAGTCGCAATGGAATATTGAAAGAAAAAATAAGCTACATTTAGTAAAACCCATCCTAGGCGAATGGAAATCATGCTCACACCAAAAACGATTCATCGAAGTTATTTTATGCCGTCTCCGTATTGGACACACACATCTCACACACAACTTCCTACTTACAAAAGAAGACAAACCTGTTTGTGAAAAGTGCGGAGATGAACTAACAGTAAACCACATATTATTCTCATGTACAGAACTTGAATCACTAAGGAAAAAACATTTTACTACCTTTTACGAAGAGCACATTCCTTTTCATCCAGCACTGATTTTAGGCGAAGATGCACTTGTCAGTATACCCTGTGTTTTTAGCTTTTTAAAAGAAGCCAGTATTCATCAACTCTAATTTACTCACCCTGTGCTTCACTGCATACAGTTTACACCTCAGCCACTTTCTTAATCATGAGAAGGAGGCTGAGATCTTTATCTGAGTTGTTGGTAGCCTCGAAATCCTTTCCGAGCCAAGGATGTCTGCGGAGGTAACCCAACCTTTAAAAGTTTCTCTATCAGACATTTTTAAAATTCTTGTCTTTTATCAGCTAGTTAGTAAAAATAAACTTTAGGCCCTTTACACCAACGTTTTTATCCACTTTGTTTTCAAACTCTGCTCAAGCATATTTTTTCCATACCTTGTTCTTGGCGCATGATACCCTTAGCTGCTTATGTGCCAATAAACCCAACACAACACAACACAATAAAGGAACTGTAAGGGATCGGTAGTGTACGCAGGGTCATCGGAACGCGGCTGGGGGCGCTCAAAGCGAAGCGTCTCCTTTCTCGGAACGCGGCCGCTCGCGAATGCGCCGGCAAATACAGGTGTCCCCCCGCTCCGCGGTACCGATTCGCGCACGTGCTGGCACGAATGTGTATTTGTGTTTGTTTTTATTTTTATTTTGTGGTGGAGAGAATGTTCTACCCCGCACGTGCTGGCACGACCGTGCGTTTGTGTTTGTTTTTGCTTTTATTTTGATATGAAGAGGGTGGTTTACCTTATAGAAGCTGGAGGGCTAGCCATGTTCTCGATAAACCAATCATATGAAGGGTGTAAAATGATTGGGTACTACCAAATGTGGGCCGGGCCTTGAGGTCTTTAAAACCGGGCTCCGGCGCAAGAAAAAGGGTTCTGCGCTAAGGTGAGATGCTATGCATCTTCGGCTATGCCGAGTAGGGGCCTCCCCTAGTGTTAGCCAGTTCCGCCTTTTTGTTGTTGTGTATCTCTTTGCTGCTTAATGTCTCTAGTGCCTTATCTTGTATATGCTCTAAATATCTGTACATAAATCTTCAAGTATTCCCTTTTTTTATCCCTGCGTCCCAACTCATCACAAGACCGTCTCTGACGGGGCACCTCTGGTGCGAAGATCAAGCTTCAGTCTTCGAGTTAAACCAACCGTCTCTGGCGAGGCACCTCTGGTGCGAGGAAGGAAGAGAACATAAACTTTACTGAAACTGAAGAGGCTCGGCAGATTTCAAAAGTGCGGATACATGTGGAACGTGCAATTGGCCGCATGAAGGTGTTCCATATACTGAGAGACAGAATGCCAATCACACTTGTGAAGTATGCAACTGACGTAACGATAATTTGTGCAGCCATCACAAACATGAAGCCACGATTGGCATAAGTGAATATTTTCTTTGAACTCCTGACGTCGGGTTAGCTTCCCTAAACTGGCAAAAAAAATTCAGGGGGGCACTCTGTTGACCTAAAGTGTGGTGAGGCGAAAGCCTTTAGCGCGGTGTTGCTGCACGTGTCACTGATATGTGGTTAAGATGTTAAGTGCACAATTGTTTGTGAATCTTAAATGCTGGAGACACTGGAGGGCGTTTGGGAGGCATCCATCTGATTCGACGCCTTTCTGCAAACACTTTCCAGCGTGCTAAATAAGGAGAACTACATATGCGTTCGCAGGAAGTAGTGTAGCCATTAGCATGCTTGGCTGCGGAACGGAAGGATGGTGGTTCGAATCCCATCTTGCACAAAGTTTTTTTTTTCTGGTCTGACTAGAAGAAGAGTGACACCTCTGCTGATAACCTTCTGTCGACAACGATGAGGCATTAAAGGCTTTCGCCTTAATATGCTGATCAAATTATTGTTGTGGTATGCTACAGTGATGTGAAAAATTCCTGCAGAACAATAGTAGTGATGGTGGCGCGTCGTTTGTAGCATTATGAAGTGACAACTTTGCTGTGAGGGACATTTTGGAGGACATAAATGCAGCGTATGAAAAATTCACAAGAAAGCGCACAATACACTAGGATAGATGCTGCCATTACATCCGTTTAACATGGCCTCTCTTGTGAATGCAATTTTTTGTGCCGAGAACTGTGAATTGTGGGGTTTAGCCTCTTGAAGTGCCAAAGAGCATTAGGGACTACATAGTGCATTGGTCCAGATTAAGTTAGACCATCTGGGGTTCTTTAATGCGAGTTTTAATGTGGTCAGCAAACGGGTGTTTTTGTATAGTGCGGCCACAGCGATGATTGACTCACCAACCTTGGAATCGGTGGCCAAAGCCACTGTGCCATGTCTTTTTTATGCTGGAATTATGTCAGAGAATTCAAACTGACTAGCCCAAATACTTGTCTTGCAATGCGAAGAACTGTGATTGGTCTTGCCCTCTTGGCATCCTTTGGCGTCAATTAGATATATGGATACATGGACCTTTGTACTAATTCCCCTCCGTCGTGATTTTGCCGCCTAAGCAGCTAATACTGAACTGGCATCCTTCAGGCCAGCAGCACATCTGACCCTTTGCACAGCTTGCTAGGTCCTGCAGAAGACTAAGTGCATGTGCACAGGTGCTATAATGTGTTTTTTTTCTACTTTTCTTTGTCTGCTGTTATTTTCATCTTGTGTATGTATGGCCGCTTGGGTCCTGTGCTCCTCATTGCTTTTATAGAAATGTGCATTTGAGCTCCGTGTTTAACCTTGTATTTTCTGGTGGAATCTTTTGTAGGCATGTTTTCCATTGTAGAAATATTGTTATTATTTATTTATTCAATACTTTCGGCCTCATTTTGGAGGCCCGGGCAGGAGTGGTACTTGTATACGTCATTGTACATTGCAATGCAACAAAGAAAGAAGCGAGCATGGAAGGAGCAGACACAAACGCACTGCATTTCCTAAAAAAATAGCCGTAAAATAATGAACATACCCTATGCTTGTAAAAGAATTCATGACAGCAGACATGAAAGACTCGTGATTTGTCAAGCAGACCACGTCACGTGGAAGCCGTTCCATTCGGGTATCGTCATTGGAAAAAGAAAACTGGAAAGCTTTCGTTCAACACTGTCGCGCCACAATTGTCAAGTTGTGTTTGCTGCATGTTGGGCGTGATGTGCCATATTGCATGTATTCATCAAAGTGTGCATTTGCTGCAGTCCTTTGTTTGAATGCCGCCGCGGTGGCTCAGTGGCTATGGTGCTCGGCTGCTGTCCCGAAAGACGCGGGTTCGATCCCGGCCGCGGCGGTTGAATTTCTTTGGAGGAGAAATTCGAGGCCCGTGTACTGTGCGATGTCAGTGCACGTTAAAGAACCCCAGGTGGTCGAAATTTCCGGAGCCCTTCACTGCGGCGTCCCTCATAGCCTTAGTCGCTTTGGGACGTTAAACCCCATAAACCAACCAACCTTTGTTTGAATGAGCATCAGTCAGGCTGTTTTTACTGCAGATATGCCAGCTAAAAGCTGAGGTTCTGAAGGAAGTAATGCATTAGATCTTGGTGGCGTTTTGTTTATTGGCATTGTAGACTGATGTACAGCTCCCGTCAAAAGTATACAGCCCAAGAAGTTCTTTTCTAAGCTGTTTAGTGGGGCTCCCTAGAACATCTAGCAATCCAAAGCTTGGAAGGATTGAGGGCTTGAAGCCATTTATCATTCGAGAGATTACGGTCGCTGAGTATGCTAACCTGGTACGCTGAAAGCAAACCCCTTTGACTCTATACTTTTGACGGGGGGTGTGCATGCAGGTAGATTTGCACTGACCACAGAAAAAATTTCACTAAATGCTTTAACACACCATACTTAAATAAAAGAACCACTATGTTATCCCATTCTTTACTGTGAATGCTTTCTGCACAACAAGGGTATTGCCAAATGCAAGGTTAAAACGAGAATTGTGAGCATTAAAGCCAGTAAAGAAATGATTGCCTTCATTTTGACTACATTTCGCGAACTATAAATAGGAAGTGGGGCGAGGGCTAGCGGCATACCTCTGTGCTGTGACCCTTAATTTTTCTTTCTTTTTCTGTTCACTCATAATATTTGTGAGCACTTCCTTACTGTCCAGTTTGCCCACTCATCACCATGATCAGGGCTCATAATGCCTGAATCCCCATCATGCCTGTAATATCAGCAGAAGGGAACTCGTCTCCCCTTGAGAGGTACCAGCAGTGCTCATTTATGCAGCTATATGTCTGACGAAGCTTTCAAAACTATGTCCGTCCACTCAGAATGAATGAGCACATCAGATTAATTCCCTTTTGGAGGCTTTTTCATGCTGTATTAGAAAGCTACGCTCAGCTACCTGCGGTTCTTTAAATTTTAGAGTATGGTGTATAAAGCTACAACAGTAAGGCATCACTGCAGTGATGTATCTCAGCAGGTGAAGTGATATGTTGTACAATTGCTGGGTTCTAGCTTGTCGCCTACATGTCTTCAATAACTGCACAAGCTGCAGCCATGTGTGGTCCTTGATGCTTCTGGTTGGTGAAACCTTGCTGCACTTGTTTCGGATTTCCAATACCATATTGTGTGATGAACATGCTTTCAGTGTATAATGAGCTAGTAGGCATGATAATAAATGGTATAAGAGAAATTTTCATTTTTGTACTGTTATAATAACAAATTATTTCCTCAGGCGTCTGCTTCATTAAAAACAGTTGTCCATTGCACTTAAAAATCTTGCGTTTTCTTACATGTCATATTACTCCAGCTTACTCCAGAAGAGCTGGTAGTACATTAGTTTCCCAAGCTGAACATGCTTTCTGCAGCAGAGGCATAAAAAACTCTGGATTATATTTCACCTCAGTTATTGAAATTTCATGTGACAGCCAAACAATGAAGTGAGCATTGTCTTCCCTGCACACATGCAACTTAGTCTGCACCTGGGTATAATATGGATGCTTCTCAATTAAATGACCTTGGTTGTTGAGGTATGGAGCTTCGAGCACACAGTGGTTAGGCTCCCTCAAAGACCACGGGCACTTAATTTCGACGAGTCCCACTCCATGCCAAGAACAACTCCACAGCCCATCAGGCATTGCACCTAGGAAAGGCGCTTGCAGGCAAACAGTGTGTGGCAATGAAAAATGTTGAACAGAAGAACAGAAAATTTAACTCGAAACAACAATGGCTATTTTCTTGCACACTACACAAAAGATACTATGATTTGATACGACTCCAGAATGAAACAACACATGCCTTTCGACGGAGGCCCTCAAACCAGTGGCATTGACTGAATATCATAGCGTGTTTGATCAGCCTCGCACCTGCTAGTGTGGTGGATTGACTGTCATCATGATACTCGATGCCGCAGGCTGAAAGGCCTGCATTCAGGGCCATTACCGCTTCGTTCTTGATTTGTATCAATGTATCAAACTAATTCATGGTTAACTATGTGAAAATAAGGACACCAGATGCTGTTCATTTAAAGCTCCACATAGCTTGTGCTGCAGTAGCTAAACAAACAGCCAACACAAGCAAACTTCTTCGTTTCGCAACTGGCCCAAACTACGACAAACTTTACGCATGAAGTATTGGTTTTGGGCAATGAAATGCTTTAAACACATCTGCAACTTTACCTTGCAGACAATAAAACATTGGCTAACCTTCTAAATACTGATAAAACAAAATGCACATGCTTGATTTCATGCTTGACTTCATGCTCTATGTCATGCTCAATATCTTGAAACCATACATCTGGGTCAATGACAAAGCCAATTTCGTGGAGTTCAAAATTGGTGTGACACGTCTTCATATGCTGAAAGTAGGGCTCCTTGGCAGTTCTTTCATTATCTTTGCCCATCTGACAGATTCCACATTAAGGCGTAGTCGCCGTTGCAGAACACTGTCGAGGAACCCGGTAACTGATTCTGGCTTCATTGTCGAGACCTGGTGCAAAAAGAATGACACGGGAACAGGCACTGCTAACATAAAGTGCTAACATAAAAACAAACTACTTGATGATCACGTCTTAAGAAAGTTCGGGGAAAAAATGAGATGGAGGCTGAAGAGGAATTTGATAGTTCTGATGGAGCTTTTTTCCACGAGTTATTAAAGAGTGGAACTTGCTGCTTGACTCCATCATGAGAAGCTATTCCCTCAACGCCTTTATTGAAAGCCTTGAATCATTTATATATCATTGTGCACCTGAACATTAGTAAAGACGTGCCTGAACTTATTTTTCCCCTTGTTGGTTCAACTCCGCCTGGTTTTTTCGTCCAGTGGAGTTGTTGCAGTGCAGTATTTTGTATTGGGTTGTTTTGTTTGCTGCATTCCACTCTGTGAAAGTGCGGTTATCAAGTTTTTCTACTCCTGCAGTAGTCTGTGAAGACTGTCATTATCAATAAATGATATTAAAGCTCAGTGCTACCAGAAAGTGTTCATTCACTGGGAACAGCTGTAAGCTCACATGAGAGAAACGGCATGAGCAAAGTACAGCATTAGAACCAAATTGCATATCATATGCAATTTCCTTGCCATCCAGAGCAGCAGGTGGTTCACTCACACATTGTGCATCTCTTTTGAGGAGTGCGAGGACTTCCATAATTGCACACTTGTTCTTGTCCCGAAGTTGAAAATAGCAGAAAAGCCATGGGAAAAAGGAGTACCAAACATGAGCACAAACACAGTCACTGAAGGCACTGAAGACAACTGCATTATGTCTTGGTTCTTGGTAAATTTGAATCCTTGGCTCTTTTTAGCTACTACGATGCGTGTCTGGCAGCAAACGGCACATTTCTTGCTGACGAATTGCACTCAAATTTTCCCGGCACTCGATTCAAACTCGTGACATCTGCACTGAAAAGGACTCTGTGGTCACAGTTCTGCGGTCGAATTTCGATACAGGCGAAATTCTAGAGGCCCGTGTACTGTGCGATGTCAGTGCACGTTAAAGAACCCCAGGCGGTCTAAATTATCCGGAGCTCTTCACTACGGCGTCTCTCATAGCCTGAGTCATTCTGGGATGTTAAACCCCCACAAACCAAACCAAACCAGTTCTGAAGTGAACAGTGGTGAAGCCTAGCCTCTCGAATCGGCACCCGGAAAACTAAGTGCTGCAGGTTACCTTCAAAATAGGCTGGTGATGGTGACACTTGTATTAAAAAGCTCGCATTTACAGTCAAAGCAGCAACTTTGTCGTTACAATGCAGTAATCTGTGGATAAAAGCCAACTTCAATTTCTACACAGTGTCTCCTTCGCATCTAGTATTGAATACACTGGAATAGGTAGGTCAGCTCAAAATACTGTTTCTTACATGATGTTAAAACATCACACAGTGTGCATTTGCAGCATTCTGTGAATTATTTGGCATGCTTCACATAACCTTGTGCAACCATCCATCTTCAACTGTTTTTCTGCACACAAGTCACTAATTATGATGGGAGCCAAGGAGCTTTCGCAACAGTTCGATGCCAAACTTCATTTGTCTCAAAAAGTGTGGAACAGCGGTATTATTGATGTCTCTGACTCCTCGAATGAGCCGTTTGACCAAATGCCTGCTGTCAAACTTTCAAGAAGATTCTCGGACAGTTTGCGTGAGTTACTCATTCATTGCCTTTGTTTTTTAACGTCTTGTGAAATGACAACTGTCAGCTTTAAAATTCACTAATCAGAAATTTTACAAGCAATTAGGATAGTCCTCTTCAACTCTTAATAGTATAAATGAGACCAACATACCCTGCTCATGTTAGTCCCAGTGATTCTTCCATAGCGTGCTCCATACCAGATTTGCGATTCCGAAGAAAGCCGAGTGCTTTTTTCAATTCTTTCAACTTCACTTCGTGGAAGGAACATGTCGTCTAGGAATGTCTCTCTTGTGCTGCGTCTTTTACGGGCATTTCTAGAAAGAGAAGTGTAGAACCAATAAATTACACTGAATGCTGCTCGTGTCACAGCCAACACCCAGCATCACTGGTGTCGAACTTTGGAAAATAATACATTAGAGCTGCAATTCTAGTATAATTAACATTAGTAGGAATGGTTCCATGCACAGCAGTAAGCGACAGATCATTAGGTAGGCAAAGCAATGCTAGATTCACACAAAATAATGAACGTATATCCCAGCCAACTGTCTCCCACACTTTAGACAGCTCATTTCATGGTGTCTAGTTTCCTGAATCTACTTGTATTTAGAAAACTGTACCTAAGAAATGTGTACATCTCTTCATCTTCGGAGGCTGAATCTGTTTCGTCGGGGTCAAGCTTGGGAATGCTCCGCAGAACAACTGCTTTAGGTTTCACACGTTTGAGAGCCTCAAATATCTCCCTTTCACTACTCTTGTATATTTCAGATGTGTGGCAAGGTTGTGTTTTCAGCTTCTTGGACCTTTTTTCTGGCCTGCCAAGGTCAACTTGATCTATGGGCACCATTGTGTCCTGTATGCCAAGCAAACAGAATTTTGTGACTGTTATTTTCATGCTTACGTCCCTGCTAATAATGGTTTTTTAAAGAATTACTGAAGGTAACCTTTTTTGATGTTGCAAAGCTCCAGGCACATGGCCGAGATGTACATGATCTCTCTGCCTCCGTACGAGCTGTTGCCTCAAGGGCAAACAAAACAGCAGCCACGTGGCTACACACTTCACTTAGCCTGAAAACAGTCATGAGAACATTAATGGGTGCTTTGCTTCACTTACAATGGGCATATAAGCCATAACTTTAATATATTTCTTTCCAACTTACCCGGCTTTGCACTGACAATGAGCTGCCAAGACGTGTCCCGACAGATTGTCCACACAAACCCAGGCATCGTGGCCTTTTCCTGCTGTTGCCTGCGATGGCATCACTTCCGCTCGCACCAGGCACACTTTCCTCGCGCCTGGCGCCCAGTAGCGGCATTTCCGGACAAACCCTGAAATATTCAGTCATTCCCACAATGTCATCCATGGGTCTGATAAAATCCAGGTGTGGTAAACCAGAGGAATGAGAACTGCTTTTTCTTTGGATTTACTGCATGACACTAGGCATTACATCTAGCTTAAGTGGTAATCGATAACTGCAGTGTTAACTGCAACTGCTGCCTAACAGCAGACCGCTGAGGTCAAGTGCTCCCCGAAGAACAAACTGCAGGCCTGTTGTTATGTCTTCTTGGGCTGAGAGTTTCCCTAGAAGGTGGTGTGCACATTTCTGCAAGCTGTATGGTAACGTAAAGAATCCAAAATCTGCTAAGCAGCTGCTGGTCCAGCCGGCTATTGCAATCAACACCAAAAAAACCTACAAAGTGCATGAGACTCCGTAATACAAACAAGCTGCTGATCTACTGCTGAAAAAAAGACTGGAAATATATGGTTAAAAAGGGCTCAAAGTGCACAGTGAATGAAGAGGCATAGTAACAACGTTGGTATGATAATTGATTATTTCGTATCTAGGCCCAAAGAATATTTGAAAACAGTTCATTCGTGTTGTTGCCATGCACAGTTCAAAGCACATGTGGAATCAAGGTGCACATGCAGATGCAGTACCTCAAGCACATCGAACGTTAACAATGACTTTACAGGCATCGCAGCTGTGTCCTCAGGACTTAAGCAATGGTTATGAGAACCCAACAAAGGAGCCAATAGCAGTGCATGAATGTGCATGAACAGCGCATGAATGAGTGTAATGCACCGAGGTAATATTTGCCATGCCACCAGTTCGTCCACATACAAAGCAAATACTGTCCCAAAAGGCACTCCGATCAAGCAAAACAAATGCCTTTAAATCATAATTCGAAAAGAACAAGCTGAGTGACCGTAAGCATTCAAAGCAGCAGAGTGCACTTCTGTTTGACGCTCAGGCGAACGGCTACATGTTAATGCAGCTTTCCAAGCATCAAGTGAGTAATGAAAAGTGCATTTTTACGGACCTGAATACATTACAGGCGGAGCGAGACTTCCACTCGTTCCATAAGTATCTGTTTCAGGAAGCAGAACAAAGCGAGCTCATATCCATAAAGTTCACTGCGCAGACGATAGTGACAAAAATATAGTAATCATACTTGTCTGATTCAAAGTAATTGTATGCCTCAAGTGCCTTATAATTTTCGACGTTCTCGGGGGTGAACTGGCTCGGAGAGTACAGGAGGCACACCACAAGATTTGTCATCTGGAAGTGTGGGCAAAGCCGCTTCGCGTCGTCGCCTTTAGTCTATTCGCCCTCCGGTATGCTGTACGGGTCCGGCAGTTGCGATCCGTGCACGACCAGTTTCTGCACATATCTTGCTCTTTCGTCTTGATTCAAGCCGTCGATATATTCGCCCATCGCAATTTTTTAACTGCGCCGTTGTTCGCTATCACGCGCTTGCTGCCGAGAACCGCTTACAGATGCGCTGCTCCGCTTAGTTTATATGAGCTTGTGAAATTGCAACGGAACTGCCTTGCAGGCATAAACAAGAATGCTCCTGCACTCAAGCAAATCGCACGCATCGAAATGCTCGGAAAAAGCTGCAGGAAAATGCCCGCACGCGACTTTCTTCCCTGTGCTGTCACTGGAAGGGCACGTAGGCAGTCTGCTCTTTCTGCCTACACCTGTGTCGCTGCCGACGGCAGCGCCACCTTTGCTTAAAAACATGACGCTTGTCTATAGAGCGTGCTCACGTCACGCAGGTTATCCTGTTAACTGGTGACCGCGGCATCACCGCTTCGTCGGCGGCCGCTTTTTACGCTCTCACGGCAGCCTGATTACTTCTCACAAAGCCGGCACATGGAATCACGAAGAAGCAAAGAGCATATTTCGTTGAAAGGACGATTTCTATCGTATATGCGTGCCCTACAGTTCCATAACGCATTCCAGCACTTGGCGCTTACAACCGTATTCATGCTCAGCGCGCTGAATTGTCACGCATTAATCCACGAATACAAAATATGCAGGCAAGCGAAATGTAAACACAGCCCAAATGCGCCAATCATGTGTGATTCGCAAAGTGTGCTTAACGGTTTTGTGGCGTTATCTATCCATGCCATTCACAAACTGTCATAAAAAAGTTATAGTTCTTCTGTAGGAAGTGCATCTGCGTTAAATGTAATTATACCTGCTTGTGCGGATGGGGCTCCTGTCAAGCTGAAAAAGGAAGCGTACATCCGGAACGGGCCATCCAGGATGAGAGGAATTAAGTTTATTTCAAGTATATCCGCATACACTGATGATATCAGGGCCCCATCTACCCGGATGAGTGAGCCAAGCCCCTGGTGTGTTATAACGCCCCGCATATTGACAGACCGCCGGCCCCTAGCAGCGACGTGTTGCGTATACTCGGCTTCAAACCTGTAACAAAAAAGTGAAAGTTTTGCTTGTTACGCCACAGCTCAACAGTGCTTTTCGGACCCGCCGCGGTGGCTCAGTGGTTTCGGCGCTCGCCTGCTGGCCCGAAAGACGCGGGTTCGATCCCGGCCGCGGCGGCTGAATTTCGATGGAGGCGAAATTCTAGAGGCCCGTGTATTATGCGATGTCAGTGCACGTTAAAGAACCCCAGGTGGTCGAAATTTCCGGAGCCCTCCACTACGACGTCCCTCATAGCCTGGAGTTGCTTCGGGACGTTAAACCCAATAAACAAACAAACAAAACTGTAGCCTAATGCACTCGGGAACTGTTGTTTGGCAGCATGGTGTCCAGAATATAGAGGCTGGTTAAACGGTTAACAAGGATTTTCTCTCACCTTTCGCTCGAGTTGACGCCCTGGCCTGAAATTCAACTGTGGCTGCGCGACTCTCTGCCTCCCCCTTGTCTTTCTCGGCGGTGGCGGTGGCAGACGGAGGGTGCCGGCGCCTTCGCCCTCTTGGCCGGTGCCTTCGGCTTGTAACCATGGTCCCGCGCCAGGTCGATGACTTCTTGGTGTAACTGGTCGAGGGTGTTATATTCTTCTTCTGTTCCCGACCTGTTTTAAAAAAAGTCCGCCGTGACTTTCGAGCGCACTTCGTGAATTTCGAAGTACTGCTCGAGTAATACGTGAGGAACACTTACCTCCTTAAATTCCTTCTGTCGTTCCGCAAGAAGTCCGTAGGGATCAGGTCGTGCCTTTCCCTGACGCTGCGCATTGTGAAGTTGCGGCCTGTGGATGCGTTAACGTTGCTAACAACGTCCGACCACCTGGGAACATCAACGAAAGGCACGAATCGCAGCACTTCTTGCAGAAGGACGATGTCTATCGCAGGTGTGAAGCGCTTTCGTTCACCACCCCCTTGAGGTCGCTGCGACAGCGGGGCAGCCGCTGTGATGCCTGTTGCGGGCACGACATGGTGGACCTATTCTTGTAAGGAGTGCTACTTGTGGGGATACACATGAATCCCCTGCCCCATTGTAACGGCCGCGCGTAATTATCACGCGATGCTATGCGCGCGCCGTTCGGGAGGTTTTGCGAGGGAGGGCACTCTCGCCACCCCCGCTTCCTTTCGCTCCCCGCCGCGGAGACTTTCCCTCCTTCCCCTCTTACAACGGATAGACCTCTTCTCCACAGCCCGGGAGGAGACGCGATTCTCCCGAGGCTCGCTCGTCTTCTGGCGGGAGCTGTGCACACGCACGGATCAGAGATCTGCCACGGAGACCGCTGCCCTTATCGCCCGGCCACCGTGTGACTTGACCGCCGCGGGCCGTGAGCGAGGAACCACACGAGGTGAGCGGAACCCTCTTCCCCCACATTTTTGCGTGCGTTCTTTCCTTTGTGTTTTTCACCCCCGTACGCGAGCGGAACGCTCTCCATCGTTACGGCGGTTGTATTGTTGCTGCTGCATTGTATTGCTCGGGAGCAATAAACGCTCCTCCGAGTAGCATACTCGTGTTTGTCCCCTCTGGCCCGAGTTGGGGGTCACAGCTCTGACTGCTAGGGCTGGCACGCTGGTGCTAGAGAGCGACAACTGCTTCTAGCCCTTTGAGCGTTATCACAAGAATAACCCCCATACTCTTGGCGCCCAACGTGGGGCCAGAGGTGTGACAAACCGAGTGTCTGTGTGAGCGACTGCCGACACACAGACTAGCCATGGCGGCGAGCGGGATTGACATCCAGTCCCTGCTGTGGTTGTCCAATACGGCTTTTCAGCAGCAACATCCTGGCACGGCAGTAACAACTACTGCAGGTGTGTTCCCAGAGGCTGACGCTAGCCCCTGTGATCTTATATCGTTTGAGCCGAGCGGTGCTTCACACGACACACAGGCTCAGACGAGCGGCGACGCTAGGCACTTCTCGCCAAGCGCTTTGCCGCCAGGTAGGGATAGCATGGCGCGACATGTGCAATCTTGCTCATCCCACGGGGCCCCTCAGCCAGAACTACCTGGCCAGGCCCAAGAGGCTGTGTTGCGCAACGCCTTGCGCCTCATAGAGAGCCTCACGGGTATCGTGCAGAACAACCTGCAAACACCCGCTCCAGCGGCGAGTCCGAGGCTAAGGGTGGACCTTCCCAGCTACGGCGGCTATCACGATCTTGTGAGTGCCAACGAGTACCTTGAGCGCATGCTGACCTACCAACAGGCGACAGGGCTTTCCGATGGCGAGATTCTGGCGCGTGTCGTGCCAATCTCACTGACTGATCAGGCTGCCCGCTGGTTCCGCCTTACTGGCCATCGGTCTCGCACGATGGAGGAGTTCCGAGCGAGGTTTCGCGAGGAGTTCTTGCCCGCTGATTACGACCGTCGTCTGCGGCGCGAGTTGGAGCTGCGTACTCAGCATCCGGACGAATCGTTGCTTGAGTACGTGAGGGCGATGGACGAACTCTATCGTTTTGCAGACCCCTCAGCTTCGAACGGCGAGAAGGTAGAGCGTGTTACGCGACAAGCGCACCCTACCTTCGCAGCCTACCTACGAGGCGTACCGTTCAGGGACATGGACGAACTCGCCTCGGCAGCCAAGCGCATACAGGCGGACATACTCGCCTCCCGTGCGTATCGGCCACCCCCGCCAGCGTCGCAGGCACTTGAGCCGCGATGCGCCTGGAACGGAGACACTTTTCGAAACCGTTCCCGGGGAGCCGAAATGGTTGCATGCAGTGACGGGCAACTGAGAAACGGTTGGGAACTGTCAGACCGAGCTCTCGACCCGTACACTTATGCTATGCGGTCAGCACACGCTGCGCGTGGCCAAGGTATGCAGAATCGGGACCGACATACCGACCCGAGGATGCTAGACCAAAGGGCATCTCCGACGGTTCACCCGGCAGGGAGGAACGGTCAACCGGCGCGAGGCGACAACTGCCCCGCCCGGCATTGGCCGAATACCCTCTGCTACCGGTGCAACCAACGAGGGCACTACGCCCGGGAGTGCAGACGCCCCGTGAACCGAGAGCACGCGCTTTCGGGAAACTAACGCAGCCGCCGGTGAGCAACGCTTCGCAACCGGCGGCGGCGTCAACAGCGGTGCTCAGTGAGTTACACGAACTCCTAGCCCCGCTGGCTTGTCGTTTGGAACCACCCAGCGACACGCCAGTACCGCTTATTGAGCTTACAGTGGCACAACGTAAGTTCATGGCATTGCTAGACACAGGAGCGAGCGCATCCCTGTTTGGCGACGAGGTATGTGAGCATCTCCGTCGGAACGGACTCCGACTGCGAGCGAGCAACCTCACGTTCCGATTAGCCAGCGGCACTGCGCACGCGAGCGGTGCCGCGCGGCTTGTGGTGCGGTGGGAGAAAAGAGTGAGGCGCCAGCGCTTCGCTCACCTCCCCGGCCTATCGGTTCCAATTATTCTTGGTAGAGACTTCCTCGCCAAGACGGGCATTGTTATTGACGTCTGCAACGGAGGATATAGGGAGCGAGCATGTGGAGCCCTGAAACCCTTCGTTCAACCCCAAAAAGCGTCGAAAGCACATTCGCTTTCCGATGCTTCGCGCGCAGACGTACGCAACGATCGCCCGAAAAAGAGCCTCGAAACGCCTTCGGCCCGGCTGAACTACCAGCCTGTCGACCGCGTCGAGAGAAAAAGCGCGGAAGGGAACCTCCCCCCTCCCGCGCGACCCCCTGTCCCCCCTGCGGTTGCACTCTGTGCCGCGGCGGCATGCAGGCCTCCCCACCCGCTGCTGGACAACTCAGACAGCTTGTCGGGGGAGGAAAAAGCGCGTTTGTCTCTGCTCCTAAACGAGTACGACGCCGTATTCACGGAGCGGCCTGGCTGCACTACGCTGGTTAGGCACAAAATTGAGACAGGCGACGCTGTTCCATGGAAGTGCAATCCTCGGCCAGTCAGCTTGGCTAAGAGGAAAGCGCTCGATAACGCACTGGACGAGCTTCTCGATACAGGCGTTGTGGAACGTTCAAACAGCCCCTGGGGGTTTCCAGTGGTGCTGGTGCCCAAAAAGGATGGAACAACCCGCCTTTGTGTGGACTATCGACGCCTGAACGAGGTGACACGGAAGGACGCATACCCACTTCCGAGCATTCCCTCGATAGTGTCTAATGTTGGTGGAGCGAAGTACTTCACTACGCTCGATGCTAGCAGAGGATACTTTCAGGTGGAGATGACCCCCAGTGACCGAGAGAAAACTGCCTTCACTTGTCACAGGGGACTTTTCCAGTTTACCCGAATGCCGTTCGGCCTGGTCGGCGCGCCCGCGACGTACCAGCGTCTGATGGACCGTGTCCTATGCGATGCAAGGTGGCACCACGCTCTTGCTTACCTGGATGACATTGTCGTGTATTCGGAAACCTTTGATGAGCACTTACGCCATCTCAGGGATGTACTGGAAAGGCTGAGGTCTGCGGGAATCACTCTGAACCCGAACAAGACCCAGATAGCGGCGACCTGAATAACACTGTTGGGGTTTACGCTAGACAAAGGACGCCTTCTGCCGTGCGAAGACAAGCTGCGGGCTATTTTGCAGTTCCCGTCGCCGGCAGATATAGGCGGACTAAGACGCTTTCTGGGGCTGGCGAACTTTTACCGACAGTTTATCACAGATTGCGCAGCTCTGCAAGCCCCCTTAACAACACTGTTAAGGAAAGGTGTTAAGTGGCATTGGGGACCCGAGCAAGAGGCGGCACTACGCCATCTCACTTGCGCGCTCGCGGAAACCACAGAGCTAAGGCTGCCTGACCTGAACAGGGAATTTGTGATCCACACGGACGCTTGTGACCAGGGCTTAGGAGCAGTCCTGCTTCAAGAGCACGGAGGTAGCCTGAGACCGGTGGCGTTCGCCAGCCGCTCATTAACTCCCGCAGAGAGAAACTATTCCGTGACAGAAAAAGAATGTCTCGCGATTATCTTCGCTCTGCGGAAGTTCGACTACTATGTCGATGGAGTCGCTATCGTGATTGAGACTGATCACATGGCACTCACTTGGCTGAGACGCCTAGGCGAGCCGTCCGGACGCCTAGCGCGATGGGCGCTACTCCTCCAGCGTTACGACTTTACCGTGCGCTACAGGAGGGGCAAGAACAACGTGGTGGCGGACGCACTTTCGCGCGCGCCCGTTGACGGCTTGGAAAGTAACAACACTGCCCACTCCGCCGCGCCCGACAGCCAGAGCAGCGCGACTGCCGCGCAGCTCACACAACGCCCCGAGGGAAGGGACACTCCGCCTTCCCAGGGCGAAAGCGTAAACCACTTTGAAGGCATCAGTTCAGTGGTGAGCGTTTTCAGCAGAAGGGAGCTGTTGGAGGCACAGCGGGAGGATCCATTTTGTCGAAAAGTGTTCGACGGGCTCAGGGAGCCGAGCGGCGCGGCCGCGGCGCACATGGAGGCAACTGGTATTGTTGTCCGTGCGGGGCGCTCGAACACAGCTGGTAACGCTGTGAGCGCGATGGATTCCTATCTGCTCGACTCCGATGGCATCCTGCTGAGATATATCCCCTCCGAGAAGGATACACACGAGTCCTTCAAGGTGGTGATTCCACGCACGTTGAGAGGAGCACTTTTACGCTACTTTCATGACACGTGCATCGCTGGTCATGCGAGTGGCCCTAAGACCTACCTCAAGTTGTGCCGCCTCGCTACCTGGCCTGGCATGAAGCGGGATGCGATACGCTACGCCCGCTCGTGCGACGTGTGCCAAAGGGTCAAGCCACGTGGTGGACGCCCACCTGGGCTCATGCAGCCGATCAATAGCCAGGTTCCTTGGCAAATTGCGGCTTGTGACGTCATGAGACCTTACCCCAGGACTCCGAGTGGAAACCAATATCTGCTCGTTGTCACAGACCATTTCAGCAAATGGGTGGAACTTTTCCCACTTAGAAAGCTGACGGCACGCGTAATCATGGGGAAGCTGATCGAGGTGTTCACACGATTCGGCTACCCCGGGCAGTTGATAACGGACAATGCATCGTACTTCACTGCCAAACTTTTCGTGGACTCCTGTGCGGCCCTTGGCATTAAGCACAGGAGAACAACCACGTACCATGCCCAGGCAAATCCCACGGAACGCGTGAACCGCAACATCAAGCATATGCTCGTTGCATTTGCGGAGACGCACATCGACTGGGACACCTGTCTCCCGAGATTGGGTTTGCTCTCAGGTCGACCGTGAACCGCTCGACTGGGTACACACCTGCCGCTCTCAACCTTGGCAGGGAGCTGCCGAAACCGTTAGAACTTACTCTACAGGTTCGCAGCAACACCCCGATTGCTTGGCCGGCACGCGCCGACTATGCGACCGGGCTGCGCGCGAGGATAACGGAGGCTTTGGACAAAGCACGCCGGAATCTGAGCACTGCTCGGGCCCAGCAGAAAGCGCAGTATGACCGCTCTCACCGGGAAGTTCACTACAAACCGGGTGACCTGGTGTTGAGGCGCAGTCACGTTCTGAGCGATGCCAGTAAGCGGTTTCCTGCTTCTCTGGCGCCGAAATGGACGGGACCATATGTAGTTCGGGAGAAACTTTCCTCTCTCGTCTACAGGCTGGCGGACTTGACGCTAAGACCGACCGGCGGGCCAGTGCATGTCTGTGATCTCAAACCCTACTTTGACAGAGGGAACGAGTGGCTTGTCGAGAACACCCTCCCCCGCCAGCAGGCAGCCGCACCGAGAGGCAAGGCTCGACAACAGAGCCCAGCACCTCGTTACAACTTGCGCCCACGGCAGAAACAACTCTGACCAACGCGCAGGGAGTAATTTCTCCTGCTTAATATGGACGGAACATCCCTTCCATATTTCGCACCGTGGCTTCCGGAGCAAGCACACGCTTTCTCGTCGGAAAAGACCGAGCGGGGTTAGACTAGCTCAAAAAAAAAAAAAGAATGTGTAAATTGGTAATGTAACTAGAAAGAAAAGATAGCCTTGCAGCTGAAGGCCAGCCTTCACAGCGTGCCCGGAGGAGAGCCAGCGGACGCCGCAACGACCGTTGCTGCTTCGAACACCGAGAGCCAGGCCGTTTGGAAGGCGGCCGCATTCCAAAACCAAGGGCCCGCTGTCACCACCAAGCAGCCATGCCGAAAAACAGCTTCCGGTCGGCCGCGGGACGAGCGAACGAGAATTCAGAGAAACCAGGGCCTGTGTCTACCATGGCGAAAACTGCAGCAGAGAGGCCGCCTTGGAGTCCCCCGGTCCCCGCTGCAGCGGCTTCGCCCACCAGAGAAGCTTGGTGCCCCGCTGGGCCCGCCTCGCAACTTCTCCGCGGCAGAGGGAAAATGGGTCGGCGCGTCCTTTGCCACCCTCATCGAGAGGAAAAAGAGGGCGAGCCAAGAGCGAGCGGTTCGACCAGCTGAGTGGAGGCCTGCCGTACGCTGTGCAACGGGACGACACGGTGCGTAATTGCCCTGAGCCTGCCTGCCGCCCGCGCGTCCCGGTAGAGCTGCCCTGGCCGACGCACGGGACCTGCGGTCATCGACCCCCTTCAACCCTGGACTCCCCGGTCGTCCATGGCGGTCGTCTACACTGCCTTCCTGCCCTGGCGTCCACGGCCTTCGGCGACGGCACTGCTGGCTGTGAGCTGAATCTTTTCTTAATTGGTTTTACAGTTAAACGGCGTTTCGCCGGCCCCACTCGGTGCACCCTTTTTGTGAACGCGGTCACTTTTCGGCCGTAGGGCAGTTTTAAGGAGGGGGGATGTGGGGATACACATGAATCCTCTGCCCCATTGTAACGGCCGCGCGTAATTATCACGCGATGCTATGCGCGCGCCGTTCGGGAGGTTTTGCGAGGGAGGGCACTCTCGCCACTCCCGCTTCCTTCCTTCCGCTCCCCGCCGCGGAGACTTTCCCTCTTTCCCCCCTTACAACGGAGAGACCTCCTCTCCACAGCCCGGGAGGAGACGCGATTCTCCCTCGTCTTCTGGCGGGAGCTGTGCACACGCACGGATCAGAGATCTGTCACGGAGACCGCTGCCCTTATCGCCCGGCCACCGTGTGTGACTTGACCGCCGCGGGCCGTGAGCGAGGAACCACGCGAGGTGAGCGGAACCCTCTTCCCCCACATTTTTGCGTGCGTTCTTTCCTTTGTGTTTTTCACCCCCGTACGCGAGCGGAACCCTCTCCATCGTTACGGCGGTTGTATTGTTGCGGATGCATTGTATTGCTCGGGAGCAATAAACGCTCCTCCGAGTAGCATACTCGTGTTTGTCCCCTCTGGCCCGAACCCGCCGTGGTTGCGACTCACCGCACCGCGGGTTGGGGGTCACAGCTCTGACTGCTAGGGCTGGCACGCTGGTGCTAGAGAGCGAGAACTGCTTCTAGCCCTCTGAGCGTTATCACAAGAATAACCCCCATATACTCTCCACGTGTTGTTGTTGCGGCCAATGTGATTGTTGGCTTGAAAGGAATGCGACATATCGTTTGGCTCACGACCAACTCTATTCCCCCTGCATGGTTATAACCACGTTGACGCTGGCAGGCTGGCAGCACCAGTGCAGTATATGATTATTTTAATAAAAAAAAGAAAGGATGAGTTTTTTTTTGTTTAGGGGGGGGGGTAAGGGTTCTAAATTAAATAGCGACGAAAACAAAAGAATGGGCGCGGGTGTCGAACCACTTACCTTTCAGCGGACTGCGGCGGCAGGCGAACGCTTTGCGCCTAGACTGAAAGCGCAAGGGTGTCTGGGTTGCATATTTAAGTTTATTGTTGCAATTGCGGGTATATCGTTTCACCCCTTGGATCTTGCTTCATTTCCGCCCTAGAAATAAAACTGATCCTCCCAACTTGAGATTCATTTTTGGCCTTGCGCAGACTGCGCTTGTTCACCTACAAGGGCATATTTCGGCGCTTTCGGGGTTAGAGCACTGGCGTCCGATCATGTCAACGCCCAGAATCGGAGCGCTCTTACTCGTTCTGAAATTTCTCACATTAGTGCACATTCCAATGAATGAATGAAATAAATAAATCAGGCGAAATAAAGAGGGCATAAGATACTGCTCAGGTTGTGTCACAATTGGCCAATTGGGTATGCGAGTCTTCGCTGAAGCGCAAATTGTCGGCTACTCGGTTAATAAACCGCCGCGCTATGCTCGCCATCGGCGACTTTTTCAGGCGATATCATCAGAAACAGCAGCAGCAGCTTCTACCCCAGATTAGGTCACTGTTTATCGGAAATATGATCAAGAAATCAAGGCCAATGAAGGGAGCGAGACAGCACAAAACGCTAATTTCTACTCGAAGGAAAGCGTAAGCCGTCGGCCATTACGGTATCACGGTACAAAGTGCGTCCCGGGACCATGGTTACCTCCGGTAAAAGTCGCGCATGCGCAGTCGTGTCCCCGGTAATCCGATAACGGGAATGTTAGCATGGTACACGGTATTCTAAAGGTGTCTATTATCAGGCGCCTCCTCCACCGTCCCAAAGACCCGTCATCATAAAGAGCAGGTTCAAGGCGTGGTATGCAAAACCCCCTGCTTCGTGCGCTTGGCATCTAGGTTGGAGACAACAACAATATGACGGCAAGGGTGGAGCAGCGCAAAGCTTATGTCATACAAATGAAGAGAGAGCGAAGCGCAGTGTCCGAACATTCCAGGCATGTCACCCCACGATTGACTTCGACAGAACCATTGTGCTGGATACAGAGCGAGACTGCGCAGAATTTTTCTACTTCAGTATGAGGCAGGAGATTGTTCATTGTTCTCTGGGAACCACTCTTTCTTCTTACATCCACGGTTTACGTTCCGCGACCCTGCGGTTGAATATATATGTGGGCTTAAAAAAGCCTCTGCAACCCGCCCGCAGTCACACCTTGATAAAGAAGTAATAGTTATGGCTTACTCACAAAAAATGCAAAACAAAAGCACCGGAGCTGCAGCCGGCGGAATCAAAGTCACAGGGGGAGGATAGCTAGAAGTACGGTGGAAAGGGATCGACAAAAAAGGGGGAGGTTTTTACACCTTTTACAAAATACAAACATAACAAGTTCGCGCCGCTCGTGAGCTAATGCCTAGGCATTGTTGTACACATTTACAAGTTACAACACATGTAACTTCACTGCATATTCAAGGACACGTGCATGTAGGGTCTTGTCGCGCGAGCGGCACCATGCAAGTGGGGGGGGGGGGGGGGAAGAGCGCCCAGCTGCCGCCTTAAAGCAGAAACAGAGGCAGTTTTGAAACGTCGTGTTGTCTCACAAGAACTGATTTGGTTGGCGTTTATTTCTCATCTAAATTGAAATCATATTCAACAACATGTAACTAGGCCCCGCCGCGGTGGCTCAGTGGTTACGGTGCTCGGCTGCTGACCCAGAAGACGCGGGTTCGATTCCGGCCGCAACGGCCGAATTTCGATGAAGGCGAAATTCTAGAGGCCCGTGTACTGTGCGATGTCAGTGCACGTTAAAGAACCCCAGGTGATCGAAATTTCCGGAGCCCACTACGGCGTCTCTCATAGACTGAGTTGCTTTGGGACGTTAAACCCCAATAAATTAAACTAAACCAAACATGTAACTAGGATTTGACTCTGGATTACTGCTTTGGGTAAAGGTGTATCTTCCTGCAGAGCAGATGGCAAACTTGAGAGCATAGTTGACAACGTACCGTTCGATGAAGTCTTCTTTATCGCTTCATAATCTACATAACCCTCTGACCCTCTGGCATGATTGATGAAATGAGCAGTGGCTACGTCAATGATAAAGCCCTTAACGATGGCGAACGATCGGATAATCGGAGAAACTTTAGCAACCTAGAAGAAATACGGTTAATTACCACACTACGATTGTTACACTGGACAAATTGCCTAATGCGCACTGGGATTTAGTGAAAAAAGCACGAAATGGAGCACCATGTTTGCTGGATAGAATTCTGGAGTACTTACAGCACTATTTGCAACTATACCTATACGCACGACAGGAGTACAGCAAAAATCCACTTGACTGGGCCTGTGTCCCCTACAGAAATCGCAGTATATTCAATAAAGACACTGCAGAAGTAGTGATTTCAACGCATCCGTGCTGCATTTTGACCACATCTCCGAAACTTTCAAAGAGCTTACTGCTATTGAGAGTTAAAACCTAGCGATGAAAACGCGATTTCATTATCTGTAATGCACGGAGCAAGTAACAAAATGTAGCAAGTATCTACAAGTATATGCAAGTGCCGCTGAGTGAGCTCTAAGTATGGGCGTCCTCGAATTACACGTTGCACTACTTGAACTACTTGCAATACTTGAGAATTGCATTGATTTGTATTGTTAATGCGCACGCAATTCCACTATCACTCATGCCGATGTAGTCACTGTATGCGCTTGCAATAATGGTTTATTGGGGTTTAACGTCCCAAAGCGGCTCAGGCTATGAGGGATGCCGTACTGAAAGACTCCGGAAATTTAGACCACCTGGGGTTCTTTAACGTGCACTGACATCGCACAGTACACGGGCCTCTAGAATTTCACCTCTACCGAAATAAATTCGACCGCCGCGACCAGGATTGAACCCGCGTCTTTCGAGCCAGCAGCTGAGCACCATAACCCATGAGCCACCTCGGCGCCCGCGCTTGCAATAGCAGAAGAGTGTCCCTATAATCTTCTCTATGTACCCATACAGGGCGTGCGCTTTCTGGTAGCGGCCCATGTTTGTCGCCTCCTTCCGATGGGGGCACTTTTCATAAAAGCACGCGTTCGTACGGCATGACGTAATGTCCCCAAAGCAACCAACCAAAGCGTAGACATGCGCCTAGCCAAACACACCGAGAGGGGGCGCAACGCGTTTCTTGCCGATGTTGAGGATGCATGATTAATAGAAAAACAGCCTGAGAAAAATTTCTCCTCGTTCAGATCTAAAATACTTTATATCTGTTAAAACATGAGACATTTAAGTACCTAAAACTCCGAGTTCTTGCTCATATATTGTGAATAAGGGCTCCGGCGAGTGATAAAGTTTGGTTTGGTTTATGGGGTTTAACGTCCCAAAGCGACTAAGGCTATGAGAGACGCCGTAGTGGAGGGATCCGGAAATTTCGACCACCTGGGGTTCTTTAACGTGCACTGACATCGCACAGTACACGGGTCTTTACAATTCCTCCTCCAAAGAAATTCAACCGCCGCGGCAGGGATCGAACCCGCGCCTTTCGGGTCAGCAGCCGAGCACCATAACCACTGAGCCACCGCGGTGGCGCGAGTGATAAAGTGAAGTCAAGTGTGGTTTCTCTCGGTACCCCCTTATAGGCCTCATGCGACCATATCTCATTGCGCAGGGTAGACGCAATATTTAAGCCACACTGATCAAAACTTTACTGAAACAAACTTTAAGCAGTAGTTAACACCTCAGCGAGGATGTGCGTGACGAGATATCCATTTCCATTTTTCATCGCCGTTCAGTTACGCGCCGCCGGCTGTCGCGAGTTGGCGTGACCAGTTTTTCGAGACGCATGGGGAGGAATCCTGAGGACTACCTGAGCTTCACAGCGAATGTTCCATTCACCGAATAGTCAGCTTCTGTGTCGACTAGAGCGGTAACTTTCCGGCCGTCGCTAACCACTTAACGCGCGCGCGCGCGTCAGTCTCCACGACGTTACACGCTGGCGAAAAGCGACGTCTATACTTCAACGCAACGACGCAGTGGACGTAACCAGCGCCACCCGGCGAAGACCAACGTCGCTGACGCGCAAATAGCCTCTCGGCTATTTCTCGCCGACCACGCCAGGCAGCGCCCGCCACGCATCCCAGCGTTCTCCGCGCGCATTGGCAGAAAGAGGCAATGGCGGCGTGCAGCTACAGCGGAAGCGGCGAGCGCTCGTATATTGAGAATCCAATGAACAGCACCGAGCCGTCAAGTAGTGATGTGGAGCGGCTACCTGAAGGAATCCGCGCACATCCCTGTGTCTACGACACCAAACGCTTGGATTATAGGGATGTCGGAAGAAAAAGAAATGTTTGGGAAGCGATCCGGCAGCTATGCGGCCTCGACACAGGTGAGTGTCTCATTGACTCGACATTTGCAGTGCATACTGTGCACTGCCTGTCTTAATTCACGGATCCAAGACGTGTAATACCTTTGTTGCTCCCCTTATGCGTGCTGCTTTCAGTGGCAGATTGCCAAAAGCTATGGAAGCGCCTGCGTGACCGATACACTCGGGAGGCAAAGGCAATGGACCTGACGACGCGGAGCGGCAGCGGCTTCGTCTCAAGGAGCACGTGGGAGTTCTCACAGGCGATGGAATTTTACAGAAACTGCGGCCGTCCAAGAAAGTGAGCCTTCTAGCGGCTGCTTAACACATTGGGGGAAATGACCGAATGCCTTGTCTTGTAGTTAGATTAGTTGATCAGATTGCGAGATCGAGAAAAACACCTGCTGAGTCGTGCACCGCATGTCTGAATGTGTGATAACGAGAAATAGCTCGATTACCACTTTATTTATGTACTGGAACACGGTGTCTAGATTTACTAGATTTTTTTTGTCGGGTAACACAAGTTGGTACTGCTGCTAGGGTATTTGGTTTATGTTTTATGGGGGTTTAATGATTCAAAGCGACTCAGGCTATGAGGGACGCCGTAGTGGAGGGCTCTGGATAATTTAGACCGCCTGGCCTTCTTTAGCATGCAGTGACATCGCACAGTAGGCGGGCCTCTAGAATTTTTCCTCCAACGAAATTCACCCGCCGCGACTGGGATTGAACCTGCATCTGTCAGGTCAGCAGCCAAGTGCCATAACCACTGAGCCGCCGCGGCGGCTAGTATAAATCTTATTATAAGATCAAAAGTTCAGAGTGCTGTGCAAAAAACCCCTCAAGGGAGAGGCTCCATGCAAAGGCCTTGACCAATTGCCATGACATGCAGCTAATCCGACTCCATTGAGACACTTGCCAGAAACATCCAGTTTCAAAGTAGAGGATTAACCTCCACGTCATCAAAGCCAGTCACACTACTGGCTGGAGGGAGGGCCTCCTTTTAGGAGCATGCGCTGCTGCACACTTGAGTTGTTTCCGAGTACAGATACCGCAGTCACTGAGAGTATGAGGTGTTGATTGGAAAGAGTTTTGTGGGGAAATTTATCCCTATTTAAATTGTTTTGCGCCTTTGTCGCTTGAAGTAAAAATTCTCCTTCTTGGTTCAAGTGCGGCAAACGGTGGACCGACGTGCCATATTTTATGTGCTGACTACTGCCGAACTATCAAACACAGCATTCCGTGTGTTTTTATGTTTTATTACGGTTCCTTGGTGTGTTGTGTGCTTTACATCCGCAGGTGTGCAGTTCGACGAGCCTCAGGAAATTTGGTCTGTAAAGTTGTTGAACTTTCGAGCATTTTTAATCAGTGGCCTGCCTCTCAATAGTTTTTTTAAAAGTCATTGATGCAAATATTTGCCCGTTTTTTTCTACAAAGCCAGCGGTCAAAACAGCTTGAAACGGATGTCACTCAGTTTATAGAGCCGTTGTGCATGCAATTTTACTATTTTTGCATGTGCTGAACGTGCACACAGCCTACTTTTTTGCAAGAATTGTTAAATATAAATAATTTTACTCACTACTGAATGTCATCACTCAGGGTTGGAAAAAAATGTTTATGGAGGTCCATTACCACTGCCGGTAGAACAAGGTATAAGGCTGCAATCTAAATGGTAATTTTGCTACAAGGTAGTTATCATACTACTTTTCCATTTCAATGCAACAAGACTGGAATTAACAGCCTTCAAGTGCCAGTGATATGAAATTGCCATGCCAGTTTTGCGATTTTAAATGTGATAGGATGTTCCTGATTTCATTTTTCTTGAACTCTGCCAGATGTCTTTGCCTATTACAATATGTTTAGTCCAGCTACACCAGTGATGGGATGAAGAGTGCTTGTGCAGATTTAAATGAATTTTTTATTGCTAACTATTGCTATTTTGGGCTGATACCTGATTCATGTGTTTTACAAGTTTTATATTTCACTGGAAATTGTTGTCCAGCTTCATTACTTTGTTGTAGTGTAAACTGAGATGTGCATTTAAGGGGGTGCTATAGGCATAATAATGTGAATTTAAATCAACTTTGGTGTTAACTATGAATCTATAAAATATGCATCACACTACTTTTTTCATTTCAATGCAATAAGACTTGCCGCAACAGGCTTCGAGTGCTTGTGATATGGGACTGCTCTAGTTCTGTGATTTTAAATGCGATAGCATGTTCCATGTTGAAGATGTAAAAAACAGCGCAGCGATGACGTACAAGACAGAAGGAAGAAGAAGGACAGGCGGTGACAAACAACGGAAGTTTATAGAAGAAACACATGTATTAATACCCTCCAAAAAACCACCAGGAGGCATGGTACCCCGCAATCAATTCTAATCATAGGAATCAAGATGCTTAATCTCACAATCAGGGAGAAGCACTGAGGCAGTGCTTACACACGTCTCACCATTCACGTGGATGTGATACACCTCACACAGATCCCTTGTTAATTTATCTCTATGCCAGGAAACAACTTTCGTCTCATAGAAAAGAGGAGTGCACATTTTCTTATCGGGGCAAACCGGGATACATATTATTCAGGGGGCAGTGTCTGTTATGTAACGCAAGGTTGGACGATGGGGGACCTTTTAACGAGGTATTATTCTGGCGTAGACGGGTGTTCACACAATTTCCGGCTTGGCCGATGTATTTCTTGCCACACGAAAACTCAATGTCATAGACTACCCTTTCAGCACATGGCACGAACTTATTTTGGTGTTTTATCTTGCAGGCTCTTCTACCGGTTGTTTTTCGTTTTTTAGCTTTTGCTTTCCTATCTACTATGGCACATATTTTTCCAAGTTTTTTGGGGCTGAGAACAGCACTTGACTGCCATATCTGACGCCTACTCTCTTTAATCGATGGGACAAAAGATGAACATATGGTATTGTTACGTTTCGCCTTCGTCGTGTGGAAGAAAACGGCATGGCTGCGGCGGAACGCCGACTAGCCCCGAAAGGCACGTTGGGTCAACGCCTTGATTACACGCAGGAAACCGCGTCCGTCGGCCAGGATGAAGTTTGGAGCGAGCGTCTCCCCTACACTGCGTGCGAACGCATGAAATGCGCTGGAACGCCGCTCGTGGACATTCCAGCTTCTGCGCGACGTGGATGGTATCTTTCTCCCTCTCCCAACACGTGACGGCGGCGTGATCCCTCAGGAGAGTGTGTGTGTGATTGGTGCCACAGGGAACTTCCTTTCTCGCCAGGCCCGGCCCCCATCTATGGAACCTAGGGAAAGGGTCTGATCAGATGGTCTCATCTCCGGTTCTCATCATGTGCTCTCCTCATGCAGCGTTTCAGCATTGACCGTCTCGTCATCGAGCTCCCTTGTAAATAATGTAAATTAGCTGTATAAAGTTTTCTCTCCTTGTCTTTTCCCGCAGCCTCGTCTCCGACGTCCCTCATTCCCTCTCCAGCACGACCATGCTACCTGATCTTTAACAGTATAATCGTATGCCTCTTCATACCGGTGTGCTCAGATGGATCGTAATTCTTAAGACTGTAGTTTCCTCAGAAGTTTATTGCATACAAGCAAGATTATCTCTTCCGGAAAGGCTGCCGATTGTAATCTCCTAACATGCTGACGAAAACTATTTGCCATTCCATGCACACAAGATTTTGAAAGTGCTGATCCTAAACATGCAACGGCTATTCCACATTTAACTTGCTTACATGCACCTGCTTGTATGCAATAAAATTCTGAGGAAAATAAAGTCTTTTAAGAACTGCCATCCATCTGAGCAGACCGGCATGAAGAGGCATGCGGTTATGCCCTATGTTCATCTTTTGTCCCAAAGATGAAGAGTGTAGGCGCCAAATATAGCATTCAAGTGCTGTTCTCAGCCCCGAAAAAACTTGGAAAAATATGTGCCATAGTAGATAGGAAAGCAAAGGCTAAAAAACAAAAAACAACCTGTAGTAGAGCCTGCAAAGCACCAAAATAAGCACCAAAATAAGTTCGTGCCATGTGCTGAAAGGGCAGTCTATGACATTGAGTTTTTGTGTGGCAAGAAATGCATCGGCCAACCCGGAAATTGTGTGAACACCCGTCTACGCGAGCATAATACCTCGTTAAAAGGTCCCCCATCGTCCAACCTTGCGTTACATAACAGAGACTGCCCCCTGAATAATATATATCCCGGTTTGCCCTGATAAGAAAATGTGCACTCTTCTTTTCTATTAGACGAAAGTTGTTTGCCGGCATAGAGATAAATTAACAAGGGAACTGTGTGAGACATATCACATCCACGTGAATGGTGACACGTGTGTAAGCACTGCCTCGGTACTTCTCCCTGACTGGGAGATTAAGCATCTTGATTCGTATCATTAGAAGTGATTGCGGGGTAGCATGCGTCTTGGTGGTTTTTTTGGAGGGTATTAATACATGTGTTTTTTCAATAAACCTCAGTTGTTAGTCAGCGCTTGTCCGTCTTCTTCCTTCTGTCTTGTCCGTCGTCGCTTCGCTGTTTTTTACATCTTCAATATGCACCAACTCGCTCAGTTTTCGGTTCTTCTGCATATTCCATGTTTTATTTCCCTCATGATATGAAACTGCTCTAGTTCTGTGATTTTAAATGTGATAGCATGTTCCTGTTTGTTTGTGTGTGCTTAACCTGTGCCATCTCTGTTTGGTAATTATACTGTGCTTAGTCCAGTTACATCATTGATGGGATACACAGTGCTTGTGTAGATTTAAATGATGTTTTTTTTGCGAACCATTGCTACTTCAGCTCGTACCTGATTGTGTTTTACAAGTTTTATATTTATTGGTAGCTGTTGTTCAGCTACATTACTTTGCTGCAGTGTAAACCCAGATGTGTATTTTAGGTACTGCTATTGGCATAGTAATGTAATTTCTGAATCAACTGTGATGTTAGCTATGAATCCATAAAATATGCATCATACTACTTTTTCATTTCAATGCAACAAGACTGGCCGCCACAGGCTTCAAGTGCTTCTGATATGGAACTGCTCCAGTTCTTTGATTAAAATGTGATAACATGTTTCATACTTTATTTTGCTTATGATATGAAACTGCTCTAGTTGTGTGATTTTAAATGTGATAGCATGTTCCTATTTTAGTTTCCTTGACCTGTGCCATCTCTGCTCACTAATTATACTGTGCTTAGTCCAGTTACAACACTGATGGGATACACAATGCTTGTGCAGATTTAAATGATGGTTTTTATTGCAACCCATTGCTACTACAGCTAGTACCTGGTGTGTTTTACAAGTTTTATATTTTATTGGTAGCTGTTGTTCAGCTACATTACTTTGCTGCAGTGTAAACTCAGATGTGCATTTTAGGTACTGCTATAGGCATAATAATGTAATTTCTGAATCAGCTTTGATGTTAGCTTTGAAACTACAACATATGTATCATACTACTTTATTTCAATGCAAGACGACGGGCTTCAATAGGCTTCAAGTGTTTGTGATAAGGAACTGCCGTGCCAATTTAGTGATTGTTCCCGATTTCCTCTTGCAAAATTTTTAGCGCCCCGATTTCATATTGCTTAATGATAGCCACTTGTCCTTGTTTATTACAATATGCTTAGTCCAGCTCCAACAATGCTTGTGCATATCTCAATGATTTTATTGCAGACCTCTCTTACTTCTGCTGTTAGCTGATTCTTGATTTTGAAGAGTTTTATATTTCATTGGCAGCTGTTGTTCGCGTGCATTACTTTCTTATTTCTTGACTTGAGGTGTGTATTTTTCATGCTATGCGCCATATGAAGTGATTTTAAGTCAAACATGATGTTAGTGATGGAACTCCAGTGTTCAATTGCTTTACCATTTGCATACTCGGTAGCCTGCAATATTTTTTAACTTATACGGGTATACAAATAAAGGCAGACTGTGGGGAACCAATTTTGTAATTTGCACATAATAAAGCAATATCTGATCGATGCACCTCATTGCATAAAAATATTTATTTAGGGCCATTTTTTTGTGGTGTTACACAGCAGTACTAACCATTCAATTTTTCAAAAAGTCCAAATAACTGTAAGGATGTAATTTGGAAATGTAATTTGGAAATGACCAACAAGCCAGGACATCAAACAGGCCCAGGTTTAGTGCCAGTGCTTGCTGAAGACTGTCAAAGCACTTTCCATGGGAAAGAACGAAACAAAATAACACTAGTCTTTAAACCCCGCAAGTAGACCGAAATAAACCATGTTCTACTTCCACCTAGAAGAAACTATTTCTGTTACCTGCATGACATGAAAGTATGAAGTGCACTTGTACAAACAACTGATGCAAATAAATTGTGAAGTCAAAACAAAATCTCAGTCATGCTTAATAGCACTTTTGAAAAACAGACAGCATTTAAGGAATAGAACAGGATTAGCAACACCTGACAACAAAATGATTGCATTTTCAGTGTACTATTACTACTAAAAGACATGGAAAACAAACTGGGAAGTGGTGCGCTGGAACAGAACGAAGTCTGTCGGGTGCTTACACCAAACGAATGGTACAAAACTGCAGAAAGGCTACATTACTTTCGCTGTTTAAGAAATATTCACAAGATGGTTGCTTATGCAACGTCTTGTAAAGGTTTAGGCTACTTTTTAGCTCCTTCGGACGACATTCAGCTGCCAAAGAAGGGAGCCTGCTGGAGATATGAAATATTCAGCGATTTCATCCCTCAGGGCCATGGCCGTTGAAGTCGACCGATTACTTGTTACTGTAGAGTGGTAGCTGCAGCTACCGACTTCCATAACTGTTCTGCGCCAATCACCATCTTGCACATTTTCTCCACACACAGTATCACTTTAGCCAGATGGGCAGTATGCAGAGTCCTGCATTAGCAAATTATGTAGGCACACTGCTGCTTTTACCTTATTGGTTAGAAGTTCGGGGTCTCCATCCACAGTGGAAAGAAAGGAGCGCCACCCTGCAACCAAAATGCCAAAGGCATTTTCAACGCATCTCCGTGCCCTAGACAACCGATAGTTGAAGACTTTTTTTTTCTCTTCTAAGTTTTTCCCAGGGTAAGGCCTCAGTAAGCAGTGTTGCAGGCGTTACCGAAAAAAAGTAACTAAATGCGTTACTCGTTACGCTAAGAAAAAAAGAACGCGTTACCGCCCTACGTTACCTACAAAAAAGATAACGCGTTACCGTTACCGAAAAAAAGTATCGCACGTTACTTTGCCGTTACTCCATGGCCATAAATTTTAATCAGTCGTCTTCACTGTAACTGTAACCTATAACTCGTCTTCTCTGCAAGGCTTGCTTTCCAACCAAAAGATCTCAAACCCTGACGACACGCCCATATTCTTCAAGCGAATGGAAACTCCGGATGGTCGCACTCTGCTTGGCAACAGAGTCTAGGCAGAAAAAGGAGGGAGGCCGTCCTTAGTCACAGTGCTGTGGGGAGTGCGTTGGTCCTTGTTCTGGCTAGGGGAGAAAAGGGGGGGGTGGTATGACTATGACGGGAGAAAGTTGGAGCGACATTGTTGTTCAGCAGAAAATTTTTAGAAAGTTTAGTGTGAGATAGCTCACTACTGCGGGCACAGGAATTAACACAGGCCCATTTCCTTTTTTCCTCTACTTCGGTGCTACAGCCGGTTGACTGCAATCCCCTTTTCTGTGCTGTACCATTGTACTCTTTCGACGGCTCTCTTGGGGCCATCTTGAAGCAAAGTGGCGACATTCCTAAGTTTACTCAGAAAGGGAACTGCTTCCACAAAGAATGCGAGAGTGTCGCCTGGGAACGAGACCTTTTGGCTGGAAAAGAAGCTTACGGAGAAAGTGACTTACAGATTTTTGCAAAGGGTCCATTGGTGGCTCGGCAAGCGTCCACTCTTTAGAGAGTTGTGTGTGTGAGTGGTTTGGGGGTGAAGACAAGTGTGTGAACGCGTGTTCGTGTTTTTTTTTTAGCTTAGTGCGTCGTCAAGGGCAGGTGTTTTCTGGCATGTATGCGAGCCGCAACAAGGGTCGTCGAAAGCACCCGTAGGTTTTGTTTATTTGCAACATCATTTTCGGCGTTTTTTTTTTCTGAAAAAGAGGCAAAGTAACTAGTAACGTGGCACCTCATGTTACCGGAAAATGTTAACGCAAGTACGTTACCCGTTACAGTTCTGAATGGTAACGAGTACGTTACTAAGTTACCGAAAAAAGTAACGCGTTACCGGTAACGCCGTTACTTGTAACGCGTTACCGACAACACTGTCACTAAGTACGTCTTCAGAAGGAACGCAGCGTCACCCACGATACACAGAGGCCACCTGGACGTTGAAGAAGGTAGACCGAGTGTTCCATATTCAAGCTGTTCTTTGATGGTGCTCTCTAAAAATAGCACCATCCGGAAATCGTCCTTCAGCTCCGACGTCAACCAGCACGAAGCGATAATCAGCATCTACAACTCCAAGAAGCACAACTGGGAAAAATCCCTTGTAGTTGCGGTAATCAGAGCCAGTGTTGTCCGGACATCTGATGACAAAGTGCTTGCCGTCTATGCTGCCAACACAGTTGGGAAAGTTCCATTTGGTGCTGTAAGCTTCTTGGATGTGCTGCCACTGTGCTGCTGTTGGGCGCTTCAAAACAACTGGCGACAGGCAGTCCCATATTGCTGGCAAAGTTTCCCTTAGTATTTTCGACACTGTTGAAGTGTGCATGCCGTAAGACATTCCAATGTATTGTATGCTGCAGCATGAGGCGATGAACCTGTAAGCATTTAGCAGTCATAAAATAAATGTTCAGCAGTAATAAAATCAATATGATGAGCATAGTTTCGCAGAAAATAAATTTTTCCTTGTTTTAGTAGCTGTTTGACATTGTGACAGGCTCACAGCAATACAAAATGTGCGAACCAAGGCAAGCAAAGCAAATTTTTTTTACCTCAAACAGTGATTACCTCATGAGTTCTGCTTGTAACATGCAGTTAAAAATACACAGCATTAATTTCAGCACCACACTCACCTCAGTGTAACAGCCAGCCTTTCACCTGGTCGGTCTGCGGTGGTTGGGAGGATGCAAAATTTTGAAGTATATGAGGTCCAGCAGGCGGTCAAAAGATGTTTTGGTCATTCTGCATGAACAGAGAAACTGTACTGAAAATCTACCTTACCGGTTTGCAGTGGTAATTACACACAGCCCGTGTTGCTTCAATTTACGTCCGACCATATAAGTCCTTTCGATTATGGGAGAAGAGCGCTACAGAGCGCTCAGTAACTTTGGTACCTGAGTACTACGTATACCACAAGAAAAAAATAATTTTGAATTAAGCTACTTGCGACGCACGCCACGGGTACGGATGAAAAACTCAGTGCTGAAGTGTCGCTAACATCACTTTGCCACGAAACTCAGTAGATAAAGTAAATATAACAAGTGCAAATTTTAGAAAACGCTACTGTATCGCAGGACAGGAGAGCAAGCTGCAGAACTAGCTGGTTATGCATGTCGTGAAGAAGTCAGCGCAAAAAATGGACGAGAGAGAGAAGAGATGACACAGTAGCGCTCGTGAACTTGATATGTGTCTTCTCTTCTGTCCCTCGTTTCTTGCGTTGACTTCTTCACGACATGTATTGCGGGAGAAATATAAAATGGTTTATGTTAACTGAAATACTTGAAATTGTATTCCGGGTCCACTCGTCGGAGCTCTTGGACCAGGCGGTGGTACTCGCCGAGGTCTAGCCTCTTGTCGAATATCTCTCTGATGTACATTGATCTCCTACGTTTGCGCCTAAGACGCTGCACTAGCAGTGCTAACGCAAGTTTCTTATTCGCCTCGTTCATCAACGGCATACCGCGAGAACAAATTTGCGCGTTCTGCAAGTCGCGAAATTTGCGCGGCAGCAGCAGTAAAAACAACGTCCTCGCCTGGCCGCGGTGCGCGCGAAAAAGAGAAAAAATTAGCAGTGGCTTAGCTCTGGTTAAGCCCGGATATACAAGCGAAAAGCTGCAGTTATGCTTTGTTTGACGTCATGGCTGCCGCAGTTCGCGCACAATGCACTGGGAGCACCCCGATAACGGTGTAGGCAAGCCCTTCCGCATGCGTAGAAACTGTGGTAAACACGCGGCCGCAACGAAAGGGCAAACGGTGACGAGGAGGCGAGCGCACAGTAGCCAACTCCCTCGCTACCACTTCTGGGTCTTCTTTTCATCCTTCCATGGCGAATGTCTGCGCCTCTTCTACGGCCGCCGCCACCGCTCACGCGTTCTCGCAACGTCTCGCGAAAGAACCTTCTCCTTGGCACGGCTGCGGCGACCGCGCGGCAGCGGCGAGGGGTAAAACGGTGGCGAGGAGAAGTGGCGACGGAGCGCGCGCCGCGGCGGCGCCCAAGGGTGGCTCACGCGAAGCGCGGTGTTGACGAGCCTAGTGAAGCTTTTCGCTTCAAAACCTGTTCTCCGCATGCGCTGAGGCGCTGGCCACGTCAGACAGCGCCAGACTCAAGACGGGCCGGTTTCCCGACGCGCCCGTTGTAGCCGGCGTAACGTAGCCGACGTTGCAGCGCGCGCGCGCGCGCGTTACGTCGGACTACACCTACGTCTTTAACGACGGAGCCCCGCCACACGGAGAACGCACCAGTCATAGCGCGAGCTCGCTTCACGTCACCCGCGCCTTGCGCGGGTGACGCGCCTTGCTGCGCGGGTGGCTGCGCGGGTGCGCGGGCAGGGAGAAAAAAAAAGGTCTCCTCTTTTTTTTTTTGCTCTCCGTCGGGAGATACACGCGTCTTGCGCCCCGAAAAGCGCCCTCTGTCGAGGAACAGAGAGAGGATGACAGTTTGATTTCATATGGCAATATACGAGGTGTTCTAGCCAAAACGGGTCTCCGAATGAACATTGTGTTTGCACTAGGCGTGGGATATACGATAAACGATTTTTTTTTCTGGGACGATGAAGTAGCACCACTGTTATGTATCTGATTTCGTGCGCTATCTTTTAGAGCTTCAAGAAAAAACTACTCGGACGATACGCAGGATGGCGCGGCAATCGCCGAAGCGAACGGACGCGTTCACGTCGGCTCCGTCATTTATGATTAATTTCGCAGTGCTAATTTGCGTGAATCGAAGTTTTCTCTATCTCGATGTGTTCGTGAAGTCGAGAGGCACCGACGGATATTGAAAGTTCCCAAAGGTACGCCTTTTCTTCGAATTACCGGACAGTTTTCATCACCGGCGTGCTGGGGGCGGTTCCGCTAGGTGTGTTCCGCGAGCGATAGGCCTCGTCGTTGTCGCGGCTTCCGCGGCTCGCCGCCTCGGCGGCAGCCACTCAGCCCCGAGATGCAGGAAACGTTCGTTCTCGCAACGATCTGCGACTCTCCAATGACCATGCAAGTCCAAGGCGAAGAAATTTCACCCGAGGAATTCCACCGCGGCCCTGGATGGACGCTCGCGGGGGAACGCATGTCAAGACTCCGTCAACGAGACCTCGACGCGAAGCTCGCCGGCACCGACAACCAAGTAAGCAAGAAAGCGAAATGTAATAAGAAAGTTAGAGCCTCGGCCATCAAGGAAGCGAGAATGCCAGCCATGCCGCCGGAGGAAAACAAGATCGTAATCAGACCGCGAGGGGGACTCGACATCACCAAGATCGGCACTACGACCGTCGCTGCGGCCATTCTCGCTGCGGCCAAGATTACGACCGAAGAGAACGCATCGGACACCATCTGCCCGAACGCGCAACAAAATATAATGGTAATCAGCACGCCCAAGGAAGAAAACGCTGTCCGCTACGCAAGAAATCAAGCGATATACATTCATGACATGACCTTCGAAGTCAGCGCGTACCGCACGGCGCCGCACGACACCGTGAAGGGCATCATGCGAGGCATTCCTGTCGACGAGAAAGCCGAAGAACTCGACAGCAACATTGTAAACGACAGAAACACACTCGCAACACGACCACGGTCATAGTAGCCTTCAGAGGACCCAAGGTACCGAACTTTGTCCGATATGGTGTCACACTCATACCGTGCCACCTGTACAGAGAGCAAATTGACGTCTGCCACCAGTGTGGTCGGGTCGGGCATCGCATAGACGTGTGCCCGACGCCAACCAACCAGATCTGCAGGGGCTGCGGCCAAGCGAACCCCAAGGAAGACCACAAATGTACCCCCAAATGCAAACTTTGCGGCGGCGCTCACCCGACCGCCGACAGAGAATGTAAAGCGAGATACTTGGTTCCCTACGTCGTTCGCAAGCGTCAGTGGGAGCGCCGAAAGGTCAGCCACCAGCTGCCGTCAGAAAGCAATTTCCCGCCACTCGACAAGCCAGCTACCCGTAAGTCAAGAACGCCATCCAGAAACCGCGCGCAGTCGAGAAATAGCAGCTGCAGGAGCCAGAGCAGAGACGCGCGAAAAACGAAAACCCGAAGATCACCGTCGCGCGAGAGAGTCGGTTGGGTTCTGGGTCCACTCCTCCGAGCGACAACGCCAAAACAGAAGACAACGCTTCAACCAAGGAACGAGAGATCAACGAGGCCCTGAAAAAGGTGAACGCGACCCTGCGAGCCACCATCAACAACCTCACCAAGGAAATCGCGGAGATCCGCAACGCCCTCCGCAACGTCGTTCAGCAAAGATCCAGCACGAGCAGCAACAAGGGCGAAGAAACTACGGCCGACGCAGACAAGGAGCCGGCAACGAAGAAGAGCGCCGTCGAATCGCGCAAGACTAAGAACAACACGAGCAACTGCAGCACCGACAGCAGCAACAACAACGTTGAGGCCAAACTCAACAGCCTCGAGGATATGATCAAATCGATGGAGGAAGCCATCGAAGCCTTCCAAACGGAGAACGTCAATAGACTCAACAATCTGGAAAGCAGCGTGCAACTAATACTAAGCAACCCAACGTTCGCGCCAGTACAGCAGCAAGTCAACCAAGCGCAGCAACTCGGAGAATTCCGAATAGGAGAATCATGGCCTCCAACTCCACAGGCATAACAGTGTGGCAGTGGAACTGCCGCGGCTTCGTCAAGAAGAGGGCAGTCGTCCAGCAGCACATCGAGCACGCGGCGCGCAAGCCCGACGTGCTCCTACTCAAAGAAACATTAACGGACCAGCCGTCCCTCCCCGGCTACAGGGTGCACGCGGGCCCGCCCGACGGCAGAGGCCTGTGCACCCTGGTCAGGAAGGGACTCACCTTCGTCGAACACCGGCTAAGCAACGTCAGGATCGAACACACGCTCACCGAACTCATACCGACCAAGCAAAGAAAAAACAGCATCTTCCTTTTGAACATCTACAGTAACCCATCGCAGAGACTGCAGAAGTTCAAAGCCATTCTTCACAAGGCAAGCACGACGGCCTGCCAGAGCACGCTGATCGCATGCGGCGACTTTAATGCGATGAATCCGGCGTGGGGCTACGTCAAGAGCAATGCGAAGGGCAGAAACCTATCCCAAGACGCGGCGGAACTCGACTATACCCTCATAACCGACCCGGCTTACCCAACGAGAATTGGCAACTCTGTGTCCCGAGATACCAGCCCCGACCTCACGTTCGTTAAGAACAACGAACCGATCACGATCACGTGGAGGAAGACGGGGGTGGTCCTCGGCAGCCACCACATGATCGTGGAAATCATCATGCCGGAGCAGAGCAGTACCAACGTCAAGAAACATACGTGGATCGATTGGACCGCTTTCAGAGACAACAGAAATCAGGAGGCGGAAGAGATCGAAATCGACGATATCGACACGTGGACCAACAAGATCCTCCAAGACGTTCGAAACTCAACCAAGGACATAGAAACAGACCTCGAAACGAACAGAATGGATAGCTGACTGGCCCACCTCATCGAAGCCAAGCAGTCCATTCTCAACAGATGGGAAAAACAACGCCTTAATCGTAGGCTACGAAAGAAAGTCGCAGAACTCAACAGAGCAATCGAGGACCACTGTCGAACGCTATGTGCGCAACAGTGGAACGAGATATGCAACGCCGCCGATGGCCAGATGCACAACGGGAAAACATGGAACTTGCTGAAGCATCTGCTCGACGAAACCAAGACTAAGTCACACCAAAGGGACCGACTGGCGAAACTCATCCATCGAGAAGTCACTAAACACGGCGGCGATAAGGTGACGAAACGCATCAGCGACAGATACCTGCCGACTACGCCCACGGAGTGCCACGGGCCGTACGGGGGGCTGCCCAACGCCCGTCTCGACAGAGATATAGACGTAGAAGAAGTTCGCACGGCACTGCAGTACCTCAACAGCAGTTCGGCGGCCAGGCTGGACCGCATCACCAACAAGGCGCTTAAGAACCTCGACAACAAATCCATAGAAAGCCTCACGAGCTATTACAACAAATGCTGGAAAACGGGAACGCTGCCGACGCAGTGGAAGAAGGTCAAGATCATCCTGATCCCCAAGCCGGGCAAGCCATCCGACACGGATAACCTCCGACCCATATCGCTCACATCTTGCGTGGGCAAGGTGTTGGAGCATGTCCTGCTCAACAGGTGGCAAGAATACCTCGAGAAAGAAGATCTCTATCCGGAAACGATCATTGGCTTCAGGCAGCATCTAAGCACCCAAGACGCCACGATACAACTCAAGCACCAGATCATCGACGGCAACACCGGCGACAACCAAGCAATACTGGGACTCGACCTGCAGAGCGCCTTCGACCAGGTGAAGCACTCGGCGATCCTGTCCCAAGTCTGTAAACTCAACATGGGAGAGAGATCATAGAATTACATAAAAGACTTTGTCACGCACAGAACGGCCGAGCTCAGAGCGGGGGACCTCCAAGCACAGGAGAAGAAGCTGGGAAGCACAGGCACACCTCAGGGATCGGTCATCTCGCCGGTGCTTTTCAATCTCGTGATGATAGGAGTGGCCGAAAGGCTCAGGAACATCAAGGAAGTCCTACATACGATATACGCGGACGACATAACGCTGTGGGTGGAAGGGGGCAGCGATGTCCACATCGAATCCACTCTACAGCCGGCCGTTGATGCGATCGAAGACCAACTCGACGGAACGGGGCTCCGATGATCGCCGAGTAAGGCCACATTCTTACAGCCGGTTTTAAGCATGAAATGCTTTTATCTACCGTTGTCGGCAGTGTGGTGACGTCACGCCGACACCAAGAGCCAACATCCGGGCACTGAATTCCACTCATCCGGGCACTGAAACGAGAGCATCCGGACACCGTACGAGATTTAACGAGACTCTCTAAGACAGAGGGGTGCGCTTCCGCGCCGTCCCGAAGGAGGGCGCTACGGTCCCACACTCACGCATGTAAAAGACCAGGCACTGGGCCTTCAGCTCATGAAGGTTCTCCCTTTGGCAGACAGATGAATACACGCTCCCTGAGTATACATTGCTCTATTCTGCAGGTACTATCGGGGACAAAAGTGGTATACTCCACGCGACCGGAGCCGGAGCAACGGAAAACTGCTTTTCAACGCCATCTGCAGCCGGCATCTCGGACCCAGACCACCAATCTGTGACCTTTATTATCAGCAGGCATGTTGCGTGACTCGTTTCAATGTTTCGTGCTTTTTCTCGCCAAAATGCCGAGCGGTGCCGCAGCAGTAGCAATCTGGTGGCCCTCTTTTCATTTTGTGTCTTTTTTTTTTCAACGCGCGTTCGAGATACGGCTTGAGAGTCGGCGGTCGCACCGTCATGATGCGATCAAATGCCCGCGAACGCGTGGCTAACTTGTCGTGGAAGCAGCGCATTTCTTAAAACCTTGAAACGAGCCACGCGACATGCCTGCTGATAATAAAGGTCACAGATTGGCGATCTGGGTCCGAGATGGCGCCTGTAGATGGCGTTGCAAAGCAGTTTTCCGTAGCTCCGGCCCCCGCCGCGTGGAGTATACCACGTTTGTCCCCGATAGTACGTTCTTGTCAGGCCTGCGTCTCGTCGTGTCCGCGTACGCTTCTGCATCGTCCTGCATTTCAATGCCGCCACCGTCACAGCTGCTTTAAGGACTACTTGACCGAAACTTTACTTCGGCTAATTTTGCGCTCGATATAGTGTGCATGTTATTAACAATATTTATATTTAATATTAGGGCTGTGAAGCCTCTAGAATTTTAGTTAGAAGCGTTCAAAAACCTCTGTAGCAGACGACGCAGACCCCTAGCGGTGTGTTGAACAACTAACAAACCTGACCGGAAATGACGCACATTTGAGACACCGGCATCGCCGGCTCGCCAGTTTCAGGCGTTCTGAAGTGAGTGCGCGCCCCTAGTAAGCTCTTCTTCTGGCGCGTTTCTGGCTGTTTTCACCGCGAAGCTCGATGGTATCCGAGAAAACTAAGCTGCTGGCATCATGTACACACAGTGCATGGCCGCGGAAGGGAATACGAGGAATGCGGAAAGCACCATGTGTACCTCTCGGCCACTGCCCTTCTACCCCCGATCTCGAAAGCTGGTTTCAGCTGTCTGGAGCTCAGGTTTTAACGTGAATTCCCCTCTCTTCTTCAAAAAAGACAATGGTGGGTGATTGACGCTTCTGCCTCGCGCTAACCCCTTTTGTGGGTTGGGCTTTGTCAATAGACCTGTCCCGGTCTACATCATGCATCAGAGCACCTACGTCTTTCTGGCCCGATCGGCAAAGCATGCCACGAACCGAAGGCTTCGAGGCGTCTCTAATCGAGAGAATAAAGAGGAGGGGGGGAACCGCTTGTCACAAGCTAGCTAAGCCGGTCCAGAAGTTAAAGTGGACGGCTGTGCTCATCGAGCAACGCCCTTTTGACGGCACGTTATTTACACCAGGCAGAAGTCAAGGAGAGGTCTGCTTCGTCTGAAAAGGAATCAAGATATGCACACCCGTTTATTGCAGGTACAGCTCTGCCCAATGCGCAATAATGCCGTCGTGCGCCGAGTGTATCTGCTGCCTCGAAGATTTGCAGGCCGGGCTGAGAATCCTGGAAGGCCACACAAGCGTTACTGAAAACGTCGACTTTCTTACTGCCTCACGCCATTCACACTTGAGGTCGATTACAGGAAGCTTCAGCGTTACCATTCGATACGCGTCTCCAAGACCCCAGAGAACTGCACGCATGTTATTTGAATGATAATCTTTTTAAAGAATTTTGATTTTATTCAGTAGGGTAAGGGTGCGGGCAAGTTGGTGATCCATAACCTATAAATACCATAACATATAAATATCAAATTTATATGTTTGGT
This sequence comes from Amblyomma mixtum, assembly GCF_055824585.1. Taxonomy (NCBI): domain Eukaryota; kingdom Metazoa; phylum Arthropoda; class Arachnida; order Ixodida; family Ixodidae; genus Amblyomma; species Amblyomma mixtum. The sequence goes on along the minus strand of NC_143014.1, from coordinate 329,455,806 downwards.
TAGAGACACCTACGGTAATTTGCGCGGTGGGCGTATACGGTCGACTGGGGTCCGGCAACCACGTCGTTCTGCCCAGCTGTGTGGTTTGAAAAGATTAGAAAAACCTTTCCGTCCCTGCAGTACAAGGGCTTTAAGTGGTTCTAGGTACATACTGTAATGAACGCAACGCATAAGTTTTTGTTCATTTGAATCGACATGCATTTCGCAACGCGCAGTGGCTTGCCCGACCGAGGCGCGCAAAGATGAACCAGCCCACCATCGGCACCGCACTGATTCCACGGTACTCGAAGAGAAAAATATATATTTATTTTGCAACACAAATTTTGCTTCTGGCATATTCTTTCGCTTAACGCAGCACTTAATTCTCTTCAGCTCTCTTTTTACACATCCATCTGTTTTTATTGATTTAAGTGGCTCACAGCACCTGTTCCAAATTTCTGTGCACAGGAGGAATACCTTTCGACGGGGGAGAAAAATGAGAAGGAAAAGGAGAAGGCAGGTCATTTTCTTTATCAAGACAACAACCATATTGCACGCACAGCAGAGCGCACATGTGCTGTTGGCACGCGCGTGCCCGCTCAAAAAGCCGACTTTATAATACAAGCACTTCTACTTGGCCTCCATTTGAATATGCTTCCTTCCTCCGCTATATCCGAACTTTGCACAAGCTGTAATCGAATACTGCCAGGCAAACAGCGCCCACAAACATTGCGGCGCAATCATCTTCACTGAGGTTGAGCCAGGACTTTTCTAGTCTACTACAGCAAATTAAACACGTTTAAAACTTTTTCTAGGGCGTTTCATCCGTTTCAAGATGTGTGTTTTCACATATAACCAGTATTTATGGCACAAAGTGCTGCACGCGCTACCGTTACCAGCGCTTTGCTCGAGCCGCAACGAGCAGACGCTCCGAACCCGTCCGGAGTAAAGTCTCAAACATGCGTCACTTCCGGCGGGCGGCAATGGCGCCCGTTTTTCCAGTTTCGGTATTGAAAACTCCGATTTTTGCGTGCCTTTTCCACCGTAACTGCTTGAAACTGGAGCGTAATGTTTTGTGGGTAGCATAATACGGGGGTGTACTATGGAAAAACAACCTTTATACGGTTTGAAAAATTTCGGTCAAGTAGTTAAGCCGAGCAAGGGAGCCTGATGAAAGGAGAGATAGGAAGCGTCTTGCGGAAAGCGATCGCTTTGCGAGTGATACGCCACAGGAGAAGACTGCTCGCCCCTGCCGACAACGCCATGATTAGGCCACATCATCACAGCCGGTTTTTCCCTTGCTTCGTCGCCTCCGTCACGCCGGTAGCCGATGGAGGGGGCTGCTTTTGGACCATGGAGGAAGGAAACCATAGGAGAGGCCCTCGCTATCCGAGCCGCGTTACAAAAAACGTGCAGGAAGTCACGTGGTTTCGCAAGGCCTACTGGGATTCCTTGGCTAGCGGCGCAGCCAATAGCAGCGTTGGGCGCAGCGGCGTCGTCTGCTTCACGCATCACCCATGTCGGCAGAGCCGGTCGAGTAGAGTTGGAAATTCGCATTTTTATTCAATCGTTGTGGTCCGCGGGAGGCACAAAGTTCCAAAGGCCTGTAATCGGTGCCGGTCTTCATTGCTGTGCGCTTAGTTCATTCAGGATGCCGTCTTGACGAAAGCGGTTGTTTTGGAAGCCCGCGACAACTTTCTCTGAAAAGGCTTGGCGCTGCAGCTTCGCTATTCTTTTTCGGCTTCGCGTTTTGTGCGGTTGCGTCCCTCAACGCTGCTAGTCTCGTTCCAAGGAGAAATTGACAGTGCCGACGGCTCATAAAGCTATAGACGACGGTGACACGCTGGTTTATATGGTTACAGCAGGGAGGGAAGAAAAGGCCATTTGGGAGTCGGCGCTTGTTTTGGGTACGCGTGTTCTGCGTGTTCCTTCATTTTTGTGTATATTTCCCGCGCTGTTTTAACCACGAATAAATACAAACTCGTCCAGACCGTGTCCTTGTAAGTATACCCGTTTCGTCTACATTCCCCTATGCATGACGGTCACAATTGTTGGCGACCGATATGCGTGGGCCGCGCTGTGCTCACCGAAGCGTGCAGTGCCAAGAAAGCCGCGCCGCATCCAATGGTATCCGTCAGCAAAGCGATACGCGAAGCAGTCTGAAGCGTACCATATCTGTTTACTGTACGCTGTGCGAGCGATATGTCAACTGCGTGCAAGTTTTCTCCGATATGGACCCTGTGGATCGACCGATCCGCGCGGCTGTCTCGATCGAGTGCTGTTGTGCGAGCGTAAGGACACATAGCCGGGTTTAGGATGCGCAGTGTTAGGTTTAAAACATTTGCGCTTAAGGGTGGTGAAGTGTAAGGCCATGCCATTGTAAGATTGAGTGTACAGTCTTTGTCAAAAGTTTGGAGCCCAGGGGGGTTTTCTTTTTAGCCACACTCTGTCGTTCTTAATGGATATCTAGCGCTCCAAATTTCCTGGGCATAAGAAGATTTCTGCTACTGCCTCCTGCAATAGGTAGGACATACATGAATGCTCCTGGAGTCCCATTATAAACTTTGGAAGTGAACCCCTGGGCTCTAAACTTTTTACAAAGACTGTACCTCGCAACTTACCGTTTACCGAGATGCCGAGTCCACCTGCGACCACCTCGCAGAGTTCCAGTTTCTTGAATTCAGCTGATTAAACGCATTAGTGAAGTCCAAAACTTGTAGTTTATTGGAAAATCAAATTATGAGCCTTAAAAAGGTTTGATACAGCACAACACTTATTATAAAACATAGCTTGCTACGTGAAGCAAGCAAAATCTTTTAACAAAAGTGATAACACTCGTGTATGGAAGGAGAACACACATAAAAAGGATTCAACAAATATACTAGAAAGAAGAAGAAATGCACAACTGAATCACATCACTTTGCAACCATGAACTATTCGATCAGAGAGAGTAAAAACATATAGGAAGGCAGTAAATTAGGGCTTTGAGACAGAAAAATATTTGTGGACCATTCTTGCCCAATTGTGTGGAAGCTTTCATTTCTGCATCGCAAAGTTGATGTTTCTGTAGTTGTTTCTGCATCGCAAAGTTGATAAAATTTAAGCAATGTAAATGCAAAGTAATTGGAGCACTGTGTGGAAGTGACTTGAAAAATTGGTAACAGTTGTCCCAGCTGGTGGAAAAAGTGAATCATTTCCCTCCCTTCTGCTTCATGTATTCCTTTCTGTAATATATGCAAAGAAAGAGAGTACCCTGCTGACGCTATTTCTATTGTTGCATTGTTGTATTAGACTCTTATCTGCCTAGCCTGGAACAGTATAGAAATAGCATAGTTTTCTGTTCTGTTTGTTGTGCGCTATGTGGTACTTGTGTGCACATGCTGTTTTATACTTGTCCAAACCACGAGCCAACCAACATAGCCTGCACATAAGACGGGCATTTGAGCTGTGCACAACTAAGGCATGATGATAGCTAAAGAATGATTAATATAGTGTGCAAATTGCGGCTGGTAGAATGATAAGGTTTTCCTCTGTATGCATATGTACCAAGTGCATGTGGAAAAGTGTTTTCATCATTTAAGAACATGGATTTGTTGCAGGTTGCAAAACTTATATTTTTTATTTATTTACATATACTGCAGGCCAATGTTTTGGCCCAAGCTGGATGGGCATACAAATGTAGCATACAACAAGAAGAACATATACAATGCGAGGAAGAACCCATGGGAAACAACACATTTCTTAAAAGAACAACTATATGATAAAACTAACATTGGGTAATAAATGGCAACAACACACCTTATGTATGATATGAATGCAAAATGCATCACAAATAACTCTTCTGGAAGGAAAACAGGATATGTTAAGTATGCAAAATATGGCTTTCTAGTCCTTTCACAAAATCTTTGCTCTTAAAAATGTTGGGTGGTAAAGAATCCCCTTATATGCTAGAACTTATACGCTAGTGCTTACTCTGTTGCTGCGTGCAGTGGGATGATCACCCCCTTTTGACACTACTAGTTTTAAAGGCCAAAATCACCTTCAGTTGTGTTGAATATCTAGAACTAAAATTGTAAGTATGGTACACTAATTACTCTCTTGATTATTCCGGCTTCTATAGTATGAAAAACATGCACTCCATATTTTTACAAAATACGATACTTCAGTCACCCTGTACCATAAAGGACAGTAGTGCAGGCACGCTAAAGAAAGCTCTGGGAGACTGCTAACTGCAGCCTTTATTCTTGAACATCAGTGACCAATAGTACTCGTACATGTCCATCTGTGAAGCTACAGCATATAGATTCATGAACAAGAACTAGCATTTGCACTCTGGACATGTACTGCTGATGTTACTTAACTGACTTCTTTTTGAAAATGTGCGTATCGTTCATTTACCACAAAAGACAAAAATCTGATTTTAGGAAGCAGGTAATTTCTGGTTGATTCAGTAGCAATCAAGCTAAATCAAAGCCCTGATTACTCTTGAAAAAACTGACAGTGACTGCCATTAAGCATGAGCCTAAGTCGGTGGTGTACATGACGCATTCACATTACAAAGCTATTCTTTTCAATGCTCAGTATGACAGGTTATAATGTACTTTAAATTGTGAGCGGCCGTTTGAATAGAATTTTATTTTGACAAAGTCAGACATTTACAGTATTTACTCGTGTAATTTGCGCCCGCACTTAGATTGTGCACCCCAAAAAGTTCAAACATTTAACTGGATTAAAAAAAAATACTCGCATATTTTGCGCACTATGCTGAGCCAGACCACCAGCATGTATACGCGGGTGCGAACTCTGCGCCGTTTACCCGGCTTGCTCGCGCTGGCGGTCGCTATCCCGGACGAACAGCTGCGCGCGCCCCAAATCCAAAACTCTACCGTACCGTTTGCTATACGGTTTGCCGCTAGTCAGCCGGGCCACACGCAAGGGCCCCGTTATCTCCTCCCACTGCTGACTTCGCGATTGAATCTTTGCGCATTTATTGCTTTGAGCTAAGCACGTGCCGTCATGCCACCCCGCGGGGAGCTACATAGCGTGGGCGGGGCGGACGAGTCAACCTTTTTGTTTGCCAGCGAGGGGTGCCAACCTTTTTTTTTAGGACGTGTTCGGATGACTCGCTTGAGCGTATATTGCGCACCCTCTTTTTGGAGCCCTAATTAAAGAAAAAACGTGCGCAAATTACGCGAGCCAATACGTACGGTGCTCTATATGCCTTATGAAACTTCTTTATGATCTCCTTTGTAAACGAACTATAGTTTTAAAAAATCACAGTGCTCTCTTAGTTATAAAACAGTGACACTTCCCAGGCGCTATGGCCGAGATAACAACAAAAATATGCACCGCCATACAGATTACTGCTAGGCGCAAACATTTGCACACTACAAGTAATAATATCAAATGGAAATGATGCCCCAAAGAAACTGTGGTGTGCTCGATGCTATAGATGACAGGTATCTCTTTTTATTTTCTTCTAATGAGGGAGTGCGTAAGCTAATAATTAAATAATCATGTACGGTAAGCAGAATTTCATCAGAGCCATATATAAACCGCAGCCAGTTTAGCAGTAATGACACAATTACTTTTTATCAGTTCGGGAATACTGTAGCCGCGCTACTCGATCATAACGTCTAGCTAAAGCCATTTATTCGCAAATCATTCTATTTCTTGCATGAACACCTACAACGTCATATTGAAAGCATACATGCAGTCAAGCTATACACCTTCTCAATAAGAGCATTTCTTTCCAATATCTTGAGAATGTATCGAGGTGGTTCCTCACCTGAAGGGGGACGGCATCCGAACGTATACGAACTACGAGCGGCGACATCCGATCGAAGTGCGCGGGCAGAAAATGTTTTGAACATACGCAGGTCCATTTTGCTGGTTCCCAGTCGCTTTGGCCTGGTCTAACGGCCTCAGTCCACTGCCTCCTTCGCTCTGGATCTTTCGGAAACCTGTTTGAAAACAATTATTCACTGCACTCGGACAAAGAGCCACCAATAAGGCCGGGGCGGTACGAATACCACGTTCACGCCGTGTCGTGCGTTATTTTCTGCGAGCATGCATTTTACTCATTACGCAGTCAAATCAATACGAAAACAAAATGCAGTATACTTACGTGTGGAAAGTGACGCCCGGTTCTTGTCCTGGCGTGCGCGACCAACATCCAGGAACGCAGCAGCTGGGCATCGCAGCGTCTTTGTTGTCAATGGGAGCAGTAGTCTCACTTTCCGCCGTGTCTGACAGCTGCCGACAGCCTGGCGCGGCGCGAAATCGTCTGCTCGCGCCGCTCGCGGTGATCTTCGCGGCGCTCGCATGCCATTGGCTGAGAAAATGGCCAAGTGTCATGGCGGAGCCCTCGCTTCCGGCTTCAAAAAATGTGACGTAGCAGCCTCTCCTCTTTTCCTTCTTTCCTCCATGTTTTGGACCGTTTACCCCCCCCCCCCCCAAATCGGGCGGCCGGTGCCGCCGGGTCCTGCTCTACGTTTCCGTCGAGCGGCGGCAACGGAGCCCCGCCCCACGAAGAACGCACTAGTCATAGCGCGAGCTCGCTTTACGTCACCCGCGGCTTGCTCGCTGCGACCAAGAGATGGCGCTGGCGAGCGTCGGCGGCTAAAGTCACTGGAACTCGAGCGCCGCTAAGGGCGGCGGCGGCGATGCGCGGGTGCGCGGTCAGGGAGAAAAAACAAAAAGCCTGCTCATTTTTTTACTCTCCGTCGGAAGATGGACGCGCCTTGCGCCATAGAGAAAGATATTGGTAAAGAGCGGACACTCCCATAGGGCCCAGCGGCCCATTTGACTGCAGCGCACCAAGCGGGCGGAGTCTCATAACATCCGGTTTCGGTTTCAACGCGCGCAGTTTGAATGGCTGCATGCGCTGCGCCTCGCTGCCTGGGACGACTTCCGGTTCCGGTTTCAGGGGCGCGTGGTTTGAATGTTAGCATACGCCGCGCCCCGCTGCGCCGTTGGCAGCGTATAATTAAATAGATTTCGAGTGCTTTTGACCAGCCATGAACGCAGCTGCATCACAGCCTTTGCCAAATATTAGCACTCCACAAAAGACACCAGGTTTTGAGTGAAATGAGAACATTTATTTTGTGCAACATAAACAAGGCCGTGGGATGCGGAAGATGGTTCCTGGCCTCCTGCTCAAGGTGATCCTGTTGCGGCACCACGGCACACAGCAGGTGTTGCCGACGGGTGGCATCACCTGAAAAATTCGCAAGTATGGTCATTCTCAGTCACCTTATATTGTAACTCTGTAAACAGTGAAAAGGTGCGAAAGCGGCGAGGGAACGAAATTACGAGCGGAGTAAACATGTTTTTGCGAAACTCGCGTGCTGAACGTCGTTGCGCAAAGTACAATACACATACCGTACTACACGGCAGATACCAATCAGCTTTTTGCAAGCATTTCTACATTCCCCGACGTTATTGTCTACCTTCTAAAACCTAGGTGGACAGCAGAGTACGCGGTTTGTTCGAGAATATTTCGTACAAAGACGGCCACAACACGGACTACGAACCAGAAGTACACAATGTGTTAGGGGCACTGAGAAATACACGGGTGCAACGTATGTTTTAAGAAGCATAGAAAATTAAACTATCGACGCAACAGTTCTTGGTTTTCAAGCTCTTTAGAGTTTAGAAAGCCCGACGCGTTGCCTTTTTTTGCCGGTTTTCAAAAGCGCATCCCTGTGTTGTCAATGCACGGGCGAAATGTGCGTTTCCACGAGCGTAGATAACGGACTCTTTCACACGTACTACATACATACATACGTACTACAAGAGTAAGGTTTTTGAGCTTTTCGTGCGTCATCTTTTTTTTCCACCAGTCTTGAAAACTACGGTCCCGTACTTGCTGCGCGGGAACGGTCGTCTTCGCCGTTCGCCCACTTTCAAAAAAGTACATTTTAACCTTACACCGACAAATGTCACCCATAAGAAGTTACATATTGTCGGGGGCCATACAAAAACGTGACGTCCCGAGAAAGCGCGAAACCAAGCAAAACTAACCGCTAGGCACAGCGCGTCGGGCCACAGGCCGTGGGCAGGTTTTTTTTTTTTTTGTTTCTACGCACCGACCGGCGAGGCTGCATCACGCAGCATCATGCCTCCCGCCGCTCCCGCCACGGCGTAGCATGACACAGCGTGCGCGCGCCCTTCACAACTGCGCCGGCGTACTAAGCTAGAGTGCTCGAAATGCAGCGTAATTTTGCAAAAACAAAACATTCCTTCCTTGACGTTGTCACAAACTGCAAGAATGCCGTGAACAACAGCCGGCTGGCCACAGAGCGAGCGCGCCGCTTCACGAACTGCAGACAGGCAACGGCGGCCGGCGCGGCCGCCTAAATTGCATGCAATACAGCGTACTTCCACAAATAAACATTTCTCACCTTGCCGCCGTCATAAACAGGAGGAGTTCTGCGTCGAAGGGCAAGAGAGACGAAAAAAATTGCGGTCTGCCCGCACGAACAAATACGCCGCACGCTTTCACGCGCACAAAACAGCCCCATGACGCTTCGTTGTCTGCCACTCGGATGGGTCTGAGCCGCCGCGCCGGCTACCCGCCCGCGCGCGCGCGCGCGTTTAGAGACTGGTGGCGCCATCCTGGAGTTGGAAGATTATCTAGTGGAGGAGGAGGATGGCGCGTCATTTCCTGGGGCCAGATTTCGCCGAGTGTCCGCTCTTTACCAATATCTTTCTCTATGCTTGCGCCCCGAAAAGCGCCCGCTGTCGAGGAGCAGAGAGCGGATGACAGTTTTATTTCATATGGCAATATACGAGGTGTTCGAGCCAAAACGGGTCTCCGAATGAGCATTGTGTTTGCACTAGGCGTGGGATATACGATAAATGATTTTTTTTTCTGGGACGCTCAAGTAGCACCACTGTTATGTATTTGACTTTCATGCGCTGTCTTTTAGAGCTTTAAGAAAAAACTACTCGGACGATACCTTGTTGCGAACACTCTAGCCGGCCGTTTGTCAAAGTGACCTACAACTTTTAAATAGACACTTTTTTTAAGAAATCAGTCAGAAGAATGAAAATACAGCACCAAAACTTTTTCCAAGAAAACTTCCTGACATCCGTGTTTTTTTTTTGGAAAGCAATCATTTTTTTTTGACGCGAAATAGCCTTGCCGTGTTTGTTGCCTGAATACCGCTAGCGGTATTCGTTCTGTCCTGTAGCGTATCTGCGCAAGCCCGTTTTTTTTTTTTTTGAACCGCTGATGTTCCGACTTTAGAGCTTTGGCGCTATCACCGAACACCAGCCAGCCGCGCTGTCGCCGACTGTCGAACCTCCGAACGAAGCGTTCGTAGCTAGCTTGAGCCGCGTATGGTATCCGTGAGCCGTCGGAGTGCGACACTCTGTCGGTGCTACAACACTCGCAAAACCCGGTGACCCGACACTCGCGTCTTTCCCCGAAAGGGGACAGCGGGAGCCTTGGGCGAGCCGGCCACTCCCTCTCTGGCTGCTACCTGCAAGTAGCACCTGGGTGCCACTTGCCGCCCCCCGCCAAGTGGGGTGGGGGGGGGGGGGCTCCGAGATTGCAGCGGCGGGGCCAGTAGGTCGCGGGCGGGACGCAGGAGAAAGAAATACGGACGCTCGTAATGATCCCTGAAGGCCGGTCTGCAACTGCTTCCCCTCCTACTTAGGTCAACATGGCGACGGGTGCCAGCCAGAGGCTTACTATCCTCTACACCGGGGTATGCGAAGAAGAGAACCAGACAAGGGAGCACAAAAGGGGACGCGTGTCGGCGACATAAAAGGGAGAGAACAAGGTTGGAGAATAAAAGGCAGGAAAAACCTGAAGAGAAGTGAACGCAAGGAGCATGAATAGAAATGTGCGCGACACAGCCCAGACTGAAGGCAAGGTCGGACGAGAAGCGGGAGAGCCGGGAAAAGGTGGGCAAAAAAACAAGGGAAAGAAGAAAGGTTTAAGCGAAGTGATTGAAAAACTCATCACGGCACATCTTAGAAGCGGACGCACACTCGGAGAAAAGCGTCAACAAGTGCCCCACCGAGTGAAAAAATTACAAAAAAATGACAAAACACGGCAGGGGGGAAAAAGAAATGAACGAATGCAAAGAAAGGCATGTGCCACGTGGCAAGACGTCACTGCTGCTATCACGTGACCATAACCACGCCACCTTTTAAAAACCGAGTTCCGAAGTAGTTCGTGCAGTGTTTTCAGGAAGCTACCAACCTCCGACAACACGACTGCATGGCTACGGCATCAGCGATGGGACCGCGTTATGACCCCAAATTTCTGATCGAGCTCGTGAGGCCACATCGGTTCCTTTGTGACAATAGACAAGCGGATTTTAAAGACACCCAGATGAAAGAAAATCGATGGGATTTGATCTGGAAAGAGATGAGGATAACAGGTGAGTCCACTTTCTTGTGTATTTTCGTCGGACACACTAAGTGATCATGAAATCATTTCAAGCGACGCTGCGGCAAAAAAAATTAGGAATATAAAGGACCGGTGGCGCCGGCTAAAAAATCTTAAAGATGCTGCCACGAAGTCTGGCGCTGGGGTGTCCGACGTCCCCAGTATCACATGGAGGTACTTCGGAATAATGGAGAGCCTGATGGCGAAGGAGTGCCTTGGCACGTAAGTAAAACAAGGGACGGCGGGGACTCCACGACAGGTGGACTGCACGTAGATTATTGGAAACATTGATACAGATACGTGTAACTTTTTTTTTCTTTGTTTCAGGGTTGAATCGAATTTGGTGCTGCCAGAGCCGCGCTGCGATGACACAGAAGAGTAATTATCCGCATTAAATTACATAAAACCCATGGAATTGGGATTCCATTTGAAGGAGTTAGTACAAATAATGCAACGTACACGATGGTGAATAAAATTAACTTGCAGGGGGGATGCTCCAGCCTCTGGCTGCGGTGCGACGCCGGGCAATATTCTGGCTCATGTTCGTCATCGTCGAGTTGCTATAATTCGGAATGAACTCTTTCTACTAACTCTCTGCATGCGCTGTACAAAGTGTCTGTGCATCTGAAATCTCAATAACTGTTTCTACCTTATTTTTAAAGGGCTTCCGATCAAGACAACCATGAAGGTCGCACAAGGTATTGCAAATAGTCTTAGCTGACGTTTCTGTGCGCTTATTGGATTCGGTGCTTTATTTTCAGCTGTATCCCTGTGGATACTAGTGGCACTAATAATGATTCCTTTGAGGAGGTCATAACGAATGCGCCTCAGACACAGCGGACGCAAAACAAACCTTCGGGATGCCCTCAGAAACCGAACAAGTAAGTCATACTTGACTCATATGCATTTGCTGAGTATTAGGAAATAACAATGGCCGCCAAAGTAGCTACATACAGGCGTTCCAGGTAAATGTAAAAAAAACATAACGTGTCCTAGGCTGGTGAAACTCAGTCCTTTTGAGAGTCGTGTAGCCAGTCTGGAGTATATTTCTTCGTACTGAAAAGTTACTTAAGCTTCGCAAAAAAAGTGTGGATAAGAAAGTTGTAGGGCACCTCGAAAACAGCCGGCTGAAATGTTTGCAATTAGATATTGTTTACGGGGCCTTATTTATCGCCCATGGAAGAGAGCGCGTGAAATTCAGAATTTATCATTGCTTAGTGGCGCTACTTCAGCACCCCAGACGCTAACTCAAAAGAACAAAATGCACTTACCGTATTTTCCGGTGTATAAGATGCGGTTTTTTGTGAAAAATCTTGCTGGTGCGTCCTTTACAAGGGTGCGTCTTATATGCGAATTTTTTTGTTTTTTTTTTGCGAGTTCAGAAATTACTCAGGTTCATGCTCAAGCTTTTTTCACCGAAAAGATATCACTACCAATGATGTAGTAGTAACACGGTTAATACTTCAATATGGGAACCGCCGTGCGCAACTTTTTTTAGGTGAACTTTATCATGAAATGGCGGGGATGACGACTTCCAGAATCGCAAATACGCGGTCGTTTTGGAGGAGCAAGCAAAAGTAATGTGAAATTCCAAAAGATGGCGACAGTCGCGCTTCTCGCCATTGTCAAAACAAGCCAAGCCGGCGTTCTTTTTCAGTCATTCTTTGCAACTTCGCAACCGTGTACGTATTACGTCTGTGTTGGTGGCTTCGGTGTGTGTTTTCTACTACCTACACTTGTAGTGCTCGGTCTTACTACAGTATGCCACCGAAGTTGTGCAAGAGCTACACCGCAAAGCTAAAATTATCTGTGGTCGAGTATGCTACCGAAAACGGAAATCGGGCTGCGGGCCTACGGAGCTACGGAGCTTTTATGCGATCAGATGAGTCCATCCATGGTTCATTTCGCGATGGTCGAGCAAGCGTGTTTAATTAACCCTCACTAGACTAAGTTTGTAAATTGGGGTGCGTCTTATACAAGGGTACGTCTTATATACCAACTTTTTCAATGAGAGCCTTCATATATGGCGGTGCGTCTTATACAAGGGTGCGTCTTATACACCGGAAAATACGGTATCTCCCATCCCACCCCCAGTGTAAGAAAATGTCCTGCCTGAAGCAACGTTCCCGGAATCGGCGGATTTTTTCCCTTGACAGTGCGTTTCGGGTCTCTTAAGTAGAACCATAGTAAAGTGGTAGATTTTTATTTTTGCACGCACTGTATTATGAACGGTAAAGAAAGATATTTAAAGGGTGCACTTGTTACAAACATTTCAACCGGCTGTTTTTCAAGATTCGGTTCAGTTTATTGGGTTTTAACGTCCCAAAGCGACTCAGGCTATGAGAGACGCCGTAGTGGAGCCGGTCAATTTCGACCACCTGGGGTTCTTTATCGTGCACTGAGATCGCACGGTACACGGGCCTGTATAGAATTTCCCCTCGATCGAAACTCGGCCGCCGTGGCCGGGGTGGAACCCGCGTTTTTCGGGTAAGCAGCCGATCACCATTGTTACTGAGCAACCGCGGCCGCCGGCTGTTTTTCAAGTTGGAGTTAGCGTTCAAAGGCTAGAAAGCCCCCCAAGCAGCTGCATTACCTTAAAAAGATGTGATCATGGCACAATTTAAAAGCGCATTAATTCCTCTTTTTTTTTCCAGACGGAAAGCTTCTGACACGTCAAGTGACGACGATATTACGAGGGTGACTGGTGCCTTTATGAATGCAGCGCATACAATGGCCCACAGAGAAAGGCCCCACCGCTGCTATCTTTTTTTTTTATTTCATGTCGGAAACGGCGAAAACAATGCCGATCCGTAAGCAAGACATCCTTATAAAGAAATGTCGCGACGCTCTGACTGAAGAGCAGCAAGGCTGCATAAAAGAGAAAATACTGACACCGTCTCATCTTTCATAACGGGTGTATATGCTAATATCCTTCAGGGCCTGTACTACCATCATTTAACATTAATGTGGCAATAGGCCAAAGCAAGTGGTGTGGCCTTCAACGTTTGGCCGACGTTTCATGTAAGAGGTCTATTTCTGCCAGGAGAGCCTTAACTGTTTGTCACACTAGTGAGTCGTTTAGACTACAGCTGCTCTCTATGACATTGCGTCTATATGAATATGGATAAGCGCAGGGAAGGAGCTTGCACAAGAACGGACTCGACAAAGGCAGTACAACAAACAAACAAGGACGCATGCAAAATTTTCAGTACATTATGCAACACATCAGGTCAGAAACACAAGTTCAAGAAAAGATTCAAATCAACAATGCAGAGCAAACGAACGATGAGACCTGTGGCAAATAACGTCACGGATGGATTTGATGTGATTCTTTTTTCTTTATTTCCACAAACAACATTATAGAAGGTTGCAAGGAGTAATTACAAAAAGCTTCTCAAGACAACCTGAGGGGCCCCAGCATCCATTGAAGTGGTTGTAGCAGGACGTAACACTTTAATACAACATTATAGTTAAGATTCGAAGCCTCTGCCCAGCTCTCACCCGCCGTGCTCGTCTCAAGAGGCGACGGTCTGTTGAGCCTCAGGCCTTCGAAGAGGTCCTCCCCTCACCCGCCGTGCTCGAACTCGCTGACCGGCGGTCTGTTGGGGTGTGCCTGCCGGGCACCTTGGAGGACTGCTAGGACGCCCGACCAACAGTTTCTATCGTTTATTGCATCTCGATCTCTCCTCTCCAAAACACCAAGACCTGCGATTAAATAGCCTCGCTAGACAAAGAATATCCAACCTTGCCAATCAGGCGCGAGGTTCATGCATTTGGGCGTAACCAAACATTTCGTCACAGTTTCTCCTCGCAATCGCACGCACTGCACCAATCACGACTCTCTTCGCACTCTCCCGCGGTTGTCACGCACTACGCAGTGTTCGGAGTCCGCGGCTCGCATCCCGCGCACCACTGCCGAAGACAGGTGATTCTTGCATCCAAAGGAACGGGGTTCTTGTTACCCGCCGCTCATCTCCAGCGCGAAGTCCCGCCGCCGGAAGCTGTTGTTGATCGCACTTGCCGCCGCGTGGAGAACACGGCGTCGCCTTACATCCGGGCGGCGTAGGTTGCTGCGAAGATCGTAAACGGCCGCAGAGAGATGCGCTTCAGCGTTCGGAGTCCGCGGCTTGCATCCCGTGCGCCAGTGTCAGAGACGCGCGAGATTCGCATTCCGGGGAGCGAGGTGCTTACCCGCCGCTCATCTCACGTGGGAGGTCCGCCGCCGGAAGCTGTTGTTGATCGCACTCGCCGCCACGCGGAGAGCGCGTCGTCGCCTTACGCCCGGGCCGCACACGTTGCGTCGAAGAGCGTAAACGGCCGCAGCAAGATGCACTTGAACCACTTGAGCCATGCGTGTCGACGCCGCCGACGCTCCAAGGTTCGCGGGAAGCGCTGCCGGCCCAGACGAACTGCAAGGCGCGCACCACAACACCACAACAACCGCTCTCGAGTAAACAGAGTCGCAGCGACGCTCGCCGGAATGTGCGGCTGGCCCAGCTGCTTGCGTCTACCTTTGACCGCCGCCGGCGCATTCGAAGGGGAACTCGCAGTCTTCTCAGGTTCCGATGACGCACGTCGCGCTGAGGAGCGCAACAATTACACAGCGCCACGTCAAAATAACTAATAACGCGTTTTACAATTCTAGCGCAGAATGTAGATCATGACTTTAATTTTCTCCCATTTGATCACACCGTTTGCTGACAGACTACCGAGGGAAGCCAAACATGGGAAATGAAGATTTTTGATGCACTTTTTGCATGATCTATGTGTTCGGTCCAATCAATGGCGGTAGTTTGAAACCTCTGAGATTCTCATTTTCAAACCAATAATAAGGCGGATTTCCTTCCGAGATATTTTCACGGAAACTATTTTTTGGAAGTTATCAGACATGCATCCGCCAGGCGTCACACCAGGCGATGACTTTCCAGATAGCCCCATTCAGAATGAACTTATCTGACGTATTTTTAATGCCTGGATAAAGGACACAATCAACCTATAGAAAGCTGTGTGATGTGATATTAGCTGGCGGTTACGCAAATCATTCAAAACAGCCATATTTCTGGTTATTTATGTCTAGAGCGGTATCACTTCGGTTTCACTTGGGAGCATTTATATGTATATAGTCTAGTTGCCAGTCTAATCGCCCTGCTCCCAGAAAATAAGTTTTGAAAGTTTGGCGGATACGTTCAGCTTCATGGAAGGATCTGTTGGAACCCAGATTTGTGGCCTCACCAAACACTGGCACATCGCTACTTTCGTTGCTCCAGTCTCCTTCAACTATACGTCCCCGTTCCAAGTTTCCGCGTCCACTAGAGTTGGAGGACAGTAGTACTGCTGATCCTCATTGCGGCCGATGAGAAAATTATGCAACGCAATGCTCGCAAGGACATATCTGTTAACATTTTCATCGCTAGCTTTAAACCTCCTCCGCAAGATGCGCCAACGGCTTGTAAGAATGTCAAAAGCATTTTCAATTACGCGTCTTCCTCGTGAAAGCCGGTATAGTTAAAAACTCTTTCTGCGTCTGTTTTCAAAGACCGTTTTGGATAAGGCCGCATTAGATACGGCTTCAAAGGGAACGCCTCATCTCCAAGAATTACGTACGGTGTAATATTACCCCCTGGAAGTACGGCAGGCTCGGGAACACCCAAGAGCCCAGATTCAAGGGCTCGGGATAGCTGCGACCTCCCAAATACGCCACCGTCGCTCTCTCCTCCACACCGGCCAAAATCAACATACAAAAATCTATATGCAGAATCGCACATTGCTAGAAGAATCGTACTAAAGGTCCCCTTGTAATTGAAGTTTTCTGACCCGGAGTTGCTAGCAGCCTCCACGGTAACGTGCTTCCCGTCGATGCTACCTGCAAAGAATAATGGAGATAAATTATTCTTTGCCCACCGTATCTAAAAACCAATACGCAGTCTTTTCGTCTCGGTTGCTTGGAAACAACTGCATTGCCGAGATCTCGTCACATTATATTTGTCATATCTTAATAGGTACACACATGCTTACATGGACACCCCAACACACACCCCGAAATTTCCAATGACATTTTCCGATAGCACTGCAACATATATAGTAGCGGAACCGCATTTCACTAAACAGTTTTTAATATGCAACTAGCAAGTTCTTAAGTTATGAAAAATGAACACTACCATATTCTTCATGGATTAGAACAGCTTGAAGCGAGCGTGCACGGTACAAAGATCAGTATTTTAGAATATGACTTACCAATGCAGTTTGGAACGTTCCACCGCTGCAAGAACCCTCGAGATACATCGAGCCATTCTTCAGGTGTTAAGGGACACCTGACATATTGGTGTTTTAGAGCGTGTCAGATTGCTTGCGAGGTATCTGATATTACAGTGCAGACGGTGGACCACCCCATCATGTATGCAAATGACAGGCTGCGCTGACAGTCACCGCTGGCGAGAAATCTGCAAAACAGACAAAATATGTAAGCAGAACACGCTCACGCTGTAGCCACAGCAATGTTAACTGAACAAAGCGCGACTGCAAAGAAAGATAACTCTATCGAAGTGTGATTTCCAAACGGGTTCTTGCAGATATTGCCTGCCTCCAGTTGGTGTCTTGCCGCTCGCTTATGGGTCTGACCAATGCCAAAATTTTCTCGAAAGTTCCCGGAAGCATCTTCATGTAACTTAAATACAGTTAAATATATATTACTTAACTCACTACAAACGCCGAAACTTCTCTTACGCGAAAAAATATTGCGGGTCCGATTGTCGCAGCAACGGGATGAGCAGCCCGGAATGGCCGAAGTTCCGATGCCTGCACATGCTGCGCATCCACACCCTTCTCGGCCGTCGAGTAGGCTTGCATTTTGTTGTCTCCTCAAACGGAGCAGCACAAACGGAGAACCGCTGTCTTGGTGGCTTGTCATAGTCACATGAAGGGCACGAAGCACCACGCGCGATAGTTTGAAGCTGGAATATCTGGTGAGATATTACTTTGGGAAAACGGCACGGAAAACGTACTGTGAATCACACGACCCAGGCGGTGGCTAACAACTGAGGTTCACTCCACGCACAGAGAAATACAGAAAACGGCACGCCGGGTCAACGCCCTTGTTCACATTTAGCCCAGAAGGAAAAGCCTGTTCACAAACAGCGCCGACTGCAGCACTCCGCTTGCATGCTACAAGAAGCTCGCAAACCTAAGACACTCCAAATCAGGAAAGCCTGGGAAGGTGAAACGGTGAGGAACATGTGGCTCAACAGTTCAGAGGCGAGCCATAAGGTAGAAAAAACCTTGAAAAAAAAAACACGGCCCGTGGGCCATGGCGAACAGAGGGAGTTCGGGAGGGTAACGAAGTGGGGAACAGAAAGCCTGTTGCCAGGTTTAAACGAAGTGAAGGGGATGGCTGATGCAAAGGGAAACCATCCAGGTGAAGAAAAGAGAAAGGGGCGAGAGAGGTAACTGCGGAGATAAAAAGAGCAGAAAAAACAAAATTCTCTTCACCCGTTGCTAGCTCTTGATGCCTCATTGTTTTTATTAGCCGTTTAAATTGTTTTCCTAGCTTAATTCTTGAATGGTTGCATGACGACCAATCTGGCAAGCCATTGATAACAGAGTTCATTACCATCCTACATATGTTCAATTTCGTGCATATTGGCTTAAATACTGTGACTGCAGCACTCATTTCTGCAGCGGCTTTAAAAGTAGCTTGCTATACTCATATATATTTGTTTTGGTGCTGTACGCGTGGTGTTTCGCTGCAAAAACTGGGGGGTTGCGTAGAGTTAATAAACAAACTTCAAACTTTTTACACCGCTTGCGAGATCGCATCGATTTTTTTGTGCGATAAGAGCCAAGCGAACCAAAGCGCAAGCAGACGACAGACGACTTTCACCGCTACTTCGGCATGTCCTTCGGACACCGCTGAGCAGCGTTTTTTTAGCGCAGAAGGAAACATTTGCTGAGGTTTAGCTTTGGTTAAACCTGGTAGGTTGCATAAGCATCCATAGCGTTCCATTCGGGATCATCACCGGTTGTAGACGATTCGGTTTCGATAGAGGCGCGGTGCGCCCGTCTAGCAGCGTCTTGAGCGTGCCGCTTAGCAAGGCGCTGTTCGCGTTCTTCTCTCTCTCCGAAGCCCATTGTCGTTTCCTGGCTTCGTCAAGCCGACGTAGCCTCCCTTTCTGTTTATCAGGCGGCATAACGACGGAGCCGTCGTTGTTGCTACTGAGAGAAGGATGAAAAGGAAATTCCACGGGCCTGCCAACTGGCTCCAGCCGAGCCACCGCCGCTGCCACGTGCAGATAGAGGAGAGTTAAAAGATCAGAGGAAAGAGAAAAATAAAAGAAAAGACGCGCGTCGCAGAAGCAACTACCGCGTCCACCGAAGGGAACGCTGGCTGAAAAAAACATAAGCGGCCACGATTCGTTGTTGTTGTTGTTGTTGTGACTGAGAGAAGGATGAAGAGGAAATTGCACGGGCCTGCTACTGGCTCGAGCCAAGCCACCACCGCTGCCACGTGCAGATAGAGGAGAGTTAAAAGATCAGAGGAAAGAGAAAAAGGAAAGAAAAGACGCGCGTCGCAGCAACAACTGCGTCCGCCGGAGCGGACGCTGCTCAAAAAGAAGCGGCCGAAGCCGCGCTCGCCGAAGCGAGAACAGATACTCTCAGAATTCGTCACCAGTTGTTGTTGTTGTTGTTGTGACTGAGAGAAGGATGAAAAGGAAATTGCACGGGCCTGCTACTGGCTCTAGCCAAGCCACCACCGCTGCCAACGTGCAGATAGAGGAGAGGTAAGAGATCAGAGGAAAGAGAAAAAGGCACGAAAAGACGCGCGTCGCAGCAACAACTGCGTCCGCCGGAGCGGACGCTGCTGAAAAAATCAGATAAGCGGCCGAAGCCGCGCTCGCCGAAGCGAGAGCAGATACTCTGGCCTTCGTCACCAGCAAGCGAGCGAACGCATTTTATACCCCCCCCCCCGTTCTCCAGCCTCCTCTCCACACTACGTAGCTGGCAAGAGCGCGGCGAGGGCAGCGCCTCCACTCGGCAGCGTCGCGGCTACAGCTGTATAGTGCGCCGCGCCTCGCTCCGCCCTTCAAGGTCAAACGTGCCTCGCGCCGCCCCGACGCGAAGGGCTGAAACCTGTCGTAATATTGCTTACGTAATAAAAAAATGCACTCACGTAGAGTCACGTGGGAGCAGCGAGCGCCCGCCCAAACTGGTTTACCGGTGTCCGACGCCTCTTTCGATTAGAACACAAATCCGTCCCGTTGCGGCCGCGGTTTCCACCTCCGTCGCCACCGTGCCGTAGAGGAGGCCGAAGTTGGACGCGGCTTCGTAGGGTATGGGAATCGCGGGTAGGGCATAGAGTAACATAAAAGTAAAGAGCGGACACTCGGGCCCTTTCGCGGCCGAGTTCGACGCTTCCCCGTTTCCGCCAGATGGCACTGAACGTGCAAATAAAAAAAAAGAGTATGATCTTGGCATGTCTTGGCTTGCAGTGACGTGCGCTGCGCGCCTACGGCCGCAGTTACGTCAGCAACAGCGGCGTTTTTTAAGTGCGTCAAGCCAACGGGCAAGCACGCCCAGGCGGCAGTGAGCGACGGACCGACGGTGTGAGCGGCTGTATTTTTTTGCGGCGTCTGCAAGCTTCGTGGGCACGTCCGTTTTGTGTACTGCTGTGGTGCTGCGGTGGTTGTTTCTTCCACCCCGTGAACTGTCCAACAAGAAGCTGCAGCTGTCGGCCTTAAAGGCGGCGGGGGCGGCGGCTTTTCCTAAGCACTTCCAAAGAGGCAACAAAGCTGCGTCAAGGGCACATGCCCCCCACCAGGTTTTGAAAGTAGAGCCTCCAAGATTCATGTTATCGCCTCTCATCTCTGAGGCCAGTGCGTTTCCCCGAGTCCGCTAGGTGCGCTGTGCACAAAAGTCGGCCGCTGGGGCCTACGGGAGTGTCCGCTCTTTACTTCTATATTACTCTATGGGTAGGGCGTGTTGTACAAGCTTTTCTGGGTGGAGGCGTCGTTTTGAAGGCAGTTCGGATCGTGCTCGAGGTTGCCATTGCGTGCGGCGTCGGCGCTTAGGGTGTTGCGTCTTCATGCGTCATGGCTGTTGGATAATCTCAGGCGTTTCGCTCACGAGCAACCTAACCTCTAGAGGTTGCTGTTTTTAGTTCCCCCTACGGGGGCTGAGAGACCTTCCTCGTACCGCGGCTGCGTAACTGCGGCGTGGCACCGGAAAACGCTAGGCTGACGGCGATGGTGAGTGCGAAAGGCGGATCGGCCCATACTCCTCTCAACGAAGGTGCTCGTCGATTTCTCGAGGATGTTGGCCGAAGCGTGGCCGTGGTGTGTCAACGGCAAAGCCACGAAGACCGATACGGTGCTATGGGCAGTGACAAAGAATATTGCCTCGTTCACCGCAATGGCAGCACAGCGCAGCGGGTGGTTGTCTGAAGGCCTCCAGGCGTCGCATTTCCTCGGGCTTGAACGTCATTCATAGCTTGGACGGGCGGCGGCTGCGGGGCGACGATCGGGAACAGCTGGTTCACGTCGAAGAGGGTATGTCGCTGGGGCTGAGGACTGCGTACTGCAGCGGAACGCCTTGAGGAGCTCTCGCTTAAATTATTGCCACGTCGCCAGAGAGCCTTTGTGGTTTTCAAACCCAATTCTGGCTGGTCCTTCCAGGGCGCAGAAAATGTGGATTACTTTAGTCTGGTCATCCCAACTGTTGAATATGGTGACACGGTCAATCTGTTCCGCCAATCTTCAAGATCCTCGCCAGGTGAACCGTTGAACGTGGGCGGTAGTCGGGGCAGGTGCAAAATAAGGGGGCCTGGTGTCGTAGCGATGGTTGACGTCGGAATTGCGGAGTTTTTCTTTGCTGGCGTGCAGCCCAGGTAGTCCGTGTTCACTTGAACGCCTCTGGAGATGATGGCAGTGCTTCGAGCTCTGTTGGGACGGCTTCTGCGGCTTTCACGTGATCTGCTTCTTCGAGACGGCTCCGGCTGCTTTCGCAGCTCCCAGGGGATGAGGGCGACAAAGACATCCGTTAGCACCTCCACCAGATGTCAGTTTGTGGAGACTGCAGTTCGGCGAGCAGGGAGACAGCGAAAATAGCTTCTAAAGGGAAATATTTATTTGTTCTAACTTGTGCCCACAATAGACTGAATCACTCGGCGGCGGCGTAGCAGCAAGCGTGCTCGGAGGTTGTCGAACAGAATGCCCGCCGCTCTCGGCCATGCTCAATTTACAGCTGATAGCGAACTTTCGAAATAAAGCGTGCAACAGTATGAAACAACGTAGAAGCGGCTCCGGCTGGATGCGATCAATCGAGATAAATCTGGTCGTGTCTTGCGTTGCAAACAGTGCACGCGGCGTGCCGGCAGTATTGGTGAATGAACAAACACTAAAGATTCGCGTCAATATGTATCAAATACATACTGATGACAAGAACAGCATGTTCTTCTTGTAGAATTCTTTTCATATATTATAAGTGAAATTTTCCTGAACCATTCGTGGGAAAATTTTTTCGCAAGTTTTAGACGACTCGAAAAACCGCAGAAATTGCCCTCACGTAAATCCACTCGTATAGAGTATACTTTCTGTATGGCCTGGTTTTCTAGTCTCGTAAAACGAGGTCTAACAAAAGGTATGCTAATGATCTGTGGCAGTCAGTATCATTCTTCCACTAAAGTGCGCATTCAAATAATTTTATTGATACATTTTTATGTGTGATGGATTGTCCGGCCTATGAAGTCTTGTGTGTACACAATGTAATCCATTTTCTAATGTCAGGTCCAGTGTCGGGAATCTGCAGGTTACTCTCAATATTTAATTCAAAGTGCCCGTGAAAACATCCTACAGTAGCTGAACAACAGAGAAAGGTGCGATGCCGGCTCCAAAAATGATCGTTTCTCATGATGGGAGTATAGGACCTTTTGGGCGGAACCGAAAAAAGTAAACGATGAACCTTCGCCGAAATCAGTTTCCTGAATTCTGTTTTAACCGAAAAAGGTTGTTTCTTTATTATATACGCGCAACAACTCGTCGTCTATCCATGAGTGTTGCACTCGTATAAAGGAGAACATGAACAGGTTAATCAGCGCTGTTGCGCGTTTTCAGATATCAGTCCGCTACTTTACTCGCCTCTGCAAACTGGGAGCATCCAACAGTCAAGCCGATGGGCCTTTGTGCAGAGGATCAAAAAGCAGCTAAAGCACAGTGCTTCCTTTAGCTATTCCGTTAAAGGGCAACTGCAGCACTTTTTTGAGAATTTCGCGATATTCAAGGATTCAAGTCTACAGGGTGTCCCAGCTAACTTGGACCAAGATTTATAAAAAAAACTAAGCGTTCTTCAGAACTGAAATCGCGTGGATGTTGTTGAGGTTTATCTAAAGTTATAGTACCATTTTTTTGCTCCTCCTATTTGAATAATTAGTCGAGATAAATAAATTAACTTTTGAAATATAGCTTGAAACGTTCAGGCGTCAATAGGAAAGTTGTGGAGCATCACAAATATCGTCCAACCCAGGCACTTCCAACGAGCTAGACCCAGCGTGGCCATTTTTATTCGGGAAAAACGAAAGCCCGCGGAGTTTAAAAAATACCACGTGACAGCGCGCTGCATGCGCACGGTTACTCCGCGATTACAGCGCTCTCATCCGTGCTTCGTAAGAAAGATCACCCGCTTCGGGCCTTTCGTGCTGCCCAAGACAGGGCTTCGCGATGTGCTTGGTTCCAAGATCAGCGCCAGTGGGTACGGGCGGCAATGGAAAGAAAGCGCGGCTCCTGTTTTTCAGCGTAATTCACACGACGTTATCAGGCTTGTTATATGCGTCGTTGCTTGTTGGGATCTTGCTTGTCATTGTTCCTCCGCATGCATTGTGCTAACGTGAGTGTGCAGTTATTGCCTCAGAAACGGGAGCCGCGCTTTCTTTCAACTCCCGCCCGAACCCACTGGCGCTTATCTTGGAACCAAGCACATCGCGAAGCCCTGTCTTGGGCAGCACGAAAGGCCCGAAGCGGGTGATGTTTATAACAAAGCACGGATGAGAGCGCTGTAATCGCGGTGCATCCGGGCGCACGGAGCGCGCTGTCACGTGGTATTTTTTAAACTCCGCGGGCTTTCGTTTTTCCCGAATAAAAACGGCCACGCTAAGCCTGTCTCGTTGGAAGTGCCTGGGTTGGACGATATTTGTGGAGCTCCACAACTTTCCTATTGACGCCTGAACGTTTCAAGCTATATTTCAAAAGTTAATTTATTTATCTAGACTAATTATTCAAATAGTAGAAGGGAAAAAATGGTACTGTAACTTTAGATAAACCTCAACAACATCCACGAGATTTCAGTTCTGAAGAACGCTTAGTTTTTTTTATAAACCTTGGTCCAAGTTAGCTGGGACACCCTGTATATAGGCTGTAGGTAAAGCATGCCAAGTGTTTTTGCACTAGCATTTGAAATAGTGACGTAATCGACGATTTAATTTCGCGCTTCTCCTCAATGTTCCGGAGGAATGCAGGCAAATTCAGCGTGACGTCATGGAAGGTATTATTTAAAATTACCGCTGTCGTCAGCCGCACCCTGCCCTGACTCGTTAGACGCTGCTCGTTAGATATGACATGCTCGTTAGACATGACATGACTCGTTAGACATTGCACGCGGCACAGGCGCTATCAGCACAATTCCGTTAGCTTTATATCGCTTTTAGTGTCGTATAATATCAATTAGACACAATTGCTCCTTGAGAAAACGTGACTTTGTTTTGTAGTGCACTGCCAAAACAGGGGAATAGGTTCATATAGGGACAACAAACGTTTATTATTTCAGTGAAATCGAAATGAATGCTAATATGCTGACGGTATGTTCAATTTGACTTCTCGTCTTTTGCACGTCTCCTCTGCCTTGCTATATGAGCGTTGCTGCCAGATATCACCTGCTTATCAGCGCAGCCTGGTTTCGCTCTCCACACTACCCAGTTTTCGTTCGCACTTCTGATGGAAATGCAATTCGTTTTGCAGACACTATCTCGGCGTGACATAACCTCAATTCGAACGTTGTTTTACCTGCATGTGTGGATAGGACTTCTGCGTGCTGAAAGAGGAAGCACCCATGAGGAAACGGGCCATCCAAAACGAAAGGGAAAAGGTCATTTTGAATAATAGCTTCATAGGAAGCAGCAGTCAGCGTTCTCTCGACCCTGATAAGTGGCCCGAGCCCTTGGTGCGTAATGCAACCCCACACGTTAATGGAGCGACGTCCGCTGAATGCGACGGCCTGCGCGAACTGTGGGTCATACCTGCAAAAAATAAATACGACTGTGCAATTTGTCTGAGAAAAGCTGAGCACCTATTGCCCAAAGCTTCTCGTTAGAATCGAGTAAAGGTTGCAATTTCTATTAACTTAAGCATACTCATTCATAACTCTAAGTGTTGAAGATTAGAAAGCAGCACCTAAGTGCACCCAGATTAACTGTTAGCGATGAAACCGAATAAAAATAACTACAGAATATAATGCATTTCACTTGAAAAGGAGCACTAACCATACCCACTAGCCAGATCAAGTAAGTGCAGATAAGAAAGGATTGTCGTGCACCTACCACGCGCCAACCGGTCTCCAGACGCGCAGCTGCTGGTCCCAATTCGTGGAGAAAGTCGATTCTTCTGAGAATATGACTGCCCTCCAATCTTCTGCAGTCCAAGTGAGGTGGCTTGTGGCAAAGTCGAGACGGAGTCGTTTGTGATGTGCAGTAAGAAGTGGCCTGTGACAAGCGTCGCGACTATACAGTCCGTCTGACCGAAGGCGTTTCCTAATCGTCCACAAAGCGACTCTCTGGAGGCCCAGTTCCTGCTGTATCTCGGCAGTGGTAATATGAGGGCTGCGGAAGTCGCCGGCAATGATCAGCCGATCTTGCTCCTCAGATAGGGCTCTCGGACGTCCGCTACGCACCGCGTCACCAATCCCCTCTTCTTCTAAAAAGGCACGCACAATGCGGGTTACGGTCCCTACTGCGCACCCTACCTCGGCAGCAATGCTTCTCCGGGACTTACCTTCCTGGACTAATGTCCGGATTTCCGCTCTTGTAGCGAAGCCGACGCGTGGCATGTCTTTTTTCCTTCTGGCGAGATCTGTAGGGCATGGGTCTATTTTATAACACCTGTTATCGCCCAAAGCGAACATGGTGAACGATATCACCGTTTTTCTTCGCCTGGTCTATCGCTTAGGCAACATCCAAAAAGCCGTTCTTTTTCAGGCAATTGTTTCCTCTTCTTTCATAGTCGTTCTTCCGCAGCGCGGCTGAGGCTGCTCGCCAAAATAAAAGCCAAACAAGCAAAAAACAAACAACTATCCTATTCTTCACCAGTCGCCTCCGGGAGCAAGGCTGTATTAAAAAAGAAAGAGAGGGCGAGACAGAAAAATAAATTTTGCTTGACCGTGAAAGTCCGCTGAACCCCCCTAATACTGTAGAATGGGAATGACCCGGAACTGGTTATCAGCCTCTTCGTCGCGCGCAGCGCCACGCGTTGTCATTCCGGCGCTCCGGTGTTCCGTCTTGTGTGCTAATCTTTTTTACTCGCGACTTTACACGTGCCCTTAAAGTTCTTTTTATGCCTCGGAATCTGCTTACTTGGTGATTGTGCTTTTCTTTGCGCTGTTTTTGACCTTCATAAGTGCAGTAGTTTTCTGGCACTAAAATCAGTCTGCGTCATTGTGCGAGCGTGCTTGTGTTTGTGTGCGCTTTGTCCTCGTTCTATTTGCGCAGTTGTATTAATCTACAGCTGTTGCTTCAAATAGGGAGACTTGACGATGGAATAATCTTAATGACACGCTCCCTCCCCCTCTACGCCTCGCCCTGAGACCTCCTTCGTTTTGATGACAGTGTTGAATTTTCACGATGCAACGACAGCTTTGGCCGAAGAGCGCCATTGCACAAGGCATATTCGTCTACGCAAGGTAAGATCAAAGAACCATCTCCCAAGCAATTCACTCCTGAGAAGCTGAACATTGTATCAGCTGTGGGTACCCGTCACACTGAGCATTAAACTCCGCATCTCCGGCATGTGAAGTGGATGCTCAAACCACTACAGTCCATGGCTGCGGTGCCTCCTTCGCTACGTTGCCGACTATTTTTGTATAATCAGGAAGGCCGCTCTAGTAGCATTCCCATCGCATCTGAAAGAACATGGAACCCGCAGTACAGTTCACGAAATAAGAAAATGT
This sequence comes from Amblyomma mixtum, assembly GCF_055824585.1. Classification (NCBI taxonomy): domain Eukaryota; kingdom Metazoa; phylum Arthropoda; class Arachnida; order Ixodida; family Ixodidae; genus Amblyomma; species Amblyomma mixtum. The sequence goes on along the minus strand of NC_143014.1, from coordinate 329,429,225 downwards.
CGCCTTGGTAGTTGAGAAAGAAACAGCGCGCAGACCTGTCATTTTGTGTATACACAAGCAGTATGCACGCCGGGACGTGCCTCGGGTTTCGGGTATGTGTTCCCTGCCTTTCCTGCAAATTCGGTGGTCGCTAATCTTGTACGACGTGCCGAGAAGTTTTCCTTAAGCCTGGAAGATCGATCAGCTGACCCGGCTACCATGCTCCGTGACGTTTCGCCATCGAGCTACCCGCATTTAACTTTCGCAAAAAAAAAAATGTGACGGTTCAGCTTGTGGCTTGACACGAATAATTCAGCGAGAAACCGACTCCGTTACTCTGCTTGGATAATGAAGTCTATCACATTCGCGCTTGGCTTCACGCACGGCTGGGCCGCTCACAATTTCGCTCCTGGTCAGAGAGGGAACTCCAGCCAGTTTTTATTTCTACCCTTGTTTTAAAAGGAAACATTACTGTGCATGCAGCATTTTTCTTTTCTTTTTAACACGCACATTGGTTTGCTCATTATAGTGCCAGCGCAGTGCTTTCACAGCTGCTGCGAGGAGAAGCATTGCTTAAACCTGGTTCCAAAAAGTGCCTAATACTGTTTCGGCTGCAAGCAAAACCAGACAATAATCTTTCACACACTCCAGTTTCTTTGTTTTTACATGCAACTGTGATCAGGACAAGTTCCCAGACTTCACTTTAACAGCACCGAGGAAGCACGAAGGCAGACAACACGCACACACAACACTGTTCTGACAGACTGTAAATATCAGGGCCTAGTTTTCCCCTTCGTCTTCCTTGTTCGGTCGGGCTTTTAACCAGTGACCGCCATCACTTTCGCAGTGGTGCATATTTTATGGCACTCTACACTGAAATCGTGCTACCATTTACAGTCGTTGCTTCGCAACCACAATTAACGCGCTCAGCTCCCCGTACTGTATGCGGTTGTGCTGTGGATTAGGCGGCAACATTTTGCACATCCCAGGCACCGCAACAACATTGGATGAACGTCGGGCTATCATCTGCAAAAATTGGAATGACGACGGTACTACACTTTCATTTAGGCAGAGCGCTACCATAGTGACACATTGGCCTGACTTTCAGGCCTGTTTCGGGGCAACATTCAACCGATCGAGCGGCCAACGCAGGCCTGGCGTTCGTTCTTGAACATTTGTATTAAGGTTTCAAACTCTGGCATCCAGCTTTCGAAAATTGACACATGCAACATAACCCACTGGCCAATGACTGGCACTGTGGATATACTACCTACCTAGCAAATATTCATGAATGAGCGTGCCAGAGAATTCCTGGAAAAAACCCTTTTATTGCATCGAGTTACAAGGATCAAGCATCTAGCGCATGCAGGATGCATTGCGCTACCACCAGCCATCCTGGGGAGAAAAAGGAAAGGAGGGCCCAAGAGCATGGCGGCAGAGGCTGTGGGAAAGTCATTTATTTTTCTTGTTTGCAGCGTGCCGATCGTTCAGGTTGGACAACGGAGCTCGGCAAGCTGCTTTGGCACGGCTAAGTCATCCACGAAGTGCGTAAGGGAGCTTTCTTCCAGCGAACTGATCAGTCATATCGAAAGTAACCGTTGTACTCCTCTTGCAAGAGGGCTGTTACTCTGCATTCAAATTCCTTGTCCACCTCTTGCACGATTACCTCACGATGCGTCGAGACTGCAAAGAGATGCATGATGTCATGATGAGCCTAATTATGGCCGGAACAGGACGAAAGCAAAAATGATTAAATAACACTGAATTTTTTTAGACAGTCTGCGCGAAGACACTTACAACATATTTTGCAGGATAATTTTTAGTTTATGCTTAGGAAACAACAACACGTTTGTTGCACAAAGTGAAATTTAGTTTACTAAACTTGGCTTGTACGAAATGGTTCATTTTTAGTTTAATGCGCCGTGTCGCACCCTCAGTGAACACAATCAATGCGACAAAACCGAGGTAGTGTGATATCGAAAACAAATTAATGTATTATTTTGTTTTAATATCATAATTCTTATCTAGCTTATTTTTTATTCAAGCTAAGATGCACAGTTTGCAGCATCTCTTCCACACGGATGTCAAAACAACATTTTTTAAGTTTTTTTTGCGAAATACGCTGAACGCAAGAAACTCAGGCCGCCCTTGTTTAAAAAAAAAAAATCTAACAGTTTATCTTAGTCGCTTCAATTGCATGCCGTATGGGACTCGAAACTGCGACTTGAAAACAACGCAAAAGCACTCATCTGATAGCCCAGGGTAATACCCTTTTTTCATTGAGATAACCTGGGCAAAGGCATTAACCAGAAATTGCGAATTTTCTGTTGCGCTTGCAAGTTTGGAAGCCAAAAAGAAACAGTACGGATGTATGACACATAAACTCACCGACTGGTCTGCAGTGAAAGAATAAGCGGTCCTGATTCCTGTCGTGCATAAGCGGTAAATGACAAACGTATTGCCGAATGCATCGAGTCTCAGGATAGATTGGATGCATTCCCGCTATTAGACAAAGTAGTGAATGTTTGGTAAATTCATCTCACCAAAGACGAAAAATAAAGTCTTTACCATTCGGGCAGATTTGCCCTGCGCACGACGTCAAGCCAGACATTTCGCAATGAGAGTAGGTACCCAGAAGTCATCCGCGTTCTTTGGCTCGCTGTCATTTCCTGCCGGAAAATTAAAACTGCATGTAGTCAAAACAACATTTACTCCTTAAACTACATTAATTTCTAGACTTGTATCAAGATAAAAGAATTGTAGTACTTACAAATAAAATCTTCCAGGCCAGGGTAAGAACCGCGTCGGAGCTCTTCTAACATATGAGATATGGCTTGTTGCTTGCACACACTATGAACGGTGCTAGCTGGAGTGGGCATGCTTTTTCATCGCGCTTGTTGTGTGGTTGGGCGCAGCCGTGCCAGCCAAGGCAACACCCGTCCAGTCAAGGACGTGCCATGGTGATGAACTCTAGTTTGGGCTAGTTGGTTTATGATTCAGGAGGAAAAAGGCGCAATAAAACGTGAACAAAAGAGAGACAAACACGACAGGACCAGCGCCAACTTGCAACTGAATTTAATTTCGCGCCAAACCAGCCTTTACATAAGCCAACACGCCGTAACATCCGTGTAATCACGCACACGAAGCAGAATAGATCACTGACAGATATCTAACACATGAAGCATGATAGCAACCACGTAAAATACTATCATGGCTATTCGAAAAAAAACAAAACAAATGTATAGCAAACAGCTCTACAACACTAAACAGTCATAACCAAGCAACTCTTAAAACACCGAAAACGATACAAACGCATGAGTGATACGAGACGACCAACAAGAAAAATGAAAGAAAGGTGAAGAATGAAGCGTTAAGACCAAAGTAGTATCAAAGGTAAAAAAGGGGGTCAAATGGATGATGAGTACAAAGCCTTAAAAATTGGTAACGAACAACCAGCAGCCATATGAATGATAACCGATGACCAACCAGAAACATGAAAAAGGATGAACGTGGAGCTCAGACCAAAGTCACGTCAAAGGTATAAAAACGAGAACATAAATCCGCGCAAACAACCGCACATCGTCGAAAAAGAATTGCACCCAATGTCAAAGGGAAGAGCGTGCACAACAAAACAAAACGAACAACCCACAAAAAACTTTCTAGAAAAGTGTACTCCGCGTTGCTAAGCGTGATGGGTGGCTTGCTGACGCATCTTCTCCCTTCTTTCCTGATGTAAAAGGCTTCGACCACCTCTCTCTCAAATCTTTCCTTTCAACTGCACAAAAAAAGAGTTTTCTTGAACTCCGGACCGCGATCCCTGCAGGCTTTGCAGTGATCCACTAGGAAACTTCCTTCGTTATTCCGCAGATTCCGGCTGTGCTCGCTGGCGCGCTCATTAAAACATCGACCGGTCTGGCCAATGTAGCTGAGCCCGCAAATTAAGGGAACTGGTAAACATCCAGCGTCCTGCACTGTGTGAACTTATTTTGATGTTTCACAGTACAAGCCGGTTGTTGTTTTTTCGTTAGTCATGGCGCAAAGCTTAGAAAGTTTGCAGGGGGCTGAGAATGCGACCTGATCATTATGTCTGCCTGCTACTTTTTAAGGTTGTGTGAAACCTTGTGGATGTGCGGTATTACCGCCACACGGTTGCGTGAAGCTGGATCTCTGCTTTTCGGATCTTGCTTCAGCTTTTGCAGTATGGCTTCACACACAGAAGAAACCATACAAGAGGGGTATCCTGCTTCTTTTAACCGCTGAACTTGAGCGTTGAAACTTGACGAGACCATAAGGGGGCATGACTTGTTCAAAGATGCTTACGAGGAGATCGAAACAATTTCCCGCTTCACAAGCTTTGAATGAGCACTGTCAAAGGGGAGCAAACCTTTCTTTTAACGCGGATTATACATCCAACACAAAAAAAAGAAAAAAAGATAAAAGAATTGTAGTACTTACAAATAAAATCTTCCAGGCCAGGGTAAGAACCGCGTCGGAGCTCTTCTAACATATGAGATATGGCTTGTTGCTTGCACACACTATGAACGGTGCTAGCTGGAGTGGGCATGCTTTTTCATCGCGCTTGTTGTGTGGTTGGGCGCAGCCGTGCCAGCCAAGGCAACACCCGTCCAGTCAAGGACGTGCCATGGTGATGAACTCTAGTTTGGGCTAGTTGGTTTATGATTCAGGAGGAAAAAGGCGCAATAAAACGTGAACAAAAGAGAGACAAACACGACAGGACCAGCGCCAACTTGCAACTGAATTTAATTTCGCGCCAAACCAGCCTTTACATAAGCCAACACGCCGTAACATCCGTGTAATCACGCACACGAAGCAGAATAGATCACTGACAGATATCTAACACATGAAGCATGATAGCAACCACGTAAAATACTATCATGGCTATTCGAAAAAAAAAAAAACAAATGTATAGCAAACAGCTCTACAACACTAAACAGTCATAACCAAGCAACTCTTAAAACACCGAAAACGATACAAACGCATGAGTGATACGAGACGACCAACAAGAAAAATGAAAGAAAGGTGAAGAATGAAGCGTTAAGACCAAAGTAGTATCAAAGTAGTATCACTTTTGCACTTCTGATCCAACACAAGCCATCTTTGCAAAACCGTATCCTAAGGTCCAATAACTGGAGTTCGCCATTTGTCGGGACCTCTTTAGTGAAACTGAGACCTTGGCTGTGTTCTGAAAACACGTACAGAGGGCAAAACGCATGCCTAGAACAACCAAGCTGTGTGTTCCGGAGCTCCCAATCCGCTGCGACCAAGAAAGCAAAAAATGACGATGAAATTCTATGAGTTTAACTTCACAAGTTTACATCCAAACCATTTTTAACCAAATCTTATCGCTAGTTATCGCGTGTTACGCACGAAACACGCTAAGCGCGTGTTCTAGACATGCGTTTTGCCCTCTGTACATAGTCCTTGCGACCGCAGCGTCTAGCTCATGCTCAGAAATGTCTTTAAGGATAACCAAGAAATCGTCCACATACCTGTGTACGGAGACTACGTGCGGATCAACAAGGTGGCATCTGATGTCGGCTCCTACAATGGAGAGAAAATATTACGAAGGGCGGGAGCTACAGATAGCCAATGCATATTCCCTTCTTCTGAACAAAGAACTTTTCATCATACAGAACAGCAGTCGAACTTAGGTAAAATTCTAACAATGATTTGCAACTGTCAACGCTCACTCCTGCTGTATTTTGAAAAGGGACTTCGCCGGTGGACTGGATGGTTTCCCTGACAGCCTTTAAAAGTCCTTGATGGGGAACGGAATAAAACAGCTCTTCAATGTCGATGGAAAACCCTGTGTAGTGCTTGGGGAGCAAAGACTCCAGGTGGTTTTGCAGCTCGCACGAACTGCGCACAAGAAAAGGGGCATTGCCTACCAGGCATCTAACGTGGGTTTGAAGGTAGCTACTGACAATACGTTGCCACTTCCCCCTTTCAGAAACGATGGTGCGCAGCGGTAAACCAGCCTTGTGGGTTTTCACGGTGAAGAAAACTTCGAGAGACCTTCCTTTTTCTTCCTGGGCCAGCCTTTTTTATGCCCTCTAGGTGCTTGTCTTCTAGGATCTGAAGAGCATGAGTTTTTTTTTGTTTCCGCACTTTGAACGGTACCTGCTTGAAGTTCTTATGTATTGCTGCTAAAGCCTTGTCACGAAATAAAACGGATGCCATAACTGCAAAGCCACCCCCCTTGTCAAACTGCAGCACAACGTGGTCCTTGTCTTTGAGAATGCTTCAAATCTTCTGTAGATGCGGCTTTTTAGGAAGACTGCAATTAATGCTCGCCTTCAAGAAGGCAACACCGTCGCTTATGATCCTGCCTTGTTCTTGGTCCGTGGCATGGCTAGCCACCCTTATAACTAGGGCTAAAAGTTCCTGCCGTTGTGCAGAAGGTGCGAGGCTGAACTTTGGTCCTTTTTCTAAGACCCGCTCGACCTCTTCTGGCAGCTCTGCTCCGCCTAGCACTGTCACCCGGTGAGGGCTTTCAACAGAGGGCTCATTTGAACGATGAAGCAGGTTCGAAAGCGCACGTTGCCAAAGAAACTCTGTAGAATTCGCTGCCAGCCGCTTCAGCTCCTGAAAGCGCCTGTTTTCTTTCACAGGTTCTTTACCTAGTACAGCAAGGAGACGAAGCCAATCTTGAAACATTCGGACTTGCTGCCAATACTCAGACTTGAGTATTCTTCAAACAAGCCTGTCGTGGCCCCAGGATGGCTCTAAAACACCAAAGAGAGAGTGGACTTCGAAGGGAACCAGTTTCCTTTTCGAGCAGTAGGAAACGACTCGGGACTGGCATGTAGACACGGCGATGAGGTTGACACACACAATGGCTGGTTCGGAACGAGAGCTTCGAAACAGTAAAGGGCCCATTGTAGAAGAAATATGCTCAAGAAGAACTATAGTTTGGGCTACTTGGTTCATGATTCAGGAGGAAAACGGCACAGAAAAACGTGGACAAAAGAGCGTAGAAAGAGAAGTTTATTTTTTCTAATGTCAACAAAAGTACAAAACAAAACGGCTGAACTCAAAGGTCTTATGTCACATGCACATGCGCAGTGCCGCTGCACTCAGCACGTCAGTAGGGCAATAAGAAAGCCGATACTCGACCGCCGCGCAGGACGATGAAGTATGTCGACCACTTGCGCAAAAACTCCGCCTCGCTCATTGACAGTGCGTCCACGCATGCTTGCTCAAAGAGGCGCGTGCGGAGGCGCTGCAACATCGGAAACATTGCTCTTTGCGGACGCCCATTTAAGGAAGCCGCTCCACGCTGCCGCCACATAACGAACATGCCGACACACAAAAGCACAAAAGAGCGACAAACACGACAGGACCAGCGCCAACTTTCAACTGAATTTTATTTCGCGCCAAACCCACCTTTATGTAAGCCCACACGCCGTAACATCCTTGTAATCACGCACACGCAGTAGAATAGATCACCAAAAGATATCTAACACATGAAGCACGATAGCAACCACGCAACATACTATCATGGCTATCAAAAAAAACAACAAATATATAACAACCAGATCTACAACACTAAACAGTCATGACCAAGCAACTCTTAAACACCGAAAATGGTACAAACGCATGACGGATGCAAGATGACCAACAAGAAACGTGGAAAAAAGGTGAAGAATGAAGAGTTAAGGCCAAAGTAGTGTCAAAGGTAAAAAAAAGGGGGTGAAATGGATGATGAGTGCAAAGCCTTAAAAATTGGAAACGAACAACCAGCAACCATATGAATGATAACCGATGACCAACCAGAAACATGAAAAAGGATGAACGCGGAGCTCAGACCAAAGTAAGCGTCACAGGTATAAAAACGAGCACATAAATCCGCGCAAACAACCGCACATTGTCAAAAAAAGAGTTGCATCCAATGCCATCCCATTTTTTGAGGAGTGGAAAGGACAGATTTGAGAGAGGTGGTCGAAGCCTTTTACATCAGGACAGCAGGGAGCAGATGCGTCAGCAAGCCATCCATTACGCTTAGCAACGAGGAGTACACTTTTCTAGAACGTTTCTTGTAGGTTGTTCGTTTTGTTTTGTTGTGCATGCTCTTCCCTTTGGCATTAGGTGCAATTCCTTTTTGACGATCTGCGGTTGTTTGCGCAGATTTATGTTCTCGTATTTATACCTTTGACGCTGACTTTGGTATGAGCTCCGCATTCATCCTTTTTCAAGTTTCTGGATGGTCATCGGTTATCATTCATATGGCTGCTGGTTGTTCGTTTCCAATTTTTCAGGCTTTGCACTCATCATCCATTTCACCCCCTTCTTTACCTTTGACACTACTTTGGTCTTAACGCTTCATTTTTCACCTTTTTTTCCATATTTCTTGTTGGTCATCTCGTATCACTCATGCGTTTGTATCATTTTCGGTGTTTAAGAGTTACTTGGTCATTACTGTTTAGGGTTGTAGAGCTGTTTGCTATGCATTTGTTGGGATTTTTTTTCGGATAGCCATAATAGTATGTGGTTGCTATCGTGCTTCATGGGTTAGATATCTTTCAGTGATCTTTTCTACAGCGTGTGCGTGATTACACGGATGTTACGGCGTGTTGGCTTACACAAAGGCGGGTTGGGCGCGAAATAAAATTCATTTGCAAGTTGGCGTTGGTCCTGTCGTGTTTGTCTCTCTTTTGTCCCCGTTTTTTTGCGCCGTTTTCCTCCTGAGTCATGGTGATGCTTCGCGCTGTTCCAAGACGAGTGGCAATAGGCCGACGGTGGAGGGTGGGGTGGAGTCATTATATCTTACACAGGTTTTGTGGTAGCGAGAAAAGGCCCCCAGCTGAAAGGGAGGTTGTGGGAGGATGCACGAACGGCGAAGCTCGTAGCTGCGCGCGAGAGAAATCAGCTTCGAGAAGTGAGCAACATAAAAAAACAATAAAATTGCTCTTCGCGGATTGATGGATAGGAGCGCCCCCTTTGAAACGGGGTGGTGGCAATTGCCACCATGCTCAGCTTTTCTTTCTTTATTATTTTTTGTTTACTGTGTGGGCAATTTTCATTAAGGTTCGCCATCATTTTTCTCTACGGTTTCCTACAATTCTAACCTTATTCCACATCTCTGCTTTTCAGCCACCAACCGTCCAATCGCTTTTTGCTAACTTCCACTGCAGATTTATTTACATGACCATTGTTATCTTTAAACTTTAGGGCCTCAGGAAGAGTGACTGTGCCTGCATCGACATCCGGATGGATACCATCACATTTGATTATGAGGTGTTCAATTATTTCCACAGATCTACCACACACTGCACATGTGTCATCTTCTTCATTAAATTTCTTTTTGTAGCTGCGCGTTCTAAGACACCCTGACCTAGCTTCAAAAAGTAGGGCACTGCCTCTTGAGTTATCATAGAAAAATTCTTTCCTGATATGCCTTTTTCAGTATATATATAGTTCTACACTATGTTTCTTTTCCATTGAATTCATCCAATTTTTAATTGTGCGTTTTTAACCTGTCGTTCAATGCTCTTTATTTCTCCGTCCTCATGACCGGCATACTTACTGGTTGGTTTTCTACTTCTTTTCCGCCACTGTGAGTCAACGCTCTTTTTGTATAAATATTTAAATACCTTAGCTTCCCACCTGTTATCGTCCAATTTCCTCAGGCGTTCTTCATATAGTATAGCTTCATGGGCTTCGAACGATGCCCAGCCCATATCCCCTTGTCCTGCCTCGTTTGTGGTTTTGCCGTGGGCACCTAGTGCTAATCTTCCAACAGCTTTCTGATTTACGTCTAATCTCGACTGAACTTCTGCCCTTAAGCACAGAACCGCATTGCCGAAAGTAAGTCCCGGCACAATTATTCCTTTCCAAATACCTCTCAGTACTTCATATTTGTTGTACCCCCATAATGCCCCATGTTTCATTATCCCGGTGTCTCTTCGTCCTTTTGCCCTAAGAGACTGTTCATGCTTTTCGGTCTATATCTATCTGCCCTTCGTTTAGCCATATCCCGAGGTATTTGTATTCGGCCACTTTGGGTATTTCGTGGCCTTGTATTGTAAGCACCTGATCAGCTGTAGCGTTAAAAATCATCACACCTGATGATTGGGTGGGTGGTTAGCGCGCTACTTAGAAAAAAGCGCGGCCGGGAAAAGAGGTGAGCAGATAGTGGACTTGAAAGGGAGAGGGGAGGGGGACCAAAACAAATGAAAGAGGTTTGGACTTTTTCAAGAATGAGTCACAGGCAGTTCAGAATACCTATAAGAAATAAGGCAATGACAAACGCGGAAGCGTCAAAGTATTGCTACAAAGGCGCAGAAAGAGTACCATCTTCGGCGCACTAAAACTTTGAAGAGAAAAACGTGGAGCTTCAAGATGGATTTTGCCAAAACGTCTTCAGACACTCGCGTATTTTGTGGGGCCGTGTGACGTGGCTGCTGTTAGTTCGGTGGCTTAAAATGTTACCACAAAACAACAAAAATATGAAGCAACCAAAAAACAATACGCAAGGAGAATGCGCGCTCTTTCATAGTTTCATATACGGCACATGTGACAAACAAGCTTGGTTAACATTCGTCTAACAGCAGTTGACAGTCTATTTATTCGCTGATCATCGACGAATCCTCAAGTTTTTTGTTGCGGTGGAAGTTTCACGCAATAAAAGGAAAACGCAAAAGAGTATTGAAGTTTTCTTTGCAACTACTCCCGGTGGTTTTCATCAAAAAGGCGATTTTCTAAAGCAAAAAAAATTTCCGAGTTGATAAGCAAAGACATGAGAAGAGTTATAGCCGTCAGTGCAAATTATGCAACACAAGAATAAAATGCACAAAAACAACAATTTGCTTCGTTACGATTTGCAGAAAAGGAAGCAAATAGCAAGTCGGAAAACACGGGAAAGACGCGATCAGAGGTCACGACGTAGGGAAGCGTAGGAATCTTAGCGCGTGGCTGCGTGCATTTATGAACCGCCGGGCTAATGTTTCGCGCGTGCGCAACGCATAACTCGAGAATACGAGGCGACTGCTTCGTTTCTGGGTGTTGCTAAAGCTGCGCAGAAAGTCGGTTCAGCGAATACACTTGCACTAAGCTATTACGTTTCTTTCGCGATCTCCATGAAGCCGACGCCCACTGCGCATTGCGACAGTGAATTCCTAGAGTGAACCAACAAAAGTGATTTTTTTCATTCAAAAATTGAATCAAAAGAAACATATTGGATTCCCCTAAACATTTGACCAATATTTGATTTTTATTTGATTTCAAATTTCAAACTTATTTGATTTCAAATACTCAATGTTCCATGACAAATAGGTGGGTGTAGAGCCATTGAGCTTAAGACCGCCACGCAGCAGCCGAAATATATGTGTTCTCGCCGGCCTGGAAGCTGTTAGTCGACGCGGTTGACACGGTCGCGCCGACGAGTGCCCGCGCCGAAGAGCTAGCCGGGTACGCGTTACGTGAATTACGGCGCGCCGGCAGTCTCGTCTCGGTCCCTTTGAAGGATCCCCGCCGCGAGAAACCCTAAACGACACTTGGGCCCGCACCGCTTTTCGGGGGAGCGCTCCTTTTTCTTTTGCTTGTGCGGGTGTGCGCCGACTCCGCGTATTCACCGTGAGGGAAACGGCGCCGCTTCTGGGCGACGCGCGGGAAGCCGGGAATACGGACTCTGCCTGGCCGGTGTCAGTGGCGCGCTTTCCGAACGCTGGCCTTTAGGTTTATTTTTCTTTAAAGCAACGGGCGGCTTCGGCGGCGGCATGCCATAGTTCCTGAGCTGCGCGCACAGATATACGCCTCAGCTACGTGCATTGCCCGAACCTGCGGCCTAACGGCGGCGCCAAGACGAGTTTTGTTTTGGCCGTGCGCTTTTGTTTCCGCTAGCTGGCGCCGCTTCGGGGAACAGGGGGCAAACGACGGTTCTGTTCGTGTGTTTGTGTGTATTCCAGCGCAGTCCGACTTCCTGAGGGGAAGATAGTCTGTTATGGTTTCGTTGCGTTTTGCTTGTGTTGTATCTTATATCAGTCACGTGCACTGTGAGCCCGCCTAAATACACGGCCACAGGCAACTGTTACGTCACGAGAAGGCCGGCCCAATCAGCGATGAGCTGAGGGGTTAAGAGGAGATGTTGGCGGGAATCTGGGGGTTCTCGCCAGGAGCTTTTGACCGGGAGAGCTCTGGCGGCTCCATTCTGTTGTTGCTCTCCCTTTGTTTCGATTCTGTCTACACTGTACCATCATGCTAATCTCATGTGTATAAAGTTTTTTTTGTTTGCTTCTACAACGAAAATCGTCGTCATCGTCCTTCGCGCTAATTAATGCCAATCACAAGACAGGGCCGTAACGACAACGAGACGGCCTAACCTCGCTAAGCAACAGCAAGCGAGGAGAAGAAAAAGAGAGAAGAGAACCTGAACTGTGGGCCATTAATTATGCCCAGAAATCCGACAAAGGCAACAGCGTGAGCACTGTCTATCCACTTCTCAAAGAATATATTTGGTGATTAGCGGCTTTGCTAGGCCATATATAATTACACAAATCATTACCATTGGGTCACGCCTGCGCGCATTGTTTGTTACTAAATTTACAGGACCTTTTAAATGAAAATTTTGTCTTTAGTCGCAGTCGCAGTTAGCCAGTATTAACGATAGAATTCTTTGCATCTGTGGTCGTTGGTCTGGATGGTGCCGTCGTCGGTCTTATGCGACAGACCGGTTCCTCCGTGGCGGAATAAGCACAGCTATATATGCTAGCAATTATTCTGTACACCAGCAAACTTAATAGTAACGAGCCACCGAAAAACAGTGCCTCCAATGGCTGCCTTTTCACGCGTCCATTCTATTCAGTCGCAATAATGAACTAACGATGTTTGCAACATGCAGCTTGATTCGTGTCATAACTCCTATATGATACGAGCGCGAGACGACGACTTCCAAGGCTGTGTGGTAGTCTCGCGAGCTCGAGAAGGGAATGCGCTAGTGGTAACCGTCACTTAAAGGGACTATGAAATAAATTTATTGAGATTACGTAAAGATAGGCAATCCATCACTCGTCACCCCAGCGCAAGAATTTTTGAGCTAGCATCAATAACAACGAAGTTATATTCGATTAAAAATCACGCTCCTCCTCTAGGAGCGTGAATACGTCATTCGCTGACGTTCGGTTTACGACTTCCGGTTGTCACACTCCCGAGGAGCAGCGTGCGTCGGCAGCGTCTCTCCTGTCTCTGCGCTTTCTTGGCTCCCGAACTCGCGACAGAAAGAGGCGGCAGAGGTAAATTGAAACTATACGCGCGAAGGCAATGCCTAGCTGGCTCGCGCTTGCCCGAGGGGGTCGCGCGGCGGCTCGAACAGACGATTTTCACCGCTACCGGAAGTGTGCCCGTGACGTCGTAGCTGCCGCGGCTCGAGCGAATGACAGCGTGTGGTGGCCTGCCGACGTCATGGGACTAGTGACGTCTGTTTTCCCGATTTTGGTTCCAAAATGGCTCCCTACGAAGACCCCAAACGGCCCGCGAATTTAAAAAAAACACGATTTTTAAAAATTCATAATAAATTGCCGGCTCAGTTCCGAAGACTCATACTTGGTGTCAATGCTTCTGAGCATCACTTCTAACATTTACAAGCGGCTTTTAATTCTTTGCATGGTCCCTTTAACACTCGCAGCGTCCAAATCACTGCGAAGAAGTTGTGACAAGAAGTTCAAATGCACTTGCAGCGCTTCAGTCATATTACGGAAATATGGTAGACTGTAGACAGTGGACCGTGTTGAATGTGTTCTCTGGCTTCTTTTCTTGTAAGTCTGCAGAGCGCTTGCAATGTACTGCAGTGTTCATAAACTGACCCAAACAAAAATTAGTCTGAAAAAGAGTAATTAAACACCTCCTCTCTAGCTTGTGTCTAAACGGAAGATTCTCCCACTTAGTCTAGCGAATTATCAAGCAATCGCTACCAAGGAGAGTGGTGAATGTAGACTCATGCACACTCTGGTCTGAGTGGGGACATCGCGGCCTATACGAGTGCCCGACAGATGGCTAACCGGGCCTCGCAAGAAAATGAAGCGTGCGGGTTCACACCCCTGATCACATTGCGAGATACCACGCAACAGTGCAGGCTATCACATGGAATAGATCCCTCTGAACACAGCTCAGTTGGCAATACACAACAAATAACATTACGACAGCTCAAAATAGCCATGCACTTCCAAGCAAAAAGATAACGTGCCACGTTTCCCACGCAACGCGAACCACACTGCCCCCTCCGAGGTCAAACTACCACATTATACCACATGGTTTGGGCATGTCAAAGAAATAAAGCAATAGATCCAAAAAAAAGCAAACTTCCGATCAGGCTGTTCGAAAGGGCCCGAAGGTGAGCAAGAACCAATCATTTCCTGAACTGATGACACCGCCCGCGTGATCGTATATAAACAAAGCTCCTTTTTCTCCCTAGAAGCGATGGACACGTTCTTCAGTCTTCACCCTAAATTTCGTCCCAGTCAACCATTCCTCTTTCCCTCTTCCTTCCTAAAGATAAGGCAACACCAAAAAAAAAAAACAAAGAAAGCAGAAGCATGACCGCACGCTCGTCGCTTTCATTGCACTCAAGACGGAAACTAGTTCCGAACACAGCACATTGACTTCCGTAGCTATCTCTATTGTTGGAAGCCGCCGAAGCGGATTATTTATTGCTTCGGTGGTCTAGGATCGACCTCGGCAGCCTGCGCTCAGTAATATTCGCGCCATGGGCATTTTCGCTTGCTCCCCCCTTGCCCTGTGGCGACGACCGTAACCAGGCACCGCTGTGCCCTCAATTGACGTAACCTCAAGGGGAGTGCCTGTGCGGGCTCCTAACTAGTGTTGAACTCCGACGTGCGCCATCCGGAGCACCAGCGCCCCAAACACAGGCTTACATCGTGCTACTTAGGGAATACCTGCTCGTGACATTTGCACCCCTGCCTGTCCATCGAATACCCGCAAACAACGTCCCGACAGCGCAGGACACCGGTAGTCTCAAACGCACAGTTCTAATGAATTGTCACCACTTGCACATTGGTTACACGCTGGCGCAGGCTTGCCGCACGTCTTTCCTGCTTTCGAGGCGCCGTATCGAGCGTACCGGAACCCAAAGCTTTGCCGACATGAAGAGATGTGGTGCATTTTAATGAAAGTAATTTCAACAGTAAATAACTACCCCGCCGCGGTGGCTAAGTGATTATGGCCCTCGGCTGCTGACCCGAAGGACACGGGTTCGATCCCGGCCGCGGCGGCCGAATTTCGAAGGAGGCGAAATTGTAGAGGCCCGTGTACTGTGCGATGTCAGTGCACGTTAAAGAACCCCAGGTGGGCGAAATTTCCGGAGCCCTCCACTACGGCGTCCCTCATAGCCTCAGTCGCTTTGAGACGTTAAACCCGCATAAGCCATAAACCAAACCAGTAAATAATTATTTGAAAAGTAAATAATTTTTTTCGGTGAGAAATTAAGGTAATTCATTGCAGTACAGAAGTACTAGACCAGCAAATTTATTTTACTCCATATTATCAATAAAGTTAATAAATTACTGCTATTTCACTACAGTAACTGAATTACTGTCATGTCTGTCCGGTATAATATGTAATTCGAATTCACTCTTCGTGCTCCATTGCCAACAATAAGGCTCCCAGCGGAGCCGAAGTGTTGTTTTAAGTTCTCAGTAATTGGTCACCTTTTCTTTTTTACTTTCGGCCGTCAGCGGGATGTTCACGGATAATGCGAAGCGGCTACTGAAAAATTTCAACCATGCGAGAGAGAGTGAGAATAAAGTTTATTTGCGCGAGAGACCGCTTGTGCTCGCCGAAAGTGCGTGCGTGCTTTTTTATGGGCACTGGAGCGCATGACCTCCACAGAGCCATTTCAGTTCATGTTGCTTATGAGTGCCATATTTTCCTCCGTTACTGGCTGTAAACTGTTGGACATGTGACGCAGGCGCCTTTATGTGTTTCGAATTTAACTTTCGCCAAGAAAACAGCGGTGTAATCAGGAGCGTGCTCTGAGCGCACGCTATGAGCACTCCCCCCTTGCTGCTGACAGTGCTCTGTGGCCCGGTATTTAGCTGCGGTCCGTGACTTTGCTTCGAACAGTTTCGCTTGTCTGGAGGAGTCCCGGGGCGGTCAACAGTCGCGACCGGTTCTGAGAGAGGGAAAGCAGTTCGCCGCCCCGTGAGCGCGGCAGCTGCGCCGAAGCTGTCGCCCGGCGAGACGCCCGGCAGCTTTCTTTTCTGCTCTCCAGCCGTTTCACTTCACTCTTCAACTCGGGCTACTTGCGTTGGCCATGACAGAAGCTTGCCAGATGGTGGTTGAGTGCGAGGTGCTGCGTTCTCAAAAAATTTCCCCCTCACATTGGCTGCGAAATTTAGTGGAAATCTCAGGTTAGAGGATAGCGACCTTGGTAGTCATTATTTTTCGAGGACATGCGGGCTGTTGCAGGTTAAGAATTACGAAGGAGTCCAGGTACGGGTGGCCTGACAATAACATGAACTGATTTCGCAAAAATATAATATTGGATTTCATCCACTGTTTTTCCATCTAGACTAGTTTCCTCTTTAAGAGGACGACTATTTTTTCATTAACGTCTACACTGCAATTAGAACTGCAGAGTGTGCCGCTTCTGGCCGGGGCATCGTTATCCGGATTGTCGTTTCCGACGCGTTGAGTATTTCAAATTTAAAACAACAGATGCTCTGACTAAACCACGATTAGCTGCTTGTGGACACGCATGAGAAAAGCCCTCCATCTAGGCTTGTCACTGCAGGTAAAGTAAGCGCAGAAATAGGCGGTCCTGACTATCTCTCTGCTCTTGTTTCGCGGCTGTCACGGCTCTGTGAAAGAAAAAGCTGCTTCTTCCGTGACCTTCAAAAAAGGAGTATGTTTTTCTTGCCACCTGCTTACGCACTCATTGTCGATACGGCGTTAACGGAATTTATTGACAGAATGCCAAACAGTCGTGGCCGTAAAGGCTTTAATCCCTAATACTTTATAGCTCAACGCTAGTACCATTTGCTTTAGCCTACTGCACCATGCCTTGTATATCGACGATCAACAGCTGCTATACAAAGCGGGTATTCAGGACACAAATCAAAGTATAGAAGGCAAATTTACACGCAATATTTGGTTTGGGTACTGCTACGAATAGAGTACTACTTAGATTTTACTTGCACCATAATTATTCCCATAATCGCTGTGAACTTGTTTTCATTCCTTATTAATGTTAGACGTATTCTTACAGTATTATAGGCACCTAATTTTAGTTGCATGTTTTCTTTTCTGAGTTGATGCATAACACATTAGAATACATGAATCACCACGTGGTATGCGCCAACAATCCCTAAATAATTTATCACCCTAAATTTTCTCAAGCACTTCGGTTTCACCAACCTAACGACGGCTGTGACGTGTAAGAAGTTTTAGGTTACGCGAGGCATAATAAAAACAAAATTATTATCACTGATAGCTAGTTTGAATTTATTGGCGTTTGTTGGTATTTCAACAGCTGAAATACAAACGCCCGACGTATCGGCGGTTACATTGTATAGTCTTTCCTTGTTTCACGTGGCCTCAACACTCCCTGAGCGTTACCACCACCGTTAGGTTAATGAAACCGAGACACCATAAAGAAGAAGTTGTTATGAATCATTTAGTAGCCGTAGGCGATTACTATGTGGTGATTCATATAATCTAATGTCTAACGCACTGTTTGTGCGAAGAAAAAACACAAGCAAAAGTTAGGCATCTATGCTATTTTAGTTCGAATTCAAACCTTTATGCTTCTGCACATTACCACAGAAATTAAACTGAAAACGATGCTTCTTTCTATTGCAGTCAATAGGTCACAGCTATAAATAATAATGTGCCAGTAATTAATAAAGATAACATTAGCACGTAGATATTCTGTCAAAACCGCTACGAAACCACTTCTCTAGTCTGTATACTACTTTGAATTGTTAGCTTTTCTGAGAAACACTGCGACATTTCCAATTTTTTAATCATTCCTTTTCCATCATGTTGCCGTTGTTTTCTGGCGCCTTTGTTTTGTAGCACCATCAGTTGGGAACCAATCTTTCTAAACCTTGTACTTGGCGCATGATAGCCTTAGCCGCTTATGCGCCATTAAACCGCACACAACACAACGCAACACAAAACCATCAGTTGGTTTGTTGTGTAACTGCTTCCTGGTCGAGTCAAGCTGCTATATTTGCACCTTTTAGCCCTGTCGACCGTCCAGTGCCCCCGGCAATAAATAATGATATTTAACTTTTTCGCTCGGACAAAATAAGAAATGTGTCTCAGGTATGGAAAGGGCCTCAGCGCAGTGAAATGCACGCAATTAGTGTGCTAACTTTGCTCTCGTGAGAACCTTCTTTCAGGCAGGTTGCAAATAGCCGCGCCCATCGCGGTGGCTTAGTAGCCATGGCCTCCGGAACGCCGAGTCTAAGGTGACGGGATCAAGTCCAGGCCGCTGTGACCGCATTTCGATAGAGGCAAAGTGCAAATTCGTCCATGTACTGCTCAATATTTGCGCATGCGAAGGAAACCTCGGGCGGTCAGGAATAATCCGAAGCCTTTCATTACGCCGACCCTCACAGGCCGCGTCCAGTTTCTGGGCGTTAAACCCTACATGCTGCCCGGCCAGCCACTATGAGCGCAGCTCGCCGTATCTGAGAAGGAGATCAGGCGGGCGCAACCAGCGGTCAAGAGCACCGGCAGGAGAGATGCGTTGCACTCGAAGCGTTCTTCCTGGGACGCAATTAGAGGGAAGGGCCGGTTTCGCTCGAGCACCCTCTCACCCCGCTGTCTGGCCCGGCCGCGCCCTCAGCCGCCTTCTCGGAGGCAGCAATTACGCGAGGCTGGCCGGCTCGTCTGCAGCGCCATCGGCGCGAACGGGGTGCCTTGGGATCAGCACAATTGTATAGATCTATGCCGTATTCTATAGGGAAAACAGCTGCTGTGAAGTTCTGTTCGGAGAACTTTCATTTAAATAAAACATTTTTAATTTCCATCACTTAGCGAATGAGGCGCTCTGTACGAAGCGCACCGTGCTGGGCCTTCACTCGTTGCAATAAAAATTACCCCGTCTTCACATCGGCTGCTTCGGCGACTTGTAGTGTCCTCTCTAGAAGGGCGAATTTCAAGACAAAATATATGGAATCCAACCAGATTATCGTTATGGCTTGCAACAAAGTACTGTACTCGAAAAACATGCTCCAAGCCTGCAGACGTAGTTGCCACGTCGAATAAACATTCACTACCGAGAGCACATGGGACGTCGGCTCATGTGAACAGAGGATCTCAACAAGTTTTACCATAACGAAGAACGCAGCCGCGATGCAGAACAGAACGACTACGCTGCATAACTTCGCGATGGCTACACTACCCAGCAAAGGAACGACGACGGCGCGAGTAATGTCAAGACAACGGGCCCCGGCGACGACTTGGAATGCGACGAAGTCGTAACCTAAATCGAGAGTCAAATATCAATCCGCTGATCAGGAAGTCGCTACGGTCGGGTGCAAGCCATTCTAAAAGTAGCCATGAGACTAGCCCCCGTATTCACAAACCACACTTGCCCTTATCTTTAGCGCCCCTTCACTTTTCTGCTCCTTAACGCGTTTCAGAAACAGACCTTACCCTTAACGGTCCCCTTTAGCCCAACTTAAAATTCAGGTAAAGGGAGCCATTTAAGGTGCCAACCCAGGCACCTTAAACTGCTCCTTACCACAATTCAACATGGCGGCGTGCTACGATGACGACTTCAGTGATGCTGAATTCCAATGGCAGATCGAGACCGCTCCGTCGGATCGCATACGGAGCGCGTCGGAGCGCGTAGATTTGCCACCTCCCATTTTGCGATTGGAATGCCAGTGCTCCCTCGGGAGCGCGATGCCAGCGCCGCAGCGGCGAGCCGCGGAAACTAGGCGCGCCACCGGAGCGGACGCCCTGCTAGCTTCGTGTTCGAGTGCGACAGGAGTTGCGCGAGGCGCGATCTCCGCGTTGACAGACGCCGTCTCGGCGAAACAAAAAGGAGGTAGTACGAAGGCCGTAATGTAAAACCAAAACCAAAGCGTATGTACAGAATGGTCCACTCTCCGTGAACACGCGAGTATGCGGCCGCGGTCTTCGGAGAGCCAGTGAGTCTGTCCCTACCGTTCACGAAAGAAGTGGCGGACGACGCGCAGGCAAGTTGCTCGCTGCTCGATTTTCCAGCCTTGCGACTGCGAGACGCAAGCCGCTGAACCAATCAGCGGGACTGTCGAGCTTTCGGCAACGACGCCGCCCGCGGACACGCCGAGCGACGAACTGCCGAGCGACGAACTGCGCTGCCCCCCGGCAAACGTTTCTCCCTGGCTGCCGTAGTCGTCGCTAAGCCTAACTGTTTTTCATCGATGCCGCAGCTGAGGGCGCTTCGGAATTGGTCAGCGTCCGGAGACCTTGTAAACGTGTTCCAGCCGACAGTTTCCCGGATTGTAACTCGATTGTCGAACATGATTGTCGAACCGACGTCGAGAAGCAAACACTCGCAAAAGAGGCGGGCGACGTGAAATCAACAAGCACATTATTGTGACGGCTACACTACAGGGTGGCCTGCAAAAGAAGAAAAAAATGTCAAAATTAGAAAATTGTTTGCCTAAAATCTCTGATGCTTACTTGCAAGCGTGCTAGGAGAAATTTTTATTCACTTTTTGTCGTAGGAATAAATTATACGTGTATCTCCAGATGATTCCAACATAAAAACGCGAGTAGCCTCGCTCCCATATCACCAACATTTTCGGATAGGAGCCCCTTTTCGTAAGGCGCCCTTAAAATCGCGTAAGGTTGGTTTTTGAGGCTGACTTCAGCCTTATCTTACGTTTCAACTTAGGCCGTCCTTGCCGAAGGCCCACTTAACGCTTTAAGGAAAGGAACATTTGTGAATACGGGGGTAGATCACTGTATCTTGCGCCGGGAATTTCAGTAATATTACGCGGATCTGGGACGACCCGCCACTTCGTTCTCTGGTGCTTTCTTTACAACACCGTCAGTATGCTGCGTAGCACGCGTAACGGTTGACGACCGTATTTCCCAAACTCAGCTCCATAGAGCCGGGAAAATGTTGCGCGGATGTAGCGTAAGCATGGTCATCTACCTGCTTCGATCGAAGCTGATGGCGTTCTCGATGAATCAGGCTGCCCCTTAGTACTGCCCACGAGCACTGCACTACCATCGAATAAACGGACTGTCGGACGGTATCAGCGTTCCTTTGAAACGGGGCGGTGGCGGGTTCCATCACTCTCGTTTTTTTTTTTTGCATTTTATTTCATTAACCCATCTTTAAAGCGCAAAAAGTCCTTACCAAAAAATTCACCCTTTTCGAATACGGATTCCACTTCTTTTCACGCTGTACGAACTCTGCATCATTACGTGGCTTGCCTAATCTTTCAACCATTACTATAGCGCATGCCTTCATCTTACCTCGTTATCCCGGAGCCACAGGGTTTCGGAGATATTAATTATGCCTGCCCCGACATCCTGATAAATACCACCGCATTCCTGAAAAATATGCTCAACTGTTTTATCGGCTGACATTGTACAAGAGTAATCATTCTGCACATATTTCCTTTTGTAGCTGCTCCTTATAATGCATCCAAATCTCGATTCCAACAGTGGCACCTTGTTTCTTGAATTGTTGCAGAAAGACTCTTTCCAGATTTTCCTTTTCCTCCTTCTATACAGGTGTAGAGTGACCTTGTTTCTTGTCGAATAGATCTTCATTTCCCCTTGTGCCTTTTCGACCTGCATTCGTTAAATGTTCTTTATTTTCACGTTTTAATGTCCTGAATACTTCCTCAATGTTCTCCACGAACGCCATCTTGTGCAGGCCGAGAATTTTCAAAAATTACTACCATTCTGCAGTTTTTTAGTTTCTACAGTGCTGCTGGCTCTAAACTTAAACATGAAAGCGAATTTTCATAAATCAGGACAACAAGCCTAACTGCCTCTATAGTAAGCAAGTTTTTTTTTTTCTGGAAGCTCCCGTACTATGCCAGTTGTGTGGACCAGAATTCAGTCATTTACCAAGACATCCGACTACTGGAAATGACCGTGATCGACCTCGAGGACAATTATTGTTATGTTGCCAATCTGTTGTCACCAGCATCTTGGTTTGTCCATTCTGGAAATGAGGGATGCCCCTTGAGATTCAAGATCCACGGTCGAATTGTAACGGCGCGTTTCCTTCGACGATGCCTTCGGTTGTTTTGAAAGTCACGGCGCCTACGGAGATTATATGACGTTTTACATGGCGGCGGGGGCGGGGGGAGGGGGGGAGGGGGGGGGGGCTCGTACAATTCTGTCTTGATTGCACTGAGGGCAGTAAATATTCGATATTCGTGTTCAATTGAAAGGTCGCTTTGGGAGAGAACGCGGTCGACTTCGATCATGCGTCAAAGACAGGTCGGGGCTAACAGTGAGAAAGTCCATGGCGAAAATCATGTCTCGTGAACAGTGTTGAAGTACTTCCATAGTTCTCAAGAATGATACGTATGACTATTTATCATCACTGTTGCAGTGCACCATCCTGTCGGTGATGACCTCCAGCGGGGAGGACCTTGGAGCCATCAGCTTTATGAAGCCCTTATGTTTCGGCCAAAAAGAAAAAAATTCCATCTATACCTATCCATCAAGATATTTCTATATATTCACGAAGCAATGAAACAGTAGAGCATTCCAAATGCCTGCGAGCACGTCTCCCTGCCTGACGACTTTTCTTATTAGAATTTTATTGCTGACTTTATGGATGACTATGGTAGCTGTGCACCCGCTATTATCTTCAGGCATTTTTTTAAGGATCGTCTACACCTTCATTCCGCGATGCCTCCATGAGTTTCGACTGAGTCAAATAATGTCTTGTAATATATAAGGGTTTGTTATAATATGGGCATTTCTCTACCACTTGATCGATACTGTGAAACTTGGTCTATGGTCCATTACTCTTTACAACAGCCAGCCTGATCATTTTGTTGATCGAAGTCTGATGTTCTCCTGGCTCTGCTAACGATTACCTTAGTAAATACCTTATAGACAACAGACAGTAATCTGATCGATGCATAATTTTTGAAGTCCTTGATGTCTCCTTTCTTATAGATTAAGATGATGTTAGCGTTCTTCCAAGCTTCTGGTACTCTCGAGGTCATTGGCATTGCGTGAACAGGGTAGCTAATTTTTCTAGCACAATCTCCCCTCCGTTTTTCAAATGATCTATTCTTACCTGATCTTCACCAGCTGCTTACCACCTTTCACGATTGAATGATTCGGGATACAATGATTCGTAATTAAGAGAAAATTGAAGAGCGCGATGAGGTGGTGCTAGTGTTAATACTGGTAGCCTACTGTACTACGCGCTGCGCGATCTGATTTATAAAATTCCCTGAGCTCGCACGGACTCATTCTGGCAGCCATAGGAAATAAAGGTTCCAAGTATTCAAAATACGTGCAGTAATTTTTAATGTCCAGTGCCATACAGTACGTGGTAGCCACCGCGCAAACTATAGTCGCATTGCTCCAGCTTTTCTGTGCTTGTGTGAAATATCAACAACTGGCTACTGACGACGACGTGATCGAATCGAGCACCCACAATACATAATACAATCGCTCTTAAAATAGTATGATTCGGACCACTTTAATCTGCTTAAGTCATCCTATAACGAACTCAGGCTTCTGCATGTATATGCAACTACAGACGCTGCGATATCTCAGGGGTTATGGTGCTTGTTTGTTTACCCAGAAGACTTGGGTTCGACCCTGCCCGTGGTGGCCGCATTTCGGTTGAGTCGAAATGCTAGAGGCCCGTGTACTGTCCGATGTCAGTGAACGGTAAAAAATCTTAAGTGGTGGAAATTATCCGAAGAACACTACGGCGTCCCTCACATCCTTGTAGTGCATGCGACGTTAGACCCGATAAACCAAACCATATGCATCTAAAATGAAACAATCTTGGCAGCGTGTTAGTTCTGCCTATTTATATTTGCTTGCATGATGACCTCAGGAATATCTGATTGATGTACAAACGCTTCATATTGCGAGAGCATAGGTGTCACCATACATCGTCACATGACCGCTCGGTATCACCGGCCTTCGGTCCTTCAATTTTCCGTGGATGTCGGCGTGCTGGCGCCCTGTTGCATGTCGCTCTCTGGCTGTGAATAACGAGGCGGCGGACGGCACAAAAATTTCTGTAAATGCGCAAAGTATGCGTTGGTGCTGCAAAATGTTTGATTTAATCATTTTATATGCTCCTCTCCTCGTGACTGCCGGCATCGCCCCAGATGTGGCGCAAAACTACTCAAGCTGCTACGAGTTTCTATTTGTTTAGAAATCAGTGAATCACAATTCATTTAAAAACTGCACGTATTGAAGACGCAGTATTTCTACTTGCTAGTTTTCCAGGACTCGGTATATTTACCGAAAGGAGGAATGTTGCACATAGTCAAGAAGATGTCCACCGCTTAGCACTCTACAAGATTTACGCCTGAACGTGGAAGCAGATGTGATTCTCTACTTATTGGCCAGTTAATATTGTATCTCTTGCTGATGTTCCAACCCCCAAGGAGAGCGTATACGTCTTCCTTAAAGGCCGATTCTAGCTCTCAGCGGCGCTCCTGCGCGGACGCAAGTCTTACTGGAAATTCCACAGTAGTTCATTTGCTGCAGCTGCGTAGACAGCAGGAATCATCTGAAATATACAAACCTTAACTTCAAAAACTTCGCCTCTATCCTATGCATCTGCGCAGATTTTCTACTACCGCCGCGGTGGCTCAGTGGCTATGGTGCTCGGCTGCTGTCCCGAAAGACGCGGGTTCGATCCCGGCCGCGGCGGTTGAATTTCTTTGGAGGAGAAATTCGAGGCCCGTGTACTGTGCGATGTCAGTGCACGTTAAAGAACCCCAGGTGGTCGAAATTTCCGGAGCCCTCCACTACGGCGTCTCTCATAGCCTTAGTCGCTTTGGGACGTTAAACTCCATAAACCAACCAACCAGATTTTCTACTAGCACCGATTAATAGAATTATCACATCGCTATCGTCGGTAGTGAGCAAGGTTACACGTCAGATTAATCTCCTTTTCTACACCACGACTGCACGGCATACACCTTAACAAAAAAAGGGGCTCAAAGGGGGTGAAAGGCTAGTCTTTTTGGGGAGTAAATGACCTTCCACTGCTATTTGTCCTTTTCGGGACTAACTGCAAGGGGTCAAACCGTTGGTCCCCTTGGAAAGGGTATAACAGTTAATCCCCGGGAGCAGCCATGTAAAGAAAATACCCAAACTAAGCATGACTTCCATCGTAGTTTAAAGCGGAATAGTTACCGACAACACATAACACCTAATAACGATGAAGGAAACAGAAATAAACACGCATGAAAGTACCGGGATTGAAACCCACAACCTTTGGACTGGGAACAGGGTGCAGATATGACTACGCCACCACAACAGACGTTGTGAACGGGAAAATAAAAGCCTTATATGCGAAGTACGTACATTGCCTGTCTTTACCGCTCGCATTTTTGTCAAACGTATTGCTGTTTAAACCAAAGTAAGATGATTTTACTTCCTTATGCATTTGAAACAAGCTACGGTATGCCTTATTGCGTACGCACTGCGGTCTACATCGCCTTTTTGGCCAAAAAGGATGTGCTCGACTGTGTATACATTACAACCAGTGCTGCAGAGCCACGACAGTTCTTTTTTTTTCTGGATAAGGTGGTCTTGTTTCTGGCAACTGGCAGCTGCTCATTAAAGTCTCTTAAAAACAAATACTATACAAGGCCGTGGTTCGCTTCGTTTCGCGGACAGCGGCGACAGGGAATTGGCTGCTTGTCACTCGCCGTTTCGCTAAGGTCGCCGATACTTAACACAGTATCACATAAGCTCGTAAACAAACGGCAACGAAATGAAACTACGTATACTTGCTTGACCCTAACATTTACAACTCATATCCGACACGTATTTAAGCTCGGAGAACTTGTTTATGCAGTGGCCAGCTGCCGGCCGCTTCGGTACCACGAAGTCCTGTTCTCAAGCAAAAACGTCTATCTGCCCAGCCACGGACAGCGGCGGTGCTCTGTCTGGCATAGACAACATAATGCGCTTCAAATATGGAGTACTATTGCAGTCGAGGTGTTCCGAGTGATTATCGCTTGCTGCTGTGCTGCCCCGCTAGTCTTTTTCTCAGCAGTTAGTCCGTTGAGTTCGCCCGCGGCTTGCATTTGTGGCAAGAGGAGTGCTGTGTGAAAATTTAGGAACTAATGGGGGTTTTGACGTCTAAAGATGTCATCGCTCCTCTCTAGGTCAGTTTTTTCTTAGAGTGTAAGTTTTCTCGCTATATTGATGAGAAGATTCTTTGTAATAGAGCCGCCGCGGTGGCTCAGTGGTTATGCTGCTCGGCTGCTGACCCGATAGACACAGGTTCGATCCCGGCCGCGGCGGTCGAATTTCGATGGAGGCGAAATTCTAGAGGCCCCTGTGCTGTGCGATGTCAATGCAGGGTAGAGAACCCCAGGTGGTCGAAATTTCCGGAGCTACGGCGCCCCTCATAGCCTGAGTCCCTTTGGGACGTTAAACCCCCATAAACCAAACCGTCTTTGTAATACACTGTGACAATAACGTGGTGACATTACTGCGGCAGAGTATGTTACTGCTGCGAAGATCAATAGCTCATTCCCGCATTCCCGCAGCTACTGTCGCCGATGAAAGCTGTCGCAGAGGGGTTGTAATATTTATGCACCTTTTTCGCTGTAGCGAAACTTATAAACCCTCTGTGTTCACAAAAACCTGTATAACTCGAGAAACAGCTCTCAAGAAAACGTGGACATGCGTCACGAAATTACCCGGACAGAAGCAGCCTCGTACAATTTACCACCAATGCAACAGATTTTTCTTTACTGCCCTGCATGTTGTTTTAAAACTACTCTTGGAACTCGTACCACAGAAGAGCTGTTAAGAGCAGTTTTGACATTTGTACAAAATTAAGCGACGACGCAAAATTTTTCCCTGGACACTAATGCTAACGGCAGCTGAGAAGCCCGGAAATTACGACTGTTTTTGAGGTGTTGTTCACAGCGAGCACTGCTCTCTGCAAACGATCTGAACGTATGCTGATGAATACAAGATATTACCTCTCTGCCGAAACATGACCTTCTGGACTGGACAATGTGTCAAAGGAAGTTTTTCCTTCCACATTCCGTGGTGTGTAATGTTGACAACGTCGTAAGTAAGCAATTTTAGGTTTTGGTTCCGATGTACTAGTCACATTGCAGAATTAGGTGGTGAAAGATCCGCTGTTGAGGCAATCTTCTGTTTTCACGTTGGTCAGCGCAGTAACGCTGTGTCCATCCATGACGTCTTCCAAGCCTGTTCTTGTCTATACGCGCTGCACACCCGTCTCTTTGTCGGGCCACTCCTTGGTCATTTACTCGTAACGTGAATGGGGAGGTTGGCGTTGACAGCACTGAGCTACGTAGCTGGTATTTTACAGGGTCGTATAGTCCTTGTCTTTGTCGTAGTGTGTGGCACGTTATCGTCGTTTCGCCGAGCAGCAGCTTCATCTCTAATGGGAGCACCCTTCAGTTTCACATGTGGGGCTGAGAGAGTATTCGGGTCACCTGGCGATACGCAGCGAGATGTGAATGGGAATGATGACTCAGGTAAGCGAGGCGGGCGGCACGCACACTCCTCGATGCGGGTAGTCGTCGATTTCTCGTGGTCATAGAGCGCAGGAAAATCACCGTCGCCTGTATGCAGGCAAGTAGGCAAGGGGGCGAGGGGCCCAAGAGGACCCGGGCTTACTCGCCCGAAGTCAAGCTCACCCCCTAGCCCCGCTGACCGTGCGCATACTCCGAAGGCACCCCCACATTAGTCCTTTTATTTCTGAACTATTGTTACCGAATTACTATGAACAAGCCTTCGAAGTGCCACCAAACCGGTGACCAGCTTACACCACGCAGCAGGCTCGGAGGCTCCCAAGAAGCGACCGCACATATAGCTGCCTTGAAATATATGGACTCTTTCTCCGGTTACAGGGGTATTATCACGTTGCCGTTCTTTTCTACCAACAAGAATAAAACTACAAGTCTACAATGCCTTGTTTGCCTCCTACACTAACTATTGCAATTTAGTTTGGTTGACTACATCACAAAGAAATGTCCAGAGGATATACGTACTCCAGAAAAAAAAAATATTCGTAACATCGCCAATATAGACTTCCTGCCGTCAACAGCAGAATATTTTCAGTCCTACAATATAATTAGCATCAAACGTGCTTACGAGTTTCGAGTCCTGCGATCATTTTATTTAGCAACGGATTCTTTCAGGCATTTCCTTAAGTCATTAGCCTCTTTAGAACTCAATAAAAACACTCATACACGGAACACTGATCTATGGTTCATACCTCGTTTCCGCACAAATTATAAAGTACAAACACTTCAGCATAATCTTCCAGTCATCCTAAATAAATACAAACACATAACTAAGCCTACACTAAAACAGTTACTTGACCAATTCTTGTCCACATATCTGTACCTTTCTTTACAAATTATACCAGATGTGCACAACTGTACTGATTTTAGCTATAATTGTATAATGTAGGTTTCGAGATTGTGTGTATTATGTGCTGCTTTTTCCTAGATATATTAGCGGTTAATTATTTGATGGATAGTTTGTTCATGCTATTATTTGCTTAGCCTTAATGTCTTTTATTTTTTGTATGCCACATAATTGTATTTCTAAAACAATATGTGTAAATTTCCTTTGAAGTTATAATCGATACTTCGTCAATACTGTTTTCTGTAAAACTGGTGTCAAGCTCTAAAATGTAATTCTTGTTAATGTATGTTCTTGTTAATGTATATTTTTCTACTCAGCTATTATCCATGTTTGTAGTCATACATTGTGTGTTAAACATATTTTATTCTTCTTCAATATTCTGCATCATCAGGTCATCACCTACTGCCTCGTAGGTGGTTTTGTAGGCCTTTGTCAAGCTGTCAGGAACAGCTTTTTGCCTATGAATCCGCCAAAATCTTTCTGGAAAATAAAATGAATTGAATTGAAAAATTGAAAAATACGTGAGACTGTGTATTGCCGTGCCCATTCCCGCTTCTTTCTCGCGGACAGGGGGCCATTGAGAAGGGCGCTCTAGGGCGCTTGCGGGTTTGATACGTCCATCGCTTCTAGGAAAAGACGCACCCTTTCCTCCATTATGAAACTTGCTGCTCGGCATTGGGGCCAGAACGGTACCTTGCTGATGTGTTTGCAGTGCGTATTATAGCTATACTGACGATTAGAAAGTATTGCCTTACAAAATAAGGATACGTTGTACTTTCTGCGCTGGGGTTCAGAGTCCCGAGTTAGGAATGCACCGCGAAGGGAGTCGTTGACTACGTTAATTTGTACTGACGCCTACCGGAGCGTGAAGGGCACGTGAGCGGAGGCGGAGACTCCCGAATCGTGAAGTGGTGCGCGGTGACCGGTGGCACCCCGTGGGAAAGCCTGGACACCCCAGGGGGCTAAGCGTCAGAAGTCCTGCCGCCCTCCATAGTGTCTTCAGTTCCGGCTCATGGGACGCGACCCGCCGAGCTTCTTGGAATAAATACTTTCTTTCTGGCCATCTAGCGCCTCCCTCTTGGCGCAGAAGTTGACTGCCGCTGGACCATCACTTGGGAACGGTGGAACACATGACGCTGGCAGTAATCCAGGAGCTTTTAGCGTCTGACGCTAAGACAAAAATATAAAATATTTTTATATTTATATATAAAAATGCAAAACCAGGCCATAAGCAACGAAATTTCTCCATGACTTGAAAGGACAAACGAAGCCTGTTGTGCCGCGTTCTCGCCAGTATCCAGCGCTGACGTCAGAGCTGCTTCTTTGGAGGTGGCCAAATGAGATCCCGCTGTACTACCACGCGGTTACTAAACACTGTGAGGTGGACAATGTGCACTAGGCCCCATGCAGAGGATCAGAGGGCAGCGTCGAAGCATAGACATTGCCGATTTGAGGAAAAAGGCGAGAAGAAGCCAGGAAATGCTGTTAATTACGCACGAGGTTTTAGTTCGAATCCTCCCCTCGGAGTTAATGTGAATAAATTTTAATTTACTTCGACTTTTATCTTTTCACTGTTCACTTTCATGCCGTCTCCTAGTCTTTATTCCTACGCATTATTCCTGAAAAAGCCACCTTCGATCCAGATTTACGAGTGAGCAGCGACAGCGCAAGCCGTGTTTTGGCAGCCAAGAAGCATCATGGTTCTTTGCTCGAAATAACAATCTTCCTTAAAGTGACAAAAACAAAGGGGTGAAGCTTGTTTGTTGTTTGTGCAAGCAGAACGCGATTTCCTGGCGGGGAGGTTTGGTTTATTCGGGTTTAACGTCCCAAAGCTACTGAGGCTATGAGAGACGCCGTAGTGAAAGGCTCCGGAAATTTCGACCACGTGGGGTTCTTTAACGTGCACTGACATCGCACAGCACACGGGCCTCTGGAATTGCGCCTTCATCGAAATTCAGCCGCCGCGGCCGGGATCGAACCCGCGTCTTTCGGGTCAGCAGCCGAGCGCCGCAACCACTGAGCCAACGCGCCGGGGCCCTGGCGGGGAGGTCTGCGTCGGTGGCGGTAGGAGTCTAACAAGTGAGTGGTAGAAAAAAGGCACGCTGCAAGCACGTGAAAACTAGGATATTCCCATGTAAGGTCATCCCATGGTAGCACCTGATGAGCGCAGTTAGGAAATGAGCATTAATTGGGGGACCTGTGTAGCGCGCGTAAAAACTTCCTGTTTTGTGGTCTCTCATTTCGGAGAGCACTGTTTCTCCATGTTAATACACCTGCATTGTTACCGTTGTATGTAGTGCACGTGTATATTTCTAAGCTGTCAGCATTATCATCAGCACCACTACAGGTCGAAGGCCTCTTTGATGAAGCTGGTCGGCCGAGTTGCAGCTGGACAGCGCCGCTTCCCACTGGTCCAGGGAAAGGTTAGGAATCGGGGGCACCACAGGATTGTGTGGGCACCCCCAGATGAGGTGGTATAGGGTAGGGTGATCGTGACACCACAGGCATGAGGGGGATTTGCCTCCTTACAAACCCTGTCAGCCTAAGTTACCTAGCACGATAAGCTTAGATATTTTTTAGGGCCAATCCAGCTGCCAAGTTTCACCTTGTCCACTGCCCTGACTTCTCTGTGTATCGCCTAGTTAATCTCTCTGCTTTGAATTATTCGGTCCCTCTCTTAACTAACATCCTTGGTCATTCTCTTGTTCGCTCATTATCCCACAAAATCGCTTCCCGTGCGAGGTTTGGTGATTACCACATACGAGAGGTTGAGTCTGCTACCCGATGAAGGCCCTGCCTGCGAGAAACAAGGGAAACAAAACAAGTCAGGAGCACTAGCATCCACCGGCAGTTGACTCCGCTATGAATGACACTTCAGAAGCGGTCGCGGCGTGCGGTCAACGAAGGATCGTCGCAGCAGCGGTAAGGTGATTTCTTGTTGCACTCCTGCGCCCACCCTAATAGTTCCTTCAACGGCTGCCCATAGTAGCGGCTTGCTTTCGGAATATGGGGTGCCTTTCTTCCTATCCGCTGAGTGACGCGCCTTTCACTGCGAAGACACGCGCAACAAAATAGCGCCTCTTTGTCCGCGCAAATAGTGCCAAACCGTTCGTCCCAGCTCCGCGCTGATAAAATGCGACTCAGCGCAACAGCACAAAGTAATCACGAGATTTGCGGTAAAATTTGAACAATAGCCAATAAAAGAGTGCATAGGACATGAATGTGATGTTTCCAGACAACGTTTACACAGAACCGAAAGTATGACAATGTGCCAATTATTTTGGCGATTTACGTTATACACTCCTGTGCTTAACGGAAACGAAATTATCTGTTTGCTTAATAATTTGAGGGATATTATGATGAATATATGGCTGACAGTCAAGTAGTGTTAAATTGTGTCGTCGCGAACGCTGCCAACAAATTACTGTGCCTTAATATGAATATGCATGTTAGATATCAAAGTTCTCAGTGGTGTAGATCGTTTCTTCTACAGAGTGATACCGCATTGCTTGCGAAATAAAAAATTGATATATTAATTTCCATTTTATGCCAAGAAATTTGACGATATTCAAGAACATCATCTATCAGAGTGATTTTGTCTGCAAAAAAGTGGGGCAGAAAAATGATCATGAGATGCAATACGCCATTATCTGTAAGTTTTTTCAGTCATACGCGCAACTTTGGAGTGTTTGTGAGGGAAGCGTTTCCTGTACTACCAAAGTGACAACAATTTGGATGAGAACGTAACAATGAAGTATGCAACAAAGCTTTTTTTTCGCGCCGTTCACTCCTCTTTTTTTCTTTAGTTTGTAACGCTGCATGCAAACATATTAGGACACTCGCCAGTTATCCGTTCTCGCCATGACAATCTCTGTCTATATAGCTCTGCTGCGCATAACGGCTGATTTGACAGACTGGTCTATAGTAGTATATTAAATATTACCTCTCTAGCTATCAAATTCCCAATATCCAATTGTGGCCACTGAAATTTACTCTAATCGCGATACTATAGTAGCTTTTATTATATTTTGATCCTTTTCGGAACGAAGAGCGGTAATATACAGAATATATTGGAAGCATGCTCATCCAGGATGCATAGAAGTGCATCCTGAATAAATACTAAAGAGAAGTGCAGTGTGCATTCTGTAATGCTAAGGCTGAACATCCGTTTTTGTGAAGGACAGCGTCGATAAGTAGCCTTTAATGGGCATGGTGCCTTGTACTTTTCTTTATTGGCTGTGTCTGATACGCATGCTTTGTCCGACTATCTAGCTTATGGTCTCTTGGAGAAAATATTACTCGCCAGTGCTGTACTGCCCTGTCTCCATCTAGAGGTGTTCTTGTTTTCCTTTTATTTTTCCCCCGTTGCGCCTTATTGTACTCACAGTGAACGCATTATACTCGTCTGTTCACGAGGGTCCTGTCAGGCTCGTGCTTGCAATTCTAATTTAGTTTGAATAAAAACAAACAGCTTATCTGGATTTGAAAACATCTTAGCAACGTATACGTCATGCGAGACGCACTTGCTACCGTGCGCGCTATCTGTCTTCTCAAAACCAACGAAAATGACAGCAACACACCCCCCATAGTCTTCGCAGTCGAGGTGCTCGCTCCTCGAGCGTCGGAGTGCTCTGCTCCGAGTCGACCTTGTTCCTGCCGACGACCGCTCGTTTCTCGTGTGTGCCAATGTACGCGGATGCCGTCGCAAAGGCCCTGCGGCGGTGTTCTCCAGCCCCACTCTGAGAAGACGAATCACCTGCTTTTTGGCGTGGATGTTGCAGTTAGCCGTCGCCGGGCTCCACCGCGAAAACTGCTCGTTAGTTCGGAGACGACCCCTCCGCGCAGTCAATGCCTTTTCTTGGAAAAGGCGTCGAATTGTCTTCCTAGGCCCGGCCGGCCGCCCCCTACAGGGTCGGGGGAATCCCGCTGACAAGAGCGCCGGGTCCGGTGCGTTCCAGCGCTCGCCTCCTCTCTCGAAGCTGGTGAGGAGGCAACAAGTACCTGGGGCAGCAGGAGTTGAAAGCGCGCATCGCGCCTCTACTAGCCAATAGCTTTCACGTGGTCCGGTTACAGCCGTTCCGGTTGGCTCCACATGGTCACGCCCTGACGCATCAACACTGTCGGCGCCGCTCTTTTGAAAGCAGCGCCTGCAGCGAGGGATCTGAGCTTCTCCCGCCAGTGCTTCTGAGAGCCGGCGGCTAGCGGGGATTGTGCGCCGGCGCGCCGCTTAGTCCAACGCTCTTCTGCAACGAGTGAAGCAGTTTGACGTCGCTATGGATAAGATATTTGGAGGGCTCAAGAGCCTCGTCAAGATCGACGCCATCGTCACAGACAACCATGTATTCCGGCTGCACTACAAGGTGACGTGCGCCCTTCTAATCGCCTTCAGTATTCTGGTCACCAGCCGGCAGTACATCGGCGACCCCATCGACTGCATCACCAAGGACAGCGTGCCGACGCGGGTGCTGGACACCTTCTGTTGGATCCACTCCACGTTCAGCGTCAAGGATGCCTGGAACAAGAAGGTCGGCGTGCAGGTGCCCTACCCCGGAGTAGACAAGTACACGCCGGGAGAGCAGCGAGTGTACCACGCCTACTACCAGTGGGTGTGCTTCGTGCTCTTCCTGCAAGCTGTGCTCTTCTACGTGCCCCGATACCTCTGGAAGGCATGCGAAGGAAACAAAATCAGAACCATTGTGCTCGACCTCGATTCGCCAATCCTGAACGACGACAAACGAAAATGCAACCGAAAACTCCTGGTCGACTACTTTGTGAACAACCTCGGCCAGCACAAAATGTACACCTGTTACTATTTCCTCTGTGAGATCCTCAACTTCGTCAACGTTATCGGCCAGATCTACCTAATGGATGAGTTCCTGGGAGGCGAATTCTCCACGTACGGTACCAAGGTACTCGAGTTCACAGAGTGGGATTGGTCTGTTCGCTTTGACCCAATGGTCAAGGTTTTCCCGAGGCTCACCAAATGCACCTTCCACATATACGGTTCTTCTGGAGACGTGCAAAAGCACGATGCAATGTGTGTTCTCCCAATCAACATCATCAACGAGAAGATTTATGTGTTCTTGTGGTTCTGGTTCGTCATCTTGGCCGTGGTGTCCGGATTTGTGCTGGTGTACCGTGCGGTGCTGTTCATTTGGCCCCCAGCCAGGTTCTACGTTCTCAGATCTAAGGCACGTCTTGTAAACGTCACTTACCTGGAGCGGGTACTTGATCGTTGCAACGTAGGCGAGTGGTTTTTACTAGATCTTCTTGTCAAGAACCTGGACCCCGTCCATTATAGAGACCTTATCTCTGACTTGGAGAAGCACCTTGAAGGCAAAGGCCTGGAGCTCGCCTGATGGGACTCCTCCCTACTCGCTGCGATTTTCCCGTGGCCATCAAACTCTTCTCTACTTTTCGTCAGTTATCATCATTTCGTACTTTTTTGTACTGGACTGGTTCCTGTATTTTTTTTTCATCCGTAGCTGATTAATGATAGCTGGTGTCGTGTATGCCGAAGTGTTCGCTCTGGAACTTCTCATTGCGTTTCAACTCTCGTACCTTTCGTGTCTGTGCCAATCAGATATTACCCACGAATTAAAGTGCCTCTCAGCAGTTCAAAAGTCGATTTGCCGGAGGAGGAATACTTGAACAATCTAAATACTTGCGCACTGTTTGCCGCAATAGAACTGAAGACATCTTGGTGCCGCACAGAGGAGACAGAGGCACAGAGACACTAAGTCTCTGTCTCATCAAAGCTGGCGTCAAGTTTGTCGTCATCGTTTTTGAAGTCATGTCAATGTAAAAAATCGCTTTGCCTCTATCGCTGTATGACGTTTTTTGGAAGCTCATATAATTTGTCCAAAAACCTACATTCGGTCACCCTCAGGGTAAGGCGAGTACAGCGCTAGCTCGCGGAGTCACGGATGACGCAACGCGTGACTACCACTGGCCCTGAACTCGCTTGCCACTGAGCTGCCACTGAACAAACGCTGTAAGCGCTGTTGTCTGAATGATTTTTCCGATCAGTGACCGATGAGAAATGTACAGTACTCTATATCTCCTTTTGAGTGAGTGCTCTGGTTGGAATTCGGTTCCCGAAGATGGCATTCGCCGTATACGGTCGAGTGAGGGGTATGGCATCTCTGTACGTACATGTATTCTTGCCTAACGTTTTGCTGTGCAATGACATATGGACTGGCGACAGCAACCAGCGAAACCAAGGAAACTACGTAGTAATACAAAAGCGTAGTAATATATCACGCGGTTAGAGATCAGTGTTGTCAGATGCTTCGATCCGCGGCGTTCCTGTAATTGACCGCTTTGCATGCATGTTCAGAAAGGTATTCCATGGCCTAATCTGCCAAGCTGCTATACAGAGGCTCGTTCTCCCAACTGAACTCGTTTTAAGTGTCGCATACACTTCAGCTCGCGCTCTTTAAGCGAACTTCCGCCAGACAGATGGGTGAAGTAGGGGGGGCCAGTCGAAGAGCGTCTGAAGAACATACTACGTTGCCGTAACTAATCTCTCGACTGGGCCTCCCTGCACTCTTAAAGGGGTACAGACACAAACTTTCTAACGCCAATAAATAATATGATTTGTTTGGTGGGCTTGTAACGAGACGCGTTTGAGAAAGTTTCAGTCGCGGGCGTTAACATGATTCACCTCTCTTCTGACGTCCGTCAACGCCGCTGTTACTGTATCCATCTTGTTTACTCAAAAATCCTTGTTTTAAAAATTAGTGTCGTGCATCCCTGAGGACCTGGTGTAAATGGTTCGTCCTATAAAATTCTGAACACGTACTGCTATCATGGGCGTACAAGAATTCTTGTAGCAAGTTTCAGTCTCTGGCGTTGAGTGGAACAAAATTAAAATTATTGTAAATGCTGTCGAAGGAGCCGCTCGGCGATTCCACTCGCATCCATGATGTCAAAGTGCACTCGCCTCAATTACTGCGACATCCCACATCAGACCTTTAGAAGTACATGAGCAAAGTTTTATATCGAATCGTTTACAGCAGATGCTTCAGGCAAGCCGCCACTAAGTTTTAAAACTTGGCTTTTCGAGCAAACAAGGCGGCATCTGCGATATAGTAATGTCAGTGCTGGCGGACGCCAGAAGAGAGAGGAGTCATGCTAACTAGTAAGCT
The DNA here is from genome assembly GCF_055824585.1 of Amblyomma mixtum. Taxonomy (NCBI): domain Eukaryota; kingdom Metazoa; phylum Arthropoda; class Arachnida; order Ixodida; family Ixodidae; genus Amblyomma; species Amblyomma mixtum. The sequence goes on along the minus strand of NC_143014.1, from coordinate 329,392,512 downwards.
GGTTAACAAAGTTCAAATAGTTAGCATTTTAACTATTATAGATGGGATCCTCGTTGCAAAAAAGAGATTTGTGGCTGGCCGTCAGTAACAGCCGTATCAGTTTTCGGAATTTTTAAGCGTAATTATCCAAGGCGCTGTGGCTCCATACATTTTGGAAATTTCAATCGCGATTCGAAATCGCAGAATGGTGATGAGCGCGCATTGACACCCACCTGTTACATCTCTCCATGGCGCACTTGCCACGTGACCGCCTCTGTCTCGCCCGGGCTTTGCTGCCGCCGCTGCTCCAGCCAAGGGGGGGAAGGGGGGGGGGGGGGAGGTCACGTCACACTTGGGCCACGGAGTGACGTAACTGGTGGGCGTCAATGCGCGTTCATCACCCGCGCGCGATTTTGAATCACGCATGAAATTGCCTAGATGTATTGAGCCGCAGCGCCTAGGATAATCCCGTTTCAAAACTGCGACAACTGATACGGCTGATACTGATATACTGATGGCAAGTTACAAAACTCTAATTGCATTCGGAGTCCTATCTGTATTGGTTAAAAAGTTCAAGTAGTAGAATTGTGTTCACCAAGTCAATATTTAATATGAGTAACATGACTGAACTCATTTCTGACGTCCGCCGACACTTGTATTACTGTATCGCAGAAGATATATTTCAGCTTAGAAAGAAAGTTTTTAGAAATTAGTGGCGTGCTACTCTGCAACACCTGGTATAAGTTTTACATGGGATATTGATCTTGCAACTCTCTGCACTACAGTGCAATGCATCAAAATGCTACAGCCATAAGTTTAGCATGAAGTAGCCACCGATACCAAACAACGCGTCAAAAATTAACCTTTGCCTTGTTGCTTGAAAAAAAAAAAGCGCTTCAGGGATGGGGATCGCGGGAATTTTCGATTTTAAATTGTGCATGTATGGTAATATTTTTTTATGCTTAGCAAGAATAGCAAAAAATACTGGCTGGCATAACAAACCAAAGTAATATTGAAGGGCAAAAGAACAGGTGTAAAAACGAAAATAGACTAGAAGTGTGCGAATATTCTAATTTGCGGAAAGCGAATCGAATATCCTCCTATTCGATTCGCTGAACCATAGTCCTTCTCCGTAACGCTATGGGAGAGCTTCATATGTTGACCGCGCGTTACACGAGGCGGCGCTAAGAGTCCTGTGAGGGCAACGACGCGAGCAAGCCAGCGTCCTAATGGCCGCGAGGCTACGGGCATAATGGGACGCCGGTGTTGTGGCAGCAACTATTTTCACTTATGATCTTGCCTTCGTTTGCAAACAAGTACAGTGCACGTGAAGCGCAAGCCTGCGGTGCCGAATACTTGCTGCGTAACGGGTTGCCGCTGCGGCTACGGATGTGCGCAGGAAAGGACTCCGTGTTCTGTCTGCCCAGCGACGCCGAGCAGCGCGTAAAATATGGAAGCGGGCGATACTCCGACAGGAAAGCGGTGGATTCAGCTTCGACTCCAATCAAGTCCGTCTCTGCGAGAGGCATTTTGCCCCACGGATTTATTTCGGCCTGTCGAATTTGTGGTCAAAGGAGAAGCATTGTCACTGCAAGGCTAGAAGCTGAAACTCACGCCCGGCGCCATCCCCCGGATATTCGAAGGCCTACCGGGGTACCTGAGCAAGAGAATCTGTGACGAATGACGATGTTGCATTTCAGACAGCTGTACTCTTCAATGTACTTATATATGGCTTTTGGTGAGAAAGCACTACTTCACAGGGTAAGACCGAGCAAAGAATCTTGTGGCGTCCCTGACTATGAAGGTGCAGAAATAAAATAAGTATTGCCCCGACTGCGTTTCGAACCCACGGCGGCGCGAGCAGGTCAGCTTCGCTGGCCACTGCACGAGAGCACTGCGCTATCGCCATATTTGTTTTCTTTATTGCATAGAAATAGTGCCGAACAGAAAAATCTAAGCATGCCATCGCCGCAGCCAATCACGCATCGTGTGAAACTGCAACACACTCTCGCTCTGCGCGTTGCACGTCATCGTCTTTATCAACTTCCACCTGTGGAGCGAACAGATCAGATCAGCTCAACCTAGGTAAGAGGTTAACCTGAGTCGAATATCGTCTCCAGACGTGCCGACGAGCCAGCAAAGCAAAACCATGCGCCAAACAGGCTAAACACATGCGTTCGCACGTCTACTCGGTTTAACAACGTAACCCCCTACCACTTTTTATTTTGTACATGTTGCTCAGTGCTTCCTGTCATTGCTCATTTTTGGCTTATTGCTTGGCCGCTCACAGCTTGTCTCTCATTTTGGTAGCGACAGTCAGTACATGAGCAATGAAAAAAAAATTCAAAATTTCCTTGCACTCGTCAGCGCCACCGTCGTCACATCGTGACAAAGTGTAAATAAATATCTTATGTTGCAAGAGTCTTCAGCAGCTGGCTTTGCCACCTTCGAATGTGTCGGCAAACAAAACAAAAAAAGAGATAGCACCATCAAACTGCCGTTGTACTCGTTATGCGATCGCTTCTGTTCTTGAAATGCCGTCATAACGTCTTGTTTCCAGCATTAGTGAGATTGCTGTATTTCTGACAATGTAAGTGCCAGCCGAAAGCAGTCTTATGCACTTGGATTAAAGCAAGGACTCGGCCGAGAAACGGTCCCACTGTGACGGTGAGCGGGAACCATTTTTGGTGATATTTGTACTTCGACTGTACCTCGCTCATTCGCTTCATAAATATGGTTCAGATATTTCCGAAAAGCTACTTTTCTCTACTTTCAAAAGATGCATTTTGTTTAACGGTAGCTGCAAATTTGTTTCAACTGTAAAAGAAAACGCAAAGATGAAAACTGGCAGTTGAGCTCAACTTGTCTCAGGAAATGCAAAATTGTAAAAAACCTCTTGCACCTAGAGAAATATCTTTCGAGATGCTTTGAGATCGGATGCTAATGAACATATTTAAGTATTTAGAAATACGTGTATAGATTAGTTTATTAGCCATGCATGTTTGAAAAGCATAGAAAACAGAACAATGTAATCTGCAATAACTTTTGGAATATGCATTTCACTGCGGCGAATTTTTGTACAGTTTGAGATCGTCTAATCGCTCTTCCATTCTGAAAATTTGATCCGTCTGCCTTGTTTAGTTTAAAAGTTATTCCTGATCAAATTTAGCGTTTTTTCGAAATAGTTAAAAACGGAATGCAATACTGTTCAGGTAAGCAGCGCGTGGCAGTTTTGAGATTTTGCGTGAAGAAACTTAATACTTCGCTCTACGCGGCTAAGCATCGGCTTTACTCTACGGCTTTTGGGGAATGCGCAATGTCTAGTTTATTTTGGCTACTTTTTTTTCTCCTCATGAAGGACACACGCTCTTGAAACGTTCCGCGGCTTCTTTTTTTCTGGCAAATATAGTCTTAAAATGTCGGTCTCTCATTCTTTTAATCAACTTGTAACAATAGACGATATGCGAAATTGCTTGGAGGTCTGGCAACACCGCGCCCACAACTTCCGGTTTCCATCTTGGTTCGGTCGAGCTCGTCGAGCTGGTGCATCGTTTGATATGCGTACTATCTTCTTGCGAGTGGAATTTCAACAGGTAAGCTTCAGCTGCTGCGTTGTTTTCACAGCTGATCTTTGACCAAATGTAGGCGCTTTCAATAAGCGCCAGCTTACTCCTACCGCGTCCTCAGCTTCGCTTGAAGTCTGGCGCTGATGACCGCAATAATCGGCACTCGAAAGTGGGTTGGAAAGTCGAACCGTGACCGTGTGCCGTTGTCGTTTTAATGCTCGCATTAAAGCCCAGTTCAAGCATCACGCATTATCATGGCTATTTTATTCCCAGGTGGCCGAGAATTCATCTGGTAGAGTAGCGAGCGGTTATTTTGCGCTGAGTGCGCACGTGTGTTGACAAACTTCTGTGACAGTGCGAACTTTCGTTCGCGCCGACGCCAGGAGCTTCGTGCATTGCAGTATAATTACACAAGACCCTCGACCAGCTGCGTAATTCGATTCCTTTACTGTAATGTGCAATGCGCATCCGCGGTTTTCAACGTCACCGTTTCAGAGCCCGGCGTCGGCTGATTTTCGCCACAATTCGTTGAAACCGCGTCCTGCTTAAGACACAGTCAGTCAGTCGACATTAACAAGAGGAAAGTAGGCATGCACATATAATTCAAAATATGGTTAGCAAAGACGCAGATTTTTTTTTTTTCAGATAAGCACTGAGCCACCGCGGCGGCTTGATTAGAGAAAGATGCTACAGCTGTAGGTGCATGCACGGACTCGATACGCTGGTCAAGCTGTGTGTGCAGGGGCGAAATTAGCATGTTCGGTTGCTTCCGAAACTAAATTAGCTTACTCCCAAACTTGGACAAATGGCTTTGTTGCGAAGCAAGCTGTTGGAGCTTGCTTGCTATATCGAAGGTATAGGAATCCTCAAGTAATAAAGCATTCGCGCCTGATTTTTTATACGTAGGGTGTATTGCTTCACAAAGACTCCTTAACGCGTATAACATATGCGTATGGTCCAGAGAGTTTGCTCGCCCTTCTAAAACTAATTGAACACGGGAAAAACTTAACTGAACACGTAGCAAACTAAGCAGTAATCGGCATATGGTTCTTCGAGTGAACTTATTTCGCCACGGCACGAGCGATTGGCCCGCTCAAAAAAATTACGTTCTCTATTACGTTGTTCAAGTATGCGTCTATATATATTCACGCCCGACCGGAGAGTTGATAAATGCACGAAATCGGCTTCTAATTTTGATCAGAGACAACAAAGGCTGTGGTCCCTATCTTAATTTAAACGCAAATCACCTCGAAAGCTTTGTCAAAAATCAGCGCATAAAGCGAAAGCTGCTCACTGATCCGCGTGCTGACACATGATACCTCGCATGGCGTTTTGTGTTACTATAACGTTTTTTTTTTATAAAACGTTGGGACGGAGTAAAAAAATAGAAAAGCGAAAAGCTGGAACGCACCTAGTTCTGGCACGCATCGTAGTGTCTTTTCACAGTGGAGAGGGTAGCGCAACACTGCATCGGCATTTTACTTTTCAAACGAAGCGCAGCCGTTTTAACCCAACGCTGGGCAGCAGTTTCGTTTTCGGTACCGAACCAACATGGAGGACTTAGTTCTCGGAGCGCCGAGAGATGGCGCTGCGCATTTCGCATATCGTCTATTGCCAATAACAAAGTCCACAGAATACAAACAATAATAGCAATAACACAGCTACATGCGATAAATGTAGATAAATGTAGTAGGTAGCGCCATCTACACACATGCACGTGTACTAAATAATCACAGTTCAAAAAAATAACGAGTGTGGCGCTGCTAAACATTTACAATCAGGAGGTGTTCACGAGAGGGAACGATACCTCTACGATGTTTGCACATTTCCCTCGATTTTGCCTTATGTAGTGTGTGTCGAACTTCCAAGCAGATTTCCGCCATATTGTTTTGCTGGATTGTTTTGTAGCGTAAAGCTAGTAAAGCCACACTACGCGGGTCAGAGCCGAGTTTTGCGCGAGTGAGCGCCGCCTGTTATGCGCATGAGCGAGAACCGCGTGACGTCACGAGAGACGCAGGTCCGCAGGTGCGTCGCCTCCTCGCCACAGCCGGTGCGAGCTCCTCGCTGCCGGCGCCGCCGGCGTGCGCTCCTCTCCTACGCGTGACCTCGTGTTTACGACAGTTGCGCCGCGCGCTACTGCGCATGCGCGAGGAGGGTGCGCGGAGAAATGACGGTCGCGCTCAACATGTAAGCTCTGGTGAGCTAAGGAGAGTCAAGCCGCTGCCAAACGGCGCAGAAGACTGGAAAATGTAAATTCTTCCGATCCCGAGGTTGTCGCCTGGCAGTTCGCCGTCGAGCAGCCAAGGCGAAACGTGCGGCCGGAACACCGGAGCGGTTTACGCTACGTCTATCCAGGCATAGCAGAGCTAAGCCACTGCCAATTTTTTTCACCTGACGCTACGAAATGCATTCTGGGCGCCGTATTATTTTTCGAGGACAGCTTTGGCATTGCTAAAGCGACAGGAAAGAGATGAGACAGGCTTTCGCTTCATGCTGCCGGTTGTTCGTTGTTCCGGCTAGCGCTGTGGAGGGGAAGTTGGAGAGCGCTCGATTCGCCTGCACTAAATGCACCAGTTAGGCAAAGTTCTGCGGCAGCGGCGGTGCGGCGGGTGTGTACCGCTAGTTCCGGCACTTTGAGCGCAGTTTGGCACTGTCTGCTTCCAAAACGGATGGTCGAGTGCACGCCTGGTCGTCGCTGGCCTTTGCGATGCCAATGAATTGCAGCCAGCTGTTTACAGCCTACATCAGCGCAGCCAACATCTCGTATCTCATGAAGAAATGTGCAAACAGCACATCACAATAACATGTTGCCATGAACCAGCCTCGATCCGTTTCTTTGGACAACTCGAGCAGCGTTCTAGCTTGTCGACGAGTGAAAGTTACTTGAGTCTCCGCCGTTTATCACCAACCCGTAAACCATCACCTGCTTCCATGGCGGCTGCAGCTGCACTATTTCAGCACTAACCATCGAGAAGGAGCAGTTTTCCTGAACTAGACTCGCACTTCTTTCAAACGAATGCCGTGGTTCAGATGGCGCCATGTTCCACCGCTTAAATGAATCCATGTGGCATACAAGTCGGGTACAACTCGAGAACGAAGCAGCACATGCCCATCAAAGGAGACCGCCCAGCCAAGCGCGTCGACCGAAGTTTTCTGTTCGGTCTCCACAGGTGCGCCGCGACAGCACCGGTGGAGACTGAAGCTGCCACGACCGTCTGTTGCCGAATATGACCCCACCTGTAAGATTCAGCGCTTTTGCGCAAAAGATGCTCTCGCGCGGACATATGCGAAAGGTGAGCACCCCAGCCCTCCCCCCCCTCTCTTTAGTGGCCAGTGCAGCTGAGACAATAAACGGGGCTCCACACCTACTAGTACCTTCGCCTTTCTCCCTGTCTTTTCCCCTGCTCCAGCTCAGGTGCTCCTAGAGACGATGGCAGATGCGGGGGCAGCAAAATCTTTTCCTTTCTTTTTGCGTTATTATTCTTTTAGCCTTATCCCGAACAAAGGACATCCACCGTCGGCGACACGGGAACAAAGCGTCGACTCGTTCGCTCTATTTCGCAGGCTTGGCTGCATGCACAGCCACACAAATCGACGTGATTGGCTGGAGAGCTCCCTCTGAGTTGCGTGTGCTGCTTCGTTCTTTAGTTGTAACCGACTATAGTGCTGAGAAGTCCCCTCTTCAGGAACTGGCACAAAGGAGAGCCCGCTCCCCTTGCTGCGCGCCCCTCCGGCAGGCGGGGTAGACTAGTGCCGCAGGAAAAGGAATTCTCGGAAAATGATTACAAGCACGTTATAAGCGGAGTTTACATGACGGGTTGAGTTGAGGATTTGAGCTGAAAACCGGTTACTGGTTTCATGTAAACACCTAAGAGTCGGGTCCGGGAGTCGAGGGAGCGAGTCCAGTCAACTCCGCTGCAGGGGGTGGGTTGACCCACTCGACCCCAACAGCAGATAGCACGTAAACCGGTCTGAGTCGGGTTAGTGGAAGGAGTGGTGATAAATGCGAACCTGTTATTCGCATGCGCCGTAGCGCCTCCGGCTCCGAGGCAGCCGTGCAAGCCGCAATCTTCCCGGCTGCCACTGCCCTTTCCCGCTGCGCCGCTCGACGCTTGGTGCCGCTGCTGTTGAACCGGTCGCGACTCGCTAAAATCGAGTTCATGTTAACATGCAGTCAAGTTGGGCTGACCTTGCTCAACTCGATCTCCTGGCTCGACCCGCTGAAGTCGGGTTCATGTTGTTAAGGTCCTAGTACACGGGCCTGGAAAGACTACTTCCCGACGTGTGTCATCGGGAAGTCAGATGCGGTGTCAGGGTCGAAGAACGCGGGTCTGGGAGAAATTACCACCAAACGTGGGTCGTCGTTAAGCAAGGTACGGCGAAGGCTAAGCAGCGGCGGAAGCAGCCAGCACACATATGTCTCCTGGGTGGCTGAGAGTACCTGCTTTCTACTCGGCGACCGTTGCCCCAAGCCTGCCGTCATGGACCACACACGGGACCCAGGTGACAGCTGATTCCATTTACCGAGCCCTTCCCGGTCGGAGTACAGAACCATAAAGAAGGGGTTGAAGTTTTAGCAAAAACAGACCGCCTTTCCGAAATCTCTTCAAGTGTCGCCGCCGCCGCCGCGGGGAGACCGATGTTATCTTCCCCAATTGCTGTGAGCATGCCGGGGGAACAAAGGGCTTCGTTGGCTGTGGCTCTTTGGCGTGCCAAGCGCCGCGACGAGCTGGTGGGCAAGGACAAAGGAGCACTTTCCGGCTTTTCATGACCTCTTCGTTCCGGCCTCGAGCGGCGGGTACCAGTTGATGAACCACAGATGTCGGTGACCCGCGGGGCTTTCAGCTGGCCAGAAACCACCACCTACCGCATTCAACGTCTCGACGGCAATCTTCTTTCCCTCGGAATCAACACGTGACAGGGGCGTGACCCTAAGTGCGGTGTTGTGTTTGAGCGCAGAGGTGAAAGTTATAGGCCCCTCCCACTCCGGCGTGGGCGTCCTCAACCTAGGGAATTTGGGGACCAAGAAGGGTATAAAAGTCGACAACGAATGCGGCAGAATCGTCTCCCACTTCAGTCTCCCACTTCGGTCTCTCACTTCTCTTACGCTTGTAAATATGTGAATAAACCTTCTGTACACTTTCCTCCTAAATGGAGTTCGCCATCGTCCTTCCGAGTCGGGACCTGCTGCCCTGAACGACACCCTCTACAACTCGCTGGGCCCCTCCGTCCTCAACAACTGGTTGGCAGCGGTTGGATCGACCATGCTTCGTGGTGCTGCTTCTTTGGGTGAGTGCTCGGACTTTGCTTGAGATTTGCCAGGCTTCAAATGTTTGGGTTAATACTTTTGAACTGCTGGGAATCGAGGGAAGTTGTTCGGTGAGGCGTGTGTGTGTTAACCTCACGACAACAGTGGAGCAGCAAAGCCGGGGCTAGGAGCAGCAAGCATGGATCTCATGACATGGCCGGAGGCGGATTTGCTAGCGCTGTGCGAGGAGTTGGGTGCGGTTGTTCAGGAGGAGATGGAGAAAGCCGATATTTGTAAGTCGCTTTTAGAAACTGCCGATGAGGAAACAATCAGGTTTACGTGGGAACTACTCAAACCCGAGCTGAAGAAAGCAGAGGATGAGCGGAAAAGGGTCGAAGAGCAACGGCTAAAGGCAGAGCAACGGAAGCGGGAAATAGAGAAACAGGAACGGGAAATAGAGGAACAGGAGCGGGAGTTAAAAAGATTGCAGCTTAGAGTTGAGATGCTACGAGGCGCAGTGAAGAATGAAGGATGCAGAAATTCGACAAAGGCAGAGAGCGAGAAAGCAGAGTGCCAAGAACATGCACGAGAAGGTAGTCATGAACTGCGCAAAAAGGCTCAACAGGCAGACCACAAGCGCATAATAGCAAAAGTCGACCAAAGCATTGTCAAGGGAGACTGGGATGTGACGCGATCTCGGCTGCGAGCTTTCAAGACAGGCGAAAGCATTTCAAAATTTCTTGACATATTTGAAAGCATCTGTGAGAAGACTAAATTAGACAATGAGATTTGGAGCCACATGCTTGTGTCCCTTTTGCCAACTCAACCTGCTTATGTCGTACTGAGCCTGTCCGATGAGGAGATGGATGACTACAAAATAGTGAAGGCAGCTCTCTTCCGTCACTTCAGAGTTAGGACAGAGTGCCTAAACGGCCGGATGCGCTCCAATGCTAGAGTGAAGGAACCATTTAGGCGCGCTGCGGCTTCTGTCCAGAGAAAGCCCGATAAGCATCAGACTGTCTCGGAATGCAAAGATCTCAACGCTGCGAAAACGAAACAGGCACGTGATCGGCCCGAGTGGGAACAAAACGCGAAAACTCCAGAGAAACGTTCCAAAGAGGCCAGAGACCGTTGCCGAGCTGGATCGACGCGACGCTCGGATAGAGGGAGAAGGTGCAGGAAAAGGGGAGAACCTGACACCAGAGTATAAGAAAAAGGCACGCGAAACCGTTGCCGAGCCGGGTCAGCGCGTTGACATGAAACGGGGGTCAGTGCAAGCGTGTGACCGGCAAAGAGGTAAAGCTGAAAAAAGGGAACACCCGACCCGACAGCTTAAGGAAAAGGCATGCCAGACCGTGGCCGAGTTGGACAAGCACGACGCCACGAGAGAGAAGTTGGTTTGGGCGTCCAAGCGGCACGGGCGTGAGAAGGAAAAGGTAGAGGTGCCCGAATTTACAGGTTCTAAATGTAAAGTCGAGGCCAGCCTTAAAAAGTGTGCACAAAACAGTGCAGAGCGGTGTCACCGCAAGGTGTGTGACAGAGATGAGCCAGGCGAGCTCGAAGGCAGTGAAGACGCGGAAACGACAGAGGACAATACTCAGGGGAATGAGTCGCCTAAACCAGAGGCAGTGAAACGTCCCGCGGTCGATTGCGTAGAGGTAGTGCGTAGCTGCGACGCCAGCGAGATAGCGCGACAACCCGGAGAGAAGTGTACCCTTAGTGAGTGCGGGGAACCTAAAGAAATGGTTGTTGATCCCGAGGTGCACGCGGGAGGCTCGCAGCTAGGAGAAAAGAGCGCACCACTGCCGGAGCAGAAAGAAATGAAAGGCTCTCATCTTGCAGTGCTATCTGTCACTAGCGTAAAGAGAGATGGGGTTGGTTTAAAACCTAAAGGAAAGAACCGCATTGCGTATAAGAAAGCAAATTCTGATCGTGCGACGCGTGCGGATAGGTCAGAGAACAACCCCTCCAAAATTGCCAGGAAGTTGTCATCCAAAGATGAAAGTGGCAGTAAGCCCACAAAAAGGCCGCGACGTGCGAAAGAAGCAAAATCGTGTTGTCTAGAGACAAGTGCGGTCAGCTCTCGAAGGGGGAGAGAAGTAAAAGTAAAGTACTCTCGCTGCAGAAATATCCGACCACACGATTCCCTGAAAATGAGCGGAACGATCCCCAGGCGAAAAAAACGACGTCGAAAGCTATCACGGCAAGTTTGTGGTGCCAGGCTACTGAAAAGGGCGCGCAAAACTCGTTTGCGTCTGCCGTGTCAACAGACGAGTAAGAAGGGGCACACTGCAGCGGGCTCAAAGTGGGAAGGGGGGACAAGCAATCCCCTCGCCGGAAGACCATTGTTGTGTAGTCGGGTTCGGCACTACACGCGCTACCGAGGCTGTCACAGTGTCTCGAAGGAGCACGGAGACAGAGACAGAAACGCGAGGGGTGGCTTCATTCGTCACGCTTCCGCAACTCGAGGGAAGGTTAGACGGACGCGACCACGCAGGGCGCGGCTGAAAGGATAATCCTTGAGCGCAAAGGAGAGGGAAATTTTGCTTATCCTTTTCTTTTTTTTTGTGAGCTTTTTTAAAAGCTGTTTGTTTGGTTCGAACATAAGAGGACAGGCTACGACTCAATGAGAGTGAAAGTTTATGCTGGATCCTGGAGAGTGATTTGTTCGGACCAAGAGCTTCCTTTTTTGTTGTGTATGATTTTGCCGTAGAAAGAAAGGCAGACAACTGTGAAAAGTAAATTTACTTCAATTTGTCAAAAGCTTAGATCCCTCTCACATGTATAGTGAACTGTCATGCTAAGACAGAATGTGATGTTATGGCAAATCAGGGAAATTGAGAATAAATTGTGTCTGGCGAGTGCATTTCAGGTGCAGTTTTGCAACACTGCTTTTACAACTTGTAGCCGATAGTGTAGCCATGGACTCTAACGGAAGGAAACCGGCAGAGCATAGTGTACGGGCACGTGGCTTCCATGACAGGGCGCAGAATTATATCTGCATGCTTCAAGGTACTCTCAACTCGAGACAGCAAGCTTTTCGACAGTGTTTCCTCGAAAAGCTCGAGTAGGACAAACTGGGCAAAATTTTGAACTTAGACAGAACCTTTTTGTTGACAGAGGATATTGGGGTGGTTTAAGCTTTGCAGTTTTGAACGAAATTTTAGTTGTGGGTCAAAGCTTTGAGAGATCACGCCTAAATCGTGCTACGTGGCGGTTTGACTTCGGCCGTTATGAGGTTACATGTAGTTTCGCTTTATGGCCACGACTGTTGTTGTCAACTACAAAATTTTGAGTTCAATTTTAGGCTTCCCATTTGTATTGCTGAACAGCCTGGTGGATCTCGGGTGAAGTTCCTTGCACTGCCTGGGGAGTGGCGCTATGTTGTGTGGTTGTTTTCGACTAATGCCTCCCTTGTGCGAGGATTAGGACTCTGCTGTGTGCTGTGTGCAGAGAAAATCAAGAGAGGCATCCCACTCTACCACTCAAGCCCATCTCTCCTCGGCGAGTGATTGTGACCACTGGCCGGTCGAGATTCTCCTGGCCGCGGAGGAGCTGTTAAGGTCCTAGTACACGGGCCTGGAAAGACTACTTCCCGACGTGTGTCATCGGGAAGTCAGATGCGGTGTCAGGGTCGAAGAACGCGGGTCTGGGAGAAATTACCACCAAACGTGGGTCGTCGTTAAGCAAGGTACGGCGAAGGCTAAGCAGCGGCGGAAGCAGCCAGCACACATATGTCTCCTGGGTGGCTGAGAGTACCTGCTTTCTACTCGGCGACCGTTGCCCCAAGCCTGCCGTCATGGACCACACACGGGACCCAGGTGACAGCTGATTCCATTTACCGAGCCCTTCCCGGTCGGAGTACAGAACCATAAAGAAGGGGTTGAAGTTTTAGCAAAAACAGACCGCCTTTCCGAAATCTCTTCAAGTGTCGCCGCCGCCGCCGCGGGGAGACCGATGTTATCTTCCCCAATTGCTGTGAGCATGCCGGGGGAACAAAGGGCTTCGTTGGCTGTGGCTCTTTGGCGTGCCAAGCGCCGCGACGAGCTGGTGGGCAAGGACAAAGGAGCACTTTCCGGCTTTTCATGACCTCTTCGTTCCGGCCTCGAGCGGCGGGTACCAGTTGATGAACCACAGATGTCGGTGACCCGCGGGGCTTTCAGCTGGCCAGAAACCACCACCTACCGCATTCAACGTCTCGACGGCAATCTTCTTTCCCTCGGAATCAACACGTGACAGGGGCGTGACCCTAAGTGCGGTGTTGTGTTTGAGCGCAGAGGTGAAAGTTATAGGCCCCTCCCACTCCGGCGTGGGCGTCCTCAACCTAGGGAATTTGGGGACCAAGAAGGGTATAAAAGTCGACAACGAATGCGGCAGAATCGTCTCCCACTTCAGTCTCCCACTTCGGTCTCTCACTTCTCTTACGCTTGTAAATATGTGAATAAACCTTCTGTACACTTTCCTCCTAAATGGAGTTCGCCATCGTCCTTCCGAGTCGGGACCTGCTGCCCTGAACGACACCCTCTACAACTCGCTGGGCCCCTCCGTCCTCAACAATGTAAACGAGGCTATAGCTTCCTGACAATAGACGGTGTGAAAATAGCAGCTGTTCCTTCAGTTTCCAGGCACGCGCGCGTGGACACGCACGCATACACACGCACATACGCGGGCGCACTTTTTAAATCTTTGATCCAACCAAATCGAAGCAAATCGACGCAAGGCAAGAAAGATATACATTTCAGCACACGATGGAAAATTCTGGAGGGAATAAGCAACCTAATGATGCAAACTGGATACAAGAAAGACGTACGTCTAAAATGAATAAGAACACGCAGTTGAGGGTCCAAACGAGAGAGGGGAGGGGGTCGCCCTAAGTGCCTACAGAACTATCGCTATGTAGCCGACCCCTTTTTTTTGGCAGCATTCCTGCACACCTCGCCCCCCCCCCCCCCCCTTCTTCTTCGTACAATGTCTATAAAAAAGTCTCGAGTCCGCCTCGTGAATGGTATGCATCTGTATACTGCATTTTTGTAAGCCTTGGCAAAATTCCGTCTATGTTGATCGGAATTGGTTGCAAGGTGCCGCCGCATGTACGACGAATATTTGTTTCTGAGGTAAACACATTCCGACACCCTGCGGTGCTAACCCTCTCAATAGCAATTTCACGTCTCTTGCACAATGTCGATTCATCTCAAGGGTAAACAGAAATTGACAATTGCCCACTTCTCTCTGCCTTTTTTCTTTACCAACCATAGTTTATAAGATTGGACAGGCATACGCTGAGCGTTGACTGAATTGTGTAGCTGTCTTTGTTATAGTTTTCTTATCATAGATGCAATTATCATTTGATAAAAAAATATATTTTTTTCAGCGCTAGAGTTTGCAGGTTACACTCTAGACCAGGAGTGTTCCGACTACTACTAATATTACTATGCATCAACAGTGACGAAGTGATTGAACGCGCAAAAGACCAGGGCAGAAGGAAGGACACAAGAAAGGCACCGATTTCAACTATAAGGTTCATTGAAAAAAAAAAAAAAACGCTAGAAATATATACATGGGACATAAACATAATTAATTTTCTTTATTTCACACCTTCCTTATTTTTGGCGTCCGCTTCCTCTTTTCGCTTACTTACTAATTTGCGCTGTGCAATTATGTCGACAATTATCACTAACTCTCCCAAGTTTCCACTGTATCGACGTTGTGCCTTTTGCGATGCGGGCTGGGCAGCATTATTTTTTTCTTTTTCTTTGCTCCCACTAATATATGTCACGACATGAAAACAGGAAAGTCTGTAGTCGGGTAAAACACAAGAACGAAACGGCACATTCCCTCAAAGGAGGCCCTCCAGATAGTAACATCGACGGTACAGCTTTCTGCGGCTACTTAGCCAAGGCTAAACAAGAGAGAGAAGGAAATGGTCCTCTGTTCCCTTGCTGGGCATCCTTATCCCGAACAAGGATCACCCCACCTCTGACGCCGCTTGGACAAAGACGGTACCCTCTTTGCCCCGGCTCTCCAACTTTTTCCCTTCACCCTTCCGGAACCATAGACCGAATAAAGGAAGCCCCCCTCTCTTTGGCTTTGGCAAGGGACAGGCAGAGAAAGAAGCATGCGGAACCACCCCAGCCAACACCTCCCCCCTCGCACGACGGGGACTAGCAGCCGGGTTTGCCATGGTTCGTTTGTAATCCTCTGAAGGCAGGCGCAGCAGCAAAAGAAAAGCCTTCACGCAGCAAGAGTGCACAGGTCAAGAAAGGACCGGACACGTATCTCAACATCTCAACCAAAACCAGTCTCGGGTCGCTGGGGGCTAGACGGGTAGACACTTTCTCAGTGATGGATCAGTGTCGTAGCCTGGTGGCAGAATATGAACTACTCGCAAGATGGCGGCAGTGGAACCGCCACCTTAAATATGTTACTGATCGCTACGCTAGATATTCCAGGGTCGCATAGCAGGCATGTTGCAGTGAAAATGAATGCGCAGGCTGGATCCATGTACAAAAATCGCTGAACAACGACTGAAAGTAAGCAAGGTAATTGTTAGTCGGAAAAAACCGCTAGCAGGGTTTACTCACAGCCGCCCTCGATCGCACAAGGTTTTTAGTGTCTAGATGTTGTAGCCAAGCATTCAGATGATAGCCGTTAAAGTAGCGTCCATGCTAAGCGCAAATATCGATCCTCACAAAGCACAAATGCCAAGCGAATAAGAGCCTGCTGGCCGCAAAACCGCCGCTGCGAACAGGGCTCACGCAGCCATTCGTGCCCCCTCTCCGACAGTTGCGCCACTAGCGGCGCGCGCTGTCTCCATATGAAAGTTTGGCCGGAGTTTCATGACCAGAAAAAAAAAACATTGAAAGACTATGGCTGAACAAATCAAGCAGGGCGTGTTCAAAATCATTGAAAACTTTTCGAATAGCATTTCAACAAGTGGCACAAAAAAGCGTCGCAGTTTTCTTCGACGGCTGTTATAAAAAGGGAACAATTCCGACGCCGAATAGCATGGCAGGTTCTGAGCTTCGATGAGGCCGATTCGTGTAGAGGAATCCAGAAAGCTCTTACACGTGTGACCACCGCCAAGTGTTGCGCGCAGCGCCGGCTGAGCGCTTTGCCTGACGTGGTCCGGAGAGATGCGCAAGTACATCGTACTCTTGTGCACCAACACTAGATGGAGGCTTTGAACGCGGAGGCTGGCATCGAAGTATTAAATTCAGCAAGCCGGCCTGTCAGAGGTAGTCCATCCCGTGTCGACAAAAGTTCCGCGACCAGTTCCGGGAAGCGGAAACAGATCGCCCAGCAAAGCACGGGCGAAATCAACCCTGGCGGTGTACTGCAGTGCAACAGATGACATAGCTAAAAAGACCATCTATGACAATACACCAGGGAGCGGCCTTCTGTGCGAGGCACGGAGCGGTGTTCTGCGCAGACAACAAAGGCCAAATACACAGAAGGCTTAGATACCTAGTGCCTCAGGTGCGGTGCGGCCAATGATACCATCCAGAAGATTGTAATAGAGTGCCCAAAACTGCGGCTGGACACTCTTTTGATAACACTCGGTCTGCGGTCGACGACAAGACCCCAAGAGTCTAGGGCAGTGGAGATGTGACAAAGCGCCACCTTGAGGACCGGTGGTGTAACCAAGAAGCCTGTTGAGAGACTCCCCACCCCTTTATTTCTTGACTGTTTGATCAACGCAGAGCATTCGGTATAGTGTTTTCATACCTTCTACTTTTAATCTTTATATTTTCCTTGGCCTGATTGAGAACACTGTGTTCCTCCACGTCTAAGGGGAATGGCGTACCATGGTACGCCATCAACGTCGCCTCCAAGATTATGCATGTGACACGGAACGGTTCACCCGTGTTTAGAACGGTTCACCCGTGGTAAATTTCCTATCCGTATCACACGACGTTCAGTCGAACAGGAAATAGGAATACATCGATTGCTTGTTGCATCCCCCCACTGGAGGTCAGTGTTGAGCGTTTTGATAGCTATCGCTACAACTACAACAGCGTTGACATGGGCTCTTGAGTGTCTTTTCTCAGTGCCACTCGTACCGAACATTCTATTCGTATTGGGTTAGGTTCTTTCTGCTATTTTATTCTTTTACTCGGTTCCGTTTTCGTCTACACATTTCGCATTTCATTTTGGTTTGAATAAGTATAGTACTGGGAAAACATTAACGAAGGGTATTTTTGCATGTTCTACCAAATTGCATAAAGCGGAAGAAACATTCAGACCCAATTTTTTTGCAACAATTAATGCTGAGGTTCTTTAGCAGCTTTGCAGTAAACTTAATGGTTGCCAAGAATCTGCATAAGGACGAGCCCCATTTCGAGCAGGTTAATAAGCACTGCTCAATCCTTAAGGCCGTCTGCTTCAAAAAAAAAATGCGCTGTTTTAGTTCTCCGTAGCTAATCAAGATATTAAGATCCCATAACGCAATTTCTGGCGCTGCTTTTGCGTTTTCTCTATAAAACCTCGTTATATGCAGACACAAAACCAATGCTGCAAAAAGTGAAGCAATTAAAACTCGCCACCCAGTACGGGTTACGCAAGCCGGTTTTTGAAGACAGCTGTGGGAGCTCTCTGTATACTCGCTCTTCCACCCAGAGTAGTTGAAGTATGTGAGGCAATAAAGATGCACATCGTCAATGTTCCCTCCTTCAGGTGGGGCTTCCTGGGCGCCTCGTTTTCTCGCTGCTCAGCCCGAGCAGGAGCATATATAGGGGGATGGGGGAGAATGGAGCGCTGAAGCGATAAATTTACGTATAAAAAACGCGGTTAACCCAGCTTTTTTCGACGCGGAAGACCAAGAAATGCACAGTTCAAATGGCACCGCCTTTCAAAAGCCGCGTCCAGAAAGGCCCGGCCCAGTACACCAGCCTCTGTATACTTCTGCCACAAATTGCGCGCAATGTGCAGGATCTGCGGAGTAATTTCATCCGGCAGCGTTTTCAGGATCGCGTAACAATCGAGCTCTGAGCATTTGCCCATGCCGCATTTCTTCTCCTATATGATATTGAGCAAACACGTCCTCTTGCGATCGGTTTGTACTTTACCTGGCCTGACCGTGGCAGAATAGCCGGTAACTATACCATTTCAGTTCCTGAATTGCAACTGACCACATCGAGCACTTCTTCCTGCCGCCATTTCTTGTTCTTCGCCACCACGCAGCGCGACTCCCAGAGTGGCCCACAGTAACATATCGAGCTGTGGTGTGGGTTTGTGTTTAGATAGCCGACGCGCGTGCCGAGCAGTGTTGGCCATACGGCTATAAGAGTAAAAATATTTGAAAGGGCCTCTTAGCGAAAGCACATACAATTCTTCCAATTCAACTACCATAAAAAGGCGCCTCGCAATAGGAAGACTGTACTAACATAAAAACTCTAAGATCGGTCTTTCCCCTGTGTACTAACGGGACTCCTTACACGGCTCCTTTTGGATCTATGTTTAGCATGGGGTCAAGAAAACGCTTTAAATTCTACTTATTATATTTTCAAGAAACTGTATTGACCCTATATAACTCATCTCAAAAATAAGTTCTTTAAGCAAGCGTTTTATACTTTCAAAACATCGCGATTGTAGCTATTGATAGAGATGTTAGGATCACTGTTCTTTTCCAGTGTGAATAAACTCTTACATATGAACGCAGGCCAGTGTCAACAGTCTCCGAGCACAAATGGATTATTTATTCCAGAGCACCACGTGCAAATCCAACGGCATGAGCACGTGTCTGCATTTGCGGATAGTACATAGAATGGTCACTGCACGGCACGTATCACTTCTCCGTCCGTCGGTATGTCCTGCGTCCCCTTGCGTCCTGCGTTCTGCTTCCCTCGGTACGTCCGTCGTAGTGCCTAGAAAAGCATCGTGTCTCATCCATAAACAGTCAAATCACGCAAAAAAAAAGAGGGAGCAGGGAAGAAAATTAAATGGCAACTTCTCACCGTTCATAATTCCACTCTTGACACCATCTAGTACACAAAGAAGTATAAGGGAACAGGCAGGTATACTAGGGGAGCACTTCACTGCAATTTCTAGTTCGGTACACTATACCCAGTCATTTCTAAAACACAAAAATATAGCCGAAAAGCAGAGACTCCCAACCAGCGGAGGTAGTAACCAACCATACAATAGCTTAATTGCCCTCCAGGAAATCAATAGACTACTGTCTGCCGGCCAAAGAACTGCGCCATTACCCGACCAAATACAGTATGAAATGCTAGCAAATCTTTCCCATCCTGTCGTAGAGGCACTTTTAAGATTCTTTAACAAAGTTCGTGCATCGGGGAAAATACCTGAAGCCTGGAAAAAAAAACCAATATTGTACCATTTCTTAAACTTGGGAAACCGCCACCCCTACTAGCAGTTATATACACATAGCCCTGACCACTTGCCTCGAAAAATACTTTGAAAGTGGCCTTAATATAAGAATAACTTTTGTCCTTCAATCCTGTGAACTTCTTGACAGGCATGAGTGTGGTTTTAAAAAGGAATGCTCCACTACAGATCACCTAGTTCGTCTTGAAACTAGTGTCCGAGAAGCTTTCGTTCATAAAGAACACTGTCTTGCTGTATGTTTCCATTTCAAGGAGGCATATGACACAACGTGAAGGTTCAGGATTCTTCAGGACCTTGCTGAGCTTGGCATCCGAGGCAGATTGCTGAACTGCCTAAAAAACTTCTTATCTAACTATTCATTCAATGCACGGCTAGGTTCAGCCCTTTTGAAGAATTTCATATAGGAGAATGGGGTACCTGAGGGGTGCATTTTAAGCTCCACGCTATTTATTGTAAGAATGAACTCTGTAGGTAAAATAATTCTAAGGTCAATTATGAACTCAATTGATATAGATGACCTCCAGATAGCCTGCACATCCTCCAACATATTAACATGTGATAGACAAATACAGTTAACAATATATAAACTGGCAACATGGGCAGACAGAAATGGTTTCCGGTTTTCTCCACAAAAAACAGTGGCCATTTTTTTCTGGCTAAAACGAGGTTTACCGGCAGATCACACCCTATACCTGAATGAAATAGAGTTACCTGTAAAAAACGAGCATAAATTTCTAGGCATAACATTTGACAGAAAACTCACTTTCCTGCCTCACATAAACACATTGAAAAAGAAAGCCTCCCGATCCCTCAATATACTTAAAGTACTCTCCCGGAAACACTAGGGTTCCGATAGGACATGCCTTTTACAAATTTGTCGCTCTGTAGTGCGCCCTTGACTAGATTATGGATGGATAGTATATGGGTCAGCGAGACCATGGTACCTGAAACGACTGGACCCAACACATAATTTAGGTTTACGTCTTTCCACTGGTGCATACAGGACGTCGCCCATAAAAAGTCTTTGTCTAGAAACCAACGAACCATCAGTTAAAGACAGAGGAACAACGCTCACGTGTTCATACATTTTAAAACTCCGTTCACAACCTAAACAAATCTGTCACCAAATAGTCATAAAGTGCCCATTAAGAACACTATTTAACAACTAACCGCAGACTACTAGGCCAGTGCTCTTGCGTTTTGAAGAGATGTGCGAAAACCTCGGCATACTAGACACATTACCTGGCATTGCTCCAAGACGAGATCTATTACCTCCATGGTACCTTATTCCTTCAATCTGTGCTTTCACTATTAGACAGTTCCGTACAAAACAAACTGCACACACAGCAGCATATAATAAAATAATTTTTTGCACTCAAGGATAAATACAGTACTTTCACATCTTTTTATACAGATGGCTCAAAAACGGATGTTTACGTTGGAAGCGCAGTGGTACAAGGGAATTGGAATGAAATAATAAGGCTTCAGCAATGTGCATGAATCTAAACTGCCGAATGTTACGCCGTCTCTGTAGCCTCTCATAAATAGTAAACGAGAAGTTCACAAACAATATTATTTACGCAGACTCCCTAAGTTTACTTACTGCTCTCCACTCTAGAAATGCAATCACTCCTATACTTGGGGACATCATACATAACACTGTAATAGCTACAGGTCAAGGACATAAAACTCTGCTGGGTGCAGAGTCATGTTGGAATAAAAGGAAACGAGAGAGCAGACTTCTGCGCTGTTCCAGCTCGTGACAAGCAAATCAGTAAAGCAAATGTACCGTTTAAAGATTGCATTAGCTTAGTTCACCTAAACATAAGAAAAAAAATGGCAGTCAGTATGGAACAACGAAGCAAATAAACTACACTTAGTAAACCCAGTTTTATGTTAGTGGAAGACCTGCACCCACCAGGAACATTTCAAAGAAGTGATTATCTTCCGTCTTAGCACAGGACACACGCACCTCACACATAATTTCCTACTAACAAAACAAGACAAGCCACAATGTGAATTATGCGAAGATGAGCTAACAATGAGCCATGTTTTATTTTCATGCAGAAAACTCGGAACACTGAGGAAGGAGCATGTTACAGTTTTTAATAATGAACACATGCCAATCAATCGAACTTTGCTCTTAGGTAAACATGCACTTCTTGACAACTCACAGGTTTTTCTGTTTTTAAACATAGCAGGGGTTTTAAACAAATTTTAGATTTAATAAAATATATTCAATTTATTAAAACAAGCACACTGCCTCAGCCTTCATGCCTCAGCCACTCTCTCGTCCTGAGAAGAAGTCTGAGGTCTTTATTCGGTTTGTTGGGAGCCTCGACATCCTTGGCCAGCCAAGGATGGTTTCAGAGGTTATCCGACTTTCTTTAAAGGGATACTGAAGCAAAATGATAAAATTGAGCCAAGACACTGAAAATAGATTCTCGGAATGCGATTACACCGACATCTAGTCGTCACTGCGCATATTTTTCTGCGGATGGTTTTATTTTCGATGTTTCACGAGCGCGCGCCAAGCGGCCAAGCCATCCCTGCCGGCGCGAGGCGAAGAGCGTGACGTCATGACACCCCCCCCCCCCCCCCCCCGTGCATTCCCGCGGCGACAAATATGGCGGCGCCCTTCGATGCATGAAGCCTCGCTTGGGACTGGTTGCGTCGTTGTAACTGCCTACTTCAGCGCGTTCAGTGGCCATAAATGGGCAATTGGTCTTTCGCTTGGTCTCCTGTCGCCGAAAAGAAGACGTACGAGTAATAAATTTGCTTTATTTTTTATTTAGAGCGACGATTCTGCCCCCTTTAGGCTTGAGGGGCGTCGGTTTGTTGACAAAAATGGTTCCTCTCCTAACCACCAGATGGCGCCACTAGTCTAAACATCGTCGCGCCTCTGTTTTAAAAGTGAGAATGTTAGAAATGGCGTAAGGTACGAAAAAATAGGGGCATTTAGCGTATCGTAACCGTGCATACGGTTATGGTATTTAGACAGCATCGATTAACGTCTTGACATATCTGTGTACGCCGTGAGCAGACGACAGACAGACGACGAGCGGCCGACGCGATGGCAATCGTGCTTCTGCGGGAACGGTGGGCGCGCGGGTGTAATGACCTCTATAGTCGGATACAACTTAAGTCTGCAGTGAAGCTCCGCCCACAGTCAGCCTCCGCGCACAGAATTCTTCCACGACGAAAAAATAGTGCACTGCTTAAGAGTTTCTTGTTACGTAAACAAGAAGCTTAGCACAAGAAAAAAGTTATGAGCACTAGAATTTTGTTACGTGCAGTGTTTGATATAGTCAAACATTAAAAAACTGGTTTCGTTTACTTTTTCGATTGGCCAGCGGAGTAATACAGGACGCCGCGGACCGCGGCCCAATGTTAGCAACTGCTGTTTTTTAAAGTTGTATCCTACTATAGTCGCAGCTTCCACAGGCGGCGGCCAGGTGCAACGATGCGCAATCAATCGCAAAAAAAACGTGTTATTCACCTTCTTCGCTAAAATGCTTGTCAGATTTATCAATTTTAGCAGTCAAGCTCTTGTATACATGTAAAAGGGCACCTCCAAAAGTTTGGTTCAGTATCCCTTTAAGGCTTTTACTAGTGGCCATTTTTAAAATATCATTCTGTTGATGTCGCTAAGCAGTGAAAATAACATTTTAGGCCCTCTGCACCACCGATCACTTCATTCTGTATAGAATTCCGCAGAAAACTTTCCTATACCTTGTGATCGGCACATGATGGCCTTAGCTGCCTATGTGCCATTGTCACGGCTTAGTACGAGACGCCCCGCCAAGAAAGGAAACGAAGATAGAAACTGTGGCACGCAGCGGACGAAACCGACGTAGCCACGGGGACAGCCCTAGGCGCAGTGCTGATGCAGGAGGAAGACGGAATACTTCACCCTGTGGCCTATGCTAGCAAGAAGCTCAGGGCATGCGAACAAAACTACTCGACTGTAGAAAAGGAGTGTTTAGCACTTGTGTGGGCCATAAAGAAGTTTCATTTGTACCTGTATGGAAAGCATTTTAGGGTGCAAACAGACCACCAGCCCCTACAGTGTTTGACAAAAACCAAATGGTCGAACGGAAGATTGATGAGATGGAGCTTAACACTCCAGGAGTACGAGTTCCATATCGAATACATAAAAGGAAGAGAAAACTTGGGAGCAGACTTCCTTAGTAGGCTGAACTAAGGGTGGCTTTCAGCGTGTTTAGCATGCATATATATCCGCAGGAAAGAAGTATCTATATATGTTCGTGCTTTGCTGTTCTTTGTGTGCATACTGTGTGAACTGTGCGGTTTCTTGTGACTTTTGTGTGTGCGTGTTTGTGCATATTACGCGAGTGAGCAGTTTTCCTTCGTAGGAAAACTCTTAAGTGGGGGGGGGGGTACTTGTCACGGCTGAGTACGAGACGCCTCGCCAAGAAAGGAAACGAAGATAGAAACTGTGGCACGCAGCGGACGAAACCGACGTAGCCACGGGGAAAGAGCGAAGCAGACGGTGCAAAGTGCGCGCGTTTGCGCGGAAGCAATAATCGTTTACACGGAGACCGAAGAAAACCAGACGGCGTGGGCGCGCGGCTTTGGGGACCGCAAGTGCGTGTGAAACCACGGCCGCGAAGATACATGGGCGCAACGCACCCGCGGGGCGAGGAGGTCGGTATGCCACGGCGTCCCCTCCGTGCGGCCGCCCCGAGGGTAGACAAAGGGACTCGAGTTTTGACGCCGGTGAAGGAAACACGCTCTGAGGCTGCCCTCCCAGGCCGACACACCCCGGCAACGATCCGGACCGTCGTGACGCTCCTTCGGCTACGCACCGCAGGCCCCGGCGAGGTCTCCTCTGGCGACATTCCTCACCATCATCCACCTTGAGTACTGATTGGACTGTTTTCATTATCATTCATTCGATTTCTACATGGACTCAAAAGACTCTAATTAGAACTATTTGATGTTGTTCTTTAAACCACCTGCGTGTGGGAACTCTGCCTGATTGTTGCATGTTTATCTATGTGATGTAACCTCTGCTTTTTAGTTTTGTAGTTGATTTTTATTCTTGCAGTAAACATTGTTTTTGGAGACGTACACCTCTCTGGTTTTTTGACTCACGTCCTAGACAGACAGTGACATGAAATTAATGGCGAGCCTGCCAGGATCCTCATTCGTCACTCTGTCGTAACGTTAATGTCAACACGCTTGTGCTCGTGCTGAAGCCAGAGAGATGGACCTCCACAAGCTTATGTTGAGAGCCGAAAAGCTCGGGTTCACGAAAGAGGAAACGATGGCTCTTTATGAGGAGGAGAAAACGAGACACAAAGAGGAAAGGGAGTTGGCGCATAAGCAGGCGCTTGAAGAGAGCGACAGGGCTCGTGAACAGGCAGTTGAAGCTGAAGAGAGAGCTAAGCGAATGGCAGAACTAGAAGAAAAGAGAATGGCAAAGGAGAAAGAAGTGCTTGAGCTCAAGTTACGCCTTGCTAACACTAGCGTGGAAGCTGTGTCAGAGGCGACGGGAGTTTTGTCAGGTGTTGTGGCACCGCGATCAACAGCTGTTTGTCCAAGAAAGCTGATGGCCCCTTTTGACGATAAGCGAGACGATTTGGATGCTTATTTGCATCGCTTTGAGAGAATAGCAGTAGGACAAGGATGGGATAAGAGCGAGTGGGCAACAGCTTTGAGCCTTTGTCTGGTGGGCGAGGCCTTAACAGTTTTTGGGAGAATGCCCGCATCAGAGTCGACAGACTATGATAATGTGAAGAAGAGACTTCTGCAGAGGTTCCGCTTAACCGCAGAAGGCTTTCGTGAAAGGTTTCGAGGTAGCAAACCTAACGATGCGGAAACAGCTAAGCAGTTCGCATCTAGATTGTCGAACTACTTTGAACGATGGCTGGAAATGGCCGAGGTAGAAAAGTCGTACGAAGGGGTGGAAGACCGCATGGTGGCAGAGCAGTTTTTGTCCTGCTGTCACCCAAGGCTGGCCGTATTTCTAAAAGAGAGGAAGTTGAAGAAAGTGGAAGAATTGACTGAGTACGCAGATCAGTTCATGGAAGCCCAAGGCCATAGAAACCTAAGCAAGGTTAATGAAGACGTCGGCAGAAGTTCCGATGCAGACGCGGTAAAGCGAGGAGTACAAAGTGGCGCATTCAAGCAGCCCCCGAGGTGGTTCCTGTGCAATCGTATTGGACACCGCGCCGCGGATTGTAGGTTTGGAGGAAAGAGTGGGCAGACACAATTAATCTGCCAAAACTGCAACAAAAGAGGCCACCGAGCTGAAGAATGCAGATTGCGAACGCAAGAGAAGGCCGCGTGTATCGTACGTCCCAGAGAAGGTGACACGGGCGCCGAGGAAGCCCGAAAGACAGACGCAAAGGCCGAGCGGGAGATGCCGGAAAGTAAAACAGCTAAGCACGAAGCTGTCAAAGAGTTGTCGATGCCAGTGGTCGAGGGCGAAATTCATGGACAGCGCATCACCGTTTTGAGAGACAGTGGCACAAATACTGTCCTAGTGAGAAGGAGCCTCGTTGAAGAGGAGGAGCTTACTGGTCAGTTGGCGTCAGTCCTACTGGTGGACAGCACGGTTCGCTACCTTCCGGAGGCAATTATTTGCATTTCTACTCCGTACTATTCGGGACCTGTGGTAGCAAAATGCTTAGACGAACCGCTGTACGACTTAGTGCTAGGGAATATCAAGGGCGTAAGAAAGCTTGACGACCCAGATGCCAACTGGACCCCCAGTGCGGAACAAGACCCAGGCCTGAGGGAGAGAAGTGAAGAGGAAACACTTGTAAAGACCCGCGCGTACGAAGTTTCGCTCGTGGGAAATGGCAGCTTGGAGCCCACGGAAGAAAAAAGGGACGAAACACCGATGATTTCGTCAGCTGTACAGACCAGAGCAGGAAAAGCAGCGCAGGGAAAGACATCTAAACTGAAGGTACCCGCGGCAGAGCTGCTGAAGGTTACTCCCGAGAGTGTAGCGGAGGGGCAAAGAGACGACTCGTCACTGGCGGACTGTTTCAAAAGGGTTGGAGAAATTCTAAAAAGAAAGAAATGCCGAACGACATTTCAGTTTCTCATACGAGACGGCATTTTATACAGAAACTGTCAGTTCAGCTCAGGAAGAGAAGTGCTGCAGCTAGTGATACCCAAAGAATTGCGACCGGCTGTCATGTGTCTAGGCCATGATTCGATTATGGCTGGTCACCAAGGGGCCAAGAACACGACAAACAGAATAACAGAAGAATTCTACTGGCCAGGCATTCAAAGTGACGTGAAGCGATATGTCAAATCTTGTGACATATGCCAAAAGACGATACCCAAAGGAAAAGTCGGGAAGGCGCCACTTGGAACTATGCCTACCATTGAAATGCCATTCCAGAGTGGCAGTCAATATTATTGGACCCATAGCTCCTGCATCGAGGAAAGGAAATCGCTACATCATCACCCTGGTGGACGTGGCGACAAGATATCCAGACGCCATCGCGCTAAAATCTATTGAGACAGTCGAAGTCGCAGAAGCGCTGCTTGAAATGTTCTCGCGGTACGGAGTACCGAAAGAGATGCTCACGGACCGGGGATCAAATTTCACTTCAGACTTAGGAAATTAGTCGTCTCCTGTCAGTGAAGCAGCTGCTGACAACCCCATACCACCCGATGTGTAATGGCTTGGTTGAACGCTTCAACGGGACCATCAAGCACATGTTGAAGAAAATGTGCCAGGAAAGACCTGCTGATTGGAATCGTTACCTTCCAGCACTGCTATTTGCATACCGAGAGGTTCCGCAGTCAAGTTTGGGCTTCTCGCCATTCGAAATGCTGTACGGCAGAGCCGTCAGAGGACCACTGACTATCCTTCGAGAGCTTTGGTCAAATAAGGAATTGGAAGCCGAACAGAAAACCACGTATACTTACGTGCTGGAGCTGAGAGAGAGGTTGGATAAAACATGCGAGATTGCGCACCGCAACCTTGATGCTGCCAAGGAGAAGTACAGGAAATTTTATAACCGCAAGTCGGTGAATCGACAGCTAAAGCCAGGTGAAAAGGCCTTGATCCTGCTGCCGAGTGACAAGAACAAGCTCACTATGCAGTGGAAAGGTCCATTTCCAGTAACAAGGAAGAAGAATGAAGTAGACTACGAGCTGCTAGTGAACGGAAACAAGAAGATCTTCCACATAAATATGCTGAAGAGATATGAAGAAAGGAGCCCTAATGCCGACCAGATGATCGCCTGCATGGTCATCAGTGAAGAGCCGGATGGAGAGGAAGTGCCCACTTTCAATGCAAGGAAGACATCGGGACCAGAGGACGCGATGATTAACCCCGCCCTAGAAGTAGAAAAGACGGCGCAACTCAAGCGTCTTCTCGAACGATACGACACCGTTTTCTCAGACCTGCCTGGAAAGACGAAGGTTCTTGAGTGCAAGCTGCGCCTGACCACTGAGCAGCCTATACACGTCAGGCAGTACCCTTTGCCACTGGTTACACATAAGACAGTCGAGAAAGAAGTAGAGGAAATGCTTAGACTGGGCATAATTGAGCGCACGGAGTCCGCCTATAACTCACCCCTCGTAGTCGTCAAGAAGACAGATGGCTCCAATCTACTGTGTGTCGACTTCAGGCGGCTCAACAACGTCTTAATCCCCGATAGTGAGCCCATTCCAAGAATTGACGTGGTGTTTGCGAGCGTCGCACAAAAGAAATTTTTCTCGAAGTTCGACCTCGCGAAAGGGTATTGGCAGATACCTATGGAGGAAGGTTCCAAGGAAAAAACAGCTTTCTCATGCGCTAACGGCCTATTTCAGTTTCGATTCATGCCATTTGGCCTGAAGACTGCAGCGGCCACGTTCACAAAGCTAATGAGACTGGTACTGGGTGGTCTTCACTATATACACCACTACATAGACGACATTCTGGTTGCCACAGACACGTGGGAGGAACATTTGATGGCGCTTGAAACCCTTTTTGAGAGACTTCGTGAGGCGAACCTGACGGTGAAGCCCACAAAGTGCGAGGTCGGATTTGAATCGGTATCCTTTCTAGGACACGAGATAGGGATGGGGCGGATAGCGACGAAGCCAGATATCGTAGAAAAAATCCAGGTGGCACCAAGGCCGACAACCAAAAAGCAGGTGCAGTCCTTTTTGGGATTAACTGGATTCTACAGAGAATTCATTCCACATTATGCAGACATAGCTCTCCCACTGGTGGAGACGACAAAGAAAGGGGCACCAAATACAGTAAACTGAAGTGACCGACAGCAGGAAGCATTCAACAAGCTTAAAGAAAGAATGGCGCAACCGCCCGTCTTGCTGGCCCCTAATGTAAACAAAGAATTTGTTTTACGCACAGACGCATCAGGGACAGCCCTAGGCGCAGTGCTGATGCAGGAGGAAGACGGAATACTTCACCCTGTGGCCTATGCTAGCAAGAAGCTCAGGGCATGCGAACAAAACTACTCGACTGTAGAAAAGGAGTGTTTAGCACTTGTGTGGGCCATAAAGAAGTTTCATTTGTACCTGTATGGAACGCATTTTAGGGTGCAAACAGACCACCAGCCCCTACAGTGTTTGACAAAAACCAAATGGTCGAACGGAAGATTGATGAGATGGAGCTTAACACTCCAGGAGTACGAGTTCCATATCGAATACATAAAAGGAAGAGAAAACTTGGGAGCAGACTTCCTTAGTAGGCTGAACTAAGGGTGGCTTTCAGCGTGTTTAGCATGCATATATATCCGCAGGAAAGAAGTATCTATATATGTTCGTGCTTTGCTGTTCTTTGTGTGCATACAGTGTGAACTGTGCGGTTTCTTGTGACTTTTGTGTGTGCGTGTTTGTGCATATTACGCGAGTGAGCAGTTTTCCTTCGTAGGAAAACTCTTAAGTGGGGGGGGGGTACTTGTCACGGCTGAGTACGAGACGCCTCGCCAAGAAAGGAAACGAAGATAGAAACTGTGGCACGCAGCGGATGAAACCGACGTAGCCACGGGGAAAGAGCGAAGCAGACGGTGCAAAGTGCGCGCGTTTGCGCGGAAGCAATAATCGTTTACACGGAGACCGAAGAAAACCAGACGGCGTGGGCGCGCGGCTTTGGGGACCGCAAGTGCGTGTGAAACCACGGCCGCGAAGATACATGGGCGCAACGCACCCGCGGGGCGAGGAGGTCGGTATGCCACGGCGTCCCCTCCGTGCGGCCGCCCCGAGGGTAGACAAAGGGACTCGAGTTTTGACGCCGGTGAAGGAAACACGCTCTGAGGCTGCCCTCCCAGGCCGACGCACCCCGGCAACGATCCGGACCGTCGTGACGCTCCTTCGGCTACGCACCGCAGGCCCCGGCGAGGTCTCCTCTGGCGACATTCCTCACCATCATCCACCTTGAGTACTGATTGGACTGTTTTCATTATCAATCATTCGATTTCTACATGGACTCAAAAGACTCTAATTAGAACTATTTGATGTTGTTCTTTAAACCACCTGCGTGTGGGAACTCTGCCTGATTGTTCCATGTTTATCCATGTGATGTAACCTCTGCTTTTTAGTTTTGTAGTTGATTTTTATTGTTGCAGTAAACATTGTTTTTGGAGACGTACACCTCTCTGGTTTTTTGACTCACGTCCTAGACAGACAGTGACAGCCATTAAACCCAACACAACACAACCATTTACTTTGTAAAATCACCTCGTTAAATGGGAAATCTGAGGTTTAGAAGCCGCCACGCTAACCGGCTTCTACGAGGCTAACGAAAGTAACCTGCCCCGGCATGGATGCAGATATGCTTAAAGAAGACTGAACAACGAGCTTTTAAGCTTCCATGAGGGAGCACAACATTCCCACAATATATCGGCTCCATGAGAGTTTGCACAGCTAGGAAGTCTCATCGAGACCAGCAGCCGTTTGCCAACGCGTCTTTAACATGCCCGGCTGGAGTTGTGTTTACAAATGCTACTAAACCGTCTTGTTTCATTAATACAAAAGAGATGAAGGCGAAATCTACGTTTGTATTCCTTAAATACGTTTTTGTACGCACGCGAGCCACCGCCTGCTGCGCTCCTGAGGGTAGCAGACGATGCGCCCATCCTAAACCGACCGCAGCGCCATCGCCTAGGCGGCGATCTCATGGGTCTGCGCCGCTCCCTCACGTGCTCCTTTGCTCGCCGCGGCTGTTTTCTAACTGTCCTTATCTAAAAACTTTGGTTCGTTTTGACGGCGGCAAGTTTGCTAAGTTCTGTGCTTTGATTTCTAATCTTAGGTGTGGATCACGGGGGTTTGTCGAAGGTGAGCGCATTATACCTGCCAACCGCTTCTGCCAAATCGCATTGGAGTACCAAGCTGATGACCACGCCGAAATTGTCGCCCTGTGCAGCTTTGCGCGTAGGGACGTCAGGATCGCGGCGTTAACCGCGTCAGATCGCTCTCAAGATACAATACCTCTTCAGAGAGTCCGACGTGTTAGAATGCCAGCGCACGTGCACTACTAGCTTTTCTGAAAGCTGTGGCTCCCTGTTCACTGCGGTATTTACTGCGATATATATTCACTGCGATAGGCAAGTCTGCGGTTTTGACCAACCTGCGCAACGATAAACGTTCACTTTCCACTGTTCTCAGCCGCTTGATTGATGAGACGCTGAATTTTTGTGCAGCTAGCTGTGGTTGCCTTATTAGAGCAGCATGGAATGATGGCAAGAGAAATAGCAAACTTGGTCCGCTTGCTGCAAATCTGCAGTTCCGTAAGCTAGGCATTGAAGCCCACAATTCTAAACCATGTTTTGCCGCCTTCTGTGGGGGTCCGAGCCTCGTCGGCCTTCAGCCACACGCTGTTCCGTGGAAACACCGGCCCTCGTATAGCTTTTTTTTTTCTTAGGGAAACTGGTGCCATGCCCGATACAGCATTATAAGGTAAACGACTGTTTGTTGAGGGGAACGTATGGAGAAGTCGGTTTGCGTTGGTACTTGTTTACATGGACCAATGTGCCTCCGCAGTAACCGCTATTTGAGTATTGCGTGAGCCATGCGAGATTGAGAAAGGCAGGCGTGTGGGCAGTTTGCAACTTCCTCGTGCATGTCCAAAACAAGAGTGGATTTCGAAGGAAGTCAGCAGGGGCTGGGGAGGGGTCGGCAGGAGGTCGAAAAAACAAAATAAAGATAACTCTGGAGGTATCGCCTATTAACGCGCTATATACTTGCGCCCCTCTAATCATTTCATTTCTTACTTGTTCT
Organism: Amblyomma mixtum; assembly: GCF_055824585.1. Lineage (NCBI taxonomy): Eukaryota > Metazoa > Arthropoda > Arachnida > Ixodida > Ixodidae > Amblyomma > Amblyomma mixtum. The sequence continues at coordinate 329,361,153 of NC_143014.1, read as the reverse complement.
CCATTACATCGGCCCAGTTCTGCGCTCGCCGTCGCTCATACGGCCGTGCTAAATGTTTGTTAGCATGATGGCATTTTGTCGAGGGCAAGCATCAATTACAGCAAGGTAAAAACAGCTGTAGATACTTCCGAAAGCTCTAGAACAAGTTCCATTAGAGGCTTTTAGTATAGCATATGCGCGTTTACGTACGTTATACGCAAGCATTTAGCGGGAGGTTACTGTGGTAGTCGCAAGAGCACTTTTTGTTTAGCTCACAACAATCCGAACGCAACAATAGCCAACGCCGCAGTGGCGCCATCTGGTGTTATAATGTAAAAACATTTTCTGCCTCATTTTTCGCTCTTAGCCAAGGTATTGGCCAAGCTTATCCAAGTCGTATCACGTAGATAGCCGGTTGCATGGCGTCCCCATAGGGGTCGCGCACTGCGCAGTCGAGGCAGGGACTAGCTTTTTTATTTTTTTTAGGTAACCGAATCGAGCAAGCTGTGATGATGCGTGAGCGTGAACAGCAGTGCCGACAATATGCATCCAGACACGGCCTCCTGAACCTGGACACCGTGCCCGACAGCACGTTGGGAAGGCACTTTAGGTTCGAGAAGGTGGACTTACGGAAACTTGTAAAAGCTTCAGAATTGCCCGAATACATGATCATGAATTGCAGTTTACCAGTATCCCTCAAGACAAAAGTATACAACAGCTGTATCTTACCGGTACTCACCTATGTGGCAGAAACGTGGAGGCTAACAAAGAGGCGTCAGCTTAAGTTAAGGACAACGCAGCGAGCTATGGAAAGAAGAATGATAGGTGTAAGGTTAAGAGATCGGAAGAGGGCGGTGTGGGTGAGCGAACAAACGCGGGTTAATGATATCCTAGTTGAAATCAAAAGGAACAAATGGGCTTGGGCAGGGCATGTAATGCGAAGGCAAGATAACCGCGGGTCATTGAGGGTAACAGAGTGGATTCCAAGAGAAGGCAAACGTAGCAGGGGACGGCAGAAAGTTAGGTGGGCGGATGAGATTAAATAGTTTGTGGGGATGCAGTGGCCGCAACTGGCGAAGGACAGGGTTAATTGGAGAGACATGGGAGAGGCCTTTGCCCTGCAGTGGGCATAGTCAGGCTGATGATGATGATGATGAATACGTAACAAGCGCTCAGGGAGTGCGAGTGTCTGGGCAAGAACCCTTCTGCATCTTTTTGCGGCGATTGGCCTAACCGAGCAGGCTGTGCCATTTGCAGGAAATATTTGGCCGTCACTACTAAGTGATATTGAGCATTTCAAACAAAACAGTGCTGCACATTGAGCAGAGATTTGGATTCATACTTGAAAACCGGCCGTGTCAGAAGTGGCTGACCCCGTCTCGTTTGAAAGAAATGAGCAACATAAGTTTTTCAGTTTGCTGGTTTATTCTGCATATCGCATGACATTCGCAGTAGAAGGAAAGAGAAAGTAATTTACATGGAACTGTGAGCAGAAGTCACAATATATAATGGAGGAGTTGCAGAAGTCAGATCCCTCACTGCGAAAAGTGCTCGATTGTTGTGACATCAAATATACTCAGGCGAAAACAACTCAGGTCTCCCTTATTTCTGTTTTGTTCCTTAAAAGGTGGTCGTACGGGAACAGATTACGTTTGCCATTTTCGTCGGATAATGTAAAACTAGAGGCCCGTGTACTGTGCGATGTGAGTGCATGTTAAAGGTGCTCAAAATTATTCGGAGCCCTCCGCTACGACGCCTCTCATAGCCAGAGTCACTTTGGGACGTTAAATCCCATAAAAACAAAACCAAATCTGTAATGAAAAAGACAGAACACGCGCTGTTGCCCCCGTAAAGTCTGATGTTGTGGTTGTGTGTCAACACTTCAGCAGTTCTGATATCTCAGCTGCGTCTCACGTGACGTGGTGAATGAGCAAGGCAAGAAAAATTGACAGACGATAGTAGCGCTCACCAAGCTGTGTGTGATACTACTGCATGCCACTGCACTAACTCAATTGTCACTACTTAGTACTTGCCATCTCTTTCCGTGGTTATCACTTACCATAACTTTTTTACTTTGGTTACCAAGGTTTAAACAATAACATGACACTCCTTGAAGTCCATCATAAAGTCCATAAAGTCCATAAGCTTAAACACTTTACACTGTGTCTAACTGATTTTAGGCGGTTCACTTAAAAGGCGCCCCCCTGGACCACTGCTGGGCATTTATTGACGGAACAGCACCGCCTATATGTCGCCCGTCAGATGGTCAAAGAGTGTACTTCTCTGGGCACAAGAGGGTCCACGCACTGAAATATCAAGCCCTCATGTGCCTCAATGGGCTCATCTGTCAGCTTGAGGGGCCATATCCGGGCAGCAGGCATGATGCTGTTAAGTTTCATTGCGATAAAGTAATTCCTGTCAGCATGCTTGTTGTATCTCAGTTTTGCACATGTTTGTCTTGTGACGATTTCCAATTCCTCTTTGTCTCCTTTCTCTTCCTTTGTTTCCCGTTCCACTGTCGGGTAGCATACTCGGTGTCACCTAGTTAACCTGCCTGCCTTCCCGTTCTTGTGTTTTCTCTGTTGCTACCTCATAACATTGAAAACATAAAGAAAGCATGGCGTGTTTATAACTCAACATTAATTTTACTCTGATTTAATATGCAATAATATTATTGCATGATGGCCAGCCAAACAATGAGACAAGATGACCGATGGCTATGAGATGATTTGATGAGACGAGCGCTCAGTCCCGTGCCACTGCCAGCCTCGTCTCCTATATTACGTAACCAAGTGTTACGTAATGGCTATATGCAGAAGTAATCTGCTAGGCAGGGGATCGACGGCTTGGGACATCCGAACAGCACACAAGCGCACACTTCCAGCTCCGTCTTATTCGTCACAGTATTATTACAAACTGTTCTACTCAGTGTCTGCTTGCCATTTGTGCTGCTGTGAACATTGTTTTGGTGACATTACAGAACATGGTATGCGCTAGTTTTTTTTTTTTTCATTTCAAGAATCTGGAGGCGCTGGTCCCAAGAAATGATGCAGTGATATATGGGGACCCTGCATATCCCCTGCGGCCGCTTCTGATGAAACAATATTGAGGTGCATGGCTCACAATTGCTAAAGAAAACTTCATTGCTGCCATGAGTAGAGTTAGGCAGGCCGTAGATTAGGGATTATGGAGAGTAATTTCCCTGTTTGCTTTTCTCGAATTCTTCAAAAATCAAAGGCTGCTTTTGCAGGCTGTGCATAGTATTTGCAGGGCTGCCGTCATTCTCACCAACTGCCATGCTTGCATGTATGGTAACCAAGCCTCTAATTACTTTGACTTGGAGCCACCATGTCTGTTTGATTACCTCCACCAAAAGCAGTCATAGATAAAAATGACGAGGATTGGTCCAAAGCTTAATAACTGAACATTTTTTTATCGTGCACAGTGCTTGCTTAACTTTAAACCCTTGTTTTTTTTTACGTGAACTAAATGAGCTGTCTTAGTATTAATAAAGTGCTTCATCTTGTTTTTCGCGAGCAACTTCCCGAAGCCACTTGAGCTATGAGAGACGCTGAAGTCCATTAAGGGCTCCAGGTAAATTTAGACTCCCTGGGGTTCCTTAATATGCACTTCCATTGTACAGTACAGGTTAGAGTACAGTGCTTGCATTCTAGGAGTCAGCCACTGAGCGCTATAACTACTGAGCGGCCGCAGTGGGCTATTTATTTATTTTATTTATTTATTGATACTGTTCACCCTCGCTTGAGGGCCGTTACAGAGAGGGTATACAATGCAATGTACAACAGACAAATTTCACATCTCATAACATCATGTTGGACGCCCTCGACACAAAATATCGATTGAACTTTCGAACTTGTGCACGTCGGATTGCTCGACAACTTCAACAGGCAAAGCATTCCAAATTTCGATCACATCAGGAAAAAAGTAGTAACGAAAAACGTCAACACGCGAGTCGTAAGGCTTAATTTATCGAGTGTGGTTTGTTCTAGCGCTCCGTCTTCCCGGGGACTGAACATATCTATCTGTTTTTATCTTAAAGTGCCCTTGAATTATTTGAAAGAAAAGATTGTCTTGATTTTTGCCTTCGATTTTCAAGTGACTCGAGACAACATGAGTTTAGAATTTCCGTCACTGAGTCCCTTCTCTATCTTGACGAAATAAAACGAGCGTCCATTCTTTGAATTCGTTCCAGTTTATATTTTAGAACTTTTTGGTGCGGGCTCCAGACAACACAAGCATACTCCAAGGATGGCCGGATGAATGTTTTGTATGCCGTTAATTTGACATCTTTTGTTGCATGTTCCAATTTCTTCCTCAGAAAGTAAAGTTTTGGGAAGCTGTCGAGCACACGCATGTTTATGTCACTGCAGGTTATGTGTAATTGTGAAGCCTAAATACTTGAAGGTATCAACACTTTATAGATTATTTTCTCCAACATTGTAAGAAAATAACATCACAATCTTCTTATTAATATATGCGTAAAAGTTGATTTTGTGTAGTTAATTTTCATGCCTCATTTTTCGCACCAAAGATGCAAGGAAGGAAGGACACGGTTTATTCTAATCTGGTCGGCAGCTTGTGTTATTCGAGAATAATTTAAACAGTCGTCTGCAAAAAGCTTAAATTCTACAGGAGACTCGATAACCTTGTTAATATCATTAATATAAATTGGGAACAATAATAGAGCTAAAACCGATCCTTGAGAAACGCCAGAAAACACTTCTAATGCAGAAGAGAAACAGTCACCCACATGCACTACCTGCCTGCGATTGGCTTGATTACCTATAATAGTCTGTAACAGCTCAGCTGTCTTAGGTCCGGGATTTTCTTCTGTCTCCCGACATTAGCAGTATCAGCACAGACAAACAGTCAACAACAATGCAATGAAGCCGACCACGGCACGGCAGGACAACTAAAAATCTATTGTCACTCCGGTAACAGCAGTCTGTGGACGGAGAACCAACCTGCACAAACAGCAGCAGCGGGTGAGCCATGCTGTCCGCAGGCCAGATGCCTTGCCCTCTGATCTGGTCGGTGTCGCGTTGTTCCTTAAGTAGTTCGGCTGCAGATGACTTCACACCTCGTCGTCGAAATCCTTCGAATGTGCCATTGCTTGTGACGTGGTCCGAGGAAAGCATGGGGGTTGTATCGCGCTGATGTTGGTTGTTGATACCGGGGTGGGCGTCGCATGCAAAATCAGCGGCAGAACCTGCGCAAACAACAGCAGCGGGTGAGAGATGCTGTCCGCAGGTCAGATGCCATGCCCTCTCAAGAAGCAGCTTTGGCATGTATTGGCTGCTGGAAGTGCTTAGTCAGCTTGCAGTGTGATATGTGGACCAATTTCATCGCACTTCGAGGAGCAGTGACGTGTTCATTTCTTGCATTCAATTTGTATAGGCGAGTTCTGATCGATGCAGTTACGAGCATGTAGTTCTGTCAAATAATGATTTTATTCTCTTTTGATATTACTCTTTGTACAATTTCTGTGCAATCACATTCAAAAAGTGTACTAGTGTTGTTTGTGTTATGTTCGGTTTAATGGCGCATAAGCGGCTCAGACTCTCATGCGCCAAGCTCAGGGTATAGAAAAATGTTTTGTATAGGATGTTATACGAAAGTGTAAATCAACAGTGGTGTAAGGGGCCCAAAAAGTCATTTCGTTCAACCCAGTAAAATAAGACAAAATTTTAGAAGTCACTTACGGTAAAAGCTTTAAAGAAGGTCAGGTAACCTCTGCAACCATCCTTGGCGGCGCAAGAATGTCGAGGATCCCGACAAATCGAATAAAGACCTCAGCCTTCTTCTCAGGACGAGAGAGTGGCTGAGGTGTGGTTAAAAAAATCTGCTTGTTGTGAAAAACTTATCATTCATTACCTCTACAACTTGTCTAAAACACCTGCTATGTTTAAAAACTTAAAAACCTGCGAAATGTCAACAAGTGCATGTTCACCTAGGAGCAAAGTTCGGTGGAATGGTATGTGTTCATTATAAAAAACTGTAAAATGCTTCTTCCTCAGTCTTTCTAGTTTTATGCATGACAATAAACTATGATTTATTGTTAGCTCATCTTGACATAATTCACATTGTGGCTTGTCTTGTTTTGTTATTAGGAAATTATGCGTGAGGTGCGTGTGCCCTATACGAAGACGACATATAATGACTTCTTTGAAACGTTCCTGGTGGGTGCAGGACTGCCACTCACCTAAAACTGGCTTTACTAAGTGTAGTTTGTTTTTACCTCATTGCTCCAAGATGACTGCCATTTTTCTCGTAATTTACGCTGTATTAAGTTCACGCAATCCATATAGGGCATATTTACTTTCTTTATTTCCTTGCCACGACCTTGAGCAGCGTAGAAGTCTGCTCTCTCGTTTCCTTTTATTCCGACATGACTCGGGACCCAGCAGAGTTTAATGTTCTGTCCTTGACCTGTGGCTATTAATATGTTATGTATGATGTCAATAAGTAGCGGAGTGATTGCATTTCTAGAGTGGAGAGCTGTAAGTAAACTTAGTGAGTCTGTGTAAATAATACTCTTTGTGGGCTTCTTGTTTACTATTTTCTGAGTAGCTAAACAGACAGCGTAACATTCAGCAGTGAAGATTGATGCACATTGCGGAAGCCTTGCTGTTTGATTCCAGTTCCCTCGTACCACTGCGCTTCCAACATAAGAATCTGTTTTTGAGACATCTATATAAAAAGGTATGAAAGTGCTGTATTTTTCCTCGAGTGCAAAAAATTCTTGTAATGTATGCTGCTGTGGCGTTTGTTTTTTACGGAACTTTCTAAGAGTTAAATCGCAGATTGAAGGAAAAAGGTACCATGGAGGCAATGGATCTCGTCTTGGAGCAATGCCAGGTAATGTGTCTAGTATGGCGAGGTTTTCGCACATCTCTTCGAAACGCAAGAGCAGTGGCCTAGTAGTCTGTGGTTTGTTATTAAATAGTGTTCTTGATGGGCACTTTGTGAATATTTGGTGACAGATGCGTTTAAGGAGGAAACGGATTTTTGAAATGTATGAACACGTGGGCATCGTTCTCCTGTCTCCAAGCGATGGTTCGTTAGTTTATACATAATGACGATTTATGGGTGAAGTCCTGTATGCACCAGTGGAAAGTCGCAAACCTAAGTTATGTACGGGGTCCAGTCGTTTCAGGTACGATGGTCTCGCTAACCCATATAGTATAAATCCATAATCCAGGGAAGAGCGCACTACAGAGCGATAAATTTGCAAAAGACATGTCCTTTCGGGAGAGTACTTTGAGTATGTTAAGGGATCGGGCCGCTTTCTTATTTAATGCGTTTATGTCAGGCAGGAAAGGGAGTTTTCTGTCAAATGTTATACCTAGAAATTTATGTTCATTTTTTACGGGTAGCTCTATTTCGCTCAGCTGTAGGGTGGGGTTGAGTTGAGCTGGGTTTAATGGCGCATAAGCGACTAAGGCTATCATGCACCAAGCTCGGGGTATAGATAAATCTTTTAAACAGCTGTTATACTAAACTCTAAATGAACGGCGGTGTAAAGGGCCTAAAAAGTTAATTCGTGCAACCTAGTAAAAATATAAGACAAAATTTTAAAAGAGACTTATGGTAAATGGTTTAAAAAGGATTGGCAACCTCAGCAGCCATCCTTGGCTGTGCAAGGATCTCGAGGTCCCCAACCGATAGAAGAGTGACCTCGGCCGTGTTCTCACGACGAGAGGGTGGCTGAGGTGTGTGGTTCGAAAAAAAATCGCAAGTTGTAAAAACCTGACCATTACTCAGAGTTTCGAGAGTACACTGGCGTCTTTTAAAAAGTTAAAAACGCTTTACTTATCAATAAGAGCTTCTTCACCTAAAATCAATGACGGATGAAAAGGGATCTGCTGGTTGTAAAACGGGGTAAAAAACTTGTTCTTGAGTGTTTCAAGTACTATGCATGAGATTATGATATGAGTTACTGTCAGTTAATCTCCGCATTTTTCACAGGTAGGTTTGTGTTGTTTTGTTAGTAGGAAGTTGTGGATAAGGTGTGCGTGTCCGATACGTAAACGACAAAAAAAACTTCAAAAATGCGTTCCTGATGTGTGCATGATTTCCATTCTCCTAATATTGGTTTTATTAAGTGTAGCTTGTTATTTATCGGACTATTCCATGTGCTCTGCCATTTGTTCCTCAGTCTGCTCTGAACTAGCTTCATACGATCATTGTGGGGCATTCTTATTTTCTGTATTTCCTTGTTGTGTGCTTGAGCAGCACATGCGTCCGCTGTCTCGTTACCATGAATTTCAACATGGTTTGGTTTGGTTTGGTTTATGGGGTTTAACGTCCCAAAGCGACTAAGGCTATGAGAGACGCCGTAGTGGAGGGCTCCGGAAATTTCGACCACCTGGGGTTCTTTAACGTGCACTGACATCGCACAGTACACGGGCCTCTAGAATTTCTCCTCCAAAGAAATTCCAGCCGCCGCGGCCGGGATCGAACCCACGTCTTTCGGGTCAGTAGCCGAGCACCATAGCCACTGAGCCACCGCGGCGGCGAATTTCAACATGGCTTGGAACCCTTACTTTAAGTATATTACTTTAAGTTCTTTAACCCCCATATTCACAAACCTGACTTTTCCTTAACTTTCCCCTCTAGCCACTTAAAACCTCCTTAAGCTGTTTCATAAACTGCACTTATGAGCAAATCTGTCCTTTCCTTATACTTTACTTATCCAAAGATGTAGGTAGGTTCATGGTGGAAAAAACAGCGCAAACTTAGACAGAAAACACAGAAAAGAGGGGAGACACTACAAGCGCTGACTCGCAACTAAGGTTTGTTAGAAAGAACAGAACACAATATATACAAAAACCAGCCACGACTGCGTACGTCATAACAGATTACGTGCAAGCGTGCAAGATAATCTAAACAGAAGCATCGCGCGTGTGCACCCGGTTATTTAAGTACCTAAATTCCAATTCTGACAAGGCCACTGAAGGATCACTCACGCACCGTTTGCCGGTTTTTCGGATAAAGAACGCTTCCATCAGCTCCCGGGTCACCTTATCTTGGTGGAAAAAAAGCACGTCAGTTTTTGGGAAAAGGGGTGTGCATTTGCAAACCCGGCAATGTGCGGGAAGGTTGTCTCGCGAGTCACTGCCGAGTAGGTTGCGGTGCTCAAAGAGCCTTACATTTACACAGCGCCCCGTTTGCCCGATGTACACCTTACCGCAAGACAGTGGCAACCGATATACAACACCCTTTTTGCAAGGAATGAAAGGCGCCACATGTTTTGTTGTACAGGCCTTGCGATTCTTGTGGACACCAGCCGCCAGTTTTTTGTCCACCTGTGGGCAAATTGCAGCGAGCTTCTTAGGAGCCGAGAACACCACCCTAACATCGTACCTCTTTGCCACGCTCTTTAACCCATGGGAAAGCCTGTGAGCGTACGGAATGACGGCTGGCCTACGGCGCTCACTGTCAACACGGCCTCTTCCGTTGGCTCGTCTTAACCCACCTCAGAACTTTTTCTCCTGCCCTGGAGATGACGTGGTCGGGAAAACCGCTGCTTTTCAATCGTACCACTTGCTCTGACACACTTTCCGCAACACGGTGGTGGCACGACCTAGATGTGGCGGCTTTAAGGCACGAAACCGCGATACCGTCCTTGATTAGTTTTGAGTGCCCTGACTCATAACCGAGGAGTGGCTTGACGGTGCGCGGGCGATACATCCAGCAAAGGTGTCCCGGAGTAGCTCTCAAAGACAAGTCAAGAAAGCGTACACCCTGAACACCCTCAGAACGTCAGCCATTTTCGCTGCAGGGTCAGACCCTTCCACGATGACTAAAAAATCATCCACGTATCTGAAAGCCCTCAAGAACAATCCCGCCGAGGCCGCAGCTACCTTCCTATCCATGTCGCTCAGAAAAATGTTCCTAAGCACAGGTGCAACCCTCGACCCAATGCACACGCCTGCCTTCTGTACAAAAAATGAACCGTTCCATCCGATGACCGTCGATTTAAGGTAAAAAGACAAGATTTCGCAAAACGTTTCAATGGACACGCCGCATTTGCTTATAAAGCTGACAGCATCATTGTCGTCGGTGATGCACGCTTGAACGCTTTTCATCAGTTCATTGTGCGGCAACGAGTAAAAAAGGTACTCAATATCAATGCTAAACATGCCGCACGTTCCCGGATTGTCGTCCAACAACACTTCAGCCAATGCTCCAGAGTTCGGCACCAGAAAGGGATCAGGCACTTTTAGAGACGACAAGTGCGACTGCAGATATCCTGCAACAGCATACTGCCAAGTATCCTTCTCCGTCAGAATGCAGCGGAACGGTGAGCCCTGCTTATGGGTCTTGGCAGTGAAAAAAGGCTCTAACTCGAAGCCCTTTGCCTTCTTCACTCACGAAGCCAACCGCTCAAGGTTTGAGCTCAAAAGAAGGGCGACCGCCTTATCTCTCACTTTGGAACCGCGGAAGTCCACTTGCCGAAAGTTCTTGTTGATCGCTGAACACGCCTTCTCCTCAAACAAGGTATTCGGAAGGAGGACAAAGCAGCCTTCCTTCTCCGACAAAAGCACTCGAGTCTTATTCGACTGCAAGAAGTCCACCAGTGGACGCGTGTCACGGCGCATACGAGGCCTACCTTCTGTCTTTTCCAGTACGGAAACACATTCCGTGGAGCATCTTGGCTGGTCTTCCCCAGAGGCAAGTCGGCAGATGGACTTCGAAACGGCAAGTTTTTCCGCAGGGTGAAGGGCCGGTTCAAACCCGAACTTAGGTCCCAGTCGAAGCAGCTCTTCGTGTTTGCTGGGAATGTCGATGTCACCCAGAGTCACAATCCTGCCGTTAGCCTTGGGAGGAGCCTTCTTGGAAGGAAGCCTTGGACGCGTCGTGTTCCAGAAGAACTCGGTCACCCTATCAGCCGTTGCGCACCAGTCACGGTAGAACCTCTCATTTCCGCTTGTACTGCAGGCCAGCCACAAGTGATCCTTGAAGAAGCGTGCTTGACGCCAGTACTCAGCGCGAAGGATTCGTGACAGCCTTCTCGTGTGGCCTCTGGAAGGGACGAGCAGCCCGCAAGCCACCTGAACATCCACCGGGCATAGTCCACGCTTGACATGCCAAGAAAGCAGCCGCGCCTTGCACACACACACACAGCTATTAGCGACGCGACTACAGCAGGGTTGGTTACGTTGAAGTTATAACAAAAAGGAGAGCCCACTGTACAAGAAATTAACTGTAGCAAAGCAGACATTTGGGCTAGTTGGTGTGAATTCATGGTACTTAAATAACCGGGTGCACACGCGCGATGCTTCTGTTTAGATTATCTTACACGCTTGCACGTAATCTGTTATGACGTACGCAGTCGTGGGTGGTTTTTGCATATATTGTGTTCTGTTCTTTCTAATAAACCTTAGTTGCGAGTCAGCGCTTGTAGTGTCTCCCCTCTTTTCTGTGTTTTCTGTCTAAGTTTGCGCTGTTTTTTCCACCATGAATTCACACCAACTAGCCCAAATGTCTGCTTTGCTATAATGTAGGTAGGGGCCTGCCTACCTTAAGCTGTACTTTAGCTGCTTTTCCAACATGGCGGACTACGATCAGATGGACGACAGCATGAGTGAGTTCCTGGAGTTCTACGCCCGTGTTGAATAAGTAGAGGAGCGAAGAGCGTATGTGTACGCGCCATCGACAGGGCGAATGATAAGGGACCGCCAGAATCCAATGGAAGTGTTTGGCGAGATCGAGTTCACCTGCCGCTACCGTTTTTCGAAGCGAGCTGTGCTACGCCTACTCGAGATGCTGCCCTTCCGCGCCAGCGCGGACCAACGCGGCAATCCCCTGCCGCCGCTCCTACAACTTCTGGTCGCGCTCCGCTTCTACGGAGCCGGGTGCTTCCAGATCGTGACCAGCGACCTCGTTGGCATTTCCCAGCCCACCGTGTCGCGGATCATCGGACGAGTGTCGCGTATGATAGCCGCAACTCTCTTCCCTGCTCTCGTTAAACTACCGAGTGCTGCGCAAGCTCCAGCCGTAATGCTTGCATTCTACAGAATCGCAAGTTTCCCCGGCGTGACAGGGTGTATAGATTGTACACACTTACCGATCAAGAGCCCGGGTGGCGAAAACGCCGAAGTTTTCAGGAACAGGAAAGGATATTTCTCCTACAATGTGCAGGTAAGTGCACATCACATGATGAATGTATTCACTATCAGGTTAACCATGCTGTGCCTCGGCGCGGTGGCTCAGTGGTTAGGGCGCTCGATTGCTGAGCATGAAGATGCAGGTTTGATCGCGGCCACATTCGGGAGGCAGCGCCCGGGTGGGAGTGGTGAACGGGAGAGCACATTACTGTTGTGTCGCTGTGAAACACCCTCTATAAAACTTGCCGTTCCTGCAATTGTTTGAGTACTCGCCTTGGCTATGTTAACCGGACAGGTATGGCTAACTTTACAAGGTGGTAGTTTGATTCTAACATTGTGTACAAACACTTAAAAAGTTTCAGTAGCAAAAAAAATCCATAGAACGTCATTTCGTCTAGGTGATGCCTATCAACTAATTTTTTAACTTTTTCTCATTCTATTGCGTCCCATGCAAGCTATGCGAGCCAGTGGGAAAACTTGAGTGCAGTAAAGTTCTTTCTAGTAATCTGTTCAAGAAAATCTGCAGCAGAACTTTTGGGTATATGTTTATTGCATGTAAACATACAGCATAGCTTAATATTGAATAGTTTACATTTTTATGCCCAATCTCAGGCCATAACAGGACCGAATTTAGAGTTCTTCGACATTGTGGCGAGCTGGCCTGGGTCAGCTCACGACAGCCGTATCTTCGACAGCAGCAGTGCCTGTGTACAGTATGAGAGTGGGAGTATGCCCGGCCTGCTGCTTAGAGACCACGGCTATGCCTGCCGCTCCTATCTTATCACGCCAACAAGAGACCCTGGACAAGTGGGCAGCCCAGAACACAAGTAAGCTGATGCGATCGATAGTGTTTGCTGTTAAATCGTGCATAAAAATATTTTGGAAAGGTATCTGCACAAGATAAAGATGAACATACCAACCAGCAACTGAAGCGTGTAAATATAGCACTCTCCAGGCTTTAACCATTTAGCTGAGTGAAGTGTTGCACAGTTTTGCAGTATGTTTTCTCCCTTCTCTGTTGATATGGTTCTAACTGAAATGCCGCATCATGTGCAAGTTACTCTAGTTTAACATGCAAGCAACCAATCCATATAAATGACAGTGCATGTTAATGAAAATGCAACAGTGCTGAAATAAATGAAGCCAGACACTCAACCTGCCACCTAAGTACGTGAGTCGAGTTATTCCCTTTTCTACATGCACGTACAACAAGTCTCAAATCAAGACAAGAAACACGGTTGAAAGAACGTTCGGCATTTGGAAGAGGAGGTTTCCATGCCTGGACATGACACTACAAATCAAGACGACAACAACACCCATCCTGATAACTGCCTGTGCTGCCCTACATAACTTGAGCCGGCTACTCAGCGATCCATACCCACCTGCACCACAGCAGCCTCCTCCGGCCAACCACAATCAGCCATCGGGTCACCGGCAGTCATCAGATGGCTTCGGAGCACGCACAAGGCTCATTCAAGAGCATTTTGCATGAGGCTATGCCAAGCAGTAACTGGAACCTACAGAATCCGTGCAGCCTGTATAACGTTTCACAAGCTCTTCGCAGTAAGCAAGGGCAACATGAGGCAATGAAGATGGCGCACACTGCATGATTGTACTCGCTCTCCTGTTCCGCCGACAGTGACAGGAGCAGGATCGTGTAGTGCTAAAAACAGCTTGTGAAACAGAGTATAACTTAAATGTAACAGCAGTGTCATTGTCACTATCATCACCAGCCTGACTCTGCGCACTGCACTGCAAAGGCTTCTCCAAAATCTCTTCAATTAACCTGGTCACATGCCACCTGCTGCCACCTTACCCAGTAAGCTTCCTGATCCCGTCCCCTGCTACACTTGGCTTCTTTTCGAACTCCAATTACCTACTGCCACCATCAGTCGTCCTGCCTTTGCGCTTACGTGGCCTGCCCGAGCCCAATTACTTTTACTGATTGTGGTTTAAATATTATTAACTGCTTGACATTGTATTAGTTTTCCGCATATTAATTTTTAGATCCATCGTTCTCCTTTGTTTGTTGAGGTCGGTAACCATGCGCTTCAATCCATCCCCTGAGTTACTAATCCAGGGAATGACATCAGCAAATCGCAGTGTTCTTCATATACTCTTTTGTCACTAATTGTTCCGAATCCAAGCCTATCTATGCCTTTGTTTACGTAAATAATAAAAATAACCCAGAATGCTTCCTTTATTTATTTATTATCAATACCTCAAATTCCCCAGGAATGTGGTATTACATGAGGGATGGGCTGAGTTCCACTAATGAGAGATTGGATGGCAGCCTTGAAGTGCAGTGGATCGGAGTGGTGCACGGAGTCGATTAGCAGGCTGTTCCAGTCTTGAGCAGTTTGCACGAAGAATGAGCGCAGATGAGCTCGGGGAGGGTAGACTGCTTTGGGGTAGACTTGCTGTATACATTGCAAGAAACCTGAATAGCTTTCAGTAAAAGCCACCTATATCTAAAATTTGCTATTTTTTCATGAATGTTAAAATTTACCCCCAGCTTTTCCCAGCCCAGATATCTGAAAACATCCTGTAAACAAGTTGTAAATAGTGCTGAAGAGATTGTGTCTGCCTGCCTAACACCCTTCCTTACCCGTAAAGTCGCTAAGCAGCCACTGCAGATACTTTAAGACTTTTCGATACTTTAGTTCCATAACGCCTGCATGACTGCAGAAGTTTCGACTGAATCAAATGCAGACTCACTCTATGAAGGCTATATATAGGGTTAGTTGTATTCTGTGCATTCGTCTGTCACCTGCTTGATGGCATGAATATGGATCACTGTCAAGCAAACTTAACAAAAACCTGCATGCTCTTTTGGATGACTGAAGCGCTTACCTTAGTAAAAACCTTGAAATAAATGGACATTAAGCCAATCGGTCTTCAAGCCTGCATCATCATTGTACGCAGCATTGTACTGTGCATATAAATAAAGTTTTTTGTCTAACTACCAATAGATTCAAAATGAATTCAGCAGTAAAAAGCCTCTTCTGTATATTTCCAGGTGACGTCTGGCTATGCAGACGCTCACAAGTGAGACCATGTGCATGCTAAAGCTACCAAAAATTACTGAAACTGCACCAGACATAGCATGAAACAAAACAGACCAAAATGTTTTTGACAGAAACTTTTGAAAGCTTTATTCTTTTTCCCCTCCCTCCAAGAGAGCGCTTTTCGTCCGCAGGAGCTGGAGCTTTGCTTGCTTTATTTCGATATTTAATTTGTGCTCCTTCAGCTGCCCCCTCAACAACTTCATACGGAGCACATGCTCCTTTTTTTTCTCTGATTTTCATTGGAAAGCCCCAGCAATCGAGCCTGGAGCTCTGCCTCTCCAAAGGCAGTGCTGATCCGCTTTCGCGCTTGTGGCACCTCTGGGGGTGGGACCACTTTGGATGGGACCTCTGGGGATGGTACCACGGGGGGTGAGGCAACTGCGGGTGCAGCATCTTGAGATGAGACCACAGATTGTGTTTCAGGCCCACCTGTGGTCTCCTCGGCTCCACATTCTATCTGTGCCTCATTCTGCGTAATTGCCTCATCGCTGAGGCTCACGCTATGGTCTTGCCAGTCAGCCTCTGCAAAGATGTTAGCTATTTTCATATCACAACGCACCTTTCTCGCTAAGTTTTGCTGCAAAGAAGCAGCACCAACACCAACAAACAGTAGGATGCCACAAATAGTAACTCGTAAAAACAAGTGTGCGATTTACAGAATTTTAGAACAAGGAAAGAAAGGAATGCAAGTAATCTTTCCTGGTTTCAGAGTGTACAAGCAAATGAAAGAATATATATGGAAGTGTGAAAACCAAACATACCAAACACAGCTGTTTAGCTTAATAACTGCAGGTGGTCATGTATTTTCTTAAATTTGTTTTGTTTTGTAGCTCAAGAGCACAGACTGTTCGGTGGGTTGGTTTCGGATTGGAGATCACGTAAAAATGCACACAGGAGCTTTTTTTTAACTATTGCTTTGTATTTTTCTTCAAGATTGTAGTCAATTGTAACCAGAGTGGCTTGACGAAAAAAAAAGCAGAAGGAAAAGCATATGCGCAGTGTGGTAAATAAACGACATGGACAGTAGAGGCAGCGAGTAATGTATATTGACAGCTTGCATTAGTGGCCAGACCGAAAGGAGAAGTCGCTCATGTCAGCTGCTAAAGCTATACATAGCTTGCACGTGACGTCAACTCCGCCTCCAAGAGATTGCGGCCATGCTGCCGAACCATTCGGCCGTTTCCGCCCGTCTCCCCGGCGACGCCTGACCACACCTCGGACGCTTTGGATTATTTTCTCATCTTTCGGCCGCGATGACTACTCCACAGATGAGTGAACCATTCAGTGCCTTCTAATCAATGGAGGCACACAACGAGTTCTACAGTAGATAGGTGAGAAGCCTGTCTGCGACGCGCCTACGAGACGAAAAGCTCAGCCTCGGCACACCGCTTTCTCTGCCGTCATTGCTCGCTGCAGTCGTGGCGATCCGAACCGGCTTGCCTAGTGCTGTAGCTAGGATGCAGCGACGCGGGACCCAGTCTGGGTTTGTGTTGTCAGACAAATCGGATGGGGTCAATCAAAACAGCAACATTCACTTCAGGGTGTAACCATTGCTTCCCACGTTTTCGCAAACATTTAGTTGACGACACAAGCCTCTTACCTGTCACAAAGTGCGCTGCGCACACAAGTAAATTTGAGTTATTGGGGTCCAAATTGTCGCGCTTAATGCCAGCCAGGCACAGCTCGCGCAGATTCGTACCGAGTCATGGAGCGCTCGCACTTGCATGCCTGCGATTATGTGACGGATGCAGATGAAGTTCGTGTTAATCGGCTTCTTGTTTCACCTGGACCTGTCGCTACGGTTGGAGCAGCCAAGGGTGGCACACAAAACCATACTGAATCTACGGATGGACGAGAACCAACACGATGCGAGCTAACATAGGCAGCGGTAAGCTAGAGGCGGTCTGGCGGTGGTTCGGCAGCATGGCCGACTAGCAGCCGACGGCCACCGGATGGGGAAGACGGTAATGCAAGTAATATGAGTAATAAAGAGGATTGAAGCAAATGAAAACATAAGTATGGAGGAGTGAAAACCAAAAATAGCAACAAAATAAAGGCGCATGGCAAACTGAACTTTAGATGAACGATGAACTTGAACAAACCTTCAAACTAGTGCAATGGTAATACAACAAACAAGCAGTTCTGTTCCTGTTCCCAGTATCTCTTTCTCTATTCGTTTGTGTGCACTCGTAAGTGCTCTCCAATGCAAAACCAACTCATCCGACAGTCTACGCTCTTGAGCTATAAAACAAAACAAATTGCAAAGAAAATGCAAGACCAGCTGCAGTTTTTGACCCAAACAGCTTTGAAGCACTTGTCAAGAGCGTACACAACTCGCTGCGTGTACACTTGAGCATAAGGCACGAAGTATTTGTATCCATGCTACTTGTGAAATACCTAGCATGGCATAACTGATAGGGCTTATGCTGCATGGCTAGAAGGCACACATCTAGTGTGGCAGGATTTTAGCAACAGGTCGATGTGAAGATGCATTGGCCACAATGTTTTGTAAATTTATATGGTGTGCTTTGACATTGTGGCAGAAGCTCAAGCTCATAATGTTTGAAGGGCGCACATTTCGGAATGAAGTGAAAAGGGGGACCACGCAGCTCAGCAAGGAGCACACGAAAAGCTTACCATTCGCCTCTTGGGTCGCTTGTAAGAGGGCCACGACGCCAGGAGTGAAACTGCTGTTGCTGCTGCTGCTGCTGCAAGGGTTGGTGCCATGCCGTGCGCGGTCACTGTCGTAACAGTTGACCACTCTCACATTCATGTCAGATGCCACAGCACCAACACGTTGCAGCTCGTCGGTCATCTCGCTGCGTTGTGGGCTCCCACCACCTGGCACAGTGCATGTTTTACAAGATTAGCAACCGCATGGCAGCATCTGCCACAAACATTGTGACACAAATACATTCACCACAGACCAGTGATGTGATTTCAATATTTCATGCACAGCTACATGTTTCATCGTTGAAGCAGTAGCAACACTGAAAAATGTTCAGTGGCCTAAATGCTGTTTACATTTGTTCCATCAATGTAGATTTATCAGGTTCCTGAATGCACAGTCGGAAGCAGTTTGTACAGAAAGTGGTCCCACAGTGAGAGACTAAACCAGGACCCCCCGTATTGGCAAGTACCAATGGGTGTCAAAATATGCAGGACAAAAATGCAATCAGATGTTCACCGTAAATTTTTCTGAACCTGGTATAGGAGCACATAAAAACATAACAACGTGCTAATGCCGTAATGAATTCCTTTTCCGATATTTGCATTAGTTGTACCTCAGCCACACGCCCGTCATAAAATATAAGCAAACATCGTCACCACTCCTGCTCTACATGTACCGCTTCCGTTCATACCCGCCGTGCGTGGCCACTGAGTCTTTCCAGCCCTGTCGCTATTAAATCGTACCGTTTTCCTTCGAACGTGCTTGGCGGCGGCAAGACGACCGATCGGGTACTGCGTAATCAACATGCAACAAACTTGTTCAGGTCTTCACACTGCGCTAACACATTTTGCATCCTGTCTTTTCATATCTGCCGACCCAGGTACTGCACTGTGATCTCAATCACAAGAGATCGCAGTCTGCAAAGAAAAAAACGGGACACACGCGCAACGGCCTTTCATCTGGTGGCGATCTCTCGTGTGCGTGATACGGTAATCAACAAATCACTAATCGGCACATCCGTGGAGAACACAGCGATCAGACTAGATGAAGCGGCAACCACGAGGGACACATCTGACGGCAGATGCGAGCAGGATCTTGAGCGCCCGTGGCTGAAGGCCAGATAAGCAGCGCTTTGCTCATAGCAGTACTCGTCGCTCGCTCTTGTAGCCGCTCGCGTCCTTCATTTGCCGCTTCATACGTTTTAAAACAAAATGAGAGCGTGCAAACATACCTGTAGCAAAAACTTCACGTGTATCAGCGGCATTCTCTTTCCTCCACTTCTCTTTGAGGTTATCCCAACATTTCTTGAGTTGTTTCCCGTCGCGCTTCGAAACACCGTGACGGCTGTTGAATTCCTGCTCGATCGTGAGCCACGCTGGCCTCTTCCTGCTCGCGCTAACGGCATCAGTTTTTTTTATTTTCTATTATTGGCTTCTGTTTCTTGACAAGGTCCAGAAGGATTGCGCGCTCTGCCTCGGTAAAATTAACTTTCTTCCTTTCCATTTTCGGTGCACAAAATTGTGTTTAATTATAAGTAGAGCGATCGACGTGAAAAAAGAAAAAGCAGGACGAAAAAAGCACGTGCAGACTGCAACAAACAAACAAACGAGAAGGACGGTAGACGCAGCAAGCGACGTTATATTGACGGCTTGCAATGGTGGCCAGACCAAAAGAAAAACTCGCTTTATGGCAGCAGCTAAAATAGCTAAAAGTATACTGCTGGCTGCGAAACTGTTTTTAAATCGCTTTTTCTGCATTTTGTTAGCCGCTATTCTCATATAAAGTGTATAATAGGTGTGTAATCTTTGAATCGCTGAGAGTAAAACATCATAACCTCGCTCCCATGCTATTTTCTTAGCCAGAAAAGTGCTCCTTCTGAAAGGTCGCTTTAAGGTGGCGTGCGGGGCATTTCTGAAATCCACGTCGCCCTTTTCTTTTGCTTATACTTTAGTTCTCCTTACCAAAGGTCTCTTTGCGTGTTAAGATAAGAAACGTTCTTGAATATGGGGGTAAGTATATTAAGGGATTGGGATGCTTTCTTTTTCAATGCATTTATATGAGGCAGGAAAGTAAGTTTTCTGTCAAATGTTATGCCTAGAAATGTGTGTTCATTTTTTACGGGTAACTTTATTTCGTTCAACTGTAGGGTTGGATCTGCCTGTAAACCTCGTTTGAGCGAGAAAAAAATGGCCACTGTTTTCTGTGGAGAAAACCGGAAACCATTTCTGTCCGCCCATGTTGCCAGTATTGTTAACTGTATTTGTCTTTCACATGTTGATATGATGTGCAAGTTATCTTGAGGTCATCTACATACACTGAATACATAACGGATTTGGGGATTACTTTACCAAGAAAGTTCATTTTTACAACACAGAGTGTTGTGCTTAAAATACACCCCCTTTGGTACCCCATTCTCCTGGACGAAGTTCTTCGAAAGGGTTTCACCTAGGTGTACATGGAATGAGCGGATGGACAGGAAGTCTTTTAGGCAGTTCAACATTCTGCCTCGGATGCCAAGCTCTGCAAGGTCTTGAAGAATCCCGAACCTCCAGGCCGTGTCATATGCCCTCTCCAAATCGAAAAATACAGTAAGACATTGCTGCTTGTGAACAAAAGCTTCTCAAACAGTGTTTTCTAGACGAACTAAGTGATCTGTAGTGGAGCATCCCTTTGTAAAACCACACTGATGGCTGTCAAGAAGTTCAGACGAATGAAGGATAAAATTTAATCGTATGTTAAGGACACTTTCGAAGGATTTGGCGAGGCAACTGGTCAGGGCTATGGGTCTACAACTGCTAGCAGAGGTTGGCGGTTTCTCAGGTTTAAGGAATGGTACTATAACGGCTCTCTTCCACTCCTTAGGTATTTTACCTTCTATGAATATTTTGCTAAAGAAATTTAAGAATGCCTCAACGGCATGCTGGGAAAGATGTACAAGTATTTCGTAGTGTATCTCGTCGGGTCCCGGTGCAGTTTTTTTTCCGGTATACAGTACTCTATTGATTTCTTGGAGGGTAATAAGATTATTGTACTTTTCGTTAGCACCTCCACTTGTTGGGAGTCTTTTTCTTGGCTGTGTTTTTGTATTTTAAAAAAGACTGCGTATAGTGTGGTGAACTTGAAACTGTAGGGAAATGTTCCCCTAATATGTCTGCCTGTTCCCCTATGCTTGTTTGTGTGCCAGGTGCTGCGAAAAGGGGAATTGTGAACGGTGAGAAGTTGCGATTTAATTTCGGACCTGCTACCACAATCATTTAAACGTGATTTGACTGTTAATAGATGAAACATAACTCTGCCATGAGGTTTTCTCAGCACTCCGGCGGACATACCGAGCTTTAGCTCTTGTCTTTTTAAAACTTAAGAGGTTATCATGTGTCGGATACCTTCGAAACTTACCCCAAGCTCCATTTTGTTGCTTTTTGGCTTCCTTGAAGTCTTTTGTCCACCACACTGCGCGGTTTGGTGACACCACTCCTGACGACTGCGGAATAGATGACTGTGGGGCAGTTACGGTACAACTCGTGAACATTTAGATTATCTCATCGATGCTCAAATTTTCTAACACTATAATTTCTAAAGTGGCTTTTGATCTAAAAAGTTGCCAGTCTGCTAAATGCAGCTTCCAGCGTCGCGGCCTTGTGGGGATTATTTCCGATGGAGATGATAAAGTGATTAGTTAGGGAGGTTATCGCTGCCATGTGGGTTGTCAATGGCATCCCATTTAAAATCTTTAAAAAGAGAAGGTGAACTCAACGACAAATCTAAGCCGGTCATTATTCACGAGGTAGGGGAACAGTATCTGGCCTTTTCTCTGTTTAAAAGACATACATTATTTGTAAAAATACAAGTGTACTAGTGCTTGTTGACCTGCACTATTGACCTCATTTTGTTTATGCCTTTCTCTCAGTTCAGTGGCACGAGCCTCCAATTCTAGCTCGCGCTGCTTGAATTTCTTTTCCATTTTTAAGGCCTTCATTTCCTACCTCTTCTCCCAGCGTCTGTTTCGTTTCGACGCGCATCTTTTCAAGCGCTGACATCTTTCTCTTTGAGCGCCCTTTCGTGGCTCCGTCTTTTTCCAAAACCTCGTGATATTCGTCACCTGGTGCCTTTGGCTTCCGTTTTCCTGCAAAAGCATATTTCCCAAAATGAAATTATTGCATGACAATGCATCAAATGAACAAAAGCAAGGCCGGAGAGCAATACTGATCAACGTTTTTCAGTTGGCAAAAGAATTTAGCACATGCGAGTAGCACAAACTGATCTACTGATGACACTGTTTGAATATGCAACCTGGTACGATACAGCTGAAATGAAAAGTGCCCTTACTTGGCTTCATTACAGTCATGGATGCAGGCTCACGTTCCTCAGTCTGCTGTTCTTCCTCTGGTGTTACAGCACTTGCACAAGGCATTTGCTCTGCGCTGAGTGCGCACTGAAAAATGTCAGCATCAGTGCTGAAATATTCATCTTCGACAGCGTCACTGCCCTCGCACATTTGTTGGTTGCAGCAAATATGATGCAGTTGCGGCAGTGTTGTTGAGAGTCCCAGATGGTGTTGGATCTGAAAAGAGCATAAAATGTGAACCCTCTGTTAGACCACTTATAGGCTGTTTTCCAATACGCTGCATTTCACCCCAAATACGCCACGACCCTTGCCACTTGCTACCCATGAAGCGCTGACATTGGTTTGACTTATATACACCTTTAAAAAATAACACCACCAAAATGGAGTTTGCTGCATACTTCCAGCCAGTTCTACTTTTTCTTTTATTTATATATGTCACTTTTATTTCCTTGTTGTTCATTTAGTCCAGTGCGCATTGTTTATCTGCCACATTAAAGCAAAATAACTCTCGCTTACATCATGTTTAGCAAAATGATGTTGAGCAAGCGAATAGAAAACGAAATTGGTGTATTCTCACAGGAGTCGCTGTGATGTGGTGACACTCCTGCAGCAGCGGCGCAGGCATTGTCGCGCACTCCTGTAGCAAAAGTTTTGCATGCAGCTGCTTGTGCCCTGCGGGGTTCAAAATTCTTCCCAAATTATCTTACGATGACACAGATCTCCTGCAGGAGCCTCTCCTTCTCTTCATAGTCTTGTTCTCTACCTAACCTGTGAGGATTCATATTACAGTACAAAATAAACTTGCTGATTCATACTGTAACCTTGCTGATTCATACAGAGAAAAATGGTGAGCACCATCAATACACACTTCACAAGTGATTCAAGGCTTTCAGGAGCAATGTTTTGTTCTCACTCAATTTCGATTTTAAACATTGCAAACAGTGTACTCAGGCGTCACGAAACACAATTAGTTCTTTTCTAGAAGAAAACAGCTAGAAGTTTTCTTAGGCCCACGCACAAAATTGATTATGAACTGTTTGTACTCTGAGAAACAGTAGAAATCACATAATTTATGTAATGAACACTTTGGGTATAGTGGACCTATTTCCAGTTTCAAAGGATGCTGAGGACAAAAGTAACCAAGATAAAAAAAAAATGTTATTGGTTGCAAAATCTACCTACAAGAAAATGGTAGAGGACAAGTTGCCAAACGCAACGTTGTATGAAATATTTGCTGTTTTCGCTAGCATTAAAAAACACCCTATCTGCTAAGTGAGGCGTGCTATGATCTCTTGACGCAAGAGTCGGTGCTGGGTACACTGAAGACCGAGAAAAAAACCGCCTCCGCAATTTACACAATTGTGTACAGAGCACTAGAAAGGGTTAATAACAATGCACAAGAGTTCTTTCGGCGAAAAACGTCGGTTACAAAAATCGGAAAGGGGCAGTAAACTGTTTATCGCATAGTGGGCACTCTGATCACGCCGGTATTGAAGCGACGCAGTAAGCAGTGAAAAAGTGGCCGTAGTGGAGAGCTTCAGGGGTTGGGTGCATCTACTGAACTGCGAGTATGGTAGGGTATAAACATTACATCAATGAAATCGGCTACTTACTTGCGCAGGGTCGTTCTGTCGTTTGCAATGAACTGGGCTAAGAGAAGCTCGAGCTTTTCTCTCAAGGCACGGACAGAGAATACCGTCCCACTGGCGAAATGCACGTTCTTCAAAATGGTTTGCCACTGTGTGGGGTCCTTGAATGAATTTTCAAGGCTGACTCCTCTAAGTAGCTCTAAATCGTCTGCTAATATAAAACGCGGGCGAGGAGCGGAATTTGTCCGCTCTGTCGACACGGTGGCTGCCATTTCGCAAAGCACGAGGACGATGTCAGCACCAACACTTACTACGAGCACTGCGACGATGTCAGCACCAACACGAGCACTGCGACGGGCCAGCCACAACCGGTCGTGGGGCACCTGACCGCCGAAGCGGTTACTTTTGGCAAGGCTATGACTACCTTGGCGGGAAAATCCAAATCAAGCCAATCCACAGTCAGCGGTGTTTTGTTAGCGTTAGGAACGGCTGAATCGTTACACAGAATCCAAAATAGGGCAAGTTTATCACTCATTTGTTCTGCTGTCGGCGAAGGGAGGCAAAGCGAATATCACGCGTACCATTTAAAGTAATTGAATATGCTTAAAAACCGAATAGCATTGACAATTTCTCTCCGAAGCGGGGTTGACAACGCTATTCTTCCTAGCGTACGCAAGAGCACGCACGCTAAATTCGAAAAATATCGTACGTAACGCGAACGTACGTAAAACCTAGATTTGAAATAGCGTTTGGCGCATACGCAATATGATGACGCTATTTTATAGCGTTCGCTATGCCTTTGCGTACGCGCGACGCGCGTGCCACCAACGGCACCGCGCGCGTCCCTGTCAGGTTGGCGGGGGCAGTCTGACAGCTCCCGTTGTGTTGAGCGCGCCGTCCCGAAGCAGTTGTGCGCCTCCTTCCCGAGCACAAAATGGCACATAACAGCAGGACACACTGCTGTTTTGCAGAATGCGCAATAATACATACATAAATTTGCCTGGGACACGGTTTTATGGATTTCCAACGCGACATTGGGAGACGGCCCTCCCTTCGCGACGCTCAACGCGCGCGCGCGGTTCCTCGTCAAACAAAGTCAAACCCATGCGGAACCTCCTGGACAGGTTTTTAACTCTAGGCACATTCAACAGACGCGGAGGAATGATAATGGCTCTCTGGGAACCCTTCCCTCGTCTTGCACCCACGATTTCCAGTCATTGACTTGGATGTCAAGCCACGCCGCAACTAGCCCGCAGTCACACCTGAGGAAGAAGCCCAAATTTTACGCAGCAAAGAATCGTTTACCTTTGTTCTAGTTATGCGCGGAATCCTTGCTAGCTTCCACTGCGCCTTGTCGTCCAGTGTCTTTTTGCAACAGCAACATGTTCCTGATAAATCTTTGCCTCCACGTTTGAACAGCTAGGTGATAATATAATACAATAATCATATATTTTAATGTCGAAGATTCAAAGCACTTGTACTAAATGTGTAGAAATTAATCAAACCTTGCAATGAAATTCCGCTGTTTGAGCATGAGCTTTCTGCTAGAATCCTGCATGAAATAGGTGGGATACTCCTTTTTTGCATAATCCCAGTAAAAAAGTTTCTTTTACAAAGGAGTTTCAGTGCGCACATACGCTTCGTCGCAGCTTGCATACCCTTTTGCTTGCAAAAGCTGATTCATTGTACACCCTCCCACTTTTTCAACCTGAACGCGCGAGCGTCGACTGCCCGGCGCTGCGGCGCCAGAAGAAGAAGGAGAGGAGAACGCCTGCGAGGGCAACGGCACGCCCACAATTCATGCTGCTGGAGTAAGGTTCGTCTGTTAGGCTGTTCTGAATAGTGCGAAGCAACCCCTGCTGCCCATCATCGGCTGTTATGCATTGGAGCCCCAAGAAGCTGCGAGCGATTGATTTATCCGCTGCATGTAGCGTGGGTGATTCTGAAAAGAGCATATATTTGGGAACAGCCTAGAATGCCCAAGAAACCAGTTGCAATCGTTGCTTTAAAAAAACTGACTGAAGAGGACCCTCGCTATTGACGCTTTAATTTCGCTCTTTAAAGCAAATGCTCTCGAGATGCTACCCGCAAATGCAAGACGGGTCTAGAGTCGTGCCTGGAACGCTACGCATTTGCACCATCCCAGAGACATATGTACAGGTGCCCCAAAAGTAATACGGAGCATGCGAGCGGTGGCAGAAATGGAAAAAACTGCATGCCAGCGCGCTCTATCAGCAGATGCGCGGCAAAGAACTAAGGGGCGTCGGCACATCCGGCTGACCCATCTCGATAACTTGATGCTCGCGTTATCGCCGGCACGAGCGAAGTGGCGCTGCTACCGTCAGTGCTCGCCAGGGGCCCTTTCAATACATTGTGCAAGCGTTTGTTGTTTGTCCGCGCCGTGTAGAAAGTGGCGTTCGGCAGGTTGCACTTTTTGCTTTTTCAGGAATGCCACCATTTTCGGCCTGCGAGACCGCCGTGGTTCGCTCTTCGCTTCGCGGCGAGTCTGTGACAGTGAAAACTGAGCAAACTTCACGAAGGACACAAGAAGGGAAGACGAGACACAGACGCTGATATAACCATGGAACGTCTTACTCTGATCGTCTTCTCTTTCTGCGTTCGTCATGAAGTTCGCGCTGCTTTTATCGTGATGAACAAGCTCATGATGTGTTCGTCGAGTTTGTGCGCAACTGAACTAATTAAAGATCACTTCCGCTGGCACAAATTTGCTTTCTTAGAATGGAGGAAAAAAAGACAAACAAAAAACGAGCTTGTCTCTCATTTAGTCGTCCCCTATCGGCTATATTTTGCAAACATGCAAAGAAGAAAAGGCAAAAAAAACAACTTCCAAAGGCACTTTTCATGCAAACTTAAACTTTAATGACGGATGAAGCTCCCGCTCACGTTAATGACATCGACCATGCGTCGATGAAGGGACCCGTATAATAAGTCGACGTATCCGGGTTGCTCTCGAAGGTTGTCCAGTGTAAGAAAGTGAATTTGTGTGGAAGAAAATGGTCTTGAATTATTAGCCCACTTGCTATGCCGTTCAGCACCTATTTTTATGAGACAGCACATACATGCCACTGTTTTTGGTTTTTTTTTGTTTGTCATGCGTTCCCTAGAGCGAAGCAAAGTTGTCACCGCATTTGCCGAAACGTTGCTGGAGTGGTTATACTCGTCAGCGCACAAACTCGCCGCCATGTGTAGCACAAACTTCGGCTGCTCCACAGACAAAGATAATGAAGGACCTGACGAAGCGTAAAGCGCACGGTGCCGATGGCAAATATTTTTTTCACGGCCCGGACGAACAGCAAACCATGAGGTATTGAAAGCGCCCCTGACGGGCAGGGATGGTAGCAGCGCAGCTTCCCTCGTGGCGGCGATAACGCGAGCGTGAAGTTATCGAGATGGGTCAGCCGGATGTGCCGACGCCCCTTAGTTCTTTGCCGCGCATCTGCTGATAGAGCGCGCTGGCATGCAGTTTTTTCGATTTCTGCCACCGCTCGCATGCTCCGTATTACTTTTGGGGCACCTGTACGCGTCAGACAGAACATGAAACAAACGCCCTCAAAACCCTGCCTCATAAATTGCTTCGCAGGGGTTGCTTCGCACGCAGCAGAAGAGCCAAGCAGACGACGATAGCTGCAGCGACATGATCGGCGCGCATGCTCGTCCTCTCTCCCAATTTCCGCTCTGCTTCGCCTGTGCACCGCTGCACCGGGTAGTCGACGCTCGCGCGTTCAGGTTAAAAAAGTGGGAGGGTGTACAGCTGCAACGGAAAAAGAATGACACAAGTGAATCATGACCGGAGCGAAAAAATCGCGACACGCGGCGCTATTGTGGCCGAGTACACCGATAGCGAGAGTGCCAGGAACATTCCATTTCCTAAAGCGGGGGTGGCCGGCAGAAAGCAACCCACCTAGACATTCGCCCATCAGAAATGCAACATCTTAAACGAACGCCTGTAGATGTCTTATCAGCCAAACCATGTGCTAAGGTGGCTAAGCACATAATCTCGTTTTATTTCTTAATTTTTTTTTTACGCTGGCGTGGCGACGAACGTGATCTTCATCACCGTTTTCCTTTAAAAATCTGCTGGGGATGCACTGTCAAAAGTAATGTATGGCAGTGGCTGCTTTCGGATGGGCTGCTTTCTGTCGGCCACCCCCCCTATGGAAAGTGGAATGTGCCACGCACTCTCGCTATCTGCGCATACGGCAACAATAGCGCCGCGTCTCGCAATTTTTCCGCTCCGGTCATGAGTCACTTGTGCTAATCTTTTTCCGTTGCAGCTGTACATCTCATAACAAAATACTGATGCACATGTTGGAGCGATAATGACCTGACAGTTGCTGAAAAAATGAGAAAATGAGTGCCAGATTACGCAATGGGCACATTATTTCAAGGCGTAGTTTGAACAGGGCATTTCACATCGAGCACCGAAGGTGCGATAAACGAGAATGTTAAGTCAGGTTTGCGCCGTTCGCTCGAAACCTGGAGTTTTCTAGTTACCTTCAATCTTATGCCACCTGGCCGTCTTTGAAAGTGCATGGTAAGCCTTTTGAAACGCCGGAATACTCCAGGCTTGCGGGTGGCTTGTTTTGGAGAGCGTTTCACACCGCTCCAAAAACACGGCAACGGCAGCAGCGTGTTTCCATTTGCCTGATGCATGCCTTGCAACTGCAGCTCGCGGCAACAAGCTGTCTACTGAAAGATAGCTACATGATAAAAAGTGAGTGAGTGTGCAGTGCTAACAGGTATTAGGTACAAATATTTCTTACCGTTAATTTGATGATTTTCGATGGCGCAGTGATGCTTGTGAGCGCAATGCTCCGGGCATCTACTTCACTCCCGTCGCACGACACCAGCTCTTTCACGTTGTGTACACGGTCGTCCACTTCTAGTTTGAACACGGCTCCGGGCAGCCGGCGTAGGGTGCCTCGATGCCAGCGCTGCTTTAGGCACCCCGGCTTAGGCACCCTAAGCCGGCGCTCCGCGCAGCGCCTCTCTCGGGCGCCTGGGTAACTAGCGCGCAGTAGCAGTGGAATCCATAGGCGCGGCTTTCGCTGCGTCGTCTGCTACAGCACGCCAGCACCGCCGGGTTAAACTCGCCTTGCGCTGAAGGGCACTGAGCACGCAAAGCGCCCGGATGATCACTCTTTCCGCCACAGCAGCTTCGAAGCACACCACCTGCGCGTGGTCGAGAGCTGCATCCGCGGTGGCTAAGGCTTTTCCTTATCGTTTCTTCTCGCAATCAACACGTAATATAACCTGATACGGAGAAAGACATCGTCCAAGTGGGAGTTCAAGCGGTTTACCCTGAGGCCACTGCCATTACTTAGCTGCAATATTTTATCATTTTAAGCTATTCGTGCCCAGCAGCCAGAATAAGCCGGCGACTCACGGGTGCTTTCATCCGCTCAAATTGCCATTCTGCAATGTCAGTACTAAATGTATGGCGCGCTACGCTGGAGGGAGATTAACACAAAGCCAGTATGAACACGTGCACTTCACGGTAAGAATCGTGAAAAAGAGTGAACGAACGAACGGAAAACATGGTCATGTTTTGCTCATATGCCCAGAAGAGTGGTTGCATATGAGCAGCAACCAAGGCCGGCGTAGAGACCATTGAAAATTATTTCCAGAATGCATCGGTGTGCGAAATCTTCAGGCTTTATTTTAACAAATTCGAGAAAATCTTTACCAACTTAGCTCCTTCTGAGTTAAGCTAAAGAACCGAACAAGCGGATTAAAGCACCCGTTAGCGGATTAAAACACTTGAGCGGATTAAAGCACCCGTGAGTCGAAGGCTCATTCGGGCTGCTGTGCACGAATAGCTTCAAATGATAAAATATTGGAGCTAAGTAATGGTGGTGGCCTCAGAGTAAACGGCTTGAACTCCCTCTTGGACGATGTCTTTCGCCGTATCAGCTTATTGTTACGTGTTGATTGCAAGAAGGAACGATAAGGAAAAGCCTTAGCCAGCCCGGATGCAGCTCTCGACCATGCGCAGGTGCTGGGCTTCTAAGCTGCTGTGTCGGAAACAGTAATCATGCGGGCGCTGTGCGCGCTCAGTGCGAAAGTGCTCTTCACCGCAAGGCGAGTTTAACCCTTTTACCCTTTTATTGGTCCTCTAAAAAAAAGGTAAAAAAACATAACCCGGCGACGCTGGCTAGCTGTAGCAGACGACGCGGCGAAAGCCACGCCTATGGATTCCACTGCGACTGCGCGCTAGTTACCCAGGCGCCCGAGAGAGGCGCTGCGCGGAGCGCCGGCTTAGGGGTTTTACGCCGGCTGCCCGGAGCCGGTTTCAAACTAGAAGTGGATGACCGTGTACATGCCCTTCCAATTTTTTAACGGTATCACGCGGGCGTCGACCGTTCGCTTGATCAGCACCCTATCACGGAACAAATCGTCAAACGCTGAGAGTTGCCGCATGCGAACGAAGACCAGCTCACGGTGGCTGTCGTCTGCTAAATTGTTGCAGGAGCTGCGCGCAGCCCCCAACCCTTTTCTTCGTTCGTAATAGGGCTCCGCGGCTCAAGTTTGCTGGCCATCTGGCGGCGACAATGTGAACTACTGGGGAGAGAAGCTGCCAGCGCGCGCCGTTGCGCGCCGGCAGACAAGTGTGTGCGCACGCGATCCGAGGGCGTCCTGAGCGCAGCAGGGTGCTGCGGCGTCGCCAGTTTTGTGCTCTTGTTCGGCGAGCGTGTTGTACAATTTGCACAATGGCAGAAGCGGCCCTACCTAAGCGGAAACGGGGCCCGAAGTATTGCTGTGTTGTCGGCTGCCACAACAGTGCTGAAAACACCAAGGGGCTTGATCCACCAGTAAAACTCTACCGATTTCCGGGGCGATGGTATGAAAAAGAAAGACGTCAAGCGTGGATCAAGGCAGTGAGGAGGGTTAGGTAAGTCCCTACAGCCATGCCGTGCTTTCGGCTGCGGCCGTTTGTATTTTGTGTTCGTTCGTTCAGGTTACAAGCCGGTACTCAACGCTGAGCATGCACGCGACGACTGCACTGACGATTACGGGTACTTGTTGCGTTCTCGCAAGCACAAGTGTAGTGGGTTTTGATTTTTCGTATTGTTTTTTTTAGGTGTGGCCGTCGTTGTTGCATGTTCGAACATGAATATGCTAGCGTGGTTTAACAAACATTGCGCTGTTAGGTGATTACAGTTAGGTGCTGTGAGAGCAGTTTTATCACTTCTAACGCCCGAAACCAGCTCAGGCAGTATGATAGACGCCGTAGTGATAGAACATGCACGCTTGCTTTGTTTTGTTGTGAATTTATATCCTATTTTAACCTGTGAATGACACTCGTACTTAATATTATGCTGTACTCGAGGAGCTCGTGAATTCTTTGAGTTGCTACCTTCGGAACTTGCGCGATGTCGTCTGTGTCTGTGCGTGTGTTTGTGTGTGTCTTGGCAATTGCTAATATACAATACTATTCTTTCTTATGCAGTCCTGATGGAACTGTTTGGTTGCCTAAGGAGCACACACGAATTTGCAGCAGACATTTTGTAGGCAACTGCAAGAGTGACATTAGCCAACATCCAGCCTACATCCCTACCGTTTTCCCTCCGATCTACAGAAAAAAAGCACCTGACAAGGAAAGGATGCAAAGGTATGAAACGAAAAAGTGAAACTGCCAATGTAAAATGCAGCTTTGTGTTTTTAATAAGTTCTGCTTTTTTATTTGATACTTTCAATCCCGTCATGGATTGTTACTGGGAGGGCATTCAAAATGGCAATGAGATGCAAATATAAAAATTAATTGCACGATGAGTTTGGCTGCACCCTTTTAAGGTTGGTAGTAATGTTACTTTTACCGGTTCAGTGCAGGTGGCAAAGGCGTCTCAACCAGGCAATATCATCTAGAGAGCTTGGAGCAGGAAGTGAAAATCCATCACGAAGTACAGACGATGAAGCGACAATGCATAAACCAGGAACCTCCATTACAGAGGACATTCACATGATGGATCTCAGCCATGCACCTCTGGAGATGAGTGCAGCTGCGGCTTCGACGATCAGCACAAGTTACTCGCATACTTCAATGAGTGTGTGTGGCGCAGGAGAAAGTCATTTCATTGCAAAGACAGATGCTGTGAGGACACCTTTTAATTATGGGATCATATTTCTGTGTATACAAAAAACGACACAAATTCAACTTTAATTTTCTATTAATACTGCCCTTTCAACACTGTTCACATGTAGCACTGAAAACATGTCAGTGCAATACAACACAGTCATTTATACATAATGTTTTTTCCAGGCATGCCAAACCAAAGAGTGTGTGGCTCAAGGAAAGCTTACTATACTTCTTTCTGGGACAAATGGAACTGATGCATCTACTCAAGTTGTGCATGCAGAAATGAGTCACAAGGTAGGACTATGCTGCGGTTTTCCCTTATCAGTTGTGCTAAATTGTAGCTAACAATTTATTAGGGCTAACAGAGGAGTTCTGGATTCAGTGCGATTACATTTGTTGTTAATTTTTATTCCTGTATAACATTCTCTTATTTTATAGTGGTGGTGCTTATTTTCTTTTTTTAATGAATGAGCATAGTTGCAGGGAGATGTAAATACCAATTTTCATTGGTTAGTCCTCTTGCTAAAGTATATTTGCCTGTGAATTTCACCGTGTTCTCTGTTTATTCTGCTGAAGGTTGCAAGTACGGATGGCAACTGGAAGAAAAACTGTGGGTTTCAAGGCTTTCAGTCTCTAAAGCAAAAAGAAAAAGCGCTGCAAGATTTGTGTGGAGTGACGCTACAAGTATTCTGCCTTCTCTTGAACCTGCTGCCTCCTCCGAAGTACAGGCGCAATACTATGTCAAAGGAAGATAGGCTGTGCTTGTTTCTCGCCAAGCTACGTCTTGGGATAACATATAATGCACTAGGGGTAATTTTCAGTGTTGCACCCTCAACAGCATCCACTGTTTTTAGGAAAACACTTGGTATTTTAAGCATCGCTCTGAAGGATTGGGTCTTCATGCCTTCCCGGAAAGCGATCAAACTTTCTTTGCCTGCCCCATTTAAGGAAAACTACCCGAACTGCACCTTAATAATAGATTGTACCGAGATCCGCACTGAAGCACCCTCAAACCCTGACTGTCAACATATTTTGTATTCACATTATAAGGGAGGATACACGCTGAAATTCTTGATTGGCATAATTCCTAATGGTATGATAAGCTTCGTATCCAAAGTTTATGGAGGGCGACACACTGACTCATTCATTACCCAAGACTCTGGCTTTCTGGAGCTTGTTAGACCAGGCGATTTAATTTTAAGTGATAAAGGATTTCCAAGCATCCGCACAACGGTAGAAGGGAAAGGTGCGGTGCTCCTTATGCCTCCTTTTAATTCAACGGGTGGTCAAATGTCTGATGATGACATAGACATGACTTACAAGATTGCCTCTGTACGTATCCATGTTGAGAGAGTAATCCAAAGGTTGAAAATTTTTCATGTTCTAAAGAACAGGGAACCGCTTAGCCTGATCCCACACATGAAGAAAGTATTTTCAGTGTGTGCTGCCCTAGTAAATTTGCAACCTCCAATAATTAAGCAGTAGGCCTGCTTTGCTTGATGTAGTCCATACATTACTTTCTATGAATTACATTCATAACAGTTCATGTTAGCATTCAAATGAGTTCATAACTCTTTAATTGTATGCATCCTAGCCAATAAATGGGTATGCTAATCACAGCACTGAGGACTTCTGTTTGACTTTCATTTGTTGTAAAAGGTTCTGTGTTGGTCACCATGTGTTTTGCACAGCTGATCTGTGCTTTTCACTTTTTATTCTCCCATAGATGGCAGCAAAAGAGTGAAAGCAGTGGACGCAAGCCAGTATACGGCACTGAAATGATATCACAGAAATATGGTTTATTGAACATTGCTTCATATCACCTCATCGTAGGTGTAATGTTAAGAGATAGGAAGCGTACAGAGTGGGTAACAGGACAAACTTCAGTTAATGACATTCTAGTTGAAATAAAGAACAGGAATGGGCAGGACATGTAATGTGAAGAAAGGGTAACCGGTGGTCACTGATGGTAACAACATGAATTCCAAGGGAAGTAAACCGTAGTGGGGGGTGGCAGATAATTAGATGACATTAAGAAGTTTGCAGGCAAAGGGTGGATGCAGCTGGCAAAGGACAGGGTTAATTGGAGAGACATGGGAGAGGCCTTTGCCCTGCAGTGGGTGTAGTAAGGCTGATGATGTTGATGACTTCATATTACAGAACTCTGATTTATTGAACATGAGCTACACCCGACTAAACTTAAATGAGACATCTTAAACTTAGACATCTGGCTAGCCTGAACAGTGCGACACATCTGGGCTGTCAGCCTGATGTACAATGAAAATGCAAAACAATGCACTGAAATTTAGTGCAGTTAACGCTTGTGACTGTTGTTCTTTGGACATAAAGCTCTTGCAAACCAACGCTTGACACTTCCCCTAATTGGTCATGTGGTCTTTGCATGCTACTTTCAGTGGTATATTATTGATAACTTACATTTTTCAGTTTCACTATTGCTTTGTTAAAAGTTTATTTCATGCATTACTCTGCTTTTTTATTGAAATGCAATTTTATTATGGATGAATTATGTTAGAGCTTTATCTGGCGAATTTTTCTATGCTATGACTAGGGGACACTAGGGCTAACAAATGAAAAAGCTACCATTAGAACAAAAATTCATGCTCAAACACTTAAAATCTCCAGGTGTTCTAAATTAACATGGCACGTCCTTTCAAAAGCCACCTGTTATAGCCAGACTTGCTTCATGGCAATAAATATCACATAATGTAACACATTTTAAATACATAACTCCTGAACACAAAATTCTTAAATATGGTTAATTACTGGATATTCCTGGAATAAAAAATGCATAGGTGTTCAAATTAATACAGAATTCGGCACGTACATGATAAAAATGGTGGTTATATAATCTAAAATAACTTGAACAAAGCGTCTTGAATCAGCTAAAGAAATAAAGTATTGAGGCCTAGAACAACAACTGAATTAAGAACTTAAAATAAAAATAATCCATCTTTGGAATCAGATTCCACAGAAAGGCCTCATCCCGGTTTACTTTTACTATCACTGAGTGTTTAGGACTGTAAACATACAGAATGGCCTTGTGAAGGTTCATTATATACATTTGGACTTGGATTTGAGTGTAGTAGCTATGTGTGGTTTTCAATACAATCTCATCCCCGCTGAAAACTAAGTAAGGCAGTAGGCTGCGCCTTTCTTCATACAGGATGAAAGGTTCATCTCTGAACTTATATGTGCACTTAATCTCAATGACCACAGTTTCGTCATCAATTTTGGCTATACCGTCTGGGCTGCAGCAAAGCCATGGTTGCTCTGGAAGTACGATGAGTCCTGTCTGAAAATAACGAATGGGATTAATTATTGCTTTATTTGAAAGAGCCAAGAAAGAGAAGACTTGACGTACAAAGAGAGACTCATGGAAGGCAAAACAGCAAGCAAACTTACTTGTACAATGCAAATACTAAGTTTTTGTTGGAGCTCATCTCATGCAATTGCTTCTGTCTTGATACCTGAAAAAACAATTTTGCGTCTTAGACTTTATTATTATGAAAATAGGACAGAATTCAATCTTGCTGTGGCACAGGAAGCACAGTGATGTGATTTGATGACAAAGCACAGCATGTTTTTCTTTTAAAGGGTCCCTGAAACGGTGTCCATGTAGGCAAAGAGAAGTCGAAGTATTGATAGACATTGAACGATCCATCATCCTACCGCAAAAATTTTTGATCTACCTTGTGCGGAACCAGAGATAATGGCTATTAAAAATGACCACCAGCCTTTTCCCTCTCAACTCGTACACGGGAGCAAACCATAAAAAAATAAAGATTACAGGCCGGGACCATGCTCCGCCCACAAATACGTCATCGACGAGATCGGTTTGTTTACTTCCGGTTGACGCGCTCTTTCGCTCGATCGCTCGCTCGCTCGCTTTCCCGCTGTCTGCTATGTTCACCTGTGTCTCGCAACCCTCGCTGCGGCTTCTCTCGTACTATAGACCCCGAGCTGAAGGAACGACTTTTGCGGATGAGTGCCGAAATGGGATTTCAGCCTTAAGGCGGGGACACATGTGCGAAAAGTGTGTGCGATTCGCTGCGGCGCGCCGTTGTGAACGACGTCGTAACAACCGATCGCAGCTCGTCGCCTGCGTCCAACCTGCTGGATGTCTACGACAAGCCGCGCGCGGAAAACGCAACGACGGGAAGCGGGAGCCAATACGAGTGCGGAGAGCGGCAGCGTCATGATGCCGTACAGCGCGCTGCTCAGGGCGCTCGGGGCCGAGCCACGCCGGACCGGCCTGCCAGCCTTGATGCCGGCCACCGGCGACTGAAAAACGCGCTAGTATTGTTTGTTCTCGTCCATAGCAAGCCCTTGGATAGATGCATGTCAAAAATGCATAATTTCTGACGATCGTTGGCCAATACCGAGTTGCTGGTAAAAGTGATGACTGCGATACAAGCAAATTTCATCCAACAGCCGATTTGGTGCTGCTGCTACTTGGTGCGGTTCGCCTACCGTCTGCTAGCTCCGTTGCTGAAGGCATCGTGGAAATCGAACATATCTTTTATTATGGGACGAGTTCGCAGTAAAGCGATGTGAATAGTAGGCCTTTTATTATAGCGCAGGCAACTTCCGAAGCGCCGTCAGCTGCGGTTTCAATGCGAAACCAGATAGGCCTAGCGACGACTAGGGCAGCCTGGGACCAGCGCGCAGTTCGTCGCGCGGCGTTGCCGCAGGCGGTGTCGTTGCCGAAAGATCCACTTTTGCACAGACATATTTTCGTTGCTCGAATCTAGGAAGCATCCTCGCTGGTATCATGGCTGTTTTGCATTTTCTTGTGCGAACGTGATGTACGCCGAGCATGCCGGCCGGCCGGCCAGCCTGGATCCCGTCTGCCGGCGACATAAAAACGAGCTAAAGTGTGTTCTTGACGTAAATAATAAACCCTGGGATAAGAAATGTGAAAAATGTGTCATTTTTGAGGATCGCTGACCAATACTGAGCTGCTGGTAAAGGTAACGACTGTGATACGAGCAAATTTCTTGCCACAACCGTCTCGCAGCTGCCGCTGGCCCGACGTGGGCTCCGACTCGCCTGGCGCCCGCTCGCTTCGCTGCAGAAGGAGTCGCGGAAAGTGACCATACTATTATTTTATTGTGAGATGATGCTGTTGACTGAAAAGCGATGTGTAGAGTAAGCCTTGTATTATAGCTCAGGCGACTTCCGAAGCGCCGGCCGCTGCAGCTTCGATGCCGAAGAGGCAATAGGCCTAGCGACGACCACGGCAGCCAGGCAGCAGCAGAGCTCGTCGCCCTGAGCGCCCGCGAGCGGTGCCGTTGCCGAAAGCTCGCAACATAAGCAGGCGTGCTTTGTCGCTGCTCGAGAAGTATTTCTGATAACAAGGCGATCTTGCCTTGTGATATTTGTACACCATCCCAAGCAGCGCTCAGGCATTGCTGCACGGCGGCGAAGTGCGACACCGGTTGTGAGCGGAGCTTGGGTAGGGCGGCGCAGCGATGCTCACCGCCCCGTGTCTCCCTGCTTGTAGTGGGGCGGCAGTTCGCAAGCGACGATCGGTGCAGCGCGTCGGCCAAGCTTTTAAGGACACGCCGTTCAGAAATCGAGCGCTGAATCCTGACGACGACGACGGCTCGCTCACTTCCATCTTTCGGCAGACAGTACCGAAGGGCAACATCTTGCCGAACCCTGGCTTTGCAACCAACGACACAGCACGGCCGGTCCATTTTGATTGCGCATGCGACGGAGGTCGCGACAGAAATCAGTAGTGCGGTGACTCCAAATCGCACCTCGATTCTCGATTCGGTTCGACGTCGGCGGAGTGACACAAGCGGCACGAGCAGACGAAAACATTGTAAACCGGAAGTGCAGTACTAATTTCTGACACCGAACACACAATAACTGCGTAAACATGCATATAAACGACAACTCTGCTTGCTGAAATGCGAAATGTTTCCGAAAAGAGTAAGAGTGTGAAGTATCTAGAGCTTCTAGTTTGTTAAATGCGTGATTTCACGTTGGCACCGCGAACCAATCATAGCCCAGCACTTGTGACGTAAAGAGTACAAACTGACGTAATGAGTACGGATTCGGGCGGAAGTTCACCGCCGCTGGTCGCCGCGAGGCTCGGGAGAGGTAGTTTTTGAAAATGTATTGTAAATTATCTACTCGCCTTTGATGTATTGTACGCGGCATGAACGTTCAGTGGCCTACGCTCTACATAATGCAAGTATTTGTTTGCCAACCTCAGACACCCCTTTCAGGGACCCTTTAAATGAAGTGATATGCTGCTGGAAAGCATACCGTAATGCATTGCAGCACTTGTGTAAGATGATTTCTTGCATAATTGTTCAGCTGCTTTCTGCAATCCGTCATCATTCTTTTTTGTCCTGATGGCATGTGCTTTAGTGCTGCTTATGCGGACGTGACGCTCTTCATGCCATCTGCAAATTATAAGTATTATGAACATGATTTCATTCATTCTGTGTTGTGCTTGCTACCATTTGCTGAATTTTTATTACATACCGTGAGCAGTTTGCCTGGCCCATTGTGTGAAGGCATAGGTCACATGGGTTCTCTTTAAGTACCACTTTTTCTGCATAAATCAGAGCCCTCTTGTCATCCATTTCGCTGGCAAAATTTCTCATTTGGGTTCTTTCGTTTTCAAGAACCTCTAGGTATCTGTACACTGGTCTGTGCTTCATTGGCTGAAGTAAATCCTCTAGGGTTTCTTCAATTTCGTCGTCACTTGTTGAACAATATCATTGAGTACTTCCTCACAAATCATATCCTCGGCACTTGTTTTCTCTATTTCCAATATTTGTTTTAGTGGGCACACTATATCCGGATAGGTAAATATAATATTTGGGTCATGAGGCTTTCCTTCTTGAGTGCTAGTGTCCTGGCCTGTTATGAAGGACGAAAAAAAAAACAAGTTAATGGTATACTCAACAAATGCAAACAGCAGCTATTAAGGGCGGCGTGTTGAATGCACAGAAATAAAACAGATAAGCTAAAGTAATTGGCCAGAAAGCATATTTTCAGGCTGCAGTGTTCAAGCATATAATAAAGCAGCGGATTCTACTCACAGGAGAAGAGGTCCGAAACGTCTTGTTCTAAGCGCCTCTTTCGTTTGTCGCTCGGCTTTCCCCATTTCTGGGGCTGGCTGGTGCACGATTTCTCTTCATTGTAGTTTGCATAGAGGCACATAGCAGCTGCATGCTTGCAATGAGCTGTGATGCCAGCTTTACATGTGCATCTCCCTCCTTGAACGACGAGGTTCCGCCTCTCCTGGCTTGACCACGCCAACTATGAGAGAAATAAATTGCCTGGGTATTCCTCAAACCAGCCAGGCATGCTAGACCATAAAACTAATTTTATATGAAAGGCAACGTCAGATTTTGGGTGACCTGGCTTATAGTTGGATGCGCCAAGAACATTGCTCAATTTTGCTAGGGCCACGTCTCCATCTCGTCATGCATGTTTCGTTGCATTACTGTTCGCAAATGCTCTGCTACTGCCTGCACTGTCTCATTATCTTATATCACTCTCTATTACCATCTGATCAGCCGTCCTATCACACGCATTGCTTTCCGTTAAAAATCATTGCGTTAGAATCGAGCCCGATTTTTCAAAGGCGCGCGCGCACTGACGCACACAGACTGAGTTTTATTTTTGCTTAACTGTTTCGTCGTGAATAAAACTAAGGCCACTGTACATTTCCGCGCTTGCGTCGCGCGCACGGCACCCGTGGCTGGGTATCACTCACAGCTAACTACGCGTTCACGCCGCAGGTTTAGCGGCAGTAAGCCGAGTTTCGCAGTGCTTTAATTCAGCCAACCTCGCAAGCGTTAGTGAATTTCCCAACCAGCAACTAAAGCATCTGCCTCGTATTCTCCAGCACAGATGGATCGAGTGCGAGTCATTCATTGCCCTATTCATTGCGAGTCATTTATCGGTAGTTCGAGCATATAACAAAATGACAGACTTACCTCGACGTACACGTCGTACACGATGTGGTCGCTCACTTGCGATGTGCATTTCCCACTTAGCCGGGCTTCATCGTGGTCAATACTCTGCTCCACAGAGTATACATGCGAGATTAGCTTTTCACCTTTATTCAAGTTTGATTTTCTGAAATATCTGTCAAGCTGAGCCACCTTTTTGTAGCCGCACTTAAGACGATACATACTGACGCGGCGAGAGCTCGGCACGTGCACGGAAGCGAGCGCGGCTGAAAGGGCGCGCGCCAACGCGGATACCCCCAGTGTTTGTTTTTCTGTCGGGAGATGGCGCTTTTGTCAAAAGCAGTAGCGCCACTCTGCGACGCTGCGGTTCCCTATACCATAGAGAAAGATATTGGTAAAGAGCGGACACTCCCATAGGGCCCAGCGGCCCATTTGACTGCAGCGCACCAAGCGGGCGGAGTCTCATAACGTTCGGTTTCGGTTTCAGGCGCGCGCAGTTTGAATATCTGCATGCGCTGCGCCTCGCTGCCTGGGGCGACTTCCGGTTCCGGTTTCAGGGGCGCGCGGTTTGAATGTTCGCATAAGCCGCGCCCCGCTGCGCCGTTGGCAGCGTATAATTAAATAGATTTCGAGTGCTTTTGACCAGCCACGAACGCAGCTGCATCACAGCCTTTGCCAAATATTAGCACTCCACAAAAGACACCAGGTGCTGTGTGAAATGAGAACATTTATTTTGTGCAACATAAACAAAGCCGTGGGATGCGGAAGAAGATGGTTCCTGGCCTCCTGCTCAAGGTGCTCCTGTTGCGGCACCACGGCACACAGCAGGTGTTGCCGACGGGTGGCATCACCTGAAAAATTCGCAAGTATGGTCATTCTCAGTCTCCTTATATTGTAACTCTATAAACAGGGGAAAGGTACGAAAGCGGCGAGGGAATGAAATTACGAGCGGAGTCAACATGTTTTTGCGAACCTCGCGTGCTGAACGTCGTTGCGCAAAGTACAATACACATACCCTACTACACGGTAGATACCAATCAACTTTTTGCAAGCATTTCTACATTCCCCGACGTTATTGCCTACCTTCTAAAACCTAGGTGGACAGCAGAGTACGCGGTTTGTTCGAGAATATTTCGTACAAAGACGGCCACAACACGGACTACGAACTAGCAGTACAGAATGTGGTATGAGCACTGAGAAATACACGGGTGCAACGTATGTTTTAAGAAGCATAGAAAATTAAACTATCGGCGCAACAGTTTTTGGTTTTCAAGCTCTTTAGAGTTTAGAAAGCCCGACGCGTTGCCTTTTTTTGCCGGTTTTCAAAAGCGCATTCCTGTGTTGTCAATGCACGGGTGAAATGTGCGTTTCCACGAGCGCAGATAGCGGAGTCTCACACGTACAAACATACGTACTACAAGAGTAAGGCTTTTGAGCTTTTCGTGCGTCGTCTTTTTTTTCCGCCAGTCTTGAAATCTACGGTCCCGTACTTGCTGCGCGGGAACGGTCGTCTTCGCTGTTCGCCCACTTTCAAAGTACATTTTAACCTAACACCGACAAATGTGACCCAAAAGAAATTACATATTGTTGGGGGCCATACAAAAAGATCACGTCCCGAGAAAGCGCGAAACTAAGCATAACTAACTGCTAGGCACCGCGCGTCGGGCCACAGGCCGTGGGCAGGTTTTTTTTTTGTTTCTACGCACCGACCGGCGAGGCTGCATCATGCAGCATCATTCCTCCCGCCGCTCCCGCCCACGGCGTAGCATGACACAGCGTGCGCGCGCCCTTCACAATTGCGCCGGCGTACTAAGCTAGAGTGCTTGAAATTCAGCGTAATTTCGCATAAAGTGCTTGAAGTGTACCGTACTTTTGCAAAAACAAAACATTCCCTCAACTTCGTCACTAAATGCAAGAATGCCATGAACAACAGCCGGCTGGCCACAGAGCGAGCGCGCCGCTCCACGAACTGCAGACAGGCAACGGCGGCCGGCGCGGCCGTCTAAATTGCTTGCAATGCAGCGTACTTCCACAAATAAACATTTGCCGCCGTCATAAACCGGAGGAGTTCTGCGTCGAAGGGCAAGAGAGACGAAAACAATTGCGGTCTGTCCGCACGAACAAATACGCCGCACGCTTTCGCGAGCACAAAACTGCCCCCACGATGCTCCCTCGTCTGCTGCTCGGATGGGTCTGAGCCGCCGCGCCGGCCACCCGCGCGCGCGCGCGCGCGCGTTTAAAGACGGGTGGCGTCATCCCCGTGGCGGCAGAGTACAGCCGGCCAAATCTTTAGCTGGCGTGCGCGATGGCCGCGTTTTCTGTGCTCCTGCCCCTTGTGACGGAGCAAACTTGCGAAAATATCAACTCTAAGCACAGGCTCACTAAGCCCGTGCTTAATAAGGAGATGTCCGAAAGTTTGCTTCGTCGTAAAGAGCAGGAGCGCAGAATAAGCGGCCATAACGCACGCCAGCTAAAGATTTGGCCGGCTGTACCTATTGGAGGAGGAGGATTGCGCGTCATTTCCTGGGGCCAGATTTCGCCGAGTGTCCGCTCTTTACCAATATCTTTCTCTATGGTAATACTGCTGGCATAAGCGCAGCCGACATTCAGAAGCCACGTGCCACCCAGCTGATAGCAGCTTTACTCAGCGTTGCTCTAACGAACCTTGTGACCAGTCTTTATTTTGCTCTTTTGTTGTTTGCAGTTCTATGCGGATGTGGCTGTGGCCCACGATTTTGATAAGCAGGACCAGGTAGTGCGGTAAGCTAAGGAAAGGACCGGGGGTAGCGC
Organism: Amblyomma mixtum; assembly: GCF_055824585.1. Classification (NCBI taxonomy): domain Eukaryota; kingdom Metazoa; phylum Arthropoda; class Arachnida; order Ixodida; family Ixodidae; genus Amblyomma; species Amblyomma mixtum. Next base: position 329,318,518 of record NC_143014.1, on the reverse strand, counting down.
GCAGCTCCTGGCACAGCCTGGCAGTTGACGGTCGCCGCGTCATGGGCTTCGTGCGCATGCGGCAACTCTCGGCGAGTTTGCCGATTCGTTCAGTCATAGAGCGCTGATCAAGCGAACGGTCGATGCTCGCGTGATACTGTTAAAAAATCGGCAGAGTGTACATGGCCTGCTTCAAAAAGCTTCGTTCCTTTCCTTATGTGCGCTCCTCGAAATAATTTTTCAGCCTCATGAATAGGGCGAAATCCCGCCTCTACAAACAGCAGCACGCCGCTAGCAGACGCCATCCCTTCGAAGTCGCGGGGCGAGCCTTCATGACAGGGACCAGGAACTGGCCGCGCGGGGGAGCTGAACGCAGCCTCGACGGTGGCGGTGCCTGGCGGGTGCAGGGTGCCTATAGACCTTTTCAAAAAGCCTCCAGGGGCGCTGCCATTTTTAAATCCCCGGTAGGAAAAGCAAGGACGAGGGCGACGCCTAGCGGCGACGCCATATTGGACTGCAAGAAGCTCGTCGCGTTCGTGTGTCTGCGGTTGTTCGCGTGTAGATTGTTGCTTTTTGCCTTGTTTTGGGAGAAAAAATATCCGCGTCTATGTTTATGCGAGCATTTTTTGTGTCCTAATACTCTGAAGAAGACTTGCGCTGGTGATTTTGTGGATAACGGGCCGTTTTGTTCACCGTAAGCGATTGCTCGATGGCGTCTGCGCATCCATCTGTTCACACTCCACCGTCGTGCGCGACGGGGACCCAGCCAACCAGGCTTATTAATATCGGAGGTAAGATGACTGCTTATGCAATTTAGTTGCAATAAATATTCACTCCATACCATTTTCTGCATCTCGTTTGATTGATACAGCTGCCGCGGATGCTCAGCTGCTGCGCGGGTTTGATCCCGGCTGCGGCGGTTACATTTCGATGGCGTCTCCGATACGGCGTGTTTCATAGCTTGAGTCGCTATGAGACGTTAAACCCCAAACCATCATTTTGGGCTGACACGATACTGCGCAGTTTTTTTTACTTCTACGTAAGCCGAGAAAGAGAATTTGTGGTCTTAAAGTTGCTATGCCCGCGGCGCTGAGTACTTCAGGTGATTGTTGCATGCGCGTTATCTTTCGGAGAAATGTAAGCGAGTGCACTGAGTGGATGAGCTCCCTGCAGCGTAAGGCGAAAGCCTTTAATGCCTCATGATGTCGTTAGCAGACGCGTCGGCAGCCGTGTCGACAGACGCATCGGCAGAAGTGTCGACAGACGCGCCGGCAGAAGTGTCGACAGACGCGTCGGCAGCCGTGTCGACAGACGCGTCGGCAGATTCGTCCGCCTTTCGGCGTCACTGCTTAAAAGGCTCAAGGTTCCAGCATGAATAAAGGCGCATCTAGTGAATGCATGGGCTTCATAAATAAAATAAAAGGAGTAAAGTAAAGAAAAGGAAAAAAAAAATAAAAATAAATTAAACAAAAATAAAAAAGAAAATAGAAAAAAATAAAAAGTAAATAAAACAAACTGTGGCCGGGAAACGCTTTCGCCTTGCAGCACTTTAGAGCGCCAAAGTGCCCCCTGAATTTTTCGACATGCATGTCAATAAGAAAATAACGCTCTTGCCATCCTGAAGCCTAGCAGAGAGCATGAGCTAGCGGTAATCAACGTGTGTCGGTAATCAACGTGTGTCGGTAATCAACGTGTGTCGTCGCTTTCAGCTGTAATTAGAAGGGTGTACTGAATGACTATGTTGGAGTTTAATAAAGCTATGGCATGGATAACGTGGGCTGTATCGCAGTCCGTCTAGCGAAGAAAGCCTCGCTTTTGTGCAATTTTTCTTCCTACCGTCAGGCCATGGGAAGGTTAATGGTGCGGTGAGATACAAATGTTTGGTTAGGTTTATGGGGTCTAACGTCCCAAAGTGAGTCGGGCTGTTTGAGACGCTGTACCTGAGGGCTCCGGAAATTTTGACAACCTGAGGTTTTTTAACGTGCACTGACATGGGCGCCTCGCTTTTCGCCTGCATTGAAAAGAGGCTGCCGCGGCCGGGATTCGATCCCGCGTCCTTGAGCACAGTATTCGATTCATTTTAAAACCAGTCAAAAGATGGAACGCAGAGAAAAGCAGAGCCTCTTCTTGTGCTGTTCTCTATGTTCTGTCCTTTGACTGGTTTTAAAATGAATGAATGAGTACCAACTTGCCCTGTCATCTTGTTGAAACACTGTAGTCGACCATCCTAACCACTGTGGCCTCACAAATGTAAAATAGGAAAGGGCTCCGCTTTCAGTTTTTATCTGCAACAGAAGCAACACTTAAATTGACAGTCAAGAAGGGAGGTGGGGGCTCAGTATAATGATCAGCATCAGTGGTCGTGTGAACGGTTTCTTGATTACAAGATCAGCGACGCAAGTTACCATTTCTTCAGATTAATCATTTCACCTTTCTAAACTTTTTTTAGCCACTGTATACAAAAAAAGTGTGCTTTGTAATTATGAATATCCCAAGATCCTTTTCTGCTTTTCTTTTACAGACAATAAAAAGTACGAGCATCCTGATGGGATTACAGTCTGGTCCGATGACATGCGTGAATGGCCACCCATCAGTAGCCCAGACATTTTTTATTACCTTGTAAGCTCCAAAGCCTGTGACCTACAAGCAATGAAAAATTATAGGTCCTTGGAATCTTACAACTACGTTCAGAGTGGTTGGGTGGGAAAAATATATGCACATAGAATTTCTGATTATTTGTGCTACTTAAAAGTAGATGTGTGTCCTTCGCAGTCAATAAATGCCGCCCCAAGAAATGCATGGGCATGCGTGAAGAAGACTGGAGAAATAGTGACAGCTGGCTGCACATGCATGGCTGGCCAAGGCTGAGCCTGCAGCCACGTAGGGGCTGTGCTTTGGAAAGTCGAGATTGCTGTTTCTAAAGGGCTCACTGGCACATCGTGCACAGACACAGCAGCACAGTGGAATCGTGGGACGAAACGAAATGTGGAGCCTGCTGTGCTGGAGGAAATCAGTTTCAGAGCACAGAAAGGGACTGTTGGTGGCTCCCCCAAAAAACGCCGTCAGCCAAGGTGCACACCTATGACCAAAGAAGAGATCATGAAGATGCATGAAGAACCACCGTATGCCGAGCTCTTCAACCTCCCAGGTACCTCACAAAATGTGCCATATTATATTTCTGCCAAAAAACAACAGTAGCGAGCTTTTTAAAATTATAATGTCTGTTTGCATGTGTTAATATAAAAGCATAGGAGGGTAGTAGTATTTGGAGGTTAGTAGAAGCATACTAAACAGTATTAAGCCTGGTGTATTATTGTATCTTTTCGCTGTAGTGTAGCGCTTTTCAGACTAAAATTATGTGCGGCTTGCAAGTTATGTTAGAAGTGACTTGTTCTTGAAATACTGTTAATGCAGGGCCAATATCCACAATGTTGCCAATGTTGCAAGTGTTGTTTTTATGCAGGCACCCTTCTGTATGAGAGCCTTCATGCACCGGAGAGGCACGTGACGTCTCCACAAAATCCTGTGGGGCGGCCACCACATGGTGACCACGTAAACAATACCTGCACGCTATGCAGAGAGTTTTACGAGAAGTATGTGGCTCTTTCACCTCAAGGAGCCAGCGTACTGGAGCTTGAGACTGCAAGCCAGGACACTCCACTTTGGCACTTCTCCCGTAAACTACGTCTGACTGCATCAAATGTAAGTAAAGTGCCAAAGAAGGACGTAACAAGTGGTGAGAAGGCAGCCGAGAGGATGCTGAAGCCCACATTCATGGGAAATGCTGCAACAAAGCATGGTAGGCAGATGGAGCCAGTTGCTTTAAGTCAGTTTGTTAGCAAAACTTATTTCCATATCAAGAAAACTGGCACAGTTGTGAGCCCTGATTTTTCATGGCTTTCTGCATCACCCGATGGGGTTATAGAAAATGAAAACGCAATTTTAGAAATCAAGTGCCCCAATGTACTTGACTGCATGCCTTTGATTGATGCAGGAAAGTACGATGTGCGGAGAGATAGCTCGGGCTGCCTATGTCTGACAGAAAGTGGCGCAAATGGCTACTACACTCAAGTGCAGCTTCAAATGCTATGCACCAAAACGGACATGTGCTTCTTTTATGTATGGAGTGCACAGAGGGATTTAATTGTTGAGGTCCCATTTGATAAAGAGTTTATTCAGAAAAATTTTGCAAGGTTAAAGAAGTTTTACTTCTCTGAACTCTTACCTCGTCTGTCAGACCTTGAGGCTAATGGGGACTTAGATGTTGTTGAAAGATACAGAGAGATCTGCTCGATGTAACCACCTCAGTGCATTTAGTATATAAACTGGTGAGAAATAAGGTACAACATTCATTCATAAGTAATTAATTGGTCTGGATTATAAGAATAGGTTAGCTAAATGCCATTTTGATGTCTGTAACAGCTGTGAGTTGATTTATATGGTTTAACGTCCCAAAGTGGCCCAGGCTATGAGGGACTCTGTAGCAGAGAGTAAAAATTTCGACCACTTCTCCGAAAAGTACCAACTGCGGCTGGAATTCAATCCCTCGTCCTTGGCTTCAGCAGTCTAGCACCCCAACCACTGGGTCACCACAGCAGGACGTAACAGCCGTGAAAGCATTTACAGTGTTGCTTTTGTATACAGTACATGAAGTCTAGGTATGCAGCATTTTTGCCAGTTTGCAATGTATAGGCCAGCGGGCTGCGATCACGGTTTTCATTCTTGCACATGGTGGCAATAACGCCTTTTCTGTGTAGTTGGCATTGCCATTCTGACCTGTTGGCAACTTGCCTGGTTTCTTAGTTGCCATGTTGCATCAGTTATTCTGTTGCTGTTGTTGGAGCTTGCCCTCACTTTCGGAGCATCTGTTGATTGCCTTCCTGCACCATGGTGTCACCAGCAGACAAATTAGCTTTAACTGAGCGATTTAATAACATGGTCGCGAGCCCATTTGTTCAGTAATGGCTAGTTACCTCACACAGAGCATCCTCTGTCTGGTGACACTGTGCTGGACAGACTGTGGCACCTTTCTTTGGTATTGGCTGGAAGCTGTCCACACTGTGGGCATTATCTGGCTCGTGTCTACTTCTGTAGTGCATTCTCAGTGGAAAACACACATGGGTACAAATTTAAATAGAAGACATGCCTGCATCTTATCCTCATTTATGTCCTGTTAATTTCTCGAATATGTTAAGACATCTGCCAGCTCTCCCAGTGTATTACCGTGCAGCTCATACTTGTGACATTGCATTGCTTTCTTCAGTGAGAAATTTGATATATGTTCATTAATATTGTTTATAAATTTTTCTTTTGATTCTGCTCAGTGCTGAAAATGTTTATGCTGTCAGCTTTTTTAGCATTTCGCAGGTACCTTGATTTGCTTGCAGGATTTACATCACTGACAATTGATCGAGTTGTGGCGTGTTGTTGCATGAATCATTTATGCTCTCTTCCTGGCGCTACTAATTAGGGGGGCTTGTAACACTCCAGTACACTGTATTATACATATAGCGAACAATCAGGCTATTTTATACATTGTGAAAGCTGCAGTGCAGCATGGATATGGTTTGGTTTTGATGAAAGCCACTATGCTATAGAATACATAGGGCTACATGCAGTAGTGTTTCAATCTTAATTTCCAAGCATTGCAGCCAAGAATAAACTTGCGTCCTCTCTCAATTGCATGCAGTGCGTTGAGCTACAGCCAGCACTGCCTGGTAACAAAGCTTTCTTTTCCTTGTCACATTGTATTATTGAATGGAGTCCTTGGAGCAACAGTGAAGAGTCACTCCAACCATCCTGTGTTCAGCAGGCTTTTATTCAGTACTTCGAGACTTGAAGTCTGTGTTTAGCACACTTCATTTCGGGGCCTTATCAAATGTACTTTCAAGTTACACAGTCCTGCGCATACAAAAATAATCTTGCTGATTGTCTTCTTGGAGGTGATAGGAAGGGCCTGCTTGAGTATGCGGTATGTTTTTATGCGGTTGATAGCCCGCTCCACGTGGATGCGCTCAGATGCAATGCGGCGTGACTTTGTCACCTCCTTCTCGGTGAGCTGTTTCCGTCCTGTGAAGTAATTTAAAACATTGTGTTTGGAACCACACACGACAAGCAGTGAATACATACCTTTCGTGAAGACTGGTGTGTTGAGGCGTATCCCTTGAACCTCGAGTTCTTCGTTAAGGGTAAACCCCCGGTCTGCCATAATCTCATCTCCAGGCACAAGATAATCCCCAATGCAGCTGTCTCGTGAGATGAATTTATCAGAAGCACGCCCACCATAAGTTTTCGCGATAAACATAATGCACCCATTTGGAGCAATGGCTACAAGGAACTTGACTGTATTTCGCGCCTTGTAGGAACTATAAGTTTGAGCTCTGGCCCTTAGTTTTTTGGTCGTTGCAGAGGCACTTCTGTACAGTCCAATATGCAAGTGGTTTTTTCATAGCCATTCTCAATGAACGACATTGGCATGCAATTCCTAATATCTTTTCTTGGCAGCCAAACAACTGATCTCTGCATTATTTTGTATAGGATATCAAGCATGAGAGACATATAATTGCAGACACATGCAATAGACACTTTGAAAATACGTGCCAAATGGCCATATAAAAGGCCAAGGCGAAGCCTCATGAGACTCATCAACAGCAGGTCCTCTGCTGACAGCCTGCTTGCCTTATTCATGAGTGCATGGGCTACTTTGGCAAGTTTACTAAAAGCTGGCCAGGGCAGACCGGTGTAAAGAGTAATATCATCCCCTGACAATGACTTTACGAATGAGTTCCTCTGAGCAAATTCTGCACAGTCTGATAGCCTTTGAGCATAGGTATGGTCATTGTTTGTTGACACCTGCAAGAAAACATGAAAAATAGCTTGCAAGATAAAACAATACTATATTTCTCATGGCAAGGGCCATTTTGGCTTGCAGTGTAAGCATGCATCTGCATTGTAACACCACATCACTTAGCAACATGGATGAGGCTGGATATGTTCAGTTTTGGAGCTTTTATGCGACCTAAGCTTTGACAGGCTGTTTATAAATTCTGAGTTGGACAATGCCTTCCACAATTGAAATAAGAAGAGCATGATTTTAACATTTGACATAGTACCTTTCATGCATAAAATATGCATGCAGCAACACACTACACCTGCTTGGTTCCTTGATCACTTCTATAAACTGTGTAGAAGTGAATGTGAAGCACACTTACGTCTTCCTTAGAACATGGGTCAGAGCTTGTACCAGCTGGAGTCTGCGTTGCCTAAAAGAAGCAGTAGCACTTGAATGTTCAGTGTATTCTGCAAGCAACACTCATTAGCCTGACAGAAGCAACAGCTATTACAGGCACTTTTTATTCTGCAGAGGAAATGTTAACGCTAAAATATAGCCACAATACTCTTATATCCAGACCCCCGTGGCCCACCAGTATCGGCAGATTTAGGAAATGGAGCTGCATGCAAGCATCACTGCTATGACGTTTGGGGTGAAATGCTTGGGAAAGGGGTCATAGGTCCCAAATAGTTGCGCCAACGGGACAGGGATCCGTTCCGCAATCAAACAACAATAAGTCCGCCTCGCTCTGCAGAAAGCCCATTATGTGACCCCCTTTTTTTGTTTATGGCCCCTTTTCCCAAGCATTTCACTCCAGGAGAGCCAAGCACCGGGCCGGGGGAAGCCTTGTACTCATTAGAAACCGGTGGTTGCCCAGCGGAACCAGGGCTCGATTATGGCACCTCCTGAATGCGAGGCAGATGCTTTTCCACAAATCTCGTTCTGCACATAACCAGCACTGCAATAAGGTGGTGGTGCCAAATACAGCTAGCATGCTTGTACTGCCTTGGCCATATTTCAGAGCCATCCCAATGGTTTACACATATGATACAATTGCTACTTTACATGCTGTATGAATAGGCCGACAGCTTGAGTCATGAGCAAATCAGTGATACTTGCAGCCTGCAATGCCTCAAACAGCAGTGAATGTTTTTTTCTCAGTTGCAACAATGAAAAAGGTGATGTAGAAGTGCCGTCAAAAGTAAATGGAAGGCAATATTCATGAAAAAATTTAATCACTGGCCCCTTAATTCATGCATCCTTGAATACATATGTGCAGCCTAATTTTGATTTTGCGAATTGCACTGTGCACCAACAAGCATGAACCATTATGCTTTAAATTTAAAGAAATTAGATTTTTTTGACAAAGTCGCCTTACATTTACTTTTGACGGCGAGTGTACATCACCTTATTTGAGGCGTACGATAGTACAATCCTGACCAACTTGCGGCATCATTATGGTGATCTAGAAGGTCTGTGCTGCAATTTATATTGGGATGAGGTGGTACAGTCTAATAAACAGCAATTCATGAGTGCACACTCAGGAATTCGTTCATACATGGCTACACATATGGTCCGCACATATGCAACTGCAAATGAAAACGTAGCACAGTACTGAAAAATTCCATTGAAGTTTTAAAAGCATCTGTTGCTCCACTTACCATGTCGGCGCACTCCCATGCGTAGCCTCCTGAACCTTGAGTGCCAAGCACAGATGTCTGTGTGGACTGCACAAAAAAACACCAGCTGGAAAACTGAATAGTCATTGCAAATCTATAAGGCTGAACTAAAACTTGTCTAAACTAAACTAAACACTTACTGAACACAAATGAACAGCATAAAAGATTTATAACGTAGTCTTGATGGGGGTTAGAAGGATGCGCGAAAATTCCACCACTAATCAGCACACTTACCGTCTCTGTAATTTGCATCTGGCATTTTTCCTCATCACACAAGGTGGCGGGCTCCACAGTCTGCATTGTTTTGAAATGAAACAGTGTGCTGTGGTAATGTATAACCAAAAGAGGCAATTTGCTTCAGCATAATTACATATTTAGCATTTTCCCAAAACATTGGGTATGTGTTGCTTGTTAGAATCAGGGAACAATGAAAACGCCTAACAAAGCTTGAGTGACTGATATTCTACACACTACATCTGCTTGCAGCACATAGATGCTTCTCTTGCTGCTGATGCTGCCAGAATCTTCTATTCCTGACTGTACTGCCTGAAATCAATCATTTTACCTCTTCTTAATTAAATAGTGCAGTATAATGTCTCAATGTGACACACGGGTTATGGGGAAGTCATTGTGGATTGTTATGACTGACTTGCACCACCTGATGGTCTGTAACATGCACTGAAATCTGCACATTGCACAGATGCCTTGTGAATTTTGCCTTATCTGAAACAATTGTTAGAAATATAGCATGCTCATTAGGAAAGTGTGCCACAGAAGCCACTGCAACTGTTCACTCACCACATCAGAGTCCAGGTCATGAGTTTGCTGAGGTTGAATTGTTATGAGTACTTTGTCTTGGGATGCCTGAAATGACTCATTGGGCCTAGCACTGGCGGTGTCCTCCATTCCTGTCTCTGTTGCCAGAAATAAATGATTGTTTTTTCACTTGATCAAACAGTGTGGTTTAATGCTCGAAAGTGACACATGGGCTACGCGGGAAGTCAAAGCAGATGGTTATGTTTAATATGGACCACCTGAGGGTGTGCAACATGCACTGAAATCTGCACATTGCACAGATGCCTTGTGAATTTTGCCTTATCTGAAACAATTGTTAGAAATATAGCATGCTCATTAGGAAAGTGTGCCACAGAAGCCACTGCAGCTGTTCACTCACCACATCAGAGTCCAGGTCATGAGTTCGCTGAGATTGAATTGTTATTTCCTCTTGCAATGTTTGCAAGGATTCATTGCTATTCGTAAGTTGAGGCAACCATTCATTCACCACATCAAAGTACAAACGTCCTCGAGCTTCTTGAGACTCAGCTGTGAATTTGTCCTGCAAGGCCTGCAAGGATTCATTGGGGCCGAATTTATTTCTTGAAACAGTATATTTTCCCAAGAATACCAGAAATTTTTTTGGAATTCATATGTTAAAAAATGTATTGCTGACAGTCGGAAAAGAAACCTATTCACTAACTTCTTTGCTTCTTCTGAAGTGAGGAACTAGTGAAACGTGAACATCCTTGCTAAGGCGCTACAGCCGAGACCGGCGGGCAAGATGCATAAGTTTAACGAATGCAGTGGTTTTTGCGAGCAGTCCTTAAGATCAGGTGCTGCTGCGTAATTAAACCAGTGGTGAAGGCAAAATGCAGGGTCTGAAAGAAAATATCTCAAATTATTCGCGACTAAGGAAATCGCTCGAGCGCCATAGACAAGGCTGCGTACCTTTGAGTACAAACGCAGGACATCAATTTCGTTAAAGATGGTTTTGTTTGTCGGGGTTTGACGTCCCAAAGCAACTCAGGCTATGAGGGAAATTTCGACCACCTGGGGTTCTTTAACGTGCACTGACATCGCACAGCACACGGGCCTCTAAATTCCGCCTCCATCGAAATTCGGCCGCCGCGGCCGGGATCGAAACCGCGTCTTTCGGGCCAGTAGCCGAGCGCCGTAACCACTGAGCCACCGCGGCGGGGTATTTCGTTAAAGAATCCTAAAAGATCCATCTTTTTTGCTGCTATTTCATCGCCGCACCAGACCAGTGGTCGTCGCATCTCGACGAACGATTCGGTAGGGAGTTGCAAGCCTCTGAATCGGCGCCGAAAGCCTTGCAAAAGTTACCGGCGGTTTCAGGCAGAATGGTGAACTAAACTTCAAAAAAGAGAAAAGAAATCTTACCGTTACCATGGCGGCATCGCAAAGCACTTGCAACACAGTATTGGAATATGTGACAGGCTGCAAACGCGCGACAAAGATCTGTCAGGTAACTGTATCACAGCTCCCTTTTGCACAACACACACACAAAAAAAGACCGGCCGAAAACAAGCCATACGGTGGCCTTACCTCTGTTGGGATTGGCGAATGTTTTGTGGGCGAACTATTTGCTGCATCCGGCACGGCTGGCGAGTAAGTCGGTACCACAGGAAGACTTTTCCTTGCTCGCTGAAAACAAACGTCCTGTTACGTATGCCTCGCTCAGCACGCATTGTCTTTACAAACCTTTCTCGGCGCAACAGGATCGTGCTTTATTATGCGCCGCCTTCCTTTGACAACCTGCAACGTAAGATTTATGGTGCTCAGCGACGCACTCATTCTACATTCCTTGCATACGCCTTACCTTTCTTTTATATCCGAGCCTAAGCATTGGTACTGGATTGATCTCAGTCCTTTTCCCGTCAAAAAATGAAATGAACATACGAGCGAGGACTCTGAAGGGACAAAATTCTTCCGATTGACTGAGGCAATCCAGCGCTGCCTTAAGCCAGGGTCCGCCGGAAATCTGTGTAACTGAAACATATTGCATCCACAGTCTTCTTGAACAACGCGATGAGCAGCGCAAAGCGCTTTCCTTGCCGCATTTCTTTTTTTCTGGCTGTTTGTGCAGCCGTAAACCGCGCAGTGCTGTCCAGAGGAAGCTTGGTAGCTCTCCGACATCGCAACTAGAGGCAATCACAGCGGAAAACAATCACGCACACTCGCAATGCAAGCACTCGTACCCGTGGCTCGTAGCGACATGCCAGCTTCCCGTGCAGTCCAGACAGAACGGGCAACATTGAGTGGTGCGTTACTCTCGCCGCCAGCAAGTTACGCTTGGCCTCTTGCCGCCTGGTTTGAGGCTTTTGACTGGAAGATGGCGCTCCCCGTGTTGAAAAGGTGTATAGGGAACCCAAGCCATGGCCGGGCTAGAGGGGTGACGCCATGGAGGAAGGAAAAAAAGAGGAGAGGCCCGTTCCACACAACACCCTGGGAGAAAAGTGTGGAGGAAATCACGTGGTTTTTTCTCGATTGGGAGGCCATCTTACTCCGGCAGCTTAGCAACGGCGTCGTAGTTGCTGTTTACAAACCGGGCGATAGCAGACGGCCGCGGCGTAGCATTTGAGGTGCGGCGTAGGCGTGCTTTCCTCAACTGCTCGAGTTTGTTTTTGATCGTGCTCACAGGCTGACGTTGGCGCCGTTCACTCGTATCTCAGGTGGAATTCGCTGCAATACTCTCGTTGTTGCGTGCATTGATTTCAACGTGCTCGGCGACCACGATCGCACGGGCATTTCGTCTACTGCGTCACTGCTCGGAGCCGTCGGGAGACCGCCGCTGCATTCGCGCTGTTCGTTCACCAGTGATTCAATACGGCGTGCGCTAGAGCGGTCGTCGGCGCATTGTGCGGACGTTTCGCGTCCTGTACGTGCAGTGTGTGTGTGTGCCATTCGCGCTCCCGTTTACATCGGCAGTGAAACCTCGTTGCTAATTATGCGTGTTCTTACAACGCTCCAGCGATTGTCACTGACGTCGGTATAACTGTCATTTTCGTTTTTCGACGATTGAGCTTGTTTGAGCGGCGGGGGCCATGACATGGGCGGAGAGCGATATTGTAAAGGAAGCAGCTGCGCTCGCTTTGCTCTTAGTATACAGAAACTTTGTTGCATGCCCGTTTGAAGCGTGTAACGTTTGAAGCGTCTAGCGAGCTATTTGCCTCTGGGACGTGCCGGGCTCAAGTGTATTCGTTCATATTGTAGCGTGCAACGCGAAATCGAACACCGGAGCACGAAAAACTGCGGCGGTCCCTCAGTGGTCCGAGCGCGCGAGCGAGAGCCAACTAACTTCTTTCTCTTCTAGTGCATGCACTACTTCTGTCTCTTCGTATGCATGTATCAGTATCGTGGCCAATTCTGTGCTTTTGGTCACGCGCTATGTTTAGACCGGTTTCCTGTAGCAGGTTTGCAATTGCTTTTCTAGCTGATGTCATGATCAAGAAGTGCGAAAAAGGAGAAGCTCTAACTGAATTTGGAGGCCTTTTCTCACATGTGTTTATTGTGCCCATGTCCTGTGATAGTGTTATTTGTCGTAAAAAGTACGTGGTGAAATGAGGATCCGCATGTGCGCTGAATTTCATTCATGCTTGTGGTGGTTATTGTAATTAAGTAGAACGTGTTGTCGGGCTAGTTGGTTCAATACTTCAGACATGGCAGTTGCGCGAAACACACACACACAAGCTCGTCCCGTAACCTCTCTTGTGTATGTGTGTTTCGCGCAACTGCCATGTCTGAAATGGTTATTGTGTTCAGGAAAGTAAAAACAGCGCTAAATTTTACACAAACCACACAGAAAGACGGACAGCGCCCGTCCTGTCCATCTTTCTGTGTGGTTTGTGTAAAATTTATGCTGTTCTTACTTTCCTGAACATAATGTCACACTAACTAGCCCAGCAAAAGGGCCTGTGGTTATGTTGAAAAATAATTTGATGCATTCATTACGTACAACAGATCGACTTTCATTGCCTGTATTGTCGATCACAAGTAAAGTGTGCTACTATGCAGTGACATTACAAGCTAGTATTTCACCAAGTAGAGAAAAGCGGAGCGTACAGCTGCAGCTCTGCACATTAAATATGAAACACAGCATTGAAATGAGGCACAACACCATGAAACTTATACTGCAGCCACTGGGGACTTCTAAACTTCTAGAAGTCTCAAAAGCTACGGTCATATATATTATGCACAATACTAGATCTGTGGATGTGAAAGATATCCGATGTTGCCATGCTGCAAAGGGTGGATTTACGGAGGGGGCAGTCACATTTTTAACGTATATTTTCTGAAATTTTTTAATTGAGAAAAAGGTGTTCAGAATGGTTGTCCTATGTAAAATTTCAGTCTTTTGGAGGGAAGCGACGCCCCCCCCCCCCATCCACAAATCCTCCCCTGCCGTCTACTATATGCACTTTGGCCCTCTCCGTTTTTGTCGCCTCTATGAATGGCTTTTGGAGTTGTGAATCAAAAGTCATTGTTGGCATGGTCACAACACGTTATGATACTACATTTTCTGTTCAAGGACAAGAACTCAAACTTATTAGTATATTTGCCAATCCTCACTGCTGTATGAGAAAGCATTCCTTGCATGGCCAGCCGCACGAAAACATGCAATGAAGATATTGTATGGTATTCAACACCAACAAAAAATACTGCAGAGTTTTTCTAATCCTCACTGCTGCAACAGAAGGCACTGTTGACACTGCCAGCTTCCAAAACATACGCAATGGAGGCAGATTGCAACATTGACAAGAGCTGCAATAAAAGGCAGGTTGAACTCTAACTTGGGGTGTGGTCATGCATGGCAGCATTGTTCACTGCTTAATCGAAAGCAGACACGTGCACACTTGAGTGACAAAGATTCATTGAAATATTTGTCTTGGCTACTAGCTCCCTTCACGGCCTTTACGTTTTTCATATCAGTGGCATGCACTGCTTTGCTGGTTTCGGACTTATGTAGTTGTAGACTTCACGTGATATTTTGTTTACTTAGTAAATACGCAAAACATGGAAGCGTTGGTATCAGTTAACACGATATTTAAGACATACAAATATACATTCTTTTATTTTAAAGAATACATATTTCACTGTTCTAGACAGTGAGCTTATCTAATGCACAAAGGCATTCTCAATGGCACTGCAGTTATTAATTTTGCGTTTGATCCCTCCGCAATTTCTATGAGGAGGCCGCGCTGCAACACGATCCCCACCCCAAACAAAATTTCTGGCTACGCCAATGCCAGGGAAGCTTATAATCTCCGCCGTCAGAAAAAAAAAACAGCCAAAAGTGGCGACGGGTACTGCATGTCAAGATGGGTCACCGCAGTAACTGAAAGCGAAGGTCACTTCCCGCGCTTGCAGGAGTTGAGATAAGCATTTTTCCCGGCTGCTACTAATTGTGACCAGGGCCGAGCAGTGGGAGACAGCACGAATACGACGCAGTAACTGGAAGTAGCCGCCTGTCTGACGCGGGTATTTCCGCTTTATTGACTTTTCCGCTGACGAACACCAGCATAGGGCACCCTAAAATGGCAAGCAGCCAAGCGCCACTCGCGCGGGGGTCTGTTCCCATGCGGTAGCACGCACCTTCGTTGGATTTGAAACGCGCGCGCAACGGCGCGGCGACGAAATGTAAACAGAAGAGCCCGCCGGAGTAAGATGGCGCCGAGCTTGTTTCCGGCTTCACAAAATGTCACGTGACGGCCTCTCCTCTAAATTTTCCTTCCTCCATGCCGGCTTCACAAAATGTCACATGACGGCCTCTCCTCTTTTTTTTCCTTCCTCCATGAGCGCGCGCGTCACCCCTCTAGCCCGGCCATGCCCAAGCCCATGGAGGAAGGAACACTAAGGAGAGGCCCTTCGTATTCCCAATGCATTAACAAGAATGTGGCGGAAGTGACGTCAAAATTTAGGCTTAAAAAGTCGGGCCACTAGCAACGTTGTCGTTGTTGCTAAGAAAACTCGGGCCACTAGCAACGGCGTACGACGTCGTTAGCGTCGTTGTTGCTAGGGGCCCGAGTGTTTCTCGGTGGCGGTGGACGGGCTTTTGGCACGGTGTGTTCGGCCTTGCGTGTTAAAGTCTACATGCCTGGCGTCGTGACGTTACGCACGCATCTAAGATTGCTTTTAAATGCAGCAAATAACCGCTAATTTGATATTTTGTTCGTCAAACTTGGTGTCGTTACGCGGAGCGTTCGATGGATTGAAATGAATCTCGCGAAAAGGTGGCACTCCGGAACCGCGCTTCGACACGCGAAGAAGCGTTGATTGTTTTGATCAGCGAACTTTCGCACCTCACCAAGCAGCACAGAAACATGAAGCCGCTCTCGGCGATGCTGAGCTCGAGTTTCGAAGGCCACACGGCGGGTGTACGGTAGGCCGATGAGGATGGTGAGCTGAGCTATAAGCGGCGCGTAATGTCGTCTTTCTTCGCCTGGCGTCGGAAAAGGTTCACCGCACCTGTGCGCCGGTCTGTGTCTAGGTGCGTGTTTGCGGGGAGGGAGGTGTAGGAGTGTAGCGGCGAGCGGCGCGGCTTTTTTTATACCTTTCTTTTACGAAGCGCTTGCGAGCCGCGCGCGTTACCCGCCCAGTAGCTCGGTGGAGAAAGAAGATAGTGAGGAGAGCCGAGCCAACTTCCGGTTGCGGGGCGGCTTCACAAAAAGTGACGTCAGGGCCTCTCCTTAATTCTTTCCTTCCTCCATGCCCAAGCCCAAGTTTGGGAGCGAGACACCAGCGCCGCAGCGGCGAGCAGCGGAAAGTAGGGGCGCCGCCGGAGCAGACGCCCTGCTAGCTTTGTATGCACGTGAGACGGGAGAGTCGCGCGAGGCGCAATCTTCGCGCTGACAAACGCGGTCTCGGCGAAGCAAAAAAAGAGGTAGTACGGAGGCCTTAATGTAAAAACCAAAGCATATGTACACGGTGATCCACTCTTACCGCGAACACGCGGGTATGCGGCCGCGCTCTTCGGAGAGCCAGTGAGTCTGTCCCCAACGTGCACGAAAAAAGTGGCAGACGACGCGCAGGCAAGTCGCTCGCTGCTCGATTTTCCAGCCTTGCCACTGCGAGTCGCAAACCGCTGAACATATCGGCGAGACAGTCGAGCTTTCGGCAACGACGTCGCCCGCGGACACGCCGTGCGACGAACTGCGCTGCTCACTCGCTGCAGTAGTCGTCTCTAAGCCTAACCGTTTCGCACCGATGCTGCAGCTGAGGGCACTTTGGAACTGGCCAGCGCTGTAATAAAGGTGCTACTCGCGTCACCGTTTTGCTATGTTCCTCGTCACATAATAAAACAAAGACGTGATCGATTTCCGTGATGCCTTCAACAGCGGAGCCAGGTGACAACAGGCAAAGCGGCCTGGGAAAAGAAATATGCTTGTATCGCAGTTATCACTTCTACCAGCTGCTTGGTATTGGGCAACGATCCTCAAAAATGATTCATTTTTGACGTTGCTGTACTCCAGAGCTTGGTATGAACGCGAACAAACAATAATAGCGTATTTTTCTCACGGCGGCGGCAGGCAAACCGGCCAGCAGGCCGGCCCTGAGAAGCGCGCCGCTGCCGCTGTCATGACGCTTGTACGACTACGGTGCACATTAATACCGTCACGACATCCTCCTGGTCGCCGTAGTGCATTGCGAATCGCACCGAGCGCGAGTGCAGGAGACGCGGTCAAAGCAAACCAAATTCTCGAAAGCGCGCAAGCAATGTTATTCTGGAGAGTTTTCGTTTCAAGCGAGAAGGCGACCCGCAGGTCGCACTTGCAAGTGTGAACAATGGTGTTCGAATGTTTAGGAGAGTCCGCCAAGGTGGAGTAGAATGTTGACGAACTGTTGCCTGGTAGCATGTCCTTTCGACTCGCACGTATTCGTGGATCGCCCTGCGCATCGCATGCAACAACTGACAACTACGATCAACAAGTGTCTCGCTTTATTTCGCAGAGCTGATAGTACTTCGCATATTTCGAGCATATGATTATACAGTGGACTTATCTCTAGGTACATATCGCACAGTACGACGTTATTATTCACACGAGAAACGTATTTTACAGTCAAATAGGCCTGCTCGTCGGCGATCGTCTGCTGCACACAGTAGACGCGACTAATAAATCCCCCCCCCCCCCTTAATTAAGTTTGCAATGCGGAACTGCGCGTCAGTCTGAACGATCTTATTGCGGCTCACGCAGGCGATACATCGCGACATCGCGGGCGCGTGCACGTGCAAGTAAGCGCGCGTGCAAAGAAGCGTGATGAAGGCAGCGCGAGCAGCGCCCCAGTTTTTACTTTTCTCCCATAGATGGCGCTGCCCATCAGGCGCAGCAGCGCCACTTGGAGATGGTTTGGGAGCTTCGCGCCCTCGCTCTCTTTTACGGCCAGTGCATGAGGGGCAATTGCTGTGACATCGTTTCACATACTTAAAAGAACTGAAAAATTCAGGGGGCCCTTTGTTGACCTAGAATGCGGTGAGGCGAAAGCCTTAAGCGCGGTGTTGCTGCTTGTGTCACTGATGTGTGGTTAAAGAGACACTGAGGAGAAATTGAAGTTGGCTTGTATCGACAGAATACCAGCTCCTGATTACTAAAACACCACTCATACTGACAACAAAGCTCTTGTAACGTAGAAAAGAGCAAGAACCAAAATACAGGTATCGCCGCTACAGGCAAAACTCGCAAGTACAAGCGTGATGACGTCATAGGACAAAACAGTGTGGCTAGAACCAATGCTTCTAGTAACACTGGGACACGAGACGTCACGAATTACTGAGGCGCAGCCAATGCATGTGCAAATCTCCTTGACGTCGCCAGATGGCGCCACGTACCCGGCAGCTACGCGCGCGCCTGCAGCATCGGGGCCAATCAGCGCCTGCTTACCGGCGGTAGGCGGGCTCCCGTTATTCCGCTAACGCTAACAAGGTACACGGTATGCTAAAGAGTATGCGGTATGCGAGAACTTCGTTGACGACTTCGAGAACGGGCTCCCTCGTAACGCTGGCAAAACGCCGGTGCAAACGTAAACGAAGCGACGGTAGCGACGGCCCCAATAGCCGATAGATGCCTTCAACGTGCGGCCGGCGGTAGCTTTCCTTTCGGCTGCTGCTAGGCCGCTCTACTTGCCGTTAGAAATCACGGAGTCTGCGTTACGTCATGCCCACGTCATGTTTCACGTCACTTAGTCCTGTGTTGCCATAAGAGAATCCCAAGTTTGAATCAGTGTGGCGGAAAAAACTTTTCAACTTCGAATCCGAATTTCTTAGAAATAAATGCATCTTTCGCTGCCGGCCAAGCGGCAACAACGCCATGAAATGCCGAACTATCGGATTTTGCTATAAAAAAATATTAATAGAGCTCTCCTCAGTGTCCCTTTAAGATGTTAAGCTTCGCCTCTAAGAGTGGAACGCGACAGCGTCTTGCAACGCTGCCAGGAAGTCCACAGAACGCCATCGCCCGATCGGCTCTAGCCTTGCTCGTCGGTAACTTGGTTTTTGAGGAAAGGAAATGTATCTGTCTCTCATATCTCGGTGGACACCTCAACCTCGCCGTAAGGGAAGGGAGGAAAATGGGAGTGAAAGAAGACACCGTTTTCACTAGATGCGCTTTTGTTCACACCAAACAATAGAGCTGGCATGGCGGAGTGGTTAGCGTGCTCGTCTTGCACTTCGGAGACCCTCGTTCGATTCTCCCAACTAGACCAATTTCCTGCTCTGTTTTGTTTATGTTTCTGGGCTGATTATAAAGGTTAATTAGGCAAGTTGGTTAATTAACTAATTAGCTAAACTCAGCTCACTTATTTGGAGCATCACTATACCTTCCCTTTTGTTGGTTCCATGGTTACTAGACAAAGTACAATTGGCCCCGTTTGAAATTCGCGCACTGTGACGTCAAGACCATTTCGACCAATTGAAAAGCGGGACATTTCTGTCGACAACTCCTGCTTACAACGATGAGGCATTAAAGGCTTCAGCCTTAATGCAATAACAGGCACTGCTTGTAATGACCTATACAACATTGTCGTGCGACTAACAGTCCCAAGGGAAGTCAGTTACAGTCCGAAATGCTTTCGCGTTGGCTTGCGGATGAAACCAGATGGCTTGCCATTTTGGTTTCTCAATTAATCGGAAAAACTTGTTAGAAATCAGATGTGCTAAGCGTTTTGCGTGATGCGGTTCAACGATTAGTTACAAGGCTTCGAGAAATTTTGATCGTATGAGATCTTTGACCGCATTTTCAAAAAAACGCCGAAATCATTTCCACGAGAGCTAGATTAATTCCGGCTTTTGATAGTGAATTTCACCATTCTCTTGAGTGCGCCGAAGTTTGCACAAAGAACTGCTACTGTTGTTCGTCGTCACAAGCATGTCAGCAAGGCGCGCGAAGCGGCAAACCTTTTGTTCAAGCGTAAGCGTGAAATTACAGCATTTGTGGTACATTTTATCCCTTCCCATGTAATTTCAGCTTCATCATCTAGGTAGATTTCCTCTAAAAATTCAGTTACCTCATAACTGACACCTATATCTTTCATTATGTTCCACAGGAGTTCCCCGTTCACGTTGTCGTATGCACCGCTTATGTCCAGAAGGGCTAAATACAGAAGCCTGTTTTCCACCTTAGCTATTTCTATGCATTGGATAAGCACGAACAGGCTATCATCTAAGCGCCTACCACTTCTGAACCCATTCTAAAGTTCTCCGAGTATCCTACTGCCTTCTACCCATGACCGCATTTTTAATTTCAGCGCCTACGTTGCCAGCCTGTATATAACAGATGTTATCGTAATCGGTCGGCAGGATTTTATGTTCATCTTATCTCCTTTCCCTTTATAAATCCAATTCATTTTACCGTGTCTCCAGCTGTGTGGAATTCGCTTATTTGTTATGACTGTCTCCAATGCTTTATCAACGTTTCCTTGCTTCTGTGGCCAAGTTCATTAATCAGCCTAATTAGAATTTCGTCTATCTCTGCGGGTGTGGTCTGAGGAATATTTGCTTCCGCCTTTTTCCAGTTAAGACTAGTCAGGGCTAAGCTGTTCTCTATGGTGCTGTCCTGCGTTTCTCCCTCACTTGGGGAGGTTACCCTATTGTCGTTGCTAAATGAAGCAGCGATAACTGACGTAATGTAGTTCACAGCATCGTCTCCCTCTAAACATCTTCCCTCAACATCTTTAATCTATTCCTGCTTTCTTTGATTTGTTTTACCCAACCAGCTTATATGATTCTAGTCTATATGATTCCAGGAAGGGTTGGCTCATAGGGCCCTCTCGCGGAGATCAGTGGTGGTGCAGTGCAGGCGCCTGCTTCGGCCGTTAGGAGAGAGCGAGTGGGCATGGAACAGCAGCAGCAATGCAGCAACGACCAATGTTCTTCTATTTCTTGGTGCAGATGCTATCTTGGAGCGGCCTTTGTCATGTTTCGAGCGACCGGCAGCACATTCCCTGCCTGACATCGACTGAGCGCGCCGTATCAGCTCTTCGGCTGCCTGAACAGTTCAAGTCAGACTCGCTACGAATGAGCGAATGTTGCCCGACGCCACCGGAAGAAGCCATCGCCTTCAAGTGGTCTGCACCTTTGGCCGCGCAAGCCCCATCGTCACAGTCATCAAGCGTATCGCGCCCTTTTAAGCACTGGCAATCACCGAGCGCCTTCAGTGGGCATGGAACAGCAGCAGCAATGCAGCAACGACCAATGTTCTTCTATTTCTTGGTGCAGGTCAGTCCATGTCCTTCTTTGCACTGTAAACGCACAAGTAATGTCAACCTGCTGCTTGTACCATGCCCAAGTGTATTCATGTGCCTAGTGTGCGAATGTGTATATGTGCTGAAATTATTGCTCTTAGGTGGTGATATTGAACAGAACCCAGGGCCCCCTAAAAAAGATGCTGGCCAGTCCAATGATGACGTAGTCACTCTGTTAAAATCTTTAAACGAAAAAATTGATAAGAACCATGGCGAAATACTCTCCCAGCTCAATGAAGTTCGGCAAACACAATCAAAGCTTGAGCGTCAAATGGCCAGTATGAACGATAGGCTTGTTGCCGTCGAAGAAAAAGTAGCTGCCTTGCAAGCCTCCAGCGCCTTTGAGATTACCCGGGAAGTGTCTGAGGCTGTACAGAATGAAGCAGCGGCGTTTCATAAACGACTGGATGACCTCGAAGACAGGTCAAGACGCGATAATCTACTTTTTCACGGCCTCCCTGACGCGCAAAACGAATCATGGGATGAATCTGAAAAGCTCGTGCGTGAAAAGCTTCTTTCTGAAATGGACCTTGAGCTACCCAGCGAGGCTATAGCACGTGCGCATCGGCTGGGTAAATTTTCGTATGACAAATGCCGTCCTGTCATAGTCAAGTTTACGAATTTTAAGATCCGAGAAGCTGTGTTTACTGACCGAAACAAAATGAAAAATGCTGGGCTAAAGGTTACGGAAGATTTCTGCTTGTCAACTCGCAACGCACGTAAAAAACTTTTCGACTTTGGACAGGCAAGTGGAGAGAAGTACGCTATTCGTCAGAACAAATTGTTCATAAAGAATAAGTGTTACATCTACATTTCGGCATCAGATAGCATCTGTGAATATCATATCAATAACGAAGCAACCCCACGCAGCCCTGATAGTAGTGCCTTGCCAGCCGATCTTTCTACCGCGTAGCTACCTGCTCGTGGTCATGACCTTCCAAATGACATATGCGTTTTGTTCTCTAATATTCGTAGTGTTCTTAACAAACGTGATGAACTGTGTACTCTCATCGACACGTGCGATGCAGACATTTTGGTACTCACCGAAACCTGGCTGAATTCAAAGATTTCGAATGATGAAATACTAAACTGCGAAAAGGATTTCATTACTTATCGATGTGACCGTGGAGACAGAATAGGAGGCGGTGTTCTGATAGCGGTCGCTGATCATCTGCATTCTTCACACGTGTCACTTGTCTCTTCACTAGAATTTGTATGCGCCTCTATACGCATTAATCATCGAGACGTAATCTTCTGCGCATGCTATCGCCCTCCAAATGCTCCATCATCTTTTTGTAGTGAACTTCATGATGTGCTCAATCGAATTTTAGTTAGGTTCCCTTCTTCTCCAATCTTTCTACTTGGGGATTTCAACATGCCAAAAATAAATTGGTCTGGCGCGTTTCCTTCCACTCTAGATTCGTCGCCTGACACGATTGGCTTCACAAATCTGTGCAATGACTTCAATTTCTCCCAGCTCATTACCCAGCCAACCCGTACCACCACTACTAGCGCGAATATTCTTGATCTTGTTCTAACTACGCTTCCTGAACTAGTTCATTCATTGGCAATTCTACCAGGCCTCAGTGACCACTCCTTCATCCAGTTTGAGCTTAAAGACACTAACACACGTGTGCGACCCAATCCCAAATATATCAGAGATTATTCAAAGGCAAATTTTCCGTCGATTAACGCAGAACTCGAAATCTTCTTAGGTGAGTGCATGCCAAACTTTTATAACCGTTCTGTGGAAACGAACTGGCATCTTTTTAAAGAAAAGGTTGATTTTCTCGTCCAAAAATACATACCTTTACGCGTCATATCAGGCAAGCAACGTTCCCCGTGGTTCACTACCGCATTAAAACGCCTTTTAAGTAAAAAAAAAACGAGTTTACCGCAGGGTGAAAACCACCGGTTGCTCTGACCACTGGGATTTGTATCGTGCCATAACATCTGATTATCGAAAAGCCTTAAAAAACGCCAAGCAGGTTTTTTTCCAGAGTACGCTTCCGTCTTTGTTGGTTGATAATACCAAAAAATTTTGGAACATCATTTCTGGTCCTAAGCATAAAGCAATAGCTCTAAACGATAGCAGCGGCGCAGCCATTCCTTCATCAGAGTGCCCTCAAGTGCTCAATGACGCCTTCTCTAATGCTTTTTTACAGCAATCATCTGTTTCTCTGCCCTCTTTTCAGTCTGTGCAGAATCCACTAATGGACCCAATTGTGTTTGCCTGTATTGGTATAGAAAGTCTAATTAATAATCTCAAAATTTCTTCATCTTCGGGAATCGACGACATAAATTCTAAATTTTTAAAGAATACAAGTGTTTATTCTTCCATTTACTTGTGTTCACTGTTTTCGCAATCTTTGAATTCAGGACAGCTGCCCGGGGACTGGAAGGTGGGTAAGGTGGTACCAATATTTAAGTCTGGTGATGCTCATTGTGCCCTTAATTACAGACCCATATCATTAACAAGTGTCCCGTGTAAACTGTTTGAACATGTCATTTTTTCTAATCTGGTTAAATTTCTAGAAAAACATTCGTTCTTTTTCCCTCATCAGCATGGCTTTCGTCAATCATTTTCTTGTGAAACGCAACTCATTTCCTTCACCCATGATTTATTTGACGCATTAGACAAGGAACTTTTCATTGACTGCGTATTTTTAGATTTTCAGAAAGCATTTGATCTTGTTAATCACCAACTACTTTGTTTTAAGCTCGGTAAACTGAACATCGACCCAAACATTCTTTCATGGATCGAAAGTTTTTTGCGTAACAGAACTCAATTCGTCACTGCAAATAACGCTGTTTCCTCACAGTTGAGTTCCCTACTATATCCATAATTTCCCTCTCTCTGCCGGCACATAGAACGAACTTCCCAGACAAGGTAACAGGTAAAATATAAAGGTTTAATTACATGAAGAAAGTAAGACAAGAAGGTAAAGTAGGGAGACAAGGTTACAAGATTGAAGAAAAAAAGCCTTTTTCCCATGCCGAACAGCGGCTTAAATAGGGTGTCCTGTCCCCAGATCCCTAGTTGGGGAATTTCATTAATCAAAAATGTGTCCAATCACTGTGAACTGGGTCACGTGTCCATGCGTAGTGTTCCGCCCACAAGGGCGTCCCCCAGTTCACCCTCGCCACTTCCTTCGAAGATGCTGTCCGGCCGATCCCTCGCAGCAACGATGACAAGCCGTTAAGTTCGAGCCATTCGTCAGCCGAAACACGAGTCTGACACCTGCACTTCACAGCGAGCCGCGGGGACGGAGGGCCGGCGTCGCACTTGCGCCGAAAGGTTCCAGGAAGACCGGAAGCCGTTACCGAAGCGCGAGCACGCCAGCACCCGCGCTGGCCACAAACAACACAGAACAGCCGCCGACACACCATGCCGTTGCGTTGCGTTTGGGTTGGGCACCGCTAATGGGAGCCGAAGACCGCTCCCGTGCAGCGGATGTCCCCCCATAAACCACCAGGGGGTCCCCTTGTTGACGCCGCTCCCTGCTTTCGGGGTACCGGGGCCGCCACGCCGACGCCTCTCCGAAGTCCTGTCTATTGACAGTTTCCAGGTGTCTGGAGATTCTTTGTTGCCTGGCGCTTCCCCGTCTTTAACACATACAGCACCAAGGAGCCGCTCCGATGCTTCGGCGCTTTAGCGGAAGGAGTCGAGCGTAACACCTCCGCACCAACTGTGTTGCATGGTTTTCCTAGCGTGCAACACAACACACCAGAATAGCTCGACAAGCCCGAGCCCCGGCGGCCGGGAGCTCCCGATGGCCTCCCGCGCCGCGTGCAAAGTCAAAGCCTTCTCCCACTTATCTCCCCAAACCGCAAAAGCAAAGAGAGAGAGACAGAGAGAGAGAAAAAAAAAACTTGACCCCTCGCCCGTACACACAGAGATCCCGCTGGAGATTAGCCGGCACCCACAAGCCTTGACATGGCGTCGGCGTTGGCATTTTGGACCCCTTTTTTGTGTTCGATTGTGAGGTTGTACTTTTGCAGAGCCAGCGACCATCGAGTGAGCTTAGCACTATGTGGACTGCAAAGGGTGAGGTAGCGAAGAGGGTTATGGTCGGTGATCACTCGCACCTTAGTGCCGAACACCCACTCCTCGAGTTTCTCTAGTGCCCAAATGATGGCATAAGCCTCCTTTTCAATGGTGGCCCAACGGGCCTGGGCCGGACTCAGTTTCCTGCTCAGGAAGGCTACGGGGCACTCCCTACCCTCCTCGTCGAGTTGCGCTAGACACGCGCCGACGGCGAAGTCGGACGCGTCTGTGGCGAGGACATATTCTCGCGTGGGATCTGGTGCGCGTAGCGCTGTCGCAGACTTTAGCCGAGCCTTGACGTCGTCGAATGCCCGTTGGGCCTCGTCTCCCCAGGGGAGTTGTTGCGGCGTCCGCCTCGTAGTGAGGTTTGTCAGTGCAAGCACCACCTGCGCGTAGTGAGGCACATACTGGCGGTAGTAGTTGGCAAGCCCTAAGAAACTTCTCAATTGCCTCTTCGTCTGGGGCACGGGAATTTCATCGATTGCCTTCACCTTGTCTGGGTCGACGCGGTGGCTATTCGATCCCACAATGTGCCCCAAAAACCGCACCTCCTTCTTTGCGAAGCGGCACTTACTCGCATTGACGGTGAACCCCGCTGCTCCGATCGCAGCCAATACCTTTTCTAAGTGCTCGAGATGATCTTCCCACGTTTCGGAAAATATTGCGAGGTCGTCAATGTATGCACAGGCATACTCGCGGTGGGGAGCTAGCACTTCGTTAATTATGCGCTGAAAAGTTGAGCCGGCGTTTCTGAGACCGAACGGCATAACCCGCCACGCGTACTGGCCGTGAGGCGTCCCGAATGCGGTGAGAGCCTGTGCCTCCTCGTCCAGCCGTATCTGCCAGTATCCTTTCAGCATATCTATCAAGGTGATGTACTCCGCCTTCGCCACTCTCAGCAGGAGCTCGTCAGGTAGACTCATGGGGTAAGCGTCCGGTTCGGTGATGCTATTGAGTTTGCGGTAGTCGCAGCATAGTCTCACTCCCCCGTCCCGCTTTGCCACGCAGACCACCGGATGGGCGTATTGGCTTTCCACGGGGTAAACCAGGCCCCATTCCCTAAGCTCGGAAACTTGCCTCTCCACCTCCTTTCTAAAGGCCATCGGCACCTTGTACGGATAGACCGGTTGCCTCTCCGCGCCTGCCTTGAGCTTGATGCGGTGCACTCCTACGTTGCAAGTACCTGGCCTGTCTCCGAAAACGTGACTGTTTCGGGCCACCAACGCGTCGACCTCCGAGCGTTGTGACGCGTTCAGATGACTTAATGCGTCGGGCGGCAGCTCATTGATTGGGTCCGCAGGGGTAGGAAACGTCGGCACGTGGCCGAACTCCTCATCGCCCTCAAATATTAACCCGACCGCACTTACGCGCGCGTGATACGGCCGCAGCTTATTTGCGTGCACCGAACGGTGCGACCCGTCTTCTAGCTCAATGACGTAAGTGTAGGGCCGCAGCTGCCTAACGACCCTGACCGGCCCCACCCACTTCTCCGTTAACTTGTTCCCGCCTTGCTTCTCGAGCCACAATACCTGTTCATCCTCCCTGAACCCCTTGTCTGTTGTTCTGAGATTGTAGCGGCTGGTATAAGTGCGCTGAGCTGCTTCTAAGTTCTCGTCGGCTGCTGCACTGGCCTCAGCCATTGTTTCCCGCAGCCTTTGCATGTACTGCGCCGCGGGGTCTCCCAATGAGTCTGGGACTGCCCATTCCCCCGTCCAAGATTTTTGTAGGATGGTGAGTGGTCCCACCGGCAGCCTTCCGTACATCAGCTCGAAGGGCGACCTCCCCGTGCTAGCGTTGGGCACCTCACGGTAGGCCCACAGGAGGAACGGAACGAATTTGTCCCACTCTCTCCCGTGTTCGTTTATGGTGTGGTGCAGCATGGACTTGAATGTCCCGTTCCACCTTTCGACTAACCCGTTGCTCTGCGGGTGGTCCGGCGTAGAGAAACGAGGACATGCGCCTAGTTTTGCAAGGAGCTCTTGAGTCAATTTAGCTGTGAAATTTGTGCCCTGATCGCAGCAGATCGTCTCTGGGACACCTAGTCGCGCAAATATCTGCAGTAACCCGTCGCAAGTAGCCCTCGCAGTCAAGGCCTTCAAACATATTACTTCTGGCCACCTTGAATGGACGTCCACTACACATAAAGCATAACGGTGTCCTCTAGCGGAAGGCGGCTCGAGCGGGCCTACACAGTCCATGTTTACCACTTGGAATGCGACGCCCGGTCTGGCTAAAGGTGAGATCGGCACGCGGTCCTGTGTTCGCATAGGGGCTCTCATCTGACAATCATGGCACGTGCGGCAGTGCTGCTTCACATCGCGGGCTACCCCTGGCCAGTAGAATGACGCCTTAATGCGCTGTAGAGTTTTCCGCTCGCCAAGGTGTCCTGCCCATGCGGAATCATGGGCCATTTCTAGGACTTCCTTGCGGCGTTCTGATGGCAGAACGAGCTGGCAGCACTCGTGCCCGGCGACGTGCTCTCGGTGATAAAGCAGCTCGTCGCGCACGAGCATGCCGTGCGTGCCCTCCTTCGCCTGTGCCCATGCTTCTCTCAGCGTTTCGTCCATCCGCTGCGCCTCGCGGAACGTCTGCCGCGTCGTTTGCGCTGCCTCTTGCGAGGTGCTCTCGACGGTCACCTCGCATGCGCGCACTACTTCTTGGCTCTCGTTCTCGCACGATTCCTGCCCTGGGTCTAAGTTCTCATCTTCGCCTTCAGGCTCGCAGATAGGTGGTACTGCCACTCTGTCCTCCAAGAGCTGCTCGTAATCATTAGGGGTTATCAGCGCGTCTATGCCCTTTGCCAACTTGTCGGTGATTGCGCACAGTATGCCCTTCTCCGAGGGGTAAAATGAGATACCTGGAGCGCCCTCCGTAGTCGACATCGGCACGTATGCTAGCTCGGCAACTACTTGCTCCCCAAACGCGCCTGTCAGTTTGATAGTCGACCCTGCGCTGTCGTACCTTGGGCATAGTGATTTGCGAATGACGGTCAAGTCCGCCCCGGAGTCTATTCGCGCGTCGAAAGTTTGACCTGCACTCTTTAGCGTAACCGTGCTGGCCCCGCCGACTTCTGTTACTCGCATTGGCGCGTCCCCCGCCTCAAGTGGCGCGGCTACCCGAGCAACGACCTCTCTGTTCTCACTACGATTTTTCTTTGTCGCCTCCCTCGCTGATAATGCGCCCTGCGGGCATTCCTTTGCTACGTGCCCGTAGCTGTAGCAATTAAAACATTGTTTCCTGCGCCGCGAATGGGGGCTAGCGTTTTCTGAAGGCCGCGCTGTCGGTGTCCCTTCAGCTTTCTGTTTTTCGTTCGCACTTGATGTCCTTCCCGCTGTTACTCTGCACCTGACACTCTCCTCGAATGCCTGTGCTATCGTAGCAACATCTTCGGGCTTAAAGAATCCTCGCTTTTGGCTTTGATTTAGCACAATGTGTGCTCTTGCGTCTGCGCTGAGACAATCCTTCAGACGGTCTGAGACTACGAGCTGTTTAATTTTCTCTAACGAGTTTGCTTCACTGCTTTCGACATAGTACTCCCAATAATTCTCTAATCTGACCGCGAATTGCTCCCACGACTCTTCCGGTCTTCTGCTGGATGATTGGAAAAGGCGTTTGTACTCCGCAGCTGATAATCTGAGTCCCTGCAAAATTTTGCTTTTTAGAATGTGGTATTCTCGCCTTTCATCTGAAGACATACGTGTAAGGAGTCCCCGCGCCCTCTCACTGAGTCGCGGCAACACAAGTCCGGCCCACCACTCCGTTGGTACATCGTAGGATTCCAAGGTTGCCTCGATGTCTTCAAACCAACCCGGCACTAGTGCTTCTTGAGTAGGCATTGTCGCGAGTACCCCCTTCAACAGGCTAGCAAATTTTAGTTTCCGGTCCTCCTCCGACCGCGTATCCGCACCTGAGCAGCTGCTCCCCTCGACGGACGCGACTCCACTTTGCGATTGCAAACGTACTGTTTCTAGGACCCTTTCAGCAATTTTTAATTGTAACTCCAGCAGCCTTTCTTGCTGCTCCGACGCCGTCTGTGGCGAGGCGTTACTACGGCCTTCTACCATTTCGCTTGTTAGCGCCGGCACCTCTCCCCCTTCCCCATCTACACCCGGGTTCTCCATTACTGTTTCTTTAGCGACGTCACTCCTCAAAACCCAAGGCTTTGACATTACACGCAAACACAAGAAACCAAACGGGTACTCGCCTAGCTACCGAAGCGTCGCTGTCGGTGTCCCGGCTGGGTCAGATGAGCCTGGAGGTCTGGTGGGTCTCCTTGGTAGCTCGGTCGCTCCCTCCGCCACTCTCGTCGTCGTTGTCGCTTGTCCCCGGTGAAGTTGTTCCGCTCAGCCTAAGCAGATCCTGTCGACTGCGCCAGTTGAGTTCCCTACTATATCCATAATTTCCCTCTCTCTGCCGGCACATAGAACGAACTTCCCAGACAAGGTAACAGGTAAAATATAAAGGTTTAATTACATGAAGAAAGTAAGACAAGAAGGTAAAGTAGGGAGACAAGGTTACAAGATTGAAGAAAAAAAGCCTTTTTCCCATGCCGAACAGCGGCTTAAATAGGGTGTCCTGTCCCCAGATCCCTAGTTGGGGAATTTCATTAATCAAAAATGTGTCCAATCACTGTGAACTGGGTCACGTGTCCATGCGTAGTGTTCCGCCCACAAGGGCGTCCCCCAGTTCACCCTCGCCACTTCCTTCGAAGATGCTGTCCGGCCGATCCCTCGCAGCAACGATGACAAGCCGTTAAGTTCGAGCCATTCGTCAGCCGAAACACGAGTCTGACACCTGCACTTCACAGCGAGCCGCGGGGACGGAGGGCCGGCGTCGCACTTGCGCCGAAAGGTTCCAGGAAGACCGGAAGCCGTTACCGAAGCGCGAGCACGCCAGCACCCGCGCTGGCCACAAACAACACAGAACAGCCGCCGACACACCATGCCGTTGCGTTGCGTTTGGGTTGGGCACCGCTAATGGGAGCCGAAGACCGCTCCCGTGCAGCGGATGTCCCCCCATAAACCACCAGGGGGTCCCCTTGTTGACGCCGCTCCCTGCTTTCGGGGTACCGGGGCCGCCACGCCGACGCCTCTCCGAAGTCCTGTCTATTGACAGTTTCCAGGTGTCTGGAGATTCTTTGTTGCCTGGCGCTTCCCCGTCTTTAACACATACAGCACCAAGGAGCCGCTCCGATGCTTCGGCGCTTTAGCGGAAGGAGTCGAGCGTAACACTCACCATGCTCTGTTACCTCCGGCGTGCCTCAAGGTTCCGTACTCGGGCCGCTATTGTTTCTAATATACATTAACGACCTGCCAATTTCTATTAACTCCACAATTAGGCTTTTCGCAGATGATTGCGTTATTTATCGAGTAATCAAATCCGCTTCAGACTCATCCATACTTCAAAGTGACCTAAATAAGGTATCTAATTGGTGTAATAGTTGGCTCATGAGACTGAATACTAACAAGTGTAAGGTCATGCGTATTTCACACCGATCTGCTAACGAAAGTCTTATTCCCTACAATATTTCAGGTACTCTCCTTGAGCAAGTTACCGCATATAAATATTTAGGGGTTCATATAACTTCTAACCTTTCATGGCAGGCACATGTTGATTATGTTGTTAACAATGCTAACCGCATGCTTGGCTACTTGCGTCGTAATTTTTCCATGGCTCCATCTTCTTTAAAACTGCTACTTTATAAAACCTTAGTTAGATCTAAATTAGAATATGCGTGCTCTGTGTGGGACCCGGGACATGAAACTCTTACTAATCAGTTAGAGTCAGTACAGAATCGTAGCGCCAGATTTATTTTGTCTAACTTTTCCCGCACTGCTAGTGTAACTGCAATGAAAAATACTTTGAACCTTCCTAGCCTTTCCCTTCGTAGAAAACTCGCGCGAATGCTAACTTTTCACAAGATTTACTACCACAATCATCAGCTAAAACGGGATCTTTTATCTGAACCATCATTCATATCACCTCGCACGGATCATCGCCACAAGGTACGCATTCCATACTGCCGAAGCAATCCATACTTCAACTCATTTATACCCAAGACGGCGAGCGATTGGAACCACCTGCCCACCTTGGTTGCCGATATTTCTGACACCTGTTTATTTAAAAATGCCGCGGAAAACTATGTGTTTGACTAGGCTGTTTTGTTACCTAATCTGATATGTATTTTGTTCAAGCTTACGTTTTTTCTTTCTTTGCTGTATTACATTACATTTTGCATTTACTTTTTGTTTTCATTTTGCTGCATTGTCTATACTTTTTTTAACCACTCCCTTCTGTAACGCCCCACTGGGGCCCTGAAGGTATTGTAATAAATAAATAAATAAATATAACGCACGCGTCGAGACCGGCCGTGGCAATGCTAAAACTTTGTCAATGACGGCGCGCCTAGAAACGAATCCGCAATCACAGCACGATCGAGCGACAAAAAGTGAGTGATTACAGGAAAGGGAAAAGTTTTCTCGAGTGAAGTGGTTTGACCGAAGAGCCGTGGTGGTGGTGGTGGTGTAAAACATTTATTTGTATTTTATACAAGAGTGGTATTTCTTGGACCGCGCCTGAAGGGCCCGGCCCTCATAATCACTAGGAGGGATCCCTAGTCCGGGACCCCTGTGGCCTCCACGGCGGCCCGGGCTCTTGTCACCAGGGCTCGTTGGTCCTGGAGAGTTGAGCGGCCGAGCAGGGCAGCCTCCCAGTCCTCGCGGGTGGGGTGAGAAAGCAGGATTGGCAGGGCATGCCCACACCATGTGATACGTGTCCGCAAACACTTCCCCACAGTGTGGACACTCGCCCGAAAAGGCGGAATTGAAATGTTTCAGCACTGCCGGGCACAGTGCCGTGTTGGTGTAGAGGCGAAGAAGCCAACGCTCCTTCGCCTTGTTGAGGCCTTTACAGAGGGGTTGGTGTCGGCCGTGAGCGGTTTGATATAGGAGAGTGATCTCCCGAGAAGTAATATAGCTGGATTGAAATCAGTAGTCGGATCAGGCAGCGAGAGAGGCGATGAGCGGTGGTTAAGCGCGCGGGTGGTAGCGTCCGCTACCTTATTTTCCTCTATCCCTGCATGTCCTGGAGCCCAGAAGAGCCGTGGTCGCTGTCACTTTTTTATTTCATTCAATAGCGTTCTCCAGAGAGTGCCACCTGGTTCTTCGGCGAACGACACTGTGAGGGGAGTTTCCAGCGAGAAGGCACACAAAATAGAAAGCAGGAAAACTCTTTCGACGTTCGCATTTTGAAGCGAAAGATTTCACTACGGGACCTCGGGCTTTCTTCGTGGCGCTTGCGTTTCCACCTTCAAGCAATTTAGAGGTCAAACCACAGTTGAGCCATGGTGTGTTGCTATGGGGCTACATCAAGGTTGTCATTAAGGTCATAGGTCAGGTCAAGGTCATGGGTCAAGGTAAAGTCAAGGTCAAACAAAACATTGCAGATGGTTTATATTTAGTGTGTAAGCGTGTGTGTAAGCGTAAGTGTAAGGTGTAAGTGTAAGGTGTAAGTGTAAGATGTGTAAGCGTAAGCCTCATTCCCCTGGCTACGCTAAGAGTTCTGGCTTGGGGTTAAAGCAGTGACAAGACTCATAGTTCGGCTTACGGGAATGAAGCTTTCGCTCACACACCAGGTTTAACTAAAGATGAACCATCACCAGTTTTCGCGTGTCGGCATCACTATAATTTCAGAACAGAGATGCTCTTTCACAGCACACGAGTAACAGAAAACTGCAGCGCTTTGCTAAGCTCCACCTGAATCGGCGGTTTCTCGCGCAGGCCGCAAGGTGGCGAGCATTGACCTGGAGTTGCGAATGTGTTGGCAGTGCGATAGCACTCACCCCCGCTAGCGGTACTTATGGCGCTTGGGACGCCCGAGAATGAAGCCACTGAAGTCAAGCGTCCTTGTACCAGATTTCAGCCTTTGGCAGTGTGCGAAATGGGACATAAACACGGTCCTCAGTTTCAGTTTCGCTTGATCCACTACACATTTCGTCTTTTAGTCGCTTTCGTATTTTCTCATGACAGCGCCTACCAGTCACTCCATCAGTTGCGCTGAAGACCAGAAAAGTCTTCGAGAAATGTCTTTGAAAAAAAAAGGGGCCTTTAGAGCGCAAAATGGCAACACTAGCTGTCGAGAGGATGTCGCTTCACGCAACACGCACGTATATTTATTGTATGGATTGCGGGAGTTCCGCGCAGATTCGCCATATTGCTCTCCCAAACACCCCAAATTATGAGGGAAAGATGCAGCTCTTTTATGCAGGATGCAGACTTGATGCAGCGTTATAGCGAGGGCCGGCTCAACCCGCTTGCTTTTGGAGGCCGGCCTTGCGTTATTATAGCCCGAATGCTGTTGCAATGAATGACACAGCTTGCTTGTAATGCGTCGACTGCACCAGGGGACTTAATTTAATGAATTACGAAAAAAATACTCGCCCGTGTGAATGGGTGGCGCCATCTATTGTAAACGCCACAAGTCGCAAGCGTTTTCTTCGCCGCCGCTGGAGCAGATCGCGGCGGCCACGGTTTTCTTGTTGTGAAATTAGCAAACACTTCTAACAAAATTGAGTGCTTTTGATAAGAAAACGTCGCTTTTAATGAACATGTACAGAGAGAAAATGAAATAGCTCAAAGCAGGAGAAGAGTAAGTTACCATGTAGACTGTGAGCAATAGAGTCTGAGCAGCAGTCTGAGGTTAAACCATGGAGACGAGTTGGATTGTATTTAATCCATTTTTCCTTTTTCACTCCTGTTATCGCGTTTAGCAAGTAGAGGCGCGAGCGACATAGGGAAAACAAGCGAGAAACTCTCAGAACGTGTACAGTAAGTCTACACGCACGCAACCTTGTTTGCTGGGCTCTGTCTCGCCTGTTGCGTTAACGTCGCCAACATTCGGCTTTTTGTGATGCACGTTGCCAAATTATAAGCCCTATATACCATCAGTGAGTGATCAATTTATTAATGGGTAGGTGAAAACCTTTCCCAAGCAGCCGTCATTGCAGTGATCACTGTACTGAGTTGTGCTTTGATAGAACCTGATCGAGGACTCGGCTGCTACCTGATGGGGTGTCGGAGGCCGCGTTCTGCTTCACATGACGCGCCTGCAAAAAGTATGGTACTGGTTTCAATCATCGTATTGCAGTAAATGAAGTGCTGCGCAGTCGACTCAGAGCGACGCTTGGCCTCCGTTCCTTTCTCGTATAGCCATTTTCTCTAGTTCTCTGCACATCTAAAACGGCACGCGTCGCAGCGTTTGTCATTCTCGTCAGTCGTTTGTCCCGCTGACTACCGTGATTGTTCCATGGGGTTAGGTTAAAATCGTGTCATATAAAGCCATGAACATCTTCACCCACCATCGACGAGACGAGATATGGGCTGCCTGCAACTCGAAACTACTGCTGCATATCGAGCGGCTGTTCGAGGGACGCATGTCCAGATTTTCACCATTGTTCGCTCTTTTTTTGCTAAGCGAAAATTTGGTTTTAAGATGACCTTAGCCTATGCATCATTCCACTGGTACTCCTTTACATTCGTAAGAGAGGAGCCTGACAAGAAGGTAGTGTATTATGTACGTGCCCATTTACCGCGGGGGCGGGGGGGGGGGGGGGGGGGACCTGCATGCTTGTTTTCCTCGGTTTATCTGAAATTACAGGGTCCTCCAAATGAAGCTCCCATTCTAGCGTTCTGCGTACTTATTTAATTTTTATCTAGCAACAGATATTACACGAGAACAACGCAAAAAACGGCGAACAAAAAGAAGAAAGACGCGACTTTTTGCATTGAAATACACAGCAGACATGTGACTTCCGTGAAAGGCCGTCAGAATTGCGATTGCTTCATTCGCGCTCGCCCCGGAAAGAAGGAATGCGGCCCTCAGCCACCTAGTGATGAGTCTGTGATGACAATAGCAACTGTTGATGCCTTCACCGGAAGTGACGCCACTTCCGATGTGGGGTCATAACTTTCCTCTAAACAGTGGGTGAGTTTTATTACCGACAACGCAATTTGGGCCCAACGAGTTTTGTATGATATCGGATTAAATCTAAAGAACTGTCGCCAGGCGTCGTTGCTATACGTGCACTGATTTAGTTAAGTTCGAGATTTGGGAGCTTTATAATCACCAAATTATTTAAAAAACAGTGGTTAATTGTATCTGATACCTTGACGTGTAGGCAGTATATAGTGTGCAAAATAAAAGCAATGTCATCATTTGGAGCCAGATATTTAGACGAAGAATGCAGCGGTGACATGCTTATAGACCTTTTCACTGTTTACAGCTTTACTGAGCGTGATAGTGTACCAGGCGCAATTTCATCGCCTCACCCGCCGACAGTGGGACTCCCTTGAATCAATCAATCGGGAGGCTATGCGCGCCATAACTTATCTTCCTCGTATCACACCCATACCCATTCTGCAAGAGTACGCTCAACTTAATACACTGAGTGAACTTATCGACCAGCGTGAGGCAAACAGAGCACGCAAGATGCCGCTTCAGCTTCATCGTTTACAGACTCTTCCTCCATGGTCATACTGTCAGCTCACAGACAATTGCCCCTCCGCTTCGACGCCGATATCAGCCGCCCGTCTTCCTTCAGGGTGCATAATATACACCGATGCATCACACACAGCAGTGCAGGGAGTTACTGCAGTTTACAGTCCCTCCCATTCTCATCTCAGCTCCCGCGCTACATATAGCGCGGGTACTTGCTCCCCCCTTGCCTTGGAGCTTCAGGCGATACACAATGCCATTGCTTCCCTTCCACTCGTACCTACTTTCAATATTGTACACATTTACACCGACTCCCTTGCCGCCCTTAAGCAGCTTAAGGCTGTCCGGCGCACATTCCAAGTTACACAATCCATTCACCAACTTTGCACAAAATACCCCTGTCCTGTGCGTAAACATTGGATTCGCGGGCATGCCCAGGATCCGCATAATATTCATGTCGATGCAATGACACACCTTGACACATCCGATATCCCGCCACCTTCCCCTCTTCCCTAAGATCCGTTCCTGTCCCATGTTTCCGAGAAACAGTCTTTGCGTCAGCGAACACGCGCTCTAATTCCTCCGTGTTCGTACCCTCTCCCCCGGAGTCTCACTCGGGAGGAGGAGGTATCTGTGCGCCGAATTCGGGCAGGAGCGGCTCTGAGTCCTTCTGTGCGTCATCGGTGGCGTGACAAACATTACGAAGTGACAGACAAGTGTCCCCATTGTGGTGCTGCGCCCGACCAGTGTGATGAAAAACACTTGCTGTGGACTTGCCCGGCTACAGCTTCTGTGAGACGACGTTTCCTAAGAAAGGTTGGCCTGCGATGGGGCGTTGCAGACGACTATAGCAAGTGGATAATCGCTTTATCGCGAACTTTTGCCTTTTTTTAAGCGAGGCTTGTTTGCACTCCTTTTTATAACTTTCTTTCCTTTTTCATTATGCCTAATGGCAAAAAGCTCGAATAAAAAAAATGCCTGTATGTAGTCCGCGAATACGAACACTGCTGGCACAGCCGTGAAAATATGGCTGCACTCAAAAAGGCAAATGTGACAAGGCCTATATTCCGAAGCCGGCGGGCAGCGCGCCGCCATTTCGTCAACGCATCCCGTAACGCGCCCGTAGCGCGCGCACACCATGGTTCGTAGCTGCCGTTCGCCCGCAAGACGAGGTCAGATACTCAGCGTCCTGCGCATGCGCATTCGTTATCTGGAGAGCTGCTGCTTACTCAAATTCACTTTGTGCGCCAAACTAAAAGTTTCCAGCCTGCAGTGGCCTTGTATCGTGGCATGGCCACTCGATTTCCCGTGCGAGCGGCCGGCCGAGCCGCGTAACGGCCGGCAAGGGTGCCACGCAAGCTGTCGGGAGGTGGTCGCAGTGGGTGGTTAGGAAGATTTGGCGGTGCGTGTAATTCCCCTCGGGTTTGTTTAGTATTTCCTTCCAAATTTCGCTGTGCTCATGTACACGTATTGAAAGCATGTATATTAGGAATGTTTTCGCGCCTAAGTGCTGCAAAAACTTGTTCTTTGCCAGCACTAAATTTTGCGAAGTGAACGTGGCGGTCTGCAGAAGTGCTAGCGCTACCAGGCCGATATGCGGCTCAGCCGAGCGCCGGCTGCGCCGCCTGTCGTCGCCTTGGCGAAGTAGCGACGGTGCTGCTCTTGCTGCCTTGCTGTTTGCCGCTGAGTTTTTGCTGCTGTCTGCTGGCCTTGTTCTTATGCGACGATTGCAAAAACAGGCATTGCCAGTTCTCTCCACCGGCAATGGGGATGTGGAAGGCAGACGAACGCATTCTGGAAGAGCTACGACAGTTACTGGTGTCCCGCAATGGCTACTCGCCATGACCCCAAAAAGAAATCATTGTGCCCACACTGTGACGAGCTCTCTTTTCTATTCCCCATGGTGTGGGCCTGTCAACACATCCCCCCCCCCCCCCTCTAAAGAGGCTTGGGAGACTTCCTCCTCGAGTGCTCGAGTACGACGGCGCAAGCTGCCCCACGGCGGGATATTGCGGCATCCCGGACTAGGGTCGCGGACCAAGAATATGCCGGCGTTTATTATCGGCGCCGGCTCATCCTCAGTAATTGTTTATTAAAGGTTTGCTCTCTCTCTCTCGCAGAAACTCCATAAAATTGCATGGGCCGCCATGCGCAGGCTTTATGGAATGCAGTGATAATCAGACACGCATGTTATTAATAGACACTTTTAGTTCGCCGTACGGAACGGGCTTACGTACGAAGGAGCGTGGCGGGTCGCGAGTGCGCATGCGCAGAACGTTCCGTACCGCTGGGCCGCTTGCGTGCGTACGCACGTATCGTGTCGTTGCGTGCGTGCGCTGCGGGCACTTTACGGGTTGCTTTGACAAGATGGCGGCGCCCTGCTCGCCCGCTTCGGAATAAATGCGTCCCCACCTGGATTCTTTGACGTGATAGCTCGCTCAAATGGTAGCGGATCGCCTTTATTTCGCACTCTCTCGCCCATGCGTAGAGGTAGAAGTGATAACCAGCCCCGGTTTTTCAGATCATTTGTCGATTTTCAAGCTCTTAGGCCTAACTAAATGCCCTGTGTTTACCTCGCAGGAACCACACCTGGCGCAGCAGTTGTCTAGCTTTTAGTCATTTGTTACATTTTGTTCCATTTGCATAGTTTTTCTTCTTGGAACGAAAAAGGCTCGCAGTGCACCCACCCTAGTTATCAGTAATTAGGGATGAAAATTTATTCAACACAGCGTTGATGTGCTTTCGCGTGTTGTCACTAGACGGCGCTACCGCTTACGCAAACTCGTGAGGGACGCTACGGCACGGCCAGCTGAAAGTGTCGTGCCTACACTATTTACAGCGTACGCAGCGCAGTAAGCGATGCGTGCGGAAGCTTACTGCGTACACCCAACTAAATCCCGATTTTGCATTGTGAAGAACCGCCAGCGCATTCGGCAGAAGCTGAAATGGACATGTCCGCTAGCAAATGGAAGCGCTTCTGGCAAACAATAAAGGCTGGAAAACACGAGAAAAACTTCCGTTTGCTTCGTTCACGCCATCCACTGGTTTTCTGAAAGTAACACAAGGTGTTGGGCCAGTTTGTTTGGCCAGTTGTATTCCCCTGTCACGTGCCTTGATGATCTTTGTATATTACAGGCTGACCTCGACAGAGTTTGCGAGTGGTGCTTGAGGTGGGGCATTTAATTGAATGTATCTAAGTGTTTCCATGTGCAATTTACAAACAAAAAAAGAAAATTCTTGGATCGTACCTTTTAAACCATGACACTATCCAAACTACTGATAAGGTTAAATATCTTGGTGTTATACTCACAGCATCCCTCGACTGGACAGCCCATGTTGACATGATAACTGCTCGTCTTTTGTATTTTTTCCAACGAAATTTCAAACGCTCTCCCCAGGTACTAAAAGAAACATTATATTTAACAAATGTCAGGCCAGTATTAGAATATGCATGTGTAGCATGGGACCCTTTCAGGGTACACTCATTGACAAGTTAGAAAGGGTACAGAAACGCGCTGCAAGGTTTGTGACTGGAAATTTTAATTTTCATATAAACACCTCTGAACTTCGCGACAGTATTGGTTGGAAGACTTTAGCAACCCGAAGAAAAATCTTCAGGCTGAAGTTCTTGCACAGTATTTAC
This sequence comes from Amblyomma mixtum, assembly GCF_055824585.1. NCBI lineage: Eukaryota > Metazoa > Arthropoda > Arachnida > Ixodida > Ixodidae > Amblyomma > Amblyomma mixtum. The sequence goes on along the minus strand of NC_143014.1, from coordinate 329,279,315 downwards.
AATGATTGTACCGGTATTAATAAAAACACTTATCTAAAGCAGCCATATTACATTTCGGAGAGACTCGATAACACGAAAAATATTAATAGTTATCAATGCCGCATTAATGTATTTAAGTATTCGTTTTTCCCTAACACAATCCTGGGCTGGAATAAGCATCCGAATGATGTGGTTTGTGCACCTGATTTCGAAAGTGCGGTTGAAGTGATAGCCTGATGTATTTTTTTTTCAGGTCGCGTGTGTTTACCAGTACTGTGCCATCACTCATACTAGTTGTAAACTCATTTAGTCTTCTTTTAATATGTTGTGTTATCCTTGCTGACATGTTTTCCAATATCTTCTTTGCATGTGTTATTGTATATAGTGATAACCCCCCTACAATAATGCCTCATGGGCGCTGTAGGTACTTTCAATAAATAAATAAATAAATAATACTGCTATAGCAGTGCAAAGCGGCACAAGGAAGATAGGGATGACACTTGCCCAGCGATCCAATCGCCGACGTGATGCATACATTGCCTGAGGGAAGCACGCACCTTTGGTGAAAAAAATAATATGAAGAAAAGTAAAAGAACCAAGCACACGTTTCATGCTTGCGTGGTCCTTCTATATTTCTGCATGTGGTCCCTAATTCCGGCTAACCACGTTTTTGCCTCTTGTATATTGTATCCATTATGGTGAAATACTGTGGTGGAATACAGAGTCTGAGGCAGTGCTTGGCCTTATATTGTCTGCCTTCTCGCATTGCATAATACAAGGTATATGCTGCCGACTGCAACTCGAACGAATTGAGTGAAATGCAAGAGCACTGAACTGAATGGTAATTCCAAATGACGTTTTGTTATCACTTCCAACGTATTCTGTTGCCGTGATCATTTACCGCAATATGGCGGATTATGTTCACATTTCTTGCGCAGTTCATTGCTCATATGCAATGTTGTCTTGATGTGCTTCCTTCAAGAATATGATATACACAATACTCCTGAGCACAACTACGGGCTACTGCATTTATCTGAGCGATCCTTGCAGAAGGCTGTTACCGGTTTTTGTCTGTAGTTAATAGTGTGCTACGTAAGGCCTCGAAAAAAGTTCGTTTTTTGCTGCCGTAGGTTTGGAAGAAACATTCTGCCTGAAATATATTTGTTGCTTTGTGTTTTGACAATAAACCTGACGTAGCGTCTTTGTCAAAAGTAATCAGGCTGCATGGTTTCCTTCTATAGCTTTTATAGTGGAGCCCTTGTGGCTTTCCTAAAGTTCGAAACTTGTTGGAAGGTAAGAAGACCCCCAGTCCTTACCTTTAACGACCATTTCAGCTTCAGGGAAGCTGTAAGGGCTTCACTGTACGTGCTAGAAGCAAACCATGCAGCCTGGTTACTTTTGACAAAGACGGCACGGGTTGAGGCTACGTTGGGGCAAATCGGGAAGGAGTTATAAAAAATCCCGCAGCTTAAGAAGATGCTTTACACATTGTGGGGCCGTAGAAAAACACACACACTACGAACAAAATTCTTTGAAAGCAATATTTTATTCATTAGTCTCGGCTTGCGCAATAACTCGTGTTCGAAAGCAATAGAGTATGCTCGTATACAAGAATATTCGCGCTGCCGGCATCCTTTCTTGGCAACCAAAAGGAGATGCCTCCAGTGAGCATTGGTCAACGCATTCTCATATGTGTCCAGGGTACGAAGCCGGGACTCCTCAGCACCAGCGGGTCCCGTGAGCTCATCGTTCCTAGATTCCTAATGTGACGCCGTGTATCAAACACATAAGGCACACAGGCTGGTCAGCGCAAGATTCAGAGGTTTCTCTTGCGGACTACCTTGGCAGTCAGGGGGACGTCGCGACTCGCGTGAGCTGTATAGAAACGTGAAGGGAAGAACGCCTCGTAGATGCAGACCTTGCGCGACCGCATAGAAACATTTCTTCATCAGTGGTGTACAAAGAAGAAAGGTATGTGTGCTCCACGGGAGGAGGTGGGGAAGAAAAACTGTACCTCATGGAGAAGCATAACGAGGGGGAAAATGTTTACCCCTAGTAAGAGTGGTTACACGCGGCGAAGAAAATACTAACTACATTTTTACGCTCTTAACCCAGATTTCGGAAAAAAAAATGATGTCGCAAGACAACGTGGTATCCTTTTCCCTGGCAGTTATTTTCTTCATACAGGCAAACCAGAGAGATTGTCGTTTGATGTGTAATTTAATTTAGAAAGTGCAACGATACGTGGCCAGAAGCCAATCTGAAAAGATAAGGCGCGCATAATCCTGTCTGTTTTTTTCTCCCTTTTATACGTGCTTCCTTCTGCAGTAAAAAAAAAAATTGGGGGGTCTTTAGCCATAATACTCTTTCATAGAAGAAATACTTGGAAATGAAGGAGCAGTGTCGGTGGATATACCTCGGATGAGCATAATAAGGTCTTGGATGTTTCAACACATTTTGTGCACTGACTTCGAGCTGAATATTTGCGAAAGCGAATAGAAATATGTTTTGGGAAGGTTTCCTACGCGCGCAGCTGCTTCCTATTATGGAAGCAACATCTAAGTCATTCCTCCCTCCTGTCTCTATGACGTCACAGCGTCCCCCGTACAGAGAACCAAGACAAAACCCTATGCGATAGCAAAGCCAGAGAACGTCTCTCAAAGCAGCTGAACTGAAAGCTCGAGACGACGTTCTCGGGTGAGAGATAGGCGCTAGCAATATGTTGCTAAAATAATGATGATGTTTAGCTGCACATACTTGACAAGCCAAAGACTTTAACAAGGAAAGAGCGAAAAGTGGCATCACGGTGACACGCGAATGGCGAGGGCATGTCGTGAGGAACACGTCGCTGTACACAACATAAAAGAACTTTTGGCCGTTTTGTTCCCGAGCTCGTTGGCATCTATCACAGACAGAACACAAACACTACTTTTCCACAACACCAGCACAGACAGAAGGGGTGAAAATACAGCTTGCATAAAGACTCATGGATATGCTATTATTAATTCTGATTGGCGTTGATTTCGTTCGAGAAGATATCCACATTTTCCACGTCAGCTCCAGAGGACAGCTACTTTGTATTCAACTCTGTGGGGTGAGATATCAAATAAACGAATATTTGATAGAACGAGCCAAATAAACAAGAAGAAAATAAACAGTTTGTGTTTGCCTGTTAGTGCAGACCGGAAAAATGCCCGACAACTAAACATAATTTCTTCCCACCCTTCAGCTTTCTTGAACATTTTCAGCTGCTGCTTCTTTGGTACGTTCCAATCACGCACAACACGCGCATCATGAAGGCCTCCTTGCGAAAACATATCCACAGCCATTTCTAGGACTTTTAATCACCTTCGACGTCGACCATCTTTCTATCGCATGCCCGACGCGCTTACGTACCTTGCCGTGATGCGCTACTGAGCGAAAAGTGGAGGGAGCGAAAATTTATCTTTCGAGCGGTGTTTTTGCTGGTCCATAGCCAGAGTTGAACTCAGGGGATAGCCGAAAAAAGAAATGACACTGCAGCACTAAGGTCGCGCCTTATACACGCGAGCTGGTATACAGCAAGAAGTGTGGGGTGATGCCACAAATTCTGCGGGGGATGTGAAGTTATTTTATAGCTGAGATGGATGCTGCTGCCTGAACCCTGCTCCATGAGTCTTCAAAGCAACTCAGGCTCTACTTGTGAAGCAAAACTGTTCTCAGCTGGACAGGTTCATGTAGGTGCCGTGAAAACCCACGATGGCAGGCTCAAGAAGTGCAGCGTGCAAATGTTATATCTAGCATGCATAATTGAGGAGTACAATAAGGCTGCACTTTGACAGCAGAGGATACACCCCTTCTTTTCGTGCGGGCGCGCAGGTACGCTTATGCATTTCTTTTAAGGAAACTTCACAGTTTTTGCAGAAAACGCTCTTGTGCTAGACAGGTCTACTTGTGTCTGCTGTTTCAGCACCACACATGTCATCCTTGAGGTCTTCAGCGTTGACTTTTTGTACAATGAAAAGGAAGTAAAGAAAAAAGGAACAAGAAAAAGGCGCAAAGAGGTCAACAGTTGGTAATCGATGAGCTCTCCGACGCTTGAGTCTCCTAAAACATAGTGATCACAAAAGAAGGGTGAGGAAACATGCACTGAGAAACAGCCGCGAACAATAACGAGAGGAACACCAACAGAACAAATACGTCCCGGTCATGGCGACCTCAAATGGTTGGCGTGATTCTTGATGAAGACCCATCGTCTTCTCACTTCTTCTTGTAGGACTGCGGCTGAGCTCCGCCTCCGCTGGCGTCGACGCGGCACGAGCAACCGGCGGGGAACTTGAAGAGGGTCACCTGCGGACTTTTCTCTGGGTTCCACGGGTGAAGTGCCAAGAGTCGGTGCAGACTGTATCGTTGCTGGCATGTGGACTCGTAGAACGGAGCGATGAATGAGCACGGCTCATCCGGTTTGCTGAAAGGAACAGAAGTGACAGGTGGTCAGATTCTGCCAATATGCAATGCGCGGTATAAAGCTGTATGAAAGAAGTCCGCAGTAGTATTACCGTTATTCACAATGCAATTAACTCGGCTATAATTATACTCTGTCTCAAGAGTTTTTTTTCGTGTGAGTGGTAATTTGCGTCCACGTGTGAAATCAGCGTGTCCAACAGTGCACATCTTAACTGCCTGTGAACAATTGTTCCTTGCCGAGTATTATTCCAAACCTGCCTGAACATGGTTCGGTACGTACGACACGGAGAGGATAGCTGCTAGTCCCTACTCGCAGTATCAGGATCACAGGAGCTGAGCCATCGATAATTAAATTCTGACTGCTGCTATAAATGGGGATGCGAGAGGGAGGAATAGCATATCTTTACTTGTGTTTCCTTTTGCCTACAGTTAGCAATGCTCTGTCAGTTTGGCCTAGAGTTTGTTGGAACACCTTGTATATGAGCGCACCCGCAAAGCTTTCCTGGAATGTACAAAATAAACGAGCCTCTCTTATCTCGGCAAAGCCTGTACTTGCCTTCACACCAAATGGACTTGTAGCTTTTTCCGTTTCGATCATCCACTTTTAAAGGAACAAATTTTTCGTGTCTTATTTTCTGCTTCGTAAGTGCTGCGATTGAGTTTTCATACGAATGTATATTCAGCCTGACGTTTATTTGGCGGAGTAACCTTTCTTGCGTGCTACTAGATGAGGATGAAGGTGAAGAAAACGAATATACAGTGTTTGGGAGGCAGACTTCAATTTATGTTTCGTCTTTCATGTCATAATATTATATCGGCTCTAATATCGCTTTCAACGGGTAGAACAATGCTGTGATTCGTGATATTTTCTTTTCGGGTTTTTCGCATGCTGTCAGTTAGCGAAACATTGACTTACAATTGACTGGCCCTAGCAATCGCTAGTTAATAGTCTGGGGTTCCGCGACCGTGAAAAATCGGCGCCGCATGCGCGACTTGGTGGTGCAAATGCCCCTTAATATTGGTCTGACACCTAAACGGCGGCGTTATACTAATGAGCTTCGATGCTGCTCACGAAAGGTCGATGCGATATGCACGCATCAGCGTTTTCCAGCTTCCGACAGGTGTAGCAATAACTCTACTTAGGTGCCGTTGTAGCGACAACCAGGGTGGCGATCGGCAAGTCCTTTCAAATGCGAAAGGCCTCTTCCGACACCAATATCACCAAGTAGAGGCGTAAGGGTAGCGCTCATACGCTCGAGAAGGCAAGTCGATGAGCTTTCAGCTCGTCGCGACGGCACAAGCTGCGCCTAGATATGTGAATTCTTGCAAGAGGCCAGAAAGCGGTATCGTGCGACCAACACAGCGATTCTTGCCTTGTCCAGCGAAGCGCTTTTATGTGCCTCACCTGCAGCTCTCAGTGCGAACTTTCTGCGGGAAGGCGTCTGTGTTGATGACAAGCATCCACTCTCCTGATATGGCGTCCTTGGCCCAGCCCGGCCGCATCGTCTTGGCGGTGGTCTCGCAGGCGAAGGCGCCGCGCGCTGCCGGTCCAGTTCCCAGGTGGTTGGGGAAGAGCTCAGGGTCTCCCACAGTCTGCAGCTCCTCGTACATGATCTTGATCTTCTTCAGATCACGCTCCACCATCTTTCCAACATAGTCCCTGCAGGACACAGTGACGTTCCATAGATGAGAGCAAAGTAAAACGGACCGGTTCGACCTAATCGTTTAGGTACCTCAGGAAGGGCTCTGTTTTTTTTTAACGTTCATTCTGGCTGCAGTAGCACAGAAAACATGGCTTTAAGCAGGTTGTTGGACGTTCGTTTCGCATTTGGGTACAAAGAAGTATGGAACGACAGGACCTAATTCTAAAGCTATACCTGGATGAGCGCAATAGGCATTAGTGTCTCATACCCAGCAACACTGTACAAAATCATTTTTGAGTGGGAAACCGCTGATGAACGTAATTTTTTCACATAATGTAAATTTCCACTACAACGTTCTATCTGCAGATCACCCGACGGCAGTCTTGCATTTTTTTTCTAATAATATGTTTGCTATCGTCAAAAGCGTTCCCCATTGGTTTTATATGGCAGTTTTAATTCTTCGAGGCAATCGATGGAAACACTATAAAAGAAAGATTTTGCTACGTATCAGAAGAATGGACCGTTGCGTTCAATCATAGAGTATCTTAAAATTTTCGAAGTTTTAAAATTTTCCCCCGAGAACATTGGACATGGGTTTTTAACTTTCATTCTGTACATACTAGCACAGATAACATGGTTTCAAGTAAACTATTCTATTCTTACGTTTACAGTCGAGAAGTTCAGTTGCTGTGATTGTGGTAGCCGGAGACACACATTTACACACAAACAATGGACTTAAGCTTATAGTTGTTAAGCTCCAAATCCAATACTACTATGCATTATCTCAGAACGACGCTCTTGTATGATGTATCTTTATTACTCGTCAAATTTTCGAGTGCGGTTCTCAAATTGCCAATTTACAACATACGGTGAAGTACAGCAACCACAAAACATGTGGCCCTGTACAACCACCACATACAATCAGCGGCTAGCCCAGTAATTAGTATTTTTAGGTTTTAATCAAGAACTTTTTCTGAACGCTTCTGCAATTGCGACAGATGTAATACCGAGAGCAGCTTCTTGATAGCATTACTACTCTGTTAAAAACGAAGCAGCAGCTCGTACCATAACAGCAGTATATTTCAGGAAACCATTCAGTAAATGACACTCCGAAAAAAGCACACAGGAAGAAAAATACCACGCGTCAAAACAGCATGTCAAAAAAAAACGAACACAAATTGACTAGCTCTGAAAAAAACAGCACCTCAGTGTTACGGGACGAGTGAACAAACCTGCATTACAATGATACTGCCATAAAGGTAACCGTTAGCTTCAGTTAGAAAGCGCCACATACAATGTGGTCGGCTTTGGCACACAGAATGCACCCATATGCGTTAAATGCCTCTATTTCAGGCGCTGCCAGTTACTCCATATGCTTCACTATCGAATACTGCAAGCTGTCTGCGTAGACAGTACAATTTCATCAGGTCTGCAGTATTTTTCAGTACATATGGTACGCTCAGATGTGGAGCAGATGCGCTAGTTTGGAAGGGGAGCGACAAAGTTAAATTGCATTCTCACGCCAGCACACAGTACCCCATGTCCTCGGGCATTCGTTCTTCGTTTCAAAACGCTCACAGCTCCCCTGATTTATATTTCGGTTGGGTTCAATGCCCCTCTTGAAAATTCCTAAAAGCCTCAGGAGAAGTGTCTGCTGTCTCAGGAAGCAGCTTGTTGTGTATAATATAGTAGCCCAAACGCAATAAATGAAACCGGCTTGCGCGGAGTCAGTATGCTCCTATGGACGTGCTCTGGTTGAAAAAGCCAGCCACATTGCGTTCCAGCCCTCTGTCACAAGACCTTCGCAAGCACCAGCGCACTTCGTGCACAAGTCTATACAGTTCGCGCACTAGTCCTTAGCTTAACACTGGCAACAACGTCCGTCAGCTCTCAGTTACCACACGCAAGACTCACGAGGGATAGTCATTGGTGAGGACGCAGAAGTTATCTCCCTGTACTTTGCACGGCGGGAAGTCACCGTCGGGACCGGGCCTGTCGGGCCTGGGCACCACAACTGGCGGGCCGGTCGGGGGCTCCCCTGGGTAGCCGCCGCCTGGAGGAGGCCGCGCAGGGCCTAGAGGTCCTGGAGGGCCTCCGGGGGGTCGCCTGGAAGGTGGCCTAGACGGTGGCCGGTTAACAGTTCGTTATTCACTTGAACAGAAAAAAATGGCGTTTACAATGCGCGTTTGGAATCCTGCAACAAGTGGGGTGAAATTAATTGCTCGGGGTGTTTGAACTGTTTTCGGTGGACGCCAAAAAGATTATGGCCTTCCATATGGCGAGCATACCTAAGCCTGAAAAATGAGCGGCCACGTGTGGAGAGCTGTTTCTAAAATAAGCTGCTGTAGGAGGGATCTTGACTTCTCCGGTGTAGCGGGTTCCGTTCTAGAAAGAGCTAAGTACAATGCTGCTTTACTTTCGACGAGCCGGGACGTATGCCGAAGATAACCTGCATGGTAGCCCATTTCTGTGCGTGGGTAACGCTATGTAAGAGATAATAAGAAGATAAAAGAAAATTGCCTGAACCTTAAAGGGAATTTTGATGTGTACGGGAAAAAAAATAACTTTTCCACCTATTGCAAAAAAGAAACAAAAAAACGAGAAGGTTCCACCTTAATTGTTATCTCAAGCCTTGGCCATTATTTCTGTGGCCCACGTACACTGATTTCCGTTGCCTGTACGCTTCTTATTTCCGATGAGTGCTGTAATGGACAGCAAAGATTACTCAGATGAGACACTCGTATTCGGTAACTGCGTCTGTGCTGTATGGTAGTACTTAAGCCAGCTTTGTGATGCTATCTACGCCATGTTCGTTTAGCGCTTTCTCTACTGCTAACCAGGAAAGATGGTACTACTTAAATAATAGCGGAACCACGCGCTGCCTGCAAATGTGGTAAGCAGAAATTTGCAATCGAAGTTGTGCGAGAAATATTTTTTGAAAAATATAAATATTAAAGAAGTTCTGCCAGCAAGCTTGTCACAAACTTTCTGTAATTCTCTAGGATAACTGAAAAAAAAATTGGGAAGGCGTCTGCTGTGATGTATGAAACAAATATAAATTTCCTGCTGCTTGGGTTGCTTACGAGATAACTCTGCCTAGGGAGCAGCAGTTGCACCACTCTTGCAATGAGTTAAAGAAAATGTTCACATGTTGCTCTTCAAAGCCATTTTGTGAGACAGAAAATTACAGCCGAAAGAAAGCCAGTGCGGTTATATAAGATATGAAGAGGACAACGCAGGCAGGACATGCATACCATGTTTATACCATTAGATGGGCAATGGGGAGAAGGACGCTATAAAGCATTGCAGTGTGGAGATGTATGTAGTGTAAATCGGCTATACATTCTACACTCCACGCTAAACTTGTGGAGAACATAACGGCCATTGATGAACCCCTTGATACATACTCTCTAACATTTTCGTTTACTGGGCCCCTATCCAGATACACTCATATGTACGGAGTGCATTCAGTCGTGAACGTTCTGAAATATAATATCCGGTAATTGCTCCAATATATGAAATATTTCCAATACGGAATTGTCATTGCCTTTATCCCAAGATGCTGACACCTTAAGGTTGGTAATTGCTTAGGGTGCTTCGCTGACTACTTAGTGCGCATTTATTCATGTTTTGCAATACGAAGGTGTAAATTGCAAGCTTCTCTACTATTTTATTATCTCTGTAACCGGAATGGTCTGTAGAGTTTACGTGCTTGCTCTAGCGATGTGGGGTCTCTCATTCTTGAGGTGGTTAGGACGGGTCAGTCTTGGTTAGAGGGTGGCAGGAGTTTCAAAACTGCAAAATGGATGTGTGCCGACATACGAGGGCAGACCGGGTCGCTCTGGAGGCGAGTAGTCTTCGTCATCCGAGTGCGGAGGACCGGTGCCTCCGCCTTCATTCGGAAGCAACACAACTAGGAACAAATCGTCATCCGGTGGATGATGCCTGAAAGCGCGCAACGAAAAACAAGAGACAAGCAACGAGTCAACTTACTGTGGAGAAGGAAGAGGAGGTCGAGGTTGTGTAGGAGCGGGGGGAGGTCTGGGTTGGGTTGGGGGAGGGAAAGACGGCGGCCGCCTGAAAGGAAACACCGGCGAGCAGCCGACATTGAGCTCGAGTGCGCATAGCACAAGGACGCGACACCGCCAAGCCTAAGGCCCCGTGATTGGTGCCCGGTGCTTATTTAAGGACAATGTACTAGAAACAGAAGCCAGTTACCTGCTTGAAACACTGAGCCGCATTACGGTATTAACGGGGCTTCAATGCATTGAGGAACTTACTGCTCATGCTGGCAAAAATGCGCACAAAAATATCCGTGCCTTACAACTTTTTCTGCAAACTTAAAGCACTCCCGTTCTTTAACCTATGTGGCATATATTTATAATTGATAATACGGCAGCAGCTCTAATCCAAACAAGCCGCGAGAAAAACTGGCAATGTAGCCATGTCGCCCATTTGGTGCGTTAAACATGCATTTAAAAACCCGCTTCATGCTTAGAAAATGTGGAGTGCTTAGGCATGAAGCCCCCACGCCTAAGTAACTTATTTTTTAGCCCATATGTAGCAATCAAGACATCACGAAGACCTCTGCACAAACAATACGAAAACCCTTTCAGGCAGTACAGTATAAACGGACCGAGAACTGACTTTTAGGACCCTTTTTTTTCTTGCAAAGAAGAATGCAGTCCAAGTGTAGGTTCGATTACGCAATGGTTTTGTTAGAAATTCGGTAGATTTTTGACGATAAAAACAAAAGAAAACAAAACGACATAACCAAAGCAATAATATTGTCCTAGCCACCAGAGACCAATTACAGAAAGATTAAGCATAGCGTGGCGCATATTTGAGTTTCCACACCCAATGCTGTTACGGCACACTGGCGAACGTCTCGTCAACAACAGTTTTAGTGTACTGTGGCTAGTGCTTGAACCGAGAAAGGCAAAACAGTGGGGCCACGTCCAGTGACAGAAACTCAAAGCCAGTCATCAGCGATACGAAGGGAATATTGCTGTCCAACGAAGGGTGCACTCTAAAGAACATAAACTAAATAAAATATGACGATCATTTGTAAAATAAAAACAAAATACTGCGCACTGAACAACACAAATGTTGCAGTATTTTCCGCAAAATGCTCTCACGTGGTATAATAAACCGGTAACAGTCAGGCACATTTCACCGAAGGGTATCGCATCAGCATGTTTTATGCAATTCTCAATGCAAATTAAAATTATCGAAATGCCAAACACTGGCGCCATATAGTGACACAGACTCAAAGCAGTACATCAGGGATGAGAAGGGCACATTGCAGTCCAACGAAGGGTCCACTCAAAAGAGCGCAAACTAAATGAAATATGACGACCATTTGCGAAAAAAAAAACATTGGCACTTAATGTATAAATATTAGTATTTCAAGAACATGCGGTAACGTGGCGAGATACACAGCTAACTGTGAGCTACGCTTCAGCGCAAGATGTCGAATCTGCATGTTTCATGCAATTTTCGATGCCGAGTTAAAATTTTAGATCCTGGTTTCTTCAATATAACAGTGTTCTACTCTTACAAACGAGGCAAGGTCTTTTCATGTCCACCAAAATCTCATGATATGTTTTTGACAGTTGTAGGTCCCTTTAAAAAAACCAGAATCTGCTCAACCTATGATATCAATTTGTATTACTTGTCTGCTTGTTACACTAGGACGTGTCCATTAAATAATAATAACCGAATATACAGCGCATTTCAGATGGGGTGAGACTGTAAAAAATTATGATTTTGAGATTTTGTGGCCACCTTATAGAGAATTCAATTGGCTTTCAGAAAATCTATTGCACTTGGGTACTCGTGATTTAAAAAAGGATTTTTGGCCCTTTTTCGTCATGTCGACCTGAAAAATATGTGCGTCTTGACACAGTTTCTACATTTCAGATACTTGCAGAATTTCATTGCTCTGAAGGTTTTCGTCAGAGACATAAGTTTTGGTTTCGGTTTTGAACTTCACCTTGTTCGTAGTCCAGTTTTCAGCTACTGGGGCTCTTCCTTTCTGCATTACTTCAGGAACAGTTTTCACGAATAAATTCAGCGACTTTATTGGCGTTTTCTCAAAACAACATTTTGGACGTTTGTATGCCTTTTTCTCGGGAACTATAAAGAATAAGCAAACAAAATTTTTCGTAGTTGATAGTCCATAACATTTACAAAACTGGTATCAGAACCATTAGCCTAAGTTCTTTTGAATTTTTCTGACTAAAAAACATTCATAGGTGGTATTTATTGCGTCAGCAATGAAAAAGCGTGATAAGTCAAGTTTTTGTTCGAAGAGAGTAATCTTGCATTAGAGCTCAAAAGTAGACATTTTGTCCAGAAATTTTATTTTTGTTTTTTTTACTAAAGAGCTTTTTTCTGAAAAGCATTAGGGGTCCTCTCGTACAAACTTCAACACTCTGCAATTAGTAGATTTTCAGAAAAAAGCTCTTTAGTAAAAAAAAAAAACAAAAATAAAATTTCTGGACAAAATGTCTACTTTTGAGCTCTAATGCAAGCTGCGTTGATCTTTAAGGTTCCATGCAAGTTTTATAGCCCTATCTCTGAGTACAGCTGGAATACAGCCAAATTTGAAAACAATTTTCAGTCTGACTCCACCTTCAATAGGGGAGTTGATGATAGGGTTTGTTTACTGCATTCCTGAATCTTGTGTTCACCAAGCACACACTGATTAGGTTTCTATATGATTACAATACTTGTTCACACGTTATTTGTATGGCCGATTTTAACACACCTGGCGTCGACTGGTCATCTATGACAATGAGCGGACATGAAGTGTCTGTTGGAAGGGAGCTGTTACACTTTTCATTATCGTGTGGATTAAATCAAGTCATTCGAGAACGCACTCGGCAGGCGGCAGTTCTAGACTTAGTCTTTCTTACCACATATCTTATAAGCAACGGCTTTCAAATCGTCGTTCTGCTTTGCATCTTCGCAAGTTTTGTTTTTGTTGCAAAATTTCACAGTCTTTCCAGTTTTTCCTGCCTCTGAGCTCACTGTCATGCACGTCGTAGCTTGCCCTCCTGCTTTCAATAGCTTGTTTTACTTTTCATTTTACCGATTCCATTTTTGATAAGAATAGTACAAATAGCCCGCCTAATTTTATAAGTGGTCATTATTGTGTTTGACCCACAATCTATTTTCAAAGACGAATCGCGGAAACATACAAAAGAGACGTGGTAGGTAAAAGACGCCCAAACTTTCAGCAAATTTCGAGTTGGGGGCATAGTATCTATCGCAAAAGCAAAGATTGAATATAATCATAACGGGCTAGAAAACTAGAACCCAAATCAACCATGTGCCATCTCTAAAGAAACCCTGTAAAGCATTCCCAGCTCAGAAAAAACAACAAAATGAACACCTCAAGAGGCATCTCCACATTTCTGTACAAAAAGAACGAGCTATTAGCTCTCGTCTCATGGCTAGGCTCGATTCTTTGAAGTCCTGACGAGCAGGAAAGTGCGCTTATCGTTTGATGTTTGGTGGATACTCGTGGGCGCATGCGCGGTCATCAAGACAATGGCATTAAGACAATGGCGCATCCACAGGTACTGGACATGCCTCGACCCCTATGCTGTTCGTTTATTTTATCGCAATTCGCGTTTAAGTAGCCTCTTTGATGGAAAGAGTACAATTACAAACGAAAAAAAATATAACATGGTATGTTTACTACTCTACCTCTAAAAATACTGCGAAATTTGCCCGTGCATCGTCTGATCAGGCCGCACATAAAACAATTGGTAAATGAGGCGTATATTTAAGTAACTATAATCTTATTGGTCATTTTGAATCAACACCAACCTTGAAGTAAACCATGTCCTCTCTTGTGTGTTTCGTCTCGCATTATTTTTCACTTCATCTCATCTGTCACCATCAACCAATCAGCTGATGAAGAAAATGTCACTATCAAAAATACTTTTACAAGCGTTGCTTTGCCATTATCTCCACACATGAAAAAAAATTTAGGGGGGGCACTTTGCTGACCTAAAGTGCGGTGAGGCGAAAGCCTTAAGCTCGGTGTTGCTGCTTGTGTTACTGATGAGTGGTTAAGGTGTTGAGCTTCTCCTCTAAGAGTGGACCTCGACAGCGTCTTGCAGCGCTGCCAGGGAGTCCACAGAACGCCAACGCTTGTTCGGTTCTGCGCCTTGCTCGTCGGTAAATTGGTTTTTGAGGAAAGGAAGTGTATCTGTCTCTCATATCTCAGTGGACACCTAAACCTCGTCATAACGGGAAGGAAGGAAGATGGGAGTGAGAGAAGACACCGTATTCACTAGACGCGCCTTTGTTCATTCCAAACCAACGAGCTGGCATGGCGGAGTTGTTACCATGCTCGCCTCGTACTCCAGAGACCGGGGTCCGATTCCCCAACTTGACTGATTTCCTACTCGGTTTTATTTATTTATCTGGTCTGACTAGAAAGGTTAATTAGGCTGATTGGGTAATTAAGCAATTAACTAAACTCAGTCCCACTCGAAGCAACACTATACGATCCCTTAAATTGGTTGCATGGTTACTAGCCAAAGTACAATTGGCCCAGTTTGAAATTCGCGCAGTGTGACGTCACGACCGTTTCGACCAACTTAAAAGCGTGACATTTAAAGTCGTAAGGTATGTGGCCGAAAGATCAACTCACTCTTCCGCTGGCTCGCCAGGGGATGGCGGCCCGTAGTCCGACGGTGGTCGTCTCGGTGGCGAGGGTGGTCTGGCAGGTGGACTAGGACGAGGAGGCTCAAAAGGAGGGCCAGGAGGCTGATAAGTTGGCCTGGGTGCAGGAGGTGGTGGTGGTCGAGGTTGAGGAGCAGGGGCGGGAGGTCTTGGCGCCGGAGGCGGTGGCCTGTACGTGGGGGGCGGCCTCGGTGCAGGTGGTGGTGGCCTAGGTACAGGCGCTGGAGGTGCCGGTGGCGGCTGGTAAGCGGGAGGTGGCCTAGGAGCTGGAGGTGGTGGCGGTGGCCTTGGGACAGGAGGAGGTGGAGGAGGCCTAGGTGCCGGAGGCGGGGGCGGTGGTCTCGGAACGGGAGGAGGGGGTGTGTATGCTGGCGGCGGCCTAGGACGAGGTGGTGGACGTGGAGGTGGAGCGGTAGGAGGTGGTGGAGGTGGATATGATGGTGGGGCTGCAGCGGGAGGCGGCGGGGGTGGGTATGATGGCGGTGGTGCATGTGCTGGTATGACTGATGGTACGTATACAGTCGATGGGATGTACACGGCTGGCGGTTGGTACACGCCTGGTCCAAAACCCGGTCCATAACCTGGTCCAAAACCAGGTCCATAACCTGGTCCAAAACCTTGTCCTGGACCAGGTCTTGGAGCCGGTGCAGGACCTGGACCAGGGGCAGGCTGTCCAGGCCCATAAGCTGGTGGCCGCCGGCGTGGTGGCTGTGGTCTAGGTGCAGGGCGAGGGGCTGGTGGTCTTGCCACTGGTGGTGGTGGTGGGGGCCTAGGAGCAGGAGGAGGAGGTGGTGGTCGCGGCGCAGGTGGTGGTGGTGGCGGCCGAGGTGCCGGAGCAGGATAGGTTGGCGGTGGCCTTGGCGCTGGCGGAGGTGGCCGTGGTCTAGGTGCAGGAGGTCTAGGTGCAGGAGGTCTAGGTGCAGGCGGTCTAGGTGCAGGTGGTCTAGGTGCAGGTGGTCTAGGTGCAGGAGGGGGCGGCTGATATGCTGGAGGAGGCCTAGGAGGCGGGGGCGCAGGCCTTGGGGGAGGAGGTGGAGGTCGTGGAGCTGGTGGGGGCGGTGAAGGCCGTCGAGGTGGAGGTGGCGGTGGAGGTCGTGCAATAGGTGGCGGGGGCTGATAACTTGGAGGCGGTCGTGCAGGTGGGGGTGGTCTTGGGGCTGGCGGGGGAGGTGGGGGCCTTGGTGCGGGAGGAGGTGGCGGTGGCCTTGGAGCCGGTCGGGGTGGTGGCGGCCTCGCGACTGGTGGTGGTGGCTGGTATGCCGGTGGTGGCCTAGCCGGAGGAGGGGGCCTTGGAGCAGGAGGTGGTGGAGGAGGAGGTTGGTATGCTGGAGGAGGAGGAGGAGGGGGTTGATATGCAGTTGGTGGTGGTGGGGGCGGTCTTGGAGCTGGAGCCGGGTACTGAGGAGGTGGTGGCCTTGCCGGGGGAGGAGGTGGAGGTGGACGCCTGTAAGCAGTGAAAGAATTCATCAGAGAACACTCACGCGTGACGGGTCTCTTCGGGAAGTACATTTTAGCTGAATTAACTTTCGAATTCGATTGCAGACCGGCCCGTCTCGTGGATGAAACCTACAAATCCAAGTTCAATCACTGCTCGCATAAATCGCATCAAGAGGCAAGATAATGCGTGTGTTGCAAGTAGTGTTGGAACCATGCCAACGTAACTCTCTTGCGCACTCGTGCTTGATCTAGAATACTTGTCAGTCATCGAAGCACTATACAGAAATGTACTTGCAGTACGTCGTCTTTAAAGCAAAATAGCAAACGCGCCTTGTTATGGGCATCAAAACGGTCAAGATCACCGTGCCGCATAAATGTCTTACGGTTTGAAAAACACGGGCGGCGGTGGCATAGGTCGTGTATTAGGAGGTGGATAGACGGGATGCGGCCTTCTTAGTGGCGGTAGCCTGAAAAACAAGACGGTAGTGGGGCGAAGGCAAGAAAAAAAAAAGAATTTTTTTAGGACCGGACAGAATAAATAAAAGGTGTTTTCGGGCATGGGAAAGAGCAAACACACAAAATAACTGATATTTTGGTAACCACTGTAGCTAATGCCGTCTCGATGGCCAGTAACGGTGCTTTGTTCTTTTCTAGACGCTCAGTCGTCTCAGAAAAGTACAAGAGGAACTGGTAATGAAACTGCACATTTGAAAACTGAAACGCTGTTGCACTGTCTCGCCAGCATGTCAGACCAGCTTACCCAAGAGTTCATAACACTGAAGGAAATAGTTTGTTTGCTATTTCGAAAAATACGAGAAAAAGAACACACATTCCTCGAGTGCTCCTTACGACTAGGAATAAAGCTGCGCTGCGTGTTTCCGGAAGTATTTATATATTTTAAAATCTCATAACACCTGCCCTGTTCTAAATATTATTCATTTCACATCATGCATTGAGTGGAAAAGCTATTGAATGCAGTAAGTTTGTGCATTTTTCGCAAAAGTTTGTCAGTAGGCACATGTATTGCGGCAGGTTGACGATTTAAAAGGCTTACAGGGCGAAGTCAGTACAGAGCCCTCCCAAGGATTACTCCTCGTGTGTGCAGCCCGAAACTCATGCACAAACTACTGAGGGGGTGCACACTCTGCAATGGCGTTTATGTCTATTCATTAAGCACGCTATTTCACCACAACAGCTATGTTCAGTGACTGGCTTGCTTTCGTGTTTGGTTCAGTCCCGATAACATATGAATATACTGGCATACGGATTTTTTTGCAAGGACTCATAATCTTGTTTATCTGGCACTCCAGGAAAAGTAAACCGAAGCTTTTCTTGGATCTCTCCCGCAGAAGACGCCGCAGAATATGTTGCTTACTATTGTGCTTTCCACATCATTGCTGCTTGCGCTGATACTCTGATAGATTTCCCAAAATTCGCCTGATATTCTCCAAATTGAAGATGACCTTCGTGGTTACCTTTATGTCGCTTACTAACTACTTGTGAATGATATATTTTCAGCCAGTTTTTCTCTCTCTAGAGCCATGTGAATGACTCACTGAATGTGACAGCGTGTCGAAATCGAATATTGAAGCGTATTATGCCATTAAAAGAATCTTTTAATGTTGACTGCCGATAGTTCACATCTATTGCACAGTTGAGTTATATAAATAGGACTCGACTCACATCAACAGCTGTATAATTTCACATTTCACGATTCAAGTAGTTTGGCTTGTCATTGGTAGGAGATTAAAATATATTCTTATTTTACGCATTAGCCTGCAATTTGGTTCTTCATTTTATACGGAAACCCTAGATACATTTCATTTAGCAAGCCGTGGTAGAGTTTCCAATCAGAAGTTCAGTGCTGCCAGCAAAATCTTGTGTGAATAGTGCATGGCTGTAGTTAATTTTGCTTTGTTTACAAGTAATCACAACTGTTGCGAGTAAAATAATAGTTTCGCGAATAAATATTCACACGCTTAAGATTTTGGTGGTGCTCCGGTTGAGTTCGGAGCACGGTGCAAGGCCCACAGGCTGGGCAACCGGCGGCGCGTTTGGGCAAGCACAGCGCACTAGGATTTGTTACGGCCTCGATTTCTGCGCTACTACGAGAGAGGGGAACTTGCGCGCTTTTTATGTCTTTAATAGTGCTCATCAGTCGTAATTTTTCAGAACCCATGCTTCTTAGGTAAGGAATGCA
Organism: Amblyomma mixtum; assembly: GCF_055824585.1. Classification (NCBI taxonomy): domain Eukaryota; kingdom Metazoa; phylum Arthropoda; class Arachnida; order Ixodida; family Ixodidae; genus Amblyomma; species Amblyomma mixtum. The sequence continues at coordinate 329,260,907 of NC_143014.1, read as the reverse complement.
CAATGCCATTTAAGATTGCGTACTACCTTTTAAAAGGAATGCGGGGAACATTTACTGTAGCGGTAACTTTTTTAAACTGCGTTTGTTTTGAGATGACGAAAAGCTGCTGATGAGTTCCTGCTTACTGGTTAAATATTGGGCGTTTTAACGGAGAAACGCTGACAGGTTTCATTGACCGTGCAAAGCTGCATGTTCGATAGCAACATTGTTCCAGAGCATTAAATATTTCTATGTTAACATTATACTATATTAACAATATTTTAATGACATACTCGCGCTGCTTGTTAAAGGGGCCATCACAGGAGGAGTGCGCCGACTATATGCGACGTACTTTGCTACGTGAACACAAGAGACTTGCAATGTCTGGTAGGCACGTAATGCGATCTACTAACAGAGAAAGGCTAAACTTTTATAGAGAAAACGCGTCACCACAAAACAAAAACTTTGACCTCAGCCAAAACAGATTAGACTCTATTGGTACTAATTAGTAACGGTTATGCTGCTTTAGTAACAGTTTATTAGACCTAACCTAGATCAAAGCGTGTTATCATTAGCAGAATAACTTGGTGATGCACATGTCCAAGATGTGTCACTCAGCGGCGATACCTTTATGAAAACATAAAAGTGAGGCGAAGCCTCGGCAAAAGTCGCAGCGGACGGCCAGCAAGACATATTCAGGACCTTTCGGCGAAGCAGGGTATATGCGCCACACGCTTTTTTTTTGCATTACCTGACGTTCTAGCCCTGTGCATGGAGACGGTCGTAAATAACCATGAGCATATCATGATTTTGCGTGCCTTTATTACTTACATGTTAATGTGCTTGAGTGTTAATCATTTTTCAGTCTTATAGCATACTTTTGCGTAGTATTCTAACGAGTACGAGTGTAATATTTAAGTCCTTACTTCACTGTGCTGCGTTGCAGCAGGCGACAAGTCGAGGCGCCATATTGAGCTGCAGGATCATTTTGGATAAGGCTACGTTGGTTGTTGGAGCTCAGTTTTGCAATTACGATGGCCAATTTAAAATAATTTTCAGCTTTCAAGTGAAATATCGGCTTCTTGTAGAAAAACTGTGCATAAGAAAATAAAATTAACATTTACCTGAGGTCATAGGCATCCCAAAATTTACAGCTACATTATTTTCGAAGCATCCAAAGGGAAGACAGGTTTGAACTGAGAGCACACTGCGTGTGCGGGTGTATAAGATATCTTACGTAACATGTTATACATAGCTTAAATGGGCAGAATACTAAGTTGCGTCTTGTTGAAATGAAATCAGCTTTGCGTAGTGTGAGGCATTTTTATCTTAATGCAACGTTCATTCAGGCAGTTATATGAAAATGCCTGCATGAAAACTGAACATCACTTGTCTGAAGTTAGTAACTCCTCTCGCATATTGACACTGATGTCACAAGGCTTGCGCATTGAAGACTACACAATAGTAAGCACCCCAAAGATTTGGTTCCTCAGTGACTCTTGTGTGAAGCGCGCCCAGTTGTATTCGTTATCGTGACTGTTACTGGTATTTATAAGAGAATGAGATATCAGTCACGACCTGTCGCTTCAGAGGCACCCCTGGAAAATGAAGCTAGGACTGCTACATGTCTGCGCGGCTTTTGGCTGTCGGGTGGTGTACTCACGGTGGTCCTGGCGGTGGTGGAGGCGCCGCGGGCGGGTACGATGGTGGTGGTGGTGGAGGAGGTGCCGCTGGGTACTGGGGTGGTGGGGGCCTAGAAAACAATAAGTGAAGAGTTTTCGCTGTTTCTAGAACCATAAGAAAAAGACGTTCACTATCCTGATACACTCGTCACGCCGCATATTTGTGTACACTGTGCACCGGCAATAAATTTGATTCATCACGTTAAGTCGTTACATTGCGGCGCATGCTCACAATCGGCAGGCTTGCCATCAGCATCTCATTTCAAACACTGCCACCATTTATGTTCGTTTCGTTTTTCAGCCGCAGCGGTCGCCGCGCTTTTTCCAGAAACCGCACTCGCTCCTGTGGAGGAGCAGTGGTTTCTGGTGCGGTTTCTGCGGCATTCCGGACACCTCAGTGTTGCTTCTGGAGTGCCATTGAGACCTTCTTCATGCTGTGCATATCTCATGCGATGCTGAAATGGCTGCACTCGCGCACGTGTCTGCGACGCTGCCTCATTAGAGTAAAGTCTCCGAACATTATTTCCGTGATAATTGTTTCGTCTACGACTACAAGCCTTTTAGAAATACAGCACTGTGAGGAGGCAACAACAGAGCAACTTGTGTGAGATTAGCAGCCAATATTTACCTACTGGAATGGCGCTATTGGCTTCAACAAGCCGCCAGTACCTTTGTAGTAAATTGGAGTGTCGTTTCTACCCAAGCCGCAATTTTCGGCTAGAGTTCTTATCTTCACAGCCTTCCCCTAACGATAGTGTTGCTTTGGAGATGTCTTTTTGAATTCAGGGATACTCGTTGAGACCAGACTATGGACTCCTTGTGTGCATGTCGTGTGCTCATGAAGTAATGACCCCACGGACACATTGCATACTTTCCTGTGTGCATACTTTCCTGTGTGCTTCTTCTCATGGCTCTTTTTTTTCGTTTCCTTCGTCCCTCTCCCCGCGTGAAGGATAACAAACGGGGTACTGCTTAGTCAACCCCCCTGCCTTTCGATTATTTGTCTCTCTCTCTCTCTTGATGTGACTTTTTCCTGAAGAATTTACAGGGCGGGACAGAATGCATTTGGCAACCCTGCTCTGTGTCCTGCTCTGCAGGCTACTTCTGCATCAAACTTTTTTCGCATAGTGCACAGACTTGTGCTCTTCAGCCCTCATGTGCAGGGACGCAAGAGAGGCGCTTTACCGCAACGTGTTGCGCGCTAGACTTGGACGCGGAAGTGCATGATGGCACAATTTTTTCGTGTTCCGGCCAACAGGAAGGCTAGGCGAGGGCCACTTTCGAGGTGTGATGTCTGCAGTTCGAGTTTATCGCAGATCTTTTCAATTGTCTGAAGCGAGCTAGCAGAATCAGTCACATTCAGGGTCGGGTCAATTGATGCTTGCACGAAAACTTAATGCAGTAGTTGACGACAGCTTTTATGCGGTACTAAATGTTTCTTTGTAGTACGAGCATTGGGAATGAGTAACTAACCAGCAGTAGCTCTAGTCTTGTTCAGTCGGATTTACAATGAGGTAATGAAGTCGTGGTCTTTCGATGCTCACTGCGGGCAGTACGCGAAAAACCGATTAGGAGAAAAAATGTTGGTTTTTCGCGTGTTAGGTTTCTAAATACATCAGGGCCTTCTCTTCACCGTGCAGTGATCGCTGAACGGACGTGGTGCCGGTTTCTGAAGGGGCCACAGAGTCAACATGCTCACTATACAGAAAAATGAGGTGACCGCGCTCAACAGCTTCGCTGTATTTTTATGATGTACCTTTCTACTACCTCTGTTTACTGCCAGCCGTTATTATGTAGGGGCATTTTCAGAGCAAGTAGTGCATACTACTCTGCGAACAGCGACGCTCAGCGATTACCCGACTCTAGCCTATTCTATACTGCATGTTACCCCAAGGCTGAATCTTGCAGATATCTTCTCTGCGCAGTCTTGAATATCAAGGCGGCCACAAATACTATTTAAATCAGGTTTAAAAACCGTTGCATACAATTTGTGGTGACCCTTTATTCGTATCTTTTGGGAAGACATTTTTCTCTGCTAGATATTGTGCACCAGTTCTTGTACCCAGTAGGTTCTGTCATGAAGCGAGTATGCCGTGACATCTATGCCTATAGAGTCTATGTACGCCTTGACCTACTCTAGAGGTCGGTGCCTCCGAGCAGGTTAGTCAGGCCAGTAGTAGCATAATGTACGGCGTAAAAGGCATACCTGCTGCATATTTCATGCAGTGTCGCAGAAGATACACTGCCATCTGTTTCTTAGTCCGCTTTAGTCAACTCCTGCATGGTGTTACCCTGGTACCGCACTTTTCAGTTACCAAGACATAATTCAGTATTACTGCCCTTGCGGAAGTCTCAGTAGGAAGTGTTTCAGGACCAGCACGGCCTGAAAGTTTCTTTGCAGCAATTTGCGAACAGCAAGCGTCTGAAGGCTTTGTAAGCGACGACCACAGTAGAAAGGGCAAAAAGGAAATGTCTGAAGAGACATACGGGCGCCTGGGGGGAGGTGGGAGAGGGCGCGAGGGTGGTCCCTCGAAAGGTGGGTAGTCAGGGCTTTCCTCCGGAGGTAGATACCCCGGTTGGGGCCGCTCAGGTCGAGATGGAGGCCTGGTGTAGAGGGAGAAGGGAATGGATGCACATGAGAGGACAGAACTTGATTGGTTGGTGTTCAAGCTAAATAATTTACGTCACTGTTCGTCGAACTGTTGTTGTGCAGAAGTGTGGAAGACGGAATTTTTTCTGACTAGAAATAATGTAACCTTCGACATGTTCATAAACTTCTGCTCGGAGACTTGTTAAAAAATTATATTTTTGTCTTTCGAAGTCATTCAGTATCTAAGTGTTACGAGCGTTGAATTTGATGCGTGTAACATCCCATCAAATCCCGGCAATCTTGGAAGGATTTACGAGACTTGTAGTCAGAAGATCTGCAGTCAAAGGCTGAAGAAATCATTAAGTTTTCTAGGCGAAGTGATTGCATCGAAGTATTAATTTCTTCAGTTCTATAGAAACTTCATGCCCATGTACTTGATAATTTCTGGTTATCTTGCCTTAGCAAAAAGCGCAGAATATGCGGGGTGCGGTAATTCTGTGCATGATCACGGCTTGCTAGAGCAAATTTATTTATGGCTTTGAGAAATACCTGCAAGTTGCGTTATTTGTTAGTGTTTTATAACTCTTTTCAAATCTGCTCTTACTAACGAAATGCAAATTTTTGGCAGACAACATGGACTTCTGCTACCATACGCAAAAGACACACGTTAAGTCGCAGAGAGGACTTTCAGCGCCAATTTTTTTTTTTTAGGTGGACTAAATCTTGGTCGCGGAAATTCCATAAACACGTGCGCACGAAGTGGCGCCTAAAGGAGTCGCTGAATGAGGAAAGCAGCGCTTACGGTGGCCTTCGAGCAGGAGGAGGAGGAATTGGCCGTGGTGGCGGCGGAGGAGGAGGCCTGGCGGGCGGCGGTGGTGGCCTAGACACCGGAGAAGGGCCAGGTGGTCTCGGAGCTGGAGGGGGTGGGATAGGCCTTAAAGAGGGAGGCGGAGGGGGCGGGTAAGTCGGAGGCAGGCCAGATACTGGGGGCCTAGGAACTGGAGGTGGTGGCAGAGGTCTTTCTGCTGGCGGTGTAGGGCGTGGGGCAGGAGCCTCGGGGAACAGTGACGGAGGCTGATAAGCTGGTGGAGGCCTGCGAGGAGGTCCTGGTGGTGGAGGTATTGGCCGCGGGGGAGGAGGAGGTTGCGGTCTTGCCACTGGAGGTGGAGGGCGTGGAATAGGTGCAGTGGGGGGCGGGAAGGGCCTTTCAACTGGGGGAGGCTCGTAAGCTGGTGGAGGCCTGCGAGGAGGTCCTGGTGGTGGAGGTATTGGCCGCGGGGGAGGAGGAGGTTGCGGTCTTGCCACTGGAGGTGGAGGGCGTGGAACAGGTGCAGGAGGGGGCGGGAATGGCCTTTCAACTGGGGGAGGCTCGTAAGCTGGTGGAGGCCTGCGAGGAGGTCCTGGTGGTGGAGGTATTGGCCGCGGGGGAGGCGGAGGGGGTGGTCTTGCCACAGGAGGCGGAGGGCGCGGGACAGGAGCTGTCGGTGGCGGGAATGGCCTTGTAACCGGGGGAGGCTCGTAAGCTGGTGGAGGCCTGCGAGGAGGTGCCGGTGGTGGAGGTATTGGCCGCGGGGGAGGAGGAGGGGGTGGTCTTGCCGCAGGAGGCGGAGGGCGCGGGACAGGAGCAGGCGGTGGCGGGAATGGCCTTGCAACCGGGGGAGGCTCGTAAGCTGGTGGAGGCCTGCGAGGAGGTGCTGGTGGTGGAGGTATTGGTCGCGGGGGAGGAGGAGGGGGTGGTCTTGCCACAGGAGGCGGAGGGCGCGGAACAGGTCCAGTGGGTGGGGGTAGTGGCCTGGCTACTGGAGGCGGCTCATAAGCTGGTGGTGGTCTTCGAGGGGGTCCTGGTGGCGGTCTAGCTGCCGGTGGAGGACGGGGAGGTGTGGGTGGCCCAGCTGGAGGAGATGGAGGCAGCGGAGGAGGCCTAAATGTGGGAGGCTGCGGTCCTCCTGGAGGAACATATGAAGGCGGTTGTCCTGAGGGTGGGAACGGTACTGGGCGCACAGGCGGTGGCCTTGCCACTGGCGGTGATGGCGGTCTTGGCACAAAAGGCGGTGCCGGAGGCCTGGATGGTGGTTGGGGTAGTGGCGGCCTGCCTCCTGCTGGTGGCGATGGCGGTCTTCTTGCAGGTGGTAACGCCGGAGGGATTGGCTCTTCGATAGGGGGCAGATATGCTGGTGGAGGCCGTCTTGGCGGTGGTGGCCGTGCCGCTGGTGGAGGTCGTGAGGGTGGAACTCCAGCCGGAGGAGGTGGCCTCGGAGCTGGCGGAGGTGGAGGAATAGGTCTCGCAGTTGGAGGGGGAGGCCTTGGTATTGCTGGTGGAGGTGGTGGCCTAAAAGGAGGTGGAGGCGGCCTTGTAGGCGGTGGCCCTCCGGGGAATGGCGGCTGCAAGGATGGTCTTCCAGGTGGTGGGAATGGCCCTTCTGGTGGTGGCACATACGCTGGAGGGGGCCTTGCTATAGGGGGCACTGTGGGTGGCCTTGGTTGTGGAGGGGGAGGCCTCGCTGCAGGGGGTGGAGGTGGCCTGGGTGCTGGAGGTGGGCCAACTGGAGGCCTTTCAATGGGTGGTCGTGGCCTGGGACCTGAGGGAGGTGGCCCTGGGAAAGGTGGTCTACCAGGCGGAGGAGATGGTGGGAATTGTTCTGCAGGTGGCACATAAGCTGGTGGAGGTCGTGCTGGTGGCCTTGGCGAAGGAGGGGGCCTCTGGACAGGTGGTGTAGGTGGTGGTCTTGGGAACTGAGGTGGCAGAGGTCTTGCTGGTGAAGGAGGTAGGGGAGGCCTCTGCACAGGTGGCTGAGGAGGAGGCCGGAATGGCGGTGGTGCCGGCCCTGGTGCTGGACTAAGAGTAAAAGAAAAGCTGAATCTACACACCTCTGAAAGCAATCTTTGTGTAAGTGATATCAACAATTTTGCAATATGCATAATTGTGAGATCTGCTTTGAAAGAAGCAGTCCATTTGCTCGTTGCGACTGCAGCTCTTTGAATACGAGTGATTGTCAGTCGCACGTCCGTAAAGCTAAAATTTGAGTTGCTCCACAATTATAGAAGTGACCATGTTTTAAAATGTAGCCAAATTTTCCTTAGGAAGAACAAGGAATCTAAAAGTTCCTTCACATACACGAGTTATGTTAAAGCTGAACGTTGTATGCAACATTCTTTTGGTTCAGACTACTTTCTGCGCCTAAGAACACAAGCTAGGAGTGCAAGGGAAGGGATTCCAGACCTGTGTAACTGCCTTATAAGCGCGTAAGTTCAGTACACTGGAAAATCACTGCACAGCGATAGTAGCTTTTGCTCACGAAAGCTCTCGACCAGCGTAGGTTATTACGATATGAATATATCATATTCATAATGGAGGCCTATGATGTCCAGCTTATGCCTATGATGCCCAGTTTACTGGTTGCACCTGGGGAAAGGCACATACTTTTGTCCTCTATAAGTGCGAATCTAATACTTCAGAGCCATACTTCTACTTTGGCGACGTGCAGGTTTTTTTGTGTTTACTGGAACACGCGTCGTTTTTTTAAACTACTCGATAAGAACGCAGGTGATGTACTTGTGTGTATTGTTTTTAGTAAAAGGAGAGTTTAAACTGCCATGGTTCTATTTCATCTGTGCCATGTGCACACTGCCGAGTGCCTGTAGTTGTCTTGCTACGACTGTTGACACCTGTATGGGGACAATGTGGGGAACGCAGACATAAGGTAAGCGAGATATTTAGTGCATACAGTGATGAGTTCATTGCATCATAGAGAGCGCTGCTCTCACAGAGAAGCAATGAGAAACGCCTGGGGGACAGGTGGGTTAGAGGGGGCTACGCAGCCGACATAATAACCCTGACTCTTCAAGAATGTCCACGAGCTTGCCTTGTTCATTTTACAAGCGCAAGCCGCTTCGCGAGGGAAAAGTTGGGCCTCGGCGATGTCTGCTGAACGTCTCAAGCTGCCGCAGCTGTGAGCAGAGCAGCTCTCTGCAGGACAACGGCATGAGCCCCTAACCTGAGCGTCATTGGTGTTTATTAATAATGAAGCGAGTGTTCTACTTTCGCTCATTTTCCACTGGACGTTGGTCGCTGCATGCGGTTAATACCGCAGTGGGAGTCCCTATATTGCGGCAATGTCTGCACAGAAGAGAACAATGTCGCTTGGTCGTTATCCGCACGCAAGAAACCTACTTACAACGAAAACGTGCTTTTCACCATTTACTTGTAATCATGAGATGAATGCAAAAACTTATTCCCTTTCACACTACAGGCGCATCGATGCAGACAGCTTGCTTACGTCAGCAGCCGTCAGTACCCCAGTCGAGCTTTCCCGTAGGTATTTTAATAATCATGTAAGAGTGCTGCCATCTGTGCCGTACCAATCTGAAGCAGACATTTGAAGTTGATAACTGCATGCCTTTTTAAGGCTACCTAAACTGACGACGCCTGTATGCGAAGGCCTAGAGTGTACGCTTTGGGTGTTTACGTTACAACGCTCGATGCAGCTGGTGAGGGGCAACATGCATACTAGTGTACTGTTTGTTTTGAGGCTGCTGCGGGAAATGATGCGATGACATCAAAGATTCCGAAACAATTTTAACCACTGTCTGAACTTCTGAACAATGGCCTCATTGTCGATGCTCTAAAGTACGCACAACGCAATCAGGTCCTTCATACGTGGCATCCGGAGCAGCGTATTAATTGCGTTGGTGTATGACGTCACATGTTGCTGAAATCGTATTGTCTTGCGTTATGTACAAAACCGCCAACTGTCGTAACTATTAAAAGAGAAATGTGTTGAGCAAAGCCGTCATCTACTGAATTGCGAAGTGCTCGAAATTCGACACTCCTCTTTTTTTTTAAATTTGCGTGCCTCGCGCATTCTTGGAAAGGATTTCTAGCTTTTCATGCTCTGTTGTCGCCTCTAGCCTCAATGGTTGCTGTTCCCAGCCTTCCGCATGCCCGTACTCACCGATACTAGCTTAGCACGGGTCTCTGGCTGTAAGGAGGACGTTTTCTCCACAATGGCATTTGTCATCCATAGTGAGAGAACGCTTTAAATGCCTTCATTTCCTTATTTAGTTTTAATTACCCTTAAATAATTTTCTGTTTAATTTATTTCGTTTAAAAGGTAATTTTTGTTTAATTTTCTGTACGAAACAATTCTATACCTTAGAAGCGACCCCCGAGACAATTTCCCACATTCTATGGTGAGGCAGGGAGGAATTTCGCCCCTTTTGCGTCTTCTTTAAACACTTAAGTTCGCCTCGCTACTTTCCGCAGTCCAGAGTACTCAGTCGAGTAAAAGCGCATCCAACACCTCGCTAATATGAACTAATGCTAAAAAGCTCAAACGTATATTACTGAGGCCGTTAAATCCAAAAGGCGGGGAGAAAAGAACGTTACGCGCTTGGAGGTGCGCACTTTGCTGGCGTGTATACGTATTCATATCTGTACCAATAGTATAGCATCAATGCACACAAGAGGCGCTCGCTTTCAGCTTCATTTTCATTATTTGTGAAACATGAGATTCGTTAGAAATAAAAGTTCACAAACACGAGGTTACTTGCACTTTAAGAAAAGGCACTTCGGGCCGGTGTGCCCGAAGAAGAAGTCATACTCACGGTGGTGGAGCTGCTGGCGGTGGAGTGTAGGTCGGGAATGGTCTTCTTGTCCTGTAAACGGCAAGGTTGTAATTACTCAAGGATCTACTAATGACTTCACCCAGTGAGCATGCCTAAAAATTAGACGCCAACGAATTCAAAAACATGCCTACGTTAATTAACAGAACACGAAAAGAGAGACGTATCCTTCATCGATTGGTATGATCAAGATAATGTCGCAGTGTGTGCCACGCAGTGCTAAAAAAAGGGGGAAAACGATTGCTAAAAAATTTTTACCGAATTGGCCTTAAGCGTCTAACCTAGTCGCCCTGGGATATTTATATGTCGAAATTTCCTAGTATGAGGGTTCTGCGTGAATTCATTTAGTCTATACTTGAATACATTACTCACAAATGTCATGCCTTGTAACCATGAGGGCAGCTAAAGTTGGCCAAGCTACGTTTCTAATTGCGTGTGGTAAAGGCGCACATGCCAGCTACAAGAAAACAGTCCTTGAGATGAGCTCATATTGACCACCCACAAATACCTAGTGCTATAATACTGACGGCTGCAGCAAGGAAACGTTTATTGAGCGGCGTTAACTAATTTTTGAACAGAGTGTAGCACAAAGTCTGGTAGAAGAGTACTCTGGTAGTTTTATTTCACGTGTTCTTCACTTACTGCAGTGAATATCAAAGCAGTTATTTTCGTTCAGTTATTGATTTCGGAGTCTACCTTCTTCCTTTCGTGATCTTGTGCCTTGTATTGTCCGTATTTACAGAATGTGCCTGCGGCTTCTGGGCTGCATTAGATTTGGCGCCAAATTATTCGGCACTAGTGGGCATTTCCGGTGAGAGCAGAGCTTTGTTCTGTTTCAGCTAATAAGTCCATCCAAGCTTAATTCTGATGTTCTAGCTGGCTTTCCCTATTTATAGAAACAATGCACACTGCGTGGTATCACCGACAAGGGCTTGTAAAGCGTAAAAGTCCAGAGGCGCTAGCAAGAAAGACAACGTACGGTGTTGGAGGAGGAGGACGGGGAGCTGGAGAGGGTGGTGGAGGTGGACGCCTCGGCGGGGGAGGCGGTGCGCTGTGGAAGCGTTCGTAATTAACTTCGGGTGCGCATATCTGGAGCTTAAAAAGGGCTCAGTGCACTTCCTTTTTTTAGCACGCACAACAGGTTCCACGAATCCTAGCGCAAAATCCGACCTTTCTTTAACGTACCACGTGTACTTGCACATATTTGCTCTAAAACTGCGTCAAACTTCTTTATTTTTTTCATTAACGGCCAGTTTTACGTTGTCATTCCAGTTGCCCATTATAGTCGTGCATTATAGTCGTGCCCATTATAGTCGTAATATGACTCCCCCTCACCAGCAGCGTCCTTTGCGTGATGTCCAATGATTTGACCAAAGCTGGGTCAGGGCTTCGTTGGGTGCTCTCTGGGTATGATTAGTGGAGGCTAACGAAGGAGTCTGTTTATTCAAAAAATACGCCGCCTTCCATGCGACCGGAGGTAGCGTTTTCCTCACCATATCGCCCTTACTATCGCATGGTAATGACTGTGGGAATGGCTGCTTCTTATTGCGCGAGAGTAATTTAAAGCAACCGAGCTCTAAGCGGAAGCGCAAGGCAGTCCTCACTAACAACCTGACAAGCTGTGATTCAGCAGGCGAAGCTGTTTGCCCAACTTTTGGGCTTTTGTCCGCTTATGAAGCATCTCTCCTTCATGAAAGGATTGCGGGTGACTGCAATCAGTTTACTGTAGAAAACTTCAAAATAAAAGTACAGTTATTTATAATAGCGTGGGAATGACGACAAACTGAAAGGCGGCAATTAGTTTAAACGTTTTCATGCATATCTTTTTGTTTCTGTACCCTGAATTACGAGTGTTTATTATATCCAGCATTAAGATGAATTATTGAGATGAGCCGGAGGTAAAAAAACTAAAGAACAACTTCAAATAAAATGATCATGACTATTATTACTTCGGCGTCCCTGCAACACGAACTGAACTTCATTGGAGCGAAGTTTTGCAAGTAATGACACCAAGAGGAGAACGTGAAAAAAAAAGAAATATTTTCTGTACTTCTCCGTTGAGCTTTAAGGCGCCAAGGCCTTAACTTTTGCTTTCCCAATCTGAGATAACATTCAGTACGTACGGTGGTCTGGCCACAGGGGGAGGGGCAGGAGAAGGAGGGGGTGGCCTGGGTGGTGGAGGACCCCTGGGTCTGGAATCGAGCGGGAGGGTTTCACAAATGAAAACGAGTAAAAAGAAAACGGTGAGCAGTTGGAAAAAGTCAAAAACATCCGTACAGCGCGCTAGTACCTCATCCGTACGAGCAGCATGTATTGCCTCACTTAACGAAATTCTTGCCAGAAGAAAGGCTGATATGAGCCACGCAGTGACGGTGACGCCTGCAGTAGTTCGTGACCTTTCATATGTTTCGAACCTGGTGCTCGAACTTGGGGTTTCCAACGCTTTCAATGTAAAGCAGCTGAATTTAGTGCCTCAAACAGGTTTCTGGTGTTTTATTGTTTTTGTATCTGTATACTACAGGAACTTTTTTTCTTGCAGTAACGAACTACTGCGTGCGTACAGGACTGCAAGGAGACAAACAGTGCGGGCAGCCTGAAATGACAAGAGAAAAAGATTGCATTGGTTTTACAATATATGGGCTTCCATATTTCGCTGTGTCTGAATGAGTGCCACAAGAATTATTTCGTGGGTGATAATGCTTGCAGTTGTTCAATGAGAATCGATCGTTATTTGCTTCTGCGGTTTTGTAAAACTTCTTTGTGCATTTTTTCGCAGAATTAATGCAATTCTTGTGACATCACTACTGTGCTGCTCTTTGTAAAATCAGGTGCTGCAGTGGTAGGCGCCAATGCTTTTCTAAGGAGCGTTTTCTTAAGTCCTCCAATTCATCGCAAAAAATAGTCACAGTAATTCTCAACAGCCTCAAGAATGTCACTAATCTCAGGCACTTTTTACTTGCCGTGCTTTATATCTTGTAAAATTTGTTGCTATTCACGCCGCGTAAACACAGCCGCAGGACGGCATTACAGAAATCCAACCTCGTCTCACAGGTTTCTAACGTCAATATTCGACAAAGATACAATTTTTCTTCCTCGCAACAGTCCTTTATCTTGTCATTTCAAACTTCCAGCAGACATCGCAACTAAGCGCGTGACGAAACATACGGAAGTGTTTTCCGTGGTTTTGGAGTAGGCCGATAGCCGCGTCTTGACGTCGGACGTGGTGCGCTGTTGGAAGAAAGCAAAAACACAGACAGGTATACCCAAGGAAGCCACTGTTTTGTCCTCGTGTGAACAGTTCTCCTACTTCTTGGGGGTCAAGGATATTTATCCCACTTGGCGCTGTACTCTTGCTTTATGAGGCTGTTTCTCCTGTGCAAGTTCAACTCAGTCGCCGAGAACGCTGAAGTACCCACATTGTGTGAGTGAAAATGTACATTACATGTTTTAGTGGCATCCCTACCACAGACCGATAACTGCAAGAGATGGAGAATTAATTTTGCTGAAATATGACAAGCAGATAGCTAAGGGTTCTGTCGCGGCCGTGTTATATGTAGACTCTTCATATGCAAAGTGCGGCACCGTCGCGGTTGCTTGATCGTAATATCTCGCAAACCTTTTCAAAATAAGGCCAGTAAACCCGAACACATTTCCCTAGCTGCGGACACCGACTGTGTACGCCAGCGTTGCTTTATCTATGCGCTGCTCAGTAGTCAAACTCGTCAACTGGCTGCCGATGGTGAGGGCAGGCCTCCAAACCTCCACATGTTTGAGAAACGGGCATAACTAAACTATATATAAACTCGGATGACATAATATGAATCAGAAGTTGCATGACATGTATTTCGAGGGAGCGGGTTTAAGTTAAGACAGGTCAATTTTTTAATGAGGTGTTTTCGGCAGCCAGTTCACAAATGGGCTGAAGTGACAGGGAAGGGAAACCATGACGAAACCATGACCTGCTGAGAGTGCTCTGCACCTTCTAAATAGTGCATCATAGCTTGGCATAATTTTTCTACAATATAAAGGCCAGGTACCATGTAGCCATATCATTCACCTACGACTGTGCAACACAACTTGCATAGAAGAAGGGTAAAACATAAAGCCATGAGTCCGTCCGTGCGTTTCTTTCAACACTTTATCACCCCTCCGAGCAACACTAACAAACGTTTCCAGTCAGAGCAAGCTGCTGAAGCTTGTAAATAGAAAAATAGCACAACAAAAAGGCGCAAGGAAACGCTTGTGGTAGCCATTTCTGGCTATCCCTCTATAGACTGTTATGTTTGTCGTTGAACAGTTTTCAGATTCATAGCATAGGTTCTGATATTCAGGCATACCCTTTCGGAAACGAGAACCGTATGGGCGCAGTAGTGCCGATAAAATCGAGCACACACCTAGGCGCCCAAGACAGCAGCCTTCAACGAAGTTGTCAAGTGGTCAGTCATTTCAACACTTCCGGCGATGCCGAAAATTGTCGAATGAACGAGCACTAAAGCTGCGCAGGAGAAAAGAGTGCCTGCACATGGTCTTGCGCATAGCAGTTGCATTCGGCCAGACATGTACGCAGCCAGCCTCTGAAAAAAAAAAAATTAGAAGCCGGGCGTTTTCGTCCGGTCGTAGCTTTATGGCCGTTTTACTTGTGCTGCAGCGGCGAAGCGCAGAATCGAAAGCCCAAAATCGCAAAGTGCACGTACAATGTTGTCGGGGTCGGAGGGAAAGTGGGTCCCGTCGGTGGTACCGGCAGAGGTGGCGGTCTTCGGGGCCAGGGGGAAAGGAAGGGCAGTAGGTAGTCTCCATTAGTTGGCAGTCCGCGCTGCTTCGGTTTTAAGAACCGCTGTCGCGAATGCACAACCTAAACTTGACATTTGCTGCGAGCAGAACTCGAAGGCATTCTAATAAAAGAAAGCTCCAGGCTGCTTCGGAGAAATTCAGTACAATCGCGGGAACGGTCAACAGAAAAAACAAGGAGAAAGGCTTGCTTTGAAATTTAGGTTAAGGTACTGTGCATAACAATGTTTCCCCTCCCTTTTGCGGTTTTTTAAAGTTAACAATACCGGCATCTCTGGGGAACAGACTCTTACACTAACCACTACGCTTACCTTGTTATTAGCTTAAGCCCGCCTGCCATAAGATCAGCTTTCCAGCCACTTCCGCATTGCTGGCAACATCACAAAATTGAACAAACACACACTTGTAGCCGTCCTAAATAGGTTGTGCAGCCTGGTTGAAACATTTGTATTGCTTAATTGGTATTCTGACAGCCGCAAGTTTTGCTGAAGGGCTGACATGGCACTTTAACATTGCTACAGCAAAAGGAGTGCTGCGCTCAGTCTTGACATTCAATGACTCATTTGCAGAGTAATTTGTGGCTTCTAATATAAATTAAGTAGCTTTTAATTTAGCATTGCTTGGAGTTACGTTACTTCATTTGCATCTTTTATTGTGTCTCCGCTTCTCAACCGCAAAGCGTAAATTGTGCAGTGAAACTGTTTTGAAGTGGCCTTGCGAACAGTTTGAAATGTACTGTGTGCAATTTATCGTAATCAGACTTGTTTTGAAAGACCCCTGGGAGTCGTGCGTTCCAAACGTTGTTTTTTGTCTAATTTTTATAATATGCTTCACAATAGAATTACAATTATTTGGTACTTCATACATAGGCCATGAGTATTATTTAGTTTCATTTTTACATTGCTGAATATACAGGAAGTTTATGATCACTTGAAAGGTATTTCGAAAGCGCAAGCCCTTGACCTTACCGCCTCAGCAGAAATGCGAGTTCCCAAACATTACCGTGCGCCAGAGTCACAACTACGAGAAATATTGAAGTGCAACTTGCCTTAGTGAACCCGCCAAGAAAACCATCGGCATGGACTAATGGAAGCAATCATTGGAAGGAAATGCGGAGTTTCCTTGAGTAATGAAAACACAACATTAAAATGGGCGAATGAGAAAGATGCTAGGAAGTTTGTTGCACACTTCCTTTAGGCAGTTTACTATATAGGAAGAATTGATTAAGTAAATCGTGGCTGTGCCGTTACTCTCCACGACTGTAGCATTGGTCGTCGTTTCAAAATATAGATATTCGCTCCTTTTGTAACGTATAGCCAATTTAAAGCCATGATGCACCAAGCGTTCTGCAGTCAAGGGCTTTCGCGCTGGCTGGCCGTGTTGCGAATGCGCGAAGTGGTCGTTGCTGAAACGAGAACCTCCGTCGTTAAGTATTCGTCGTTAATGAAAAGAATGGGCTCTTATCTACGTGACCGCGGCCGATTCGGGAGAAAGTGCAGCTCGAATCTGGCATCATCCGGTCAGTGATCTCTGGTCTGTATTGTATCTACGTCACACATATGCAATTTTGAAATACATTTTGACACCAACTAGCGTCGAATACATGTTCCGCTCATCAGCACGCCAGGAGACTCCCGCATTCCACTTGCCTGAACTCTTAGCGAGACTGAAAAGCAATGTTCAAGTGCCATATCTTAGCCTCTAAATGCAAGCCCAGGTCAGCTGATAGCCGCAGACAAAAGTGGTTCGCATGGACGCTGAATTGTGCGCGCCTTAGTCAAGGACGCTGTAGCAAAGCGGTCGAACTCACTGTGGGAAAAGCCTTCGCGCCGTCGGTGGAGGTGGTGGGTACGCGGGTGGTGGCAGGCGGCGTGACTGCGGCCGCCTTTGGGGACGGAGGCGGCGGGGGAAGGGGGGAGGGGGGGCAGGTACGGGATGAAGCGACACAGGCACGTTAAGCACCAGCTCAAACATTTGACCTAAGCAGCAATCGTATTTGTCACCGAGTAGGCTGTGGTCTTCGCTGTATGTTCGCTCGTGCTCTTGGGTCTAGTATGAACAACCTTGGCAAATGCGATGTTTGTATAAATATGGGCGCTATGCCATTTTTTCTTTTCTGGACGCCTCATCACTTTTTTCGCCAAATTTTCTGATCCGAAAGGCTTGCTGCGCATCATGTCCGACTGAAGGCGGAAATGCCACCGCATCACATCCAGGCTAACAAACTGGGAAGGGTGCTGTCCCTGTTCTTCTTGTCGTGCCTTGTTTGTCTTGTTAGTTAGCGCATCCGAAAGGTGATGAATAATCTAAAATTCCCCCTTCGGTACGCTTGTGGTTTGCTTTTCTATTTTAGAGCGCTCCTATAGACCATGTATCCGACAGGTTAGCCTAGCTTTCTTCAGTTCATTTATGCGGAAGTTGCTCGGGGTATAGTTTTTCTTTTTTTGCAGCGTCATCCTTAGAAGCCGAGTCTCAGAGAAACGCTTGGTGGTGCCCTTTCTGCATGGAACTGACGTCATCGGGTCACATGATCACGGCACGTGAATGCACTTTTTCACCCTTCCACGCGTGCCATTTCTTGAGAGCCGCCCGTTGAGAAATTGCTGTCTCCTTGTGACCGCCACTTGCACACCCGTGCAGTCAGCCTCAGTCCGGGGGCTCTCGTTCCTTCTCACTCATCGCGACAGCGGCGATTTTCTCCAGGAGGCGCGGTCGGCGCGGCGGCAGCCCTGTTCTAAGGTGGCCAGCCGCCCTACCCAGTTCAACTGCTTGCATGGCCCTGGGATTGGTCCCCATGGGGAAAGGCGCGCTCTCGTTCCGCTCTGCCGAGAACCACTTCTAGGTGCGGCGCAGTTTCTGCTGCTAAAGCCCCGTTGTCGTAGGCATTCCCAGTCCACGCCGTTCGAGGATTCACGATAGCGAGCGCAATGCGCTGAGCAGAACCGTGACGCGGCGGCACGAGAGTGAAGATGGACGCCGCAGCTTATTCTCACACACGGCAAGGAGAGGCTAATCGTGGAGACCACGACGTTAGTGGAAGACACGCGGCAACAGCTCTGAAAACGTCGTGGCACAGCAGGCGCTATCACCTGCCAGACCACATTCCCAGGTGACCTTCTGCACCTTTTTCTGTCCTAAACTTTTGTTATTGCTTGCCTACTGACCCAGGAGGAGTCAAGTAGGTCCTTTGGCGCATCTGTTGCAAATAACTTGTCACCTGGACCCAAGAAAAGGTGCAAACATGGGCCGATTCCGTTGGTCCTGCTTGCCCTTGGCTTCCTATTTTCAAGCGAACACAGCGAGCCTCTGAATTCCCTGAGCGCGAAGGACCTGCCTGCATTTTTACTGTTTTCCATTCCACTGCCTCTTGTCTCTGCCAAATTAGGGATAAAATTATCAGCCTCTTTTTTGTTTAGTTAAACTGCCAATTCCTGAAAAAAGGATGTTACAGTGAGAGGGGCAGGGGGGAACAGTGCTCCTTTAAACAATTGTGACGCAAAAATACATGAACCAGCAAAACTTTAAGGGCATTGGTAGTGCACATACAAAATTAGATATCCTACGCGCTAGAAACGAAATATTAAACACACAAGACATTGAACTAAACATATCCAATTGCTGTGCAGGTATTCCATAGGCAGGGGTTTGTACATACTTGAGATATTGGCCCTGAGATAGAGGTCGTACAGCAGACTCTAGGGGTGCGTTTCAAGTTTTCAGAAAAATAACTGAAGCTCAAACGATGATTCCACGTAAAGAACTATGGTACACATATTCTGTTGCTTTATATTTCTTTTTATTTGGTTTGAAAGAAATTTGATTTTTAGGCAGATTGATGGGCAGTTAGAATGACATTGTACTCTAAGAAAATGGATCCAGCTACGA
Source organism: Amblyomma mixtum (assembly GCF_055824585.1). NCBI lineage: Eukaryota > Metazoa > Arthropoda > Arachnida > Ixodida > Ixodidae > Amblyomma > Amblyomma mixtum. Next base: position 329,242,361 of record NC_143014.1, on the reverse strand, counting down.
GTTCAGGAAGTCAGCTAGTTCGCACGTTGAGTGAATGGAGCTGTACTTACTAGAGGCACACCTTACAGCGAGTCAATTAATCATATCGCGTTTCGAGCACTTGGTTACATAAGGTGGCTTCCTGCAATTTTTATCGTGTTAAATCCTTGGCATTTCGGAGCGTTTTGTAAGAAAGGCACTTGATCATCCGGTGTAAAAACTGCTCATGCCACATTATAGTATTTATGGAAACTCTGCAGGTCTTATTAACTGCGTGCATTCCATCGCAGGTCTGATGCAAATTCTACACCATAATTTTTGTATTTTTACCGCGTGGAATCATACTACCCCTATGTTCATAATTATAGTGGAGTAAATATTTTTTCAGGTAAAAGCATGAGCACCGGCTTTGTAATGTTAAGGTCTATATTCCAATCATCACACCGTTACTTTGTTTCTTGGATAACAGCGTTTAGTTCACTGCCACTTTGAGCAAATTATATAGTATTGCATACCACGCAATTATCGGCGAACGGGCGGAATGGAGCTGGAGGAAAATGACCTAATACAAAATTAACACTTCTTCTCCTTTAGATGCTGTTCACGAGAAGATTTCAGAAGAACAAGAGTTGAGGCTAATTCGCCCGTCGCCTTTGCGGCAGTCATCGCTGTGTTGAAAACGGATAGGGACGGAGGCAAATACGACTAACGTGCACAAGGCCTAGCGCTAAGTCCCGTGGATGTCTTTTTTTACTATGCCTGTGACCCGCGTTCTGTGCGGAGCTTAACACCCCAAAGATGAACCGCCAAAGTGGTTGTTATAAGCAGAAGAGTTTTATGAAGATTGTATTTTTGAAGACGGCAGTTATTTTAAAGACAGCAGTTACAGACTTTTTGGCGAAACTTGGCCACTCGCTTTCTCAAAATTAAAATATATTTCGTGCGTTCGAGCGCGGCGTGAAAGTTTATGCAGTTTATTCGGCGCTAAAAGTGGCACGTAGTAGCCACATTTTCCGCTGCGGTGGTGCATCGCAGATTTTAGAGTGTCTCACTATCGCACCGCTTGTGAAGGCACAGAAAGAGCACTTACGGTGGTGGTGTCACAGGCGCTTCCGGAGGAGGCTGGTATACCGGGGGCTGGTACGGCGGCGGGGCCGGGCCAGTCGGGGGAGGGGGCTGGTACTGGGGAGGCTGGGAAGGTGGAGGAGGCATGTAAGCAGGAGGGGGCATGTACGGAGGAGCTTGTGGCATGCAAGGAGCTCCGGCTTGAGACGGAGCTTGCGGCATATAACACGGAGGAGCCACCTGAGGGGGGCCAAATGGAGGGGAAGGCGCGGCTCCTGGGGGTGGGGTGTAGGCAGGTCCTGGTCGCCTGGTCCCTGGTCTTCCTGGTGCTCTGCGAAAACGGAATCGAATGGGCACTGTCACAAAGAGATTTCCGTAAGTATAGAAATGGAGGTGTTATTAGTGCGCTGCACGGAGTGTAGGGCAAATATACTTCTGCTGCTTTTCTAGCATTAAGTGCTGCTCATAGTGCAGAGAAAAGAAGAGACTCCTTTTAGTTTTAGCGAAAAAAATATAGCGCAGTCGTCTTCTGTAAAGAGTTTCGAATTACACAATATGAAAGGAATAAGTCTGATAGCTAGTAAGCAAAGTCATAAAACCAATTGTTAAATGAGTGGCATACCTTTTCTAATGGGGAGCGAATAGCAACGATTTTTCGAGCCCGCGAAGGCGTGCTGCGGCTGTGCCACTCAGCTTACTGGCTATCTCTGAGTTTCTTTTGCAGTGGCCAGAGGTTTGTTTTTTATAATCCCCTATTGCTGTGGCAACGTTCCACGTGAACGACGCCTATGAACTAATGAAAATACGGATTGCGTATGATGCAGAAAAAGTATGCAAATCGGTACAACTTTCATGCGTTTTCCGTATGGACTGCAAACCTTTGCCTTGTAACATCGTGCATGCCATTATTTGAGTTCTTATGGATATAGGTATAAGCATTTAGACTCCGTATGTTCCATATGAACTATGTCATCAAGAAATGTAAAAAAAAGTTATGATAATTGCGCTCTCAAAAAAGCTTCCAGAGAAACGTAACATTATTCATTTAGTTTTCAGTGGCGTTATGGCAAGTTCCGCAATTTTAAACTGCCAACTTTGGCCTTATATATACTGCCCGGTAATTTAAAAAAAGTATACTCCATATATCCAACTGAACCACAGTTGTCAGAATACGGTTTGGTAGAAAGTTTCCAAATAACCAAATAATGAGTTCCAAATAATGAGTTCCAAATAGCTTCCAAATAATGAGTTCTTACGGTGGTCTGGGCACAGGAGAGGGAGGTTGGTACGGGGGACCAGGGGGACTGGAAAGAAAACAGATAGTGCGATGTGCTCACGGCAGTGTTGATTTAAGAGTGGCGGTAAGATAAAAAAAAGCGAGCTTAAAGTCGTCTCACGGTGGTCTCGCGACTGGAGGTGGTCCAGGAGGAGGCCTTGGTCGAGCTGGAGGGGGTCTATAATGCGACACAAGTCTTAGGGACCTTTCTGTATACCAGTTCACGCTGTGAAAAAAAAAAATTAATTGAAGAATGTTTCTTACGGTGGTCTCGCCACAGGAGGGGGAAGTTGGTATGGGGGACCGGGACTGGAAAGAAAAAGGAAAGTATGATGTACTCGCGATTCTATTGGTTTAGAACCAAATATAAGGATAAAATTCTAAGGCCATCTCATTATAGTCTCCTACAGGATGTTGTGTAGTCTATGGTTAGACACAAGTCTTTAGGACTACCTTCTGTATTATTTCATATTGTGAAAATTAAATTAATTGGCGAGTATTTCTTACGGCGGTCTGGCCACAGGAGGGGGTGGTTGGTACGGCGGACCAGGACTGGAAATGAAACGAATGGTGTGATGTTATCAAAACAGTGTTGGTCGAAGACCAGAAGTAATGTTTCTCTGAATGACTCTAAAGTCCTCTCACGGTGGTCTCGCTACTGGAGGGGGTCCAGGTGGAGGCCTTGGTGGAGGTGCTGGCGGTCTATGCGACAAAAATCCCAGAGTCTGCCTTGTATACAAGTTCACAGAGGGGAGATACGAACGCATGCGAAAATAGTTCTTACGGTGGTCTGGCCACAGGAGGGGGAGGTTGGTACGGGGGACCAGGAGGACTGTGAAGGAAAAGGATAGTGCGATGTATGCAGGACTACGTTGATTCAAGAGCGGCAGTTGGATAAAAAATGAGCTTAAAGTCTTTGCGACAGAAATCCTAGAGACTGCCTTGTATACGAGTTCACAAAGGGGAGATACAAACGCATGCGAAAATAGTTCTTACGGTGGTCTGGCCACAGGAGGGGGAGGTTGGTACGGGGGACCAGGAGGACTGTAAAGGAAAGGGGTAGTGCGATGTATGGAGGACTGTGGTGACTTAAGAGTGGCAGTTGAATCAAAAACGAGCTTAAAGTGGTCTCACGGTGGTCTCGCTACCGGAGGTGGTCCAGGAGGAGGCCTTGGTCGAGCTGGGGGTGGTCTATAATGTGACACAAGTCTTAGGGACGGCCTTGTGTACCAGTTTTAAATATGGAAATGGAAATGAATTGGGAAGTGTTTCTTACGGTGGCCTGGCCACTGGAGGGGGTGGTTGGTACGGGGGACCAGGAGGACTGGAAAAAAAGGGATAGCATATGATACAGCCAGGCTGGTGTTGGCTGCAGAGGAGAAGTAATATTAAAAAAAATGACTGTAAAGTTCTCTCACGGTGGTCTTGCTACTGGAGGGGGTCCAGGCGGAGGCCTCGGTTGAGCTGGGGGTGGTCTACAATGCGATGCAACATTTAGGGTCTACCTTGTGTGCCAAGTCTCAACACGGAGATAGAAATGAATTCGCAAATTTTCCTTACGGTGGTCTCGCCACGGGAGGTGGAGGTTGGTATGCAGGAGGAGGTCGCGTTGGAGGGGGCCGGGATGGAGGAGGCGAAGGGCTGTGCATATTGGAAGAGATGGAAGAATATTGCCTACCTTTAGAAATTTTTTTTATTTGGGGCTTGGTTTGAGGTACAGCGCTATATAATTGGCAGGGTTTCCAAATTTTTGGTGCTGAATAACTGAACTTCTGTCTACTGAAGCATTAATTTTTATTTGATCTGATAAGTGAAAAGAAAGAAAGTAGAAACATATTTCTACTTGCTGTAAGCGGGTTTCAAATTTATAAGCGGGAGACAGCCAACTATCCATCGTCATTTAGTACGCGCAGCACGCGTATTTCCCTTAAACCCATTTGCCGTGTTACAGCTTCCTGTGTAAGACCGCCTTTTGTTTTTTTAAAAAAATTATCTCCATTTTTCAGTCTAGCTGTGGCTTTACCAGCTAGCCAAGTTATGATGAAACACACTTGCTCACTTTCCCTTGAGGATCCTTTTTATCAGAGTGAAGATATCGGACGAGAGACTACACTAGTAGCTCCAGCGGCCGCGTTTTTGTAACTCTAGAAGGGTGCCTTTAGGAGCCGCCAAGCAAAGTGCCAGCTGGTCAGTACAAAGAACCTGCCTGCCTAGGATTGCGCTTGACGTCTTTCACATGGGGGGGGGGGGTGCAATGGCGGAGTCGACGTCACACCACGCACTCTCACGCTTTACGCTGCTGAAAGGAGGAAAGCCTGGGGCGGCTCAACCACGCCGTGAGAGAAAAACACGAACGCCTACTAAAAGCTTGCTTGCAGCTAGCGTTCGTGCTTTTCTCTCACTGCGTGGTTGCGGTGTCCACCGGTAAAGTGATCCAGTTATGCGAATTTCCCTCACACAAATCTGGTGGAGGGTCTGTACCCCTTCTAGTACCATAGTGTAAACGTCAAATAAGGCTAGGCTGGGAACTAGACTGCCTAATTTTATCCGTGCCAGCAGGCCCTGTACTCTGCTAGGATAAGATTAGAAAGGGCAGTCCATGACGAAGAAAAACGCTATGAATCTGGTTTGCGCCTTTCGTCGTGCACAGCGCTTTCTAGTCACGTCCTGCTCTCCATCTGCAAGAGCACGTAGGTCTGTCCTGAACGCGGCAGCCGCATTTTAAAGCGAAATGAGATCATACTGGTCCGCTCCAGTTCGTGTTGACAGCCGGGCTTTCACTACACGTTAAACATACCTTGACCTTTTTATAAGAAAGATCCCTGAACACAGGCAAACTTAAGTTTTACGCTTCCTGAGTCTGCTAGAGCCTCTGTTACCTGCAGTTATCATGATAGTGCATAAAAACCATTCCTTTTTTTGAAGCTTACTATTTATTCCATTGTTACTCTCATTGTCAAAGCGCGGTTTTAGTAAGCTCAACGCGGGACAGCGGCCTCTCCTATTCGTATTTAAATAACCCTTTGCTGCGGCAGCTGCAGTATTCCTACCCCTCCAACTTTCCTAATCTCATCTCGCCTGCCTGCCATGTTCTCGCAACCACTTAATGCGTTTTGCTTTTCTCTGAATACGCTGCGCTACCCTAACGAACTAATGACTATCCCTTGCCCGCGGTCATATGCTACCTATACCCTTTTCCTCTGCCCACTTTCAGCTTGCATGACTGAGTCGCACTCGTTCCCCAACGCACTGTGTTCTCTTCTCTTCTCGTCTCGTAACGTAACAATTATCATTTTGAGCTCGCTGTCTTGCTGCGCAGTCCTTCATTTGGGTTCAAGCTAAGTGGTCGCAATTAATTCACAGCTCCACACACCACCCAATCCCATACTACACATTTTCGTTAACTTCCAATTTTCGGACCCAAAGGTCAACGCTGGAAAAATAGAATTATAGTATACTTTCCTTTTGAGAGATATTTGCAAGCTTCTACATTCACCTCCACCGTAAAGCAGGGTCGCACGGACACCCAACCTACTGAACGCCGCTAAGTGAGTTGGAAACTTTGCGACTTTCATAATACTCGCTATATAGCCGCACAGGGTCTGAAAGCTGATAAAGGGCTCTTTGTGGAACTAAACGTTCTTCCACGGCTCCCGCTGGTGTGATTTCGTTATCACGTGTATTGCATAAATATCCATTGCCGCGTCTCGGGAGGATATAGCCATCACTAACAAGGTTGCCGAAAGGAAATGTGAATTCGGAATAAATGGCGGCAGTGACGTTCGTCACGCTCTTCAAAGCCACCTCTTGGGGCAATTAGGATTTCGAGGCTGGTCGCCTAATACATACGGTGGTCTCGCTGCAGGCGGAGGTGGGGGCCTAGAAGGCGGAGGACGTTGGGGTCTGGAGGTAGGTGCATGAATGGCAAGAAAAATAAAAGCATTATAAACTCCATGTGCCCAGAAAGAAAGCGACACAAAGGAAGCAACCTACTACTATGCTCTTGCGCCATTGACCACGTTTGTATACCTCGCATACCTATGTTTGTTTTTGCAATTTGAAAAAAGAGGTTTTCCCAGGAGCGTCTTTTTTTGCCCTCACTAGCGCAGGCATAACATTATTGTGCTGGTATTATTACCAATTATCCTTACGCATTGAGAAAATAAACATAGTAAAGCTCGCGCAAGAAATACCTCGTATTTCCGAGTTTGGTGGCCTTTTTGCATCACATACATTTTAGCATTATAGAAGTTCACATAATTTAGTTAAGCTGGCAGTATTACCCATATTAAATAAGAATCCTGATTAATGTATTCTGCATCTTTTGCCAGGCACTTATGCAAAAGACAAACAGCATACTTTTTTTCGGAATTAAACTGAAAAAAAAGAAAAAATATCGAGGAAATACTCTCCTTTTTGTAGGCTATCGAATATTGCTAAAAGAATTCGCTGCTAGACAACGCGTCGCATTTAGTACTCTGTGTTTGCTAGTAACTTTGCACTCTGAGGGAAGACATTTTGTATCGTCCAATCACAGCCAGCGATAAGATTGGGAAAATTTTTTTAACCAATGTGTTCTTCCAAAAGTCTCCTTTTTGGTTGAATGATCCATTCAAGAAAGGTTCTTCAGCTTGTTTGGAAGTAGTGTTCAGCACGTGCGGCAGTTTCCTGTTATTGAGCTGTGCAAACCCTCCTTCTAAAGGGGGCTTTGCTGAAGCATTCCCAAATACTTTCCACGAAAGTCATTGTGTGAATATCACATGCCTACGGATGGACCTCGGAGGGACTGCGGTGGTTATGCTTTTTGGTTTGTTTGGTTTGTTGGGGTTTAACGTCCCAAAGCGACTAAGGCTATGAGAGACGCCGTAGTGGAGGGCTCCGGAAATTTCGACCACCTGGGGTTCTTTAACGTGCACTGACATCGCACAGTACACGGGCCTCTAGAATTTCTCCTCCAAAGAAATTTTATCCGCCGCGGCCGGGATCGAACCCGCGTCTTTTGGGTCAGCAGCCGAGCACCATAACCGCTGAGCCACCGCGGCGGCTGGTGGTTATGCGGCAGTTAATCCAGCATTTTTCCCCAGTCTACACTATTGGTGCAAACTGCTTCACTGGAGCCAATGCTGCTAGCGTCCTTCTTGCGCCGCATGGGGGATCACGTGATCACTCTTGCTGCGGGAGCAGTGGGTTGCTGTAAATATGTGCCGCGTTTTGAAAGACGCAGGTCACGTTATTCTCTTAATTTTTTCGTGTTACCGAGTTCTTGCGTAGCGAACTGTGATCGTGTGCCGTGATAGTAGCACCGTAACGTTATTTATACTTCTGTCACGGTGGTTTATTGGTGCCTCAGTGCAGATGTACGCAGCCGAGCTCGGTGCCAGCTTGTATTTCGATCCGAAGGACGGGAAGCTGTGAGTCTCATGGTTATTTATTCTGAGCATGAGCGAATAAGCGAGTTCACAATGTCGTGTGGGCAGCAATCATTTCAGACAGCAAGATTACGTTCATGGAGTTGTCACTAAACTGCTCAGAAAGTCGCAACTCACGTCGAAAAAGCTGGCTGCAACACACCTCCAAAGCTTGAGCAAAAAAATTATGCTCTGTGCTGTCTAAGACCTGGTATCGTGCCCACTGCCCTTCTTGACTATTTGAAAAATATTCCAAAGAAGCAGTCGAACGAAGCCGCGTCCGCCGGCCCAAACCGTAACCGACTGGCCCGCATTTGATTTGTACGGCATCGCTATGACTTGGCGTTCTGCACAGAGCAATACATGCCACGTAGAAATCCTCTTGCCACCGGCATTTAGTTAGGTGCGACAACTGCCGTAGCAGCTCCACTGTTGTCAATAACGGCAGCAGCACGTGCACTGAATAGCACCTGTCGAACTGTGGTCGCCGCACCGTTTTAGCGGCGGATATAACCCGCCGTATAATTCTGCGGCAATTCGTTTACTCGGTGTGGTGCTTCGTTGCCCAAAAAGTGTATTTAACGGCTCAGATAGACCGTAAACTGAATCGCAAAGCCATAAACGCGAAAACTAAATGGCCCGATACGCACTGCAAAAGCAGGAGACCTACACACGTGATCCCTTTTCCATCGTCACGCGGGGGGTGCCGAGAGATTCCGCCCCGGTATGCACGCGGTTAATAGTCTACGAGCACAGCAGTGGTCACGTCTGTCATTAGTATTCACCGATATTGTCAATTTGAATAGCCGGTCCTAGGGCATTTTTATTGCTTTAGGAAATTGTCAGAATTGTCGACACATTTCAGTGTATGAATAAATATGTAGAGCCAGATGAGTTATATGATACCGCCCAGCGTTGCAAAAATTTAGTCACTTGTAAAATAACTCTTTTGTTTCCTCGTTTGCCCCGACTGCAACATGTCCGAAAACTTATCGCTCACGGTGGCATCCGTTTTCGTGCAGTCGGCGATGCAGTGGCTGTGTGACGAACTAAGCATGGAATGAAGTTCGCTATTTTGCAATGCATCCTGTTTTGAACCAGCACGATGAAACGAAATAGGCCACATTCATCGCCAGCGATTAGATAGTCATCTCTGGATCTATCTTCCCTGATAACTGCAAACGCCCGAGGATGCGAGAAGCTTTGCATCACTGAGGGAGATTCGATTTAAGACTAGCTATTATTCGCGCAATGCGAAGACGAACACGAAGGCAGGAGTGCAGACCATGAGCAATTTTGAGCTCTATTTATGCTAGGCAGAGGTGAGAAAATATGAACATTGATTACAGCTAGCGCATCATGGTTACAAAAGTTTGCAGATTAAAGCGCTCTGTGCGCTCAAAAATGCACCGAAATGGAATTGACGGACGAGTCGTACACTCCAGCAGAAGTCCTTTACGCACTCGTCATCCTTCTTTTACTTTCAAAGGCTGTAGCCTTTACGGGGGTTTTATTCTGTAGGAGACATTTTTCTTGTCCGCATTGCAGCATGGTGTGCATGAGGGTTGGAGCCAAACGACCTCAAGTAATTCATTCTGCATGGCTGGGCTCAATACGTAACGCTTGATAGTGCTATTGATTGTTTAGAAACGGCTTTGAATAAAAAGATAGCCTTGAATAAAAGGTCTCAGCGATCCGTGCATTTCCTAGTGTTAACTTGCGCCGATATTCCTTGCTGAAATATGCAGCGTTGGCGCATTGTTTCTGGCAAGTCAGTTTACACGTTCTTTTATAACAACCTGGTCTTCCTTACTATCTGTCTTCACGAGACTGTTCACATCCCGCCCCTTCTTGTGAATACTTTTAAGGAGACCAACACTCACGGTGACGGTGTGAAAGGAACCTGGGGCACACCGTATGGTGGTCCATAGCCTGGTCCATATACGACAGGGGGTCCTACAACGATAGGTGGTCCGACCACCACAGGCGGCTGGTACACCGGAGGCTGGTACACAGGTGGCGGCTGAGCCACGGGGGGTGGAGGCCGAGGCGCTGGAGGCCCAACTGGTGGAGGTGGCGTGTAAGCTGGAGGTGGTCGCCTTGTCGGAGGTCTCGGCGGTCCGCTGCAAGAAAGAAACCACGCCGCCACTGAACGGACTGCGACCATCACACATTTGCAAAGTCCGAATCCTAATTTACTGGGTTCAGCGGAGGCTAAAATATGGCGTCTTTAAGAATGGAGATGCTTCAGTGATCAGTGAAGGGACGTACGGTGGTCTGCCGACCGGGGGAGGAGGAGGCCTTGGCGCTGGAGGACCAGGAGGTCTGTAGTAGGCGGGAAAAGAAGCGAGAGGAGGGAAATGCAGACTGAAAGAGGTGCAACCGCAGCGAGTGTGCTACTTGAATTTATGGCTCGATAAAATTCCATCCTTGATTTCTGGGACTCATTCATGGTGACCACTGAAGAAACGACATCAGAGCTGCATCCCTCTTCATGTGAGGAACAAATATTAGTATGAAAAAATTATATTCCTGCAGGTCGGTAGCAGTGATCTCTCGGAACAATCATATCTATTTCCCCTGACTCCTGCTCAATGTCTAATCTGAGCGCCCTTGAACCCACATGCTAAGAAACTTCGCCCTGCGGGGAACAGAACAGAGATTTGGGCTTTAAATGGCATCGATTGCTTTACCGTTTTCGCTGCGATACTGGAAAAAGGTGTAGCCACAGTTTGGAAGATAATCCGAGCCTTCAAGCAACATGCACAGATGGGGAATTTCACTGGAAGAGACAAAAGGCACTCACGGCGGCGGCCTTGCAACGGGAGGTGGGGAAGGAGGACGAGGAGGAGGAGGACCAGGAGGTTGCACCACTCTGCACAAGGATACGCTCAAGTTTTCAACAGATCTGCTGCGCAAAAAGGCCTCTGTGGAAAGCTTGGGCTTTAGGTTAAGAAGCTGTGTGTTATGTGCACAAATAAGTGAAGTGAAAGGGAGAAAATGTAGTAGTTGACAAAACACACTGGTTTGATTTGAAAACAAACGCACTCAGTGAGGTTCAAAGGAGACTCTTTCAAGCCGCAACACGAGCTTTAATAGTGCCCTGAGATTTATAACGATCAAACCGAAAGAGAAAAGAGTGCTTCGCAAAACTGTCTTTGCAAAGTTAACTACAGTGATTACAGATAGCGGCAAAAAAACTTACCGGGCATGCTTCATCTAGCACTACTGCACAGGCATTCTTTCAAATGATTTGTGTTTTAATGCAAAGACTGGTACACGCATCAATCTTTCAACTCTACGCTTCATGTGTGAGCACCTGAGATATGCACGAGTAAATGTATTATTTTGTGCAGCCAGGTGTCGAAGCCACACCCAAGCGGAGGCGAGTGCCTTAATCAAAAGCTCCGGGTTGATTCCGACCACCTTGGATTTTTCTCGCTCTCTTTTGAAATGGAACCGCCGCGAACACGCACGACCTTGTAGGCAGCAGCAGACTGCCGAATCAGTTGTGCCAGCATGGAGTATTCACGTATATACTGTGTAGTATGCATTATGTGAAGCATATAAAAAATACCGAGAAAAGTGCCTGGCCCCCGACTTACATACAATGGTCTTAAAGCCAAATGTAATGAATGAGTGTGTCCTAACAGGTAAATAATGCATTGCACGCCCAGAGGAGAAAAAATAAAATATTGTGTGCTATTGCTATCAAAATGCATGTGACCGTGGTTTTCACGTGTGCCTCTGCATATTACAAAATTAGTGCAACTGCCCTGAAAATAATGAATTCTTTTTGAGCAACAAAATTTTGAAGAAATGTTCAGAGACGACCCCGCGTCTGAGTCCTGGAAAGCGGTCGTTATGTCGATTCCGTATACATCTGCATGGGCACTAGCTTGGCCCATTGATTAATATACCTCTCCCCCTTTCACTGTGCGAACCACAAGCAGCCCCTCTCACGTGTTTTTAAGCGATGCTGCCCACCTGCAACCGAAAAAGGAACAGGAGTGCTGGTGATGATCACTAGAGTGAATCATAAGCCCGTATGCTCACACTGCTTAACATATAAAAAGAATTTACTTAAGGGCAATGAAGTAAATGTTATATGGGGACATGCTCTAGAAATGTTGCTCTCAGGCTTAGTATTCACTCTGGCACCTGTGTAGGGAGGCTTAAGCATACTGCATTTTCTTTTTGTGTAGAGAACAAGAGAGACCGCATCCATTTATTTTTTTTTGTCGTTCTGCTTAAGGGAGAGGATTATCAGCCTGCTGTCATTACTATATTTTCTGGCTAAATATAGAGCGAGCACTGATTTGACCGTTATCAACCATTACTTTTGTTTTTTTGCTTTGGAGATGAACCGGGAAATACTGCGGAACGAAAAGCACTTTTCTTGGACACCATAGCTCGCCGTCCATCTAAAGCTGCCGCAAGGGCTGATTTATGGGCCGTCCTTGGAGGGGCCGGTTCACTTTGTACCATGCTGCAAATACAAAAAGTCCCTGGTTTGTGCAATATGCTACTGTCCATCCTTGTACGGTGGTGTCAGCGGGAGTCTGAGCGCTGCGGACCGCTACTGTTGCATGCACAAACTGTTATCACAACTCACGGTGGCCTGAACGGAGGTGGCGGAGGCCTTGCAGGGGGAGGTGGCGGTCTGTAACAAAAAAAAAATGGCGCCTGTCAATGACGACAGAGATGTGATGCTGAGAACAAAAACACACAGGGAATGCGCAGCTTTGTATCCCTTACATGCACCTTCGATTGTTCAGTAAGTGTGAACGTGTGTTATCTGTTCTCCTCAATCTTAAATAAGTTCAGTTATGCTTTACATACTCCTAGAGTGCAAGATTCAATGACTTTACTGGCAGATGTAATTACAAATTTCGTGTTTTGTTTGCGCGCTAAACGTTTACAAATAGATCGTACGTAGTGTTTGCAGGAACTTCTACGGAACATGGAACAGCACTGGACCGCCGCTTCGTTTGATAACCTGCCGTGAGCACTCAAATTGGAAATGATAGGATCTTTTCTTGCAGCCCTGCTTGCGTATGCTCTCAGTGCCCTATGCTGGCGTTCAGCGTGCAGGCGGGGACCTGTCATATGGTTTTAACAGGTGATTATGACCCATCCAAAAAAATGGCCTGGACAAGAGCAGGCATGAAGAGGCACTTGTTAGAGCATGAACACAAACTAGGACGACGCTGAACCTGCTCCTAAGACATCAATGCGTTTGCATTAGAGATTCCTTCCGCACAAGTACTCCTATTTCATAGATTCATAGATCGCGGGGAGTCGTCATACCACTCCTGGCGCAGTGGGGCAACGGTTAAACCATGCACCACTGCCCCGTCAGGTGGCTGATTCACCTAGATGTGACACCCAGGTCGCTCTGCCTGAGCTCCCGTAAGGCTCATATTTTGCGCAGACAGGTTTTTGGGAGCAAGTCTCAATGAGCTGATGTGCAGTGCCATGGTGGGCAGGCTGTCACTTGCCCACCGTAGCTGGTGCTGTCGGTTTTTCTCTGACACGGACGAATGAACGTCGGCTTTTCTCGTGAACGGTACCTCTAACTTTATCGCATTAAAACATGCCAACATTTTTTGAACAAAAAAAAGGAAGAAGCACGACATGAGACCAGACAGAAGAGTAGATGAAGCATGACTTCTTTGTGTTATGTCACGTTCTTTGCTTTTTTTCATCCAGTGATGAACCAACTAGGCTGACAGTGCACCTTGCTAAAGCTAATACCCTTAGCAACAGCACAGAACGCAGTGAAATAGACACGTTTGGTTCCTTGTCGGTTTTACTATCTGAGGTGAGAAGTAACTGAGGAACCATTTCAGAGTGGACATAATTCGACAAAACAAATAACGGACAACATGCCTCACCTGTGGGAGCTGAGCGCATGACGTCCTCGTGACACTCGCCGCCTAGTCCTCTACTTTCGCAGTACTTACGCCAAGAGTAGCCTAACATTTAGGGCACTGGCCGCTACCACGCGCAAGCAGTAAGCGAGCGTTCTATCTCATTTTTTAAAAGGCCAATGTTTTTATCTTGCTGTTTTAAAAAAGCGTATACCACGTGTGCCTCTGTCATGGGGCTCCACACTGGTCACTGCAGTAAAGGGTCAACTTGTAATAATATTGACGCCAGCTGAGAAGCGACAGCCTCTGACGTATAGTGCAGTTGCTAGAGCAACTAAAATGATTACTGAGTTGCTTCTTCCAACAACTAGAGCAAAAATGTAGGTTCCAAACACCGTTTTTGGTACCATTGGAAGTATTCATTGGCTGATGAACTGTCCAGTATTATTTTGTCGCTCTTGCAGCTGCAATTTCGAAAAGAGCATTCTAGGGGCTTGAAAATTCCAGAATGCTTTTTGGCTAACCAACCAGGCTACAGCTGAGCTTCGACGAAATGCTCTAGCTGTGTTGGAGGGTTATGGCCTCATGGCTGGACTTTTTTTACTTAGACGTAATGACAAAGTGATATCAGCGGACGTCAGATGCGCTCGCATCACAGCTTTCACGCCACAGGACATATTGTTACACACGACCGTAACAATATTAATGCAGGTAAAAAAACGAAAGAACAGGTGGTTCTTACGGTGGTCTTCCAGCTGGGGGCGGGGGAGGCCGGTACACTGGCGGTGGACGCGTGGGAGGGCCACTGCATTGAAAACGAGAAGAATTAAGCGCCGGCTCAACTACAGTTCGATGGACGGCAAATTCTATTATTAAACCCAAAGTGAGAGTAAGCAATAGAACAGCGCTCGATTGCTTACACTCTGAGCGACCGCTAAGCACAGGTAACGCAACCCACATCTGAGATCGAAACGAAAACACCAGTACATTGACAAGCAACATTACATGAGGAAGACACCTCTACTGCGGACTGACACTGTGGTTCACTACTCTGTTATGATAAATGCTAAAAGAATTTCATAATGCCGTTCTAAAGACTACTGAAACACAAAGGTGTTCACGAATGAACGACAGGAATAGCAAGCAAAGATACTTGAAAAGTAAAGGTCACCTACTCTTGGCTTCTGATATCTTTTTTTCAGTGAAGGTACACTTTTCTACAGGGGTGTTCTCAGTATTCATGCGAAATAGCGGGAAGGCAAAAAAAATGGCGGAGGTGCCATTTAAGGAATTCTTGACCTTCAACGTGCCAGCTTAGTGTACTGACGCACAGAAAGGTACGCCTGACCCTATAGATCACTCCAACCAGGAGGCCGCTATTAAATCTCGCAGCCGTGATGTGGAGTAGTTTCCAGACTGCTATATCAGTCTAAATTACGAGGCCCTATTAAAGTATTCACACATTTAAAAGTATAGCACCCAGAACATATTTTTCTATCTCACATAAGCTTGAAAGATTATTAGAAGACGCATGTGACACAGAGTACTAGCTGTAGTCGTCATATTGTCTAAGTCAACCTTTTTCAAATAACAGGTGTTCGGACTTTTCCCACCAATAACCGCAAGAATTAAGCAACCTATTAGGTGGTAACCACTGTGGTATGAAGAGCCCCGGAGACTAAAATGTAAAAACAGCTGAATATATGAACGGAGAGTAAAAACCTGGTTTTTCAAAGCAGTGTGTATTAGCATAACAAATATGTATAAATATGATAATACATTTTACCGCGGTCTCGACCACAAAAAAAAAAGCTTGTCGACAAAAAGGCTTCAAATGCTACGAATTCCTGTTGTGGGCATTTCAAAAAGTGCAAATATGCAAATTAAGGTGTAGAGAGAGGGAGTCCAGGCCGCGGCTCTCTGTACGCAATAGCAGGTTCGAATGAAAGCGTAAGTTTCCGTGGAGGAGTTGCATTGTTGTGAAAGGTAAGATTTTTTTTTTGGTGTTTAACGTCCCAAAGCGACTAAGGCTATGAGAGACGCGAAAGGTAAGATTCGTCACATGATAGCTGAGGACCCTTCGGCTATACCTGTAGAAGCTGAAAATGCGCGGCAGTTTATGTGCTTTGAGTGCCGCCTGGCAGTTCTGATTGCCGGTTACTCTTCAAAAATGCCAGACTGCACTTCCTGGTGTAATGTAAACTTGGCATTCTACAGCAAGAGTGTTCATGTCGACTAGCTTATGACTATCATGAAATGATAGGTCCGCTCTGGTAACAAAAAACACAGCAGGAAAAGTAATATTACCACACGTGTGATTTACCTGCATGCCTGGTGGAATGCAGTAAAATATTAGGCTCTGTGTGTGGCCATGAACGCGGCCGATGGGGGCTGGCGTGGAGGTCTAGTGAGAAGCGAAGAAAGCCGAGGTTCTCCGTCCAACTCTAAATTTAGCGAACTTACGCTGAATGCATGTGGAACACATGAAAATCTTTGCGGCTCGGGAGGAGTCTAGGCCAAGACCGCGTTTCAATAGAAGATAGTCTTGAACAAGGCGATCTAGTACAATCTCTTCAATTAAGACGCCAGAAATAGGTATGCTATACAGTGAATGAAGTTTTCACTACGGCTGTCGAGCCACAAGGGGAGGCAGATATGCTGGAGGTGGTCACCATATTTTCACGCGCCTGACGCGCGTCTCATTCGTGCTGAGGTGCGAGGACAGCGACGCAGACTCAGTCGCGTAAGGAGCGCTCAGGCGGGGCTACGTTCTTTATATTAAAACTTGGCCGCGTTGATATCCCCTCTACGTCTGCGGCTGGCTTCCATCTGGTTCGTGACAATATAAAGAAAAGCGCGCACGCTGTTGGATTAGTGAACGAAGAGAATATCGAGGAAATTAGTTCTCAAGCAATAACTGTTTGAACATGCATAAATATGGCAAGGCATTCGTACGGTGGTCGCGCCACAGGTGGCGGGGGCTGATAGGGAGGACCAGGGGGGCTGCAAAGGAAGCGAAATCGTGGTTCACCCCACATGGGCGTCTACTGACGAAGCTTGCATGCATATAGGAGTTTATGTGGTGCTTACGGTGGTCTGGCAACAGGAGGAGGAGGAGGCTGGTAAGGAGGACCAGGGGGCCTAAAGGGTTGGGAGAGAAGATGTGCTTATGGCGATAAAGGTTTGATGTCCTAATTCAAATTACATCCTGCAGAATACGTAGAACGCTTACGGAGGTCTCGCCACCGGAGGGGGCCCTGGTGGAGGCCTTTGTGGGGGAGGAGGAGGTCTGGAAGATTATATGTCATTCATTCACAAATTGCAGTCGTGGCTAGACAGTGTTATGCTGAAAGTAAATGTGAGAAGTCCCCTTACGGTGGTCGGGCCACCGGCGGTGGAGGCTGGTAGGCAGGAGGGGGCCGAGAGGGAGGGCGTGTGGGTCTGTGAAGATAATTAGAGCTTGATATTGAAGGCCCGAAGACAGTGCAAGGAGGAGGCTAGTATTCGATTGAACTCAATAAAGGTAGTCTGTTTCCATCTGGTGTCCTTAGGTAGCGTACGGAGAAGAGTAAAAAAGCCGTCACGAAGAAAGATGCCTACCTCGTACATCGACAGAAAAAAAATTGTCACAGATGATTGGGAGATGGCTTCTGCGGATTAGCTACTCAGTCGACCAGTTGCGTTGCGTAAAGATCGGCTACATGCAAATTGATTTGGATGAACGGGGTTGTGAGTAAATTTCTGATGTATTGAACGTTCCGTACAGTCGCGAGTCAAAGCGGTTAGTACAAGAGATCGCACTGGTTGAAAACCTCTACTCGCGGTGCTCCGGTTGATGAAAACGGCAGCAACACGAATAGAAGGCCTTCCCCAATTCTCAGTCTTGCGGGAGGTTCAGCAAGAAGTCATCGCCTGCCGAGAATGCATTTTTTTTCCTTTTTCTGCGCAGCCTGTCACGGTCACTTGTGCTAATGTTTTATTCGCGGCTGTGCATCACAGCTTATTTCACGCTGGAATTGGTACTGCTTTCCTCGTTTTCGCAATGGTAGTTTCGTCTTCGTTTTCTTTATGCCACACTCTTCCTCTTAATTTACTCGTTTCATTTGCTCGCCTGCACTGCCTCCAGTTTTTTAGTAACCAACTAAGGGTTTCGAATATTGCTACGTCATGTCCATAGCTGCCGTATCAAGCAAACAAAGAAATGCGGGCGCTATCGCACTGTACCACTGGGTGTGATAGAAGCGCACTCATTATTATACTGAACAATATTTGGTCATAACGAAGGCCGTCAAGTTAAACGTCCAGTGTTTCAAATTCAAGTAACGAAACCATCTGGAGCCATCTAAAAAAGTTCCCGCGCAACTTCTGCGATCGTATTCCAGTTATCTAAACTCATGCTGGCCAGAACGTAGCATTGCTCAATCAATTATTAGTCGAAGCTAAAATATTAGTAAAATGTATTTATCATCTAGCAGCTAAAGAGTGAACGTCAAAGAAAAAGGGCATTCATACGGTGGTCTCGCCACAGGTGGCGGAGGCTGGAACGGGGGACCAGGGGGTCTGAAAAGGGAAGAAATGCGCGGCTAAGCTCATGAGGGGGCTGCTGGTTGACAACTGCTGTGTATGAGAGTTAATGTGACCCTTACGGTGGCCTTGCAACAGGGGGTGGTCCCGGGGGAGGCCTTGGGGCAGGAGGGGGAGGTCTAGAATAGTGCAAAGTATTTTGTATGTCCTCGGAATATCATCAGGAACATTGTAAATGAGCTAATGAAGAGAGCGACATATTTTCTTACGGTGGCCTGGGTACAGGAGCCGGAGGCTGGTAAGGGGGACCGGGTGGCCTAAAAGTACAGAACAGAGGACGCTATACTCATGGAAGAAAAGATGATGCGTCCAAGTCTCGACTACATCCCGAAGAGTTTAAAGGACCCTTACGGTGGTCTTGCCACCGGAGGTGGTCCAGGAGGAGGCCTTGGTGCAGGAGGAAAGGGCCTAGAAATTTTTGTTTGGAATTAACTTCTACCTTATAGTTAGAAGTGAATGTTTTGATCGAAGGAAGCATGCGAACAATTCCCCTTACGGTGGCCTTGACACAGGGGGTGGGGGCTGGTAGGCAGGAGGAGGCCGTGATGGGGGCCGTGTAGGTCTGTGAAGGGGGTTAGAGTTTGGTGTTAAGGGCGCGCTGACATTCCATCGAATGGCAGAGCTCATGGCTGCGGGGGGCTACTTCCTGATGAAACTCTAGAAAGTGTGTTGTCCTAAGAGATGATTAGGTTCTAAACAACCATTAATCAATTCTATTTCAGCTGTTAAAACCGCTCCCTGCAGTGAAAACATTGTGAAACCCATGAAAAGGCATTGCTTCTTCATCATCTCTTCAGTTCGACCGTCCAGGTCTGAATAAACTCCTGCTCGTAACAACATTACAGGGATATCTACACGAGAACTTTCTTGGAATCGCTGCTGTTATTCGGCGAAATGCGGGATTGCTCTACTCATATTTAGTGCATGCTATGACGTTTATACTGTGAAATTTATCATTCCGCAACTGCAGTTCAAGGAATTAATACGAGGTATTCGTACGGTGGTCTCGCCACAGGTGGTGGAGGCTGGAACGGGGGACCAGGAGGGCTGAAATGGAAACGAATGCGTGGTTGAACTCATCAGGGCGCAGGTTGACGAATTTATGCGCTCATAGTTAGGGTGACCCTTACGGCGGTCTCGGAACAGGCGGTGGACCCGGGGGAGGCCTGGGAGCAGGAGGAGGCGGTCTACAAGAGAATGTTTTTTCAAACTTCTTTGATGGTCCTCAGGAAGATTGTGATTGAGGAAATACAAAAGGGTGACATGTTTTCTTACGGGGGTCTGGAAACTGGAGGACGAGGCTGGTAAGGAGGACCAGGAGGCCTAAAAAGACAGTAGAGAAGGAATTCTCCTCATGACAGGAAACTAAGTTCAGAACTCGGCTAGATACCGCAATATGGAATGACCCTTACGGAGGTCTCGCCACCGGAGGGGGCCCGGGTGGAGGCCTTTGTGGAGGTGGTGGCCTACAAGGTTATAAACTAATTACCTACTGCAATGAAGTTTGTACTAAAGATAATTTAATTTGAATGAGCGTGCGAACAATTGCCCTTACGGTGGCCTTGACACAGGAGGTGGAGGTTGGTAGGCCGGAGGTGGTCGAGAGGGAGGACGGGTCGGTCTGGGCAGAAGGTACAGTAAAATTTGCGGCATGAAGACAGTTCAGTGAGCAGACAAAGGCAGCGAAGCTTAGAGAGTGTTAGTGAACTAATCTCAACAAAGTACTGTATTTGAAGTCATGCATGAGGACTTAGAAACAAGCTTTAGTGTCTAAGTGACTGACTAAAACCACTTTAGTAGTGAGGAATATTCGTACCCTGTTTTCCTGACCATTTCCTAACAATCTCAGGCATTCATTGACGAAGGATTATTGAGCGCTAAAATATCTAATAGCGCAAGTTATTCTGAAGCGAATGCATTTTACGAAAGAAAATGTAAGGATATTCGTACGGTGGTCTCGCCACAGGTGGCGGGGGTTGGAACGGAGGACCAGGAGGGCTGAAAAGAGGGTAATTTTTTAGCAGTTCAGTTCATCAGGGTATTAGCAGAGCTGTAGGGCATCATAGCTCAGTTAATCCTTACGGTGGTCTTGCAACAGGGGGTGGTCCCGGGGGAGGCCTTGGGGCCGGAGGTGGCGGTCTACAACAAAGCAGAGCGTTCGCAAACTGCTTGGTATAGTCCTCAAGAGAATTGTCCTTGAGGCAGTAAAGAGGGGGACGTATTTTCTTACGGTGGTCTGGGTACAGGAGTAGGAGGCTGGTAAGGGGGGCCAGGAGGCCTAAACAGTAGGAGAGAGGGCATTGTCCTCACGTCAGAAAATTGTCGATCTTCAGATCTCTAGTTAATACAGCATAGTTTAAAAAACCTCTTACGGAGGTCTCGCCACCGGAGGGGGTCCCGGTGGAGGTCTTTGTGGGAAAGGAGGTGGCCTGGAAGATTGCGCCCCAGTTAATCGCGGAACCGAGGTTATGCCCAAGCAAACTGAAGAAGGAAATAAAACGAGTGAAGAAATTTCCTTACGGTGGCCTCGACACAGGAGGTGGAGGCTGGTAGGCAGGAGGCGGTCGAGACGGAGGGCGGGGAGGACTGTAAAGGTAATTGCAGCTCGATGTTGAGAGCCAGCATATCTACTATTGAACCAAAATATATTCGAGGCTAGAGAGAACTATTCGATGGAATGCAGCAAAGCAGGGGATCCTATGTTATGATTGCAGACTTCGAACATTAACGGGTGTGCTGAAATGGCTAGCAGAAATATGTAGGGTTTTCAATGGCATTTGATATGTTTTTCGCCCTGGAACACGGGTATCGGGCACAATAGTGGAAAGCTGCGCGGAAACACCTCTATTAGTCGAAAAATGTGTTTCCGCAACCAAGCCGACAGAACGGCTCTGGTTGCCTGCTGCGATTTGCGAACAGGACCGTGGCGTGATATGCAGTGGGCTCCAGCGCTTCAAGAGTTAGCAGACGGCACGAGCTCGCCTCCGCTGCAGTCGTGATGGGGCTGACAATATCACCCGCGTTTTTTTGTGTGTTTCTAATTTCCTCATTGGAATTTTCCGGTATTCTCCTGAACACCTTCAAGTAACGACAGTGACATTCGTACACCGAAAGCGCGTGTGCGTGATTTTGAGCTTCTGTGTGAGATAAGACGTAAGTACCGTATTTTCCGGTGTATAAGACGCACCCTTGTATAAGACGCACCTGCCATATATGCAAGCTGTCACTGAAAAAGTTCGTATATAAGACGCACCCGTGTATAAGACACACCCCAGTTTACCCAGTTAGGCTAGTGAGGCTTAATTAAACACGCTTGCGCGACTGTCGCGAAATGCACCGTACCTGTGAGCAATTCTTAAGCAACGCTAAGTGATCGAAAAAGGCAACACTCACGCCATACCCGTCCACGTTTTAGCAAAAAATAAAGAACGATAAAGCTCTCCATATGTCCATAAGATTTTATTTCTACTTGAAACCTTCGAAGTCTTCATCTTCAGATGCGCTATCAAAAGGTTCAACCATTTCTGGAAGCAGCTCGTCTGAAACATGCACTACGTACACGGAGCAAAAAAAGTTGCAAAGGGTGACTAAAAAAGAACGCCGGCTTGTCTTGACAATGGCGAGAAGCGTGATTGTCACCATCTTTTGGCGCTTCTCACTACTTTTGCTTGGCGCCTCCGAAACAGCCGCGCGTTTGTGATCCCGGAAGTCGTCATCCGCGCCGTTTCATGATAAAGATCACCTAGAATGTCGCGCACGGCGGTCCCGGTATGAAAGTATTAACCGTGTTACAACCGCGTTATTGGTAGTGATATTTTTTAGGTGAAGAAAGCTTGAGCATGAACCGGAGTAATCGATGAACTCGCAAAAAAAAAGATGAAAAATTCGCATATAAGACGCACCCTTGTATAGGACGCATCAGCAAGATTTTCGAAAAAAGTCGCGTCTTATACACCGGAAAATACGGTAACAAGCCTTGAGGAAGGAATGCCAGTTTTAGTCACGTACTGAACGTACTTGTTTCAAAAATAATTTTGGTGCTTTGGGCTGCGTTTTCAAGTGGTAAAAACGGGACAGAGGTACGCTGCCGCAATAAACACTTCACCAGGCACGACTCACGTTATAAATAATATTTAACGCACCTTTAGGAAAGTATTTCAGCATTAATTGACGTTTAATGCAATGGGCTCAATAAATCTACTTAAAGGAGGATAGACGCTCATTTTGGTGACATGTTTTCGGCTCTACAATGATGCCGAAGACACTACTAGGCGTGAATCACCACGTGGCATTCGTCTACGATCGCTAAATAATTAAGAATCAAATTTTTTTTTGTCATCCAGTTTTCGTTTCGGCTTCAACAGCCTAATAGCGACTGTGACGACAGCGTGTGTTTTTAGGTCACGTGAGGAAAGCTGGCTTTAGTTCTGTAATGAATTAAAAGTAGAAAGCAGAGATCATATAGCAGTTTTTCATGCCCCACGCGACCTAAAGTACATGTTGACGCCACAGTTATCGCTCGGCTGTTGAAACCGAAACCGAAACAGCGCGAGGAAGAAATTTGAATATAAATAATTAGTGGTCGTAGGAGAATACCATGTTGTAATCCACGTATAATAATACCTTGCCCACTGCCCAGCACTGTTTCCATGCCATGCTCGAGAGCACAGTAACAACCATTACCTAAAATCCGCAGACATATGTCGCGTAGCAGCCCTACACGCTGTCGCAGCAGAGAGCGCAGCTCCAGCTCACTCTGACACAACTCCCAGCGTTCAGCGCGAATTCAATCATTAGTAAGCTGCTATATTCTTTAATATGGAGGATCAAACAGAGAAAATCTCTGTGGCTAAGCTTGAGTCCCTGTGGTTCTTGGATTCCCTGCGGAACATTCTTTTTTGTTATTCGTCAAATATGGTGGGCTATAGCTGTCTTAACGTTACACAGAAGGTGTTTTATATTGCTGTGTGGTTGTTTAGCGTTCGGAAAAATTCACTTGATAGCACTCACTGTCATAAGCAGCAGATCGCTTTAAAAGAAAGAGATGTGAAAGAGACGCAGCTACCATGGCCGCGGCGAGTTAGACGCGTCGCTTCATCTCGTCAGAGGGGCAATTTCCGTGCGTGTCGTCAGTGGGGCCAGCGCAGGAGCGCCGACCATTGAGCGAACAACAGTGACCAGAGAGGGAAAGGCCCAAAGAAGCTGAAACTAAAATTTTGGCCACAGATAACTCAGCGTCTCCAAAGCGCAATAAAAAATTATTGCTAAAGGATATGCGCATAGCGGTGTCCTTTAACATTCCTGTCATACCGAAACTTTATCAAGAACCACTTCCGAGTCCCTTTAAGGCAGTGCGATAGCACTGCCTTAAACAAGTCTTCAATAAGCCCTGCCTTCAGCACTTCAATAAGCCTCAGTCGAGTCACGGACAGCTCGGACGACATTGCCACAGAAGTATTCGAGCAACGCAATACAGCTCACAAGGGCTTCGAATTCTAACTTTTCAAAGCCGTGACAATATTGCTGCTAGCCTGTTCTCTTGCAGGTAGCAGTAAAAGAGGACGTCACCGCAGCGGCTTATGTTAGCACAACGGAATAGGCTGCGCACACCTCGAGCATGATGTGCCCGCTATTTCGGTGAAACGCCAAGACAGCTTTCAAGCTTAATGAAAATGAAGCCCGTAGCAGCTGATCCTGGGCTTGTTTCGAGGGCATAAATAAGAAAGTGAGAGCGGGCCTGGCGAATGCGTGGAAGCGAGGGTCTGCAGTGCAGACATGACCTAGCAGGTTCCCACTTGTTGCTCTCCTGCACCACCCCGCGGTTCCCGCGCAATAAGAGACAGGTAGTAGGTTGAAGTAAAGGATAAAAAATTGCCCGCACCACTTGGAGTATAATTGACAAAAAAAAAGCTATACTTTGGCAGATTCTAAGCCGCCCAATTCCTGCAGGTGACAGCTTTACGAACTAGAAACTCTGCACCTTTCCTCACAGGCATTCCGTCTGAAAGAGTGGAAACGCTCCCTGCACTCCTAGGCATTACTAGCATATCTTCATAAGTACCAAGTGGCAGTAATTACTACTACTTGGTGTAGTGTAGAATAGCTGCATTCATCAATAGAGAACACTAAAATATTGATTATATAGAAGTTATCCTCAGGCAACTCCAATTCGCAGAATTAGTAAGTTGATGCATTCGTACGGAGGTCTCGCAACAGGTGGCGGGGGCGGGAACGAAGGACCAGGGGGCCTGAAAAACCAACGAATGCGCAGCTCAGCACAGAAGGCCGTGGGTGGAAGAATCAGCGTATAGCAGACGTAGGAAGACCCTTACGGTGGCCTCGCAACTGGCGGTGGTCCAGGAGGAGGCCTCGGGAAAGATGGAGGTGGTCTAGAAGGAAAGGTTTTTCCAAATTGATTTGTATGGGCCTCAAGATAATTTTCAATGAAGGAAGCACACAGAGGGACAGCTTTTCTTACGGTGGTCTGGGTACGGGAGAAGGAGGCTGGTAGGGGGGACCAGGAGGCCTAAAACACCAAGAGAGAGAGAGCATTGAAGTCATCACAGCAAAGGATGTTTAGACCTCGACTATACGCGTATAGCGCAGAATTTAAGGCACTCTTAAGGTGGTCTGCCAACTGGAGGGGGTACCGGCGGAGGCCTTTGTGGAGGGGGTGTAGGCCTAAAAGGTTATGTTGTAATTATCTACTGCAGAGACATATTGAAAAGCAGACATAATACTGGAAGTGAACGTGCGAATAATTTTCCTTACGGTGGCCTGGACACAGGAGGTGGAGGCTGGTAAGCAGGAGGGGGTCGAGATGGAGGGCGGGTGGGTCTGTGAAGACGGTTACATTTAGAGGTTAGAGCATCTTCACAGCTTAGCCAGCAGCCGAATGCAGTGCAGACCAGAGGCAATTATTCGATCGGGCTCAACGAGCTATGACATTCTAAACCACGACTAACGACTTCAAACAAAGTGTTAAGGTAATCTAACTGAGGGACCAAACCGTTCCTTGCAGTGAAACGTATGCGTGCCCGAAATCCATGAATATCTGCTAGGGATCACAATCATTCCTTGGCAAAAAGCACAATGGCTCGACCTATCATCAATAAACGGTAAAAAATTATAATTATCAGATAGTCCCAAGGAACGTTTCAAAAATGATAGAAAAATGGTGTCCGTACGGTGGTCTCGCCACAGGTGGGGGAGGTTGGAACGGGGGACCAGGAGGGCTGAAAAGAGGGTAGTTTTGTGGCTCATAGCACCAGTCAGGTGACAGAAGGAATATCTATAAATTTGGGTGACCCTTACGGTGGCCTCGCAACAGGTGGTAGTCCCGGAGGAGGTCTTGGAGCAGGAGGAAGTGGTCTAAAAGAAAGTTTTCCAGAATTTATAAGCATGGGCCTCAGAAAAATTGTAGCCAAGGAGGGACAGAGGGTGACGGAAAATCTTACGGGGGTCTGGCAACAGGAGGTGGAGGCTGGTAAGGGGGACCCGGAGGCCTAAAGGACAGAAAAGAAGGCATTTTCCTCATGGCGTTGAATGGTTGATGTTTACATCTCGCTAATATGCTGCAGGTTTTAAAGGACCCTTACGGTGGTCTCGCCACGGGAGGAGGTCCAGGTGGAGGCCTTTGCGGGGGAGGAGGTGGCCTACAAGATAACGTCATTATTAGGCATTCTTTTGACATTGTGACATCAGCAGCTTAATGTCGGAAATTAACGTGCGAATAATTCCTCTTACGGTGGCCTGAAAGCCGGAGGCGGCGGTTGGTAGGCGGGAGGGGGTCGAGTTGGAGGTCGGGTAGGTCTGGGAAGATGGTAGTAGTAGGTGTTAGCATGTTAATAAAGTTTTTCTCGGAAGGCAGCGCAACCAATGGGGCATTGTTTGACGCCTAAGCGAAATATCGCAGACGAACTCACGACTGGGGTCTTTAAAAAAGCCTTAAAGGAACACTGAGGACAAATAGATGTTAGTCTGTGACTGTGAAGCTGCGTGTTCAAATCACAAGAGACCACTCTGAACGAAAACGCAGCCTTTTTAAAGTAGAAAAGATGAAAAGGGAACGAAATGCAGCAGTCGCTATCGCCCGCTGATTTTGCAAGTAAGCTGCATACATCGACTGAGATTTTACGCGCGGAAGCCAGAACCGACGCTGCACCGCCATTTGCTTCAAAACGGAGGCATTCAGTCCTTTGCAGTAGTGACGCCATGAATTTGGATTGACTAGAGGGAGATTTTCGAAATACAGCTTCTAGCTGATTATTGCCTGTTTTGGTTGAGTAAAAACTTCAACAAAAGTCAGGAAGAGCCACAGATACGGCCAGTACAAAGAGCAGTAAATAAATGCAGGTTTCCTCAGTTTGGATCAGTCATTCTAACAACGGAAAAAAACGCGCGCTTTTTAGTCAAAAATGTGTTTGCCTATTTGCGCGATCATTTCTAAGCAGTCACAGTAATTGCTTGCCTATCTTTCGTATGCTGCTACAAACAATTCATTATTAGCCTAACTGCCTTCACTTCAGAACAAAGGCCTCTCCCATATTACTCTGATTAACCCTCTTGTGCGCCAGCTGCGACCGCTTGACCCCTGCGAAGTTCCAAATCTCAAGCGGGCCCCTCCTACAATAATCACTTCGGATCTACTCATTTACTCTAACGGCCCAATCTGTTATCTTGCCGTCGCATGACACTGCTTACAGATGCCTATTTCTTCTTGATTTCAACTTTAACGCCATTACTCGCATTGCACAATTGCTTCCTGTAAATATTTCCCTTTGTTCTCCTCAGCCTAATTTCAAAGCATTATGTTAGCCTCCAAGGTTCTGACCCATGGGGAGCACTGGCAAGATGCAATTTTTGTACACTTTCATTCTGAGAGACACTGGTAAGCTGCTATTCATTTCCTCAGTGCCTGCACATGGACTTCACCCTCATGTTGCTCTGGCGATTATTTCACTCTCGTGGTCCGGAATAGCGGTTGCTGATTGTCCTAATTAGAGATCTTTCTTGACAACTTAGTCCTTCTCTTCCAATGGTTGACTGTTGTGCACCTCCGGGTCTACTGTGCATCATTTTAGATTTCTTGATATTGACCCATTGATACATCAAGGCTTAAATACGATAACTAGAAGTTTGCAGGCTGTCCTCATTTAAGCACAGTTTAAAAATGAAGCAGTAAGGGTGTTCGTACGGTGGTCTCGCCACAGGTGGCGGAGGCTGCAGGGGAGGACCAGGAGGCCCGAAAATGCAACGAATGTGTGGCTGTGTTCAAAAGGGCCTTGAGTGAAGAAGTAATGTGTATGAGACATAGGAAGACCCTTACGGTGGCCTCGCAACTGGCGGTGGTCCAGGGGGCGGCCTCGGGAAAGATGGAGGTGGTCTACAAGAAATTTTTTCCGAACTGATTTCTATGGGCCTCAAAACAAGTTGCAGTGAAGGAAGCACAGAGGGGGACAGAATATCTTACGGTGGTCTGGGTACAGGTGAAGGAGGCTGGTAGGGAGGACCAGGAGTCCTAAAGTGACAGGAGAGAGGGCGTTGAACAGACGACAGCAAACAATGTTAAGATTTCGACCATATAGAAATAAATTTGAAGCACCCTTACGGTGGTCTCCCAACCGGAGGGGGTCCCGGTGGCGGCCTTTGTGGCGGGGGTGGTGGCCTACAAGGTTATGTGCTAATTATGCACTACTATTACGTATGAATAAAAGTAGATAATATACTGGAAATGAACGCGCGAACAATTCTTACGGTGGCCTGGACACAGGCGGTGGAGGCAGGTAGGCAGGAGGGGGCCGAGAGGGAGGGCGTGTGGGTCTGTGAAGACGGATATTCTTATATATTAGTGCATGACGACAGCTCAGCCAGCAGCATAATGCCGCGTAAACCAGATTCAGTTATGCAATCGGGCTCAGCAAAGCAAAGCGGCCTAAATCAGGACTGAGGGATTCAAAACAAATTTTAAGTTAATTCAAGCGACCAAAACAGTTAACTGTAGTCGAATGTACTCATGCACAATTTCAATAAGTATTTCCTAGTGGTCACCATCATTGCTTGACAAAGTTCACAATGGCTTGGACTATCACCAATCAGCGCTAAGAAATTGATTGGAAGTTAGCCACAAAGGCAAACTGAAAAGCGGAAGAAAAATGGCATTCGTACGGAGGTCTCGCCACCGGCGGGGGAGGTTGGAACGGGGGACCAGGAGGGCTGAAAAGAGGGGAGTTTTGTCGCTCAGGGAATCGGTGAGTTGGAAGAAGAACAGAAGTGTATCAATGTGGGTGACCCTTACGGTGGCCTCGCAACAGGCGGTGGTCCTGGAGGAGGTCTTGGGGCAGGAGGGAGTGGTCTACAAGACAGTATTCACGAAACAATTAGTATGGGCCTCAGGAAAATAGCCAGTGAGGAAGTGCACAGGGTAACATATATTCTTACGGAGGTCTGGCAACAGGAGGGGGAGGCTGGTAAGGGGGACCAGGAGGCCTAAATGACAGAAAAGAGGGCATTTTCCCCATGACATGAAAGCGTAGGTACTGAGATCTGGTTCATGTATTGGAGGTTTTAAAAAATTCTTACGGTGGTCTCGCCACCGGTGGGGGTCCAGGTGGAGGCCTTTGTGGGGGAGGAGGTGGCCTAGAAGATGCCATTCTTATTAGGCACTATGTTGGCATTTTGACCTAAGCAAATTTGTGGCGGAAATGAACGTGCGAACAATTCCTCTTACGGTGGCCTGGCCACAGGTGGTGGAGGTTGGTAGGCAGGAGGGGGCCGCGTTGGAGGTCGGGTAGGTCTGTGGGGATGGTTGCATTTTTATGTTAGGACGCAAATGCTGTCAGCGCTAAAGGCAGTGGAACTCAAAGTGCATTATTGGATGCCTTAGCATAATACTATCTCCTTACACTGAGCCGAGTCTATTACAAATGCCATAAAGGGACACCTACGAGAAATAGAAGTTGGTCTGTATCGAACGCACCGCGGTGAAACCATGAAAAAGTAAGCGCATGGAAAAGAGATCATTTTTAAAAAATGAAACACCATAAAATGATAAAGAGCTGTTACCTTCACTGGTCAATTTGTCACGTAAACTGAATTCATTGGCACCAATTTTTAGCGCGGATCTGAAACCCGACGATTCACCGCCATTCGCTTCAAAACGATGGCAACCGGTCTTTTTCGTAAGAAATTTTTCAGTAGGTTTTTATTGGGAACAGTAATCGGATCAAGTTTTTCCTTAGTGTTCCTATTTAACTGGACTTGGGGAGTGAGTCGACCACGCAATTCTAGACAAAATTATTTTTGTGCTATATCCGCGATCATTTCTTACTAGATTTAGTCATTCCTTTTACTATGTGTGGCATGGGTCTATAAATAATTCATCGTTATCACCTTCACCCTACCGAAGTCTGTTGCCGGAAAAAGGCCTCTCCATTATCCTTAGAATTAAGCCTGTCCTCTGTTCGTGCGGAAAATTTATCCCCACAAACTACTTAATCACATCCGTCCAGCATACTGATCAGCCTATCTCATCCGTCCACCCCATAGGGGTGTAGTGGCAAGATACGCATCTATACAATTTATTTGTGAGAAATACTGGTAAACTGCTCTTTATGACCTTCCAGCGCCTGCTGAATGAACTCAACCCCATTCTTATTCTATTTATTCCGTTCTCGTGGTCCGGGTTGGCGGTTGCTATGCGCCTTAAATAGATAAATCCCCTGATGACTTCTCACGCTTTCCTCCCTATCGTAAAGTGCTGTGCCCTTTATTGAACTTTACCTTATATTTCATCCTGACACCCTATTATTAGCGAACGTTCACGTAGTAATAAATGAAAGCTTGGGAGGTATCCATTCATAAATTTAAAAAAAAAACGAAAAAGCAAGGGTGTTCGTACGGTGGTCTCGACACTGGTGGTGGAGGCCGGAACGGGGGACCAGGAGGTCTGGAAAGAGGGCAGTTTTGTACCTCAGGTTATTAACTTATTGACAGAATTGATTGGTATCAGAGTTTGGGTGACCCTTACGGTGGCCTCGCAACAGGAGGTGGTCCCGGAGGAGGCCTTGGAGCGGGTGCAGGTGGCCTACAAAGCAATGTATTCCCATCTCCTTGGTACACTAGCAGCTAGGTAAAGACGAAAGTGGTAGTTTTTCTTACGGAGGCCTGGGTACTGGAGAAGGAGGCTGGTAAGGAGGACCAGGGGGTCTAGAAAGAAGTAAAGAGGGCAACGTGCTCATGGAAAGGAAGAATGCATGTGCAATCTCGACAATATCTGCCATAATCTGAAGCATCTTACGGTGGTCGCGCCACCGGAGGGGGTCCCGGCGGAGGCCTTTGTGGCGGAGGAGGTGGTCTGGAACATTTTACTATAATAAATAGCTGAATGGAAATTACGATTCAGTAATTTTGTGTTAAAAAATAAACGTTCAAGCAATTCCCCTTACGGCGGTCTTGAGACAGGAGGTGGAGGCTGGTAGGCAGGAGGGGGCCGAGATGGAGGTCGAGTGGGTCTAGAAGATGGTTACAGTTATATATTAAGGGTGCAGATACAGTTGTGCGAGCAGGAAAAGGCAGTGGGGACGTGAAGGGAGTAGTTTGTTGGTGTTATTAAATTATAGTGGGGCTGTCTGAGTGATTGTAACTTAGAGTCATTTTTTTTTGTTTTCACTATGCATGCATCAAATAACAAGAGCCTACTTAATACTCTGTAGGCTGAGGGGACCAAGGCGTTAGTCCGATTATATTTGCACTTCTAGTGAACGAAAGTACACTTCATATCAAGTCAAGTGATGACTTAACAATAAGCGTTATCATCTCAACGGATAAACTAAGAACAAATCGTAATGAGAATTCAATTGCTACATTAGGCGCGTTCAGTCCGTTACATTCAATCGTTTGCTTCTACCGCTCTGCTTCCTGTTATCACTGCTCCTGTCACCCATATCATCATTAACCCAATCAAAAGTTTGGCTTGTCAGAGTTAATCGAAATACATTTCTCCACAGTACGTGTTCTTATGGATTATCGCAATAAAATTTGTAGCCGTTGATTCAAGTGGTCTTCTTAAATTATTTTTCTTTCGGTTATTTTTCTCCGTCGACTCTGCTACGAGCATTTCGCCTTAGAGAAATAGGCAACATATTATGGCGGAAATTAAAGGTAATAAAAATGCGCGACAGCGTGGCTGCCTTATTCAAAAATACAATTTTGTGTTAAGGCACGAGAATGCATGGCACCATTCCTTTAGAAAAATGAACCTCATTGGAAGGCTGCTCACAGTGCCCTCATCGTTGCAGTTTTGGAAAAGACAACAACATGGGAGCACAGTAGGTACCATTTAACTTCAAATTGCACTTAAGCTATACTAGACCCACAACTAACTTGCAGCAATACCATAGGCACAGTCCTCGTCAGCCCACTAGGATGTTGATCGGCGCCTAGTTGTCTGCGTGCCGTCTGCTCGCGGCGTGCACAGATAGTGTTAGAAAAGAGTACAAATCGACGCTGTCTCAGTACCACGTATTCTTTTGCGGCTTGTTACACCATTTGTCACGTTCGCTCTTGTAGTTAAGAGCGTGCAAACTGAAAGAAAATATAAGTTCGGCCTAGTGGCGCCATCTGGTTGTTAGAACAGGAAGCATTTTTGTCAACAAACCTACGCTTCTCTTTAGGACTAGAAATGGCTGAATAGTCACCGTAAATTAAAAATGGAGCGAGCTTATCGCTCATAAGCTGTGTTATAAGCGAGATGAGACGAAACGAAAGCCTGGTGCCCCATTTATGGCCAGTGAACGTGCTGAAAACTGCAGTATTAACGATGAATTCAGTCCAACGCTAGGGGTAATGCTTCGAAGGGCAGCGCCATTTTTTAAAGATGCTTTAGAGCACGCAAGAATAGCGCCCAATAAACTCAGCTAATAGAGTACGTACCGCAAGTGTACGTTAAGGCTCGATATTAAATAGCGTTTGGCGCATGCGTAATTTAAATCGTGGTGTCCCAAATGCCCGTATGCCTATTTTACAGTGGCGCTAGATTCCGCAGAGTGAAAACGTTGCCTGTGCACTCATCGAAAATTTGGTAGTGCTACAACGAACTACTGGGATGGAGTATAGAGACCTGCTGCTGTTTTAAAAATCACGTAAAAGTAAATCATGAGTTGTAGTCTACGCGGGAAGCGGGGAACATGCTCTACGACCCATCCATTTTGACTGCTTACATACATTCTTCGTCTCCGTCTTTACCATCACTTTGAAACAACTTAAGGGAGCAGAGAACGGAGATAATGGTCTTCGAAATCCAAACTTTAGCGAAGAGGGTGTGGGTGGAAGCGTCATCCCTATAGTCTCGGTTTCAACGAGAAGACCGGCCGTTGTCTGGGCTACAGTGTTCAAGAAGGCTTCGTAGTGGCAAGAGAGAAGCGGGTTTCGATGGAGGC
Source organism: Amblyomma mixtum (assembly GCF_055824585.1). Taxonomy (NCBI): domain Eukaryota; kingdom Metazoa; phylum Arthropoda; class Arachnida; order Ixodida; family Ixodidae; genus Amblyomma; species Amblyomma mixtum. Next base: position 329,209,738 of record NC_143014.1, on the reverse strand, counting down.
ATTGAAGCAAAAAAAAGCGGTCGGCCGTGCTTGGTGCTGCCGTCGAATACTGGAGGAGAAAAGCTGACCGTTCAGTGGCCTACCGATTGCTCAAACGCTATCCTATTTATTCTGGAAGATATTCCACCGGACCTTTTTTTTAAAAAAAAAAGAAAAACCCGGAAAAACCGATATTAGCAGTTTCCTTTTTACAAATGGAACAAACTGCAGCCATAAATTTTAGGTTATTGTTTTTCCATACCAAGTGCTGCCCAGGATATCCTACGGGGGTGCCGAACGTCGAAGGGGGAGTTAATTTTTGGGCATTGTTCCTCTTCGATACAAGATAAAAAGAACAATTGCAGCATTGAAGCGATATATTCGTTTCGAATAACTCAACGCAAAGGTTAAGACTCTTAGGTGCTTGTTAGCGAACAAAATGAAGTCCTCCAGGGACAGAAAGGAGCGCCCGGCAAATTTTCGAGGTATAGCGGCCGCCATCCCTCGCCTCCCCTTGGCGCCGTCACTGAAACACAGCCACTGATTTCCTTTTGAAAGGTTAACAATAATTTATCATTCGTTTTGCGCATCTTCACTGGAAGCCAAGCGGTGATTCATTAAAAAATTGGATATTTATGTGATAACGAAACAACCGCGAGGTTGTGCAATTGGCTCTTCGTAGCAGTGCGCCGCTCGTAGCGACGGCGCGCTGGTTTCTGCTTCAGGAGTCTACGCCAGCGCCGCGCCGCGGCAACCGCTTCTAGAGCCTCACGGGGAGAGCGCCGCTTTTGCCACTACCAAGCCTTCTAGAACACTGTACCTGGGCTGACGCAATAATCAATTACAGGATTTTAAAGGTCCCTTCATGCCACTCATAAAGGCCGAAGTTGGATGTAGGGAATCGCACGGTTTGGGGAAAAACGGGTGCGATGACAGCTTGCGGCTTGACACATGTGCGTTATCGGTTTGGAAAACATTTTGCTGCACATTGTGCCAGGACAAATGCAGAAACTCCATCGGAATGATGTTCCATATTTTTGAAAGAGAAAATTGCGTTGCGAATTCGTACCAAACCACAAATACAGAAGTTGTTCACAACAAAAATGAGTGATTTAAAAGTCCAGGAACGACCCTGGAAATCGCGAATGGTGCTCAGAACGTAAGCAATTTTTGTTGCATTTTCAAGTTTTGTTCGCAAATGTCCACACAGACACTAGCGATCGTTCAACCTTGGCTAGGCGTCGTACAGTTGGGCCACTTCTTGCTTCGCAAACCCTTTTCAAAGCAGTACAGTGCATTTTCGTCACAAAGCGCAGGCGACTTCAACCATAATTCTAAAAAATTTGCGACCGTGTGCGATGTGGAAAGGAGCACGAGGTATTCAGTTGGCATGTCGCACTTTAGCGGGTAATTTTGACAATAAATAGTTAATTTCTGCTCAAAGTAAAGGTACCGCCCTTAATAATCACAAATATTCGTGCCCTACATCCACGATAATCGGCATCATTAGTGGGTTAAACGCGGCATTCTTCCATTCATCATTAGTGAACGCTGAATACTGTTAAAATAAAGTGTCTTCAAGCAACTAGAGTATAAAAACGGCAGAATAAGTGAGGGTATTCGTACGGTGGTCTCGCCACAGGTGGAGGGGGCTGGTATGGGGGACCAGGTGGGCTGAAAAAGGAATGAATGCGTGGGTCAGGTGATTGCACTGTTGGTAGAGAAACTGATGTGTATCAGACTTAATGTGACGCTTACGGTGGCCTTGCAACAGGGGGTGGTCCAGGGGGAGGCCTTGGGGCAGGTGGGCGTGGTCTAGAATAAGTCAAGGTATTTTGTATCTGCTTCATATGGACATCATGAACATTGTCAGTGAGCTAATGAAGGGTGTGACATATATTCTTACGGTGGCCTGGGTACAGGAGTCGGTGGCTGGTAAGGGGGACCGGGTGGCCTAAAATGATAGAAGTGAGTGCACTGTGCTCAAGGAAGCAAATCGAAGATGTCCAGGCCTCGACTACATCGCGAAGAATTTAAAGGACCCTTACGGCGGTCTTGCCACTGGAGGGGGTCCCAGTGGAGGCCTTGGTGGAGGAGGAGGAGGCCTAGAAAATTGTAGCCGCATTAATCGCTACATCGAACTAATAGCTCAACAAAAGTTTCGGAGGAAGTAAACGTGCGAACAGTCCCCCTTACGGTGGCCTGGACACAGGAGGTGGAGGCTGGTAGGCAGGTGGGGGCCGAGAAGGAGGGCGGGGAGGTCTGTGGAGATGGTTAGAATTGGGTGTTACGCCATCGAAAATTACACGTTCAAGAGCAATTTATATTGGAGGCGAGAAGGTATCAATCGATTGCACTCAATATATATGCTCCTTTAATGCAGGAATGAGACCTTCGAAATATTTGCAGTTAGATTTAAGTAAATAATAGTGGCTCCGCTAGCGAAATAAATTCTGGCAGTAGTTTCACTTGGAGTTGACCGGGAGCATGCCATTTGCTCGGCTGCCGAGGCCATGCGCTAAATAAGTGCGATTCTGTTCATGGTGGAAAAAGTGCCTTAGAAAGACAAACTTTTAGGACACAACTAAGGCTCTCAAGCTTGTGCTTTACAAAACTCGTATGCAGAGCGCTATATTATGGCATGGAGTGTGCATGGCCAGGTTCTGAGTGTCTGGGTAGAAACGATTGAAAGAATCTCTACTACGTTGTTTGCATATTCTAGATAGAAACGAAACCATTTATCCCGGTGTTGCATTCTCGTAACTTTGAGGTTTTTGAAACAGGCCAAATAAGCGAATACATCTTGGATATCTGCGAAAAACGGGGCAAGCCATTGCAGCGTTCCATGGGAGTAGCTTTAAAATTCTCGTTCTTCCATGGCCACCTGTTGCCATGTGCAAAGAGTTTCGGGCTGCGTCTTTGATATTTACAAAGAAAAATAATTTGGGCTGATTGGTGTGCCGTTAGAGATAGGAGAAATAATTTCATGAAGTGGTAGTTTTTGTTAAGCTACAAGAGTTGAAAATGCTAGAATATGACAGGGTGTTCGTATGGTTGTCTTGTTACTGGGGGCAGAGACCGAACCTGAGGGTAAGAAAGGCTCCGAAGGAGGCGAAACATGGCTCAGCTCGTAAGAGATTTGGTTGCATACTGTGAATGCAAGAGACAGGGTGGCGCTTACGGTGGCCTCGCAACGGGTGGTGGGCCCGGTGGTGGCCTTGGGGCCGGTGGAGGTGGCCTACAAGGCAAAAAGTTTAAAAATGGTTGCTATTTGCTTTGAGAACATTATCAGTGATGGAAGCAGGAAGGTGAGAGCTTTTCTTACGGTGGCCTGGCAAAGGGAGGAGGGGGAGGCTGGTAAGGAGGCCCAGGAGGCCTAGAACAAAGCACGAAGGGTGTCATGTGCGTCGCAATACAACGCGTGTGCCCTCATCAGAACTATACAGTTTAGAGGACCCTTACGGTGGTCTTGCCACAGGAGGTGGTCCCGGTGGGGGTCTTGGTGGACCAGGGGGCGGTCTGCAACATCGCATTTTATTTAAGGATTGCGCAGCTGTGACGGCTGGCATATATGAAATTTTGTAGGTGATCGCGCTCAAATATTTTAGTATTCTTATATTATTTGGGGGCCTGGTGCGCTGGAGGGTCAATATGGGTGGTAACTGGACTTATGAGCGCGGACTTTGTTGGACCATAACCATAAAACACTCGCATTCCCCATAATCGTTTGCCTTGGCCTCGCCGAGATGCTTCGCATTTTATGCATTTCATGTTTTCACTCCAGAAGAATAAACCATCTTTTAGGGAAATTTCAGGGAAGTTTTTTAGCGAGAATAGCCAACATTAGGGAAATTTTCGATCAGAATTCATCTGTTGCCTCAATTTCGTTTCACCCAGAATCAGCAATGCTCGTCTTATATTTCTTAAGATTTTAAACCTTTTGTCAGAGCAAGCTGGAGTATATTCTTATATTCGCACACTGGCCCAACAGCACCATTTGGAGGTTGTTACATGGCTGGTTAACAAGTGGAGAGTAAGGGAGTGTGGGGTTTCACAGTCGTAGTCGCATATTGATTATCGTACCGCTCAGGCTAGTCAATAGGAATGAGCATAAAGACCTCTAATGGCGGCCTCGCTACTGGATCACAGCAACACGAAGGCTTTGTGGGCCTGGCGGCTTACTGAAAGGCGCCCACATAAGAAAGTCTGCCTCCCAAAGCTGATACGAAGTACTATAACGATGTGAATCAATCGGGGAATATTCCTTACGGTGGTCTGGCCACAGGAGGGGGTGGCTGGTATGGCGGAGGAGGCCGTGACGGAGGTGCAGGGGGGCTGCGATTGTTCAAATGCCGTTTAAGACTGGAGATTGAAAGGAGTGCTTCTACCATCTCCGCACCACACGGGAACCCACGAGAACTAATAAAGCAATATTTTTTTCTTACTCGGGTCAGTGAAATCACCTTGGATATTTAGTTAGGAAATATAAATTCTAAAAAATTAGGCAATGATGTATAATCAGCTGCAAGAACATAATGAAGGCCTCTTGGAGATCGAAATTTAACCTGCTACGATTCACTTTCGTATCTTCTTGCTCGCTAAATGCGCCGCTTCGCTTCGCTAGGAACAGCAATTTAGCGCGTTTTGAAGGATTATAACTTCGCAATATTCTCACTCCTACTTTCAGCAAGAACGGAGTAGTTCTTTGCGCTAACTGCTATTCTGTTTCTATTATCTGCTTTAGCTATCATTTCTCGAATAATGCAAAATATCGCTTCCGGTGGACTCGCCAAGGGGCTATAGTCAGAAAAAAGTATGATGTTGGCGTACTTATTCAAATTTGAGTTTTTCCACAAACGCAAGGAGATCATTATTTCAGCCTCCATTTTATAGCAGTATGAACAAACACCAGTTGTGGGAAACTTTTTGAATTTCAGTAAACCAACAGGAAATGGCGCTTACGGTGGCCTTGCCACGGGAGGTCCAGGAGGTGGCCTATATGGGGGAGGCGGTGGTCTATTGAAGGAAAAAGAATCGTGACTTTAATGACCATTTCCTAATAACGGTTTATCTTTAACGGGAGCATTTGACACTACACTTATTTTTAAAATATATCAATTCTAACGCTCTTTCATGCTTAAAGAGAGCTGAGTAAACTTTTCTGCACAATTCTAATGTTATACATTTCATAAGCGAGATGGTGGCAAAGCTGGGAAGCGCCCCAGGTTCTTTTCCAGGTACCCAAAATGGGGCTATAGAAAGAAAAGCTTTTTATAAGTTGATAGTCTGTTCTTTGATAGCATATCGCTTTCTGTCACTGATGTACTATGATAATAACTATGATGTTTTCTTTGTACTACATAACAATTTGTGAATTTCTGTTGTAACATTGGCTGTAGTTTCTAAAGCGCCATTAGAAGTCGCTTACGGGGGCCTTGCCACAGGTGGACCGGGAGGGGGCCCAGGTGGTGGAAAGGAAGGCCTATGAAAAGAGAAATGGGAATGCGGCCCGTCGTACTCTCCCGTGCCTAAACCTCATGTTCGTGAGCAGCATAATCACAGAGCAGCATGCGGCTGCCGGAATCCAACAGTCCCGCCGTTCGCACTACACACTCGAAAAATTCTCTTCATAAATAGACAGCAATAGAAGCAACCGCTAGGTAAAGGTAGCCTAGTCACCCGGAAGAAATACGAGGGATGGCTGCAGCCAATGCGAAAGTCGGACTTGACCAGACATTCACAAGGGAGTCCCGTGTGAATGCATGTCTGAGTCCTGTCCTCACTTTCACTGCCACCATACCTCACGCTCCCAACATATGCGACAGCTTGGGCCTCTGAAATGCGGCATTTATGGTGACATGCTGAGAAAAGGCTCGCAGTGCAAGGCAGTATTAAAAACATGTGTTGTGCATATTTTAGCTATACTTCCTCTATGTGAGGTTGTGATATTTCTCTATACTCTATCCTGTCTAACCTTTACAGCTACCTAGACCTATTCTAAACAGAAATAACTTTTTTGATTATTCGCATGCTTTGCAATACCCTCAAACTTTTGCGAAACGAGCGCATGAAGCTGCAGCGTCCGCGGATACACAATAAACCCGCTATTCGCAAAGCACAAGTAAGGTTACGTTCAGGGAAGGTGGCTTACGGAGGCCTGGCCGCCGGAGGAGGGGGTGTGTATGCGGGAGGGGGTCTCTGTGGCCGGGTCCTAGGAAGAGAAAGGGCGGGCTCTGTCACAGATGCAGCGTTGTGTGCGGAACTGAAAACAACCGTACTGAGGCCTAACCTCCAGCGAGGTCACTCGGAACTCTTGCTTTCCGCATCAGGACAGAAATGGAGTCCTAATCGCGGCACAAAAGAATTATTCGGAGCTCGACGTTGACGCAGATACACTGCGTTCTATTACTTCCACAGGAGAAGATTTGGCGAAATAAGGTTATAGACACAGCTTACGGGTATGATATGCTGTTGAGTCTGCGGCGTCATATCGTCGAACAAATTGCATGCAGCAGTACACCTATAGTTCGTTTGGCAACAATGCCTCCGTGAATGATTGAATCATTCGATGGGTAATAAAACTTTGAAGGGGACATGTTTGTCTGCCCTGGTGTAAGTGTTCCAGATGAGGAGAGTGCCTGAAAATTTCTTACGGTGGCCTCCCCACTGGAGGGGAAGGTGGTGGTCTGGAGGGTGGCCTGGTAGGTGGCGGCGGTGGTCTGGAAAAGGGGTTAAGTGGCACATATGCTGACAACAGCCAGAAGTGGGAGGGATATTAACGTGGGCGTGCGGAAGGTATATTAGATTCTTACGGAGGTCTCGCCACAGGCGGAGGGGAAGGTGGTTGGAATGGAGGAGGAGGAGGTCTGAAAGAGAGGACAGTTATTGTTTTAGTCGGGAAGAATGCCGTAGGTCCCAAGGACGAAAGCCCAATACAGGCACAACATTTAATGAGTCCAGCGTCTCAGGATAGCCACGTGCTTATCAAGGAATATCGGCAGAAACGCCGTTATGTTAAGGTGAACAGAGAGCCAGGCAAGCTTCATCGGGACACTGCCGATAAAACCTGGCGGAAACTCGCAGATGGAAGGTGTATGCGGGTGGGACCACTGACTGGCTGACCATACTGCTGATGTTGTTAAAGCCACCATATAAATCGTCTTCGTGAGTCATGCCCGCTAGCTATCTACGACAATGCCTATGCACTATCTGTGTAAGATAAATGCTCTCTAACAATGATACTGCTCCTACAAATATTTTGTATCGAGATAAGCACACGCCTTTAATTGTGCTGGCAGCCTTGAGATCTGCAATCTCCATGAAGACATGATTAAAAAGACGCCTTCCATATGGCATGCAATTAAAGTTTGTATGCAGCTACCATCACAGAAACTAAATTGAAGTCTCGCGCAGTGTGCCAACAGCGAAGGTTCTAATAAGCAATGTAAATACTGATATCCGCATTCTGCCGTGTTTCGTGCTATTTTCAATTGGCCCCGACCAGTGAGAGCAGCGGCTTTTATCAATCAACTCACTGGTCGCTGTCAGGGATGTGCAGCCCATGTATCAGAAGAAGTAGTGATCAAAACGACTGCGTCAAAGTCGTTCTTTTGACCGCATTTTAAGGTTATTAAAACGGCATCACTCGAAGGTCTCTTCATAGAGCCTCTTTTGAGTAGGCCATAATATAAGGTCCCAGAATTCTGCTTAGGTACTTACTAGAGAACCACAATGTTAATTGAGAAATTCGACGTTTTAATACAGCTTTTGCGAATAAGGAAAAAAAAAGACAGTATTGGCATTGTATCTCAAGAACCAGGCAACAAACATATTAGCACTTACTAGTGGCGGACTAGCGGTCAATAGGCTATCTACATGTAACTGAAGCGAACTCGACAAGGCCCTGTGTCAGATTTCAGTTTCACGTTCCCATCCGTTTTGATGCAAACTCTGCGACCTGATGTAATGGGATTGGTATCAGTGCTGGGCTTTTCACTGCACGATTTCGCACGGAATGATTTCTTAGGGTGACGCTGAGTATGCAGCGAACTTCCCTCGCGCTCTTTACAAAGTTCTCGTTACCTTCTGCCGCCAGGACCTATTGCTGATGCTGCTTTCAATTCCTTAAAAGTTTGAATGTTACTTTTTTGTTTTAATAATGTGTAGTATTTTCGAGAAATCTATATTCGGTGAGCAATGTGGGAATGTAATGTATGAGGATATTCGTACGGTGGTCTGGCCACAGGAGGTGGAGGCCGGTACGGGGGGCCGGGAGGGCTGGAAGAAAAGGGAATATTTGGCTCGAATTTAAATGGTGTTGTTAAATATGTTAAATATTAGGTGATGAGTGCAAGGGACGCTTACGGTGGTCTCGCCACTGGGGGCGGTCCGGGAGGAGGCCTCGGAGGGCCTGGTGGTGGTCTGTGAAAAGTCACCGGGATTAACAACTGCCTTCTTAAGGAGCTGGCAATAAGAACGTGATAGTGGAGGTTCCTTACGGTGGTCTGGCCACAGGAGGGGGAGGTTGGTATGCGGGAGGAGGCCGTGACGGAGGAGGTGGAGGCCTGCGGGGTCTATAGGTTAGCGTAAGACTATTTTCCGTCGTGCTTCTCGCCTCAGTGAGTTTACATCCTTACGGAGCTCCGACTGCGTTATATTTCCGACCACATATTTCCTGTTGTAATTTATGCTTAGTGCAACGCAGCCCGCATCCCAGTCTTTGGCACGTACGTCTTATGAGCTACATTTTCAAATATTTTTTTGTAAGAAGCACGGCTTGACCTTTTTTATAACTGGCTAGAGTTAATTTCTTTACATGTGCAGTGTAATTATATAATGTTTTTTCTTAGTAACTCCCCGTTCGACTGCGCTTCTGAGAAATCCGTGCCAACCCATTCAGGGCTGCCGTCAGTAATCCTTCACTTTGGTATGTCCGCATTCCACCATTCCCGCTATCAAGTATGCGTGGTACACACGTAGTGAAGATTCTTTAAACTCCAGATTATAAATCAAAAAGAAAAGAGCTGTAAAAATTTTCCGCCGCATAACGTAAGCGTGCACGTACAGAAGAGAACCAATATTTCAATTACCGATTCTTAGCTACCTGTGCTTCTTCCCGAGTTCGGTCTTTTCAATCATTTTTATTTTCGTTCCGCACCGACCTGCCGTCGCTCACAGAAATACATACCCGTGATACTTTGACAGTTCAGAACGCATCACAACGCCTTCTACTCTGCAACTAGCACTTATTTGCTGCCATGCCTTACAGCTGGATGTACGCGCGGTAATCTAATTTTGCTCAGATTGCAAGTTTAGAAATATGTGACACAAAACGTCGCTTTGCCACCTGCTCTTTGTCTGTATAGGACAGCACAGAAAATTCAATATCATTCTACTGACCAATCGTAAGGTTCAGACGTGACGAGCTAATTCACGAAAGAATAATAAAGGAGGAAAGGGTTCGTACGGTGGTCTGGCCACAGGAGGTGGAGGCTGGTACGGAGGACCAGGAGGTCTGGAAGAAAAGGGTATACTTGGCTGTATTTTTCAGGCTGTTATTGTATGCGTTAAATATTCGTTAATGAGTGGAAGGGACGCTTACGGTGGTCTTGCCACAGGGGGAGGACCGGGAGGAGGCCTTGGAGGGCCTGGGGGTGGTCTATGAGAAGTCACCACCATTAGCAACAGGTTTTTGTGCCAGGCCGCGATATGAAAGCAAAAGGTGAACATTTCTTACGGCGGTCTGGCCACAGGAGGCGGAGGTTGGTATGCGGGAGGAGGCCGAGTTGGTGGACGTGGAGGTCTGCGGATGTTTTAAGTTAATGTAAGGATCCTTGGTGTGGTTTACAGTAATAACACTGCACGTAAGAAGGCCAGAGTACTTTTCAACTCCGTAACTTTTTCATTACAAACGAGGTCCGACGGCGGTATGAAGTTTCCTGTTGTAAATGATGCGCAGTGCGACTATACCGACTTATGTTCTTGGATGTAGCTGAAATCAAATATAACAGCGAATGAGGGCATATGGAGCAACGCAGCCCGCCAACCAGCCCTTGGCGCGTGCGTGTTCAGCTGATTGATATTTTCAATTTTTTTTGTTTATTGAAACTACTGATTTGACGGGGGTTATAGCGACTGCAGTTAATTTCTTTACGTGTGCCACGTAATTATGGCATGTTTTTTTTTTAATAAACCCCCTTTCAACTAAGCTTCTGAGCCATCCATGCCATGCCTATTCAGGGATTCCGTAATTAGGGCATTTTCTTATGCGGGCATCCCATTTCCCACGCTGCCACGCTTGCGTGTTACAGAGCTACAGCCGAGTTTATGATGTAGATTTTCAGCCAAAAAGAAAACCAGAACCGCAAGAAAAAGTATTGTTCAAGTATGTAAGCATACCCGCATCAGTAGAAAAAATATTTTAGTTCTATATTCGTACCTCACTGCGCTTTCCTTCTGTTCTGTATTTTCTATATTTTGTTTCATTCGTCACCTACCGGCCGCAGCTCACAGAAGTGCACAGCCTTGACACTCAGAGAGCTTTTTATCATGAAGCACAACGCCTTACACTCAGCAACTAGCACATATCTGCAGCCTCGTCTTGCGGATGCATGACACCTGGTCATGTCATTTTGCTTCGTTTCAATATTTCAGATTATGTATGACAGCAAAACTGATTTACACATAATCCTTGAACTGGCTAAGTCGGTCATCACATGAAATGCATTGCATTTTTATGGCAGTTTTTGCAATTTGAGAAGAGATTGAAATTACGCAAGGTTGAGAGTTATGACCTAAATTACTACAGAAAAATATGGCAGGAAAGGGTTCGTACGGTGGCCTGGCCACAGGAGGTGGAGGCTGGTACGGAGGACCAGGAGGCCTAGAAGGAAAAGGTATACAGTCATGCCTCGCTAATACAACCTCCGTTAATATGGACGACTCGCTTTGGGGACAGTTTTTCTGAAAGACAAAATTTTGCATTGTATTTGTCCCTCCTTAATACGGCAACTGTCTATCCGGAAAGTGGAAAGGGGAAATGCGCAGTGCGCAATATGGCAAAAGTATATTTTTCTCGTTAATATAGATAGTGATTAGAACAAAATCTATTCAGTCCCAACCAAGTGCTTCAAGTTCTTCATTTTGAGCGCGGTACACCAGAGGAATGCGGTGGAAAAGAGCGATTGGCTGAATGGTGTCTATATTCTTTCTTTTTTTTTTTTTGGGGGGGGGGGGTGCTTTACAATGCGAAATTGCCCGGTAGACGATGACTCAATATTTCCCACCTTAAAGGAATGGCTGTGCTAAAAACTTCCTCAACAGCCTGTGCCATATAGAAAGCTGCATTTAGCAATTGTCCGCCGATTGAGTACTTATATACAGCAGCAGTTCGTGAGATGTAAACAGTCGTTGTAGTACTTAAGCGATTTAGGCATGAAATGCCATCAAGCATATCATACACCATAAGGCGCGTCAATCTGCACAACAGTATTTTAAGCACTAAGGTGAACAGGATCATGAGCTCGTAGCTCCGAAAAACATGTCTAAGACGGCAGTATGCACAGAAGCAAGTCTTAATTACAGCATGCTTTTTCTTTTCTTCAGTATTCGTTATTATGGACAATTCGCATAACGGGCAGTTAAGGCTCGGGATCCATAGTGTCCATATTAATGAGGCGGGACTACACTCGGCTATACTTTTCAGGCTGTTATTGTATAAGGGAAAATTTTGGCAATGAGTGGAAGGGGCGCTTACGGTGGTCGCGCCACTGGGGGAGGACCAGGAGGAGGCCTTGGAGGGCCTGGGGGTGGTCTATGAAAAGTCACCATCATTAGCAACAGGTTTTTGTGCCAGGCCGCGATATGAAAGCAAAAGATGAACATTTCTTACGGTGGTCTGGCCACAGGAGGGGGAGGTTGGTATGCGGGAGGAGGCCGAGACGGAGGAGGTGGAGGCCTGCGGAGGTTTTAATTTAACGTAAGGCTCGTTGATGTGGTTTACACTCTTAACACTGCACGTAAAAAGGCAAAGTGCTTTTCAACACTATCACTGCCCATAACAAACCAGTTTCCATTGCGTTATGACGTAAACTCTGACCCTATCTTTCCTGTTGTAATTCATGCTGAGCGCGACTATACCGACTGATATTCTTGAATGTAGCTGGAATCAAAAATAACGGTGAAAGTAGAGTACGCACTTAACGTAGACCGCGACCCAATCCTTGGCGCGTGCTTCTGATGCTGATTTACATTTTATATATTTATTAAAAAAAAACAGGAATTTGACATTCATTATAGTAGGCTACATTAATTTATTTACGTGAGCCGAGTAATTATTATGCTATCTTTGTTCTTAGGAAGTCCCCGTCTGATTGGACTTCTGAACAATCTCTGCCAGTCTCATTCAGGGGTGCCGTTACTATTCCTTCAGCTTAGTATATCCGCCTCCCATATTTCGCGCTGTCAAATTTCCGTGTTAGACATGTACTGAAGATTGTTTAAAGTCCGGATTTTTTAGACGAAAAAAATTTGAAACCTCACTAAAATTTTTTTTCTGAAGAATGGAGGCATAGCAGTATAAAAGAGAAATTATATTTTAATCAGCGATCCGTTGATCACCATACTTTTTCTTCTGTCATTAACATCAATTCTGGAATGAGAACAGGAACGAGTTGATGAACCCAATTTTGTTATATATCGTAAGGTTTCGCTGCAAAAAAAAAATAAACAATATATCCTGAGATTGTCCATCGCCAGCCTTGCAATTTTTTGCTATTGTCAAAAGCGTTCCCCATTTATTTTCCATGCCAGTCTTAACTGCTCTATGCGAGCAATAGAAAAACTATAAAAGAAAAATTTTGCTACACATCGGAAGCATGGACCACCACTTTCAATATTTCTATATCAGTACTTTGCGATTTTGTTCAAGTATGTTGTACGTGCGTCTTTTCAGTCTTTTAGGTTTCGTTCATCACCGTCCGGTCGTCGCTCACAAAACACCCAGGCTTGATACTTCAAGAGCTTTATATCACAAAGCACAACGCTTTCGACTCGGTGACTAGATTTTCGTAGCTTTGTCTTGCAGAAGCATGACAAGTCGCCATGTAAGTTTGCATGTGACGATGTTGCTGAGTATGACAGCAAAATTCTGTTTGGCACGTGCTCCTTGGACTGGCTGTGTAGGTCAGAATATAAAATTCAGTAATAGCGTTTACCATTTGAGAATAGATTTATGTTGAATTCCAATGGCAGATCGCGAGCGCTCCGGCGGACCAAGACCAGAGCGCGTAGCTCCGGCCGAGATCGCCCCCTCGCATTTTGAGAATGGAATGGGTGCCCTCCCGTGGGGTCAAAAATAGCTCCACGGTTAGGCAACATGGCGGCGCCCGTCAAAGCAGGGCCTCTCGCTTCATCATGTAATCGTCCTCGCCGCCGCTTTGCCTCTTACGCTCACGGCAAACGAAAAGCGCACGAAGCTTTCGCTTTGTCTGAAGATGCCAACACAACAAAAATTTAGCGATAAAACGCGGTAAACTTTCAGATTCCTTCCGTATTTACGTAGCTGCTAGGCTTAGCGAGTACGCGTCGTCTGACGTCAGAAAGCGCGGGAGGTTCGAAAAGGTCAAGGACTTTGGTTTAAAAAGCGGTCACAAAGAATTAACATTCTTTTAAGACAGATTTTTAATTTATGCCGATGCGAAAAAGACGAAAATAATTACATTTGGGTGCATTATCATTGTGCGTTTCGGCTGAGATGGCGCTGCACGTGGCTAACAATCCCCCCAAAAATCTAGAAAGTTTTCCTCTTGGCCGTGTCACCGCGTAGCGGCAACGTTGGTAGCGGCGTAGCGACGACAGGACGGAAGCAGCCGATCGCGATAGGAAGCCGACGCGGGGAAAAGGAAAACGTCACGCGAGGTTCCGGTCAAATCTGCCGATTTTGACGGAGCAAATATCGCTGCTTCACAGAGCGATCCGGGATCGATGCCCGATCACGATCTGCCATTGGAAAAGATAACTCGCGCTCCCATTTTGCCATTGGAAAACGATTGCTCCAAACAGAGCAGAAAAACTTGATCCGGATCTGCCATTGAAGTTCAACATTAAACACCGTAAGGTTAACAAGCCACGAGCTAATTTTGCGCATAAAAATAAAGCAGGAAAGGGTTCGTACGGTGGCCTGGCCACAGGGGGTGGAGGCCGGTACGGAGGACCAGGAGGTCTGGAAGAAAGGGTCACATTTGGCTGTACTTTTCAGGCTGTTATTGTATACAGTAAATATTCGTTAATAAGTGCAAGGGATGCTCACGGTGGTCTCGCCACAGGGGGTGGTCCGGGGGGAGGCCTCGGTGGGCCTGGGGGTGGTCTATGAAAAGTCGCCGGGATTAACAACTGCCTTCTTAAGGAGCTGGCAATAAGAACGTGAAAGTGAATGTTCCTTACGGTGGTCTGGCCACAGGAGGGGGAGGTTGGTATGCGGGAGGCGGCCGAGATGGAGGAGGTGGAGGCCTGCGGGGGCTGTAGGTTAGCGTAAGGCTATTTTCAGTTGTGCTTCTCGCCACAGTGAGTTTACATCCCTACGGAGCTCCGACTGCGTTATAAAGTAAACTCCAGAACAATATTTCCATGTTGTAATTCATGGTTAGCGCTACTATACCAATGGACATTCTTGCATGTAGCTGCAAACAAAAACAACGGGAAAAGGAGGGGACGCAGAGCAATGCAGCCCGCGACCCAGTCCTTCCAATTATTTTTTTTTGTAAGAAGCACGGGTTTGACGTGTTTTATAATTGGCCAGAGTTAATTTCTTTACATGCGCCGCGTAATTATATCATGTTTGTTCTTAGTGACTCCACGTTCGACTGCGCTTCTGATAAATCCGTGCCAGCCCCTTCAGGGCTACCGTCAGTAATCCTTCAATTTGGTATCTCCGCTTCCCATTTTTCACGATCTTAGCTATGCATGCTACACACCTTTTAAGGCAAAAAGAAAATAATAACTGCAAAAATTTCCGCCGAATACCGTAAGCATGCTCGTATAGATGAGAACCACTATTTCAGTTGCCAACTCTTAGCTACCTATGCTTCTTCGTATCTTCAGTTTTTTCAATCATTTCTTTTTCGTTCCTCACCGACCAGCCGCCGCTCACAAAAATACACAGCCGTGATACTTTGACAGTTCAGAACGCATCACAACGCCTCCACTTTGCAACTAGCACTTATTTGCTGCCATGCCTTACAGATGCAAGTACGAACGATGATCTGATTTTGCTGAGATTAAAACTTCAGAAATATGTCACCCCAAACGTCGCTTTTCCACGTGCTCGTTGACTTGGCTGTATCGGGCAGCGCAGAAAATTTAATATTAGTGTTTACTTTTCAGAAGCTACTGACCAATCATATGGTTTAGACGCGATGATCTAATTCACTACAGAATAATATATCAGGAACCAGTTCGTACGGGGGCCTGGCCACAGGAGGTGGAGGCTGGTACGGAGGACCAGGAGGCCTGGAAGAGAAGGGAATACTTGACTCTACTTCAGAAGCGGTTGTTATATATTGGAAATGTTTGGTAACGAGTGCAAGGGACGCTTACGGTGGTCTTGCCACAGGGGGAGGACCGGGAGGAGGCCTCGGAGGGCCTGGGGGTGGTCTATGAGAAGTCACAGGCATTAGGAACTGGTTCTTGCACCAGTCCGCGATATGAATGAAAAAGGTGAACATTTCTTACGGCGGTCTGGCCACAGGAGGGGGAGGTTGGTATGCGGGAGGAGGCCGAGTTGGTGGACGTGGAGGTCTGCGGATGTTTTAAGTTAACGTAAGGATCATTTGCGTGGTTAACAGTAATAACACTGCACGGAAGAAGGCCAGAGTGCTTTTAACTCCATAACTTTTTCATTACAAACGAGGTCCGACGGCGGTATGAATTTAAGTTTGACCACATCTTTCCTGTTGTAATTCAAGCTGAGCGCGACTATACCGACTGATTTTCTTTTATGTCGCTCGAATCATAAATAACGTCGAAATTAGGGCACAGAAAGTAGGGCCCAGAAGTGCACATCCTTGATACTTGGAGAGCTTTTCATCACAAAGCACAACGCCTTACACTCACCAACTAGCACTGACTTGCAGCCATGTCTAGCGTGTGCATGACACGTGATGAGGTCAATTTGCTTCGTGTCAATGTTCAAGACTATGTACGACAGCAAAAATTCTGTTTTACTCTTGATCCTCGAACTGACTGCGTAGGTCAGCATGTAAAATTCATTATTGCTTTTTGCCTTTTGCGAAGAGATTGGAACAGTGTAAGGTTTCAAGTTGCGAGCTAAGTTGCTATAGAAAAACACGGCAGGAAAGTGTTCGTACGGTGGCCTGGCCACAGGAGGTGGAGGTTGGTATGGAGGACCAGGAGGCCTGGAAGAGACAGGAATAGTTGGCTGTAATTTTCAGGCTGTTATTGTATACGGGACATATTCGTTAATGAGTGGAAGGGACGCTTACGGTGGTCTCGCCACAGGGGGTGGACCTGGGGGAGGCCTTGGAGGGCCGGGAGGTGGTCTGTGAGAAGTCATACGCATTATTAACTGGTTTTTGTACGAGTCCGCGATATGAAAGCAAAAGATGAACATTTCTTACGGTGGTCTGGCCACAGGAGGGGGAGGTTGGTACTGGGGAGGAGGCCGAGATGGAGGAGGTGGAGGCCTGCGGAGGTTTCAAGGTAGCGTAAGACTCCTTCGTGTGTTTGCAATAACACTACAGGCTTCAGCTGAAGAACGCAGCAGTCGTGAGATGTACACGCACACTCTGAGTATCTCGTGGGCATCAGCATCCAGTTGAAAAAATTTCCTCATTGAGTTTTCTCGCTTTATAAGCAGCAATATTGCCGCAGAATGCCTATAAAAATATCACTGTTAATGAGTGTGTGAAGGAACTAATGTGCGTACGTTTAAATATCATTTGTAGAAAGATGACCCATCATATACAAAAGCGTGCTGCTAGGTAGCTTGAAAGTTGCCTGTGACGCGGTAAAACTGATATTTAAAAAAAAAACTATTGCATGCAGGTCCTCGATGCGGAAACGACAACAAAAAATTCCCAGTGCGGTTTATTCGAACCCACGATCTGAGGATTGTGTGACGGGTGTGTGAACCCAATCGAACCCACGATCTGAGGATTGTGTGACGGGTAGGCTACCCATAGGCCACGATGGCTGAAGGTGGGCCTTCTCTATGCGCTGTGGTATTTGACTTAGTGGAAGGTCTTATTAACATACTGATGCGTTTAGGATGGAGATTAGGAATTAGGTAACTGAGGAGGTGATGCGAACGGAATCAGATAAGGCTATCGCGTCTTAATCTTGAAGGCGAAGCTTAAGCGCCCGTTTTTTTATTTCTATAATAACTGCAGCATCAGGCTGCCTTTTGAGCGCTAGAAGAACGACAGATGCCGAAAACATTTTACGAGGCACACATTCCAACAGAAAGCTTCTGCCACTTTGTTGATAGAATCACGCGTGACATTATCGGTTAAACGAGTAATTCTAATGAAGTGTTGCATGGAAAATGGCGCAAAGCTAGGTGGAGCGATACGCTGCGGTGAACGCTTGGGATTTTCGGTGTGTCTCGCCGCGGCGCCATATTTCGGCGACATTACCTCGCTACGGTTAGATGCCCCTTGGTTTTTTTAAGTATTTGTTAAATTTAATGAGCGGCTACACTCTCATTGGCGTGGTTTGTGGCATAAAAAAAAATGTTTGCACGGGCTGAAGCAACCCTACATTCGCGTCGAGAAGCGGAACGCCGAAGCCGCGATATGCATTATTTTTTGCGTGCTTTCTTTTTTTTGCTTGTTGTTCAGTAACGGCAGCACGTTCTAATTCTACCGCTATACTTTTTGCAAGCAAAAAGCTGACTGGGGTCTGTCTTCACGCGAGAAATTTGTTGGTATTCAGTAAAGCTCTCTTTTGCTGAATGCACTACACGTGCCTTATTTATGTCGACGCCACTATCTACTTAGAACTAGTTAACAATTCATCGTCAATGCGCGTGCAGTAAGGTGCGATGATGTTCGTACGGAGGTCGAGGTACTGGAGGTGGAGGCCGGTACGGGGGACCAGCGGGTCTGTAATGGGAAAGCGTACTCAGTTCCTCGCTCCAATGGATCGGTTCAGGAACGGCCGCGGAATTTAATGTCAATGTAAAGCCCCTTACGGAGGTCTTGCTACGGGGGGAGGCCCTGGAGGAGGCCTTGGTCGAGGAGGAGGTGGTCTGAGGAAGGATGGACGTTTTAAGACAGCCTGTCACGGCGACTGGAAAAGCACGTTTGTTCTAAAATTATGTGCGGACGATTTCGCTTACGGCGGTCTGGCCACAGGAGGCGGAGGCTGGAAAGGTGGCGGAGGCCTCGATGGAGGAGGTGGTGGTCTGTAAAGGTATTTTTTTTTGTGACTTGTGTACAGATCTAGTGGCATTCGCTCACGGACTCTGTTGCATAGCGATTTTGAAGTGAATTATAATCCCAGATGGGATGACAGGTCAAATTGCAACTATAAGAAATGGGTAGAGATCAAACAGACCAATATCTGCAGGGTAGTGAAACAGCAAATTTGTTGAAGTGAACAGCGAAACGTTATGAAAAAGCAAAGAGAAAAGTCAACCGCTACATGATGTGACGTGGATACTGCTTCAGTGTCGCGGGGAATCTTTCATCAAAAGCTGAAACCACACTCTGTGAAACAGTGTCGTAGAGATTCATTATGCGTGTAATGAATAAGGATTCAAAAAAAAAAAAGATGCGTTGTAGTCAATTTGGCGTACTTTTCTGAAATAGTCACTGCTTTGGCATACTAAATTTTGCTGTGGTATATAAACTTTCAGGACACATGAACGCGCCGTGTCTTACAAGGTTCAGGAAAGTGCATCCTGCCAATGCATGGCGAAGTTTAATGCCACCAGTGTGTATGTGGCTGACTCTCACCTATAGCTTGTTATCCAAAATACTTAGTATTAAATGCTCAGAAAGTTAGTGCCGTTTACCTTTGTGTTCATACTAAGCAAATCACGCAAATACCAATCCAGCATCTTGAGTTTAAAATGTAGTATGGCCTTTCTGCCATACAGGCAATGTCCTCTCCTCAACTTGTTCGTGGAATCTGAGGATGAGTGGCTGTTTATCCAATTGGAACGTTTTAGGTAATGAAGTGTCAGAGTCCGTGGAGGTTAGTGTATGGAAGCAGAGTCATGCAAGCATTTATGAAGTGTTTCGTACGGTGGTCTCGCCGGCGGTGGTGGTGGCTGGTAAGGGGGACCGGGAGGTCTGGAATAGGAAAAGATAGTAATTTGCCGCTCTCTTACTTAATTGTGACACTGAGTTAATTAATGAAGCTTGTAGCGGAAGGTTGCCTTTTTATATGGCATTATGGAAAAATATAGGAATGTTAAACCCTCTGCACAATGTAGCCCAACTGTGCCCACCAAAAATTAGTCACGCGGAAGCATCGCAAATCAAGGTAAAGAAACTTTTTTCCACCAACCACAATTTTGACTTTCCATAGGTGACCACTTCCATGCCATCCCTTTAAGTACTGTGAATAGAATTTCGGAATTAAATGTAAAGTACCATTGGCAATTATTGTTGGGTTGTTTCTCTTTGACCACTGCAGATTTGCCAAAAACGCTTACAAACTGCACAAAGTGATTCTCTGCATCCTGCTAGCGTCCCAAAACAATTTTTTTATCGTCCGCAATACAGAAGCCGATCCTGCATACTCAAGACAAAGATCTAGTGTCAAAAAAGATCTACAGAGATCTGGGTGTTTTATGTTAAAACGAAACTTTCTGCGCAGCGTTTATGTGCATGTAACTCTTGAACACGACGGAACTACCACTGCTGACTGGAAATAAGCTAATGTGTACCCCTTTGGTCTGTTTTTCAGCAGTAGAATGACAACAATCAGAGCCGTCAGTTGGAGCACCGATCAAAAGTTGCCGGAGAAGAGGGCTTTGTTTCCTGCCGTGAAGCTGGGCAGTGAAGGCATACCTGACGCTGATCAAAACTGTGCGTCATAGCTACACAATTAACTAGTATGGGGTGCAAGTAAGGCTTACGGTGGTGCTGCTGAGGGAGGAGGAGGGGTGTAGGCAGGGGGAGGCCTTTGAGGACGAGATCTGTAAAGGATGAAGTAATAGCGACCATGTCGTTAGTTGCCCTAATTACCGAACCATTAATCTCTAGCGATGGTTTCACAAAACTCATTAAGTGCACGGCAACAGATCTGGGTTTTATGCGGCTTAGGCGATATTCATTTTCAAATCCGAGTATGAAACTGTATAAGCAGTTTAGGCTAAAGTACGTCGCATTAGCCGTCATTGTCGAAAAAGCGCTGGATTACTTGGCTTTGAAAAAGCTCAGTATGTACCTTCCCGAAAAGATAACGCGCAGACGATGGCCATATTCGGTTGTGTTGATAGTGAAAAAAATTCTTTTGAAATCCGACGATGTTTCCCTTATTTTGGTTTACCTGCCACGAAAACACATTTTCGCACATTCCATTTTTTTTGGAAGCCGCTGGGCTACACAAAATCGAAACCAAAGGATTTCGAAGAGTGAGGATAACCTGAGAGTGGTCCGCCTAAGTTTCACCATGAAACCATAACAGCTAGTTGTTTCGGCTATTGCGTCCAGCCCCAAGAGAAAAGTGCGGTGCTTACGGTGGCCTGCCCACTGGTGGTCTTGGTGGGGGCCTAGTGGGAGGTGGAGGTGGGCTGTAAGAAAGAGCAGTAGCATTTGGAGCTTTTTCGCGATGAAGATGGCCCCGAAGAGAGCTTTTGCCAGTTTTGCTTACGGTGGTCTAGACACTGGAGGAGGAGGAGGTTGGAAGGGGGGTGGCCTGCAGAAGGCAGCGGGAAGCAGAGGTAAGGAGGAGCTCTGAGGTTGTAAAGAAAGTGAGAAGATGACGAAACTGCCTTACGGTGGCCTAGAGACAGGTGGTCCGGGCGGAGGCCTAGGAGGAGGAGCTGGTGGTCTGAAAAGGTCAGGTGTGTAATTTAAGAAACTAAGATAGGATAGATAGGATTAATTAGGATAAAGAGCGGTGTTGTTGGGGTAATTTGCAGCGCCTTTATTTTCTAAACACTTTCTTTGTATTTTGTAATTGCCTGAACACTGTTTTCTGTGCGAAATAGAAAGCTAAAATGTAGGTGGTTATACGCAGCGACAAAAGAATCACTTGGTCTGCTGGGTATAGGATAGCCCCCAAAAAGTGAGCTAATGAATTGCAGCTTAGCGGGAAATATAATTGATCGGCGTAATACACTATCAGCTCTAGTTTCATCTACATAAAAGTCGGCGGTCTGGATCATGTGCAACAAAAGCTGTGTAATGGGGGTAAGTAGCATATGCAGATGGCTCGAGGCTAGAAAGTGCGCCTCCAACGAACAAAACAGTGAAACATAGGAGGGAAACAAACGCTATATAGGAGTGAAACAAACGTGAGCTCCTGGCAATTACAGCAGTATTAAACCGGTAACTTTGGTGACCAAGACACACGATAGACCGAGAGTCAAAGAAGTACGTCTTACGGCGGCCTGGCCACAGGCGGTGGAGGTCTGAATGGTGGGGTAGGGGGTCTGCATAAAAATGAATTTAATGATAACGTTGTCAAGGATGTATTCAAATAAAGTTTGGTGCATGATATGCACTATTTTTATTCTTTCAGCTTCGTGATGGTATGCAGTCCAATAATCAAAGCGCAGTAATCAGTTGGCCCTAAACCAGAGCTGTCTGCATTTGCGCTAAGAAGAATGTTTTCTCTAAAAATTATGAATAGGAAACTATGACCAGCTGATAGGGTTCCAAATTTTCTAAAGGTATATGCAACTTTGCCCTGAAAATTGCTACTTCTGACGCCAGGTCGTTATGGACAAAGACGACAACACTCCTTGATTCACTCATTCCGAAGTCAGACATTACAGAAAAAGTGGAAACGATCTGTAGGAGTATAACACACGACGCCGCAAACATTTTACAAATGGTAGGTTCGATGCCCTCAGTCACAGGTCATCCCATCATTTGCACAGATTTCTTCTCTATATTCTGTCGGTTCCCTGACTTTTGGAGCAACGCTTTGCGATCACAATAATCAGTAAAATGTGTGTTCTGTGCCTGCAAAATATAGTATAATAATACCTGCCAGAACGAAAAGCTTTCACCGCGATAGCGATGAAAAACGATGCTCAAATATGCTGTACCTTATAACGAATGTTTTTGTTTTCCCGAGTTTTCCGAGAAAGCCCAGGGAATTTTAAATGAGTTTAATCCTCCGCAAGGACGAAAAAGAATAAAGCATTTCATGTAAAAATATATACTGGTTCGCCTAAAAAAACTTACCCACTCAATTTGACACTAGCGTGTTAGTCTGAAATTGCCTTAATATTATTTCCCTATTACCACTAGACTTCACCGCCTACTGTCTTGCCCTTAGCGCAAGCTATTATGCATTTGCGCGAGACGCGGTGATAGTGTATGCCTTTTGGAAAGTGGCCTATCAAAAAAGTGGCGTACAATGTAAAGTTAAGGGTAAGCACCACTCTGGACTGCTACTGCCGACCGTGCACACCGCAGTGTTCACCCCCGCTGGCTATTCTATCGTCTATGGGCAGAAAGGAAGGCGCTTGCGTTCTGAAAAAGGTTGTTTTGTTGGAGAAGGGTTTCGTGGACAGGGCTCCCATCAGCAGAGAAAGTGTGTGCATACCGGTAAATTCCGGGAGAATAGAGCTGAAGCTGTGTACATGATATAGCAAGCAGGTACATTTTGCGGAAGCGGCATAGCTGAAGTCCTCGATGTTGGTCCCACTGTCTTCTAGAGCAGCATGTATTTGGTATTCAGTTCGAGTATGCGGAGTGGTATTGCAGTAAGTACCGCAATTTGGGGCTTGTCCGATGACACCGAGTCATTTTTTCCTCACGCGAACGTCAAGGCTGTCCATATCTAGCCCTGACATTGTGCTCTTTGTAGTAACGAGGGGTTTGTTACATTTGAAATTGGTTGGCTTTCCTCGCGTTCCATCGAGTGCCTAGTAACTCTTGAGGGTTTCTGTTGCGGCACTAAAATACAATGCCCCAGTGGGGCCGGTATTGTTGCTAAGTACGATAGATAACATTTACGTTGGATGACATTCATTAAAAAATGTAATGATTATATCCCTCCAGCGAATGTAATAAGAAAAAGCGACATCAATACTGCATACATGAATCACACGGGCTGCCATTTCAGGGGCCAGCATTCTCGTTGGGGAGCCCGCATTCTTCGCTCGAGGGTGGCGCCACTCAGTTCTTGGTTATGGCTCAGTAAGTCTACTGTTTATACAATATGCTAACTATTTATACCTTTGCTAACTTGCGTGCCCAGGCCCTAAACACGCTGCCAGAAGGGAATGTTGGTGAATATCAGTGAAAAAATGCGCTTACGGTGGCCTTGCCACAGGTGGAGGTGGAGGTCTTTGGGGAGGACCGGGAGGCCTGGAAGAATGCGTCGTTTTTTTTTTAGACTGCCCACACACATGCAGGTACTTAGAAATGACAGCTAATTTGACGAATTGTACGCGAAGAGATAATTCGGTACCGGCAAAAACTGAATGTACGTAACAGGAGCCATAGAGGGCGATGTCATGGCCGATTTGGACAAGACAGTTTAAATGGCAGATGATTTCATACACTATTGTGCAGCAGCCTAAATAATAATCATGTTATCAGCAGAAGTAGTGTCCCCAAAAAACTGAAACTTTCGTAGCGCGTATCGCGCAGGCATGACGGACTCTTCTCAATAACCAGGCGCTGAATCTTGGTGGCTAGAACTCAGTGCACCCAACGGAGTAGTACGACGACATGGCGGCCGCAATGAAGTAGGTGCACAGCCCTTGTTCATGCACAGCTCACATCGCCTCGTATATGAGGTGTGGGTGCACTGCGATGCACAACTTAAGTCGCTTATCTTCACTACTTTTCTGACAATGAAGGAATAGCTACGAGCGCCTGTCATCTCTTTCGAGCGTTACGCCCGCAGCACCTCACACTCCAAGGTCGACCTTCAATAGCAAAATAAATTACTCCAGGCGCAGTGTAAAATATAACAGGCGATCAAACAGTTCTCCTTACGGTGGTCTGGGCACTGGAGGAGGAGGCTGGTAGGCAGGAGGGGGCCTAGATGGAGGCCGAGGAGGCCTGTCAAGGTGGTTAGAATGAAGTAATAAGAGAAGGAAAGCAGTTAAAACAGTGGTAAAAGACAATACAGGTGAGATGTTATTACCACTTCGCACCCATTAAAGTAACTATATTCTCATGACAATTAATTAGGCCACGAAGTATATTTTCACAGGAGAATCATCACTGCACTCGGCCGTGATAAATTTAAAGCTCACAAATAAATTTTTAGGTAAGGCGCCAAAACCACTCACTACAATTTCGAATAACTTAGGAGCAGTTGCCAGCGGCGATAATCATTCTGGACAAATCTGGGCACATCTTGCGCCAGAAATAAACTCAAAAAGCCGCATTCTAGATGCAGCGAGGTCAAGAAAATAGCATTACAAAGCTTCGTGCCAATGTAAAGTAATCGCAAAGATCTACAGAATAATGCCTTTCCAGGCAACGAGAGGAGACCGCCTCACTTTTCATATTTCCTGCATATTCCGGTTGTCAGCTATAGTTGTGCCCCATTTGAAGCACTAATGCTACTGTGCAAAGTAGAGCATTCTAGTACTATAATTAATATAATAAAAAAGAGCATAATTAAAGAAATGCCCATGAACAGAAGGAGAAGCGTGCACGAAATTGGCAGGGTGTTCGTACGGTGGCCTGGCCACAGGAGGTGGAGGTTGGTAGGGAGGACCAGGGGGGCTGGAAAGGTACCGAATGCGTAGTTAAGTTAAAGAACCTTTTGTTCGAAAGGATGAATTTCATCAGATTTAAGAATATGCTTACGGTGGTCTCGCCACGGGGGGTGGTCCTGGAGGAGGCCTTGGGGCAGGAGGAGGTGGTCTACGAGAAAGCAAACGGTTTGCTATCTGCCCGGAGTGGCGCTAGAAAACAATGTCAGCGATGCAGTAAAGAGGTCGGCTAATTTTCTTACGGGGGTCTGGCTACAGGAGGAGGAGGCTGGTAAGGGGGACCAGGAGGCCTAGAAAGACAGGAGAAAGTACCATGTGATCAAAGAGACAGTTTGATGTCATGATCTCGACTACGTCCTCTTTAATATAAGGAACCCTTACGGTGGTCTCGCCACCGGAGGGGGTCCTGGTGGAGGCCTCGCTGGAGGAGCAGGTGGCCTACGAAGTTTACATACGAGTTAATGTGTGAATTGAAGTTGTGCCTACAAACAGCTATGCAGGAAGTGAACGTGCGAACAATTGCCCTTACGGTGGTCGGGACACAGAGGGTGGAGGCTGGTAGGCAGGAGGCGGCCGGAAGGGAGGGCGGGTGGGCCTGTGAATGTGGTTGGACTCAATATTATATGCTACGAAACAGTCACGCGAGTAAGAGAAAGCAGGGAAGGCAGTAAATTTTGCTGAATCATGTTGAGTAAATTTTAGCACTTTTAGCCACGTCTCCAGCATTCATAACAATGATTTATTTGAATGGAATAAGTGAAACTTTTCCTTATAGAGAAATGTGACCGTTCTAAATCTCCCTGACGGAATCGTTCGCGGCGCTACCATTGCTTGCCAAAATGCGGCGCTGGAAATTTCTTCACTACAAATAGCAAAAAGAAAGAAAATTGGCTGAGCCGCCACAGTGCATCAGTATTTATCGTAATCTGCTGCTTACTGGAAAGGCGCAGCTCTCAACCCGGCCGCGGTGGTCGCTATTCGAATGAGGCGGAATGCTAAAGAGCCGTATATTCCGTGGTGTCATACACATCCCTAGATATTCTAAATTATACGGAGCTCTCCGCTACTGCGTATCCCATTGCCTGAGCCGCTTTAGGACTTTAAAAAGCCACCAAACCAGAAAAATAGCTCACTGAGTGCAAAAAGTATTTCGACATGCAAAAAAATGACAAGGTGTTCGTACGGTGGCCTGGCCACAGGAGGTGGAGGTTGGTAAGGAGGACCAGGAGGCCTGGAAATGTACCGAATGCGTGGTTCAGTTAAGTAGCCTTTCATTTCATGAACTGAACTGCATCAGAGTTAACGTGACCCTTACGGTGGCCTTGCTACGGGGGGTGGTCCCGGGGGAGGCCTCGGGGGAGGAGGTGGTGGTCTGTAATGAGAGAAAATGTTTACAATCTGTTTGGAATGGTGCTCGAGAACACTGCCAGTGATGCTGCAAACAGTGCGACAAATTTTCTTACGGGGGTCTGGCAACTGGAGGAGGAGGCTGGTAAGGAGGACCAGGAGGACTAGAAAGAGGGGGAAAAGTGCTCTGTGTTCATAAAAGCAACTTTGTATGTCATGATTTGTACTATATATTGCAAAAACCCTTACGGTGGTCTCGCCACCGGAGGCGGTCCTGGTGGAGGCCGTTGTGGTGGAGGAGGTGGCCTAGGAAATTTGCATTCTAGTTAATTGCTGTACAGAAGTTATAGCTGGAGCGTTTTCAGACAGAGTGAACGAGTGAACAGATGCACTTACGGAGGTCTGGCTACAGGAGGTGGAGGCTGGTAGGCAGGAGGGGGCCGAGATGGAGGGCGGGTGGGGCTGTGAGGGCGGTTACATTTCGCTTTTAAATTCCTAAGCATCACAGTCAGCAGGAGAAAATAGTTAAGGGAGAGAATTTCGCAGCATCGCATGCAGTAAATTATACCCCTTTCAGTCACGTTTCGATAATTTATAGTGATGACTCAGCGCTTCTTATAGAGAAATACATTCGCGCGTTATTTATGCGGGGAACCGTCCGCTGAACAACCATTTCTCAAAATACGCCGATGATAATTTCGTGGTGTAAGCAATAACGACAGAAAAATAAATCAGCGAGTCCCAAAAGTGTATGAACATGCAAAAAAAATGTCAAAGTGTTCTTACGGGGGTCTCGCCACAGGAGGTGGAGGTTGGTAGGGAGGGCCAGGAGGGCTGGAAGGATACCGAATGCGTGGTTGATTTAAACCGCCATTTGTTTCATGGAATGAACTGTATTAAAGTTAGAGTGACCCTTACGGTGGCCTTGCTACGGGGGGTCGCCCGGGGGGAGGCCTTGGGGCAGGAGGTGGTGGTCTAGAACAAGGGAAAGTGTTTACATAATTCTTGGAATTGGGCTAGGGAACATCGTCAGTGATGCTGCAAAGGGGACACATTTTCTTACGGTGGTCTGGCAACTGGAGGAGGAGGAGGCTGGTAAGGAGGACCAGGAGGACTAGAAAAACAGGCAGACGTGCCCTGTGACTTTCACAGCAAAAGTGGTATACCATGATTTCGACTATATATTCCACAAAATAGGGAGCCCTTACGGTGGTCTTGCCACCGGAGGCGGTCCTGGGGGAGGCCGTTGCGGGGGCGGAGGTGGCCTAAGCAATTTAGATTTGAGTTAATCGCTGCATTCCAGTTGTAGCTAAAGAGTTTCTATAGAGAAAAAGAATGTGCGAATAATTCTTCTTACGGTGGTCTGGAAACCGGAGGTGGAGGCTGGTAGGCAGGAGGGGGCCGGAAAGGAGGACGGGTGGGCCTGTGAAGGTGGCAAGAGTTTGAGTCTGACAGTTGGCCATTGCTCTGGTATGAAGGTTATATGAGTTTTTCAATTAATTGTTAGTGCATAGTCGACCAAGAGGAGAAAACAGTCAAGTGGAGACAATGTTGCTAGTTCCCACTGACTAAAAATCCTTTTAGCCGCGTTTCGAGGATCCATAACAACGACTATGTGCTTCCAATAAATCCAACGAGACTAATCCTTCCAAGATTTGTATAAGTGGAATATTTGTGTGATGGGACCGTCTGGCGCACCATCATTGCTCGCAAAGAGTCTGGATAGAAACTTCGTCAATAAAACTAGTAATTAAGCCAGAAAAATATAAGCTATGTGTGCGCAGCTAGCGCTTGCATGCAGGAGAATGTGAGGGTGTTCGTACGGTGGTCTCGCCACAGGAGGTGGAGGTTGATAGGGAGGACCAGGAGGGCTGGAAAAGTACAGAGTACGTGTTTCAGTTAAGACAGATTTTACTTTGAAGGACCGAACTGCACGAGAATTAGGGTGCCTCTTACGGCGGCCTCGCTACAGGAGGTGGTCCTGGTGGAGGCCTTGGCGCAGGAGGACGGGGTCTATAAGAAGGCAGTGTTTACTATCCAATTGGTAGGGGCTAGAGAACACTGAGTGATGCAGTAATAAAGTTGAAAATATTGCTTACGGGGGTCTCGCTACCGGAGGAGGAGGCTGGTAAGGGGGACCAGGAGGTCTAGAAATACAAGGGAGGGTGTGCTGTGATCACCATATAAAAATTCGCTATCATGATTTCGACCACGTCCTTGAGAATACAAGGATCCCTTACGGTGGTCTCGCCACTGGAGGGGGTCCTGGTGGAGGCCTTGGTGGAGGAGATGGGGGCCTAAAAAATTATACCTTAATTATCCACCACACTGACGTTGCGACCAATCCACATTTTATGCTGGAAAAGAGCATGTAAACAATTCCCCTTACGGTGGCCTGGCCACAGGAGGTGGAGGCTGGTAGGCAGGAGGCGGTCGAGACGGAGGGCGGGGAGGTCTGGGAGAGAGTTAGATTTTAGAGGATGAAGGAAGTTTAGCGAGAAGAAAAATGCTGTGTAGCACATTGAGTGCTACTTGACTCAATTCATTACAGTATAGTATTCAATGTTACGATCGGGGACTTCAAAGCAAAGCTGAAGTTACTATAAATTAGCAAACTGAGCCGGCGCCTACAGTCGAAATATTCTGGCTCCATTTCCTGGGCATCGAGTATTTCCTAAGAATCACACCGATTCATTCGCTAATCACCCAGCTTTTCGACTCATCATAGGCGATCAGTAAAATGTAGATAAACTCCAAGTGCTCTTCATGGAACCGGACTTCAAAGTTAGCACAATAAATAAGAAAGTAAGTCAAGTAGGGGAACAAGTTTAAAGTTAGGAGAATAACCCGTACGGTGGTCGTGCCACAGGTGGCGGAGGCTGGTAGGGAGGACCAGGAGGGCTGCAAAGGAGCGAATACGTGGTTTAGACCATAATGATGTTATTTGACGAAGTCAAGTCAATCAGAGTTAGGATAATCCTTACGGTGGCCTCGCAACAGGAGGTGGTCCCGGGGGAGGCCTTGGAGCAGGGGGAGGTGGGCTACAGCAAAGAAAAGTACTCACAAAATGCTTTGTATAACCCTCAAGAATATCGTAGGAGGCATTGATAAGGGAGAGGTATTTTCTTACGGTGGTCTGGGTACAGGAGTAGGAGGCTGGTAAGGGGGGCCAGGAGGCCTAGAAAGACAGGAGACAGGACTCTGTGATCTTCAAAGCCAATGTAACGGTCCCAATCACGACTAGATCCTGCAGAATTTCTAAGGATCCTTACGGGGGTCTCGCCACTGGAGGGGGTCCCGGTGGGGGCCTTTGTGGAGGAGGAGGTGGTCTATGAAAGTATATTCAAATTATTCGCTACACGGAAGTTGTGACTGACCGAATTTTATCGCAGAAATTAATGTACAAACTAATTCTCTTACGGCGGCCTGGAAACAGGAGGTGGTGGCTGGTAGGCTGGAGGGGGTCGAGATGGAGGGCGGGTGGGCCTGTGAAGGTTATTAATTTCGATGTTAAAGGCCTGAAGATAGTCCATCCAGCAGCAAAAATGATCGCGTATGAGTCGACACCATTCGGCAGAACTCAGCAAGTACTTTAGACCACGAATGAAAATTTTAAAATGAAAGGCATAATCATTGTATCGAATTGAAAAATCCCCCGAGAGCCTTACAGATGTTATTTAGATTTTCCACCACAGCAACACTACTGTTTAGGAAAATGCTACCCTGGTACTTCTCCTATTATATTCTGAGGAGCGTTGTGAGTGCTAGCAAGTACAATGCTTCCCATATTGTAATCTAAAAAGGCTTATGCTAGATTTTTAGTGGTGCTTTCTTGACATGTAAAATAAAACCCTAGCGCAAGCACGGAGGTGGTGTTAAATGAAAGAGGTAAGTGTTGGAGATAATTATGCTGTGCCTGGTAATCTTGCGATCGATAATTCATCTGGTATTGCTGACCTCGGAGATGTCAAGGTAAAACATTTTTATGCGTAGCGTATTGCAATCACTCAGTTCAGCCCTTGGGCGCGGCCGGGCAGCCACCAAACCACGTGACGTGACGTCACGACAGCCGGAGGAAAAACCGTAGGTAAATATAATGGCGATTCTTGGTGAGAATTGCAAACACAGTAAAAAGAAAAAAAAAAGAAAAAGAAAACAAACAAACAACAAAAAAACGGCTGAGCATGGTGGCGGTTGCCACCACCCCGTTTCAAAGGGGGCGCTCCTATCCATCCATCCATCCATCCATACGTCATGGAGGAAAAGCTGCTGAGAAAATCGAGTGCTGCCAAGCAATACCTCGTGCAAAATGACCGCGCAATATGCAACGCATTCTTGGCTTAACCAAGCTAAGCCTCGGCATCTTTTTTTAATGTTTTTTGGTATAGGGGCATCTAACAACGAACAGCTCAGATTGCAGCACAAGGCCGCCGCGGTGGCTCAGTGGCTATGGTGCTCGGCTGCTGTCCCGAAAGACGCGGGTTCGATCCCGGCCGCGGCGGTTGAATTTCTTTGGAGGAGAAATTCGAGGCCCGTGTACTGTGCGATGTCGGTGCACGTTAAAGAACCCCAGGTGGTCGAAATTTCCGGAGCCCTCCACTACGGCGTCTCTCATAGCCTTAGTCGCTTTGGGACGTTAAACCCCATAAACTAACTAACTAAGATTGCAGCACTGCGATTTCACAGGGGGTTCCTTATATAGTCGAGTTGAGTGATCCGAGTACAAGCTCCTTCGAGAACGCAAGTTACCAGCCAGGCAAAAACCTTAATACTGTTCGGCCTGTCTGACTGCTAAAATGCAGGCTGGAATGGCTGTGACAAAACGATCATTGCGTTTCTCCCAGTCCATCGCCATCTGGCTCTCGTCACTCCGTTCAATGATGTGAATCACAGTTAGGGTGACGCTTACGGCGGCCTTGCCACAGGAGGTGGTCCAGGGGGTGGCCTTGGAGCAGGAGGACGTGGTCTAGAATATGAAAAAAGGGTAGACTAGCTGGTTTGCATGGCCACCAAAAACGTTATCAATTATGGCAGATTTTTCTTACGGTGGTCTGGCTACTGGAGGCGGAGGCTGGTATGGGGGACCAGGCGGACTAGAAGGGCAGATAAGAAAACGCTATAATTGTCACAGTAAACACCAGACAACCTGAACGCAGAGTGTACTGGGGTCTTACGGTGGTCTAGCCACTGGAGGGGGTCCCGGTGGAGGCCTCTGTGGTGGAGGGGGAGGCCTAGAAGTGTGTAATTTAATTATTCATGGCATCGTGGTAGCGTGCTTCGCGTATTTATGATGGCCCTTACGGTGGTCTGGCTACAGGAGGTGGAGGCTGGTAGGCAGGAGGGGGCCGAGATGGAGGGCGGGTGGGTCTGTAGAAATTGTTAGGGTTACATATTAGAGGCACTTGGGAATACAAGTTGAAGTTGGCCTCTCTCTACAGATTACCGCCTGTTTAGTGTCAAGACACTATTTTCTTTGAAAAAGATTACTTGAGAAGCTAGAAGAGAAAAAGAAATTAAATACAGCTATCGCCACCACAGGCTGATTTTGCAAGGTATGTGCGATGCGTCAACAGTTTCTTGGACACGGATCCGAGATCTAGGCTACGCTGTGATTCACTTCAAAACGGTGATTACGGAGCTCTTCCGAGTGCAGATGTCACAAATTTTAATGCAATTGCAGGGTAATGCTAAAACCCACGTTTGTCAACAATAAATGCCTCTTTTGCTGCCATACAATGACAAATATTACCATAGCCATAGATTGGATTTTTAGTAACAAAAAATGAATGGATTGGCACTCATTAAAATGCCAGAAACAGCAATGTGAGAGAACTTAAAAAAAAACATTGAATTTCTGGAAGGAAGAAAATAACATTCTCCTCTTTGATAACATAAATTCATGTCCCATTAACTAGGGATTTTATCGGGAGTAGAAAACTGCATGTTAATATGCAGCATTTAAGTTTCGCGCTTTTAGTGAACGCAAAAAAAGATGTGCTGACTAAATCTGTAAGAATTGGTTATAGTGTTCTTACGGTGGTCTCGCCACAGGGGGCGGAGGTTGGTAGGGAGGACCGGGAGGACTGGAAAGGGAGCAAATGCAGGTTCAGATCTTCCGGGCGTTGTGTGAACTGATAGCTACAGGATATATGGTGACTCTTACGGTGGCCTCGCAACAGGAGGTGGGCCAGGGGGAGGCCTTGGGGCAGGAGGAGGTGGTCTGTAATATGGCAAGATTTTCCAGACTGCTTAGTATGGCCCTCGCGAACATAGTCAGTAACTGCATGAAAAGGATGACAAGTTCTCTTACGGTGGTCTGGCTATAGGAGGAGGAGGCTGATAAGGAGGACCAGGAGGCCTGAAATGGCAGGGGAGACGGCGCTGTGATCGCAGCAAATTGTACATATGCCTTCACCTGGGGAATGTCTTGCTGAATACTAAGGAACCTTACGGTGGTCTAGCCACTGGAGGGGGTCCCGGCGGAGGCCTTTGCGGTGGGGGAGGTGGCCTAGAAGCGCGTGATATAATTAGTCAGTGCGCTGGAGTTGTCGGTTAAGTAATTTTTGAGGCCCCTTACGGTGGTCTGGACACAGGAGGTGGAGGCTGGTAGGCAGGTGGGGGCCGAGAAGGAGGGCGGGGAGGTCTGTGAAGTTGAGTACAGTTCGAGGTTATTACCGGAAGGCAGTTCAACAAGCACCAAAAGGCTGTAGGACTTAGACTAAATTATTTGAGGCGCTGATCACAAAGAGTATACAAGGGAGTGGTGACGCTTTCAATAATTGCATTGTAACTAAGGAAGTGCATCGTGCTCTGTGGAGACATGCATTTGTGCATTAACACCGCTTCGAATTTCTCAGGAGTGGAACTATTGCTTTAGCTGCGGAGGTGAAGTCGCGAATATATACTGCTCATCATGTTAAAGACTTTTTCTCTAAGATGGGTGAAGCAGGCAACGGAAAATATGGAAGCTCTGGTTTCTCAAATTTTCATTTACCGAGCATGAAAAATATGCGCGGATAGTATGGAGATCGAGTTACAGGGTTGAATGCGCGAAACGGTAATACTTTAGAGTAGTGCAACTAGCACAGTGCTGCAATTAATTAAGTAATGATGCTCCAGAAAAACGTGTTAATATTCGAATACACAAAATTCGCTTGACCTGACTCTGTCACCTCAATACTATGTTAATGTAACGAAGCTGTGTGAACTGAGACCAATATATATACCGGGTGTTTTTTTTTAACATATAACAAATCGTCATTTTAAACTGTGCGAGTAGAATGTCTCTGCGGTCTCGCCAGGTGGATTGCACAGCAGGGTGGACATTTTGTACTTCACAGAACTCGGTGATTAAACCATTAATTAACTGAAATTAATGATTAAACTTTTTACTGCTCATTTTAGGGGCAAACATTATACCAAGAAATTTAACGTAGTCAACATGAAAGCAGTGTCCAGTTTTTTTACATTTTGTGTATCGGCAATGCAGTTGGAAATATTTAACATCAAATATGTGCACTTAGCTCGTAAAGTTGGCTTCCCGCAATGCACATTTTTAAAGCGGCGTGATCCTGAAACGTTGTACAGTTGCCTTGAAACTTATTGCTGGAGATGTACAAGTAATGCGATTTGTTAACCCTTTCTTACATTGACGCCTAAGTAAACCATGCGCAAAATAAATGTAGCTAAAAATGCGGCATTGCGGGTCCAATGAACAGCGAACGCAGAAAAGTAGTGAGAAAATTCAAGTTATGTTCAAGCAAAGCGTTTCCACATGCAGCAAAATGTGAGTGTGTTCGTACGGTGGTCTCGCCACAGGAGGTGGAGGTTGGTAGGGAGGACCAGGAGGGCTGGAAAGATACCGAAAGCGTGGCTTAGTTCAAAAGCCTTTTGTTTGAGAACTGAACTACATGAGAGTTATGGGAACCCTTACGGTGGCCTCGCAACCGGTGGTGGTCCCGGAGGAGGCCTTGGGACTGCAAGTGTCCTACAAAACCCATAGCAATTAGGTGCATATTTGGTGTGGATTAGGTACTGGGAACTATGGTCATAAAAATATTGTGCAGATAGTTTTCTTACGGAGGAGGAGGGGGCGGATATGCTGGCGGAGGCCGTGCACCTACTGTAGAAGGTCTGCATATGTAAAAGGAGTGGTCTTAACCATAGCGATACTATTCCCAACATGTTCGTTAGAGAGCAGCATTGTCAAAGAGTAGTTAAAGAGGGTGTAGAACTTCTTACGGAGGTCTGGGAGGAGGTGGAGGAGGCTGGTAAGGGGGACCAGGAGGCCTAGAAGATATCAGAAAATGCGTTGTGGGCATCGCGCTATAAAGTATATGGCTTCTTCAAGGCTACATTCCGCAGACTTTAAGGACCCTTACGGTGGTCTCGCCACGGGAGGAGGTCCAGGTGGAGGCCTTGGAGGACCAGGAGGGGGTCTGTAAGAGCGATTTCGATTTACGCATAGCGCGACTTGACCATTTCCTATTCTGTAATGCTTGCAATGAACTTAGAAGCCAATTTTCTACATTCGCTGTACGTAAAAGAGGTAGACGTAGGCACGTTGGAGGCTACAGAAATGGCGGGAGGGAGTTCCCTTGAACTGTATATCATACCTACGACGAAAAGTGTTCTAGTGGGCTTAATCATTCGGTGGAATTCAGCAGAATGTTCAGCAGAGGGCTACTTTAATTCCCTCAGTGCCGTCAGTAAAGGCAAAGTCATTTCACTGCCAGTGGAAATATTCAGAAACTAATCACTGTGTTCATTCAGTGGTGTGACTTTAGATGACTGATGTTCTTACAGGCCTCCTCAAGTATATTATCAAAGAAAACAGTCCTTTTCGCGAAATCCCTGTCGTGACTAGTAGCATGCAGGGAGTATTTTTTCCTTTCACAACCGTTTCGCTCAATTCCGAGTGTTTTATAGTTTCGTACGCCGCGGAAACGTAACGTACGGATGGTACAGGTGCCGGTCTAGACTGTACAGGCGGGTAGCTACAGCAAGAAAATAAATGTGATGTTTTCGTATCTTCCCTATTTTATTTTCATTCTAGCGGTATGAGAACTAGTTTTTTTTTCAGCCTTCATATTATGTAGCATCAACAACCTATTCTTCTGGGAAATTTTTAAGACTGCGTCAAAAAACCAAGAGGAAATATCGCTTGTGGCTGCCTTGCCACGGGTGGCTCAGGGGGCGAGGGATTTTTTGCTTTGGCATCAACAGTCGATACTCATACTAGTAACGTTAGCGCTCTCTCACGCGCAGTCGTATGTTTTCGTGTTTCCACAATTTCGAGTTTATCCATTTTTTTTACGCGGCCTATCTGAATAAGCGTCGAGTATGCACACGGAAATATGTTGCCAGTGTTTCATGCTTCTCGTTTCTATGCTGCTTCTCCACAGCATGGAGATGTCTGTCCTTGAAGGCCTACGGCGACGTTTCCTTTGCACTCCATTTCTATTCGTAAATTTCTGCTCAAATATTGGTCTCTCCTAAAGGTCTAGGTTACAATGTCGCTTACGGGGGCCTCGCTACAGGTGGTCCGGGTGGAGGAAAGGAGGGTCTGCGGAAATAGAAATGGGGATGCGGCGTGATGTACTTTCTCATGGCTAATTCCTTGCTGATGCTTGAACTGCATGTTGCTGTGAAGTACCTGGCGGTTGAACCTTTTGCACAAAGAACGCAAGGCACAGTCTGAATGAGCACCCAATAACCGCTAGTTAAAACTTGGACTTAAAATAGGCGTGCCTGCAGCCAAAATAAAGACTGAGCAAAGAGAGAAATTGGCACAGGAATCCGATGTGAATGTGTGCCTGGGCCTGAGATGCATTATTCATGTCGTCGTACTAGTGTAATGTATGCCATTAACGTTGATATTGAACGACCCACGCAGTGCATATGTTAGTGTCATTTCCTCTATGTGAGGTCGATACATTTCCCAGTCTTTAGCTACAGCCTTTTTCCAAAGAAGAGGTACTTCCGTCTAGCCCTTAAATTTGAACACTCCCAAATTTTGACCAGAGGGACGGACATAGATGCAGTATTTTCAGTGTTCAAAAGCCTAGTACAAAAGCACTGGCGCAGCCAGAAATATTTTTTGGAGATTGTTATACTCCGGCGGGAAAAAAATAAAAAAAAGAGAGCCTGCAACCTTTCTCATTTTTTCGTTAGTGAATGCAGTAAAATATTTGTTACATATAGGACTGCAAAAACAACTTCATCAGGATGGCTTCTTGAAGGTATCGAAAAAAAAGAGAACCATCGGAAACTGCGCGATAGAAATGATCGCGCAGCCGAGGGCACTAATTAAAACCACTTATTTTTCAAGTGGGAGAGGCTGCAATATAGAATATAAACGGCTGAAATGGTTAGATTTCTTTCATTACACAGAGAATCCGTCACTTTTAGCCTTCTTCTTTCTGATCAGTGCAGTTTCCAGTTACAGTTCAGCCTTATCTCAGCAA
Organism: Amblyomma mixtum; assembly: GCF_055824585.1. NCBI lineage: Eukaryota > Metazoa > Arthropoda > Arachnida > Ixodida > Ixodidae > Amblyomma > Amblyomma mixtum. Next base: position 329,173,063 of record NC_143014.1, on the reverse strand, counting down.
ATCAACTTTGATTGGCAGTGGCCAACCATTTGTACTGTTGTAAACGTTTTGCTTTTTGCCTCTGTCAGCTATAGTATAGTTAAACAAGCTGCTAGACTGCCTAACAGCCTGTCGTATATAGCTTGTTTCCTCTCTTTTGTGTCGAAGCTGCGTTCAATTCACGTTTTAATGACGCCCTCCAAAATGAATTTTTACAACTTCGCTAAGTAACGTGAGAGGCTGAAAAGAAAAATTATTGTAGTCTGTGAGGCGAGTACACAATAAACCCGCTATTCGCACTGCACAAGCGCGGTTACGTTCAGGGAAGGAGGCTTACGGAGGCCTGGCCGCCGGAGGAGGGGGTGTGTATGCGGGAGGGGGCCTCTGTGGCCGGGTCCTAGGAAGAGAAAGGGCGGGCTCTGTCACAGGTGTGGTTGATGAGCTGCAGAAATTCAACGCTACGTGCAGAACTGAATCGCAGCAAAGAACCGCGTGGCAGCACCACCTCCAGAAACCTTCCAGTGAACTTTTTGCGGCGTGACAACACAAGGAGGAGCTGCAATTGGATTCGATTGGGATTTTCATGGCTTGATGTTAAGTGGATTTGATAGACTGTTTTATTTTCCTGTTCGAGCATTTGTAGAAAGGAGTTTTAAGACAGGCGTTTTAAGATAGAAATACGGCACAGATCTTTCGCTTCGTCTCATCTCGCCCCTAAGGAAACGTATAAGTGATAAATTTGCTTTATTTTTTTATTCAGAGTAACGATTGTGCCGCTTCTGGGCTTAACAAAGCAGGGTCGGTTTGTTGACAGTAATGGCTCCCGTTCTGACAACCAGATGGCACCACTACAGACTGAGTTTATTTTGGCGTCTGTGCTAGCATACGCTGAACTAAAAGTGAGAATGCGCTTGTATTTAACGTACGTAAGCATGCATACGCTTGATACATAGACAGCGTAAATTAATGCTCTTTTCTCACTATATCTGTGTGTGCCGCTAGCAGCGACGCGTTGTGGAAAAGCGAGAAACAGCAGTGGCGCGGCGGATCCGCCTCACCCGCGCGTGAACAAGTGAGAACAGGTCCTTGTTTTTGCGGCGAGCGAATCCGCATCGCTCGCCGGATTTTTGAGCAAGTGTGAACGCGCCTTGATACTGCATGTTTTGCCCAGATTTCAGTTTTTAAAATAGAACCTCTGTGAAGGCCGTTATAGTGAGCATTTCTTGAGCAAGCAAAACTGGCAGCTCGTGGGAGTCTGCTTAGTTTGAGCGTTCATCGGCACTAACTAGAGTGTTTTATGCGTGTTTTAAGTAAAGAACAAAACGAAATTGAGGGATAGTTCTTGAGCTTACCGGGGAAGTAATAGGACACCATAAAACGTTTTTACAAGCTAATTGATCTGCATAATCGTCTAAGCCATCGAATCAGCAATTAAATCCGCAGTAGAATTTAGCCCAAAAAGCACTGTAGAAGTGCCTGCTTTTTTTATGTATTTGATGCTTGCATCTCACGATGCGAACTACGCTCTCTGATATGTCAGGATCGGTATCAGCGCTGCTTCTCCGATTCCTGAGATTGTGCACAGGATTTATTAACGTGACTAGTAATCTGGTCGTTGGTGCGCTCTCTATTTTCATAAGGTTGGGGCTTCGTTTGCCCACCACCATTTTTTTGCTATAAAACTTTCAGTTCTTCGGAACAGATAATGTTCCTTGTTTCTTAATACTAAGCCATATTTTCGTGAAAGCTATTTTAGGTAACCGATGTAGGAAGTAATATATGAGGGCATTCGTACGGTGGTCTCGCCACAGGAGGTGGAGGAGGCTGGTAAGGAGGACCAGGCCTGGAAGAGAACAGAATACTTGGCTCTACTCCTCAGGCTGTTGTTGCATACGGGATATATTGGGTAATGAGTGGAAGGGGCGCTTACGGTGGTCTCGCCACAGGGGGAGGACCGGGAGGAGGCCTTGGAGGACCTGGAGGTGGTCTATGAGAAGTCATACGCATTATTAACTCGTTTTTGTACCAGTCCGCGATGTGAAAGCAAAAGATGAACATTTCTTACGGTGGTCTGGCCACAGGAGGTGGAGGTTGGTACGGGGGAGGAGGAGGTTGGTATGCGGGAGGAGGCCGTGATGGAGGTAGTGAAGGCCTGCGGATGCTTCAAGTTAGCTTAAGACGCCTTTCTTTGGTTCACAGTGAGAACACTACTCATAAGAATGTCACAGTACTCCGCACCACCGTAAGTTTGCACTGCTACCTAGGGGAATCCCGATCACATCTTGCGGGCTGCAAACCAGGCTGAACGTAACTCTACGAACTCATTGTTTTTATTTTCCCCCAAAAAAACTAATGAAGACAAAGTGCAGCAATCTAGCTCACGGCACCCTCCTAGGCGCGCTTTTAATCTGCTCGGGAACTACGTCTTATATTCATTCTATAAAAAAGCGACGGTTGACGGCCACGAAACTTCCAAACGTATAATTTATTTGCGTGCCGCTCTTAATTTTGCCATCCATTTTCTGAATCAATCTGCGTTCAACTGGGTTTCTGAACAATAAATGGTAGCCCGTTTACACTAACCCTTCATGTACGGTTTGCAAACCGCATTTTTCACGCTTTCATTGTTGCGCGTTCGACACGGGATGAAGCCTTATTATGATCAAAACTTTTTACCCCCCCCCCCCCCCAAGAAATGAATTCTCCATACAAGAATTTCGCCTGTAGAGTGAATGACACCAATTCTTTCTTTTCTTCATTTATGTTTTGTTCCTTGAAGACTGGTCGTCGCTTACGAAAATCTATAGCCTATGTACTAAGACTTATCACGCTGCCCATTCAGCAGGTACCACATATTAGCAGCCACGTCTTGCTGGTGCATGTATGCGCGCCCATCATATTTTGCTTCGTGTCAATGCTCCAGAGTATCTATGACAGTTGGATTGTTTGACACTCACTCCTTCGGTTGACTGCATCATTCTGCATAGAGTTCTCAGTGCTAGTGCTTGCCATTTTAAAAGTTATTGAAACATCGCAAGGGCCACAAGTCATGAGGTAATTGACTAAAGAAGAATATGACAAGAAGCAGTTCGTACGGAGGTCTGGCCACAGGCGGTGGAGGCTGGTAAGGAGGACCAGGAGGGCTGGGATAGAATGAGAGGCAGTTAGCTTAGGTCTTCTTTGAGAAACTACGACGAAGTTTGAGTGTGAAAGCGCCTTACGGAGGAGGTCCCGTGGGAGGCCTTGGAGGTACGGGGGGACCCCTACGAAGAGGCAGAGAATTGAAGAGCGTTCGCGAGCAGAAAAATTACAGTGAGTTCTCACACCAGTGTAACCAAATTAACTGAACAGTTTCATTTCAAAACGATGCTACCTGTTTCATTTTTTTCAATTTCTAAAATACATCCGCGCAAACCAACTTATGCCAAAAGTTAAACGCCACGATTTCCTCTACCGACGGGAAGTCGCCCGCCTATCCCTCTTTTCTGATTCTATCATGCATCCTCCCGCAGCTCTGTCATTACCCCAACACTGTCATTCCTGCCGCATCAATCATGAAAAGGCTATCCAGGCCCCCGGAACTCGTCCTTTTGTCTCTCCTTGTTTGTTTTAGTGCCTAGATCCTAGGAATTTAATATTTCCGCTACAGCTGTCAACCATCGCAACGGTCACTACTTCGAGCGCTCCACTCAGCCACTCGTCATTACTATTAGAAATACCGGCGCTTAAACTAAACGCCTCTACAGGCACATTTGAGATACTGACGAACCCAAATGGAGAAATTTTTAACAGCTCTATGTATCCAAAAAGGGCCCAGATCAGCTGGTAGCGACGTTTAAACAGCCGATTAGCGACGTGAAGGAGAGCAAGTGGATGCAGTGCCTGTGAGGTGGAAAAAACGCTTCTTTAAAAGAGAGTTTTCAGCCATGCGCCTGCCGCCAGAACAGCGGTCTACATTTCAAGGCGTCACAGAAAACATTACATTGAAACCTCGGCACTGAAATTCCTGCGAGAATCTTCCCGGTGCGCCTCAGTGAAGACAGCACTGTTAAATTCAATAAGCAGCAGCTGACTAAGGCGGCCGAAATGAAAGCACCGAAACTATTACGAAGTGTTTCGCACGGAAACACCTCGTCGTGTGGTGGAGGTTGTCACAGTGGACACGAAGATTTGAACGTGGAAAAAGAGGGCGATCTGACGGCGAGTAACGGTGTGAACAGAGAGGGACGGAGGTTACTTCGTCACAAGTGCCGGCCCGGATGCGAGGTGCATGGGTAGGCATTGCGAGGTTGAGCAATGCGGGCAGATTTTTTTTTTTTAATACCCAGCCAACATGATTACAGGCGCCTCCCCTGGGGACGGAGGTCAGGGCCTGAAACTGCTCAGAGAGGCCACCCGCACAGGATGGTGCCCAGGAGACAGAATTTGTTTGGGTAGGAATACCGGCTTAAAGCTAATCGAAAGGGTTCCTAAAACTTGACCACATCTGGCCTCGTCAACTAACGAGTTCCAGTTTGCTCAACTATGTTTGAAGAGGCAACTGCCGTACACCAAGCCAAATCATCAGTGCATTTTGAGGCACTCTTGATATATATCTATTCGCCTCTCTGCAATTTTAAGAACAACGAAATAACTAGCTTAAAGTGTATAATTAACCACAAAGAGGCTGCGACCCTTACGGTGGTCTGGCCACGGGAGGCGGCGGCCGCGAGGGAGGTGGAAGGGGCCTGGGAGGTTGTAAACAAACATGCATATAAGTGTAAACATGTTCGGTATTTGAACGCTTCTCGAAAATGCATTGATTAAGAAGTTTCTTACGGCGGCCTTGAAACGGGGGGTCCCGGCGGAGGCCCAGGAGGTGGACCCCTGAAATCAATCCGGCTTTAAGAAAGGCTAGTTTTGGAATTTTGTGCCCTGATGAAATACGCCTTCTAATTTAAAGCTTAATGCAGTAGTTACAGTGACTGCTAGGCCTTAAAAGAATGTGAGCTAGAAACACGGTACAGGTCACTGATTTAAAGCTTCCCAAAACGGCATGTGTTCGTAAGGCTGATAGAACAGTAATTTTTTTTTTTCGAAAGGGGCTTGAAGTTATTTCATGATGTCCTTTGCGAGTTTAGTTTAGTTAGCCAAAAAGAATATATTGCCATGGAAGAGCAGCGAGCATAAGCTTGCCTGCTCGTCTTCATTGAGAGAGGAGAAGAGTACAGCAGGCATTTGGAGGCAATAATCAGCATAGGAAAAGGGCACTGATTTTGTATAGAATTGAGCAAATGCCTCCTTGCGTTTGAAATGCTTCATTTCGTGGCTAAACGATGTCAATTTTTCACTTTGCAGCTATGGCCCATTCGACTCCCCACTGCTTCCTTCTGCCCAAATTATTGCGGAAGTAGGGCAAGAAAGACGCTGCCTTACGGTGGTCTGCCCACTGGAGGAGGAGGAGGTTGGAAGGCAGGAGGAGGTCTCTGAGGAGCGGGAGGAGGTCTGAAAGAGGAATTGAGATGTGACATGCTTGAGTGGTGGCGGCGAGGGCAACATGATGCAAATGAAACGAAGAGTTGTCTGCAAGAGATCTTTTTCCAGTATTAGAAGATCCCATTAGAAGATCCCAGCACTGCAGAGCCCAAGATACCAACGAGGCTCGGCTTTGTGAGCTAAGGTTTTCCGACGCACTCTAAAGGCGACGTCCCATTTAGACTGAGCTGTAGGTATATGATGCCTGCATGTTACCGCTGCTGAGGTGCAACAAACGATTTAAAAAAACAGTACGGCTAACCCCGTGTAAGACGCAAATTTTCACATAGGTCCAAGTACTTGTGATGAGTTGAGCCACACGGCACGGCTCATGGCTTCATGCATGCTATGGGAGTAAGATAAGCGACTTGTCAAGTTTGTTTTCCGTTTTCGTGCCTTGGTATTCATACGCGGAAGTACCGGTTCGAGTTCCTCCTACCAACTCGAACATTGAACGAGTTTGTTGAGCTAGCCGTTGATTTCATAAAATGTTGAAACAATCAAACAACAACACCAGCACTTTGTTTTCGGCATAGTAACCGCGCTGCAGCAGAACTCTGCGTTCATATTGAGTCTACATTTGGCTTACAGCATGCACGTCGTCTTGAAGCCCGCTGCAGACAAATATCATACCGAAATTCTAGAATTGCCGCAATATTTTGAGAAATAATTCCGGCGTATTCGTAAAATCCCTGAAATGATCACTGCTTTCGAAGCTGCCGTACAGCAAGCACAGAGGTCCTAAGTGAAGGGCTAGTGCCATAAAATAATGCGTATTTTCTAGGAAAAATCTGTTGTTTAAACAGTATCTTATACTACGCAGTCAACTTATCCGCATCTCGATGAATGACAAGCAACCCTCACTCGGTATGGTTAAGTGCATGTCATTTAGAGGCAGCATTTAACAAATTCCTCATACAATAAAAACATTAGCTTTCCAACTGTGAAAGCACGACCAATAATGGCTACTGAATGTAAGGCGAGAAAGAACTCAACATCAGCTTGGTATGCTCCAGGATGAAATCTCTGGAGCCTTTGAGGTAGAGCTGGTTAACTGTACCAAACATCTGTGGCCAATACTGTACTCCGCCTACACTATCCCGCTGCAGGAATGCATGTATGCATCAGAAGCGGACCCTGTCACGCGTCCGATTCAAGGGACCCTGCCGTGCCTTTCATTTGGAGCTTCCACGAACTCCCGACCACGCTCATAGCATTTCGAAGTGTTTTCCGGCATTTAATGACTGCGCGTACCTCAGGACGACTAGAATTGCTACACAAATGCGCACTGAGCATTCGAGAAATACTTCTAAGCGCTTGACAGCATCGACCGCGCGTACTGTCCCATGACAACGAAGGGGTGCGAGGGGGCGCTGTGGTTCCAAGCACTGCAGCCTCGGCGCATTGCGCGGACTGCCGAGAGGCACGTGTGCCCGAGCATGGTTCTCCAGTAACACTTCCGTACAAGTTGGACAGATGGCGACGAAGGCTCAGTAGCACGTAGCGAAACGACGGATGGAAAGAAATACAAGGACAGGAAACAACTGGCAACCGAAGGTTACATTCCTTGTATTTCTGTCCGTCCCAACTCTTTCTCTAGAGCGTTCAGCAACTTGCCTAACTCTATAATAATCAGTGACAATGGATGTCACACGGGAAAGAAGGGTGGTTTCTATGGGTTTAAGCACAGCTTTGTAACAGTAGTTATATTGAAGTGTGCTTTTAAAAGAAACGTGAGGTGGCTGAAAAACACATTATAATCATCGTAGATAGCAGCGTGCTGTTGTAATAGCACCAGCTTATAAATATCTGCTCCATTTTTTGACGTGTAGCAGAGGACTCCCTACCTTGCTCCGAATATATTGCTTTCCGATTCGTGCGCCAGTTTAGAATCTATTGGACAAGTTCTATTGGAGAAGTTCCATGCTCAAGGTTACGAATGACAAGTGGATATGAGAGCACAACGTCAGGAAGAACAAACGGTAGAAATTATATAAACGTGAGCAGATATTTCTGCTAACTTCTAAAAAATGCCGGTCTGCTGATATGCTTTGTGGACCAAGTTTAGGGTGAGGAAAGTCTGAGGCATGTGACGGGTGGAGAAAAAGTAGATAAAAATAAAATTGCAGCCATGCAGAAAATCTGTTCACAATAGAGTTGGCACATTTTCCTTTGTGTTAGAAGTAAGTTCAAAGCTTAGCGCTGCTTCCGTGGGCACCGTAAGGAAGCCGGCATGTTTGTCAGTTTTAGAGACACTTGGATAAGTGCCTGCTTTTTTGAGCGGTCCAGCCCAGCAGCCTTTGATTAAGGGGTAGGCCGCGCCTTTGAGGAAAAGCTTAAAAAATCCCACAGGAAACAAAAAGGACTGGTTCCACCCTTTTGTTAATGTAAAAAACCTCACGGTGCACTCTGAGTAGCACTGTCATTATTGGTAGCGCAAGATTGAAAAAAAAAGAGAAAAAACTGATCTATGACTTTGGGAACCGGCAACCCTTGGAACGCGACTTGTTTCCGAGCAGAAAAACGGAACTGCATTTTGCAGTGCAGTCACATTTTTCGTAGACATTGCATGCTAGCTGGTGTACTCTGAAGCATTCGGTTTCACACCCACGGAGCACAAGTTATTCCCTCTGACAGCGCTGATCTTGGTCCACGTACACCAGAACAGTGCTCCAGACTGATGGCGGCGAATACCTCGACAACTGAGCTGGGCGCCACGTTGCGAAAGACCTGCGGGCAAACCCACCTTGGACCTTCTCCGTAGTCCGGTGGCGAGGGCGTTGTCAAGTGCGGCACGGCTGTGGGGTCGGTGACCTCGGGTATGTAGTTCTGCCACCACACCTTCCACCACTCGCCCGCTGGGCCGGTGGCGCGGGCTCCGGTCGAGGCACGCTTCTGCAGGACGCGTGCCTCAACCGCAGCTTCATTGGCCGATGACTTGCTCAGCTTGGAGGAAGAGTGCTGGTTGGCACCTTCGCCGACTCCGGCCAAGCTGGCAGCCAGGACTGCCGCAAGCAGCAGGCATGGCTGCACAAAAACACACACCTTTGGTCATATCATGCTTCAGGCGCTTGCGGTGACAATTTGTTTCGATGGTTAGAGCAGTAGCGGTATTTTGCAAATCGACTATTATCCTCTGTAGCAAGGGACAAGAGAATAAATAATTATATGGTCTTAATTTATAAAATCACACAGTACATATATTACGAATCAAATAAAGCATTAGGATTTACGATTTGAGCTATGAATTCCTCTATTTGCATTCCGGCTATCTTTCCTTATCTAGTTACACTAGATTTTAAAAGCTGATTGCTAGCACAACTAAACCCAGCTAGACGGTGATTTTTAATAAGTAATCTTCCTAATTATACATGTTCTTTCCATATAATCTTCGAACATTAACCTACAGACACATCGCGGAAATGACCTGTTTATTAAAAGCCTGCGGCCAAGGCTACTGGATCGAATCCAGGCCGTCGTTGCCACATTTCTATGGAGACGAAGAGCAAAAGACGACCATGTGCTGTGCGATGTCAGCGCATGTTAAAGACAATGTTAAAGCCGAAATTAATCCCAAGCAGTCCACTACGCCATCTTTCTATGGCCCACGTGCATTTTTGAGACGTTAAACGCCACATCCCTTAGTGGCCACGCACTTCCTCTTGGCTGCTGCCAGATGATTACAGTATAAGCCTGAGAGGGAAATCCGAGTAACTTGGCCGGCTTCAGGTTCGGCTGCATAGAGGTGCCGTTGCCGATCAGCGAAGCCCTTCTGTGCTCCAGCGTCAAGCCTGCGAAACTTTCTATATCTTGAGAACCTTTGAGAACATTCTCTATGTTTTTGTCCTTGTTTTGAAACGACGCTTGGAAATTGAGAGTTCCATGAAAACTGCACCCATCACTTTCCCTAGCCGGTGCTGGCGTCTGTTCCTTAGACGAAGTAAGTTTTCTGCGCGTGTCAACTGAGCGTGGCAGTTGTTTTTTCCACACCTCCAATGTCTTCTGCCAACAAGACAGTATATGAAAATTCAAAAACGAACAATTTCCACTTCATCTACTTGTTCTTCACTGTCATGCCATAAGTTTTCTGTGGAAATAGAAAAATGTTGGGTGATTATAAGCGTTGTGAAGGATAATATAGAGTATGAGAGTAAATGGGTCGACATTTGTGCTATAATTATTTTTCGTCGTCTTCAATGTTCTGAAGGCAAACACACTTTCAGTTTTTAAACTCCACTTTACGATCAAGAGTCTGCACCCTCTATTTTACATAACAATGAAAGCACTCTCCACGGGCTTGTTTTAAACGGTCAGTATTCTGGCTGCGAAGGCTACAGCCACCATTGCGCAAAGAACAAAGCACGGGATCGCTGGTTCCCTTTTGATTGCAGAGGTATGGTCGGTCGGGAAGGTTTTGTCCGGAGCTATGCACGAAGTAATCAATGCGAAACAGCGGCCTCCTTACGCAAGCCGAGGCTCCGCTCAGCAGGGGTCTTACCCGCCCTGGTGCGCCATTAATCACGGAATTCGGGGCGCTCTCACTCACGGGAAGGGCCGGGTTTCATGCGCCGAATCTTCACGCGGAGGTCCCGCTATGCGGAACCCCCTGAAAGGCACCCCTCAACGACGATTTCTAACAAGGAAGACAGCTTTTTCATTGCTGACTTCTTCCAGTTTTGTCAAATGCATTGTCGAGCGACTGCCTGGTGATTTCAGAAACGACCGAGCTAGTTTACGTTTTAAGGAAGGCGAAGGGTGACCGTTAATAAAATGTGCGATGGTGAGTGGCCTTTTCGCATTGTATTCTCATTGCAACCATCTTGAATAATTTCAATCTGCCGCCTTGTGGTCCAGTTTTCTGAATTAACTAGCGATAAACTTATGTAGATAATTGTTCAGACGATTCATTTTGATAAACAATTTTGTTTATTTTGTTTATTGAATACCTGCGTCACCCGTAGGGCATTACAGCAGGGGGGCTACAAACGTTAACTGTCACTTTACATATTATTCCAACGCATGCTAAAAAGCATCGTTCATGGCAAACGGTTTGATGCTTGATGCTTGATGGCAAACGGTTCCATTCTCGCACAGTCCTAACGAAAAAGAGTAACGCAAGAACGTCACCCCTGCAAAAAAATTCCCTGGCCTTCAAATTGTGGTCCAGTCACTTCGATATATAATTTGGTGCCTGGATATACTTTTCGCGGTTGATGCCTGTTTGAGGGCATCCGCAAAAAAAACTCTCACTTTCATGAGATTTCAAAGCAATGTAATTAATAAAAATTAAAACAAACAAAATTCCAAAAATAGAACACCTGCTGGGCCACCGGAGTGCACGAAGCTTGCGCTTGAACAGATCCCATCGACTGACACTTTCCCAACGGGAAAAATAAGCTTCTAATCGGTGTCAATCGTTTGTACCATTCGGAAACATGTCACGAATGCGCTCTTCTATATGAATGTCCGGGATTGTTTCCTTGTCCGTGTCTGTCTGTTTCAGGGAGACAGGGGGCGATTTGTATGTTGGTTTCCCGCTTCAAAATGTGTTTCCTCCTTTAAAAAAAGAAGGCTCTTAGCGCTGCCGTGTAGTGTCTTTCTGTGTGTGCTTCTATTAATTGTTTCAATTATTCACTTCTCTTTTTCATTCAGCCATTTATTGACCTTTTCTAACTGCAGTTTTCGACTTCCTTGACACCGGATGACGTCCAGGATCCGTCCGACATACCACGTCTAACACACCGTTAAAATTCAACGTACATCATTAGAAAACGAGTTTTGTTCTACTGATCATACCGCAGCGTGCACAGACTGCTATTACGCGGGTCACTTTCATTCTATGCTAGATGCGCAATGGACTTGTTCTGAATGCATTATATTATAGGCCACAGTTATCGAAAAATCAGCATGAATCGTAAGGCAGCTACTACACAAAAATGATGTATGCAAGAAACCGAAAGCGGTTAATATACGCGTGAGAGCATTCAGGACGAACGGCATTAGCCTATCATTTCATTGTATGTAATGAGTGATTTCAGCACGTAACAGCGTTGAAAAGCAATTAGCATTGTGCAAGAAGAAACCAGGTAACCTGAAATTGGAGTGCATCTGAACAGCTGTGTCCGTGGCGGATATTCAACAACACTACGATGCATGGAGTGTGGTTGCCGTGTAAGCTTTGTAAAATAATTGCCGCCTGCGCGGTCACGTGACGATGTTACGTGTACGAATGTATGTAACACAATGACTTCCAACCTGCTATTGATGCCGCCTTATTTAAATGGATGCTGTCAACCCGGGAGGCTCGATTTTCTGCGGCATGAAAAAAAAGAACACGTCACTGCCAAGACAGCCTCATAAAAATCAGTGAACGTTGTGCAGTAGGCAGTGGTATGAAGACTGCTTGTAAACAAAGAATTTGACATAAAAAAGGGCTTTAAACCTGTTGTTGAGGGTAAATGATGCAGGAAATTTGAGCCCTAGCGCTATCAGTAAAATTCCTGCCCCAGGAGACCTGGGCCCGTAAGTTTCCCCACACTGACAGAATTTGACGCATTTCGAGTGAGGACGACGAGTCGGCACTGATGTAACATTGATGTTGTAAATTCGGATCAGCGGAACGAGCCTCTAGAGGGCCAACATAAAGCAAAGTGAATGATTTAAAAATTTTAGGAGGCACTTAAGCTCCACCTTAAGGGCATGACGTAATGGATTAATGCCCAAATATGCGGGATCGGTCATTCTCAACTTTCATAGATCCCTGGGAGTCCTTATATTACTACTGGCGTAGTGGTGCAACAGTTAAGTGATGCACTACAGCCCTGCAATGGTAAGTGCTGCCATCGGTGGGGCTTGTGAGGCTAAGGTTACTCTTCCACCATTCATTAATGTAACGGCCACCTGTCATAGTGATCAGTAAGCTCGCAATCCGGTGCGCAGGTTGTGATCACGTCACAAGGTCACGTGACGTAGGTTGACCACCTAGTTTCGTTTTGGGAGTTTTTAGCTCCGTGTTCAGCACAACGGGAGCCATAACGCTGTCGCGTTAAAAAACACTTCCTTGTTGTCGAATCATTAGCGGCGGAATAATGCTCACTGTATGCTCGACAGACCACGGGTATTTACTTCATACTCCCATGAACAATCAAATGGGAAGAAGTAACCTCTATCGCTGAGCATTGGTGCATTAGTGAGAATTTCCACCATGGCTTTGCAAGGCCGCAAAGCGAAATTGCAATGGGGAAGCTTAATGAATCTAGTTTCACATTCAAAATGGTTTTGTTGCCCTGAAATGCTAACATTCCGGGTATAATTACCATCCACCTTAAATACATTACGGGATCGCGTAAATGGGTCCCGTCAGCTGCCTGGGGCCCTGTTTGCGTATCACTTCATAGACACGGGCACTGTTCTTTATTTTACTTCATTTTATTTTGTTTGTTGTTTCAATACGTTTTGTAACAAGGACTCCCTTTAACCCAGTCGAACGAACGTCCAGTGGTCAATTGGTAGCGCTCCCGGCTCACGACCGAAGGGGCAGGAGTTCAAATCCAGCCTGGAACATTTTTCTTCCCAGCGCATTTGGTTTCCTTTCTTCAGAAGCACTAGGTAATAGTGGCGGAATGACGTCACGACCCTGCAGGCCAATGTGGAATCCTGTAGTGCATCATCATTGTAGTACTGTGTGATCATTGTGGGGTGTTTTACCCGTGTGAGGTCAGGCAGTTGTGACGTCATGGTCATCTCGGCCAATCCGGTATTTCTCGACAGAGCGCCGACGCCGGCTTATCCTCTGAACTGCACCCTTAACGCTGTCACGTTAAAATGCTCGCGGCCGTCTCCTGGCTTAAAGCCTACGAAACCATCGCCGCTTCAGGCACATGGGCGGTTGCAGTCCCGTGTTCTGGGATCTTTAAGAAACTTACTGAAAGAATGGGAAAGGGTGGAAGGAACGCAGTTTTAGAAATTATGCCGCTAGAAGCTTTCATACCAAAGTGAAAAGTATGTTTCAAATCTATAAATCTTATTTGCCTTTGTGGATTAAAAGCACATTGCATTTGACTACTGAAGGGGCTATTAAGCAAGAGTTCTGTGTGGTCTTGACGGCCGATGGCATGTTTGGATTTAGTAATATATACCACTCCTTTTCATGCCTTGACTCCCTCCTAGAACTATACAACATTAGAATGTTTCCTACCAGGCGTTTAGCTTTTGCACTTGCCTCTCACCTTACTTCCGCATAGTTAAATTTTTGTGATAGGCGTTTGAAGAGCTCATCGACCATTGTGGTGCCTCTTGACACTTGCGCGAAATGTTTCACATATTATATCAACTTCTTTGCTCAGTTTACGCGCTGCTAGCACAATCTTGGGAACAATGGTCCCATCTTTAAGGCCAACAATTTTGACATGTTCAAGAGCCGCAATGGCGCTTTCTATAAGAGCGCGCTGAACCATTCGGTTTTTCCTTCGCGCGCAAAGGGAATTCCAGCCGTCCATGAACGTCAAGGGAGCGACAAAGTTGTGAAAGTGGCGCACATATTCCTAGTTGACGGGCTGCAGATTCAGTAGAATATTTCTGATGAAAAGAATCTGCGCGGATAGAAAACAACTGTCGCCCATCGTTGCATGGCTCGACCTGCAAGGCCACAAGGAGCAAGTGTGTATCCTCGACCAATTCAAAGGAACTGTGAGCTTAAACCTGGAGCTAGTCAAGTTCCACTCTTCACCTGTGAAGGATGTTAACATCCTTCACAGGATGTTATCATCCTGTGAAGGATGATAAACGTTGCTAACATTATAAAATGTCCTCACACTACGCGGAAAACTCAAGCTGACATCATTGCCTAAGAGCTGTGACTTGAATGTCGGCCTTCACATATTACGCGCAAGCGTGTACAGCTCGTCCGGTCGAAAAGCCGTCGGCGTAGCCGGCACCGCGTGTCGGAAATAATCAGGGGCTGCGTAAAAACAATTGTATCATGGTAATTTATGGTTCTAGTGATTGATTATTGATCGGTGTGTGATAGGCGATGAGGAGTTACTGAAATCATTGTAATTGATTGATCAATTAAAGGAATGAAAAAATTGGAAAAAGGAGGGTTCGAAGGTGTCAGAATTCTCATAATAAAAAAGCCAATGCTTGATGACCGTAATTAAGAAATTTGGAGTGTGTAATTGGTCAATTAATTATTTGAAACAATTGAAAAAAAAAATGAAAAATGCGTTCTAAGGTGTTTCCAGCGGGCAAGGTGTCGCGCCCAAACGCGCTATGATGTTCACTTGACTCCCTGGTAGCGCTGCAACACGCTTTCGCGTTGGACTCTTAAAGGCGAAGCTTAAGCGTCCTCTAATTTTTTAGCAATCTAAAAATAATTTTAAATTTGGAAATTTTTCAAGTGTTGCCAAAAGGAGCACCGGCCCGAGAGCTTTCACATTTCTTCTGCATTCTTTCGAGGTTTGTTTAGATACATTCGCCACTAAAGTTGAATGGTACGATGAAACAGCGCTGACGGACGGGACGGAAGAAAAAGAGACAGACAAACTAAAGCTGCCTGCATAATTTCTTATTACTTACATGAGTCCTCTATATTGCCAATAGACATTATCTCGGTAGCTTTCTTGGTGTGCAATTATCGCTACGTTCCTGTGCTCACTATGGTTCCTGTGCTCAAACGTTTTTATTAATGCTATTGTTCCGGTAGCTGGTCTGTCAGTTATTTCCCCATAATCATTATCATCATTAGGCTAACAACGCTCACTGCAGGAAAAAAGACCTTTCTCATTGATTCCCAGTTAACCCTGTCCTGTACCAGCTTCGGCCACCTTCTCCCCGCTAATTTCTCAATCCAATTTGTTCACCTGAATCCCTGGAGCCGCTTGCTGCGTGTACCTCCTCTTCGAACACTCTCCTCTACCCTAACGGGCCATCTGTCATCTTGCCTTCTTATTACATGCCCTGCCCACGTACGCCTCCTCTTCTTGATTTCAGCTATGATATCATTAAGTCCTGCTTGCGCCCTAATCGCTCTGCTCCTTTCCTGGCTTTTAACGTTACTCTCATTGTTTCCCTATACATAGCACGCTGCACTGTCCCTATTTCAATAATAACCCTTCTAGTTAACCTCCAAGCGCCCGCCCCTTATGAGAGTACTGTCAAGATGCAACGTTACGCTTCCGTCTTCACAGAGAGTGGTAAGTTACTATTCGTGGCCTGATAGTACCTGTCAAATGCATTCAGCCTTTTCTTATTCTCGTAGTTATTCCACTCCATTTTTTGATCGTTTAAATTATTTTTATCTATAACTTTTCTTGTGTAGCATTTCGGTCGCTGTGCAGTCTGAGTAGATATTTGCTCAAAAGGCGTTTTCGCATCATCTTCGAGATTCGGGCCAATTATCAGCTTACTTGTTACTTATTTGCGGCAACATGTGCAACTTGTTTCTCATTTAATGCATTGCCGTATGTTGTGTCCTGGTTTTGCATCTCTTATTTTCTTCTTATTACCGGTCATTCCTAATTGCGGCTAGCCCCAAGTTGGACGTGGTAATTTGTAACGGTGCTGTGCTGAGCCTACTTCCCGGTGCTTTTCCCGCATGCTTATGAATTTCATTCGCGAAAGATGGGGTACCATGGAACGAAAGGATTTACCGGTTACTATTTCGAGCCCGAAGAGAGGGCCACTTATCTCTGGAGCTGGTAGTGTCAAGAAGTGATGCTCCGGGACGGCCGCCTATTGCCGCGCCGGAATCGGTCATATGAAGCCGGATCACTTGAGCGCGTCTTCGCCGCCGCCTGTCCAGAGGCGTGCGTTCTCCAAATATAGCCGCCGCCGGCGCCGCCTGCTGGGAGCTCCGCTTTTCCTGCAGGCTGGTCTTCCGAGGCTTGCGTAATGTTCTTCCTTTTTGCGCTTGTATTGGTACACGTTCTCGCATTTTTTCATGCTTTCTTTCTGCATCTCTTAACTATTATCGATTTTTGACTGCATTGAATTTCTTTTGCACGATTCGACACAGAATGTGTTCGGTCGTATTCATTTTGCAGGCACTCTCCCCCTCTTGTCAGACATGACCTTTTTCTCTTAGGTACTAAAAATAGATGAAAAAAATGGATGATGTGCTGATAATGTGGGTTTAAATATCTCATTCTAGGCAGTACGATAGCGCAGGAGTGTAGTGGAAGTCTTAAGAAAATATTCTTGAATTTCTTGAGAATTTCCGGCCCAATTTTTTAGCGATGAGCTGTTAACATTGAATTGGCTTTCTTGTTAGGCAGCGAATCACAGTATTCGACACAATGAGCCCCAATCGGAAACTCACTGGCGATCACCGAGAACGAAGCTGTTTAGCTTCCGGAAGGAGATAAACGGTTGTTTACTTCCTCGTCTAGAAGCGCAGAGTTGTTAAATTGTTGTTTAGTTTAACATGCAGCTGAGCGCAACCCATAATTCACGATTAGATTACGACCTCATCGATCAGTCTACACAGCATGCAGTCACGCTCTGAGATGCACGTATCTGACCTCATTGCATGCGTGTGCGAGCGGATCTAGGCTGCACTGCTTCCTCCCGAGAGATATACATGGCGGCCTGATGCGCTCGAAGAACTAAGTCAGGCGACGACAACGCCGGTTGCCCACGCAACAATGACGAAACGGAGCGCACGAGCAATGCTAACCCTCACATTTTTAGAGTAATCTGTTGACGCTTTGATAAACTAGGGCTTAAAGGGGCGCTTGCGGCAAGTTGCGTAACTTCTGAAGAGATCTCGTTCCTTTTCTTGCGTAGTTCATAATTTATTTACTGCAGTAACCATATATCAGCGCTACACCGTATTATTCAATGACAGAATATTTAGACGCCTGTCCTGTGGGCTCACAGAAAGATTTCTAGCCAAGCTTAAAAATGAATGCTTTCTTTATTAGTCCATTGCGTTCTGGCTTTTTGGTGGACACGGTAGTAAAAACGAAGCTCCGCCCGAGCCACTCGCAGGGCACCGGTCACGGTTCGGGAAAGTTCCGCGCACCTGACAGCAGCTTTCCGTGTCCGCCGCCCACCAGTTCTACCAGTCACCCCGGCACGCAGCTCGCATGACGTTTTAAACAATATTTTACCGTATTTTATAAGTCCAGGAAAAATGCTGCAGATATGAAACAGCATACAAAAGCCACGTCGAACATGATCCATGCAGCTGAACTCCTGCACGTAGGGGATATTTGCTTCCGCGGTACGGCGTACTGATAGTTACAGCCTTTGGAAAGTCACAATCACGTCTTCTTCCGTGCAAGAGAACAGCTCTTTCAGATGAAAGCTTATTCTGCGGTGCGAGTCATTTATAAAAAAATTCTATATTCATGTAGTAAAGCATCGCTCGGTGGCGAACTTCAGGCAGCAGGTGAATCGAGCGAACTATTCAGATGGTTCACTAAATTCTAATGATTCACATGTTAACTTCTTTAGATGGGCGCTAGATGGTAGTCACAGGTTTTTACCTCTGCATTACAATAGACTTATCGGTATTTAAAAACGCCGTTCACCTCGGCTGCGTGGCGCGGCGACTTCAGGCCACGCCGGGGCGCCACACCAAAACGGCGGGACCAGCAAGCGTCCTCCGGAGACGCATCCCCTCTAGGCCTTTACCGGTTACGTAGATTTTTCCACTGCGTGTGAAAACTAAAAATGCTTGCAACCTTAATATGTACCTGTCGCCTGAAAACGCGCCATATTCTGGTTTCTGCATCGATGCAGCAGCAGCTGTGTTGCTTTCGTCATCGCATGGACAACTTCATGTACAGCCTTCTGGGTCTTCGTTGATCTTTGCTGCGGTCACGTTTCCATTGCTTGCAGTCGTAAATTTTGTTCCTGGGAAGCGTTTTCCTCTTTCATGGTATTTTCTTTCGGTGAAGCAGTTGACACTGTGTTGCAAGCAAAAAAATTACGCGAGCATTCTTTACAGCCAGTGAAAGTGATTGCCACATAAAGGCGATTGCTTAAAAAGGCATATACACGCAGGTGCGCGTGTAGCTCGCTTCTTAATTTCGCTTGTTTGTTTCTCATTTACTCTCTCGATAATTAACTCCCACCTTTATAAATAACTTTGCGCTTACGTTTTGTGTCTCACGGCCCGATCGCTTCAATCGAGCGCTGTTACTTTGCAGTAGCATTTCCTGCGGTAAGTACTGCTCAAATTGCGATCGCATGTGCAGTTATCACTGCTACAGGAACTGCTTACGCAAATTAAAAATTACCAGATAAACTCTGGCGATTGACCGCACACGAATACAACATATAGGAAGTTCCCAAAAAGGGTCGTTGTTCTATAGTAATTAATGTTCTCCTAAAAAAAAATGTTGTCTGAAATAAACTCCGAAATAGCGAAGCAGAACTTTCAAAAAAAAAAACGAAAAGTCCAACCCCACGTTATTCTAGCCCGGGAATGCAGTCAGCCAGCCTGCTTAGCCTAAGCAAGCAAGAGACACTGGGTGGGATCTGCAGTTTACTTGCCCCGAGAGCTGGCAGCCCGCTTTCCGTTGTGGCTAAATGCCTGCATAGTTTTTGTGCCGGAGCTGTTTGAAGTTAATTCGCTGGCTGCGCAGTGGTATGACGGTTGACCGCCAAAAATGCGCCACGCAGCTAGTTATCTGCGTGAATGAAGCGACACAGACCACACGTGCAGAGGGAACACGTTCCCCTGACAAACGTGGGGCCCGCCAGGGCGGCCGTCTGGTCGCGCAGCCAGGAAAACGGCGGGGCCCACTTTCCTGCGCTCCGGCTGCGCCTTTCCGTCTTCGCCGCGCGTGACTCGCATTGCACTGCAGCCGCGAGGCGGCGGAAAAAGCGGAATTTGTGACAAAAGCGTCTTCAATATCCGCAACGTGCGTGTGACGAAAAAAAAGTGTCCAAAATAAAATGTCACGTGCTCTGCCTTTCCTTCCCGAAGCTACGCGAAGCTCGCCAGTATCGTGGAGAGGCCTTTTTCTCCCTCGTCTAAAAACGGACCCCGATCGCCCCGGAGCAGCCCGGCTCAGCCCTTCCAGCGACCGGGATGCTTCCGCGCGGTCTCGCACTTTCTCCAAATTTTTCTGCTGCCTGCCTCATGTCGAAGAAACCGAAGAAGTTTCCTCCCAGCTCATCGTCCTCTCTGGCCGCTGCCTGCGGGCGACTCGCTTGCTTTAGCCGTTACTTAATCCATCGAGGCGGGCAGCTCCTCTGGCATGGAGAAACTTCGGCACCGCACTTAGTTACACCGGAGGCATACAGGACGGATCACTTCGTCACGGTTGAAAAAGTCGAGGGAGGTAGGTCTTTGACCCCGCCTCGTGCCAAACCGAAAAACAATTAGCCTTCGCGTTTCTTGGTCAAGATGTCTTTGAGTGTGTAAAGCCAATAAGCATAGCAGTCAACATGGCTCTAAAAATGAGCGCTCGTCCTGGTCAGAAATATATCCACGCGAACGGACCACCGCAGTAAACGTATCGAAATTTTCGCAGCGAGCCGGAGCTGCGAAACTGAGCCTTTTAAAGAATCATGGATGCCTTGCTGCAGCGCCAAAGTTATTTAACAACGTTCACAGTCTCGTGAGGTGCTCGTCGGACAACCGCCTTAAGCTTGTGTACGAGAGTAGCGAACGCCTCAGCAGGTATTTAGTTACCGTTCAGTTATCTTCCCTGGGCATTTTTTTCGTGTCATCACAAGCCGCGTCCCGTATCATGGTTATAAAAATGAATGCTCACACTGCTGGCTATTTTTCGGATGATGCGACACTTTTTCATCAAAATGTTGACTTATCCGCACCGAACAGTGCGCTTCCCTGCTGTGTTTTTCCTCCATACTCACATCACACCGATCGGTGTCGTGCAAGTAGTGTATGCTCCAAGTACGCAGCAAAGCGTTTTAGCTTACTAACGAAGCGCATGAGCTGAGCTCCGAGCACCTCACAGAGTAAGGCCTAACCGCGTACAGCAAAGTTCAGCCTATTTAGGATTTAAAAAAAAAGCTGTCACAAGTACCAACGCGCTGAGTATGACAAACTCGCGTGCTTCGGCAGACGAGCGACATGGTTAAGAAGTGAAATGAGAAAGTTTCACCGTTGCACACGTGAATCTCCTCATTCTCTCTGAAAGCCTCGGCACGCTGGTGAGTGTGCTTGGCGGCGTTTTTAGGGGTCTCGGTTCTACTTGTCCGTGCCCCCCCTTTCCTCTCTTCAGCTCTTTGAATCGCTGAATCCATTTCTTTGCGAAAAGAAAAAAAAAACGACGGTAAATAAAAGCCAGTAGCGCCGTGGTAAGAGAAAGCCATTGGTAACGAAAGAAGCGACTTGCACTTCTCTGCGCTTCAATTCACTGCAAGAGTGTCGGAGATTCCACGGAACGCACTCGAGAGAATTGTTACTTACTGCTTGCCACGTGGTAAGGAAATACAATGAGAATTTGTTGCCGCAGAAAGTAACTTATAGCCACGGCCTGCTGCCATGGTCCTAACTTACGCGCCTTTGGCCCCTCAAAAAATGCACTCTGGTACTACAATTGAAATAGACATTTTCACAAAGTACAACCACCTAAGCTGGCGTTACTTCATTTCATAATTTGTTCTTTGGCAGTGCACATGACTTAAACCAAATGGGATTTATTACGCCACAAAACGAGGAGTAAACACGGGCACAGCCGATGACTCCTGATCCGCACTCACGTTCTGAAACTGTTCCACACGCCTCTTCCTCAAATGCTGACGATATAGATTTCAATGCAGGTTTAAAGAGAACCTTATTTGGCTTGCTCAACTGAATTCTTGGCAACCATCCACTATTTTTCAGTTAATATGTCAGGGCCACGGCCGACGCTCTTGATGATAAGACCTGCTGTGACCGGTAGTACCCAGACTCACAAGAACAAGGGGTCACCGGTCAATAGACACGACAGGTGGCCAAAAAGTTCTTAACAAATGTACTTCATCTCTATTTTCCTAGCTGTTACACGACAAATATAGAGCGCCACTGAACTTTACACGCTTTGTACGCAGTCACCTATCAGAGGCATACTTCTGTCATCTGTTGGGCATGTACCGCAACTTCAAAGTTCCGGCACTGCCCGAGAAATGACATAGGATCGTTGCGGCAACTGGGGAATACTATAAGAGAGGGTTTTTCCATTCTCCACTTGTTTTCCGCTCTAGCTCGCCCTGACTGTTCTGCACATGGCCGGGCAACGCTAAAACAACGGCGTGGCTCTTTTCATCTCTCTACTATCGCAGAGCTCGGGTTTTGACTGACATTGACTGCTGTTCATTCCATGCAAACCCGTTTCTACGGCGCCGCGTGCAAATCGTCAGGGTGATTCGTCAAAATGGAGTGAAGGCATAAAAGGACGTCATGACAACGCGCCTGACTGATTGGTGAAAATTTCAAACGCTAATTGATATGCAAACAAAGATGTCACTAGCCACACCATTGTTTTTCTACGGCAGGATCCATTCATAGACCTATTAATGAATATGGATGAATGAATAAGAGATTGTACATGACCGTGCATGTTTGCTCCCCATAGTTCTTTGGCACTTCGACTAGCGCCAGCATTCCGCACCACCCCAGCTGTGGCTGTACTCCTCATTACCAAGAAGGTAAAAGTCTGGTCAATTCCGGTTCTCATAAATTGGGTATTTGCATAGCCCAGAGAGAGTAATGGGCAAAACATCGTTTCTGCTAGGAAGCTGGAGTTATCTATTCAATTAAGTCTGAATTACGGAATGCCTAAGAAATTTTTTGGCTTGTGTGGCAATGCCCGACTGCAGCAACAGTGCTTACGCAGAGCGGAACTAAAAAAAAGGAGAGCACTGCTCGTGACAGTGCTGAAGCGTGAATAGGAGATCATTCTATGCAAAATTTGTTCACGAATATTAGCATACATTACGTGCTATTACTCAGCAGTGATCAACAAGCAGAATTTCCGTGTAAGTTGGCTTTCAAATATGTCATTAAAAAGCTCAATAAGAATTGCACCAAAATACCACGAACTTTTTGTTTTCCCATAGAAAGACAGTGACTTCAATTAGGATGCAAATTTAAAGTAGTAATATTCTAGGAGAAACTGAGAGAAAGAAATAACTTGGGTGGGGCCTGCAGTTGGGGAACAGGTGACCGATGGTCCCATAGAGTAACGTGGCTGGTTTCAAGGCAAGTGAAAAACAGGCGTGGATCGCTTACAAATAGGCGGACAAAGCAGATTAGGAAGTTTACTAGAATACGGTAGAATCGGCTGACACAGGGCAGGAAAATTGGAGCACGCAACAAGACATCTCTGTCCCACAGTGGACGTAAACTGGCTCGTGGTGATGAATGACCACCAGGCAGAGTAGAAGACGTGAAAAGCTTCCATTAGTATTGCGAGTTTTATAAAGTTTGTTTTCCTTTTATTTTGCAGTGCCTTGCAGTGTCTATATTTTATTTACCAAGCCATGCAGTTAGACTCGTCATATTTTCAATCTTCATTGTTTGGTTATGAGCATGTCAGCAAAGGTTTGTTCAGAGCTCTTGTGGCTTTAGAAGTATTCCTTTTTTGTGGAGTCATGCAGTTTCCTCCGACTGTCGTGTTTTCGGTAGTTACCTTCATTTTCTTAGAGTCGCGCTCTTGCCCTATATCAGCAAAGAGAAAAGCCAGCACCGACCGAGGCCAACATCAAAAGAAACTGTTGAATTTTGGAGGAAAATTTTAAACTTGCAAAATATGTTTCTAGCTTTTTGAAAGAAGAAAGAAGCAAGCTAGAAATAAAGAAACGAATAATGAAAAATATCGGTCAGAACTAATGGCTTTTCCAGAACGTCTCTACAAAGCCAAAATGTCTGCCTCAATGACCCGGCTTCTGCGTTGAAATTCACCGCCTGTGCAGGTGCGAGCACTGGCTGAAACAGGGCACGATGCTTGATGAGTTGCGTTTTATATATCATGTGGGTTTTAGCGCTCCGAAGCCCCACATGAGCTAGAAGGGATGGCGTAGTAGAGGGCTTCAAATTAATTTAGACCACCTGGAGTTCACAGTGTGCTGAAATCGCACCCAACAATGGCCTTTTTTTTGCATTTCGCCTCCATCGAAATGCGGCCGCCGCGGACGGGATTCAAACCTTAGGAGCAATAGCCGCACACCAAAGCCACTGAGCTACCGTGGTGGGTAGTATTTACTCTCATTTAATGGAGCATGCATATACCGTAACAAACCGATTCTAACGCGCACCCAATTTTTATGTTCGTGAAATACGCGAAAGCACAATTTGGGCGCAAGCCTATAGCGGCGTTCGTATCTTCATCCGCGTTATTCCCGCCGCTCTTTTGACGGTTCTTTGCTGTCAACGTGGCGAACGCACCTCAGAACAACAGACCCGTAACAGCGAAGTTGCAAGGCCGGCAGTTTTACGCGAATGGAGATCAACGGCGATAGCACAGCGGACTTTCCACACGCGCGGTCAGGCTGACTAGACCCGATAAACGGAGCTGCAAGCGGACGTGTACGTTCGGATTCCGACGCGACGTACGCCTCGAAGGTTATCGGAAGTAAACTTTATAGCGACTTTCAGCAGCCGTGATAAGCTGTGACGGCAGACCGGAAGTTCTCACCCTCACTTCCTGCTGCTTGTTGGGAAGTGGCAGCCTCCTCGAACGAACTGGGTGAATAATACCAGTTTGAATTTTCGTTAGCGGAATCGATTCGTATACAATTCTGCGATTTTTTTTCATATCACATGCTGTTCCACGCATCCTGGCGGTAACTGCCACCAGCAAGGTGCGCGTGCTACCCGCGGCTTGTCAAGTAATTGTGGAGGAAAAGGTACGCTTATACGCGGCAATATTAGCACGCGCGGTTAGACCTAACGTACACCTCCAAGATACTAACCATCCTATAACTGCCAGTACAGGAAGGCTTAACTGGCATATTGGGATGGTAATGACGGTTCTGCTCTTCGTGGCTTGGTTACTATTTTATGTCCACTTGTAACGCGCATACCGTTCCGAGGTTCGATTCTTGGGGAGAATAGTGCGTGTTGAAACCAGGGAAATACGGTATATATTTTTTTTCGTCAATTCTGCGAAGTAAGTTGACGGAAGCGGATTTCCATTGTACCAACGCAGAAAGATTTATTGAAGCGCTGCAGCGAAGACTCGTCTGCACATTGTTATCTCCCTGAAAACCGCTCGTCTTCGTCATGCATAGTCGTGGCTACTCCGCGGACAGGAGCGGGTCTGTTGTATTATTAGGCACAGCGAGCGCCATTCTCGCAGTCTGGACGGAGTTATGGCCCTGCCGCCCAGTGATCCCGGTGACCACAGGAAGGGCTCCCAGCAGGGCACTGATTTGCAGTCGCGGAAGCTCGCCTCCAGGACCGGTCCTCAATTGGCGCAACTTCATCCCGTCTGCCACCGGGGGCCACGAGGTCAGCGTCGGCACTTTCGCCGCTTCCGGGCCACCAGCCGGAAGGTCACGAAGAGCGTCTCCCAAATAGCGCGGGAGATGCACGGGGCGCCGTCGGCTAATGGCCGGGAAGAGCCGAGCGGCCTCGCAGTCGATTGCCGGGCTTGCTGGCATCCATTCAACCCGGAACGAAGCACCTTCCAATCAAACACGGTCGCAAAACCCCTCCACAGTGTGTCGGAGCAAATGACAGAGGCGTGCCTTTTCTCGCAGAAGGAAGCTCAATCTGTCCGAAAACCAGCCGGCAAGAAAACTCTTTCGCGTGCGCCCTGGTGTCGTCATTGGTGTGGAAAGGCGAGTCAGGGCCTCCGCATTCTGTTGTCAGTCGTCGACAATTTCACGGGTAGCGTCCGGTTTCCTTAGCGCGATTCACGCGTCTGTTGCGTCTCACTTGAGCGCAATTTAAAACGATAGAAGCGTTAGGGGTAGGCAAAAAATCTATGCTACCGAGGGGAACACCACTGGCGCCATGGCACAAGTTTCATTGTGGCCTTGGTTTCTTTCGAAACTGATCTTGCAATAATTTCTTCCAGTTTCAGTGCAATAAACAGCTCGGTGCAAAAACGAAAATAAAATTGGCATCCACCTCCTATATACGTGAAGGTGAAGGGTTCCATACTCAGTGTTGCCAAGTCGGCACTGAGTTTCCAATTAGTGATCGGCTTCTCAGGGACGAAATGATTGGAAAAGTTGGTCTGTAACCCGATGTTGCCCAAACCAGACATGACTCTTTTGCTAAGCGGGCTTGCATCATTCAAAATCAAATCATTTTCAGAACAATTCAGTTGCGTTAAAATCCAGGCCAAAACTAGACGCGAACATTCAACAAAGTGGCAAAGCTCGAGAAGAATGCACGAATTTCGTTGCGCGGCGGTAGCCAAGATGGCTGGAAGCTTGAGGCATCGAGGGTGCGGCTGCATGCAATGACGAAGTTTTCCTCAAGAACTATACTCGCGGAAATGTTGTTAAGAGCAGCCGTCCTGATCTCTCTTGCCCTCTCCGCAAGCACGCACAAATGATGGCTGCTCAAAGGCATTTTCTATGAAAGAAAGCAGCCCATGAACTGTCACGAAACCGCAGACTCGGTTTGCCCAGGCAGGTCCTCTTAGTATTCCAACCTCAACAAACTAACCTTGCCAAATTGAGTTGGTCGAAAAGCGTGTGGCAAGATATATATATTCCAATTACTCATATAAAACAAGCGCAAGGGCGTGATTTTCTTGAATCCCTCCGGGAAATATCTAGACTTTGCCTATTCTGTAAGAGATATCATTCACCTCCCAGTCGTCCGTTATCACCCATGCGCACCGCCATTCAATTTGCATCACCATCCGTCCATCCCTCTCTGGCGTCCAACTCCCAGCGTCCGAAGTCTTCCTTCGAACAGACTAGTGGGGATTGCAACAACCTGCCTGCCTAGACCGCGATACACCCTGCCCCTAATCGCTTGAAGTCAATCATCACAGAAATAATTTAATGATGCGCTATAGCCCATCCCTCATTTAATGGCCTTGAAGGGGTTGCAGGTATTAGTAAATAATAAAATAACAAAAATCCGAAACAAGACTGTGCGAGCGCTCAGCGCGACTCCCTGTGGCTTCAAGACGTCGTCGTTTCACCGAGGAAATTTATCTCGACCACACATTCGGCACCACGTGTTTTCTTGAATTTTACAACCAGATTCTGCAGGTCGAGGCTCCGGGGTAGGGCCTCCGATCATCGGAAGAGCTTTACCTAATAAGGGTTGTTTTGCTTACTAATGTCTGGGCAAAGTAAACACGCTTGTACGCTTTTCCACGGTAACTACAAACGTAGAAGGCGGGCTTTTTGTTTTCACCCGACCTAGCAACACCCTTCAAGATCAATGGACGGCTGGCCTGGAGGGAATGGAGGGGATGCTTTGCCTGCAAGCTTCTCGACAGGGCATGTATTTTAGCGCGATGTAGCCAAAATTTGTTGGGCCACAGCGCCAAGGGTAACCGCGTTTTCGAAATTCGAAAAACTGATATGAAAACCGTGTATTTGAGTGGTATTTCTTTGCACAGCGCCATGAGAGAATCCCGTGTGTAAAAGAAAAAAAAACTGAACAATGAGCCCTGCTAACCTACCCCATATGTCAGGAAATGATTGCCGCAGCAGCTGTTTGGCGCCTAACAGTAGCAAGTCACAGTTTCTAATGCAGTTACGAGAAGCAGTCCCCCCACAAATGCAGGCCCCCCATAAGAGCTTAAGACGGGGAAGTTCAGAGCTAAACATTTTCCTCGAAAATGCGATAACCACCAAATTCTTCATAATTACGATTCCTTCCACGCGCTACGTGTATGGGATACTGGCTGCAATGGAACATTCAAGTGGAAAGGCCGCTTAGTTTCTCAGCTTGACGGGATGCCCCGAACCTCCTGCTGATGAACCTGACGCGGGTGCAGGTCAATGCTTTCAATGCTTTAATGCACGAGTTTGAATTCTGCCCCAGGATGCCCTCTCAGTATTCTCAGGAATCAGAACAGAGAGAATAAAAAATTAATCAGAGAAGTGTGCATTTGTAATGAGAAACTATATACTTGAGAAAGGCAAAATACCTTCGCTGTTTCTCGCACAGTGATGAGACGGTTAGCTCAAACAATCTGAACGCTCCTTGAGGCTTCCGTCAGACCACTGCGATGGGTAGTCTCCACTGGCAGACACCTCAACCTGAGCCTAGAGAGTTGCATAAGCAAGCTATGAATTCCCGGCAGCCATCAACGCTCCCCTTATTCTCCACCTCATCTTAGCAGTTTACAAAAGATGACGTACCGAGCACTGCGAACCTTGATACCTGAACTAAATGAGCATAACAGAGTCGCTTCCGTGGAATTTGCTTCGAAGAGAACAAAATTTGCGTCACGGCCTCGTCTCAATCGAAGATCGTACACCTGCAGGGAGCGGTCTCTTTTCTAAAACGACCATGAAGGTGGTTCGGAAGCATCTCGCGCTTATATATATGTCTCCGTTCGCAGGCAGCGAAGCCAGGAAGGCCTGTGCCGCACCGCTTGCGCGCTAGCAAACGCGGTCATTAAGCGGTTGTATCCAGCGGTGTCCCGGCGACGAGCTGTAAGCGATGCTCCTGACAGCCGCTCTGGCCGCGCTATTCATAGCGCCAGACAGCGGTTAACCCCTGTGAACCCGCCGCACAATGGGGACGAGCTGCCGCGCACTTTCTCGGCCGCTCTTTTGAGGTCGGCGGCTCTTCACGAGGAAGGGCACTCTCACCTCCGCGGCGAGCGACAATGAGAAGGCGCCACCTGCTCAGCGGTACAAACGATGCCTCCGTAGCGCCTGCTCATTGCGTGTGCGAAATGCCCAGCGGCGACGTGGCGGTGCCGCCGCAGTCGCCATGCCGTTGCCCTATCCCAGAAGGAGTGAACCCTGCGACAGCGGAGTGATTTGTCGCATCTCACATTTGCTGGGGACATCGCGGGCTCGAAGCCATGTCGCGGCTTCTTCAGTCCGACTCCGTGCAAGCCGGCTTCTACGATTCGTGAAGTCCTCCCCTCTTGTTCATTTCTACGACGAGAGCCGTTTTACAGAGCTCCGCCAGAGCCGAGCTTTTTTTTTTTTTAGCAGTGACACCGAACCCCCCTGTCCATGATTAGGTGATGAGTAGGATGAAAATTGACGGCCTGTTTCGTCAGGTGCATAGCATGATGCCGGGTGGGTGAGGGATCTCAGACCCCTGCTTATATATCGTTTTACACTGCTTAAAATTAAGCAGGTCCTCAACTAATGACTCATTGTATAGATAGGGTCATGGTTAAGGGCCAAGTTCGCCCTTAATAATGTTCACCCGGCGGACGGAGGTGAGGCCTGTATGCGTGATTGAGGTCAGGACATTCGGGCTTCACCTCGTTCTTCCAACGGGTTGAAACGCTTACACTGGGTGCATGAACATTTGACAGATTGCTGATACGAAAATTCTAATTCCCGAAACGACCGCAGTTTCACTTTCCAACAGCTTTTAGTTCGACGTTTCGGCGCCTTCAAGTGTCTGCCCCATATTTTAATGCTAGCGCAATGTATCCATCATATTCGGTGTGGACCTATGCTGACATGCAAACGCATGTGAACACATTGCCCACAGAACATATCAGCATTAATTTCCGAGGAGTCAAAAGAGGGCGTACGATACTGTCCCTATTAATTTAGAATCTGGCGGCTATAAACTTCGCAAGACGGCATCATATTTAATAACTCTTGTTTGCATGTGCAGCGCCTGTAAGTGCCAATACATAAAAAACAATACCGTATTATGATTGGAATTTATTAGAAAAGCCGCAACATGTTTCAGAACCGAGCTACTCTACAGGCTAAGACTTAAGTCGCTGTTCTTGATACAAAAAAGCCAGATGATTGCGGGGAACCCCGACCTCAATTATGAGGTCTAAACTGAGGTGGGGTTCAAAAACGTCTCCTTAGGCTGAGGCATTAAGAGGGGTCAAGGATCAGTTTTGGAACATAATATGGAAATCCTAAGAGCCAATAGGCTGCATCCCTATGAATATTTGAGCGACATACAATTTGTACACATAATGAAGATGACCGCCAATATTTTCCCCCAAATCATTTTTCACTTACTTTGCCACCTGATGCACCGTAGCAGGGAGCGGCAGAAAGTGAAGTGGGTGGATGATATTAGGCTGCTTGCGGGGATAGAGTGGCCGCAGCTGGCACAGGACAGGGTTAATTGGGGAGATATGGGAGAAACCTTTGTCCTGCAGTTGGTGCAGTCAGGCTGGGGATGATGATGATGGCGATCAAGAAGATTTCTATTCTTTTAAGCCTTGTTATAGCGTAACAGACGTTTTTAGCATACCGGAGACGTATTAGCGGGTACGTATAGCGGCTTACCGGACCCCTCCTGCGCAGTCGCAGTGGCAGGCGTAGCCGCTATGCGTGGGCAGGAGGCACAGGGTATAGAGTCATTGGAACAACTAATGCGGTAAACCGGTTTATGTCCCCGCTAATACTTCTCTGGTATGCTGAAAACATCTATTTCAGCAACTTTCACGTCCTGGTTGGCGGGCAGAAGCTTGCTGTATATTCCACGAGGCACTTCGCTTTGGAAGCAGCTCGCCGCGGTTCACTAACGCCATTGGCCACTTGTCCGCCCCACGCCAGGCTGGCTGAAGTCACGTGGCGATGCGGCCAATCGCGCTCGGCGAAGCGCGGAGAAACGATACGGTTCCAGATCAAACCGTCTCGTGGGTATAACCCCTGGATGAATTCCGTGTACGGCTACGAGCGGCTGCTGCCCATGGGAGCGGCGAGGCAGAGCTTCGTGTCAAGGCATCCACTGGTCAATGTGGAGTAACTATCTAGCCTTCGGGTTCCACAAATCGATCCGCAGTGAGTTCATGACTTCTGCTCATCGTTTCAGAGCAAGTCGTTCGGTGGCGGTGCGCTCTGTCTCGATCTTCTGTAGCGGAGGCGGATTTTGGCAGAGCTCCAAAGACACGTTGCCGTGACTAACAGAAGTACAAGGCCAGGTTTACGTCTTTTCAGCGCGGCTTCAGACATCGCTGGATAACTGTGAGCGTTTGTACGCACCGCTGATCTAGAAGCTATGCTTCTCGCCACAATAACTTTAGCCAATAATAGTGGCTAAAGAAGCTCGTGGCAGCAGCAGCAAAGATGATGAAACATAGGTGTCTCGCAGAGAAATGTGGTCGAATGGGAGGTTCAATAGAGAAGATGAGAAAGAAAGCGGAAGGAGCGCCGCCCAAACTTAAAACAGCTTAGGGGTATGAGGGTGAAGTAGTAATGGAAGGAAAACACGAGAAATGAATGACACTGACGAGCGAAATGTGGAAGTAAACGAATGAGATGTATAAAATATTTGGGGTAAGGCAGGTGAGTGCCGGGCAAGAGGAAAAACTGCGGAACGAAAACAAGGAGAGACGAGCGAAGGCGTGAGTAAGGAAAGAGCAACAGTGAAAGGCGCTCCACAAAGAACGCGGCAAGCCAGCAGCTCCTCCGTCGCCTTTGTCGACAGCAAGTATATCGTGACCCGCTGGACGGCCGACCGGCCCCGCAAGCTGACAGGGCCGCAATTTGGGCTGCCATCCCGTTTCTGGACAACGCGCGCTCGCGGAGGCCTCATCCGAAGAGCACACGCTGAATAGTTGGCACGCATTTGTAGTGCACTATAGGGCACCGCCGCTGCCGCGTGTACTTCCGAGTTCGCTGCCAGTTGCCGAGAATAGGCCAGCGAGTAACTACAATGACTGCCTCTCAAAGCTAATCCGCCAAGGACATCGGATGTCCCTAGCGGAAGGTGGTGGTTGCGGAACCGCCAGCTGGAGCAAAAGATAGATGCACAAAGCCACATTTTCTCTGTGTGTGCTTAGGCTACCAAGGGCCGGACAGGTTAAACAACCATGCCATTAGCCGTCATCTTTTAGAAGGCACCAGGTAGTGATGGCGGCCGTCATTTTTGCGTTGTAATTGATGCCGACCAGTCTGACTCAAGCGCTGAACCGCGTGCGTGCATCTGATGAAAAAACAGCGTGAGCCGCGACATAGCAAACGGTTGCTATTAGTATGTATCTCAATATTTTTCTGCCGATCCGTCGCGCCCCTGCCCATTCAAAACGCTGTCAGTGGGGCGCTGCAATGCAGCTTAATCGCAGCTCTCCAGTCATTCACCACTTCTGCTCCCATAAGCGCGAATTTACTTCCCCGATTTGGCTCCCCTCTATGTGCCTATGAAGCTTCATTTTTCATCCTTCCTCTGGTTTTTGCACTTCTCACAAGAAGCTTCCAAAACTGATTGATGGTCTCATTCTGTCCTGCGAAGTTGAGACTCACTCTCGCCGCTCGACGGCCAGAGGTTATCTTCTTAATGGCGCCAAATTTAGCTGCCATATCCGTGTGTCACTCCTATCGAGGTCCCTTCAGAAGAATTTCTCGTTGACGGCTGCTGGACAAAATAAGTTGAATTCTTCTTCTCTTCGACGGGACTTCGATTTCGGCGCTTCCTTTAAGCCAGTTCAAAACAGCAAAAAAAAATGGAAGAAAGGTATCCATATGATTTCAGCCAAACATGTTTCCTGTAAAGGCGAACAACATTGCCGATTCGAGGATGTAGCAGTTCCCCTTACGGTGTGTGCTGTTACCAACGAAAACGAGAAAAACGCAGCCTATGAGGGGAGTCACTGTGTGCAACTAAAATGTTTTTCGTGGCATTCTAGCATTGTGCTGAAACTTTCCAACCACACACACAGATACGCAGACGTAAATAGCGCTTAAAATGCCCCACGCACTTAGAGGGTCGCATCAAATGGCCATGGCGGATTAAAAAGCTCTCGTCCAATGACAAGCAGCAAGGAAAATGGTCGGCCCGGAGTAGGACCACGATATTTGGAGCTAGTGAGGATGGCACGCAGATAACTTCTTTTCCGGTGATTAACGGCCTCGCTTCCTATCGGTCGGGCGTTGCAGCACCCAGCTCAAGGAAGATAAATGCCGCGGCCGGCTGTCAGTTGAGGCCCCCCTGCCCAATTAGAGAAAGCGGGGCGCAGCGAAGCGCAAACCTAGCGAGCTGCCTCTCAGAGACATCCCTCAACGGGCGGTCGGTGGCCATTTGTAATCTGCAGGGCCAAGCAAAACGCGCGGGAGTGCAAAGAAGGGGAGAAACTGAAATCTCGCGTACGCATCGGTCAGTGCGCCATCCATTTGCAATCTTCGGAATGGGGACAAGGCCGCCGGTGGGATCAGCGCTTCTGGAGCGCTGGTGGTTGAGGCGCGTTTTGCAGACATGTTGGTGATTGGCCGACCCCCCCTGGGCACCACGTGCGAGGGGGCATCCGCGGGGTCCAAGGAATGACCCTCTCGCGGGGGCCGCCTGCAGGGGTCACAAGCCAGCCACGAAGTGGGCTCCGGCGAAGAAAAAGCCGTGCGCCTCGGTCACGAACTGAAACGCACGAACGCGTGGTTACGTGCTCGCAGATGGGGTCTCGTGAATTGGGTCGAGACAAGTAGTTCCGCGCGTAATTCGAAGTAAACTGGGGAGCATGCGTTGGTACATTTCACGGACTACTGGGCTTGATGGGATGGGCGCCGTGCTGCCCGGCGCTCTTAATCCACGTGACGCTTGTCAACGGGGAAAAAAAAAAACGCAGTGGGCGATGATACATTGAGCTGCTGAGCGGAGAGGGTAATGCTGGAGTAGGGAGCAGTCCTCCCGTTTCGCGATCAAGTGTGGATCCCTCGTCCCTTACTGCTTCACTCACTCCCTATCGTCACGATAGATTTGCTTACCACGCGCTGCGGAGCCGCTGCGGCGTTCGGCTGCTGAGCGCAAGATCGCGGAATCGAATCCCGCCCGCTGCGGTGCCACATTTCGATGCAGGCGGAATTCAAAAACGCCCGCGTGCTGTGGGATGTCAACGCGCGCTGAAGAATCCAGATGGTCAAAAGTAACCTGGCGGCCTCCACTACGGCGTTCCTTATAGCTCATGTGCTGCGTTTCGATGGAGGCGAAACGCAAAAGGCGCCCGTGTGCGGAGCGATGTCAGCGCATGTTAAAGATCCCCAGGTGGTCGGAATTATTCCGGAGCCCTCCACTACGGCACCTCTTTCTTTCTTTCTTCTTTCACTCCCACCTTCCTCCCTTCCCTTACGGCACGGTTCGGGTGTCCACCAAGATGCTTGAGACAGCTACCGCGCCAATTACTTTCCTCAAAAACCAATTTTCAATTCTAGCATCCTGACGTTAAACCCTGCATACCACCTTGATTTTATGGTTACTCAGAGCAAGCTACTCAGACCAATGTTAAATGCACGTGCATTTGGCACGGTTCTCACTTCCGTTTCAAATGACAAATACACAAACGAAAGGCGCTGAAAAAATGCCACGCGTAAAGAAAATCGGCCTGAAAACACAGACAAAAGACGGCACAGGCGACATAGCGGCACAGACAAGCGGCAGACGACGGTGGGCAAGGCGTGAGCCGTCTCTGCTTATCTGGGCTTTTGCAACGTTTGCATTCACGTAAGACCGTGGGCGACTTAGCACGCGAAAATGTCTCAAATTAAGCATGCGCTAGTGAGCTAGCAGCGTGGTACGTGTGTTCCAAGCCGGCCCTGTTGTCAAAGCTCAATTTATCAGCGTATTTTGGAGAGGGTGGTCCCGCATGGACTATGCAATTTGAGAACTTCGTTCAGCGGAAAAAAAAGACTTGCGGAGGGAGAGAGATAGAGAGAACTTTTATTGTTGGGTTAGTAGCGCGTGAAGTTCCCAGCTTAGAGAGAGAGAGAAGAGGTGGAGGGGGGGGGGGCTGCCGCCCCATATTCCTCTCATGTATTTGCCTCTGCCTATTGTAAGTTAATCTCTCCTGCATCTTTCGGGCAGTCCTTCATTTCAATGTCCAATGGTCGACCTTGTCCTTATGGCACAACCTTGGCCGGTATGTAGCGTAAGTATAGTTTTCCCAATCGTTCATCATAATAAATGAAATGGCTACTATTCTCTGCGGGATTGTCCGAAATCATACGAAGAATCTTCTTAGCTTGGAGGCATTGGTCGACCGTCGAAACTGACCGCACGATAATAGCCACGAAGAAGGCGTGATGGCACGGAAAAATCCTCAGAATGCAGTGATCAGCGTGACCTTCCTTTACTGATGTTAGCTCCTGTGATCGTCAAGAACGTTAGACGTTAGCCAGTTAGCGCCGCCTGAAATTCTCGGTTCTTTATACTTGAACCCCGCTTAAAAAAACTGTAGAATGACTGCTGAAAGAAGCCTCCTTTGCTTTTTCTAAGAGCATCAGATTCAAACAGACTTCCATCACTTTCAGTGCTTTGAGCGCCCTCCTGGTTTCTAGCACAGAACCGGCCACTGAGGAAACGGTTTGTCTTATAGAATTGTTTTTCACATTTTTTTTGTCTTGCACACTTCGCCTCTGTTTAGTTTTCTCCTCTCATCAAAAAAGAGTCCGATCTCATGACACGTTAGAAGATTTAGCAGTCGAACATTTACTTTTTGAAACCAGGTGGACTGAACGTTCTGGGAAATTCCGATCGTCCATGGAGAATAATCCTCACAGCGCAGTACCAGAAGATTTGGCCTGTTTCGGACCTTAACTGGAACCGCTTGCACTAAGCAAAATTCCCAGTGTTGTCTTATCCCCAGCCTAAGCCCTGCCCTGGCTTTGAAAGAAGGACCGGCGCTTAATTTTCTCACACTGTAGGTGGACCCCTCAACCACGCTGCGAGATAACAAAAAACGCGAACGCCGACTTCCGTCGCCAGCTAGCGCTCCTGTTGTTTGCGTTGTTCCTATAGTTCGCGTCTGTGTACCACAGCAGCGCAGAAATTCTAACTAGTCAAAGGACAAAGATGAACCCTAGCCGCCAGGAGGAGTCGGCATTCGCGCTTTTTCTTTCCTTACTGCGTGGTGGCGATGTCCTCCTACAGTTCGCGGGAGTTACGCGCCTTTCCTTCCCTGAAAACGAGGGGAGAGTTAGACAGCGAATATATTCGTTTTGCGAGTGGGTGCTGGTTTACCGAGCGCATAAAGGGCATAAACGCTCCCGGGTCTATCGCCACTTGCTTGAGCCACCATGTTTTATGTGCAAACATTTTAGTGTCATTCTGGAGATTATGGCTCCACGTAGTGGAGTAAGCCGTTAGAAAAATCAGCACAGTAAGTCGAACCACAAAGGCTGTTCCGACCGCTGTGACTACCCGCTGAAGTTGGGCAATCAGTGTTGCTGCAGCATTGCTGCGAATGACATCAGATGTCAAAGTGAAACTTAAGGAAAGAGCACTGATAGAGATTTCTCCGTGAAGAATGATCATCTGTGTTCAGATCAAGTGCAACGCTCGTCGTCGAGCAACTCTGCTCTACAATTTTTTAGGAGTATCCTTTTTCAGTGTGTAGATTCTTCTTTAGTGTCCGCGTAATATGCCTTCCTTTTACGGTTGAGCACTGGGAGTTAGTCGCTTGCGCGTAGCATTTGTGTTGAAAGAAACGTGCTGGGTTGAGGGGTCAACTTGATAGAACCTTTTATTTTTTTATCTCACTGAATATTTCTTACTTCTGAATGGCGGCAAGAGGCTTTGTTACTGCAGTGGCCTGCGCGGGTGTGGAGACCTGTGTCCATTCCTCCACCACGGTTCTTCAGAGTTTTGTCCTGTTGACCGATTGCTCAAAGGACAGAAACACTGTAGACGCAGCAGAAGTGCGGCTTCGTCGCATTTGCGCTGCGCAAGACCCACGCGTGGTCCATTGTGAAAGGGGCGCCCAAACGCTTTCGCTTGGCGGCGCCGTGCCGGAAGACGCGACCTGCGATGCACTTTGCGACGGCGGCGACGGGAGCATTCGTGGTGCATCGCGCGATCAAACGCGATGGTGGGCGCCTCCTTTGTTCGCGAAGTGTAACACAACCCTTCGCCCGCCGCGGCCGGCAAACACAAGATGAAAAGGCGCTTTCCGCGTTCTCGCGCGGCACAATGAAGCGCTCGTGACAGCGAGAC
Organism: Amblyomma mixtum; assembly: GCF_055824585.1. NCBI lineage: Eukaryota > Metazoa > Arthropoda > Arachnida > Ixodida > Ixodidae > Amblyomma > Amblyomma mixtum. Next base: position 329,136,603 of record NC_143014.1, on the reverse strand, counting down.
AGCCGACCATTCATCGAACCGCGGCGGGGGTACACGCTGCCTCCGAGACTGGCGTTCGCTTGTGCCGCTCGGACGGAGATCTCGGCGTCACCTTTACGCAACCCGCCCGGACAATTGCTCTGCGGCGCCGAACGTTTCTCTCAAGGCCCGTTCAACGTGCGCGCATCGACACCGTGACCTAACGAAGAAGGCGAACCCACGAGGGTGGTATCATCGAAAATAGCTTGGCCTGCGCACTACTTTCTTCTTATGAGCTTCGTGTCTGCAATGAAAACGGTTGGCACCTGTGCGTTCAACTATGTCCCCAAAATTTTTATGCCCAAGTCTAAAGGGTTAGCTATACTAATGTCAGTCATCACCGCAGGGGGCTTCTTTCGCGCATTTCTTTTCTCTATACGAGACGTGGTCGTACACTGATATCATCCTGATCCGGTTTCTAATCACAGCGGCGCCAACCTCTCACGTCCTTTTGTACATGTAGTTTGAATGTCTGCCATTTCTTTTGTGAATATTTTGTATTTGGACCTTCCACTAGCCGAGCTGGCTATGGGTCCAATCAAGTTCTGAAGTATTGGTTTTGCGAAATAAAATCATAATGATATAGATGCCGCCATACATTCCGCATTGCTTCGAGTATGCTTTTTTTTATTTTAGTGCATTAAACATTCAGGTGGCGTTGCGCAAAGAATTTTTTGTTTTGTATTTGTTGATAGAGTGTCCAAAAAGCGGGCACTAATTTGAAAATTATTTTCAGCTAGCTAATACATCAAAACAAATACAGCTAATCGATATTCTGGTATCACTCTTCAAAACACCGCTTGAAAGCTGCAGTTGTCAGTTAAACAATGGGGGTGCCTAGGCAGTCCCATTCATTGCTAGTCTTCGGTATTAAGTAGAAAATACACGCGACTGATGTTTTGGAACACCAACTTCGAGCTCGTGATTAATGAGAGATGGCTAGTATGTGGTACCAGAAAGCCGGTCATCATTCAAACAATTAGTTTGATACTAAATCAGATAGAATATGTGAAAACGACGAAATCTTCCAGGGAGCTCTGAATTGCGGAAAATCAAGTGCGGATTTCTTAGTAACACACACTGGAAGCTGGAATAGTTCGCTAAATAAAAAGTGCAGTGCAGTTTTATTAAGTGCCGCGTTAATGAGGTACTATGAAGTATCAGTTTTAGCGGCAAAGGTCCATTACAAATAAGAAAAAATGCAGGTATGTGCGTAATGTCGTTAAGAATATAGTATATAAATATTTGCTAAGCGGGTTGACGGAAGCTGCGCCGCATTTGAGACTATTTATATGCTCGCGTAACGATCCTCGACTGCAGCAATTTTCATTTTCATTTGGCTGTGTATACCACGTAATGCAGCAGTTACATATTTGATAAGCGGTCTTTAAAATCTGTTTTGTCAGCAATTACAGAAGTGACTCGGTAAATTACGCAGCCTTCATCGAATCGTCGAATGGAATGCATGTTGTAGTCACAGAATTGAAGATCATGAGTTAAAAGGCAAGGCCCAAGAACTGACCTCTCCCGCATAGTAGAGGATGGTGAATGAGACGAAGTCTCGCATTCGATGGCTGTAATGGTGCATGTTCTGTTGAAAAGCTTTAAATTTGTAAAGAGCGATAGCATATCCGATGTGGCCGCCAATATTTGTGGTTCTCAGTTGCCACATTGGCATCTTCCACCTACTAAGAGTACAATGAATGCGTCGTTGAGTGCTCTTTTACGCATTGCTCTATCCGGAACTGACCAGAGAAAAGCATGCTGAGAAGGGACCGCAAAATTGCTTTCAGGGCGACACTAATAATGTTGCTGTCGCAGACACGGTTTAGATGTGATGCACCCTAAGGTCGCCATAGCAGAGATTGTTAATATTAAAGCAAGACACCCAATTATTTTTGTAGCTAACTAATTCTGGAGAAGCTTCTTTGCCTCATAGCAGCCCCTTAGTGGGTCTCACTTTTTCCTAGCATGATTAAAAAAAATGGAACGTTTTTTCCCATCCCATAGTTTAATCTTGTTCCCTTTGTGCATTTTTGATTAATTTAAATGCTATTTGATATTCTCACTGTCCGGTGCACCACAGTTTTGCGTCTGTTGTTATTTTTTGCCTTAATAGTTTTTTCCTTTCTAGTACATCGCTTTTCGTCGAATTGAACGTACGACACGCATTCTATATAATTACTTGATTATCAGCTGTAATGAGTCGCCAACTTGCATATATTGTGCTCTTCATTTGATCAGATTTTGCTGACATCTCTTGTTTTCTCTTTTGTTGCAACTCTTGTAATGGCTCTTTGACGGGGCCTACAGTCTTAACAAACGCACAAACAACTGGAAGGAGGGGACTGGCGCGATGCCCTGGCAAGCCGGCTTTAGCTGTCGTCACTGAGATCGCGGGGCCACCTTGAGTGCTTTGCACTGCGAGGGCAAGTTGTCGTGCGGGGTCTCGGCCTGCGTCGGGAGAAGCTGCCGACCGCAGTCGTGCGCGTGCCGGCCGCATTGTTGTCTCTGTACGGCTTCCCGCCGCCGTGACCGGGAAGAAGACACCTTCGTGTCGCCCAGCGCGTGCCCGGCTCCCCCGGGGCTTCACGCTCTTTCCTGCTTCCTGCCCTTTATCTTTTCCTGCCGAGAATCTTCCTCGCGCTCGGGCGCGTGCGTCAAACACATCTTCCAGTGAAAGCGCGCAGCCTCCGTGGCTGTGCCGTCTCGAGGAGCCACTGCGGTTTGCACAGTGCTTAGCTGTGCCTGACATGGCGAAAAAGAGCTGCGCCCGCATATTCATCACTCAGTGCACAAATTAAAAAAAAAAAAAAGAAGTAAGCAGAGGCACTGAGGCACCGTAGCGTATAGAGCTGAGACAACATGATAATTAAGCTCTGCGAACCTTGCATACGAGATTCGTATTAAAATTTCTTTTCCTATCTAAGGCTGATGAAATCTGGACGACCGCTTCTAGTTTGCATGGGCGCCACCAAGTGCCACGTGACGCAGTACACTCAAAAACCACCGCGGGAATTTCTAACGTAAGGTAATGCCATTTGTTTCGTATGGTCGTCGGAATCAGTTTGTGCGAGCGCAGAAGGCATTCTTGTTTGCGCAAAATACCTCGGCACTCTCTAGTTTTCTCACCCTTAAACGTTTGAAATCTCCCCTAACTGAGGACGCAAGTTGCTGATGCCCAGGAAAGCTGGGCATTGTTGAGCGCTGCTGGTAGCCGGCGCTAGAGTACTACGATAGGCTACTTTGTCCACATACATTCGCTGATAGCAAAGAAAGTTAATGGCTCAGCATAACAAGCACAGCGACCACGAAACCTTTGAGCGCTGTTGCGCTAACTATTGTGAGCACTTTCGGTGTGGGGTCATTATCCTTGTTATCCTGCCCAATTAGCTTACTCTGTGGTGGACAGCGTTTAACGGTGCTGACGCCTCGTGACCATCAAGGAGACTGCACCGAGATCAATCCCTTGTTCCTCAAACAGCGGTAGTGGTAGTTTGTTGCAGAGTTTGAACTCTAGGGAGTTGGTTCTTATCAATGCGTGTGCTTTGCTTTTCCATGAAGCTGCTCTGGGTGAACTGTGCACAGCCGCTCACAACACAGTTAGAATGAAAACGAGCATACGCGCCCTGCACGGCCAGAATAATGACGTGTACCGTGCTATTTGTGAGCCTGCTATTACAAAGAGATATGAAGAAGAAACCTCTGAATTTTTACCACGTTTCACACGGCTCACTGTCGCCTTGGTATCCTCATGAATGCCTCCTGAAAACGGGACGCACGCGTGTTGCGGCGCCCTTTAAGGTGTGTACCGCGGCAGAAATGTTGCCGTAGCTGTAATAACAATGAACCTCATCTCGCCCTTTGGCACGCGTGAAGCTAGCGTAGTCTGAATGCACTTCCAGCGAGTGAATCGTAGGAGTCGGCATTCGAAGCAACCGTCCCGCGCCGACTCTGCCTCGACGCGGTCAAGTTCACCGAGCTGAAAAAAAAAAAACACGAACGGCGGCTTCGGGAGCACAAGACTGCGACACTTTCTCGCGTGGATCTGTGCCACGGCGAAGGAAACACGTGCGCTGCAAGCATGGCGCGGCAACTCTTCTCGCAACTGCGCCCGGTTGACATCTAGAAGAAGGCCGTTTTTTAGGCTCTTGATTCCGATGCGCCCTCAGCCTTGAGCGTCATTTTTCAGCTGCAGTGAAGTATTTCTCACGCTTTTGGGTTTCACGAGACCATAAAGAAACGTGATCGTTTCAGGAGAAAGGAAGTTCGTTAACAGATTGAGACTGACGAACTTTAAAAACACGTATCATTCATTACAATAAAGAACGCTTCAGTAACACGTTCAAGCCTGCGTCTCTTAAATATTTCAGGAACGCCTATTTGGCTAGATGGATTCGTTGCTACGGACCAGAGAGCAACATGGACACATTCCATACCACGGGTTTAACTGAACTCTCCTCCTCTCCTCTCCTTCTCACCCTTTATCCCCTTCCCCAAGAGTAAGGTAACCAACCGGGCATTGCCTCGTCAACTTCCCTGTCCTCCCATTCCCCTTTCTTTCTTTGCCTTTAGTAAAGGAACGAGAAAGAAAGAAGGCGGACGAATGGCGTCGTCCGTCTTCAGTTTCCTGTGTTCCTTCTCCCAGCACCAAGGGAGCGCTTAAAGTGGTTTTGCCAATTATTTGAATAGTTTCCATGGCTCAAGTTGAGGGAAATCTGTAGAGACAACATTGAAGACTGCGTCACTAGTAAGGGAAGTAAGCTCAGCTGGCACTGCATGAACAACGCAGCTTCAAACTAGGCATTAAAGACGAAAGCGACAATGTTTGCAGAAACGCCTCAAGATGAAGTAGAACTGTTAAGCACAAAGCCAACTCGGATGGCGCTACCGCCGCTTATTGAAACGGCTCTTTTCTCGATTTACTGTTTTTCTTATTCACAGTCGATCAGCACAATAGTGATAGCCGAACCGGCTTGTATCGTCAGCAGTGACGTCAGAGGCAGCAACTGCTTATGACTAAGGGCAAGAGGATGAGCTGGGAAAAGAACCCTTGCAGGTACTGCCTCAGGCGAGCATGTCGCTCACCTTACACTGCACAAGCACGTTCAAACAACCCTGAAGCGTATTACTGGTTCAGTCCCTGGTTCAAGCATCCGACACCTAGAGCGTAAACGCAAACAGGCTGATCGCCGGTCTTCTGGTTGAGATGCAGTTCAGGTGTCTATACTTCAGATGCGCCACTTCGACTAATTTAAGGCATTCATCTAATTTGTCACTGGCTGTGAACAAGAAAGCACATTTTCAAGTATAAGCATTTGGGCTAAGGTAACGTGTACCAGAGGAAAGCACATTGAGCGCTGCTTAAATGATAGCGGTAAATCGCGTCAAGTTAATGCGGCGCATGAAGTTTAAAAGATCGTCGTCTGAATGAATTCGGCGAGTGGGAAATTCCAGCTGTCAGAATGCCTCTGTCACCGTGAGAACAATTACTGACAGTTTTTTTCCCTCTACCCTCTTTGAAGCTTACATAATACTCATGAAGAAAGCTCTAATTACGTATCAGGCTGCCTGAGAAGTGCTAGAATTGCAAAATAAGGCATTCATCGCTTTTCACCGATAATGGACGCCGTACGTGGAAACTCATGTGCGGGCTTCTGGCCAAACTATTGGACTCCCTGCTCACCGACCAGGATGCATGAATGCTTTCCCGCAGGAACCTTGACACCTGAAAGATGCCATCTAGAGGTCTATCCCTTCCCCAAACTTGCGGCAGATTCATCTCTTTATGTCTGGCATACGTTATCGCCTCAGAACACTTATTGAGTCTTGAGAGGAAGCCAGTATGAGTCGCGAAGCCGAGTCGCGTTGCAGAGCTATTCAAACGCCCAAGGAAAAGCTGCGCCCAACAACGTTCGAGTAAGCGTTCTCATGGCTGTACAGACCGGAAGGGGCAAAAATTGTGCAGGAAATCACCCACACTCGCCATTTCTGAGCACTGAGCTAGAAAGAGCGAAAATGCCCGAAAAACACAGCAGTGGGCAGAGCAGGCGGTGAGAGAAAAGCCACTAACAGAAGACATGGTTCAAGTACTACTGCGCTAAACCGAACCTGACAGCCGGCAGACATGAACCCCATGCAAGTCCCCTCTTCAGGCGTGGGAGTCCGAAACATGGTAACACGAACACTGGCGTTGAGAAAGGTGACCATTGGCGAGCGCCGAGCAGCCGCGGCCGTGCGGAGCCTCGCCGATAGCCTCCTCCCGCGCCACTCACCATGGTTGTGAGGCGCATGGCTCCTCTTGAGGTGCAAGCTATGGGTGCATCGTGCGGGGGGGCGGCCGACACGGTGTGTCCAGGAGCGCGCACAAGACAAGTCCGCTGGGCGCCGTTCCGCGTGCGTATCCCAGGGTCTGCGCGGTCGGAATGCGCGCTCTGGAGCCAACTGTCGCTTTAATACCTCCGCCGGGGGGGCCAAAGGTGACAGCCCTCACCTGAGTGAGGATGCGCCCAGCGGTTGAGAAGCGGCCGATCTGGGTCAGACAATATGGGACGCACGAAAGTGAGCGCAGGAGAGGGGGCGCCCCTTTCTCCTTCCAGGGAGCGTTTCTGGGAGAAGAAGCCGCCGGACTGTCCCTGGCCGCCGGCACGCTAATCACGGCTTTTGTCGCCGCTTCTCGGGACGGAATCCGGCATGCACGGCGGCCATTGTGAGCCCCTTTCCGTCCTTGCCAATCTCCGGCGCTACAATGGCGCCTTCGATCCCCCCGCTGGACCCCGGCAATTAGCCAGCCCCTAGCCCGCGTCAACCGCTTGTCCGCGCCCGTGTCAACGACACCGACAAATCCCCTCTAGCTGGATGCAACGGGTTCGACGCACTGCGGAGGCTTCCCCCAGTCGCCGTTTACTTTACAAAAGGGGGGCTTCTCGGAATGTTCCCGCCGGCGCTCTGCCGACCCCAGCGCAGGCTCGAAACACTGCACGTGTGCACTGGGTCCGGCAGCCTCGATGTGAAGCCAAAGGGCTGGTGTCGGTGCAAGGAGACTGAGCTTCAAAAATGCGGGTAAAAAAACAAGAGAACACTGTATTTTAGCAGTTTGCGTGGAAATGAGGGGAAGCTCGCAAAAACAAATTACTTGTCGGAAAATTTCTTGTGGCAGACGTGTTAATGAGCTTCGAGTGAAATAAGTCACCTCTTAACCACTGAGAAGATTAATTAGCGGTGCGCGTTAAGATCAACACAAAATATACAGTTGCAAATGGCAGCTGTGCGTAATGTGCCAGTGGCCGGTTTCGCTGACGTAACAAAACGGCAGAGCCTTGTACGCATACTAACCAGGTTGGATGAAGAATTAACATATGCTTTCAGGTACACCGCTGCCTCAAAACATAGCTGAGGCTTTGCCGGGTGACTTTACAGATATATGAAGAAAGAACAGCAGTAGAACGGCTACGAGTACAAGAGTTAAAACGGGAATGTGGTAGCATAGACATGGCTCTTAAACTTTCATATCTTTAAGCAAATTATTCATGCCTAGCATGCTGCGCTGAGACGCGGACACGCGTTTTCCAGTGCTTCGTTGCGTGGTCTTCGCGTTATTAGTGCGCTGCTAAATAAAAGCGCATATACTGGTGTATTTTCCAAGCCCACGCGTTCAACAGGGCCTTCAAGAGGTGACAAAACATGAAATGAGAATCTGTTATTATGCAGAAACAAGAAGAGCCTCCGATTTCTGCCCGATTACAACGAACGAATGCAGCTCAAATGTGAACACACTTTCGGCGGCGCCCATGTTTGCTAATTGCCTTCCTCCACTACAAACTGTTAAGAAACAAGATAATTTTAATCGAGTGCTTTGCGGCATAACTGCACGGTGAGACATAGCATGAGGTCCTGACGGCAAACACGCTTGGTGAGCTATAGACACACGAATGCTCGATATCGACTGACACGTGCAGCGTTTCAGGTGCCTGCAGCTAATGCTCTCTGCATATCAGTTGGTCCTGGTACTGTGCGCCATCGCGCTGAAATCGGTACAACTGACCAACTAGCCCAGCGATCTACACTTAGAAGCAGACTAGTTGTATATATAATCAAAACTTTTAAAGCAGGCCCAACAAAGACAACCACGGAGGGCAGAAAGGCTCGAACGGCGCTGATTTCAACTACGCTTATTTGTAATGCACGAGATTTAGGGTAATGCAGAAGCTAGCAGGCGTGAATGCACGTGACGATGAACAATAGTGACAATGGACTGCCAGAAGAAAAAATTAGAGAGAGAGCATACAGCAGAACAAAACCTGAAACGAAACAACTTTCCGCGCACATTCTGATGCAACGGTATTTTGCCTGGAAGCATCTAAGCAGGCGCTTCACTAATGCATTGTTCGCTCCTTTTTTTTTATCAAGTCATCGAGAGGCCGCGTCTCAACTTCGTTTTACCCGTCAACGAAACAGAGCTTTATCCCACGGACGATAGACCATTGGAACTTCGTTTTAAAAATAGTCTGCTCTCTCTAATTACTCATTTTTCCTAGCAATTAATTCTTGTTATGTTTAAATATTATATTGTATACACTGTATTTCCGATTTTATACTGTATCCGGCGTATTTTCTTCCTTGATGTTACTTTTTCTCTACAATTTGAACCTTATTTTTCCTTATTTTTATTTTATTTTTGGTTCACAAAGCATATCAAACCAAGGATGAGCAGGCAAAAGGCGCTAGAAGCACATGACTGAGGCCTGCCCTCCAAGAGTAAAAAAAAAAGCAAACATGGAAAGCAAGCTAAGATGACAATACTATATACAAAACCGAACGGATTTTCCAAAAGTAAAAAAAAAACAGCAATATTTACTGACACAGCAGTGCCATAACAGTAGCATATCACGCACAACTCTTTTATAGCTTTGGTCACATCGGTTTACCACTGCCATAGAAAGTAGCTGGGGGTAGACATTTAAAAGTTGCGGTATAGGAAACGTCAACTTTTGGTGGCCATAATTTGTTCGGGACAGTGAGACATGAAAATTAGTTGTTCGAAAGTTGTATGCTATAGGCGTATGCAGGTATGTGTGAGAACCTAATCCAGTTATGGCACGTAATTGACGCAAACAGTATTTTTTAAAGACGTCAATAAATAACGGCGTTCATTTCTAAGCACACATTGCCGGAGTGGCAGTGGTCGCGTTGAAGTATCCATTCTGTACTTCTATGACTACTGGTGGTCTCTTAAACGCTCATTGATGCAACGACCGGTCTCGACAGCTGCATAAGATACAATGAGGACTGTGGAGGAAAAATTAAAATGTCATAACGTTGCGAAAGAGTGTGAGCTCCGCATCTCTCTATTAGACGACAGAAAATGACCTTGCCGCTTTCGTAGAAAGCCTCATTCGAGGATTGATTCGAATGTCGCCAGCAGCAACGCATATAAAGCCAAAATTATTTTAATGCCCATATTTAATGATACGATGAAACCAGCCGGCCGGTTAAAATGACAGCACCAAAGAGTACAATACAAAAACAAGGCCCTTGAGGTGATCCGCAATCATAAGCCTACCGCAATTTTTCGTATGCTCCTCGTTCATAACTAACAAATACTACTTAACTGAAATGTGACAATAAAATTCCTTGACAGACATCTTTACTTTGCAAAACCTGCGTGGCTTTCGAAAAAATCAAGAGAATAGGATATCTATTCATATGCTTTTAGCCGGCGTCAGTATATTCAGATTCTATTTTAATTGCTCTAGTTTTGTCTTCAGAAAGGCAGTTTAAAAAAAAAAGGATTCCATAATATTCATCACGACTTGTTCATTGCACATCTTAAAATACTGCTATTTTGTGACAAGTTCGCCGAGCTCTTCTTGCATTGCAGCCATTTTCTATTCGGATTTTTCGCCTGCTTTTTTCCTCATGTGAGACATGAAAATTAGTTGTTCGAAAGTTGTATGAAAGTCGCTTTTTCTTTTCACACTTGCATTGCTCTTTCTAATGACTACAAAATACTTAACGAGGCTTTTGTTTCGTCAATATCTGCATTTCATAAATATTTATTCTGAAATTGTGCTGTTTTTGTGTTTTGCTTTTGCTGCTCTTTTCTGTTTTGCTTTGGCCTGCACAGCTACACTGCCTGCTCTGCGTCAAGCAATTCGTCGAGTGCGGCAGTGAGCGTATACATGATTTTAGTTTCGATACCTGGGCGCCGCCATGTTTGTTTTACTCGAGCGCCGCCTACCGCCGGCGCCATCTTGGACTGATAATTTGCAGCCCGTGGGCTGCGGCAGAAGCAGCGTGCGATCTCTGAAAGTGTCATTCGCCCGTTTTATTCCTGCCAAGCCTAGAAATTTTGGGCGGGCGTTCGCCTCGTGTCCATCCTCGCGTGTGCTATGCCATTAGCTCCTGCAATAACCAACTGGGAGCAAGCGGCCATTCCTCGACGCAGCGAACGATCAGCGTCGGTGAGTGCCATGCTCGCAGTTCACGCGTGTAGTTTTTGTCGCCGGTTGCCTGTAGGGCAAATGCGGCACGGATTTGCATGTTAGAAAAACGAAAGCAAAATGTGTTGAAACACAAGATCGCGGAGAGCAGTGAATATCTAGTTTTTCGTGGAGCGCAGTTTTTCATGAACGCTTTCGCTGCCTGCTTGGACGTGGCAAGTGTGACAGTTTAGATGCTGATCTTGCGACAGAGTACCCCGTTTACAAACTGAACATTTTGGAAACAGCGAGTACATGAATGAAACGAATCCACTTCTGATGATTAGAATGTTTGTTTGCGGAGATACGCGCGATGAAATTGAAATTTGGCCCCTCCTGCCGCTTGCGTAGGGCTGTTCGTACTACGAGCGATAGAAGCCAGTTGACTGATAGCAATTAGCATTCCTCTCACCTTCTCCGCTCCCGCCAGTACTCACTGGTGCGCAAATACCAGAAAATGTGCAATTACACGATCTAATAGGTTGGTGCGCTAATGGAACGCTATTACCACTTACTGACAGGCAGATTCGCCGCACCTGTGTTGAGAATTCCAATCTCAATCGGGTGGGGCCACTGCTCAAGTCGCTGCGTTTGTTGTATCTCTGGCACGGTTATGCATAATGTGGCTTTTTTTTACAGTAAATTCGATGCGATTTCAGTCGAATAATTTATTCCAATGCATGGCAGCGTTTACCGTCCTGTGCATGCCGTGTATTTTTCATCTTACGTTGCCATGGCTGCATTTTTCCTCACTTTGCAGTTGGGTAAACGTTCATGTCACCGCTTCTATTCATGCTATGCTGTGCAAATTAAATTAGTATTTTTGCACTAACGGTATGTTTATTTTTTTCAGGTGGCGATCCCCACACCTTCCCGATATTGACGATCAGGTGGGGCGGCGAAACGAAGTTGTGGCCAAATTTGTGAAGTACTCACATAGTGTACTGCTGAATTAAAAGAGCTCTGCCAAGACCGTCCAAATACTTGATCTCCTAAAATTATGCACAGAGTATAGTTTGGTAACCCACGCTACCCACGCGCTGCGCTTCGTTCCGCGCCCGATATTAGGCACAGGCAGTGGGTTTGTTTGTCTGCATTTCATTCACAAAGTGCGCTAACGTTTAAGCTTTTTGTTGGCGCAAGTATTTTTTGTTCACAAACTACGTCCACTGCCAATTCAACTCGGCACCGGCGGAAAAGCGGTGAAGAAATGGACACCACAGACGTGCTGAGACCTTCGCATAACATGGTGCGCGTACATACTGGCGGCGTTTGTTTTTTTCTACTTTCGTCGACTATTTCCGCAACCGACAATAAAACAGTGATGCATAGAAGACGTTGTTGTTCCGTACAACATTGCTGCTTTTGCTGTACAGACGCAAACACGCGCTTGACCGGTAGCTAAGCAGCCGCTGACGTTGCTCCGCGCGCCGGATTATCAGCCCAGGGGAGGAGGGCAACAGTGGGGTGTCGCGCAGCGCACGTGTTTGAGACTATTTCTCCCTCTCCTGCTCGCTCCTGCTCGCTCCTGCTCGCTCCTAAAAAACCGACAAATGCCGTTATTGTTGCGTAATTGTTGAAAACGGCAGTTATTTTTTATTGCTGGAATATTATATTTATAACGCATTCTACCCATTTAAGCGTTTATTCCTAGTAATAAATCTTGTGATATGACAGTAGCAACACTATTCACCCCATATGCTTTAATACACAGCTCAAAACATCTGTCTGACCGCCGCGGTGGCTCAGGGGTTATGGCGCTCGCCTGCTGACCCGAAAGACGCGGCTTCGATCCCGGCGGCGGCGGCTGAATTTCGATGGAGGCGAAACTTCAGAGGCCCGTGTACTGTGTGATGTCAGAACCCCAGGTGATCGAGATTTTCGGAGCGCTTCACTACGGCGTCTCTCATAGCCCAAGTCGCTTTGGGATGTTAAACCCCCATAAAATATGTTCAGAAAATTCAGTGGCATGGTATCCAAAACAGGCTCGTCTTGAAGCTTTAAGGTTTAAATCTGAATAACATAATCACCACCTTCCTGTTTTGAGTACTGTTTTCAGTATAATTAATCAGTAATTAAGTGAGTAATTATTTGCGGAATTAATAATTTTAGTTGAAAAACAAGAATTGTCGACTGGCCAGCGACTCCTTTCTGGATGGTGCAATAAGAACAACTTATATCATCACTCAGCATTTTGCAGGAGCTTTGAAAAGAATGCATCGTAGCTGGTAGACAAATGTGCTTCGAAAAAATCAGCCTCTAGATCTGCACTTGCCACTCATTTTAGACCGGCGATTTGATTAAATTTTTTTGCACCTCTAGTTGAAATAAATCTGGAATCATAGATATATAATTTCAGTATATTTGTTGCCGCGTGGTTCTGGTATCCTTTCTGGTATGGTTTTTTCATACTCAATGGCTTTTTAAATAGTGCTTCACTGGTGTTCGCCTTTAAAAGCAGCAATTTTGAGGCTCGATATTAACGTAGAAAATAAGTAATGCTTTTAATTAAAGCCCGACATAGATATTACTTGTTTTAAACGAAATCGTGTGCATAACTTCGCGCTTAGTAACTTTCATGTTATTTCTAGATGTGGTCGAATAGTGCTTTTTCGAAGATAAATCGCGCAGTAGTTTATGTTAAAGGTGTCATGACATGGTCTGCCAACAAATCGTGCTTTTACGCTGAAGCTACTGGCCACAACGTTATTATGCATATTTTAAAATAATTAAGGCTGTGCGCACCCATTTGGGTTAGAAATTGTAATGTGAAATTATCGGCTCTAAGCCCCTCCCCCTGGCAGCGACAGCCACTTTGAAGCAGCTGGGTGACGTCATAGGCTGGTAGCGTCGTCTGCTACAAAACTGAGTGGGCGTGCCTATTCGAGCCCGTCGGTAGCCCATTGTGGTGAATTCGCTGAGAACGGGCAGAAGCTGCACAAAAAAGGAAGGGACAGGCCGTTTGTTACCATTGTCCCCCTCTAACTTCTCCACTTCGCCCCAAGCAACCCAAGCCTGAACAAAGAGCATTCACTCCCATACGCCCATTACCATTCAGTCACGAGCAAGCTCGGGGCTGTCAGTCTATGTCGTCACGAACCGCGAGCGTCGCAGTTTTGCCTGACTTTCACACGGTTCGGACAACTTTTAAAAATTCAATTACAAATTACTTGCTGCAGCAGATGAGCTCGTATTTTGTCCAGTTGTTCCGAGATGGATAGCGAACATGTAATAAACAGATTGGATATGAAAAATGGTGTTATGACCCCTTTCAAAAAACGAATTGATTTCGAATCGAATATTTCTCTTATTATTCTCTATATGTGTGCACATTCGTACAGAATGAATATTCCTGCTTAATAGCGAGGCAGTAGCGCCAGCACTTTAAGTAGCGGAAGTAAAGCTGTAGCTGTTGAAACCCAAAAACACTGGTGCCCCTATTTGATTCGTTTAGCGAATAGAATAGAAGATTATTGAATTCGCTATTCAAAATTTTCGAATATTCGAACACACCTAGTTATTTTAAATTGTCGGGTTTGCTTTGTCTTAACGTTAGGCATAACTAGTCACAACCATAACTATATATGGCCACAAACGCTCCCTTAATTGAAATTCCAATAGCTTTCAATGCGGTTACAAAAATAATTATATGAGAATAGTTATACCTGCTCACTATGCTCACAGACACAAAGGTATAGACGCAAAGTTTTTGGGTGTCTGTTTCTTAGCTTCGACAGAAGCCTACGGGCCAGTAATCATGAAAATGAATTCAACGCACCAGTGTGCGCCTTTTGTAATCAATCACAAACAATTTTTGCTGGCTGTTTGGGTTGGCGCCAGCGCTGGAGTGCGCCTTGATTTCATGATCGAGGGCCCAACCTGGGCTACCACATTCGTGATGACATCGACATCGAAGGCAAACAATCATTGTTCTTTTGAACAGCCACTGATTTTAGTGACGTCACAATATTTGGGGCAAGTGCACCTAGACGTCGCTCGATGCGGTTGGAAATGAGCAGCTGCTCCGACAGCACTCAAAATCGTAATAAACTATGTTCCACTCAACGCTTGTGAGTGAAACTTGTTAGAAGACATTTCCGTATGCCCATAGAAGGAATCATATCGTTTGTTTGCGTTCGATTGTGTCCGCGCTCATTTAAAAGCCGTAGTTCCTCAAAGCCTATTCCTTGAAGTACACTTTTCATACACTCTTAAATAATTTCAGCTTCCTTGCATGCAGTCTCATTCGTCATCAATGTGCTCACAAATTATTATTATCAAAACACATATAGCTGAGCGCAGCGGTAGTATATTATCACAAGAAAGTGTATGTGATGTGATGCCATGATTTCCTGACAGTTATTTCACAACAAATCTAGAAAAACTGTACAGAAATAATTTTCCTAAAAACTCGAATATGTGGGAGCGTATAGAATTATCGCCAATTTTTTACCTCCCTAACTGCCGCTCCTGTAAGTACGCCACAGACGAGTGCGTAAATTCCATCAGATGTCTTAGCTTTTATTCTTCGATAATGAACTGCCGCGGCACGCTTTCTTATGGCGTGACCGCGAAAAACCTAAAACTAATGGGCACTCCAGAGCAGACCCCAGGGGGTTTTCTTTTGAGCCACACTGTGTCGTTCTTAATGGATCTCTAGCGCTCCAAATTTGCCTGGACATGAGAAGATTTCTGGTACTGCCTCCTGCAATAGGTAGGACTTCCATGAATGCTCCTGGAGTCCCAATATAAAGCTTAGAAGTGAACCCCCTGGTCTCTAAACTTTTGACAAAGATTTTACGTCTCGGCCAAAACGAACTTAGGATTTGAATCCAAATCGCCCATTGAAGCCCGCTTTACGGATCAGAGAGGAAGAAAACGTGCGTCATTATCATACGCTTCCGGCAAGCACCGAACTATTGAACTGCTTTTGTTCAATACTGAGATTCTGCCTCCTAAATTGGTAGAAAAGAAACAATCATGCATGCAATGGCGTACACTGTTTCGACATATGAAATTAGTGAGCTTGCCTAATATACTTCCGTGGCGTTGGCAGTGCCCCATTGATATTATCGTAAAGAACATGCTCAAATGGGCCGCCGCGGTGGCTAAGTGGTTATGGTGCTCGGCTGCTGACCCAAAAGACGCGGGTTCGATCCCGGCCGCGGCGGCTGGAATTTCTTTGGAGGAGAAATTCTAGAGGCCCGTGTACTGTGCGATGTCAGTGCACGTTAAAGAACCCCAGGTGGTCGAAATTTCCGAAGCCCTTCACTACGGCGTCTCTCATAGCCCCAGTCGCTTTGGGACGTGAAACCCCATAAACCAAACCAACCAACCATGCTCAAATGATCGCGCATAATTCCTCCTTGGTCAACAGTGAAAATCGGTTTTCATCAAATGGTGTCGCATCTTTTAAAACAAAGTTTGTGGATAACACCATCTGCCGGGCTAGTTGGTTGTGATCCATATGTATCAGCAGCGCGAACACAAAACAGGAAGGAGGAGAAGATAGTAAAGAGCGCTGAACTTCCAACTTTTATTTGAGCAAAAACTGAACCCGCACTTATATACACGCACCGGGTAAAAGCCCACCAGGGGGAGTAATCAAGGCGCGCGATCGAAATGGGACCCACACGATGTCCAGGGCATCAAGAGATAACAAGAATCACACAGTACAATGCGTTGCGTAAAATGAAGCACGAATGACATTCTCTTCCATTTCCATTTCCTTTTTCTCCGCTTGTCATTCCTGCTTCATTTCATGCA
This sequence comes from Amblyomma mixtum, assembly GCF_055824585.1. Taxonomy (NCBI): domain Eukaryota; kingdom Metazoa; phylum Arthropoda; class Arachnida; order Ixodida; family Ixodidae; genus Amblyomma; species Amblyomma mixtum. The sequence continues at coordinate 329,120,338 of NC_143014.1, read as the reverse complement.
AGTTCTTCATTTCTAGTTCTTTGTTCCTTATGTGTGTCGTATTATGATGGATTAGTAATGAGCTCTACATTGCCGCTTCTCTCGTGCTTGGTTGCTTAGGTGCGTCGTTTGATGCGTCGTGTCATTTGCTACGGTTTTCTCAATGTTTGTACATAATTCATGTTCATGAAACATTCCATCGCTGTAATAAATGCAATGTTGAAAAATAGCATAGTGTTCTCGTGCAGTGGCCTGCTAAGGTAATTGGTGCGGGCCGCTACGAGGGCGAAACGCAGGTCCGGGACATTAGCAGCTATATTTGTCTTATTTCTGCATGTCTAGCTTGCTTCAGACACTCAAACAAAAAACAGGTTTTTTCGAGAGTGGAAACCTTGGTTCTAGAACACTAGCCTATTTAGCTTACTTCGCCAAATGCGAAGTATACATGGGTGCTAGCATAATACGCGCCCATTTCAGCATGGGCGCTAAGAAATTACCGAGGTTAGAATACTGGACCCTTATTCTTCGTTTATGTAAGCTCTTCCAATTTTTTCGTAATATGACGTGAGCCCCTACTGTTCGATTTATCAGCGTCCTATCACGGGGCGAATCGGCAAACTTGGCGAGATTCCGTATGCGTGCGAAGCGCTGGCCAGGGCGACCATCGTCTTCTGGGCTGTTCATACAGATGCGCACAGTCCCACATTCATCGTCTTATCGCACTGCTTGGAATACTAGCAACCTGTAGCCCAGAGAGGACAAGTGAAACCGGCTGACAGCAGCAGGCTCAGCATTCTACAAAGTAATCTCGAAATAGGGTTTTGTTTTTTGTTGTTGACTTACATATGTATACCGGCCCGGCGCCAGGAAGTATAAGAGCACCAGAAGACTCCAGCCTGTAAAGTTGGGCTATAGAAACCTGAATTTCCTCAAGCTCTCTCTTCTCTTTACGAGCTTGTTTTTTTTTTTGCGGAATGGGACAGAAGAAGAGCAAGCAGCTATTGCCAACAGAATGAGAACAAGGAAAATGTTGATTGAAGCATTCGTTCGCGAAACGCTGAACTTACTGCAGGGAACATAGGCTGCGCGTATGCCAAAGAGTCCAATACGCGGAGAAGAAATCTAGGGCTGCTCACAGGTTCAGGAACAGCGTGATAAATGACAGTCACTCTGATCTATGCCTCGTGCGTACGAATTTGGCGATTAGTTCCTTTAAACGGCGTGGCTGAAGTGAGAAGCGGACGCTCGCGTGATGTTATTAACGAATTGGAAGGTTGTACAGGCCCTCCTATACGAAAGGAAACTGCCTGTTTTCAAAACAGACGGTTTGTTCAGTTATTTCTTTGCTGAAGTCGAAAATGGCTTTTTCCGCCAAATTTTATACGCCAAGAGAAAAATAGTAGTAAAATTGGAAAAAGAGTGCTTGTCGCGTATAATTTTGCACGAATCAATAACTGAAGGCTCAAACTGCGTTCTCATCCATATTGAAAGAGCCTGTGCGTTGTGCGCCGTTCTTGTGACTTGGAAACGATTCAGGGTTGGTACTTTTAATCCATGTGACCAGATAAACAGCGTCCGCTGCGTTCATCCGTTCGACGAGGGCTTGATATTCACTGTGTCTGTGTCGTTGTTATATGTGAAATTTGTAAATGCATTTCTGCTCCCCTGTGTGAGAAACGTGCTAAGTTTATGGCTGCACACAGCAAGCCGCATTTAAGACAAGCATATATTCTTGGATTCGTTCATTGGTCCCCCAATTTATGCTAATAATATATTGGCGGCGTTACTCGTTGCTTTCCTGAAGTGCTTTCATTGAGCGCATCCTTCTCAATGCGGTTTTTTGCAATACACTATATGCACAGCGCCAATTACAAAGAGCAAGGGTTGTATTATACGGTGAAAAGCAAACCCTGTTGCCTTTTTACTTAAAGAAGCCAGCCCATTCTTGCCAGCAGTAATGTAGCAGGTGCAGTGGTTATATTTTATTTTGTTTCTTTTTTCTATTTTCGCTCCGCTTGCTCATCATTTATTGCGCTGTTGCACATCATTATCAAGTACAAACTATAGGCCTCATGTGTGCATTATTGGATGCCGAGTCAAGTGCAGAAACCGGCTTCCGTTCTGGTTTCTCTGCTTTTAACTGGTCGCTGCCAACGCGGCCGCTATAGTAGACACGTTCAACAGTGAGCAAAGCCCATAATTATTATTATGTTGAATATTAACGCTTTATTTAGCACGAAACGTCGCTTTCGTCGAAGAGAAGGCCTAAACACTAATCAGAACGACTGTCCTTGCTGCATATGCAAAAGGCATCAAAGAAAACCGCACCATAGGGAACCGTGATGGAGCGGTTGGCGGTTGACTTAGGACATATGATTTCAGGCATCCGGACTCAAAAACACTTATTCAAAACCTGTCCACGCGTGTTACAATTAGTGCTCCACAGTCGAAATGAACGCTTTCGCAATTTTGATAGAAGAGTCCGCGCCACACTATAGAGCCAAGACCGCCCCAGTCAGCGGCATTTGCAGCGTGTTCATGCATCATCTAATGCAGAGCGAAGGAGTAGGTGGTGGCGCCCGCTTATTCTTCTCTTTGTGCGGCGCCATCCAACTGGCGATCCGCGGCGTTTTCTGCCAAGCCAACCTGGCCGTCAAAGTTGGCCGCGTGCAGCATGACCTTCACATGACAGCTTCTGGCGTGCGAGTGTTGGTGGTAACATTAACTAAACTGAATATGCTAGCAGTTCACGAAAATAGCCGCCCCAGGTCCACAGAACAGTCGTGCTGACAAGATCATGAAACAGCTGGGTTAAAGTTGCTAAATCGCACACGGATGGGGGCCGTTTTTTCGTCTTCGGCTCCGCTGCCTCAGTGCGCCGCTTGTGTTAATGACGGAAAAACGTCTTCACGGCAGAGCTTGTGGCAGTGCAGTATACTTCCCGAAGGTGCCTAGTTTACCAAATTTTTGCACTTCCATAGCGGCTAAAACAGTGAGCAAAGACGGGACCTACAAGCATGGTACGCCACGAGCACTGCCTGTCAACTGAAGGTGTATTAGAAGAAAAATCACGGAAGCCGGGTGAAAAAGAAAACAAGAATGAAGGAAAAAGAAGAGACAACCCGTGGAAGCTGGAAAGAGTCAGTGACTTCTGAGGCGGTGCAAATGCTCAAGTTTGAAGAGCCACGTGGCGGACGGCCGGGTGTGCAGGGAATCGCAGGACGTTCCGGGGTCCCCTCCGTGCTCTTGTCAGAAAACGGGGGGTCCGGTGGACGGGGTACACGAAAGCTTTTTTTAGGCACGCTGATTAGTCACTCCAGCTGCGAGGCTCACTGCGGCAAAAAGAAAAGAGAAAAATGTCGCCTCTTTGAGGAGGACAATGCCTGGCATTCATTTTCAACGTTTTGTTGGAAATACGTTCTCCCTCTCTTCCCTCCGGCTATTCGGCCCAGAATACAAGCGAAAACGGAAGAGGACAGAAGAAGCACCGCTGAGACATTCCGCTCGTAAACAATAAGTGCTTCAGAAAAACATTCACGACCAATCTGTTCACGCGTCAGGTACCACGAGCAGGGTGCTTTGATGCGCCGCCCTGTCCGGTCATGACCCGTGTCATCGTTTCTCGTGCTCTCCCCTCGACATAACCCGTTTATTTCATGCTATCTGTCTACTTCTGATATTTGCTCCGAGCTCACTTTTCCCCTTCACCGCCTACAGGTTCTCAGCCTTTCCTCTCCTTCACTGCTTCATTTCCTCGCTTTCTGCTTTACTTTAGCGCCTGCAGCTCCGCTAGCCTACGGACATAACCAATGAGCATCATTCCGAGAAATGCTACCTAATTTGTACTGCACAGCACCTTGAACGCGTACAGTGGTGACGAAAGAACAGGGACGAACGTAAAGGCAAAATAGGATGGGGCGCAACTATCCACTGATGAAAAGGAGCAACAGGGCTTAGTTGGTTGCAGATTCTATTCAATTAGCGCGCTACCGTGGCGGCACAGCGAGAGGCAGGAGAACTTAACTCAGACATCAAGCTGTCTTCGCTGTGTCCGTGTTTTGTCCTCCAGTATCTTGCAGTCTCAGCGTTGAATCAAATGAAGTTGCATTTTTGGAATGGGAGAGTTGTATGCAATTTGCAAGTGACACTACCACTCAATGCGCATGCCTACCACACGTTTGCAGTTAAGCCGCTTGCAATCAGCGTTCTTATAAACCTAATCTCGTCAGCCGTGAATGCAAGTGACGAGGCAGTATTGCACCTTCCTGCCGCCCGTGTTTCACACCGAAAGATTCCTTGTCATTCTTATGTTTTTATTGCCGCTTGCACATGGACCTAAATTTCTATGCAGACCATTTGACAACGGTCACATATGGTGCATGCCATCCAGGGTGGCTCCCGGTGTCTACTTAGAGTTAATTCCACTATAGTTAGGGCTGCCTTGCGGCACAATCTTTGAGTTCGCTCCCTCCCTACTTTTCGGGTACGCCTTCAGCTTTCACTTAATGGAGTTTGCTGCCCATATTTTATTGCTGGGAACCTACATGCATTGAGACTTTTAACTTCTGTCTGTAGTGCTCCTTGACATCTTAGCGACCCGTCGTAGGAGATCTTTTTTTATTTAGCCGCACGTTATATATCGTAAGATTTACTCTAGAGATCCCAAATTTGATGAGCGCACGCGAACATTTCGCATTCGCTGAAGTGCATTTAACAGGGTTTTAGTTTCCTACTTATGACCGCAGCTGTGGCCTAGTCAGTTGAGCATCCGCCTCGCATGCGGGAGGTGCGGGGTTCGATCCCCGAGCCGCCGGGTACCCACCGGTGATACAATGGGTACATGGCTTTCCCCTGCCTGGCGCTCAGCTTCTATAGGGTGAAATGCTTGGGAAATATGTATTTGATCCCAACTTGAAAGAAGAAAACACCTTGTGCCATAGCGCTCTTTGGCCACAGACGCCCTTGCGCCATAAATATCAATCATCATCATCAGTTTTCTACTTATGACTTTCTCACTTTCCTGGCCTTTTTCATCTTCCCGCCTCTCCAGAACACGGCTTTCGTAATGCGTCTTTACCTCTTCGCGGATTGAACGGCCTAAATCAAGGAGCCATTGAACACGTAAAGAGCCTAGCAGATATGTTAGCGGCCATTTTACTTTTTATGATGTTTCGCTGTTCTTCCAGACTCAGAGAAAAAGCAGTAAAGAGTCCGGAAGTTAGGGCACTGTAACAAAAATATTTGTGGTTAATGTCCGTTTCTCGATCTTTTGAAAGGCCGCTCGAAGATCCTGTGATCTTCAATTTCAAATGCCGCCTTTGGGCGTCTGTTTTCAGAAGTCGCCATAACAACACCAGAACTTCGAATACAGATGAAGCCCAACGAGCTTGCTTCGATTCTACAAATAAAGTTTTGTCTGCGGCTCCAACAGATGCCAACATTCTAAAGACCTAGTGGGCTTCTGCGAATCATCAACCTAATTTACTTGCTTGCTTGCATTCTTCTGAATTAGTGCGCCAGCCTATTCACGTCACTAATGACTGCAGATGTATCGCTCCTGTCCATTTCGCTGCTGATTAGTTCTTTATGCCGTTCATAGACTACAAGCACTCTTCCACAGTGGTGCTCAATCAGAACGCCAAAGTGTCTGTTGTCAGGACGCCTTCGCTTTATGATTTTTTTTTACGATCCTTGAAAATCCCAGCTTCTACCTCAAGAGTGGATTCGTGCTTGTCAACTTTTATATCTAGCACGCGTGATCCCCCCGACGGTGATGCCTAATTCTAGAGATTGAAGATATTCGCCATTAGCTTTTCCGATATGAACTTCATTCCTTCGTACGCCACTCGAAGAAGGCTGACTAACATCAGGCTGAAGTGAGGTTCTACCGTAAACACTTTATGGCACATTGGCTAGTACGCTCTCCCTCAAAGCCAAATCCAGGTCTGGAATCACGTAAACTGTACGCGAACCAACGCATACTAGGTTTTGGTGTGAGTACAACGCTCCGTTATGCTCCACAAGCCTTAAAAGTATTGTTGAAGGAAGGAAACCTAGCAGTTAATGACGTTCAACATGTTCTTTTTTTTTTCAAAGCAACTCCGTAGTTCCCGGTACTTGCTTTCACAGCGTTTTCTACGGCACCGAACGAAATTTCTGGCCGGGATTAATTGTGGTGGTGGTGGTAGTGGTTTATTTAAAAAAAAATAAATAACCATCTCTGTTTCCAGTGGTGGCATCATTCTCACAATGTATACCATTTACCTCTCTCCAAAATGAAATTAATTTTATAGATGCGTCGCATTCTGTTCTGCCTTTACGCTCGTCCTTTTTCTTTACAATCGGGGTAAAAAAATTGGCTGTGGCTTCGCTAAGGTTAAGCCTGGATATCTCGAAGCGAAAAGCTCTCGCTGTTTTTCAGCCAACTCCCAAGCTACCACTTCTGGATCGGTGTTTCTGCGCCGTCCGACTGTTGCTTCTTCTACTTCCATGGTGAGTGTCTGCGCCGTGCGTGACGTCACTCGGTTTCGCGCATGCGCAGAAGTGTCAAATCTGTAGTGTGGCTCACGCGAAGCGCGGTGTTGACTAGCCTAATGAAGCTTTTCGCTTCAAAAGTCTCTGGCCCCACTCCAAGTTCCGCACCGTTCCGCGCTGCATAAGGGCGCCTCCGGACGAATGCATTCCTGGTGTCGAGACATCCGCACTGCACTGATCTCGACAACAAGCGTGCATCGTCAGGTGGCGCCCGCATGCAGCGCGGAACGGTGCAGAACTTGTAGTGGGGCCAGAGACTTTCGACCTCGACTGTACCGCTACTGAGGGACGTTAAAGCTGTATGACGCCGAGGAGCCATTAAAGGGCTCCATATTGTATATCTTACTCGGGCAGGGGGGGGGGGGGGGGGTTCTGGAACCCAACTATTTCTCCTATTTCTGAGGCACACAATGTCAGAAGAGCTTCTCGACACAAGTTACCTTACTTTTCACGATCCCACGCGGTTCAATGATTTCGCGAGACCCCATAAACTGTATTGTTTGCAAGGACGACAGTATCGCTGAAAAAAAGCGCAAACCACATCAGCAGCAGTCAGCTCACAAATGTGAATGAAGTGAACTCTTCAACGAAGCACTGCACTCAGTAATTTTTTTCTAAAAGAACACCAGATAAGGATACTAGGCATAGGAATTTGTGTCTGGAGAAAGCAAAATAGTATACTCTTTTACGGTAGGGTAGACTGCGGTAGAAGGAAGACCCCGCCGTCACTACACTTGTATTCCAGACGGTGATATTAGGCAATTTAAATATATGCCGAGAACGATGTTTGAAAGAAAATATTAAAATTAAAACAATAAAAAAAGCGAAATATTAGAAAGAAAAGAAAGCTAGATTCCGCCATTAAAACGCCCCCAGCCACGGAAGGAAGCCAGCACTCATGGGCGCGTTTTCTTTTTTTTCTCTCTTTTCACTGTTCTCTTCTCTTCTGACTCCTTCTCTCTCTTCCTCACTATTTTCTTGAATCCTGCTAAGATTCCTTTCTTCTGCCTTCAGTTTTTGTCTCCGCTCTTGTTTTGAACTTAATTTCTCCTATACAATAGGTTCTTCACCACTACCCGAAGCTAACAACTACAAATAGTTGGGTGGTACCTTGACTTCTACATTGTTGTGGTACATGCATATTAATACATACAGTTTGTTCGTCTGCTTTTTGTAAACCTTGCTTCCTCAGACAGAACCTCAACTATGCCCCCCCCCCCCCCCCCCCCCTGATGTGAAATTATTCTGTTACTGTTCACTTGTTAGCCCAAAGCTCTAGAGTATGCATGCACTGCACGGGATCCTTACACTGAGTCGAATATCGAGCGCCTCGAAAGAATACAAAGACAGTGAGGTTTATATGTGATAAATTCGCAAGACTGGAATTACCCTGCAAAATCATGATATAAAATTCTATACCAGCCCTTGAATCACGCCGAAAACAGCTGAGGCTTGAATTTCTTTCCCTGATTTTTAATAATAGGCTTGAAATGAACCAGCCGCCTTATATAGCGCAGGAATAACACGCCACACACATCATCATCCTGATTCAAAGACTCACTACTGTGCTCGAACACATACGTTTAAATTTTCTTTCCTTTCTCTTACAATATTGGACTGGAACGATACTTTACTGGCATCTGCGTAGTGTGATAAAGAAAAATTGTGTAATTTAGGGATTTCTTGTTCTCGATTTGTTCATTATTGTTTTTTATGTATACTATGAACCTCTGCTAGGACCCAAGGGTCAGCAGTATGTAGTAAATTAATAGACAAGAACTTTCACTATTATGTTCAAAATTACACATATTTTAGACGGCTGCCTTCGCCGGGATGAAATAAAAAGAACTTGTCTCTGCAGTGTTTCTTGTTGCTTTGCTGGGGGCTTCTTCCTTGATATATCTTTGAAACTCTCAGTCTTTTCGTATGGATTGTGATATTTTTGCCTTTAGATGTTTCGAATTTGTTATCTCTAGTGTTCGTTCGTTAGAAGTTCTTGCACTGCGCACCTTCCGGCCACAGAGTTCACTTCAGGTGTCAAGGCCGCGATTAGTCCTATGTCCTCTCTAATATGTGTGTTTAACCTTAATGCTTTGTAAAGTTGTGCTTTCGCGTTTTGTTATCTCTGGTTTTTTCTGACGAGTGTTATTGCCTATTTCTCTGACAACGTTTGCTCTATATAATCTTGTAAGTGGGCACTTAATTAAATAATAATCAGATCCTGGGTTCCATCCACACGCGCATTTCGTGTTTGCAAAAATGTAGAATTTAGATAACTATTATGGAGCCGTTCCATGTGCTCTGAGTTCTGTGGGTAAATAGTGGTTTACTGGGAGGTACACAGGTATGTTTTAACATTCCTAATCCACTTGTAGGCGTAGCCATATTTTCCTTCATTTTAACGGTATAGCGTTAGAGGGCACGCTCAGCGGCAACTACGGGGTTGTGAGAACGAAATTCCTTTCGTCGGCAAACACTGGGGCTTGAGAACAAGATTTCCATTGGTCTATGATGACATGACGTCACAGGTTCTGGACCAATTGTTAAGGAGCATGACTTTGCACCAAGAACGACCACGTGACTCCCTACGTTGAGAGTGACGTCACGCTACGACCACCTGATGTGTAGACTATTCGCAATTGGTCTACAGGGCGGCGACGTCAGACAGAATTGAAATTGATTAAAACATTATATAAATTTTGATTATGAGGTGGTAACATGACTCAAACGACAATCTGACGTATTTTTTCTCCTCCTGTTATTTATCTCCCATTGATGAAAACTACCAGTAACAAGAAAAAAGACATCCCCTATGCTCGTTGGTTTCGGTGAATGTTGGCTTCCGTTCTGTATGTCATAACGAGTATCTGTTTACATTCCCTTGTCTGCTGAATAGTTTCACGAGGGCCTGGAATCAGGCAGTCTTGATGCCAAAGGAAGCATAAGAGGGTTCTCGCACAGCTTCCGCCCTCACCCTTCCACCACGTTCCTACGTGGTCCTCGCGGTCAGGGTTGCCGTTGGCAATTTTTCAAAAAGAGCCAGAACTGAAGCTAAAAGTAGCCAAAAGTAGCCACGCGAGCTGATCTTGGCGCCAAATTTGTAGCCAAGTAGAAAAGAACCATTATTATAAGCTACTTTTATTAATGAACAAGAAATAATATCATTTTGAATCAACACAAAAACACAGAGTAAATAAAGAACACGGAATTTTGGGCCTCTTGCTCGGCCTTTTTCCATTCTTCTCGAAACGTGCGCTTTGCTCTTGGGTCTTATCCCATGGTAGACGCCGGTGTCGGCAAGCCGAAGGCACGAAAACAGGAGCTTTGTCGCCTTGCGGTACACAAGTGTTATTTCACCGGTACCGTGCTGCTCGTTCCTCTCCTGGTGTCAGGCCGTTCACACGGCTGCACCTAAACGCATGGTTTCGGATGCATGATCCTAACGGAGAAAGTACTCTAGATGAGCGTTATTTTCTCCAGATGGAGCGCAGCGTCCGCGCGGCCTTTTGCTTCGCCGTGCACTTGAATTAGCGTCATTTTCTCCAGATGCCGCGCAACGTCGTTGAAAATAACTGTTGTTCTTTGTTCTTGCTTGCTATTGTATATGGAATTGCAAAAAAAAGGCTAGTAAATGCGCCAAAATAGAAGTTCAAAGTAGCCAGAGAGTAGCCAAGGAGCCAACGTGAAATTTTCATCGCCAGACGGGGTCGAAAAGTAGCCAATTTGGCGCAAAGTAGCCACCAACGGCAACCCTGCTCGCGGTAGTACAGGACACACATACTACGTCCACCGCTCTGGACGAGAGTGGCGCTGGTGAACGCTCTCAACGTTCAGCTACAATACACATAAATACCCCCGAAAGCAGAACAGTAGACAGCCGCCTCCGCAGCTCAGTTGCTAGAGCACTGTACTCAAAATTCGGAGGTCGCGGGTTCGGATCCCTCCAGCGACAGGTGGTGGTTTGTCTTCTGCTTTTGTTTATCTCCCAGGGACGAAAACTACGAATTAATAAAAGAAAGACATCCTTTATGCGCCTTGGTTTCGGTGACTGTCGGCTTCTGTCATGTGTGTCATAACGAGCCATCATTTACATTCTCTTGTCTGCTGAATATGACCTGTAATGATGTAAACCACATCAACTGCGCTGGAAGGAAAATTGGGATGCAATGGGAATCAAACTGCGGCAGTTATGCGTGTTTTTTTTTGTTCTCACAACCAGTGGAAGATTTAGACTCCATTCACACTGGGGGACGTAAATGCACGAAACTGGCTCCTTGGGTCAGCGTACAAAAAACCGTGCTTTCGTACAATAATTCATGCTTAGCAATGCTAAACTGCCACCCATTTTGTGTTTTTTTTTATGCGAAGCATATTAACGTAGGTTTCGGCCCTTCGCGGGACGCCCGGCGGTGGCCACCATTGACCTTCAAGTGACCTTCAAGTAGGTCACGTGACATGACGTCACATGATGACGTCACATCGGCTGCAGATGGGGCCTCATATCGCGCCGTCGGACGTCGCCCGGCGGAGGCCTCCACGCTTCGGTTCGCGCCGACGCGCGCGACGCGGCGGCGGCGCCACCATCGCTGCATCACTATATATGTTACGTCACGCCAGGGATGAGGCGGCGCGCGCCCGCCGTCGCGTCAGTCTCTGTGCCCGCAACCGCACCAGCGTCTTTGCGCCGGGCGTGTATGCGGTCAAGATGCCTCGACACGCTAAGGACATGCTTCGCATCCACTGGGCTTAACCTTGATGAGCCTCCAATTTTTTTCTCTTCAAGGGAGCCTTAAAGGTGCACTGAAGAGGAATCTGAACTCGTCTTTTTGCCGCGGGAACTCAATCTGCACGTTCCGAGCATTCTTAGAAACTTCGATTTATTGCCCTGTGTGGCTGATTTTCCTAATTAAATCGAATTAACGTCCGGCTCCAGCCTTTTTTTTTTAATTCTCCCTCGTACGGTGGGCGGAGTCGACCAACGCGTGGAGTGCCTTTCACCCAGTCCCGCGGCGGCTTGCCGCTCTGCCATCGGAGGAGTAATACGTAGTAGTCCGTAGAAGCAAATAGTCCGCGCGTATTTTTATTTCTGCGGGCTTATTTCGGGTCTATATTATCTGCGAATGAAACTATTTATTCACGGAAACCTAAAAAACAAAATAAAGCGAAAGCAAAGCCTCCACGGAGCTGGCTGCAAGGCACTCCACGCGTTGGTCTACTCCGCCCACCGTACGAGGGAGAATTAAAAAAAAAAAGGCTGGAGCCGGATGTTAATTCGATTTAATTAGGAAAATCAGCCACACAGGGCAATAAATCGAAGTTTCTAAGAATGCTCAGAACGTGCAGATCGAGTTCCCGCGGCAAAAATACGAGTGCAGATTTCTCTTCAGTGCACCTTTAAAGCTATCACCTCTAAATGAGAGAGGATGACATTTCCATTGTTGCTGCCAGTTCCAACTTCTACTATTTCGGATAAAGCTATTGTAGTTGACGTGTTATGCTGAAATCACTATTGGTGTTGTGAAAACAGTTTTCTGTTATAGAGAAAATAATGCATTGTGTCCTTTACTGCTTTATTCAACATTTTATCAAATAGTGTCGTAACTGTGATGGGTAGGTATGATGGGTAAGCTTGATTAAGAAAATTCTGCGGGTTGTGTAGAGCCAGTATAACTGCAGCGTTTATCTTGTAGCCTTGGGGCGACGTCTGTTCTTAATGTCCTCAGTATGTTGTCTACTTCCAGTTCGTGAGATTATAAATATGGCATAATAACCGCAGACAGAGTTTGGAGAAGCCATAAAGAAAGGTAAGTGTAAACCCGAAAGGAACGCCCGGTCAAGTAAGTTGTTTGCCGGTCGCAACTGGTTCATTGTTTTGGAGGGATACAGCTTTTGGGCGGCATGGAAGCAGCGCAGCGTGTGTTGCCGATATTCGAGAGTCCAAAACGTCGCTCACTTTGCATGCTGCCTATTCAGCCTGCATGGATCTATCGAGCGCACTAGTGGAAGCCAAGCGCAAATGTATTCGCTGTCTTTCCTAGCATTGAAGGCGCTATTTCATTACAGGGCGGTGAGAATATGCAGGGCTAGTGGTGAAGAGCATGGTGGAGCTATTTTTTGACAAATTCGCCCTACAAATTTTATCCCCCTTTCATCTCTGCCCCTACTAAGGAATAGAAAGCTGGCTGTAATGGCGACATGAGAACCTTCCTTCTCATGGCAGTAATGCCTGCAAATTGTAGGACGCATGAAGTTGAAATGTAGGCCGCAAGGGGCCAAGCAAGCGCGCCCTACCCCTCGTCCTTACAACTGTGCTGTTGCATTCAGAGATGTGTCGCGTTCTTTCGACCTCAGAAAAACGATGGTTTCCAGCCTTTCTACTTGCAAAAGCTTGGCCTCAATTCAATACAAGGGAGACTATTCCAGACCCTTGATGCGATTTGCAGTAGACCGCGTTCGCCAAGCGCCAGGTTTCCTTTCTGAAGCGCTAATTTTTTTGGGGGGAGACGCGCTCTGAGAAATTCTCATGAAATTTCCTCATCTACCCCGCCACTGCTGACAGCGGCGTCTACCATGATCGACTTGGCGCCGGCGCAATGTTTACAAACAATCACTACAAATTCTGTTCAGTTCCTGCTGAAAAAAGATCTTGTTTTTCAATTCGCGTGACTAGCGCAAGAAGATACCTAAAAACCGCGTCGTGACTCGAGATTTTCTTTCGTTCTTTTTTAACGACCAGAATACATTGATTGACTACATTGATGTGACACTTCCGTATTGTATCCGTGATCTGTTGGAGCATACGTGGCTCAGATGCAACTGGGAACTCAGGATTGTTGGAAATGCCTCGTTTGGGCACTATTTTGACAACAAATAACATGATTTTCTAGGCCGAATGACTGAAGACCAATATTATTTGCTTCTTCGATAGCCTGGTAGTTATTAAATGTGTTATGAAGCCGTAAAACGAATACACAAAATTGATGTAATTAAAGGAGAAAGCTTTTCCGCTGCATCTCTGTCCCTTGCTTAATGGTTCAATGGGTTTTGGAGTCTGTTACTGCTGTTAATGCTGTTACTCGGCGGCTGCCTCTTAATGTACTATCGGGGACAAAAGTGGTATACTCCACGCGGCGGGAGCCGGAGCAACGGAAAACTGCGTTGAAACGCCATCTACAGGCGGCGTCTGGGATCGAGACAGCCAATGTGTGACCTTTATTATCAGCAGGCATGTCGCTTGGCTGGTTTCAATGTTTCGGGATTTAGCTCACCGAAATGCCGCAGTTTTCCGTTGCTCCGGCTCCCGCCGCGTGAGTATACCTCTTTTGTCCCCGATAGTACATACTCTCCGCAATTCAGCCTTTTTACCCGAATGCACTGAAGGTTAGTCATTCTATATGGTTCAGCTACAGAAGGCGAATGTCATTTGAATCAGATGAACGTAATATCAATGTCCTGTGTGGAATATAAGAAAAATTGAGAACTATTTTAGAGAACATTGTAACCAGCCAGAGAGACGACGCTTACAGCAGCATGGTCAGTGCAAGAATTAACCACTGTTTATTGAGGGCACAGCTTTTATAGGCACGAGCGAGAGCGCTGTACCTACTGCGCATTACTGATGCGCATCTGCGCGATACAATGACTGATGTGCGGCACTGATACAAACACGACACGTGTCCGTTACATCCTCCCTCGGGAAAGAACAAAAATGAAACACTTAAATATAACAGTCACAGTTAGGGCACTTTATTAAAGTGTTCGTCATAGCGTAACCTCTGTGTCGGCCGGGAGGTCCGAGTTGATCTTCTCACGGTGGACGACGATGGGATGCTCGACGGAGAATCGCGGCCACTTGCTGGTCGCGACGGTCCCTCGCCGTTTGTTGCAGAGGTCACTCTAGAGGATTGCGCACTTCATTCAGCTGGTGTCGTAAGCTGCTGTGTACGGGAGTGGGAACCCGAGCAAGTGTCGTCGTCGCCATCGCTGTCACTGGTGTAGTGCTCCTCCGTCCTAATGAGATGCCGGCGGTTCCGCCGCAGCATACGTTGATGTTTGGTTTGTACCAAGTAGGATCGTGGAGCGCTTTCAGCAACGACCTTTCCTTTACGCGGCCAACCAGCAGCATCCTGAAGTCGCACCGTTGAGCCTCTGTGTAGTGCTGCCAAAGGCTTTCCAGCCCTGACTTGGTGGAGTTTCCTTACTGTAGTACAGAGTTCGTGGGAAAATGACAGAGTTTGTGGGAAAATGGCTTGAGTTCACCTGTCACTGGCTGCCCGCCCACCAAGCATGCCATCACAGTCTGGAGGTAGCAGTCTCGTGTAGTTTCCAGCTGTAGTGACCGCAGCGTTTCAGAGGTGACCATGTAGCACAAGGACTGGACGGCGTGAACCTCAACGTCGTGTGTTGTGCCACCTTTTGCTTCGCCCTGATCCTTTGTTGACCGTGACATGTCAGCGGGAACCAGATGTTTCCCTGGAACGTACTGCAAGACAAAGTCATATTTTAGTAAACGCAAAAAGAATCGTTGCACTCGTGGTGGCATGTCAGCAATTTCTTTTCGCGCTATCGCTACCAGCGGTTTGTGGTCCGTTTCGATAAGCAAGTTTCTACCGTACACGAACTCGTGAAACCTTTCGCAGCTAAAACATATCCCAAGTGCCTCTTTCTCAATTTGAGCATAGTTTTTCTCGGCTTGCGTTAAGACAAGAGATGCGTATACGCTACAGGCCTCCATTCACCACTGTAGTCTTGCAGTAATGCTGCACCAACACCGTCTTTTGATGCGTCACAGCTAATCTTAGTTTTTCGCTGCGGATCAAAGATTGCAAGAAGGGGGGAGGTGGTCAGGATTTGTGTTAGTTTTTTCCACTCCTGCGCATGGTTTTCTGTCCATTGGAATTCTGAGCGTGTCTTGATAAGCTCACGTAGAAGCGTTGTTCGCTCGGACAGCCGTGGGACAAATTTACTAAAGTTATTCAGCACACCCAGCATTCGCTGGACGTCGCTCTGGGACGTTGGTGTTGGTATATTCACCAAGTTTTTGATCAGCTTAGGGTCAGGCGATATGCCCGTTCGGCCTTTGATATCGCCAAGGAATCTGACTTTCACCCTAAACTTGCACTTCTGGATGTTGAAAGTCAAGCCGGCTTTCTCGGAGGCTTTTAGCGCTGCTATCAACCGCTCATCGTGTTCTTGTCTACTGGAGCCCCACACTAAAATATCGTCAACATATACCAGTACGCCGGGTAGGCCATCAAAGACTTGGCTCATACTTTGTTGAAATACCTCTGGTGCGGAAGAAATTCCAAAGGGCAGCCGGAGAAAACGGTATCTCCCGAACGGCGAAGAAAAAGTGCAGATCCTCGAAGTCCGCTCATCAAGCGGTATCTGATGATAGCCCGAGTTCGCATCAAGGCAGCTGAAGTACTGGACATTTGTTAAACGGGCTTCCAAGTCTTCTCGCCGAGGAAGCGGGAAATGCTGCCTCTTTATGTACTTGTTGATAGCCCTGGGATCCATACACATCCATAACGTACCATCTTTTTTCTTTGCCAAAAATAAAGGGCTGACCCAGTCGGTAGGGTCGTTCACCCTAACAATGATGCCAGCACGTACCATTCTGTCGAGTTCTTTTGTAAGGGGTTCTTCTAGCGCCACCGGAACTCGTCGCGCTGGTTGCACTACTGGTATCGCTTCAGGTGACAGGACCATGCTGTACGCCTGCTGCAAACAACCGAGGCCCTGGAAGATGTGCCCGAAATTTTTCAGAAGGTCATCAGTTGCGGTCTTGTCTACGGCACATATCCTCCGCTTCCAGAGCTTCACATATCCAGAGCTTCACTTGCTTCTAGCCCAAGTATGGCTTGACGCCCATTTTTCACCACAAAGAACTTCACTGTGGCAGAAGTGTTCCCATGACGGACCTCCAGCGTACACGTTCCAAAACACGTTATGATGCCTCCGTTATACGCCCGCAGGACCGAATTAGTCTGCTCCTCTGAGTTTTTGGTAAATGGACATGGGAAACAAGCTTGCTTGCGATCCGGTGTCCACTTTAAAACAGATCGCACAGTTACGAACTTCAGCCTTAACCATCCAATCCCTCTCGCGCTTTGCCGTGGTGACTTCTAGGATATCAAAGTCCTCGTCTTGCTGTTCTCGCACCTCACTGACCCCGGCTGACGCACAGGCACTTGCGAAATGGTTCAGCTTGTGACACAAGCGACACTTCTTTCCAAAAGCTGGGCATTGCTTAGGTTTGTGCCAGCGGTTGCACTTACGACAATGAAACTGTTTTTTTTTTGCTTCGTTCCCCTCTTTCGAGGGAGCCGTGCGCCTCGAAATCGCGTCGACACTGTCGTCTCCTCTGTGCCAAACTTCATTCCGCTGTGGTAGCGTCTCTTCTGCTCTGCACATGTCCTCTGCTTTTTCAACGTCAGCTGGTTGTCCCGCAGCATCTTCTCACGTAGTCGAGAATTACACGTGCCAAGTGCAATCTGGTCCCTCATCATCGATTCTTGCAGCGTGCCAAAGTTACACTGTGCCGCTTGCTTTTGAAAGTCACGAACAAATTTCAGAGCGCAGCTCTTTGGCATCCGTTCCTGGGTTTCGCGTCGTCGTCGGCGTTGTCGTCGGCCTCGTAACCAGCTCCGCCCCCCTTTCATCCCCCCAGCGCTAGCAGCGACCGACTGATACCGCTGGATGCCGCTGACGCCGCTAGAGAGTCAAGATAACGTGACTGCATAGAGCACCGTCGCCGCCATTTAGAAAGCGGAGGAAAGGGTCTGTGAAGCCTCTGAGTAGCAAGAGTAAGTGGTTCACTGGGTCAGTAGAGACCTCAATAGGGCTGTGAATCGGAGGTGGCGTCCACCTGCAAACTGCGACAGTTACGCGCCTTTCCTTTTCTCAAAACCAGCGGAAAGTTTAGACTCCTTTGAATTCGAGGAAAGGAAAGGCGCCGAACTGGCTCCCTGGGTCAGAGTGCATCTCAATCGCGCTTTCAGGTACGGGGCGCTTGTGTCCACCTGCAAAAGAAACCATGCTTTCGCACAATATTTAGTCCTTAGCAATGTTAAACTGCCGGCCATTTATTTCCTAGATTTCTCTAAGGTTTCCAACTATAAATCAGGCCGCATTATCTTGAAAACTCTATCACTATGGATTGCAAGGCTCCTTCCTATCGTTGCCTGAAGACTACCTTTGTGGCCGCGCGCAAACGATGTCACTCGATAAGAATCAGAGTGTGGTGATTTTTGTTAATCACAGACGGCGTCCGGGTTCAATTTTAGAGCCAGTTTTATTCAATTGATAGGTGAGACAATTTAGAAGGGAGTATCTCTGCGGAATTTCCATCATTTCTGTCATCTCCACGTTGATGACAGGCTTTCGATTCCTCGACACTGTAAATATGACGAGGCAGCTGCTATCTTATAAAGTTACTCCAAGAAATGTTCGTTCCCTACCACCACATCTAAAATAATATTCAAATTGTAAAGACTATGCCGTATTGCTACGTGAACTCGCTTAAACCATTACCTGCTACCAGGCTGTTTGTCTACACTTAGGTGATTGTACTCAACCTTTTTCACAAGAAAGCATTTGACTCAGTCGAAACATGAGCAGTCATGAAGGCATTCCGGAATCATGGTGTAGAAGCCTGGAAGATATCTATAACGGCTGCTCAGCTACCATAGTCTTCCATAAGTCAGCAATAAAATTCCGATAAGGAAGGGTGTCAGGCATGGAGACACGATCTCTCCAATTCTATTCACCGCCTGTGTACAGGAGGTGTTCAGAGGCCTGGATTGGGAATAGTTGGGGATAAGAGTTTATTTATTTATTTATTAGTACCTCACAGGCCCTGAAGAGCATTGGGTGAGGGGGGCAAATTGAAAAAAAGGTATATACAGATGGAAAAAACCGTAATATCGGTACAAGAACACGGTACAAGTCAAATACAAGAAAGGAACACGAAATTTATACAAAACGGAGTTAAAATAACATCAGACACGAAAATAGAGAGAAAAAAAAAGTGAAACACGAACATGAGAAAAAAAAAAGCAACCAGGGGCAACAGAAGTGGTAAATGGGAAAACAACATTAAGAACAAATGAAACTGTCGTACATTTCGAACATCACTGTGGCAATAAATGTATACATAGATGTTTTTTAAACTCACCAGGATCAATGAAAGAGATTATGTTGTCAGGAAGATCATTCCAGAGTTTTATTGCTCTAGGTAATGCAGAGGAATTAAACGACAGGGTCTTCCCATATATCCTGTTGAAGCTGAGTTGATTGTGTGAGCGTTGTGAAGAGCGGAAAGGTGATGTCAGAGGTAACAACGAAGGACGGGTGTGAACATATTTATGGAACAAACACAGAAGTGAAATGGAGCGACGAATTTCAAGTATCTGTACGTCATTAAGGTTTTTAAGCTGGGATACACTTGCGAGGGGACTATAATTGCTAAAAATGTACCGGGCAGCTCTGCTTTGAATGGACTCGAGCATATCTATGAGATATTTTTGATGGGGAGACCATATAGGTGAGATAAATTCCAGCTGTGGGCGAACAAATGTAAAATATGCAAGTTTTCGAACGGAGCTAGGTGAGTTCCGAAGTTTCCGGCGTATGAAACCTAATGTCCTCGATGCCTTGTTGCAGACTGCAGAAATATGAGAAGACCATGAAAGATTTGGTGTGATCTGAATTCCAAGGTATTTGTACGACGTAACCCTTGATAGAGAGGTATTATTTATAGAGTATATGAAGTTAGAAATAACATGCTTGCGGCTAAAAGTCATTGATTTACATTTATTAGGGTTAAGAATCATTTGCCAGTTTTTACACCAACCAACAATAGTGTCAAGATCATTTTGAAGGGTCAGGTGGTCAGTCTCAGAAGCGATCTTACGGCAAACAACACAGTCGTGTGCGAAAAGGCGTAAGCAGGATGAATTGTTAGTGGGAAGGTCGTTAATGTAGATTAGAAAAAGTAAGGGTCCAAGTACGCTTCCCTGTGGTACGCCTGAGGTTACGTCGCATAGGGATGAGGAAGAGCCGTTGACAACTGTGAATTGCTGACGTAATGAGAGAAAGTTTCGAAGCCAAGATAATGTGAGGGAATCAAGGGAAAGGGTAGATAATTTTGTAAACAGCCGGCCATGTGCAACTCTGTCAAATGCTTTTGAGAAATCTAAAAAAATGCAATCTGTTTGCTGGTTATCATCCATGTTGAAATGCAGGTCAGTAGTAAATTCAGATATCTGGGTATCACATGAGTAGCCTTTCCTAAAACCATGCTGATTTGAAAAGAAGAAGTCATTTCGTTCCAGATGGTTGTAAATGTGAGAAGCGATAATATGCTCAAGTAATTTACAGCATATGCATGTTAACGAAATAGGCCGATAGTTATCCGGAGAGTTTTTGTTACCCGTTTTGAAGACAGGGATGACTTTGGCTTTTTTCCAGTCAGTGGGCAGTTCTCCGGAGGATAGTGATTGCTGAAATATATGACACAAAATCTGGCTGGAAATTGAAATGGTGTTTTTAAGTATCTTCGAGTTAATATTGTCCACTCCGGCAGATGCTGACAACTTTAGATTTTAATTAGTGATGCGATACCCTCAGCACTAATGGTGATGGGCTCCATGAATGGATTGTCAGACTCGAGAACAATTGGCATACTGGAATAATCTTCCTTAGTAAACACTGATGCAAAAAATCTGTTGAACGCGGTTGGACATTCAGTGTCAGCTAGCGGCAAGCCATCAGTATTGTGTAATTGTATGAGGTCATGTTTACTTTCGGGAGATATAGTCTGCCAAAACTTCTTAGGATTAGTCTGCAAAAGTGACGGCAGATCATGAGTGAAGTATTTGTTTTTGGCAGCGGTAACAGCAGAACAGTACGCTTTCAAACACAGTTTATATCTTTCCAACGAGGTCGAAGAAGGAGCAGATCTAGCTTTTCTGTATATAGAGAATATCTTAGTAATCTGCGATTCACTGATGACGTTGCTTTGCTAAATCACTCAGGGAAATGAACTGCAAAACATAATCAATTAGTTAGACAGCAGAGTAGTACTGCGCGTCTAAAAATTAATATTCACAAAACCAAAGTAATGCTCAACAGTCTCGGAAGGGAGCAGCTGTTTACAGTTGGTAGTGAGGTGCTTGAAGTGAAAGTAAATACTTCTACTTATGGCAGGTAGCGACCGCAGATACGGATCACGAGAGTGAAATAACTAGGAGGTCCTCTAAGATCATCAATCGGAGTTTACAAATACCTTTCAAGAAAAAAGAATATAACAGCTGTATCTTACCGGTGCTCACCTGTGGGGCAGAAACGTGGTTGCTAACGAAGACGGTTCAGCTTAAGTTAAGGACAGCGTAGCGAGCTATGGAAAGGAAAATGATAGGTGTAACGTAAGACAGGAAGATGATAGAGTGGGTCAGGGATCAAACACTGATTAATGATATACTGGTCGAGATCAAGTGGAAGAAACGGGTTTTGGCAGGGCATGCAATGCGAAGGCAAAATAACCGCTGGTCCTTAAGGATAACAGACTGGTTTCCAAGGGAAGGGAAGCGTAGCAGAGGAGGGCAGAAAGTTAGGTGGGCGAATAAGTTTAAGAAGTTTGCAGAGATAGGGTGGCCGCAGCTGGCAGGACAGGGTTAATGGGAAAGATATGGGAGATGCCTTTGTCCAGCAGTGGGCGTAGCTAGACTGATGATGATGATTATGAGATGGTCACATTACGCGAATAGCCCGCACCAAATAACTTTTCCTGGCGGTTACAAAGAGCTGTTTCCAGTATCACAAATCCGTGAAAACTTTTGATGTTTGGTGACGTAATCTGTTATAGATTGGTTTTATGTGGTTTAACGTCCAAAAGCGACTCAGGATATGAAGGAGGACGAAGTGAAGGGTTGCCGGTAATTTTTACCATCTGGGGTTCTTTAACGTGCACATCGCACAGTACACGGGCGTCTAGCATTTCGGCTCCATCATAAAGGGACCGCAGCGGCCGGGATCGAACCCGCATTAATTAGACACTTTTAGTTTTACGTACGTACGTAAACGTGAGCAGTCTACGTAGCGTACGCTCGTGTCCCTTCGTACAGTTTTAGCTACACGTTACGGGACGCAAACTGTGTAGATAAGCCATAGAACTAAAAAATGCTCTAGCATATGTTATGCCGCGCTCTCTAGTAAAGATAAACAAAACTAATTTTGTTTAGTCGAGCTGCTTGCAACTAGAAAGTTGTAGCCAAGACTTGTGGTCACGCACAGTGCCGGCGGTAAATACTTTCTCCCTTTCTTCTGAGGAACGTCGAGCGATTTCAGTCACCACCACCTATTTCAGTCCACCGCCCTGCATGTTATCTTCAAAGGGATTGCATTCCGTCTCGTCCCACAGCATATCTGAATCATCGCTTTTCGAGAAGCGAAGGCGCGCTGCTGTCCCATTCATGTTGACAACGTGCGTGTATGGAGAGAAAACGCGCACCGTTTAGCTTTTCCCGCTGACTGTGCCGAGGGTATCGTGATAACCCGCGAGGTTTCGAGTCTCGCGTGGTCTCGCGAGACCCTAGGCACACTCGTTGCTATGACGACCACAAACGCTTCTCCGTCAGGCTTAGGAGCTGTTGAAACGGATTTCTATCTGGACAACAAAAGCTAGTTATCACCTAAAACTTCATGCGAGAGGAAGATTTGGCCAACTTAAAGCAAATACAACAGTTTACAGCACGATACCACGTCGAGGGATTAGCGACGAAGCTGTATTTACTCTGAAGCAGGCGGACAGGGCGCCGCCATCTTGCCAACTCCATACGAGGTCTGTTAGAAAAGTATCCGACTTTATTTTTTTTTTTGAGAACACCTGACGGATATGAAACAAGCGCGCTTGCATCACGTGACCTTGAACCTTCGTGCGCATGCACGAATTTTTACCCGCCTGCCGATACCGTCAGTCGCTGGGACGCAGCATTTGAGTGAGGCGGTGCGCAGTGCTCTCTTCGGTTTTTTATTGCAAGGAAAATGGTGGAGTGACAGGAGCAGCGCTACTGCATCAAATTTTACCATAAACTGGGCGACAGCCAAGTGGAAACCATTCGGAATATTCAGACGGCTTTCGGTGACGATGCTATGAGCAGCACACAGATTAAGCAGTGGTACAATTGACTTAAAGATGACCGCACATCGGTGGAGAGCGAGCCACGCTCCAATCGGCCATCAACATGCCGAAATGACCAGGTCATTGCCGAACTGAACGCTGTGGTGATGCGGGACCGTCGCGTGACTATCCGAGAAATTGAGGAAGAGGTGGACATGAGCAATTTTTCCGCACATTCCATTATCACCGAAGATTTGGTCATGGAGAGAGTTCCGGCGAAATTCGTGCCGAAGCTGCTCACGGTGGAGCAAAAGCAGCTTCGTGTTGAAGTCTCACAGCACATGCTGGATTCCGCAAACAATGACCCCGACATCATCAACATCATAATAACTGGTGACGAGTCTTGGGTGTACAGGTACGACCCGGAAACCAGACCCCAGTCGTCACAGTGAAAGCATTCCACGTCACCAAGACTTGAGAAGGCCCGCCAAGTGCGCAGCAATGTGAAAGTGATGCTGACTGCTTTCTTTGACACCCTCTGTGTGGCAGAGCACGAGTACGCACTCCACAGGGTCAAACAATGACCAAAGAGTGCTACAGGGATGTCCTTTATTGCCTACGTGATGCAGTGCGGCGCAAAAACTCGGAGTTGAGGTCAACAGGAAAGTGGCGCATCCATCACGGCAATGCTCCTGAACATGCCTCGCACTTGATTCAGACTTTTTTGGCAAAAAACCAGACTCCTGTAGTTCAACAAACTCCTTACTCTCCTGATACGGCCCCTGCGATTTATGGCTGGTTCCCAAAATCAAAAGGCCATTGAAAGGAGCGCGATTTCAGACAAGGAAGAACATTATGGCTGCAACGACAGCTGAGCTAAACTCCATTCCGAAAGGGGCCTTTTCGGAATGCTTCCCAAAATGGCAGCACCGCTGGGAGAAGTGTGTGGAGTCCCAAGTAGAGTACTTTGAAGGAGACTAGGTTTGCAACGCTCCAGTTATGCAAGTTCTTTTTCTACGGCTAAAGGTCGGATACTTTTCTAACAGACCTCGTACGTACGCAAGCAACGTGAAGACCGCAACGCAAAGATCCGAATCTCACGTACGTCCGTGAGAGCCACGCAGACACTTCACGTTGTGCGCATGCGCACTGGAGACCCGTAAGCGCTCTACGTACGTGAAGCTTCTACGTACGTGAAACTAAAACTGTCTATTAGGGTCAGCAGTCCAGCACCATAACCACTGAGCCACCGCGTCGGGTTTTAATCTGTTAGAAACTTCGGCTGCACGCACCTGCGAAATTTAGTTTGTTCGTCGATGATTGAGGGGCTATGAGAAAAGAGCCTGAGACTTTTTACTGCCTTCCTTTTCTTTAAATGTTTTTCAGCGTTGCTGAATCTAAGAAAAATAGCGGCGCTAAAGCATGCAACCACCTGTTCTGAAGGAACAGGATACTGGCGCTGCGTCCAAAATGCACCAACTAGCCCAAAAATAGGTTTTGATGATTCGGCGTTTTAATTTCCTCGGAGTCCTTGGTTGAAGGCAGCTTTGGGATCGCCAAGGATTTGAGAAGAGTGCACACAAGTGCCAGAATTGATGATGATCAGAAATGCGTGTAGCGTGTACCTTGTTGCTGACTGGAAGCGCGTTCGCACTTCAGAGCCAGGTCAACCTGTTTTTCTACGACGCCCAGTAGCTGTCGAACGTGTCGGACGACTCCGTCTGGTTCTCTTCACTGCTAACCCTGTTGGCAGCGGCGCTGGCTTCATCCATGATAGCAGCCGCCAACAGCTGCGCACTTCAGAACTAGTACCTTCTTCTCTAGCAGTACGACGTTCACTGTTATGTGGTTACTACTGCCCTTGGGTGATAAAGGTTTGTGATTTCAGGCAGCGTGCGAGTTTCCACTCCTTCGTTGCCCATCGAGAAGCAGTGTTATTAGCACCACAGTGAAGCCGACCCATTCCACGGAACGAGATATACACCGCGTTTCACCTAACACTTTATCCAGTTTTTGAAAATAGGGTTACTGAGTTAGAAGGGCAGTTTTTATCGGCGCAGCACGTCGTATCTTTATTCTGATGCACTACACCACTCACAATGCTAAATAGAAGGCTGGTTAAGTAGTACTGAATGGTTAACATTTTAACTAATGCAGATAGGCTCCTCGTTGATTGAGAGGCGTGTAGCCTACTGTGAGTAATATCCATATCAGTTTCTAGAATTTCGTACACGCGAATGCTCTAGCCGCCGTGGCTCAAAATATTTGAGCCATTTATCGCGCCACTCGATAATCGCGCGCCTACAGAGAGTGAACAGCGACATCGATCAAATTGCTTCAACTGTGTCGCATGTGCCACATGATAATCTCTGCCTCTTCCACGATCGAGCAGTGTAATTGCGAGGAGCTGTGATCACTGCAGGGCATGCGGGGAAGAAATTATCACATGGCACTTGCGCCACGGAGTGGTGCATTTTTACCGACGTCGTGGTTCGCTCTCTGTAGGCGCGCGATTATCAAGAGGCGCGATAAATGGCTCAAATTTTTTGAGCCACGGCGGTGACGGCAATCGTGTTTAAGAAATTCTAAAAACTGATATGTATAGTCCTCACGGTTACACGCCTCTCAATAAATAAGGAGTCTAACTGTGCTAGTTAAAAACTGAACCATTCAGTTTTAGTCCACCAGAAAATAGAGCTCTTTTAACTCTAAAACCCAATCAGCAAGTCTTCGTTGAAACAGCGTGCATGCTTCAAGAACTTTATCTGCAAGAGTGTTATCTACTAGTGCTATTTAGACTGCTTTGTTTTTAATCTTGTTATACGCTTACGCTATTCTGTACAAGTCCGCCGTTTTTAAATTTGCTTTTACGTATTTTGTGTACATGGACCCGAACTAGCCATTGGCTATGGGTAAAAAAAGTGTTTTGCATTTTCTGTAAAAGAAATTCGAAATAAACCGACTTGAATTTGAATTTGAATCGTAGAACGTTTTCGGCGTCCCTCATAGCCTCAGTCACTTTGGGACGTTAAACTCCAAT
The DNA here is from genome assembly GCF_055824585.1 of Amblyomma mixtum. Lineage (NCBI taxonomy): Eukaryota > Metazoa > Arthropoda > Arachnida > Ixodida > Ixodidae > Amblyomma > Amblyomma mixtum. The sequence goes on along the minus strand of NC_143014.1, from coordinate 329,094,662 downwards.
AAACCAGTACGTTTTATTAACGCGAAAGCGTTGAGGCACCCGTTCTTCAGAAAATCCGTCGTCGTCGGCGGTGTCGTCGTCCTCGTTTGCAGCGAGGGCGTTGTGAGTGGAAAAGCAGGTGGCCTTGTGACGCCAGCACAACATGCCCACCGTGGCAGGTCCCAACCTGCCCACCGTATTTTGGGCAAACTGCCCTCTATGGCAGCTGGCAGTGGCAGTGGCGAGAGGTTGCTCGGAGAGAGCAACCAACCTGGGTCTCACAAGCCCCACCGGTTATTTTCTTTCAAATAGCCACAGGCCCGGGCAGTGGCGCATCGCTTAACCGCTGCACTACTGCGCCGGGAGTGGTATGAGAACTCCCTGCGTCGATGAATGTACAGTGGAGAATTACCGTGTCTGCGAAGTGATACGCAAAGAGGATCCCACATCGCTGCAGAGACCCATTGATGGTATCGCGTCGCCTCATGTACTCTGGCAACTATCGTCGTTTACTAGCCGCTCCATAATGCTAATTTTTTTCAGTCTCTGCCAGAGTAGCGTTGCGCAGTGGAACCACTCCATTGCATTTGTTCTTTCTGTTACTGCTGGTGTGCTTCGGAGAGAGAGAAAGCATGTGCGGTATTTAGCAAAGGAATTTTGTATAGCATGGGCTGTGAGCCCCATATTGTGTCAGAACTGAGGATTAATTTCGACCGCCGAGGTTTCCAAAACCTGCACCGAAACCTCAGCAAAACAGTGGTTTTGATTTGGCCTGCGTCAAAAAGGGGACCGTAGAGTCCGGGATCAAACCCGGGACGCGTAAACAGCTTGCACAGTGCACCAAAGGTATACTCGTTGGCCTAGTGCCTCTACAAAAGAAATTACAAATGATGCATTTTTACTGTCATTTTTACTGGCGCCGCGGCTCAGCCGGGGATATTGTAAATTAAGAAAATCTACATGAGGTTGCAATAAATGAGAGCGGAAAGTTCCGCACTCGCTCTCCAAATTGTGTGCACGTCATCGGCTCGCTTGTGAGGCCTGAACCGCGCTGAACGGTAAAGAGGAGTGTGGGCTTTGTATGTGAGCGCTGGCCCGTTCTTTCGATACCTCACTTGCTCGCGCCAACTAGGCGCACAGACCGCGCCGGCATGCGGATAGCCCGGGGAAAGTGCTTCGCGGAAAGCCTCCTCAGCCCGGAAGCCTTGACTCGCACGCGCTGAGGGAATCGTTTAGCGGAAAGGCCGCTTGGCGGCCGTGGGGGCGATCGTATACCACGGACATGAGTGGAGGGCCTAAACTTAGGGGCCCCCCTGTTTGCTCTGCGTACACTGGCCTTGCGGTATGCACAGTCTTGGAGAAGCTAGTGCGAAATAGCGGAGCAACGACCGATGACTACCGGTGGCGCGGGCAGCTACGAAAGCATGCATGAACCGACAACGAGAGAAATGCCGACACGAGATTGCAGGCATGCGCGCCTGAATCTGCATAATCGGTGCTGGACGAGCCGAAGGGTGTGCGTTTGTTCCACCTTGTATGGTTGCTGGCTTTGCCGCTGAAAACGTTTTATACCGAAAAACTTAATATCGCATAGCTGCACTCACTCAGTTTTGAAAATGCGGCTCCTCAAGAGTTATCTTGGCACAAGAATTCTACTCAAAAGGTGAGCCACGCAGTACCCTTCTGCCTTTGTTTCTTCATGTTCGCGTGACACCACGCAGGCAGCGGTAGATTTTGGTTATCGTGCACGTTAGCATGCACAGGCAGAGGTGATATCGAAGGGAACACTCAGTCTGCACGCATGAGTGGATTGATGATTGTCGATGGGTGTTATTGACCCAATGGCAGCTTGGAGAAAGATCTTTATGGCATAAGGGATCGTAGTCCACACAACGTGAGGTCAAAGACCAATTTTATACGCACTTCACTCCAAAGCAGCAAAGCATCAGGCCAGGGGAAGTTTGTACCAATTGTAACATCGGCGAGTAGCCAGCGACACTGGTAATTGAATCTCGCTCCTATAGCATATGAAGCGGATACAAGAGCGAATTCTGTTGATATTTTGACACTAAAGTGAAAAATATTTCTGTAATATTTTTCGTTTAGCGGAAAAATAAAGAAACAAGATAAAACCATGCTTCTCAATCAGGCTATGGCGTAATCATGGATGAAAAAGTTACTCCCAATACCTGTGTCCGCGAAAGTTATAGAATCAAGGCTGGTTGTATTTAGGGCCGCATGTGGAAACATTTAACTTCGGTTTCGTTTCAATGAGTCTTCATTTCTCGGGACCAAAAGGTGGTGAGCGCCAGATGAAAATGCTCTGATGAGCTTGACTGATTTCTGGGCCCAATGTAGAAATACACAATTAATTTGGTTCACTGCCATTAGTCGCTGCGTCCGGGGACGTAGACCAAGGACGCGAGTCTTGGACAAAATACGACCGTGATGCTGCTTACCTACATGAACTCGCCCCACACCCATGTCGCACGGGCGCCGACGGACGACGGAGCGCGACGACGCGTTTGATTGGCCTGCCGAGCTTTATCGGCGCTAATCCTTTCTCTGAAAGAAGACTACGCTAAGCCAAATAATTGGCTTAGCATAGTCACTGCGGTACGCTCGCACGGGATGAGGCGTAAGCACGGCGGCTTGTGGTGGTGCCGCGACCGTTTCCTCCGTGCCAGTGATTGGCCGTTTCCTACCCTATCGCCCCTATGGACGTCACGAAGAAATTAAGAGCAGAAGAAATGCAACGCTACGAAATACGACCCCCTTATTACGTTAGCCGCTCCAAGTGTCTTTTCTGCCGATAAGTGACACACTTAATCCTGAGAGTCGCGAATATGATTTTATTTACGACTTTATTTGTGTCTCCGCAAATAAAAGGCTCCATATTAGTGTATGGTTTATAAGGGTTTGACGTCCCAAAGCGACTTAGGCTATGAGGGACGCCAAAGTGAAGGGCTCAGGAAATTTCGACTCCGTGGGGTTCTTTAACGTTCACTGACAACGCAGAGTACACGGGCCGCTAGAATTTCGCCTCCATCGAAATTCGACCATCGCGGCCGGGATCGAGCACGCGTCTTTTGGGTCAGAAGCTGAGCGCCATAACCCCTCGGCCATCGCGGCGCCACAGAAGGCGCTAAGAGCAAAATACAAGCAACACTTGCCAATTTCATAGTATGTCACCGCCTTTTTAGCCAGAAACACCAACCTCTATGACGTCGCATCAACATGGCAACCATAACATGTGTATTCGCTAAGCATAGCCTGTCCAAATTCGAACGCCTTATTACTGACATATAATGGCGAGAGCGCCGTAACCAGAAGAAAATGACTACTGTGGCGAGGAAACAGACTGTTTATATTTTTTTTTTGGGGGGGGGGAGGGGGGGGCTGACTTCCTCCCACGAATTGTTAAAAAAGCGGTGGCAAAACAACAAGCGTACTGAGCAGTTATCGAAGAACTGAATAACCGCCACTTTTTGCCGCGTACAATCGAAAGACCCCCCAACATTCAAGATAAGGGGCATGGAATAACAACAGTCAGCTCGAATATCACGAAAATATCAGCTCGTGATCATGACTTTTTCAGGGCGCTGTGGTGCCTTTTTGCTTAGCAACCTAAGTAATGTGCCAGCCAATGCACTGCCGGCGATAAACAATGCGCAAAAGAAAAGGTAATCGATGGAACCAAAGCTTTGAGGCATTAAACCTTGGGGCGTTTTACAGGGGGTCCAAGTGACAGCACATGCTTCATTTTGTTGCACAGGGCGTAGCTATATACATCGGTGAAGGCTCCAGAGCAGGCAGCGATAAGTAAATGAGATATCCGCGAGGCCTTTCGTCGTTCTTCGCATACATTAAATTGCGGCGGCTGGGACATCTGAGATTACTCCCTATGGCTGGCATTGTTGTGGAGCAGATATCTTCTGGCTAAGAAAGTTTCGTGGGGCATGAACGTAAGCCTCAGCAACGCGGCGACGGTGAACCGGTGGCGAAAGAGCAGATAGAATGGCGTTTGGGTTCCCCCATGCGCGTTGATGACTCGCTACTCTACTTTGCCCCTACGACAGGGTCACCCAGCCTGATGTTGCCTCTCGCTGATGCAGCGCAGTCACTACATGCTAAAAATTATCCGCCCTATACTTGACTATGCTACACTTTAATCTGGAATCCTTGCAAGCATTACGAAATAGATAAGACTTGAGGCTGTCCAAAGGAAAGCGATTAGATCCATCTACCGCAGTTATGACTGCGAGTCCTTGCCGTCGTGAGCCATTTTTTCATTTCACCTAACATCTGTCACTGAAGCGCGGTATGTCAACTCTTAAAAAAATTTTTTTTCATGGCATTATTCATTTGTCCTGGTGCCTCTCCAGTAACGAATATATCACCTTCGCTAGATTCGCTGTATCACCTTAGCAAATCTGGCGTTTTCCAGTCTCCTCTATAGCTTACCACAATCATGGTTGTCGGTCCTCTTCTCATTTTATTTATGTCACTGACTTATCCGATAATACTTCACCGAATATTCGATTATTAGAGTAGAATTAGAATAGAAATATTTCTGCGCATGACTTCTTACAGGTGGATCCTGTTCTTATCGACTGGTTAGGAATTTATAAACTCGTCGTTAGCTGGTAGCGATGGTATTAACTACAAATTTCTCAAAAGCACCCAGATTTACTCATTCATAATAGTTACGTATGTCTTTTCGCGGTCATTGCAGAGCGCCAGGTTGCCCGACAACTGGAAGGTGGGAAAGATGGTTACGGTGCATAAATCTGGCGATGTCTATAGCCTCCAAGACTAGAGACCAATCTCATTAACGCGAATTCCATGCAAACTGCTTGGACACATAATATATTCTAGCCTTATGTGTCATCTTGAATCTAACTGTTTCTTCACACCGAATCAGCACGGTCTCACACCATTCCTGCGACACTCAGCTGCTGGCTTTTACCAACGATTTGTTTTCCATTCTTAATTCATCATTCGTGGATTGCATTTTTATTTATTTTGCGAAGGCATTTCATACTGTGTCACATCAACTACTACTTTTCAAGTTTAGCAAACTAAATCTTGATGCTATCCGTATGATATGTATCGACTGTACTTTTGCAGGACCGTACCAGGTACGTTACAATTAATGATTGTAACTCACCCGTATGTCATCCAGCATCCAAGGTTCATCAAGGCTTCACACTAGGTCCTCTGTTTTTCCTAATTTATATTAACGACCTCTCTGCTTCCATTGGCTCACACTCACATATTATACTTTACCCTGATCATTGTATATTATATAGACAAATTTATAACCCTTTCGATGCAGTCACTTTTCGGTCTGATCTTGAGAACATAGCTACTTGGTGCCACACGTGGTCTATGAAGCTAAATGTTGGTAAATGCGGATCAATGAAAATAACCCGCACGCTTAACAAGTCTGCATGCACGAATTTCCTAAATATGTCTCCTTTAACTTCTGTCTCTGATTATAAATGTCTTGGCATGCATATTTCCTCCAACCTATCGTAAAAAACGCAGTTGAACATATTACTAATACTGCTAACCGAACACTTCGTTTTCTCTGCCGGAATTCTTCCTTCGCTCCTGTATCCCTAAAACTCTTGTCCGCCCGAAACTAGAGTATGTTCGTTCTGTCTGGGATCACCACACTAAATCATTCATAGAAAACCCCGAATCCATCCAAAATCGCTCTGCTCGCTTTATACTTTTTAAATGCTTACGTTCAGCCAGTGTAGCGCTTATGAAGAACACATTGATCTTCCTGATCTTTCCTTACGGCGCCGTATTTCTCGTTTATGTCTTCTTCAGAAAATATATTTCAACAATGAATACCTAACACAATAGTTTTTTCATACCTGTTATAGTATTGTAAGCTGGCGGGAGTCAAACTGGCTCCTCTCCTTGAAAAGCGAGGGAGCGTTTATTTCCCTTTCCCTTCTTCCCCGTGCAGCTGGGTGCCGCGGAGACGGCGCCTGCGGTGTACTTCGCGTCCGCTGACTTGGGGAATCGTCACAATACCCCTACGTATTTTTGGTCCCGCATGGAGCACCGTTTCAAACTTGGCGTTCCAAGCCGCAGGACTCATCTTTATTCCGATTTATTTATTCCGAAGACTACCGCGCACTGGAACCACCTTCCCGCTTCCGTCTTGTCCCTCACTGCACCCGACGCCGTCTAGTCTGCTGTGTATAATAATCTCTATTAATCACCCCATTGCACTCCTCTCTGTAACGTCGACCGGCCCTGAGAGTAAATAAATGAAATGATATTAAATTCATAAACGTTTGCGGGTTTTCTCTGGCAATTTCTATTGATTCGTGTATTAACACTGTTTAAACCAATTTAATAATTTAGACGAGTGGTGTCGGAGATGCCTGATGATCTTTATTACTGAAGAGACACTTGTTCCCTTCTATAGACAACCTAATAACCCAAACACAAATTGTTTTTTGACTGTGTCCACTGGCTCACCTCTGATTTGCGTAATTATTATGGTATTACGATTGTGCATAGCCTTAATTGCTCTACCGATATCATGTGGTTCATCACGAACTATAACTGATTCCTCGGCTACGGTTGCCACAATTCGAATTCAGCTCGGTTCAACTACCGTAGCTTATATAGCATTCTTCCAACCGAGGTGATATAGGCATCGGCCATCTCAAACTACGCTCATACTAACGCATTCCTCTTGAGCGTGTTCGAAACCGTACCGTTTGATTCATCTATTCATATCACTAGTATACTGTAAACAGGAAGGAGTAAGAAGGGAGCAAGCTTTCCTCTAGCGAATTCTCTTTTATAAAAGAGAGTGCGCTAGAGGACAGTTTACTCCCGTTTTACTCCCATATAGGCGTATTCATGTTTGTAGTGCACCCCGTCAGTATTACTTATCTAAATTGTAAGGCAGGCTTACTTAACCTTCAGAAGCTCCGTAAAATCACGACAAGACTACACCATGCTTTCTCTCCTACCTCTCTTATTCAACCGGGTCATCGTTTTGCAGCACGTACAGTTCATCAACACGCAGTCATCCACCTCGATCCTGCACCAGTCCTTGTTTGCCAAAGCAGCCGTAGGTGGGAGCAATCTTCTCGCAGGTGCCATTCTTCATATAAGTCGGGTTCTTTAAAGGACAGCCATTGAACCCCTGCTTTACTAACACTGCTGTCCGTGCGCCCCTCATAAAGACCCCTCCCCCAAAGGGCCCTCTAGGTATCTTAAATAAATATCTAAAATTGGGAAAATTAATTCTGCCTATTTCTAACACGCAAACCGAAGCCATGCTAACGCTCATGCTTCAAGCGAGGCTTCAAATATTTATCTCTGGCCCGTTGCACGCCCGGCAGAAATCGTGTCAGTGAAAAATGGTGCCCATCTGCACTACTGGCAGTGCGCCGCTAGATGGGTTCATTAGCGCTGAGGAAAATTGCACTTTTCTTGAGTTAACCACTTCAAGGACCGCGCCCGTCCTCTGTACATCTGGTAAGGTATGCGGGGTTTAACGTCCCGACACTACGCGCGCGCTCTGAGGAACGCCATAGTGGATGCCCGTGGGTTAATTGTTACCATTTAGGATTTCTTCACGTGAACTGACAACGCAGGCCATTTTAAGATTTTGCCCCTATCGAAATGCACCCGCAGTAGTCGGTATTCTAGCCCTCGACCGCAGAGCCACCGTGGCAGGTATACTCTGCGTCCGTTTGTAGCTTCTTCTGGCACTATTTTTGTTTATTTCTGCGTATGAATTGGTGAAATTTGAAAGCTTATATTCAACTACCCTTCTGACTTCACTTGTGCAACATTTCCATTTTCACCTGTTAGGTGGAAGCCGTTCGTTTTGGCTTCGAAGAAAAAAATCAACAATTAGGCTGAAATCAACTACCGTGTGGAGAACGTCGCCAGTTCGAAGAGGTCAAACCGTGACTTACGAGCGCCGTGTGCGAAGAAGTGGTCATTAACGAGCCGTTCGGAGCCGATTCGCCTGTTTTTTATTTTGTACTTTAGCCACTAAAATTGATGGGCAGACCTCGGCAGAGGACCAAGTCAGTCAAGGTTGCGAGACTAAACGCGTGCCCGGCGGCTCAGCCGGGAGCGGCGAGAGCTGACAGGACGCCCACGGCGCACTGCTCTGGGCCATCGCTGCGGCATCGCCCTGACACGCAGGTCGAGCACCTCGATAAGCTGCACAGCTGAAACTTTTCGGCATTGAGACGAGCGTGCCGGGCTCTCGTTTATTGCGTGCCTTCATTAGATTACATGCTGCCGGTAAAAATACCACAGTTCAGACGCGACCGCTGCGAAGAATGCGGATGCAATGCGGCGCTCCTTTTCTCAGTAATATCAGCAGTGGGCGCATGAGAATTCGCATTAGACGCGAGTGCGAATTAGAAATTTAAGATCGCCCCAAAACATAACTTGGCACACTTTTATCTTGATCAGGAAGTTAAAGTTGGCTGTGTTGTCGTCTCACAGCCCTTCTTCAGAATTTACCTGTGGAAGTTTTGAAACGGCGGCATCCCATTATTCATCGAAAAACTTCGATTGCTGATTACCTGTAGTCGGGAACAGGATAAGACTGCTAAGTTGTACTCGCTACGAAGGCACGTCTAATCAATTTTGAATCAATGTTGTACCTTACGCCAGTTGGTAGTGCTTTATTTAAAAAGTTCCGGCGATGAGAACGGAATAAACACACCTGAAACGAATAAGACGGCGCACTATATACAACTTGCTCTTATTACTGAAAGCTTTACTGCGACGTACCTCTTTGCCAAAAGTAACCAGGCAGCAGGTTTTTGCTTTTCAGCCGCATAGCTGAGCCTTTACGGCACCCCTGAGGAACGAAAGGTGTCAGAACGTGAGGACAACGGTTCACCTTACTACATGCAGAGTCACTGCTTAAGGGCTGGTGTAAGTGCTTCGCTACGCGGCTAACAAAGGAACCGCTGTTGCCCGCTTGCTATTGGCAAAGGCTGTACCTCTGCACATTCCCCCCACGCAATCAACACAAGTTAAAGATTGCAAAAAACAACAAAATATACATAAATATGAGCAAATGGAATGAGGCATGCGAGCAAAAATATAAAGCACGGAACGTTCTAAAAACAAAGAAATTGTTCTCAGCTAAAGAGTAATTAAAACCATTTGAGAGTGGAAACACCTGAATTCCTGAAATAACTATTGGGTTGCTGGGTATTCTTGCTTGCGATGACAAGTATATCGCAAAGACAGCAACGGCGACAATGACGCGTAAGAACACTAACGCGCGCTTAAGAGTGCCGTCACTGGTCTTATTTCAGAAGGAGTTTCTCTTCGTCTTTGATTGAAAGAGATTTTATTTTTGAGCCATCCATAATTTCTCTATCTTGTTGTCCTGTTTCTTCAAAAATGCCGCTTAAAGTCTCTATAGGTTGCACTGAATGCAGTGCATAAGCATACGTATATATGAACCTTAGCGGATATGCAATAGTGTATAGCTGTGAGTAGCGTTCTGTATTCTTCGTTTTAACCGTCTCCTTTCCCATGTCATGGCTCTTGAACTTGGAAGTTGTACATAAAGAAACATTTCTGCTACTTTTTCTACAGTTTTTTTTTTCGTGAAAGCGGCGCACCTTTTGCGCGTTTTAAAATGCGTTTTATGACGCAGTACAAAGCAGTCTTTTGATGTCACGCCTGAGTCGCGAGATTAGGATGTTAGGATTATGATGTAAATTGATTTCAGTAGCCATTTATGAAGAAACACTTTTATCGAGTCCTTTCCTAAGTATACTAGATGAGCGCTGAAGCATTTTCCGTAGTGAAGAGTCGGGTGTCATATCGCCGTTGGGCGGCAGCCTTTAAACGGTCCTTTCAGATAAAAATGCTCATCAGAAGGAGAGTCGAGGTAGTCATATGTCAAAATCAGTCCAGTGCAAGACAAAGGCCGGCCCAGGAAGCTCTGGTTGGCGTGGTCTGCAGTCCAAGCTCCAACTGCGACAAATATCTTAAGGTGATCGGCTTGCACGGATCTCCTCCGCAGCACCGCTGAAGCACGAATAGAGAATGGCCACCCGCCCTAAAGCAAACGGGGGTCGAAGGGTAGTATTCGGCACCGCAGGTGAAGCAGCCAATCTTTCTTGATCCTCTAAATCATGCACCTGTTGAAACTATCTAGCAACTTTGATTCCCGAGTGCAATGAGTGGTTGTTTGAGAAGCGACGATAGCAACGGAGACGTTTCCTGGAAGCCGAGAGAACCACCGCGGGCAGCCTTACCAATACACCGTCACCCGGCCTCCACCGGCTCTTTATTTTAAACTGCCAAGTAAACTTGGCCACCGTGTCCGTGAACCGCTGCTGCCGTTACTCTCGTAATTGTGCGGCAGCGGAGTCGTAAAGAGCGCAGCGGAGGCCGGCGGGTTCAAGGAGTGCCTCGGCTGCCGGCCTCCCGAGATGTATAATTTGGCGAGATTGATCTTGGGCCGAAAAGCTTCGCCCTTAGAGTGCCTACCTGCTGCTAGCTGCATTGCCAGTGCCAGGATTCCGCTTTCTTCTCCCTGATACTTTTGCCGGCCTTTACGGGAGGATTCTGGTCGAGAAAGTTTTAAATGGCCCAGCCATGCTTGTATCAAAATGGCTTTGTGGACTGCAAGAACGCACACGAAGGTTGATAACGTTGCACAGCAACGGCCGCTCTGTCATCGGCGGGCTGGTGAAAGCGTCGCGGTTCTCAATCAAAACGGCCTGGCCCAGCTGTCCCCCTCGCTGGTGTCTCGGAAAGGGAAATTCCACCTGTTGCTTGTTTCTCATGATAGCAGAACGGCGTCAGATGCGGCTTTCATTTAAAAGTCGGCCGATTATCATTACGGACTGTCAGAATAGGGGTACACTGTCGGCTAGAGTTGATTTCAATGATTATAAGATGCATAAGTACCGAAAGAACCATAAATGAACCCCAAGACTGCGTCAAAGTGAGAAAGAAGAACGCGGCAGTATTTTGTTCCAGTCATATTTAATAAATCGCTAGCGCCTGTGTTAGATGCGAATATAAGACGTGAAATCAAGAAACTACTTCGAATTTTTGAAGTTTAAGATAACATTATGTGCAACCTTTAATCCGCCAAAACTTTGCTATCCGCTAAAACTTTGTGCAATTTTCTTTGAACTGACTATCAGACACTGCCAGTTCAGCCCCCTGAGACTTTGGAAGGCCTGCCATCAGTATTTTGTTTCCCTTTATGAACAATAAAGATTGTATTGTACGCTATTGTAGAAGGATAGGGGGATTCGCTGGGCGCCAGTGTGCAGGCTCAAGACAGTAACTTCCCTAGAATTATTGTTTTGAACATGCGAACTGGCCCCCCGCTATTACCCTTCCACCCTAACCAAAAGAGTCGCCCTTTTCTAAATATTTTCATTTTATGTTATCTTTCAGTTTTCTCTCACTTGTCCTGCTTCTACGCGCTGATTTTCGTCATGTTTCCGTATCACCAACCAGCCTCCCCCTTTTTTTTTCATGAGTCTTTGTCCCTGTGCCTCGAGATATACATTGAGGTGACGCCGAAACCCGAATCGGTCGCTTCACCTCTGTCATCTTTGAAATGCGCCCGTCCGTCGCCGTCTCTGGCTGCCTCGGTGCCCTCAAGGCGAGGACGACACCGGCGATCGCCCAACGAGCCGGTGGACCGTGTTGTCGTCAGACCGGCTTCTCACACTAGGCCGACAAAGACGTGAACACGGCCGACGACCTGATGTAGTCGCAGTCTGACAGGCTTTCAGGCCGATGGCGCCGACAAAACCAGCCGGCCAGTCGTCGGCAGAAGGTCCTTCGGCAGATCGACTGCCGGGTGAGGGCATTCTCTAAGCAGAGGCCCGATTTGAGCCTTAAGGATGCGATGCCGGCGAACACAGAACAGTTTAAAATAGAAAACTGCATTTCGTCGCATAATTTGCTGCTTATACGTGTGGGTAAAAGGTATGCGAGGCAGTTAATGCGCGCTAAATTCATTTGACGTATTTTACAAGCGAGCTTATCTCTCTAGTTGGAGAAACATCTGATATGAGATATGGAACATAATTATCGGCCACATATGAAAGTGGGAAACTGATAAACGTGCTGTGCGTCAGGAAAATAAGCGAAAATTCTTCGGGGTGCATGACGCACCAAACATGGACTCGCTTTCATTGAGAGCTTGCCTGCAAAGCGCAGCGTACAGCGAGCAAAGCATCGAGTATATGAGAAATTACTGGTTAGCCTAGCGTGGCACAAACAATGGAAGAAACAAGCACCCGTATTGCACTATTCCCTCGACTTTTCTCTCCACCTCTAGGTTCTCCGAGCTTCTTGGATGTCCTTAAAGCCTTAAAATGTTTATTAAGAAGTGAATCACGTGCATCTTTGCCGCACTGACCGATTTCAAATCTTACCGCATGCATTACTTCAAATGTTTTGGCCACTTTGTTTGCCAACAGAGTTGGGCCACCACTTGGAGCTTTGAAGGTTTTATAATTTCAGGACATTTGTACGATTATTACATGGCGCAGTCCGTATTCACACGATCAGGAGCAATTCTAGAAAGCGTGCAAAGAGCGGCAGCACACACTTAATGGAAAACGACCAGCTGCTGCCTCAAGTTCTGCACTTGATAGAAATAACACAACATTAGAGAATACCAAGCTCAAAAGCTCCCAAGGTTTGTGTTGTCTCTATGGTGTATTGATTAGAGCGATGGCTCGTTTTTTCAAGGTCGTTGATTTTCGGCGCTTTTTCATCGTGTCTTTCCGCTTCCTTCTGCTTTTATTATTGCAGTGGTCGTAGTATTTGCCGCTTGCTTTGTAGTAGTAGCTTGCGTTTAATTTTCCGAGCCCCTATTTTCTGCCGCAGCAACGAGTGCTGCCCCTCACTCGACGTCCCATTGCAAACAGCCCTACTGGGCTCATACTCACGCATGCTGCTGGATCTATGCTTAGATTTCCTGGCCATCATTGAACATCACCAACTAGTGCCATCTATCGGCCGCCAGTAGCGAATAGTGCGTAATTCAAATAAAATTTTTTAAGTTCTAATTAAGAGAAATCTTTCAGATGGTGCGCGAACATGTTTTTTACAGCGCTCAAGGATCTGCGTTGAAAAACAGTTCTTGCGCACGCACTGGCTGGTTCTCGCTATCATAGAAAATTGGCGGTGCGGGCTGGGCAATAATATTTATATTTCTTTTTATCTGTCCGCGCTTCTTTACACCACAGGAAATCAATGGGGTGTACTGAACGTTCGAAATTCCAGCCTCAGTTTTTGTTTAGCGCCAGGCAGCACATGGTGGCAGCCGGGCAAACTAGAAACGCTTCCCCATATTTTTGGGTCTTGAACAGGGTTCTAATGACGCTGGGTTTTGCAGTCGGGCCAGAGTCCTTCCGTACCTTTTTACTGTTCATGAAGCTTCTGAGGAACTGTGATATAGGGACCGAAGCTGTGTGCGCAGCGGCATGTCAGCAGGCAACGAAGTCGCGTCGGCACTGCAGGCATATTTTTTTTTATTCAGGAAAATTTAGACAACGCAGTGCCTTGGTGCAGAGGCAAAAGGCGAAAATCAACCCGCCTGACTGGGCTCTAAGCACCACTCGAACACAACAGCAAGGGGCACATACATACACATACATAAACTAATGATCACAGTGTAAATGTTCGTGCAACACAACTTCGTAATAGAAACATTCATTATATTCTTATTAAGCAGAGAACACGTCTAAAAAATCACATTAAAGGACAGTGCAAGAGCATAGATCAAAAATATGTATGGAAACTGATAGCATACCTAGAAAAACAAAAGAAAAAAAACACAAAGCAGAGCAGTGCAAGAGCAGATACAGACCCCATATATATATATATATATATATAGAAACTAACTGTGTACACAACAAATAAAACAAATGTGCGATCAATAGAAAGATGTAAGCAGAAAAAAAAATTATAGTGCATTTTCCTGAAAATAAATTTTCGCCTGCTTACGAAAAGCAAAGAAAGAGGAAGATTTCTCCATAATATCAATTAAGTCGGGATGGGAGATCAAAAGGTTGGGGATTTGCCAGTTTAAAGACTGCCTACCGTAGTTTGTTCTGTTTCTTGGTTTCTGTATTTTTGTGTGCCTGAACTCATATCGTGTTTGATCGGTCGTGTATTTAGAAAAAAATTGTTTACGATTGGCTATAAGTTCCAAGAATGCCACCTGAGACAGTCGCTCATAATATAATGTTTGTATAGGTAGTATTTGGTTTTTGCTGAAGTAGGAAGATGTGGAGTCATATCTTGATACATTTTCGATAAAGCGAATAGATTTCTTTTGCAAAAAAAAAGGCTTTCAAGATTTGCTTTTCCAGTGACTCCCCAGATAAGCAAACAATAGCGCAACCTTGAATGAACTGCACTGAAATAAAGCTGACGCCTTAGCCGGAGCGGTAGAAATGGGCGAAGCCTGTTGAGCATTCCAATGCATTGTGCTATGGTACACTTAATGCGCTGAATATGTGGTGTCCAGAGGAGATTTTCGTGGAATTGTACGCCTAAGAATTTTACTTGAGTAACGCGCTCTAAAGGTCGAGACTGGAAAATTATCGGATTAGCGAGGTGAATTGGTCTGTTGCTAGAAGAAAATACAATATATTTGGTTTTATTAACATTGAGTGCTAGTTGGTTGGCTGCAAGCCACTGTGACAAATTCGTCAGCCATATATTTATAGTAGCAACTGCAGTTGATAATTTAGGTGTAGAAAAGAAAACGCTGGTGTCGTCTGCATAGAGAATGATTTCTGGCGTGCCTGGTATTGATACAATGTCGTTAATATAGAGAAGGAATAACATAGGACCCAGTATGGAGCCTTGCGGTACACCATATATTATGTTTCTAAGTTCAGATTTAACGTTATTGGCAACGACATATTGGGAACGATTTGAGAGATAACTTTCTAGTAGTGTAAGGGAAATGCCTCGTATTCCATAAAACGGGAGTTTTCTAATAAGTATGTCATGTTTAATGGAGTCGAACGCTTTGCTAAAGTCTAAGAATATGCCCAGGGTATAGATATGAGTTTCTATGTTCTATATGGCACAAGCTACTGCTATACAAAGCGCTTGTATTGAAATAATATTTCATGCGTTTTTACCGTGTGAATATAGGTGAGCCACGTCTGAAGAACAAACACTACATTGTGGTTTGCGCGGAAACGAAATACAAGAGACGACTGCGCATTCAAGCAATGCCTAGACGCTGTATGCACATAACTCGCTGCAAATTCTAAGAGCCGCGGTCACTACATGGCACGCTTTTCATCTTTAAACAGTGTTTTTAAGGAAGCCTGAGTTCAGCAGAACCTGGCAGAACTGCCTCAATGAATGTAAAATTTTACCACCGAGCTTTCAAGACCTCCGCCACATGAGCAAACTTGCTGCAGCACTGCATGACCGTTCGAAGGCGAACGTTCACAGAAGATACGAGGCAATCAAGTTTATACACTGTTACAAACAACTGGGTATCCCCGGAGCGCGGAGGCATTCGAAATATGCTGAAAAGTTATAAAACAAACAAATACCCATCCACCAAAGGCCAGTAACTATTTGTCACCCACAGGTTGTTACAAAGCATTAATTTTATACAAAAAACAAAAATCCTTACACGCCGATCATTTGACATAACAAGGAAGTGACAGCTCTATGTGTGACATTTGCCCGTGTTCGCATTCTCGCAAAGTTATTCTTGAGAGCAGCACTACGCTTCACAGACCTGAAATTGCTGTTCTTAAGCAGTTTCCGTTGTACTTGTGGCTTGTATAAAGTATTCTGAAATTCGAAATGCCTGGTTTTATATTCATCGCTTCAATTCCTTCCTTGTTTGCTTATGTGTATTCTTTTTTATATTTGTACCCACTTTCCTGCTGTAATGCTTCGGCGTCTCCCGCCCTTTAGTGTTACGCGGAAGCTTCATGACCACAAAGCTATTGAGGGACTTTGGTAGAACCAAACAAGTGGGAAAGAGTGAAGGTTGGCAGCAGGTCGCGCATGCTGTAACCCTAGCGTGACAAGGAAGTTGTCGAACAATCGGCCAACAGCGGTCTTTTGAACGACTCGGCGTCTACAATCGGTCAACAAAACTTGATATCAGCGCACTGTGGCATAGTTGCCATTTTCGTGACCAAGCGGTGTCGAAGAAACGGATTGTCTGACTCGTGGCCTAGCGGGGCAACGCTGTTACTGTTTGTCAATTGTGTTTCAAAGCGATTCTGAAGGAAGATACTGCGGTTGCGTTGGTGGGTGCTTGGCAGAATTCCTTATTTCGAAATTGCGCGTTGCACTTCCTTTCCAACTGAATTTGGTTACCGAAATTGCAAACAAAATTTCTTAAGAATTTTTTATTACTCACGGTTAGCCTTATCTCTGAGGCTATGGCAGGGTGGGGATACAAAATACTTGCAGACAACTGAAATAAAAAGACGAGGTTTAAATATATGAAGTATTTTTGGGGGAAATGCGGAACATCCAAGATATATAGGTACCTCTGCCCGCGGCAGACAAATTTCACAATATTCAACAATCTGGAACAATGTGTAACAATAAAAACAATTAGCAGCGGCCGCGAGGTAAAAATTTTACAATACTAAAAAAAGGGACCAAGGTAAAAAAAATCTAAAGTAAAAAAGCCTGCAAGCCCCCTACACTCAGAAAAGGTTGGACAACTACAAGAGGAATGCATTCAGAGGCGGTCATTTACCAACACCATCGGGTAAGGAATTCCAGTCTCGTAAACGTTGTGGAAAAATTAAAGCCTAAATGTATTTTTCTGCGTTGCATATTTTACTAAATGTTTAGAATGTTGTGTTCTGTCATTGCGAGTTGTCGAAAGGGGTGAATTCATCTCCCTCAATTTCTAGAACTTCAGTCAGAGGAAGATAAATAAACTTCAGACGGGTAAATTTTCGCCGGTACTATTAGTGGGAAGGTCAGCCTGTCTTAGAAGTTAAGGAGTAGAAAAAGTTGGCCACGCCATTGGGCGAAACAATCGGGTGAACCTTGCGCATAGGAGGCGGTAATGAGTTCTGCCCAAATGATTTTGAAACCCTACAAATGAGGCAAATAACACTGGTAACATCAATACGACTTCTAAATCGGACACTTACTCGTGCAAAACGGGCCCAAATGAAGTAACCAAGGCGCTGCCACTGTTGTTTTCGTCTGGTTACTCCGGTCTTCTTCGCCCTCTGAACTAAATTCATATGACGATGCAGCATCCCGACAGTCTCTGATACCTAGATCGTCAACAAAATCAACTGTGAAGGCAGGTAAATCCCGAGATTAGCCGCGTTTCAGGGTGCGCCGTGCTGGTGTACGCGGCCATTCCCTGCTTCTGAGCTACGCTATTTTCACAAGCGGTTCAAAAATCCTCACCACAAGTAAAAAAACAGAACAAACTAAAGAGAAAATTAAAATATAGTGTTCTAGCTTCAAGGCGAATGGAGCAACAAGTTCAAGAATGGAGCGGAAGAGTTTGAAATGGGCGTTCGCATCCATCGTTAGCGGGCTAACGATGGTCAATAGGCGTGGTACGGAAAGAGTTAAGCTGGCCTTAAGGGAAGAAAGTGCTGATCGGAAATTAACAGTTTCTACGGCATGACATAGTCAACCTACAAAAAAGAAGGGAGTCAGTAATGATGGGCGAGAGTGTACTATACGCCAGATGAGCAACAGTAAGCGAGGTTACACTTGACCAATGAGAGGGAGACATCAAATAAAGGAACTTTAAACGGTTCAAGATGCCACTGGAAAAGCTGTTAATTGTGACGCGTGGACTATCTTAAAAAACGGAGACGTAAAGTTTAATGATCCGTAACGTCAACCTTAATAATAAAAGCAGCTGGAGAATCAACAAGGTTAGTTCATACATAATGAATGAAAGAACCCGAGCCGCTTGAAATTCTGACAGCTGAGAGGCCAGTAAATTATTTAAGTCCAAAATCCTGAAAACTGCTAACATACACATCACCCCGAGCACTGATGTCCAGTACATTCATGTTAATATCATCCATAATAACTGAAGGTTTGTTTTATTCGGGCTATTCATCAAGCACAATGGCCAGATGCTACACAAAAGGAGGAATATCATATCTCGACGATAAGCATATGCAACAGCATACAATGTTCCTCTAGTCGCTTCCAAAGGCTTAGTGGTCCATATCTGTATAAAGATATTAGATGTCAAACACATTCGAACACAGGTCTAATATTCGTTTACTGTATACCATCAGAAAGAAAAATTACTGAACCACCCTGGAGTAAAGAAAGGCGGTAGCAATAATCGAGAGAATTATGCAGAAGAGAAAGCAACTTCTTAATCGCATCAAAAATGGCCAGTTTCGGTCGGCGGTGCGGAGCTCTCTCCGAATCCATGAAGGAGCAAGACGTCTTGGAAGTCTAGGGACCGTACCGTCGCGCTCCAGTCAGAACTCAAGACCTGACTCCAAAGCGCCCATTGAAACACGGTTTTCCGTTTCGCGGAGAGTGACAGCTTGCTCCGGATTGCCAATTGGAATTCGCCATAAGCAGCAGAGGCACAGAGGACTGAAAATGTAGGTAAAACATAAAAGGAATCGAAGCTAGTAATAATGTTTGCGTATGCTGCGTGCATTGAAGTGATGAGCACAATGGCAACGGCTTAAAGAATGCGCAATTATTTGGCACGTGATGTATGGCATGGTGAAAAGTAGAAAAAAAAAGGGAAAAAAAGACCTTGTAATAGAACTAAATACTTCTCACTTTGGTTAATTTTGTTTCTGACAGACCTCGCTATCTGAGACTTCCTGGCCTTTATGACGCAATCACGAGGCCGCAAAAAGAGCAGTCTCTTGTATTCTTTTGGCCCACAAAGCCTTGGAAATGAAGTGCTTGTTGTGTGGCGTGAGGTCGTCACTGGGGAAGACCGGCTTACTCTGAGCAGCGCTGAAACCAGTACCACTAGCACAAAGGCACGCCTTCGAGCTTTGCAAAGAACTCAGCCTTTTTAGGGAGAACTGTAATCTAGAGCCCACTCACTGGTATAAAAGTACCACCATCTCCTCTCTCTTCCTCCTGCACCGCTACTCACTCTCTTACCATTCTAGCGTGGCTCCCCCTTCGGAATGCCTAACAGACGCTCTCCGGAGCGATCGTGCTATGTATCGCATCGTATCGCATCGTATCGCATCGATGCTCGCATGTGCGGGAAACGGGAAAGCTACAAAACAAGCAAGAAAAAAGCGCGCGAAAACACTTCAAGGTGCTTAGCCAATTAGACAGTCTAACGTCTACAGAATGCTCGGGAAAGGATGCGGGCGGCTTTCTTCAAAGGTTGGCGTTAGTTAGTTGAGGAGTTATACTGTAATCGAGCAACCACGTTTTTTTTTATTCTGGCTGGCTAGGTCACGGTGAACGACGCCAACGTCATTGTCATTGATTGGGCAGTTTTCCTTTATTCAATAAGAGGTGAAACACAGATGCTGTTATCAGCCTGCAAGCACGGGGAAGCCGCAGAGTGATAACCCTGCAGCAGAGCCAAAGCGCCCGTTTCAATCGGCTTTTTGGATTCAGATCTTGAGTTCTGATTGCATCAGGTCGGTATGATTCCTATGGACTCCCAAAAATCTTGCTCTATCATGGATACAGAGAGGTGCCCCGAATCACCGATTGCAATAGGCCATCACTTTCCCATTTACTGATGTGATTTGCTGAAAGCTTAGACTTCGTCAAAATTCGTCGGCATCCTTCTTAAGTTCCCTGACTAAAACGGATCACTTTTTGTCAAAAATAAATACTACATAGGTTGTGACGTTGTCAGAGTCGTCCAGTTGTTCAAATGATTTTGCCCGTTCAGAACATGTAGGGCATTGGAAGGCAGCTACGGCAACTGTGGCAGCGATGAAGCAATCACAACGAAACTTCGTGCGCGAACATTAGAAAAGAGCTTGAAGACTTGACCTGTGTTATATACGGATTACCTTCCCGATACTGCTCGTGCTTCATGAGGAACGCCGTAGTGGAGGCCTCCCGATTTATTCCTACCACCTGTGGTATTCTTTAACCCATTGATGCCTAAAAGTTTACGTTGTTTAACCAACTGACAACTTTGGTAATAATTTACAGTGCACAAGAAAACAAATACCGTGTTAGAAAAAGCTTCAGTTGACACTTCATTAAAAAGAATTAGTGTTTCTTTGTTCCTAACCTCTGCTTCATCAGTCATTGAGAGTCTTTGAAGATGAAATATTCAGCTTATTAGTTCTCTTTTGAAGCTGGTGAAATGAGCTATTTGTGGGTGTACAATGTTCTACTTTCATGCTAGCAATCATTCGTCGCTGACCTTTGCCGTCAGCATCCCACTGCTGGTTGACCGGCCTCACTCAGTGCATCTTTTTAACAAAAAGAAGCAAATGCTTCCATCTGAATTTCATGTTATGAAGTTCAAAGGGCAACAGATGGCAACAGAAAGGTCAACGCTGGAAGTGTGAGAGAAAAAAAATGAATTTGAGGTTTCGTTGCTGAGGAACACTGGGAAATCAATGGGTTAACGTGCACTGACATCGCAGAGTACACGGGCGTTCTTCGCATTTCGCCTCCGTCGAAATGCGGCCGCGGCGGCTGGGATTCCATCCTGCGACCTTGGCCTCAGTATCCGAATGCCACAGCCACTAAGCCAGCGCGGTCGGCAGAATGGAATATTTATGAGCCTTGTTACTGCCGCTCTGAAGCTGCTGCTGCTGCACAATGAAGCACGGCCACTGTTGAAGGCGATATACATGTTGTTCTGAGTTAGATTTTGAGCACTTTTTTAAACGCACACAATGAGCGTCACTCGAAAGTGGTTTTCACACGTAGTTTATGTGGTCAGGCAGAAACATGAGGTTTTTTAGTCATTGGATTTGCGTGCATGTTGGTAA
The DNA here is from genome assembly GCF_055824585.1 of Amblyomma mixtum. Lineage (NCBI taxonomy): Eukaryota > Metazoa > Arthropoda > Arachnida > Ixodida > Ixodidae > Amblyomma > Amblyomma mixtum. The sequence continues at coordinate 329,073,717 of NC_143014.1, read as the reverse complement.
CACTTTGAGATTACTCCATTGAGAAGAATTCTGCTACAGCGCGCGTAATGTTCGCGTACACATACTCCCCTCTTTCGCGTAATTGAGAATGCTATGCTCTGATGACCGGCGCAAAGCTCGACACGGCGTTGCGCAGCTGTGGCACATGCCGTGTTTTCCGCCAACGGCGTACAGCAAAAGATGAATTTCACTTGTATACTTCCATAAGTATGGGCTAGCAAAATCTAAGCCACGCCATAACCAAGGGCTGCATGACAATGGGGAGGGGTTCCGCGTCGATGGCCACCGCATTGCATTCGTAATGCGCAGACTGAGTGGATCATTCGGGGCCGATTATCGCCGAACACGCGGGTCATAACAAAACTGTACCAATAGAGTGGTTTATGAATGTAGCTGCGTTTAAATTTTCACATAAACTTGAACAGTAACACGATTAGACGGAATTTTGTAACTTATTTTACCTAATTATGCAATTACAGCTTTAGTGTGCAGCTCAATGCATCGTTTAAAAATGTAGGAACTAGGATTTCGAGCGCCCTTTATGCAGGCAGTCTGAGGGCGGGTCTTGGATTAAAGGGTCTTGGATCGGTGCAGGCAGAATGTGTATGCGAAACGTACTGCTTATCAAAGCCGGAACCTCAAGTACGGGTGAGTGGTCGATGCACAGCTGGCCGGAAAACCACCCATACCTGGGAGAACTTAGGTGAAAGATTTAAAAGGCTTTTTGCTGCAGCACTGGAGCCACTGGCACACAATGTCGGAAGAGTGACTGATTAGTAGCATCCCAGCCACAAGCTGGCTTTTTGTGGTGGTGCTGGTAATGATCTTTGTTCTTCTTTAAAAAAAAAAACACTAACACCACCGCCGCCAAAAGAGAACTTAAAGCTGCGATGCTGCTAATGAATGACTCAAAACAACGCGAGCACCCTTCTACTCGCCTGCGTTAGCTGAACGAAATGGTGGTCTTCACTTTGGAGATTTTTCTCGCTATCTGTTGCAGCAGTACTGCGACGATGTTGTCATTCAATACCGCGGTTTAAGTAGCGAACAAGGCCCGGATAATGTCCATTTCCTCCAGAACCTGTGTATGCGTAATGGTTCTTATTGTGCAACATCTTTTTTCACTCGTGATCATGGGTTCTCCGGTAATGGTTCCAAAGCCGCGCTTGCAGTGTTTCTAGCGAAATGAGTTAAGAAGGAACCGAACAGTACCTCACGTTTTCGACCAGCTCTCGCTAAGAAGGAGGAGGAGGACCATCTGTTACAAAATTGCGAGCACTGCGGGGTGACATGCTCACTACGCGCTGTCCGTAAGGGTTTTCATATATGTATACGACAATAAATGGAAAGAAAGCGTCGTACTTGTGGCGAGAGATAAAGACATCCAATTATGCGCGCTGCAATTCAACCCGGCTGCATTGGAACAGGATGATTGCGCCGGGATGTGCTCAGGCTGCACTGCGCAGATTGCAGTTCCTCCGCGCCCGGCATCTGAGTTCAGGGACAAGCGTGCGCTGCTCGATCCGCCACTCCCCGGCGGTTCCCTGGCGGTCAGAGGCTGCGCTGGCTCGTCGAGTGCTCATTGACCTCTGCGCCGGGCCGGGCTTGTTACCTGCTGGGCCGGCCTGCGCTAGTTAGGTAGCGCAACTTGTCTCGCAACACGGCTCTGCTTAAAAGCGATATCAGTGGGATCCGGTTGGCCGGGCGTTTGAATCGAGCGATGGCAGCGAGGTCTGCGCTGTAGTGACTCGCGATGTAACACATGCAAACACATGGCTCCAAAATACGCTAGCGCACGTAGAGGGATCGAAGCATGCGCATAAATAAAGCACGTTAATTTGCCATCATACACACTGAAGCAACACTTGTACATAATTGGTGCAGCCAGTTCTTCAGACCGGCATCTAAGGCAGCGAGGCCACAACGCGGCTCGTCTTCACACGGGGAAGTGCGCTCGCAAACCATTCCAGCACTTATTCATTGGCATTATTTATTATTGTAGTTTTATTTATATACTTTTATCTGCCGATACTGTAAGCTTTATTCATGATCGCAGGGGTAGACTAAGCATTTGACAAAACAGGGGACTTATCCAATAAACAGCGAGATGAAAACTGTAACAAGGACGCAAAAAAAAGGAAAAAATATTAGGTTGTGCCTTTTCGAAATGTCCTGGTCCTAATCAGCCCAGCCAAACACAACGGTGGTAAATTATATTGGCAGTGACAGGAAATGCTGTTGCAACTGCGACGATATTAACTTCTCAACAGACTGAGTTTCGATAACATCGCTTGGCATGCCGTTCCACGCTTCTAGACCCGACGCAAAAAATGAGGACTTACGAGAGTTACACTGCGTCAGAAAAGGTCAAACGCATTTACTCTTTGCTCTGGACTGATGGTTCGCGGCGTTATGTAGCCTTTTTTATTGATATGATAATGGTTATGCTACAAGAAAATTCTAAAACGAGCGCCTTTCTCCCAGTGTGGCCAGGCTAAGCAAATGACTTTCCATTCGAAGGGTAGTTATGCTGTCATATGTGGAATATTTGCAGGAACAAAAACCTAAGTGCCAAATTCTTCCCCTTAATGTTTTGCTTAAGTACTTTTGCTTCAGATTCCAAACTATACAGCCGTATTGAAAAGGTGGCTTTAATTAGCACCAGCTTTATTTTACGTGAGAAGATGATGATATATACTTTCTTCGTAAGGAGCCAGCTCTTCAAATGCCTGACTAAACACACTTTTAATATGGGTGTCCAACTTTATTGACTGTCTTACAGTGATGCCTAAATATTTTACGGTCGACTCAGTTTGCATCAGTACTCTTTAAACGGCAAGTTAAATTATGTGTTGTCCTTTTAAAAGTAATTGTGGTGGACACAGTCTGATCAATTTGCATGTCCCATGTTGCACCAGGAAACAATGCCGAGAAATAATTTATTAGGCTTGATCGCCTCACCAGTTTGGATATCACGATGTAAACCCTGCACATATCTGCTGCAGCCTTGATTTTACGCTTGGCTGCCTGTTAGAATAAACGTCAATAACATACATGTGAAATATTGTTTGGCCTGGTACAAAAACCTGTGGTGCTCCAGTTACGATGCCAAGGCGCTCTGATTCTCCATTACAAACGTTAACAGACTTTGGAGGATGTGAGAGGTGAGCAGCAATGACAAAAAAAGTTTAGGACTGAAACCAAGGGACTTAAGGCGTTGTTTTAACAAGGGTTGCGAGACGCGGTCAATAGCTTTGGTGACATGCCTAAAAACTGTATCAGCTGAAAGCTCACAATTCACTGTTGGAGCTAGCCGGTGCGTAATTGTTACAAGTTGTGTCCTAGTTAAAACCTCTCCAGAATTCCTGTTTTCTATATTAAATATATTATGGTATTCACTTGCAAATACACTATTATGGACTCGTTTATTTTATGTTTTTATATTCTATTCATTTGCAGCATGCAGTGGTTTAAGATATTGGCCTGTACGTTTCGACCAGCTGCTTGTTTCCTTCCTTTTAAGTTGTTATCGCCCTCGCGCACAGCCATTGTGCCGGAAGCGCACCGCTTTCAAAGAGAGAGTGAAAATCCAATTCGAGAAACAGGATACCTGAGCCTTGTAGTGTTTATGAAATGTACTGAAAATGTTATCTGGTCGGACTGTATTTGGACGTCTGTCTTGATGACGGGATTAAGAATTCTGGACTCTATTTTCGTAATCTCTTGTGTCACTTGCGGACACTGTGCCATGGGCAAGTTTTCAATTTGTGCAGGACCCAATACCGATTGGAAATATGATTTGAAAATTTCACGACAGTACGAATATTTTCGCTGAATCACCGCAATTTTTATTTTCCGGGCAGCTAAGACTCTCAAGTTTTGATATATGACGCCAATACTTGTGTGGTTGATTTTTTTTTATAAACTTAGTAGGAGCGTTTGCAGAGAGGTGGTACCATATTTTATTTATTTTCATTTTCAGATATTGTGATAGTTTACTAATAGTGGCAGTTTCACTTTTATTCTGGCACATTCACTGAACTTTTATTTCAGGGTTAAAATATTTCTGGTAATGTATGGTGTTGTCCGCTTCGCCTTTTAGGGCTTAGAACTCAAAGCGTATATAGTTGGTACCAAAGTCAGTTATGTATCGTTTTATTTCAACCAAAAATGATTAACGTCGCATGAAGTCGCACTGAAAAGTTATCTTGTATGAACAAAACGAATCATGCTCGCGTCATTTGCTTTACTGCAATCTTTATTTGCTAAGTAAGAATAAATATATACATGGTTCACGCTTAGCAAAGCGAAATATTCTAAAAAAAAGTATTCTGTCGTCTTATATGTCTTCCAAACTGATGTCAGAGAATAAAGAGAAGGACATGAAGGAAAGAGAAGGACATGAAGGCAAAGTGTGGCATATTTGTGCGTCTTCAGGTATATACACTCTGTACAGTCCCCTAATCCATACACCGTCAATGCTTACCTTAAATAGACTGCGCACCATGTTGGCGCCGGATTGAGCGCTAACCCTTGCGGCAGAATGGGCAGCGCGAGCCATAAAAGGAAGCTACGAAGTACGGACACCATTGTGCACGGCGGCACCACAAGCATGCGAGTCAATAATTCGTTCACTTTCCTCATGCAGATAAGCAAGTGGTATACGAAATGCTTGCGTTCGAACGCGCTTTGCTTGATAGTGCTGCCATGCCCAAGGCTGCTCTGTCCAATTTTGTACGAAATTGCATGTTTTGCCATGAATGGACTACTACAAGTTGAAGACGTGGAAACCAATCCTGATCCAGACACCGACCAGCTTTCGAAACATTCGGAAGCCATTGCAAAATATCTCAAGGAAATCAAGGAGGAGTGCCAGGCTTCTATTGATACAAAGCTAAACAACCTTGCAATCATTGAAAATAAAATCGCGTACTGTATGGAGGAAATTACAAACCTGAAAAAAGTTGTATGCGCTCTTCAGCAAAAAGTAGACAATCTTGAAAACCGTACTCGCAATCGAACTTAATCATTTACGGTATTATAGAGGGACCGACAGAATACCATGACTAACTCGAGGCAGTCGTAAACGAAACAATTATCAAGGGGGCATTCTGAACACTGATTGCGTGGCGATCGAACGGATTCACAGACTAGAAAAGCCGACACAAGAAAAAAACTATGCCAGTAATTACGAAGCTCTGATTTCCGAGACAAGGTAGCGGCACTAAGAAACTATCACAAGCTTAAAAATTCGGACTATGCAATCAGTTAAGGCTTCTCAGCCTGTGTACGAGGTGTTAGAAAAAAATAACTATGGGATTCTGCCAAACGAAACAAAAAACCGGTTGATGAGGTACACTTAGTCCGAGATATGTTACGCATAAACAGAGCATTATACCGCTGGGATTCAGAAACAAACTGCAAAGTCCCTGTGAGTGCCGATCCAAGCACCCCTATGTATTTAAAAAAAAACAACAACAAAAGCAAACATATGCGTTACGCCGTTGTCGCGGAGCACAACGCCAGAAACAACTATAATAAATACTAATGACCGCAGCATCGTCAACAAGACTGATTCTCTGGAATCGATGCTTCTTGGACTCGAACCAGATTTCGTGGGAATGAATGCAACATGGCTAACAGGCGACATATCTGATGCTGCAATAATCCCATCAAATTATACAACTATTCCAAAAGACAGACCGACAAGAGGCGGAGGAGTGGCCATCGTAATAAAAAAGGGTATTCATTTTGTGAATATACCACCAGCTGAAGATTCCGAGACAGTATTTTGCACACTAGCTCTCGGATCACTCACTTTCATTGTAGGGTGTATATATTGCAGTCCTGCATCAGATGGCGACGCCTTGCACAACCTCTTTGGCTACATGCAGCGCCATGTACACGGGTCGCGACTGATACTACTAGTAAACCTAATCTACCTGAAATCGACAGACCAGCCATAATATTTCCTTCTGCATGCGCAGAAGTACTTTACGATATGATGCTACATTTTAACCTTATAGTCAAGTTGTTTCAGAGCCTACACATATTCAGAAAACTTCATCGAGCATACTAAACCTGATACTTCTTAACGACCACTTTTCTTCAGAGGAAATAGAAAGTGCAATCATGGACGGCATATCAGACCACAAACTAACACTTTGTCCCTTGCCAGCTCATGTGACTGCAATATCTATCCTTTCAAAAGCTACATATAATGATTCCAAAAACGCCGATGATACAAGTAGACTAAACCTCGATAAGTGCATTTCCTTTGCAGTGTAATACTTGATGTCTATCTGTGTTTTGTTTCGTTTTGAGTTTCGCGCGCTTTCACCTTATCTGTGTCCTGAGCTTTACATTAAACCTCCAGATGCTAGACAGCGCCCGTGTCGTCTTCGCTTTCGTTGGTCATTTCTCTGTTTTGCGCTGGTGCTTCAGATCAACCATCTGCTTTTAGAAATTTGTTCTTTTCAGCACCTATCAAATGATACAGCTGCAGACAATGAAACACTATGGCATAGATTCAAGAACATTCTATTTTACTGCATCTGTCGCTATGTACCAACCAAGGCAAAAAAGAAGAATCACAGGAACCCTCAGAAATGCGCGATATAATTCAGGCAAAATGAAGAGTAATGCGCTTACTGCAAAGAGTAAAACGTGAACTGACTAGTAAAGTCATTCTTTCTATTGCTATGATGAAAATGAAAGCGAAAATATCTGTAGCCAAGAATAATTACTTCGCTAACACAATTCGTAGCTTCTTAAAACACTGTACCAGAAAGATCTGGGATTACATAAGCGCTAAGCCATGTAATAATAACCAATCTTCCCAAGAACGAAACCCTGAGTTCGCGACCACCCTAAATGACTACTCCCAGTTAATTTTCACAGTCGATGACGGCAGTCTACCTCCCGTAACCAATATGATGAGAACTTTGAAAACCTTACAGTTACCTAAACTGCAGTCTTGAACTTCTTGCTAAACTTAGTCATTAAGAAAGACATAGGCCCTGACAGCATGCCCAGTATATTTCTTGAGAGGCATGCAGAACTGGTAGAAAGGTACTTGTACGTTGTTTTGAACAAATCACAATCACCTGGTGCACTACTTAACGAGTGGAAAATAGCTTACTTACCGTACACAAATCAGGCAGCAAAACTGAGGCTTCCAATTTCCGTCCCATCTCGCTGACCTGTGAACCCTGTAAACTTCTTGAACATATAATTCTTAAGCGCATAACAACGTTCCTTGAACGCAGGCACATTTTGTTAGCCTTCCAGCTTGTATTTCGAAAAAGGCTCTCAATAGTCACTCAGCTACTGGAACCATAAACAAGTCGACCTCATATTTCCAGATATTCAAACACTTTTGACCAGGTATTGCGCAGAAAACTTATGCAGAAGCTAAGGTACACTTTAGGTAATAATGTAATTGTCAATTGGATAAAAGACTTCCTGACTAACCGAAAACAATTCGTAGCTATTAACGCCGAGGTTTCTGCATCAATGCCCGTTGCGTCCGTTGCTCCTCTGGGGTATGTTCTGGATCCTATGCTATTTCTAATCTTCATTAACGATCTGGCCTCCTGCATCTGTGTAGACATTAGGCTTTTTGCTGATGACTTGGTGTTATGTGACCCAGTTCACTCTTTTGAAGACCAGTTAACACTCAATAGGTCCTTGCAGACCGTGTCAAAATGGTGCATTGACTGTCAAATGTTAACGTAAAAAATCAGCTTTGTTGAGAATAACGAGGAAAAGAAAACGTTCAGATTTCCAACATAGTATCAAAAACATCCCACTGACTGCAGTCCACGACAGAAGACTTCAGGTGGGCTTCCATATGAGCAGCATCGCATCTAGCGCTCTAAAACGACTACTTACCTCGCATTTAACATCTAGTTTTGTGCGCCTCATTCGGACAATGTTGCGCTACATTACAACTTGGTTTGTGACTGTATTTATGCTATCCAGTAGCAAAACAATTACGCACAAAAATTAGTACATTTACAATGCTGTCCCTGCCATAGAAATAAGGCCTACGTGCCGCTAGAAGGTAACAGCCCATCCACTGTCACTCCACTCCCAGCAGTCTAGGGGCGCACAAGGGGAAGTAGGCGTACTCGATTTCGGGGCACCCGGTTACATCACAAACCCAACTACGAAGCATGATTATTTCCTTTCAGCCGATGACACATGTGGCGCGGGTACTATAGATGGATACAGAGCAAAATTCCTAATAAGATTTTCACGTCAGTCCTGCATTTTGATACTTAGATACGCGATAGAACAACGCGACCCGGTGGGAGGGTTCTTGCTGTTTCAGAAAGCTTTCCGTCCGGGGGCGTAGGCATAACCAGGAACTTTGAGATTTTAACGCGATAGAGTTAACGCTCCCGGTCTGCAGAAATCGGCGTCGTCGGCGGCGTTGCGAGCGAAACACCAGGTGATCTACCCCCCACCAGGTCACGTCACCTTGTGACGTCATCACAACGTGCCCACCATGGCAGGTGGCAACATGTCCACCGCATTGTGAGCAAACTGCCCACCGTGGCAAATGGCAGTTAAATTAATGACTGGCCGCGAGAGGTTACTCGACAAGAGCAACCTAGGTCTCACAAGCCCCACCGCGGTGGCTGTGTTTGAAACAGCCACCCGCCGGGGTAGTGCCGCATTGCTTCACCACTGCACCACTGCACCACTGCGCCAGCAGTGCTGCGAGGACTCCCCGCGATGCATAACTGCAAAGTAGAGAATCACAAGTTCGTCCTATAGAGGCATGCATGCAGAACACAGACGGCAGTGAAGCACTTGCACGGGAGGGATCTCTAATGCTCTCCCATTGTACTCTTAAGGATAGGACGTGAAAAAAATGTGATAAAAGAATAGTATCCATGTCGGCGAAGTGATACGCAAAAAGGACCCCAGGCCGCTTAACGGATCTATTAAAGTTATCGCGTTCCACCGTTAAAGAAGCTCAGAAACACCTTCTAAGAAGAGTACATGAACCCGCTCAATCACTAGTAGTCATTCTCTCGCCATGAACGCCTGAGACAAAGAATACACTTCTACACGCAGCAGAGTTCCCGTTCTTTTCCGGCGACTTTTCCATGCCCGCGCCCTGCTACGTCACACGCTCCTGCCTAGTTCTGTTCAGAGATGGCTATTTTTTAGATTCTTTCAGCTACCATGGCCTCTGCCTGTCAGCAGCATCGCTCCAGCGGGTCAGAAAGCTCCACCAACTGCGAATACTCGTGGGAAGAGCACCGCCTTTTGGGTGTGCACAAGTGACGAGGGGAGAGGGAAAGGCGCAAAGACGCTGGAATTCAAATTTTGGCTGCACATAATTCAGCTCCTACAAAACGTAGGTAAAAAATCTTTGAGGATACTCGTGAAGTGGCGTCCTTCAACATCCCGGCAATACAACACCTTTTTGAGAGCCCTTTAAGGTTGAGATGAAGTGTCCCCTTCAGTTTTTTCGGGTAAAAACTAAAATAATTGCAAAACATTCCTCGAAAAGTTTATTGCCCTCCTTCATACTCTTGTTACTTTGCCTGCAAAACTTCATCCTGCCTTGTCATTATTTTTGTTAAGCCATTTCAACGCTCCTAATACAGCATGGAATTGCGAACCGCCAACTGCTCAACTTTTTCTGCAATGCCACAGCGTTTTTACAATTTCGAATCTTTTAATTTTTGGCACAAGCGATTAGTTGAAGGACCCCTATGAAAAAAAAAACGTCGGTATTGAACACCTTAAAACTGGCACTTTTGGTCGGGTAGGATCTCCTTTCTTATACTCTCAGATCTGTGCAGCCATTATCCCCTTTAATTTAATATTACCTCGGCCCTTAAATGTCACCGAAACTGAGCTTATTACAAGACACAGATATACCTACCTTGAAGTGATGTACAGTAATTCTTTTCGCATATCTACATGCGTTTTACATGACTTTGGAAGCGTATAGTGAACAGAAAAACTATAATATGCTTATCGGTTGTGTAAAAGTTCTGATGCAAAAAATAGCTCCTCTATTCACTTTATCAAAACAAATCTGTAACTTCCTGTGATTTGAACCGAGGAAAAGGAGCAGCTCCAAAGCATGCAACCACTTCATGCAGCATGTGTCTTCTCCTTTCTTCCTCGGTGGTTGCATGCTGTGGCGCTGCTGCTCTTCTTCTATTCAAAATGCACCAACTAGCCCAAAAAGTTTTATTTTCCGTGATTTATTGATCACATAAGCGATGCTAAAAAGAATTGCGCTCTCAAATTAGCGCAATTACAACCATTTCAGAATAAATTGGGGAATATATAATCTTGCTCCTTATAAGTAAAATATACCGCTCAAGAAAGCTTAAAATTTTTTACGCAGTATTATTCTTCCATCCTTATAGCAACACACTGAGAAAAGCGGTACTGCGTTTTACACTAAAAGTGAGTAAACTAACTTTTCTGATAAATGACCAAATGCTGTTTCCTCTTTACAGATATGGACCTGGAACAAAAAGAAAATGGAATGCATGTTTTCGGCAGATTATAACACTGTTTATCATCAGTACCGAGTCAAAATTATTTCCGATTGTTTCTTTTTGCATTGAAGTAAGCGACGCTGAGTCCGCGAAAAAAACTAAAATTCTTGTGTTGGTTTGGTCGCGATAACACAGATGTTGAGGCGCCATGCACATATGCGTTCATAAGACGGAAGTTTTTAAGGGCACATCTTGGGTTGAGTAGATTTCATGATAGGACGAGTGAGTCATTAGCATCCCCTGCATCGTGGCCAGACGAGCAGATAAGAAATTTATGCGTCTTTGTCAGGATCTTTGCATTTGAAAGGAAAATTGACCTAGATCAGGGTGATGGTCCCGGCAGCTTGAACAAAAAGATGACGCGTCAATTTGACTTCCTCGCAGTACAAGTGCTCGGGCTGCAGGCGCCGCTGTTGCCCATGTCCAGTGCCGCTTCCATTCCAGACTCGCTGATTGCCGCCGGATCACAGTAGCCGCAGAGCTGGGAATGATTCCGCTTCATGACGCATTGTCGACGATCATCTCTGCGGCTGAATGCCCCGTGCATTGCTTGCTCAGCCCTCATCTAGCGTCGCCGCAAGTGATTACGCTACTTCTCACGCCATTCTCCGCGACTACAAGCCACTCATATACGCTGTCTTGTTAGGGTGGGATGAACTTGTTCGCACCCGAAGGAAGGCAAGATTGCGGGCGTAACTAGTCTTATGCGCAGGTCCATTAAGGGCTCGTGAGTCCTTCAGAGTAATGCGGTTTGATGTGCTGTTTTCGATGCTGTCGCTGCTGGCTGGTTCTAAAGGTTGACCCGTGCAAGCCGAATGAATGAGTGTCATTTTCTAGTGCTCAACTGCTGACACCTATAGGAAGGATTAACAACTTTCGTGCTTTGTAGTTAGGTCACAGAACTGTTTGTACGGCTCACCTACTGCATCAGTACCGCATAAGATAACACACAAGTCCAGGTCTGGAATTTTCCGAGCAAAAAGGAATGTGCAGCTTTTGTTGGTTTCAGGCTGGCGGTTGAGATATCAACACAGGCTATTCTATGTCCAAGAATAAACCCACTTATTTAAAGTTTCTTGACGAGCATGTGCTAGTGAGGAACAGTGGAGGGTTGGACGCTTGGTAAGCTGATCTGCACGGTTGTGTAGGGTGCCACAATGCGCAATCGAAAAAACAAAACTGACCATAGATATTGTGCTAGTAAATTACAAAAAATATACAGGAAGTGCACGCATGATTCGTGGGAAAGTAGCGCTTAAGACGCAGTAGGAAGAGAGGCCGCAGAATGCACGCAGTGATACAGCGCACATTAAACTAAAATGCTGAATACGACAAAAAGCAAAAAAACGAAATGACATAAAATGTGTATTATCCATGAATAAACAAATTTTTTAAAGAGGTGTGGAAAAAAAAGCTGTCCAAGGGAAACTTGACTAGCCCGCTAGCCCTATCGTTCTAGCAGCAGTGGAGATAATACATGTAATAATCAGACAAAATCAGCGCACAAAACACATAGCTAAGTAGAAAGAAAATAACTCTCAGCTACATGCCATGCACTAATGAGTACACAAGTACAATGTCACGATAAGAACATTCGTGTATGTTTATAATGTTGTTGAGCTAAGTACTTAGGATCATATACCTAGGAGCATATAAAACAACTGCTAGTTTACCAGAGCTGAACCGAGTCGCAGGCACAACCCATTCTTCCGGTGATCGTGTTCAATAATAGATAATGGAATAATCGGAGTAAAAACCGAAAATAAATAAAACGGGCCATAAAGAGGCGAGAACTTGAGAAAATAAATTCTCGGCTTTGGTGATGTTATCTACAGATCTCTCCCACACACTTCTTAGCTGTCAAAAAACTTACATGGATTGCAAAATTCTTCGGTCGCTGTTTGTAGGTGAATAAAATATAAAGCCTTATCTATGCGAGAACACGTGAATGCGCCTTCCTAAACATTTTTAAGGCCTCCTTTCCGCGAATTTTTGATGGAGGAAGCCAGCTTACTCTGAAAGCGTTCCTCACCTCTCCTCAAGTAAGGAAGGCGTGCCGAACGTCTGGGTTTGAGGGTTCTGCCATAAGCTTTACGCGAACACCCTTATTCAATAAAGAAAAATGGTTAGTCCCACTATCCTTTAAATGATTACATATATAGATGCGCGCCCAACGGTCCAGGACCGATTTCAGATGCCGGAAATATTCTGCTGGTTCACATCCTCCGACAGAACGCCGAGTACCAAGTTGCATTCCAGTGGCGACAGACATGGCGGCACCGTTCGAAGCAGGACCCCTCGCTCTGGTCTGAATCCGTCGTTGTTACAGCCTTTTTCAATGCTTTAATTTGGCCATAAATGGGGCACCTGTTTCTGTTTCGTCTCATGTCGCCTCTAAGGAATTGTGTGATATATTTCCTTTGTTTGTTTATTTAGATTGGCAATTCTGCCACTTTTAGGCTTAAGAGGACCATCAGTTTGTTGACAGAAATGGCTCCCGTCCTAACAACCAGATGGCGCCACTATGTAGAGCAAGGGGGAAAACTGCGGCCCACCAGATAATCAGTCGTCATATTGTTGCGTGACTCTTTGCATATGCTGAATTAAAAGAGGGAACGTGGCGTAACGTCCAGCAAAGTACCTGCGTTTAGCGTACGTAAGCATACGTACGCTTATGGTACGTAGACAGCATCGATTTATGCCCTTTTTTAACCATACTTGTGTACGCCACAAGCGGCGACGTCATGGCCGGAAATTGTGATGTGAACTAGGCAACCTTTCGGAGGCAGCGGCGGATTTCGCTTGCTCTCGCCGCCGAATGCTGAGGTGTGACCGAGCCGCACCAGTGCCGCAGAAGTTAAACGCGATGAGGATCTTGAGCCGCGGTGGAAGCGGCGCCCCTCTTAGGTCCGTGCTGCTTTTCAGCAGCAGCTTCGCCGTGATTGTCAACACGGGTGCCTTACTGAAGCGGAATCTGAACGGAAATTCTTCTTTGGAGTACACTTCCCCTGGGTACACCGCGTCGCGAGGCGGCCTAGTGATTGGAGAATACGGGTACACTTCATCGAATGCAAATTCACAAGCATGGTTAAAAAATGGCGCGTAGTCGCCCGCGTAGAAGTCAGTCCAAGCTTCCATTTTTTCCCGACAGCTCAACTGCGCACACGCCAGGCTCGCGTGCTTGCGTCGCGTCTCGCCGCCCGCGCGAGAGTGCGGAGTCACTTGTGGCAGTTCTGAGGTGAAGTGCTCCTATAGGGCCAGGAGGGACGAAAGGACGCATGAAGTCAGCTACTAGGTACCTTACTCAGAGGATGCACCAAAGACGACTTTGCTTAGGCCTCTTCATTAAGAAAGCTTCCAGATTGACATGAGGGGGCCTCACGGCAGTGAAGTCTTCTTTACTGAGGTAAGGAAGCTTTCAGAGTTCGGGCCATAACAAGCTCTGGCCGACATAAGCCCTTTCAACCAAAAGCACGCTCTGAAAGAGAATTTCTTATTACAATCAACAATCTTTGCAATCTGTTCAGAGTTCGTTGTGGCAATCTAGACCATCTAGAGTGTTATTACGTCTTCCCTTTTTTGTCTTTCAGGGTTTGGTTTAATTTCTCTATTCTTCCTTAACCGTCGCTGCTAATTGCAATGCTCCAAGTACAACATCACGCACTGCTAAGGCAAGTCGCTTTCACTGAGAGGAACGTATACAGGTGTGATAATTGATATTAAAAAGTGGGCCCGCGCTTCCCAAGTCCTGCATGGTAAGTCGGCCGATAAACCATAATTGGGGCTTATTTGACACTTTTCTTGAAGCAGAACTATGCTGGCCTGCACATCATTCACATTGATAAGCGAAGCGAATGCTGCCCTGACAAATACATCGATCAAATGTGTATGCAATGTCTGAGGTATAATGTTTGGTTTGGTTTATGGTGTTTAACGTCCCAAAGCGACTCGGGCTATGAGAGACGCCCTAGTGACGGGCTCCGGAAGTTTCGACCACATGGGGTTCTTTAACGTGCACTGACATCGCACAGTACACGGACCGATAGAATTTCGCCTCCATAGAAATTCAACCGCCGCGGCCGGGATCGAACCCGCGTCTTTCGGGTCAGCAGCCGAGCACCATAGCCACTGAGCTACCACGGCGGGTGACGATGATGTGTAATGTGCAATGTGTGTAGTGTAATGTGTAGTATTGTGTAGCGAGCGGAAAGCCATATAAAAAAAATCCTTCAAAGTTTTTTTTTTCATTAATAATTGGTACAAAGAAAGAGGATGAATTTTTAAAACGTTTCCACAAAGTATTCTCATATCAACATGATATAGGTCTAGTCGGTATAGTAGCGGTACTGACGAAGTAGTTATGGCGTTTTTTACCAATCTTTTGTCATTCTATGCTTGTTGGGGCGCTAATCAGGACTAACAATAAATTTACAGCGCTGAAACCATCAACATGAAAACAATTACGTTGACAGCATTTGGCCAGCGATAATAAGAAAATGCAAGGAAGAGCTACCCCTACGCTAAACTAAGTTCACAGTTCCAATACACTAGAGCACTAGAGAATAGACTTCAGGTAGCGACAAAGCCTGGTAAAGTCGTGGTCCTCTGTCCGACACTTAAATGGTGGTCGAATGAATATGTGTGCCATAGATTAATTTGCAGTGAAGCGGTTAAGAAACCGAACGCAAAGTTGATATATAGTAAGCCATGATCGCGGCTTGCGTGAAACGCAGGCCATGATGGCACGTTTTTGAGCTAGCTCCTCTAAAAGTAAACTCACGCAGACTAGGCGGCGGCACAGCAGTGTTGCCATCAGGTATTAACGGTACTAATGAGTAATTGCGGCACGGAAAAGCGTCGAACAATCTTTCCAAGTGAGCTGTGGTTTTTAAAATGACAAATAATTTTGTTCTACATTGTTATTAATTTTTATTCTGCCATAAAGGATTATGCTGTTAAGCTCTTACTGGTTAAAGCCACAAATTTAAAAAGTACAAATATTACCTTATTCCTTCCTTGCTTTCGATGACTGTTAAGTTCCTTCGCATCTACGTTATAACGAGCCCCTTATTTTTCTATCCTTGTCTGCTGAATAGCTAGTAATTTAGAGTAAGTCTTCGGAGTTGGGGGAATCTGTTTTTAAAAATTATTGGCTGGCTTCGCTGAGCACCCAAAATATTTTACCTGACCAGTGCACCGGTCTTCCGCTCCTTTACATTTGAAATTTTCTGCTCTGGACACTACTACAGTAAGTTATTTCGCATGTTCACGCCTCCAGCTAATGTCGACCCCTTTCAGCTCCAGTGGCTTCTGTTACATTTGTTTAGATGACAGCCATTTCACTGTTTTTTCTTCTTAACCTACGCTCTTTTCACTGTTACTGTCGGTAGCACTGCGACGCTCCAGGGCCGCTCGGGTGAAGCGCCACGGGTTTGAGAGAGCATTCCGCTAGCTTAGAAAACAAACGCTCGATGGGTTGAATCCAGTGACCGGGACGCTGGAGCCACGTTCTTCCGTTTTCACGCTGCGTGCGTGTTAAACTACGTGTATGAAAGGATTCACTCACGATCCGCGAGCGAGCCGCGGGGAAGTCAAAATGACGAATAAAAATAAATTGACACGCAAGCCAGCAACGCAGGAAGAATGCGGAAACATACAGCCCAGGTCACCGAGCTTACGTGAGTTTCCTCCTGACTCCACTCTTTGTTCCTTTGTGTTTTCCTTAACCAGTTTAACCATCGGTGCGCGTGCGTCTAACTATCTACTGTGTGCAGTATTCCACGCCGCGCTGCGGGACACTCGGAGAAGCCAGCATTTGCGGAATCGTGCTGTCTTCCCGGCACGCGAGCGCGCATACATCGCATGCATGACACGTGCACCGCCCCTGACGTGAGGTTGGGCTTCAAGACTGCTCTGGCGCGAGGAAGAAAAGCGCATAGAGACTAGAAAAAACAAGCAACAGCACTTTCTGGGGGGCAGAGAACACCGCGGCAGCAGGAATCGCGCTGAGAGCCCACAGCGCTTAATGCTGCGAAGAACTACTGCGTGCTCCAGCAGAACATTCCGAGTTCATCTCGAAATTCCTGAATCCGACGCATGCATGCTATCAGAAGTGCTCCTCGCAAAGAGTTTTGCACTGAATGAGGATTTGGTGGAAGTACAATCGGCAATGAATGGAACGCCATAATACTAACATGTGCGGTTCGAGCATTTCTGCTCCAAGGTGAACTAGAGATGCCTCAGCAAATGCTCAAAAACTCGCCAGTAGCAAAACACGGTCACAGTTACTACATGAGAACTCCTTTGTGAATAAACCATCAAAACGGGCATTACGCGCAGCAAATGACGCGCAGGGTCGGAACTCAGAGTTACAGGTTTCATTCGTTGGCAGCTGTGAGGCTCGTCGTAGTTACGATTACTCCTTGACGAAATGGGAAAGGCTACAATCGGCTTACAGACCTTTCACTACGACAGAGCAGAGTATAAGTGGCCATGGTGTGCTTCCCATGCTAGCGAGGTGAGAGAAAAAAAGGCTGAGAAAGCAAACGTCTTGTGTACAACCGTCTACTTTGGCTCGTGAGTTGAATTCTCCGCACCATCGCAAGAAATTTTATTTTTCTTTTCGTGGATAAGTCGGTTTAGGGGCGCCAGTTATTCTAGCTGTCGGGTTTTGTTGTCGATGAGTCATATAGTGCTCTCGCATTAATAATTCTAAACGTTGATTTTTTTACCGCCTTTCTACAAAGGAGGCCGGCGGCATATATTCAAAATGACCAGTTGCATACATGAGCAAAAGTATATGCACAATATTCCCAAGCGGCTATGTGGAGTTTCTCCCAAGTTATTGCATTGTAGGCAAATGAATATTACCTGCAATGAACTCTCACGCCGTCGCATATTGTCACGGTAGGCAGTACTTCCTGGGAAGAAATATTCGCACGCACTCACGTAATAAATAGAGAACGAGATAACCTCGGTATTTCATCCACAGAAAGTGTGTTACAAAGGAATTATATAATATACTTAGCAAAAATAGTTAATGAAGTTCATCTAATCTTTTTTTCACCTGATAGTGTAAGAGTTCCCTTCGACAGAAAAGCCGACATCGACGTTGCCGTTGTTTCAACCGAATAATCCGGATTAGTTGAAAAGGTGGCTACGTCACACGTGGAGCAGGTGGTTGGAAAAGTGATTAAACACTACAAAACAGGTCATTATAATTGAAACGCAATAATGCCATGTAAGTATATAATGTAAATGACTTGCCCTGAAAATAAAATTGGAGTAGTGGGTAATCGAACCCATGTACCTTGGAGTTAGAGTCAGACACGATACTGCTAGGCCATGCAAACTTTTTGTTCATTATTGCCTTTATTTCGCAAAAGAAAGAGATTGGACGAATCGTAATGATGATCCGATTCACAGAATCGTTTGAAGGCTTGGCTAATCAGGGGCTTTATATACTACATATTGTGCACTTTCACACACCGATTGTAAATAGGCAAGAGGAAACCGCGTCCGTGTCTGTGTCAGCAGGAGCAACCGCCTTTGCGGCATACCCTTAAAGGCGGAGCATAAATCTCCCCCAGTTTTCTAAATTATTCCATGGGCTAAATTGATCTCAAGATCATGCACGGTAATTACAGTTGACCATCGTTCTTAAGGCTTTGCTATAGAAGGCGATTGTGCATTTGGTGTTGATCGAAATGATGCCGCCGGGACCGGGATTTGATCCCGCAACATCTTCCTGAGTAGCCAAATGCCGTAGCCGCTGGGCCACCGTGCCGGATCTACAACGAATCGAAACAAATGTGTTGCCTGAAAGGAAGGTGTTATCTACCGGGTGCGTTTGTCATGCCACAAATTGTACATCAGCGATGCATTACTGAGTTACTTAGAGAGCATGATATCAAGTTTCCTCAAGGTATTGAAGGACACATGGAATTACACTGGTGTTCATGCACAAGGTGCGGGCCTGAATTTGATCGTTTAGCATCTTGCATTCCTGCAGTAACCAGTTAACACCTGAGATCGTTGAAATAGGAGAGATTCATCGCTCTCGCTATGATTGCTTGAGCATTCGATCGCTTGCTTTGCTTTGCATGTTAGGGAACTGAAGTTCTTGAAAGTTGGATGTTATTACAAGGTCGCTTTTGGGTACTGGTGCGCGTGGCATACACTTATATTTTGATGTCGTCCATCTCGGCTGTGAGTCGATATCTGCAGCTCGCAATCAGAATAAATATCAGTTGATGCTTACGGTTGTTCATTCCTTCTCGTCTTTACGTCTCTGCTGTGTCTGCACAAAAACACCTCCGCATCATGGTTTTGTCGTAGTTTATTTGCATGTTTTCATCACACCGATAGTCGCATACGGTGTATTTTTCCACGGGATTAACATTTTGCGAGGCCACAGCATGTGCGGATCGGTGCAACGGTCTTCGTTATATCTTGGCGGCCGGGGCTTTCTGAATAAACAGCATGGGGCATTTCACTGCGCTAGCAGTGTATGCTGTTTCCCAAAAATGCAATGTGTGTGTGTGTGTATGTGTGCGTGCGTGCGTGCTTGTGCGTGTGCGTGTGTGTGTGGAAAACTAAAAATAGCTCTGTAAAGCTGTACAGGCATGAAGTCGCTCTCATTTTCTCTACCTGAATATAATGTTCAATATTAATACCTGAACAGGTGTCCTTGAATTTCGCGTTACACAGTGGTAGGCGTCTTGTGAGTTCTCTTTTTTTTTTCTGAAAGCGTTCCTGAGGCCCAACCGGCGTTATCTTCAGCTCCGTTTCTATTGGTACTTCGTTTCCTAAATGATCAACCGCGTTACATTTTCCACTTTTATTCAGCTGGAGAAACGCACTGAACAAGAATCTTCCACGCTGAAGCCCAACGAGACAATGCGCCTAGTAGACTTGTCCAAGTGGGCCGTCTAGAATAAGAAGGGATCCTCGACGTGCGCGTCTCTTTTTAGCGCACGTACTGTTTTCTTTTTACTTTGCACACGTCACTCGACTATGCGTCACAAGCTGTTCTTGGGGTGTGTCAGGGAGTGGCGACTGCTGTCTGTCATCCCCGTTCATGGGCGTACCATCAACGCCTCAATGTCAGGGTCTACCAGCCTACCCGACAGCTGAGGTGGATATCGACAGCTGGCTCCCCGAGGCGTAGAAATGCAGGGAACGAGTCTAGAGGGGTCTTCTTTTAAGTGCACTCGTCCTAGCTGAAATGAAAGTCGTAATCAGTACTCCAAGAAATGTGGAACCGATGGGCGAAGGCGACACTGCAGCGAGTAGAAATGTGGTAATTCCTGAGAATTCCGAACGATTTAGTAAAACAAACAGCTGCAGGTGCTCACGGAAGCATTATTGAACCGCTTTAGCGATAAATTTTGATTAAAGCAGTGACTCATGGCAACGCTAAAAATAACCCTTAAAACTAGGACGCCAAATGCAGAAACAGAGCTGCTAAAAACTGGGTTTTGTTGTTAACTTCAAAGTACACGTAAAAACAGCATTGCAAAGAAGTAAGTCATGAAGGTTTCCGGACCAGCATTAAAAGGCGCATCAAGGTATGTGCTACTTGTGCCTCATGAACCAAGCGGGGTTGGTGCACTCATACAGGTAACACATTACGCACGTTTTCGGGATCCTGGAGGGCAGTAGTTTTCAGGCGCATGGATGTCTCTTTTGGCGTCTTGTGAAGACACCACTCCAGCGATTATCCTATTCTTGGCTTCTAGCAAAACAAAAGACAAAAAACGTTTAGCGCTTGCTTTGTTGTAAGCTTTGGTTGCATGGCACTTAAGGCGAAACAAATTATGTCTTGGCGGCGCTGAAGAACTGAGGTCTACATTGCGGACGTCTCGACGATCAAGGCCGCGCTCTGTTCCAGACTGACCCGGATGATCGGCTTTTCTCCAGCGTCCTCGCCAGCGCTCTTGATTCGGCCT
The DNA here is from genome assembly GCF_055824585.1 of Amblyomma mixtum. Taxonomy (NCBI): domain Eukaryota; kingdom Metazoa; phylum Arthropoda; class Arachnida; order Ixodida; family Ixodidae; genus Amblyomma; species Amblyomma mixtum. The sequence continues at coordinate 329,053,229 of NC_143014.1, read as the reverse complement.
TTCCTCCCAGCCGCCCACAGATGCCACCAGCCTTGGCATCGAAAGCTGCCGACGACGAGACACGCCGTCATCCACTGTCGCCGACACCGCTGACGGGGCCCCGCCGATCTACCGAGGCAGCGAGGTCGGCGGCGATCGCCCGCTGCGGCCCATCCTTGCAGTATTTTTTTGCAGTCACGAAGCAGCGTTCGCAGTGCCCGGGATGACGCGTGTTGCCACGGGGCGAAGAAACAGCGACAGAGAAATTGCGGACCGCTAAACTTACAAAGCCTGCCGCGCAAGAGGCGCTCGCGAGGGCACGCGTCGGCGTCGGACACGTCAGCTGGACGCACGCCCTTCTCCCAGAGTCCGCTCGCTCAACGCTCTGGCGTGCAGGTGTTAGTGTATTCAGGCGTCGTGCAGCTGTGGTTGGTGCTCAGCTGCTGTGGTACAGATTATCAGCAAACGTTTCGCGCGAATTCGGCATAACCGCGCTTGACGGAAGCTCTGCCATTGCACTCAATGCTGTACAGCTGGCTGTGTTGGCTTCTGTTCTTTAACGAGTTCTGGAGTCGACATTACGCCGTTGCAGGTACATTTCGGTAGAATGCGCTTGCGTACTGACAGCCTAGCCCTTGTAAATCGGCCGCCGCGGTGGCTCAGTGGCTATGGTGCTCGGCTGCTGGCCCGAAAGACGCGGGTTCGATCCCGGCCGCGGCGGCTGAATTTCTTTGGAGGAGAAATTCGAGGCCCGTGTACTGTGCGATGTCAGTGCACGTTAAAGAACCCCAGGTGGTCGAAATTTCCGGAGCCCTCCACTACGGCGTCTCTCATAGCCTTAGTCGCTTTGGGACGTTAAACCCCATAAACCAAACAACCTTGTTAATCGACCCTGTTTGATTGAAATTGATGCGCATCCTAACTCTACCTAGTGCCTCTTTGTTTGGTCGCTCTCGTGGCGTGTAAAGTTCAAAGGCAATTACCAACTGGTTTCCAGGGGCCAGAAATTGCAGACGTTGCTCTTCTTATTTCGCCCATTGGGTAGTAGGTCCATGCTGAAACGTACGAAGCTCGAGCGCATGCATACTATCGAACACTTCTAAAGGTAGAGATAAAATGGCAGCGAATTCAATAAAAGCACATCAGTCCAAAACATGTCGGCCCATGGAGCCCGTCAGCTCCCCTCGCTGGATGGAATTTAGGGATACGCGAGGCTTCAAAGTGGATTACGAAATGCTTTTTCAAGTTCGCTAAGTTCGCCTCCCCTCCAGGTCTTTCCCTTCCAGATTACCGGCTTTCGGGGCCCGCCAACTTTCTGCACTTTCAACTAAACAGCTGGGTCGGAACCAGTGCCGACCGGGCCCACCGAGAACTAGTATTTTAAATGGACAGTGCCGGCTCCAATCATGTACCGGGCCAGTTACAACAGAACACCAGCAGGGCCTGGCAACAGCGGAAAGTTAAAACGTGGGATATTAGAGCTCCCCAGCGGCACTGACGGAGAAACACAAAAGGCGCTAAACCTGAATTCCGGAAGCAGGACGTTTCGTCGAGCGCGAATTGAATCCATTCTTTTCTCGAGTGATAAAAACAGGCTGGTGACCGCTGCAACTAAGCGAACACGGCAGGAACGAAGCCTGAAAGCTGATCAGAGCAATATAAAGGCCGTCTTTTAAGAATGGCACGAACGTGGCAGGATTTCCTGCTTGATAATATTACAGTACGGCTGTTTGGTTCACTGCGTGGCAGTCACACTTCTTTTCCACGTGGTCGCATTTCGATGGAGGCAGAAAGCTAGAGGCCTATGTACTGTGCGATGTAATTCACGTTAAAGAACCGCAGGTGCAATTTCCGGCGCCCTTCAATACGGGCTCCCTCATAGCCTGAGCCTGATGGTGGTGATCGGCTCCTATATATTAGACGTGGTGGCATTTCGAAAATAAAGTTGCAAGTTAGCGCCTGTCCTGTCCACTTCTGTGTCGTCCGTGTCCTTTTTGCGCTATGTTTTCGAAGCCTGAGTCGCTTAGGGATGTTAAGCCCTCATAATTCCTTTGCACATCAATCTTTTGCACATCATCGCGCCTGTTGTCGCTATTGATCGCTAGCGTACTGCCATTGGGGCCTTTCCTTCCTCTCTATCCCTTTCCACCATTCACTCGTCACTACAGCAACGGCAAAGCGTCGAAGAAGAAGAGTGAATTGTCAAGATCAGTGCGCGTGCGGCGGAATGTTGTCTTCTAAGCCACTGCATTTAAAGCGGACTCCGCCAGGCAACGTATACATTCCTGCGTAACGAGCTGAAGAGCGATGAAAACTGCTCATGTTCCAGCTGGACGTCTGACACACTTTCATTAGCGACAGCTGCAGTTATGGGAAATTAAGCTGTAGCGCACCGGTCGTTCGTAATTCGAAGCTGAATGTTACGTGCTGTTGAGAGGAGCACTGGTCACGCATAAAAGGGAGAGCGCATAGAGAATGACAGGCACAGTTCGCAAGACAGCAGGAAAGGGCGACAGCGATCGACAGCACGTAAACACGTTCAAGTACAAGCGGGGTTCGCAGAGACGGCTGCATGAGGAGGACGAGTAGGGGGAGTCGCGCGGCGCAGGGGGGCACTGGCTAGAGCGCAGCGATGATGTCGTGTCCAAGGAAATGAGCACGAAGGTTGCCGCCGGCGGAGCGTGTCCGCTCACTGGAAGAGGAACTTGAGTTTCACCGCAAACGTGCGGAGGCTCAATGGGAGCGCCGTGCGTAGCACGCAGATATATCCTTTAGCAAGTCTTGCTATGCGTTAGTTGACACAGATTGCATAAAACATATGTGCACAGAAAACACAGAATCGAAGGAGAGTGTATCAGTGCGCTTCACGTGTATCGGTGTGCATTCCTTTCTACAGCAGGGCGAGGAAAGTGTGTACAGCAAGGTTAGACGGAATGCACGCAAACAATGAACAGGCGTACAACAAAACATGCATACCACTTCGTTCAGGAACGACTTCGTTCTCTGTCAGTAAAACCGTAGGATTTACTTATGTGCCTCTACGTGGTTCTCCCCACCACCGGAACAAAATTTTGTGGCTACAGCGCAACGACCAAATAAGGGGCGGCCTTGTAAATTCGATAGCGAGTTTTAAAGTGTTTCCCTTTTGTATATCTTCGGCTAGGAGAAGGTGATGGTGGGAACAAAGGCAGGGCAGCTGGCGTCCGGTGCACAAAATCCGCACTCATGCGCTCGGCCGTGGCGACAAATTCCATTTACTTTTTGTAAAAACAAAATATCTCGCTGTTAACACTACCCGCGGTTACCACGTAGCAGTGGTAAGTTAGAATGATCTCAGGCACTCAGCAAAATCTTGTCTGTATTTCTTTCCTGCGTCCGCTGCGGTGGCCCAGTGGTTATGGTGCTCGACTGCTGTCCCGAAAGACGCGGATTCGATCCCGGCCGCGGCGGTGGAATTTTGATGGAGGCGAGATTGTGTAGGCCCGTGTGCTGTGCGATGTCAGTGCAGTTAAAGAACCCCAGGTAACCGAAATTATCCGGAGCTCTCCACTAAAGCGTCCCTCGTAGCCTGAGTCGCTTTGGGACGGTAAGCCCCTAGAGACCAAACCATTTCTTTTCTCCACTACTGCCTCGACTTTATCTGGAAAGGGGTGCCGTTAAGAGTCACGCTGAGGTGATTCCCTTCGAGTGAATGTCTAGGGCTTGTAACGAAGCCTCTTGGGCCGACGCGCGCCCTTGGTCGTGGCGGAGCGCAGCCGCCCATGGGGTAGGAGCGCATCAACGGACGTGCAGCGATGCCGGTTCTCGTCTGGGCCGCTTTGCGACAGCATTCCGCATTGTTGGCGAGGCGCCTTTGATGAAACCACCCGGGTAGGCGACATCGCGGACGGGCATTGCTGCTTTGCGACACTCCATTGTTTGCGCAGCCAAAGACGGCCGCGCAACGCGGAAACGGCCTTTCGGCTTGCGACACCCGTCCGGTGGGAGACGCTCGCCGAGAACAGGGATCGTGCGCTTTTGTCTCGGCCGCGTTACGGAGCGACGCAACCGAGCGGTGGCTGCTCAGACGTCTGCGAGCACTTCGACGGGCGCACTGCGCTCACACCACGACACACGGGCTCACTTGCTTTCAATCACGGTGCGCGCCGTCATGGGGTGATCACTTGGCCTGGTCCCGAGTAAGACCCGTCGACAGCGGTAGGAATGGCTGCTGCTGTGTGGTCGCCACGCGCTCAGGGTTCTGCCAGTGCACGCATCCAAGACGTATATGGATTTGAGCCCCAATAAAAGCTGTTCGCAAATAGGTTGAGAGCATCGAGCTATTAATGTTTACATGGCTGTAATGTAAACCGATGTATATACGCAAACTGCTCCAAAATATTACACCGATATTGATGCCTTAAAGGCGTCCTGGTATGGGGCTTCGGCTATGGGGTATGCCAAAAAACAAACGGCGCTTTTATCTGGCTCAAGTGCACCTTTCTTGGGCATCACCTATAATTGTGAGGCAACTCTGGAATATTGTAAGATACTGTTGTGAACACATTGATGGACACTGTCTGACCTTCCGATGCGTAACAAATCCTTGCTTTTAAACCTTGTCCTGCGCTCGCGTCGACTAGTTAGGACTGCTATAGAAAACTAAACGGATGCATTTTTGGCAATCATTTTGAGGCAATGGCAGAATATTGCAAGATACTGCTATGAACACATTGAAGGGGATGGTTAATATGTGGCTGTGTAGCATAACCTTGCTTTTTAAGTTCGCCTTGCGTTAGTAGCGAGTAGTCAATAGTGTCATAGAAAACAAATGGGGTGTGTTTCTTGCAATTAATAGCAGAAAACAACAAGCGTCCCGAGGAGCGATCTACAGTTATATTTATTGTTATGGTGCGATGTTACAGCACGCGAAAAAATGGCGTTCATAAAGAAATTCCAGTTTAAAAGGTGCGCTTCTTCAAAATTTATAGGTATCGATGAAACACTGGTCAAGAAATGAGGTGAGTTGGTCGAATTGCTGTTCTGTTGCTTCAAACAGCGCTGTGATGAAGGAAAAATAGAAAGCGCACACAATCAGGGTTGGCTCCCAATTTCAGGCAATTGTGAATATATCGGGAGATAGAAACAAAAACGAAAAATATAAATTTGAGGTACATGGAATGTCTGGTTAATTGCCTTATGAGTAAATAATCCGAGTCGTGGGAACATAAGCGCTCTCATGTCTTCAGGTAATACAACACACGCCAATGTACAATAAAGGTTATCCTTAATCGCCTCATAAATTTCTGTTTCTGGACCACGTATCGTTTTCAAGAAAAATAAAACAATTATAATACTTCTCTTTCCATATCGCAACGTACTATGTCTTAACCGAGAACTCCAAGATTTACCTGTCCGCCAGGGACATCATTTTCCAGGCGGGCTCCACGGAGCCTTCTCAGAGTGCGCAGTCTGTGGGAGTGGCTACACCCGTGGGTGCGATAAAACTATCGCTGTCTCTCTTTTTGAGCCCGGGAGAACGGTGAAAAATAGAGAATATTTCTTTCGTCGCTCAGAAAATCCTAAAAGAGACGAAAGCGCATCTATGCGGAGTAGCAGGAAGGAGTAAGAGAGATAAATAAATAAATAAATAAATAAATAAATAAATAAATAAATAAATAAATAAATAAATAAATAAATAAATAAATAAATAAATAAATAAATAAATAAATAAATAAATAAATAAATAAATAAATAAATGGCGACTGGATCTTGCTGCCCGACGCCACTTCCTACACCCAGGTTTATGACTGCCCCAGCACATGCTCCAGTACTGCGCAGCTTAACGTGGCCGCTGTATTTCTCGCACAAAGGGGTTCACGCGACCGATGTAACTGAAGCGAGCAGTAAGAAGGACCGCTGCGCTAAGATCTGACGAGCGCTGGTGTCAGGGAGCATGCGAGAGCAAGGCCAATGATCTTCCACCCTTTGTCCTCGTCGGGCATCTGTGCTGGCAGTGCAGTATAATGGCGGAGCATAGCTACTACAGCATCGGCGTCCTGAAGACCAATACGGTACACCGCATATGCCGCGATACAGCTTGGAGCTTAAGATGCTGTAACCTTATGTCTTAAATGTTCACTAAAGGGGATTCTGAGCTCGTCTTCTCACCGCGGGAACTCGATCTGCGCAGTACGAGCATTCATAGAAGCTTTGAATTATGGTTCTGTGTGGCTCATTTCCCTCTTAAATCATATTAAATTTTCCGTCTCCCGCCATTTTTTTAACTCACCTCTCAGAATTGGAGGAGTCAGCCAACGCATGGAGTGTTTCAGCAAGCCGTGTGGCAGCTTGCCGCTCTGCCAACGGCGGAGTGGTACGTAGCGATCAGCGAAAGCAAAGAGTCCACACGTATTTTTATTTCCGTGGGCCTAATTAGCGGCCATGTAGTCTGCGGCTGCAGCTATTTATCGACGAAAACCTTAAACACCAAATAAAAACGAAAGGAACACCACGCGTTGGCCGACTCGTCCTCTTTTCGAAGGCTAAGTAAAAAAAAAAACGGCGGTAGCTGGGGCATTTACTTCGATTCAATAGAGAAATCGGCCGCACAGAACAAAAATTCAAAGATTTTGTAACAATGCTCGGAGAGTACAGATCGAGCTGCCGCGGTAAAAGAAAAATTTCAGATTCCTCTTTAGAGCACCTTTAAGTGCAAAGAGACATCGAACATATGCGAGAAAGTAGTTAACACAGGAACCGCTACTTTCAACTGTTTCATGACGAAATCTATAGCAAAAGATGCTTGCTCAATGCATTGCATTCGATGATGATAACAGTTCTGTTTTCAGGCTATTCTATCCAATCGTGTTAACAGGTCATTAGCTACCGCTGAATACTGGACGTAGAAACGTTACTTAAAGTTAATAATAGATAAACAGAAGGCTTGCTCATCCGCGCCCGAAATAAAGTCGGTGAGACCTCCGCAAGTCTGCTATGCTCCGACAGAAGCTGTCATATGTCCGTCAAAATTTTTCTTCCCACAGCATACAGGACAAACATACAGCATAGAGATTTTCTCTGTATGACATGGAATGTTCACGTGAAGTATTTACTCAGCAAGCTTTGATGTACGGATGATTATTGCCCGAAATTACAGAACCCTTCCGCTCTATAATACAACTCCGCAATGTAATTCATTACTTCCCTCTGTTCTCAATTACTGCGCTTTAGTCTGGGGTAAACACATCCACATAAAACTATGATAAAGCTATGATCGCTGAAAAAACGAGTCATCAGACGAATTGCTGAAGCCCCTCACCGCACGCTCATGAAACCACTACAGTGAAAATCAATAATAAGACATTTTCGTAAAACTAGAGCATTTGTCGTCTATATGAACTAGAAATCTCTTGGTGTAAGAAAAAAGATAGTCGTCGCGAATAACATGATCGCTGTTTTAAACAGACAAAGCAAAAGGAAGCGCATGCTGCGGTAGAGCGCTGACGGCCCGATTTCGACGCCTTGCGCATTTCTACACAACAGCGGTGTAGGTTGCGTAAGCACTGCAATCCATATGCTCCTTATGCGCTCTATTTTGGCGTTTACGCCGAAAAAAAAAACACCTGGATTCGTCGCACTCCAGGGTTTCAGAGAGCGACTTATTCTTCATTGGAAACATAGATACGGAATCTTCTTGTGCGTGTGAGCGAACTCGTCATTTGCTGCATCCACAGGGCGATATTTCAGCAGTTTTTAATGGGTTTAGTGAGTTAGCTTGAAACTTTCTGGCGGTCACCGCGGCTGTCCTTTTCTATCTGAAAATATTTTTTTCGACCACCCTGTATGGTTTTAGAGATTTTTTAAACGTGATCGTTTAAATGCTCAATACTAGTAAAACTGTAAGGCATGTCAAAGATTTTTCTCCATTGCCTTTGTTTCAATTTGTTCTAAAGCTTGCGAGTACTTCTTAATTATTAGATTATTACAAGTGGTGAGGAAAATACAACTGACACTCCAGCTCTAAGAACCTCGGATTACACAGGTGGCATGCGTAGTGAAAGCCAGCAGCCCGACAGGCCGAAGACGAGGAAGAAAAATAAGAGAGCAAAGGAGGCAGGCTCTGGCTTCAAACTGGTTTTTATTGTACTGGCAAGGCACCTGAAGTTCTTGTCTCTTCATAAACATTTCCTTCTTTCTTTCTGAAAAGTGACGTCCCAGGTGCAGGTCTAAAAATTTTTATTGCTTGCCTAGTAATCCTTTTCATGCGGTACTGGCGCTCGTTCGGCCAGCCTTTGCGGTACAAAAAGCCTGTATACCTTCCCGCTCCAGTTTTTCATTCGCCCTCTTCAGGAACTGTTTGTTTTTTGCGTAGAAGCTCGGGAGCCTTGTAACGGCGCCTCTTGCAGTAGTCTGCCAGGTTTCCTCGTGACCCGTTCTTGACCGATAAGGCGTGCTCCCTGGCCCGCTCGTTGCAGTACCAGCCCCTCTGGACGATGTAGTACTTGCCACACGTAAGCGGAACCTTGTACACTACGCCTGTTGAGCAGATGGTGTACTTGGTTTTCTATTTTATACAGCACATCTTGCGCTTGTTTTTCGTCATCGTTGGGGGGATCTTGAACACCTTGCCGGGGACGGAAAGCACGATGCGGGCGTTGTTCTTCTCGCCCACTTTCTTCGTATTATGCTACGCGCGGTGAATATAAGGAATGGCTTGAGCCTTCTTCTTACCCATTTCCTTGTGGTTTTTGATGTGCCTCTTTTGTTTTTACATTTTTTTAAAGAATGGTTTCCTACAGACTTGCGATGACATGAGAGCGATACCCAGCTGAATGCAGGTGGCCAGTTTGTGAAAACTGTCTACCATTTGATGAATGCATGATTCTAGAAGCGCCGATTGTGGGCTTGCCGCTGCGATACTTCATTTCGTTTATTTACTCGCACGGTCGATGGGTGTTACAGCGAGAAGTGGTGAAAAACGAAGTATACATGTGCACTGCGTACACTAACGAAGATGATCGCATACAGCAGACATCAAGACGTCGGGTGCGGTGACGAACACTACTGATGCGTATATGTGGTTGCAGTCCTTGCTAGTCTTTGGGAAAAAAGATTAAAAATAATGATTACTTTTGCAACTTCGCACGCCAGCTTTGGCGTGGCTATCTTGATACTTATTGAAGCCGACATATCAGGCCAGTGTGGTAATAAAAAAGTATTGTTTAAACAGGATTAGGTTTTAGCTGGTTTAATAAATTTCGTGAAAAAGTTATAAACGAGAAATAGGAAAGCGTAAAAGCTCAGGAAGATTTAACGTTTTATTCATGAGTGTTGCACTGGCTAAACGAGAATAAGTGGATAGGATGAAGCGAGTCGACCGATTTTGAATGGATTTTAGTGCTTATATAAGTGGTTTGGTGTGAGGATACCAAGCTGAAGAAGCTGCCAGTGTCAGCGTTGTGCTTCGTCGTTCAGGTGTTTGTGCCTATTGTCGTGCTGACGCCACTCTAGCTTTCTGTAGTTTCGGCCGTGCAAGATAATTATATTGAAGTGGTTTAAGGATGCTGGAGGTAGGGAAGTATTGCGACGAAAGAAACCAAGTATGCGATTAGCATTACCAGTAATATGTTCAACGTGCATGATCCATGACAGGACGATAGTAATTTGTATGCCAGGATGTGTATAATTGGAGCAACAACAGTTATTAAGGAATTAAGTGCCTGAAGAAGACTGGTGAGGAGTACGGTTTACGGTCATTGCTTCGGCACTTACCTGCTTTAAATTTCATGCACCAAGCGGAGGCGTCATCAAGATCAGACTGAAAAGTGACTGCATCAGAAGGGTTAGATATTTCTCTGTATAGGACTGAATGAGCAGCGAAAAGCCTGATATGAGAGTGAATGCAAATCTGCAAATCGTAAGGTGGATAATATAAAATAAGAAAAGCTTATAATTAACTCCAGATGTTACAGAACAAACTAATGACTTGCAGTAATTAGTTGCAAGGTACTTGATACGGCTCTGCAAAAAACAATCCATCCATTTCATGACTTTATTATCAAGGTTCAGATACTAAGTTTGAAAAGTAACCGTCGACTTGGTACAGCACGAAATGCCTTTGCGAAATAGTTAAAAATCTAATCCTCGAAAGATGACCAATCCAATACTGAAAATGAATCGTTGGTAAAAGCGAGCAAGTGCGGTTCTCATCAGTGATGTTTGCGAAATCTATAATGGTTAGCTGTAAAGAAACAGTCGCATTCAAGATGAGAGATTAGTCTGGAATAAATTATGTGTTGAAGCAACTCACACTGGATTGACGTTGATGCAATAGGATTGCAGTTGTGGAGGCTGTGAACATGCCCATATTTAAGCACCGGAACCTCCTTTCCCACCTTTCAGTCGACCAGTAGCGTGACACTCAGTAAACAGACTTCGAAAAATCATACGACAAAATTACAGATCATTAAGTCTGTACGCTTCTCCGAAACTTATAATTAATACTATCAATGCCTGCTGAGTATCGAGTTTTCGGAACCTGAATGAGTTTATAAATCTCTGCCCAGTCAATAAGAATCGGCTCCATCTGTGAGAAACCAAGTGGGGGAATGTTAGGAACGGTTATTGGTACAGCGTGTGAAAACGTTTTATCAAGCAGGATACTGCTTTGCAAATTTGGGTGAAATTGCCCTAGATCACAGGTCAAGCGAACTTGTTTAGAAGTTTTTAAATGTTTGGACTGAAAGCTTGCGTACAGTAGGAGACCTTTTTCCGGTATTCGATTGTACATCCAACAAACTCGCGGTCGGAGAACGCCAGCTTTGTGTCCGGAGACCACGCATTCTTTTTAAAAAGGGCATCTTTAGTAAACCGGAGACTTTAAAAAAGCTTCGAAAAGGTGCAAAAAATTTAACCCACTAGGTTTGCTGCTTTTTCTTCGGATGCGTTCAAGCCGATTAGGTAGTCGTCTACATTTGTTGACTTTCACGGCTCGTCTGTCTGGTGGATCAGCGTGCACGCAGGTGTCATTTGCGAGCAAAAAGAAGAATGTCGCAAAAGATTGGAACCGCAGATGATTCGATTCAAATGCCGATATGTTGCACGAAAAACCTGTCCTCGTAGGAAAAACTTATCGCGTGAAGGAAAATTGTAAAAGTGTTTTAAAGTCCCCACAGTTCAGCCCCGTTCCATTTCAGAACTTGAGTTCTCCAGACTGCTCTATCGTCTCACTTGCTTACGTAACTCAAAACTCAGTGACTCATCGAGGATGGCACTTAGTGGGCAATGAGGTTTGCAAGTTTTTCAAGTAAAAAAAAACTGTAGGACACATTCCGTTTTCTTACCGACCTGCGTTACTCGGTTCAAATCAAGCTTGGCCAGTATCGTAAATGCGAGCGCTATTTGCTTTTTCAAGCTGTAGCTTACCCGCTTGAAATTCCTGTCAATCGCCCGAATAACTTTTATTTTTATGGCCGCCTCAGGAATAACGACGAAACCCCATTCTTTGTCTAGCTGGACGAAGGTCACATTTTTCTGCTGCATGGAGTCCGCCAGTCTCGGACCAGGTGCGCTGACATTGTATATAGCATGGGTGTTTTCGCAAATGTAAAGTGCGAGGTTTAACATCCCGTAGCGAGACGTAGACTGCGATGGTAGCCGAAGTGGGTGGCCCCGGATTCATTTGAGCAACATGGGTTTCTTTAACGTCCTCTCATATCGCCCACTACACGCGCGTTTTTGTATTGGCGCCCCGATCGAAATGCGGCCGCCATCCCCTATCCTTGGGCTCACGCAACTGGAAGCCATAGCTACTAACCATCCCGGCGAAAGTGCTGCATCTGCAGTGCTCTCCTCTCTGCAGAAAAAAAAAACTGCCTTCCAGACTGGGTTCAAAATTTGCGCACGAAATAATGCGACTTTCCACGAGGAGCTACACTGAATAGTGCGGAGTCCGTGTTTCTTCTATGTTGTTGCGAAATGATTTTTACTGCATGCGAAGCTAACCGGAGCGCGATCACGTACTTATTTTGATGTATGGAACAAATATTGGTGTTATCGGTAGGAGAAATCAATATTGCTTATTTTTATCTCATGGACTGTCACAGAAGCTCATGTGACAAACGCTGGCTGAATGATTATGTTAACAAGAACATATATTGCATCAGGCATAATAATTTTTTTGCCGTATTATATAGGTAATTAGAAATGTTGGTCCAGTGTTATAAAACGAGGACACAAAGAAAAGGCATATCACAGCACGGGAGCTGACTCATACTTGAGGATCCTGCGGATGCGTCGTACGTGGCCCCAGGAAGGCTAGAGCACGCCAAACAAGGACGGAACCTCGAGTGGGATTCCCCTCCTCCCTAGGAGGAGGATCAGCCTTTTCTTTGGGAGAAGGATTAACCTCCTCCTCTTGATTAACCGCCTCAGGAGGAGGTTAATCCAACTCAAGGTCCAGTCCTTGTTTGGCGTGCTCGAGCCTTCCAGGGGCCACGTACGACGCATCAGCAAGGTCCTCAAGTCTGAGTCCACGCCCGCCCTGTGGTATATGTTTTCTAATTTTCTAAATAATGAACCAACAAGCCAAGACCAGAATCTTCATGAAACTTATCTAGATAAGTGCCGCTGTTCAGCTCTCCACTTAATAATAAATGGCGGTTGTTATGATTGGCTAGCTTGAAAACCATTTTAGTAACACACAATAAACTTTCATTTGGCGGCCTATATACTTCTCTAGGTAATATTACTACATAACCATAGCACCTCCTATTATGCAACAAAAAGTAGGTCTGCGTTTTCGCAATAAAACTTGCGAAGAACAGGCACAAACTATTGCGGCTTCTTTCTTTATGGACTAGAAAATATACCTACGGTTTGACATAAAAAAAAACTATCAAAAGCTTCCTTTAGCGACGCTTCCGAAACTATAATTTCTCTAAATTAAACGCCAAAATATCCTATTTACCAGAGACTGATTTAGTATTAATATGCATCAGCGACAGAGAGTTGGGTAATTTTTTTTACAAGCTCATGTCCAACATTCTTGGAAATGAATTTTTAACATTAGAAAAATATAAAGTACCGGTATAGAAATGTTGAAGGTAATGGTCCAGTCTACCGGTATGCAGCTTTCTTTTATTGCGTTTCCATCGCTCGCATCCAGAAGTTAAGAGTCCATAGAAAACCCATGAGGCACACATTTGAGGAGAGCAAAAAACGTTATTAGCAAAAAATGCAAACCTGCCGACGGGAGATCAGTGGATATATTGACTGCTGTTGTGAAATCTTACAATATATTGCCACGCGCCTAACGCGCCGCGCGGCCTCCGCGCTGAGTCGAAGGCAACGACGAAGCGGCGGTGAGCTCTCGAGGCGCGCTGTTCTGTTCTGTGTCCTGGAACCTGGCTCTGTAATTAAAAGAAGACTCCCAGTCTTGGGTTCTTCCCGACGCCTACCTTCACGGCTCCTCTGGTCGTGACACTGGTGGAGGTGCGACCGATGATCCCTACTCCTGCGGACGACTCGACGCGCCCGCCTCTTGTGACCACCCCTGTCCATCGTGCCAGCCGGAGGATCCGAGGCCTGTCCCCCGAGGCCCTCCCTATTGTCAGCGCGCCCTCGACTACCACTCCTCTCATGGCGACGCCAATACCCGGCCTGCCTCCGACTGTCCCTGCAGCTAGCCCCACCTATCTCACCCTTCAGACCCCACGAACGCCTAAGCCCTTTCACGGTGACCTGTTTGAAGATGCCGAAGATTGGTTGGCTCACTACGGTCAGCACGTCTGAGCTCGTTTCCAGACGGCGTGCCGACGCCGAGCTGCGTCTGCTCATCGAACATCTCGAAGGTGGGTGCCCTGAAATACCACGATACCTAGCTCGTGGACTATCGTCCTTCTGCCTGCGGAGAGGCGTGCTTTATAAAAAGAAGTCTACTTCAAGTCCGACAACTTACCTGCTTGTCATACCGTCTGATCTGCGGGATGAAGTCCTACTTGCCTGCCATGATGAACCGACTTCCGGCCACCTTGGAGTTACACGCACCTTATCCCGAATCCGGCAGAACTATTACTGGCCCAACCTAACTTCAAGTGTCAAGCATTACGTCCGGACATGCCGGCAATGCAGCGGCGGAAAAAACCCGCGCTCAAGCCTCCTGGACTGCTTCTGTGCATCGAGCCGCCACAAATACCATTCGACAAAGTCGGCATGGACCTTCTGGGGCCATTTCCTCTCTCGTCGACCGGCCACAAGTGGATAGTAGTCGCCACAGACTACTTGACCCGCTACGCTGAAACGAAGGCCCTTGCGCGACGTACTGCCGCCGAAGTTGTCCACTTCTTTATGCACGACATCGTGCTTAGACACGGCGCCCCATCGGCCATCATTACTGACCGAGGCAAGGCGTTTACAGCCCGACTCCTACGTGACATCTTAGAGCTTAGCCATACTGCTCATCGACCAAAAACAGCGTATCATCCCCAAACAAATGGTCTAACGGAACGGCTCAACAAAACATTGGCGGACAAGATCTCGATGTACGTCGACGTTGAACACAAAACCTGGGATGAGGTCTTGCCGTACGTCACCTTCGCATATAATACCGCGACGCAGGAAACCACCCAGTTCACCCCGTTCCGTCTCGTGTATGGCAGAGAGGTCCGCATGATGCTAGACGCCATGCTGCCGTACGGCGACGCAGAGCTCCCCCCTGAAGCAGGCCACTTCGTGGAACAAGCAGAGCAGGCCCGTCTGCTGGCCCGCTTGCACATCAAGGACCAGCAATCCGTCGATGCCCGACACTATAACCTTCGGCACAGGGACGTGCACTACGAGCCGGGCGACCACGTGTGGGTGTGGACACCAGTGCGCCGCAAGGGATTGTGCGAAAAGCTTATAAATAGGTATTCTGGCCCGTACAGAGTCCTGCGCCGCCTGAACAGCGTCAACTATGAAGTTGTCCCCCATGGAACTGTGGTCGTCGGCCCTCAGCGTCAACGGCCTGAAATCGTGCATGTAGTGCGCTTAAAGCCGTACTTTTCGCGTGATTGAGCGCTGCGTTCACGCTGTGTTTCGTACCTTTTCCCCCTTACCCCACGTGTGAACTTGACTCTCCCCGCATGTCATCTAGCGCGCATTCTATAGTTCACCCCACCCCTATTCTTTTTTTTGTTCCTCCTCCCCTCACTGTACATACCCCATTCCACATTGAGACGATGTTTGCTTTCGCGGGGGGCAATAATGCCACGTGCCTAACGCGCCGCGCGGCCTCCGCGCTGAGTCGAAGACAACGACGAAGCGGCGGTGAGCTCTCGAGGCGCGCTGTTCTGTTCTGTGTCCTGGAACCTGGCTCTGTAATTAAAAGAAGACTCCCAGTCTTGGGTTCTTCCCGACGCCTACCTTCACGGCTCCTCTGGTCGTGACAATATGAAAGAATCGCGTTGAAAAATGCTTTTGTGCAGAATTTTTGGGTATGCCGCATTGTCAGGAGTGTCCTACTGGCCCAAATGCGCGACAAAGTAACAAAGTACTCGCTCACTGCTTTAATTCATCCTCGCAGTCAAATATTTGCCCCAGCTCAGCGGCGGACCTCTACACAAGCACATTCCATTTGCACTTCCTTCTGCGTAGGTTATTTGACGTGCTAGGCGTTCTCGACGTTAGCGAAGAGAAGTATAATATCGTTCGAAAAGCGGCTTTCCCCACATGTCAAGGATTGGATGACGACGAAGACGCCACGTCCAGTCTTAACACTGTTGTTTCGCTCGGGCAGATTGTCACCGAGACAGCGCCTCGTCTTTGCTACGTGCATTTTGCCACATCTTAACGGGACGTTCTACACCGCGGCTTCTGCTCAGTCAACAAAACCTGTTTTCGTGCTTCTTTGCGCGCTGAACCTTATCGGGTGCTATTGGTCAGCACGATTTGCTAGGACGAGGAGGAGAGAATAAAAAAATGCAAAAGCGAAAACAAAAACAAACTTGTATTCGTTTGATGACTGCGAAAAGGCGCGTGAGAGATGTCGATCGCTTGATTACGCTGGCTCAGTGGGACAGGAAGGGGCAGAGCTCTTTCACTTACGGCTGAATTGTCTGTCAGTGACGCGCTCGACGGTACTGCTCTGCTAACAGGTCAACTTCCATTTCCGGGTTCAAGCCGCGGAGGCTCCGGTTTCGGATGTGACGGCAGGCTGCTGTGTCGCGTAGCTAGACGGGTGATACTGCAATCGTGTGTGCATTGAGGGCCAAGAGTACACGCGCTCTGGAAAGGTGACGACCAAGGACGGCCTCGTTCTGTTGCCGACCGCCGCCGCTTGCAAGGATATTACCGGGATGTCCGCACTGAGAGGTGCAATCGTGCAAGATCCGGTGTCGCGGTTTGTAAGCCGCGTGTCAGACGAAACTGAGGACTGGCGATCGCGTTGCTCTCTACTATAGGCATGAGAGAAGCCAAGAGCCACGGAAACCAAAGGACAGAGGGGATTTTTAATTTATTTATTTTGTGCTGTTGTTCGATTTAGAATATTACTGAGTATGCTATCGCTTAAAGCTAATCGATTAGAAAAGCAGAAGAAAAAACAACCACATGCCTTCGGTGGGATCCGAACCCACGACCTCCGAATTACGCGTCCGGTGCTATACCGATGAGCTACGGCGACGGCTGTCAAATCTTGTGCTTTTGGGGGTATGTCTTTTCAAGCGAACTACACTATGCCAGGTGTTTCAGAGAGCATTTTGAAAAATTTTGCAAAAATAAGATTCTTGAGGTAAAAATCTGGCTTTTGCGTTGCCAGGGTTGGAGGACATCAGAAAACCGATTAATCATCTTACCAAGTAAGCTGGTTAACTAATTTAATATAATTAACTTTCTAACTATTTAAGTTAGGCGCATGGTTGCAATTGGAGATTTCTACCCTGTCGTTAGTAACCGCCATATCAGTTTTTAGAATTTCGAAAACGCGATTATTCTAGGCGCTGTGGCCTAACAAATTTTGGCTACATCGCGCTAAAATACATGCGCATTCGAAGAGCATGCAGGAAGAGCAACGCATCCAGTGCACGTAACTAGCCGTAACAGACGAATTTTGTCGAGCTACAGCGCCGAGGGTAATAGCGTTTTCGAAATTCTAGAAACTAGAATGGCGATTACTAACGTCCGGCTACAAATCTATTTGCAAGCAGGTGCCTAACCGTCATAGTTAAACGGTAATCAATAGAAACTAGTTACCCAGCTTACTAGTTAAGATTATTCACCGGTTTTCTGGTGTCCGCCAACCCTGGTAATACTATGCAGCGAGCAGTATTTCTACCTGAAAAATTATATTTTTGAAAATTACCTACAGTCTTCCCTGCGACACCCCGTATGTGTCTTCACTCAGAATGTCATTAAAACTGAATCACTTTTACCGCCTGCGACATAGTGTCATTACCACAGCGAAATTCACATCAACAAGCGAGAAGTCACACAAGCCGCAGAGCCCATTGAGAAGAACACATTGCCACAGAGACAACGAAACAACTTTACTGGGAGGCGAGATCTCGGACATTTTTTATGGACTCAGTTACTGCCACAGCGCGAACTAGACCAGAAGCACACAGAAATGGAACGCAAACAACCACTGACGCAAGTGAATTTAATAAAGACTAGCAGTCTAAGCCGTGCTACGCCTCGATTACCCCACTGCAAGAATGCATGCGTGCTATTCAACGTTTAGAGGTCATCCATACACAAGGGACAACCCATGAAAAGTTGTCACTAAAGAAACCTTTATGCAGTTGTTACGTCAGTCGTAAGCAACCAGCTATGAAGTAGCGAGTGTACGACATGTCTGCTTAGAATGATCGCCTGTTACCTGCGTCTGGGCGCAAGTATTTGTTTTTAATTTCATTTACTTTCCAATTACGTCACCCGTTCCAGGTCAGGTCGGTCCGGAAGATGAAAGGAACGAGGGCGGTAACGTTCGCAAAAGCATATTGAAAGACATTTTATGCACACGACAAGTTAACCATACTCTCAAAAACTATCACGCTCGAAGGGAGGAACGCGGGCACTAAGCTTGTGCGAGGGAGGCTCAAATCATCTGTAAGAAGCCAAGAGAGGACATATTACAAATAAATACGCTCTGCGCGTTACAAAAGCAAACACAGTGGCAACGTTTTCAAGGGGTCTATGTTTGATCATCTGCAGAGTATATTGTGCACTCATAAGGGGATAAAAATTCTCTCATGTGGTGTCTTTGATGCAAAATCTTGCTTTCCTACTTTTTTTTTTATTAGAGAAGTGTGCCATGAGGCATAAGTTGAGAAAGGGGTAATGAAATTCAGAAGACAGAAAGTTAAAAGAAGGAGCAAAGCCCAGTTTTGTTGTTGTAGTCGCGGAGGTTGGTTACCTAATTGTGTTTCGCTGCGTTCGAAATTACAGCCAGTCTTTGTAGCAACTCCCTTGTTGTGTGTGTAGCACTAATTGCAATCTCTTAAAGTGTACTTTGCATGAGCTTCTACAACCTACATACCAGCAAAAAGGCAGGAAGTCTTGGGGACATCCGTTGTTGCACAATCGTTTTCGCGGACGTGGTTGTTGCGATGCGCCTATGCTTTCAATCTTTTATTTCAACTCCCTTATGTCTGCACGCGGCAGTGATAGTTGCTCAGTTGGAAATATTTTCTCGTGGTTAGGGCGCATGGATAGACAAAAATCTGCGCCCAGAGGGAAGTGAAACTGTTAAATGTATTGCTGCATTAAACAGTTGATAAGAATGCTTAGGGCAGAAAGAGGAAGAATGAAAAAAAAAAACCGAATGCGCACAACTGTGCCACTTGGAAAGCAATACAAAACATTTTTAGAACAAGACATCAGTGGATCGCTGATGCAAGGGGTGCTGCTTTTGGTAATATGGTGAGCTTAAATAGAGTCACGGATTAGCTATTTTCTCTGGTGAAAGAACAAAGTGGTGTTAACATCGGAACACATCACAACCGCTTACAATGGACAAATATGATGTGCGAGTGAATCATTTACCCAGATTTTGTCGTTTTTGTTTTAAGTTGCAGATCTACCGGTTCGGCCGCTACTCATTACATTGCATCCGAACGGAATACTTTAGGCTAGGCTTTTTGTTAGTGGCGTGAAACGAGAATCTTTCCACCTGGCACCCAGCCCTTCTTTGGGATTTGTTTCAGCTGCATTTTCTTGCAGATTTTGTTTAGCTTCTTGGGTGCGGTAAAGAGAACGTGAGGGACTACTGATCCGAAAAATGGGTTCAACCGTGAGGCATTTCATGCGCGTACACGCAACAGCAGCCATATTTTTGTGACTTTGTCGCTGTTGCGTCCATTACCTGCCTTTACTCATCGCAGCAGTTTTTCCGAACTCTACAAATGACACGGGCATGACATCCTAAATCTGCGGACCTGTGTGAAAAGATTCACAATAGGACTTTTGACATGAGCGTCTAATCGTTTATTTCACGCAAGATAATGCATTGCCAACCCCTGATAACCTTTAAGCGGCTGAAATCATAGCATAACAAAAGAGCACACCACCCTACAACGATAATATCAGCCCATGTACAGTCCTTGTGAAAAATACGCAGCCCAAAAAGTTTGCTTCCAAGCCGTGTAGCGGGGCTCCTTAGCGCATTTGACAGTCCTAAGCTTGGGAGTGTTGAGGATTTAAATTGCTCCTTGCTTCATGAGGTTCAGGCCCCTGAGTATGCAAGAGGAGCCGCGCTGCAGGGCTCAGAAGCAGACCCCTTGGGCTGCATGCTTTTGACAACGACGGTACAGCCATAGCAAACGTCCAGACTCCAGGTTCTGCTTTGTAACCTTGTAGAGGGGCAATGACGGCTCCTTTAAAGGAGAGTTGTGAATGGTGTGGACGAGAGTCCTTTTCTGCCTGCAGATATTTTGAGCTCGAAGACTGCCGTAAATGCCACAATACAAGGCTCAAAAAGGAAAAACCTGCGATCTGAGGAGTTTTCAGGGAGGTTGTATAGATCTAGTAAAGGAAAAGTATAATGATTGAAGTTGCCAGTCAGTGGAGAAGTTCGTTACTCAGAATTCAGTCCTGGTTGTCAGAATATCTGGATACCTAGGTGGCTACCTTGTATTTACCAATTCCAATTGTTTTCCCCAGAGACTATTTCATATCTCGGAGCTGGGGTTTAAGAAATAATAGTGTCATGCCCATGTTAATTAAAAAGTTTCATGACATCAATTAGCCTCCTGGGAAAATAATCACACAATTTGTAAATAAAAGGTAGCCACTTTGTTAATCAGATATTCTGACGACCATTGCGATTCATGGCATTGTGGATCCAGATGAGTAAAAATACTGGCCGAAATAGGCGCCAAACTAAACAAAATGGAGAACCTGAATGCCTGGACAAGCGATTGCACTTTTTCTCGAGGAACTCTTGACAACCTGTCGACGAAAACTGCAAAAATCGCTGTGTTTCTTTTTTTACACCTTCGTTGAATGCGTCTTTGTCACTTTTTTTCTCTTGCGCCGTTCTCTGGCCTTTGAAGATGTGGATGTATCGCGTCTAATGCTCGCTGTATTATGCACTGCGTAGCCTGGGATTACGCAGGCCTTGCCTGTTTCGCTTTTAATGACTGCCTTTGTATATTCTGACAAATTGTTGTTGTAGTGACAGAAATATCCCTTATTATTTTTATTTTTGGCGCATTATTGCAGCAATTATTCTATGTATTGTTAGGCAGTCCCTCATAAGAGAGATACAGTTTCACTGACCGAACTACCGGAAGCGCAGTGCCGGATACGGTACCTCCAAATATAAAACAAAAACAAAATACAGATTTTCTGTCGAGTACCTAAGTCCAAGAAAAGAATTTTTTCGCCTCTCCACATCCGAAATGGCCGCTTCTTGCCAGCATAATACGGGGAAAAACGCACTGAAAGCAGCCGCAGTTACGGCCGTAATAATACGGAGCACGCTTCAGAGGGTTGAAGCAATTGTCCCGCCATACCTCGCAAATATTAGGCCGCAATGCATGTGCTTTCAAATACCGGGGGAACGCTCGCGAAGAAGCGCATAAAACTTTCCCATCTCCACGAAGTAACGAGTGAGCATTGAATACCGAATTCTGCTCAGTGTAATTCTGGTAACAGCATTAGAACGCTTCCTCCATTCGATTTCTTCACCTCAATGGTTAGCCGAGCGGGGTCCAACTAATTGAAGCGTGACTCAGCGTAATGCCACTGAAGCTCTGTCGTTTCAGTGCAGACGCGGGAAGGTAAAACGAGTGGCAATTTTAACGCGGTGGCGTTGAAGGCCCAGTTCTCCAGATAATCCGGTGTCAGCTTTGTCGGCGTCGGCGGTGTGAGCGAGAAATCACGAGTTCCTCTGGCAAGTGGTCCCCAGTGAGTAGCCTAGGAGGCAGGTGGCCCACTTTGGTCACGTGGCCTCACGGTGCCTTCACAACATGCTCACCGCACAGTGAGCAAACTGCCCACCGTGGCAGGTGGCAGTTAAATTAATGATTGGTCGTTCGGAAAGAGGAACCTGGGCCGCCCAAGGCTCACCGCTGGGAGCACCTGCAATTGCAGGGCAGTGGCGCACCGCTTAACCGCTGCACTACTGCGTCAGTAGGGATATGAGGACTTAAAGGTAGCCATCAATACAAAGTAGAGAATAAACGTCTGTATGTATGGGAACTAACCCATTGCGCTACCACGTCATACCCCTAATGCGCAGTTTATGTGTCTCCTACAATTTTATCTTCGTAACTAGCGTACATGACACAATTCCTTGGCGCTGGAAGACGCTGGAAGTGACCGGTTTTGCAATAAGGTCAGCTGCTTATTCTTCAGTATAACATGCGCGGTGGATCGGTGTTTATGGTGCGCGGCTGCTGACCCTAAAGACGCGGGTTCGATCCCGGACGCGGCGGTTGCATTTCTACTGAGGAGAAATTCTAGCGGCCCTTGTACTGTGCGATGCCAGTGCACGTTGGAGAACCCCATGTGGTCGAAACTTCCGAAGCTCTTTACTACTGCATCTCTCATAGCCTGAGTCGCTTTGGGACGTTAAACCCCTCTCGCCAATAAAACATGTCTTCAAACTTCTTCCATTCGTGCCAGTGCGTTTGGTTAATTTCTGCAGCTGGCGTCTGCGGATAATATGAAGGACTCTGCACTTTTTCTTTCACAAAAATTTTCTTTTCTCAGCGGCTGTACGACGTAGTCAACGTAAACGAGGCACGTTTACCACTTCAAGCCTGCCAACTCCATGTTCATGACGTCGCTGGCACAGAGCAAAGCCCAAAAATTCAGGGGGCACTCTGTTGGCCTAAAGTGCGGTGAGGTGAAAGCCATAAGCACCGTGTTGCTGCTTGTCTCACTGATGTGTGGTTAAGACGTTAAGCTTCGCCTCTAAGAGTGAAGCGCGACAGCGTCTTGGAACGCTACCAGGGAGTCCACAGAACGCCATCACCCATTCGGCTCTACGCCTTGCTCGACGGTAAATTTGTACTTGAGGAAAGGAAGTGTATCTCTCTCGCATATCTCGGTGGACACCTGAACCTCGCCGTAAGGAAAGGGAGGAAAATGGGAGTGAACGAAGACGCCGTATTAGCAAGACGCGCCTTTGTTCATTCCAAACCATCGAGCTGGCATGGCTGAGTGGTTAGCGTGCTGGTCTCGCACTCCGGATACCCTGTTCGATTCCCCAACTTCACTGTAGCAGAACGGCAGAGTGGGCGAGTTGGTGTTCCATGGTGACAAGTACAAATAAACAGCGCAAAACAACAGAACCAGAAAGAGGAGTAGACAAAGACGCCGTGTTTGTCTACTCCTCTTTCTGGTCCTGTTGTTTAGCGCTGTTTGAATTTACTTGCCACCACCCAACTTGACCAATTTCCTACTCGGCTTTATTTATTAAGGCGAAAGCCTTTAGTGGCTCATACTCACGGTGTCCATCCGTGCTCGCGGTGTCCACTCCTGTGCTATAATTGTGCCAACTGTGACCTCTCCTCCGCGCAGCGGCGCAACCTCCTCCGTAATTTCCTTTCCTCAAATTCGTTTTCTTCATTACGGCCCCTCTTTCTTCTTTCACCCCCACTTCCTCCCTTCCTCTACAAACGGATGACGGGTGTCCTCCAAGATATGCGAGACAGTTACTGCTTAATTTCCTTTCCTCAAATACAATTTTCATTTTCTTCACTACGGCCCCTCTTTGTCTTTCTTCTTTCACCCCCACTTCCTCCCTTCCTGTAGGGTGCTGTTCGGGTGTCCACTGAGATTATCGAAAATTATTTCGCCATTTCCTTTCCTCAAAAAACGTTGCGTTCAAAGGGCAAGGCATTGCGCCGAACGAGTGGTGGCGTTCCGTGGCAGCGCTACAACACACTGTCGCGTTCAACTCCTAAAGGTGAAGCTTAAGCGTGATTGATTACCAGGTAACTAGTTTTGTCGCTAATCAGTAATTAGTCATTAATTAGTCATTTGTCATTACTTAATAATTAGTAATTAATTATGTGTGATGTCACCTAGTGCCACAGAGGCAGTTAATGTGGTGCTGAAAACCCTTTCGCCTCTACGCACTTTAGGCAAAGTGCCCCCTGAATTTTTTTGTGTGGTCTGACTAGAAAGGTTAATTAGGCTAATTGCTCTTTACCATTGTTCTAATGCCATCCATCATGTCCTGTCACTGACCTGTCAAGTGATGTAACTATCTAGAATGTTCAACACAATGGCCATGAAATGTCTAGAAATTATTAATGATGGTTAATGATAGTTAAGCATGACTTGCACATTTCGTGATACTAGTTAATGTATGGTTAGTGATGGTTAACGTGTCCTTAACTAGTACACTGATTAATTAGTGTTAGTTAAGGTACAGGCGCAAGGCACAGTCCCACTTCATAACTACTACAAATTACCAATTAGTCATTTAGTCATTAAGTACAATGATATAATCATGAAATCCCTTTATGTCATGTTACGATGTCTTTCGATTGCACGTGATTGATTATCGATTGGCTATTGATTGGCATATGCCCATATAAGGCATGCATCCGAAACGCGGACACATTTGCTAACACGTCTTGGTCACGACATTATGAGGCATTGAAGGCTTTCGCCTTAATAGCATGGCATTGAACGTGACTAAGCCGTCCCACCTGATGACGGCTACCTCTGTCAAGTTTTCTCCTCGACTTTAATCTGTCAATACCCGCTCTGTATTTCAATCTACAAAAAGCGCTTGACACCGCAGAGCCAATCCACGTTTAATCAATTCTGGGTCGAGGGTAGATGTCTTTCTACGCTAAGTCGTTGTTTTGGCGGTCATCGACGTAGAGTCACAAGGTGCAGTCATTCTTCTCCACTAGAAAGACTAGCAATGACCAATGCTTCTTAGACAGCTGGATGATGTCGACACCACTTCCTTGATTCCGTTCTTGATGGCTTCTCTTTCTGGCGTCGAGGCTTGGTAAGCCCTTGCGCGGATAGGTCGGGCGCACTCGTCGGTTATGATGAGGTGTTTGGCGATGGCTGTCTGTCGGACTTTGCAAAGCAGTCCATTCACCACAATAGTAGCTGTTGGAGCTCGCCTTCCCTTGGACAGGGTTGGCTTGATGTAGAAGGGCCCGGAGTGTGCGTCACTAAGACAGATGCCGATGGGCCGAAAAGGCGTGTGTATTTCGTATGTCGGTTTTAGCTGTATGGGGGGCTTCCTCGGGGCTTTAGTACCGTAGTGTGTCACGACCGTAGTGACTCGTGCTTTCCCCGTCGGGGATACGAGTCTCATCCTTATGATCCGCGGAGTTATCTATTCCAAGAACGCACCAGCTGTGTATATTTACTGCCTTGGCAGTCGGCCCTCTCGCTGTGCGACAGTGCCGTTTTCGGCGCAAGAAACAGATTGTGTAGTCGCTGATGTTTTATGATAGATACAGTCGCGGGTAAAAAAGATTAGCACAGATCACTGGCGATCAGAATTCGTCTATCTCACAACGCGGCGCTGCGGTACGCAGACCTGCCTAACGGGCCGTTTCCATATTTGCAGCCTAGGGGGGGACGGCAGGAAGTAAGCTTTATCAAGCGTGCCACCGCCCGAGCGTTGAAGTGCCGGCCCTACGTGACTGTGCTTGCGGCATTTATTTTGGCTCGGTTATCATGAGCAAAGATGGCTTCGTTTTATTACTGTTTTTTTTTATGTCCGCGTTGCTTTGTCAAAAGGAACTAGCCAGAACAATAGACGATAACTCTGCTTTTAGCCAGTAATTTTGCTGTCCGTGGCAGACCGCTGAACCCCCTTAATACTGTTGAATGGGAGCGGCCCGGCACTCCCGTTATCAGCCTCTTCGCCAACCGCAGCGCCACGCGTTGTCATTCCGGCGCTCTGGTGTTCCGTCATGTGTGGTAATCTTTTTTACCCGCGACTGTACTTATATCGACTGTATGCTCCCACGCTTGTTACTTCGAGCAGTGTAGAGTGCGCACTTGGTCTATGAAGCACGAGAGCTGAGATGCGATGTACTTTGGAGGCTTAGAAAAGGAGAGGCAGAGAGGTTAACCAGACACTGCCGTGTTTGCTACAATTACTATCAAGCGGAGAGGCTTTTTTCCTCCATTGGATTCAAAACACAGGTGGAGCGGCAGGCGGCTATCTTGAACAAACCACTACTACGTAATGCTCAATGCGTAGCCAAGCCTCAAGTATGCAATAAAACGAACTGAAACCGCTGGTCACATTATTGCGTAGCGAGGCCTAAGTATGAATGCCACGAGATGTTTGCAAATTAACCGCCGCATCTCGCATGACATTTGCGATTTATATGTAGTGCACACACGATTCGTGACTACCATTGCGCCTTCTGCGATGCCACTGCGCCTTATGCGGCGACTCACGAATAAGTTTGGGGCGCTTTCTAAAGATAGAAGTTGCCGACAGTTAGCGCTGGTGTGTGTCTTCGGTTTGGTTAAATGATTCATTCGATTTTTTAGTGTGGTTAAGTAAACAAACACGAGTTAATGATACTTTATCTGAAATCGAAAAGAGGAAGCGGATATGGACGACACACGCAACGCAAATGTCAGGTAAACAATAGTGTTTAGAAGTCGTGGATTCCGATGGGACAAAAGTGCAGCGAAAGGCCGGCGAAGTTGGTGGATTCATGAAATTTAGAATTTTGCGGAGACAGGATGGTTGCAAGTGGCTAAGAAAGAAAGAATTTGGAGACCATTGGGGAGGCACTCCTCCTGTGGAGGATATAGCCCGGCGGACGATGGAAAAAATAACGGTAACTTTTTTTAAGTGACAAAGCTGGAGTGCGTCCCATGGCGTGGTATGGTGAATCACTTGGGATTAACATTCAGTACCTTAAGTGCAGCAAGGTAGATGCGACCTGGGTTGAGCGCCAGAATTTGTGCTCAGTTTGCATCGTGAAGTACTCTGGAAATGAGAAGGAAGAAACGAGAAGTATACGAACGCATGGCTTGCTGCTTTGTTGAAATAAATATGTGTACGAGGAGAGAACAAAAACAGAAAACTGCGCAGCCGCAATGGTACTTCGTTTCTGTAGAAAAACAAGAGTGCAAATATTTTGTGTGCTTTCTGTTCGGCATCCGTATATATTTACAAATCTACTACAATAAAAAAAATTAGCTGCGCCGTGAATGTCCTTTGTTCTGCTTGTGTCGTCCTGATTGTATTCCGCGCTTTCTGCACGAAGTGATAGAGTCTCAGCGAACAGTTCATATTAATTAAGCTCAGGCGGTGAACGCACAGCCAATGAGCCACGGCAAGGGATTTGCCTGTCGCTATATTCCTTTGGGTTACATAGCTGCGGATATATTCAGTGAAGTAGTTAACGAACAATGGTTTTCCCGTTGACGGCAGACTGCTACTGCCGTGTGCATCATAAAGGCGACCCGGAGAACAGAAAGAAAGAACATGAGCTAGAGAGTGCGGCGCAAAACGGACGCTGGTACGGCCGCGAAACACGCAGCAAGTCACGACATCGTTGTGTAGCCAAACTGACCCGCCTGCTTTGTCCGCTCTGCCGCTGTCATTAGGCCGGACAATGAGAGCCTTGCCGAAACACGTTCTCCACTTGCGGCAGGGACAATCGCGAACTCATATGCCCGCGTGAACCCGAGTACTCAAGACTCGAAGGATGATATGCACGAGCAAAGTGCTTCCGTCGGCTGTCGTCTCGCTCAACTTCGTTTGACCACTCTACAGTCATGCCGTTTCCTCGTTGCTGCTTCAGAGTTCCTTGGTGACCCGACACAGATAGGACCAGGGCACTGGGAAAGCC
Source organism: Amblyomma mixtum (assembly GCF_055824585.1). Taxonomy (NCBI): domain Eukaryota; kingdom Metazoa; phylum Arthropoda; class Arachnida; order Ixodida; family Ixodidae; genus Amblyomma; species Amblyomma mixtum. The sequence goes on along the minus strand of NC_143014.1, from coordinate 329,025,981 downwards.
GGTACTTTTTTACAGCTTGAATATGCTCACTTGCGGCTAAAAGGACTATCTTCACAACTCTCACGTCAGAAACCTCTTCACATAGTTTGTTATACTTGCGGTTCAATAACCCCTCACGTACCACTTTTGTGAAAATATCCGTTTGTTGAGAGGCCGTAACTGTCAGAAGAATTAAGTAGGGGTGAGTGGTAGTCAGCTGAATTGGCCCCGCATGCTAAAGCGACTCCGAGAAATGGGCAATCACCATTGTTGCGTTTTAGGCAGAATAAACCAATAAAAGGTGGCATAAAAGTAGCGTTTAATGTATTGCGCCGGGCAGTTTGGAAGACTTGAAACGGCTCCCTTATTAGGCCTGTACATGACCAGACATACCTTATATAGCAGAAAGTGGGAAATGGCTAACGCAATGGTAAGACGGAAATAATGTTGGAGGACGGTTGAATTTTAACAACAGAAATGCAGCACTGAAACGCCGACGTCATTATCTCACGATCTCATTCCCATCGACAACCAGGTTCTCTGAAGAAGTAATCAATCTCCAATTTATCTAGTTGGTTATCCTTGCTTGACAGAGAGCACACAGAAAACACATGGGTGAGTTTGTAAAGACGACAGACAAGCGCTAACTTCCAAAAAATTTTTTTCGAAAGATCGGCCTGAATAATAGAGGAAAATGTAGGTGCAATATATATATATATATATATATATATATATATATATATATATATGGCGCATGACACAAAACCACAAAACCAAAGTCATCTCATGCGGTTAGGGCGCAGATATCTATTCTCTTTTTTTACGAAAGCGGAACTGAAGGCACCCTTGGCCAGTGACTGCCTATCTTATCTATCTCCAACACCGCTAGTATCGCTGATGTGATCTGCGTAAGGTGGCTGTTAGATCTCTTTAAATCAGGAGCACAGTGGCCACTGCCCTCAAAGTCACAGTTGCGACAATGAATCCCAAGAGTTTCACGCATCTGACATAATACAGTACTGACAAGCCATCGCAGCTTTTCACTTAAACATCGCCCACTCTGGCCAGCACAGAAGCCACCGCATGACAAAGCTTTGTTTGTAGGCGACATCCTCGGCACAATTTGGACACATGTTGACATGTAGTGTCTGACAGCATATAGTAAGTTGGGAGTTAGCGCTTGTTTGCCGTATTTACTCACTCTTCTGTGCGTTTCTTTGCGCGGTTTGATTGAATGGTTGAACGTCCTTGTCCTATTGCCAACTGCGGCCGCCTTGTTCCTGCAGAATTTCCTCTCTTTTCACCTCTGACGCTCTCCAGCCAATTGGTGCGCTTTCTTTCTCTCAGAATCGACGCCGCTACATAAATGGAACACCAGCTACCTCTTCTAAGCTTAGCACTTCACGCGCACACGACCCTCTCTTCTGTTTGAGGACATCCTTAGGACTTGTTTGTTATTCAACACCTCCCGCTAACCTCGTGTCTCTTAACGTAACCCTTAGCATTTTCAGTTCCGTAGCTTGCTCAGTTTAATTTCAAGCCTTTCCGTCAGCTTCAATGTCTTTGGGCCAAAGCTTAGCGCTGAAAAGCTGTAATAATACTTTATCTTGAGGGATATCGTGAAACTGATCTTACTGACAGAAGAGAAAGTGGCAAACGTATTCTAATTCATTTTTATTCGGGTGATCCAGATTTGAGGCTATACATGGCATATTTCGTTACCGCTTCCAAAACCTCATTTTTTATCGTATGGCCTTGTCCTCTTCCCAGGCTATTAATATTAATCATCGTCATCACAAGCCAAACTACATTCACGTAACAGCATGCTGTTTTGAGCGAGCTGGAAGTAGTTCACCATGAGGACCCGCGCAAAACACACGAAGGACCAGCGAAAGAAAAGAGCACACGGACACTGAGAACGGAAGGTTTAATGGAAAATACAGGAAATATATAAGGTGAAAAGGCGCGATACTTATATCTAAACAAAACACAGAAAAACATAAGGGATTACACTGCAAAGCAAAGGCACTTATCGAGAACGCTATCTCGTTTCCCTGCAAAGCAAGGGACGGTTTTGCCACCCACGTATCTGCGTTGTTAGCGATTCGATATGCTTACAAAATTCCCTTGCCTATCTGGCTACTGCTACTGCATGCGATCGTCGTATTGTGCAAGTTCTTATCGTTTTGTCTCGGAGATCTACTAGTTGCATATGATCTATGATGTTTGAGGGCTTCATGCCCTCGCGCTCAGTAATAGAATATTTTGTCTTTGGGGATACCTACCTTGTAACCTAGCGGGCTACTGTGCTTCCTGCTTTAACGCGCACTCCATGCCCAGCATTCTCGGAAGAAAATATTGAAAATTGCTAAATTATTAGATACTGTTATTGAAATATTGAAAGTAATGGACCATTCTTCTGAACTGCAGCAAAATGTTTATTTTAAGTGTTTTCATCGCTAACACCGAACATTTAAGAGTGCCATAGAAAATAAAGGGGGAACACTTCTGACGATAGCAAAAACGTTAATAGAGAAAGCAAAATATTTCTTTTAAAGTGTTTCCACCGGTTACATCGAGAAGTTTAGACTGCCATAGAAAATCAAGGGGGAACATTTCTGACGAAAGCAAAAACGTTAATAGAAAAAGAAAATGCAAGGCTCCCGTCGGGTGATCTGCGGATGTATTGATCCTTACAATGAAATCTTACATATATGAAAATAGTGCTTGCATCTACGGTTTCACACTGAAAAATGCTTTTGTCCAGAATTGTTGCGTACGCTTGGCTTTAGCAGTAAAGTTTGCAAGCGTCGCCTGTACTCTAAGGCGCATCTCCATGCGCCCATCCGAGGCGCACGAGCGCGGCGCCTACGCGTACCAGCGTACGCCGGAGCCGGTCTGCGCATGCGCGAGGCGCAGGCGCGAGTTGGCGGTGGCGCTTGGGAAATATCTGCTCATTCCAGATATCTGCGCCACGCTCACGCCGGCGCCGGAAGTGGCTGGCTGGTTTGTGGTCGGTAACAAATCAGAGAACGCAGTTCTCTCATCATCGAGTACGGCCCTTCGCGAGCTGAGCGTGAGTGCCAGCGACAGGAGACGACAGGCCGTCGAGTTGCGTATGTTTCCTGACGCTTGTCGCAGTGCGGCGCTGGGCGCGTAGGCGCTGTGCTTGGGCGCCTCGGATGGTTCCATGGAGAAGCGCCTTAAGTTTGTGTTATGTCATTGAATGGAAATATAATATTTCGAGGGAGCTTCTAAACACCTGTTTTTTTTTTACTTCTAAGGCTAATTTTTCTGCTTATTCCCGAATAGTTTTGCCGTTGTCTTTTTAACTCTACAGGTTCACTTGAAACCTCACCAAAATTTATTTTATACATTTCAGATTGCCTAACACGTCAAGATCCTAGGCAATACCAGGATAGGAGCACTTTATGAAGCATATTTGTCTGTCTATCTCACTGCTCGCGCTGTTTCACGCAATTTTGGCATTCTCATATTTCCGAATGAAGGTATTAATCATTTTATTTAGCCCTGCAGGTACTGAGCGAAGAAATTTTTTTTGGAGCTGTCAACCGCCACTGACTGGCGTGAGCAATCCGAAAATATAATTGCAATTAGCTAGTCCCTAACTATATTTACCAAATGACCTTTTAATTTAGGCAATCTGGTAGCAAGGACATTGGTGAATTCGTAGCCGCGCAGAAGGCGGTGTGGTATCAATTATTAAAACGAAGAAAAAGTCATTTCGATAGCCCTACAGCTCGAGCTCGGAAATCGTGTTTTTTTTTCGCCGAAAGCCTTCAATGCCGCATACTGTCGTGACCAATGAATGTTAGCAAATGTGTCCGCGTTTCGGCATCACTACTTAAAAAAAACTGTGTCGAGGCTGGGAATCGAACCAGGGCCTCTGGCATTTGAAGTGGAGACGCTACCAGTGCGCCACAAAGGCTCTATCTTTTTCTTTTATGGTATTTATTTACATGGTTTTTTACACAAAGGATATATATATATATATATATATATATATATATATATATATATATATATATTTATATTGTTACGTGCTTAGCACGCACGGGGGGTTATTCACAGAGGGGATCGGTCGGAGCAGGATGGAAGCAGGAAGCCTACCAGCGTCCCTCAGCTCTTTTTCTTCCTTTTCTCTCTGCTGGTCCTTCATCTTCTGCTTCTTCCGTGGAGGCTCTGTGCAAGCACGTGACAATATATACTATTTGCAGAGAACCTAGTTAGGCGCTAGGTGGCACAAGCATGGTAGTAAACATATCAGAACTAAAAGGCCGGTAAGGATATACAGCGCATCAGGAGAGGAAACCAATCCGGTAAAAAGTCCAATTCTTTGAATATGTCCTTTACCTGCAGCAACATGCGGCTAAATTGAATTCTGGGCGAAACAGGTTCAACGTTGCGGTCTTGCATGCGCGTTTTTCAAAGGCTATAAAGACCAATCAGAAGAATCATATCATAGGGTTTCGAGTCATGTTGGGAAACAACAAGGTCGCGCACACTGTAGGAATTTAGGAGAAAATCTTTCTGTAGCGTCCTCTGCAACACATCCCAAACAAAATCGCGTCTTTGCAGTCTATAAACAATGTTCAGTTGTTTCAGGCACATTACACAAGCGACAGTTTACAGAAGACACAAAAATGTTTTTCCTATCGAGCCACGTGTTGACAGGTAGAGTTTCGGTGTGTAGTTTATAGAAAAATGTTTTAGTGCAAGGAAAAATTGCGATTTTACGCACTCGCTTTAAAACATCATGACACATGGGCCCAAAGTAGACAGAACGATACAGTAGGGGCGGGAAGAGCGTCGATATCAAATCCCTGTACAGATTTTTTTGCGTGAAACAGAATATAAGTACTCACTTGAAAACCGATCTCTGAAAAAACGCACGGAAGCATAAACTTCCTGCATAAAGCCTTGTAAACGGGGGCGTTCCGTAAAATTGGAAGAAACTACTAAGTTCGGAAGTAGAGACATGAAGTTAACCTGCAAGAATGCTCTAATAATCGGATGGGAACAATCACACACAAAAAAGAAGAAACGGGCAACCAACTGCCTCACACGCGCCATGAAGGCTCGAGGTTTGAGCATGAATAAAGGCGCATCTAGTGAATACATGGGTTTCAAAAATAAAATAAAATAAAAAATAAGAAACAAAAAGAAACATAATGTAAGGAATACAAATCAGCAAAGAAACAAAATTAAAAAACGAAAAATAAAAAAATGAAAAAGAAAACAGACAGTGCGCCAGGAAATGTTTTCCCAAACAAAGAGCAATGAGGTGCGCTGGAAATTCTATAGAATCGCAACGTCCGCTCGTGACGCGCTGCAACGTCTACGACGCCCACTTCGAACCGTCTGCGCTATTGTACCTCTGCATGCACTTTGCTTCGCTGCCCTGTGAAACGTCGGCGGCGCATAGGCAAAGCAAAAAAGCTTTCCGCGTTTCAATAGCGCTCACAGTTCGAACTGGGCGCCGTTGGCATTGCAACACTCCTACAGCGCACGCTACCTTTGACCGGCACTTCCTGCGCACCTCATGCGTGGTCTTCCGGTTTTGGGTGGAATACAATTATCAGATATCCTCGCGCTGAACGACTTCTCAGAACGACTGTTCGTGCGTTTTAAAATGCGATAGCATTGAAAGTCCCGTCACCCAGAAAATCGGGCGTAGGCGTTGTCGGCGTTGTGAGCGAAGAATCACGAGCATGAGTCGGCAGGTGGTGCACAGAGAGCAATATAGGAGGCAGGTGGGCCATCAAGGTCACGTGACCTCGTGACCTCATCACACCCTGCCCACCAGATTGGGTGCAAACTGCCCACCGTGGCAGGTGGCAGTCAATTGAATCCCTGGTCGTTCAGGAAGAACAACTAGGACCACATAAGGCCCACCGGTGGCAGCACCTGTCATCGCAGGGCAGTGGCGCGTTGCTTAACCGCTGCACCACTGCTCCAGGAGGGGCAGGAGGACAGCCATGGATGTATCAATGCAAAATAGAGAATGGCCTTCTGCATATATGGGGATTAAGCCATTATTGCAATTAGTGCTACACACACAACAACGGAGTTGCTACAAAGACTGGCTCTAATTTCGAACGCAGCGAAACACAAGAAGGTAACCAACCTCCGCGACTACCACAACAAAACTGGGCTTTGCTCCTTCTTTTAACTTTCTGTCTCAAAATGGGTCAAAACAGCTCTGGATGCCTCAACTCGAGCCTACTTCTGTTCACGGCTCAAACATTTCGACACCCACTTCGCTGAAAGGATGCGCATGTCCAGGATATCCGTAATAATAAAACCAATGCACTCCCGGGAAATATCCAGTATCTGGGCAATCTCTTTGGTGGATATTCGCCGACCCTATAAAACCAGCTTATGGAGAGAATCGCTTGTTGCCAGGTCTGATAAAGTTGTGGGGCCCCCACTACGGGGCTCATCTTCAACAGTGAAACGTCCAGTCTTGAAACGAGCAGCCCAGGTTCTGACAGTCCTGTAGGAGGGACACTTCTCCCCTAGTGTTTGTGACATCTCACTGTGAGTGTCCTTTGCAGACTTTCCCTATAGGAACAAAAACCTCATCACGACCCGTAACTACACAGGCGTGAAACTTGCTTGTGCCTCTACCATCTCACGTTCGACCTCGAATTAAAAATAGTTATAAAAACAAGAAACATCTGATACTTCCACAGTTACATAAAAAGATATCATGCTTTTTTATGATGCCAAACTAATTTTTCATTTCGACATGAAAGGGGGCAAAGCCAGGAACTTTTCAGCATCCCCTCGTAATAACGTCTTCTGCAGGGCTACAAAATGGAGAGTGGTCTTAACCAGCAAACTACGCTAATTAGTGATTTTGTTTTGGGGGGAAAATTTTGGTTCCTGTTCATGCGTGTCCCCCCCCCCCAAATATATTTGTCTGCCAGTTAGACACCGACGCTACGTTCGTGAGGAATAGCACCATTGATCCCGTCTGGTTGTGCGTTCCAACGCAGGATGCCGCCCCCGCCATTTCTTTCACCGGTACTCGTCGAAGGCTGCACGGAGTCCGTATTACCCATGAGCGTCGGGTGCGTAATTTCCGATGGACGGGGGCGCCCCTCGGAGTCTTCCGACGTCATTTGGTGGCTGCTTGCTTCACGCGCAGGCCGGAAGGTCGAGAGAAATACCCGCGCTGTGATTTCCAGGAAAACAACTCCCACGCTGAGAGAGCTACTGTCAAGTCTGTTCCACTTGGGATATTGGATGCGACCGGAGCCGGCGTGCCTCGCGCCCTATGATCCCCCCTCCGCCCCGCACCGAACCGGCGCAGTTAAGTGCGACTAACCTAACCTCCGAGCCGTGTGAGGCCCGGTCGTCGGCGCGGAGCGCATGTTGGCGGAAGGTAATACACGCCCGTGTCGTTGGACCGGCCACGCGTCTGTCATTTGCAATTCTGCCCCGCTCCGGCAGAAAAAGGTCGCGCGCGGGGGTCGCGTCCGTTAAACCGAAACACTCCGCCGGGCGACGGCTTAGCCAAGACGGGCTTGCATGGTTGCGCAGTCACCGCCGACTATTCTTATCAGCGAACGGAGGAGGGATGTAGGCGGTCTGCCGTAATAGGAATAAAAAGCGATACGTATTGTTCACCAGGTCGAAGTTTGAGGAGCGCCTTTAAAGGACTGTAGACATTTAATTTTTGCTTCTGTGTTTTATTCTTTCAAACGATGCGTTGGACATTCGTGTACATGGAGCACCCTGTAGTATTCGTGTACGACCGCCAAAATAATTAATAATTGAATTTCTTCTGGACGCTGTTTCGGTTTCGGTTTCGTCAGTCAAACGATGACTGTGACGCGTAGTGGGTGTTTAGGTGACATGAGGCATAAAAATTTGACTATATTTTTATTTATTTTATTATTATTATTATTAAAATAGCCCCCTTTTATCAGCCAAAGCAGGAATTGGCAGGGTACAGTGCATTAGCAAACAGGCACGCACATGGTATGCATTTCGTTATGACAGAAACATGAACAGAAGAAAAGATACAAGGTACGTCACACGCAGTGCCTTTGTATATTCTAAAAAACTGCTCTGCAAATGCCAGAGAACATAAGGGACCGCCGCCGATTATTCACACGAGAAGATAACATTACACACACTACGATCACAATCAGGGATGCAAAGCAAGCAAAAATGTTTCAAATGATTCGGATTCGGTAACGTCGGGAGACAGTCTGTTTCATTCGAGGATGGATCTCGGTAAAAAAGAATGGCGATATGAATTTGTTTTAAAGTGAGGCATTTAAAGTGTTATGATATGTTTTCCTCGAGTAGGTTTTGTAGTACGTTATGCTGCACGTAATCATTAAAATCCAGTCTGATGTTGCTATTCGTGTTATTGTACAGTAGTTTTAGGCGGTGCGTCTTGCTGCGCTGCTCGAGCTGTGGAAGGCTCAATAGCGTAAGAAGACTGCTCACCGAGATGTGCCTACCGTAGGCACTATAGAGAAATCGAAGAGCTTTACGTTGCACTCTCTCAATATAATTGATTTTTGTTTTAGTATGCGGCTCCCAGACGACGTCAGCGCACTGTAGTAGTGGACGTATGAGGGCTGTGTAAGCAACTGTTTTTGTCTTTGACATGCAGTGTTTTAATTTGTGTCTTAGCGTCCAGAGCCTTTAAGCGGCGCCTGAGTCTACTTTCTTAATGTGAGCGCTCCAACTTATATTTTGTTCGAGCATAAGTCTTAAATATTTATAATGGCTAACAGACGTAATTTCGTTATTGTTAATCTTGTACCTAAAGGTAAGTGGATCTTTTTTTGCGTGATATAGTCATGTGGGCGCACTTAGACGTGTAAAGCTCATGCCCCATTTTCGACACCAGTCAGCGACGGTCGTAAGATAACCGTTCAACACCTTTTGATCGTTAACTGTTCCGATACTAAGGTAGGCAACACAATCTTCTGCAATGAAACGGCAGCGCACAGGAGATTCAAATGGCAGATAATTGAGATAAATATGGAAAAGTAACGGGCCCAGCATAGATCCTTGTGGGACCCCTGATAGGACAGCCGCCAGATCAGATGTGGACCTACCGGGTTTGGTATTGGTAACGTTCGGAAAGGTAAGAATTAAGCCACTGCATGATGTTGCTTTTTAACAGGTTTGTTTAGCTTCATTTGTAACTTTGGATGTGAGAAAGAATGGAAGGCTTTTCTGAAGTCCAGGAAAACTGCGTCTATTTGTCCACCTTCATCTAAAGTAGAAAGAAATTTATTTGTAGTGTGGATTGACTGCGTGACAGTGGACAGGCCTCGACGGAAATCATGTTTACTGTTAAAAAAAATTGTTATTCTTTAGGAACGAACTGATGCGATTATAAATATGAAGCGCTCCATGACGATGCTAGAAGTACATAGCAAGGAAATTGGCCGCTAATTAGTTACGCAGTGCTTATCCCCAGATTTATAGACCGGAACAATTTTGCCTAATTTCCATTCCTTCGAAAAACCTCTAGTGCGCAGGCTCTCATAGTAAATTATAAGCAAGTATTTAGCACACAATTCTGCATATCTGCAGAGAAAAACATTTGGCATGTCGTCTGGGCCGGTGGATTTTTTCGGGTCCAGGTTCTGTAGAGCGGAGACGATTCCCTGTTTATCAGTTTCAATCTCGGGGATTACATCTAGCCAGTGACGCTCAAGCTCGACGACCTCGTCACTGCCATGAAAAAGTACACTAGCAAAATGGTTGCTAAACGATGTTGCTATCTTACCAGTGCCTTTAACCTCAGTACCCACTGTGTTTATTTTATTTCTGGTCTCTTTTCTAGTCGCCAAGTGACTCCAAAATTTAGCCGGATTGTTGCACAGAAAGTTGAGTACTCGCTCGTTAAGAAAGTTATATTTTTGATTATTTAAATTTTGACCGTAAGTGTGCACGGAGTAACGCCAGCGTATTGGGAGCCGTGCTTGGCCGTGAGCGCAGTCGTTTCACACGTCGCTTGAGTTGCAAGATTTCACGTGTGATGCAAGGATTGTGCTTGTTTAGTTTGTATCGTCTTAGCGGTACGTATATCTGGATAATCTCGTGAGCCGCGAGCTTAAAAAACGACCACAACTCATCAGCACTTGGCACGCCTTCATGAAGAAAGCTGGTGAATTCTTCGTATCGTAGTTTGAGATGATCCAGAATGTTGACATCATCAGCATTGCTAAAGTCACGAAATGTAGTGTGGCTGGTAGTTGCGTCCTTCGATCTCGTTAAGCTGCGTATAAAAAAATACTGCTTCATGGTCAGAAGTTCCTAGTACAATATCTACAGAACTACCTAGTTTGCCAACTGCGTCGGAAATAAAGATGAGGTCTAAGCATGAACTTGCACCAGATGTGATGCGGGTCGGCGACTCAACTATCTGCTTTCGATCAAAAGAAAACGCTACATCGAGAAATTTATCAGAATGTTGGCAGGATGGATACACGTTGAGAAAATCCCTGTTGATTGTCGGCAAGTTAAGGTCGCCACACACGACGACGTAAGTGTAGCGTTTGCAATGTTCATTTGAAAAATAATGGAGTGCTTCTAGCAAAGAAATGTCAGCATTTGGTAGCCTGTAAATGGCATCAATTAAAAGGCTAATCTTTGAAATTCCGAGCTGAATCCAGACCATTTCGTGATGAGTGTTGTGTGGTATCAGTACGTCATTAAAGCCTTTCATGATCACTATGGCCACACCACCACCTCTCGAAGAACGGTCGTAGCGTACGATTTCATACGAGGGGAATGCCGTCGCGGAGCCAAGTCTCGGTGACAACGATGACGTCTCGTTCGTATGACAGTAGGAGGCTTTAAAAGTCGCCACATTTATTCGCAATGCTCCGTGTATTGACGTTCAGGAATGAGAATGAGTCAACCATGTTGATTAACTCGATTAACGCGTTGTGGCTTCCTTCGGGCGTTCGCGTTAACTATTCCGACCTGCTCATCGTTTGCCGCGCTTCTCTTGGCGCCTCGGGTGCGTTTATTTGGTGGAAATCGGCTTTTAGAAGGGGAAGCGTTCTGATTAAGTAAAGTTGCATTTTCTATAGTGTTGACTTATCATTGAAGCAGTGCTGGGGGGTAGTGCCTGTCGTTCGCGATAGTTTTTTAGCAATGACACCTTATCGTTTTTCTCATCGTCCCAGACGTAGGCTTGGCAGTTGATAAAACGTTTCTTAAATGATAATGAAACCATATCCTTTTTCTCGCGGTTCGGTTTGGCACTATCCCAGAGCTTTTTCCTGATGTTCCTTGTTTCGCGGGAAAAATCTTCGATTGATATCCCACTATTTTTTAGGTTACGTTCTTGCTTTAGAATTTGTTTTTTGACGAGAATCTAGCAGCTTGACTATAACGGGCCTAGTTTTGTTCTCTGCAGGATTCCCAAACGTTGAATCTGTTCTATGCTAACTGGTGCTAGTTCAATTTTGTATTCGATTATGTGTTTGTTAACAGCACTTTCAACGGACTCAGAAGTCTCGTCATCTTCTTTTAGGCCATAAGCGATTAAGTTTGACCTCCGGCTGCGGTCTTCGAAGTTGTCTATTCTATTTTCCAATTTTTCGATTATGCGATTTATTTACGCGATCTGATCTTGACAGAGAACGACTTTGGCCTCCAGTCTAGTTACTAAACCTATTTTAGTGTCTATATCGGTCAATCGTTTTTCTTTTGTTTCTTTGATATCTGCCGCAATTTCGTCCAATTATTTATCAAGTTGTGCATTATTGGGACCAGGATATGACTCAATGTCACCATCGAGCAGTAACAATTCTCTCAGGTACAGAGCAACTCTACAGAAGAAGCAACTCAACCGTGGGCACGGCAGCACAAAAAGGAAGGAATCGCTAGATCGGATACATTTTCTGTAGTGTTTTCTTACCTCCGGAATGAAGAGAACGGATTAAGCGTCCACATCCTTGCAATGCCGCCGTGCTCATTACAGCTGCTGTTCCCGAGGGGGGCATTTATAGGCCTGGCATATAATTGCTGAAAGGTCATTTTTTGTCATTCTAGGTCTGGGAAGAGGCTGGAATAAATGTCGTAGTGAATTAACACTAAATATCAGTGATTATATTAGAGTTTCTAGTGGATCGATCACGTGGCCGAAACATCAACTTGACGTCACAGACGCCGTTCATTTGACAGAAGATTGGTATATTGATATATTGGGGTTTAACATCCCAAAGCGGCTCAGGCTATGAGGGACGCCGTAGTGAAGGGCACCGGAAATTTCGACCACTTGGGGTTCTTTAACGTGCACTGACATCGCACAGTACACGGGCCTCTAGAATTTCACCTGCATCGAAATCCTACCGCTGCGGCCAGGATAGATCAAACCCGCGTATTTCGTGTCAGCAGCCGTGTGCCGTAACCACTGAGCCACCGCGGCGGGGTACTTGACCGAAGAAAATGCGCAATAAAATTAGGTGTCCATAGCCATTTAAGGCAGTATGAAAACTCGGTTTTCAGTCTTCTTTTTTGTTTACACGTAAAGGTTGCGCGGATGTTGGAAGCACAGACTGGGAGAAGCTATGCCGAGTCCGAGTGAGCTTTGAACAATTTACGACAGCCCTCCCTCGTGCAGTTTCGGTTCGCTGCAGCGGCAAAGCAAAGGCCTCAATGCACGTGCTCTCACAGGACAGTGACGGGTTCGCTGCTCCGTGGTCAGTTGCGAAAGCACGTGACTTGTACTGAATGTGCGATTCGCAGCTGTGGACTGAGAAGCGTACGCGTCTCTGTCCTGTAAGAGCATGTAAATTGCGGTGGTTTTGTGTACTATCATTCCGCATCACAGCGCGTGAGGCCGAAAATGTAAAACAGAAAAAAAAATTATAATCAATGATTTAAAGCACACTGGGACATATCCGTCACCCTTCTGTCTTTCCTAAGCCCCTGATTACTTTGCATCCGCCGTCTTGCATCCGCGTAATACGTCAATCCGCGTGATCCACCGTCTTAAGGCCGATTCACACGACGGACCGTTCGCCCGCGGCCCGCGCACTACGTGCTCATGCGTCAGCACTTTGAGGGGCGCGCTGCCGGCCGTGAGAGGCCGCGGCCGGCAGCGCAGCCCTCAAAGTGCTGACGCATGAATACGTAGTGCGCGGGCCGCGGGCGAACGGTCCGTCGTGTGAATCGGCCTTTACCTGCGCGTTTATGCGGACTAACAGAAAACTTTGAGGCGGTTATCTTAAAACGCAATCATGCTGCGTGAATTACGCCATTTGTAATAGTCTGTATTTAAGACCGCTTCTTTTGAAACAAACAGACACTCTAACAGCGGCGGCTAAAAATGTGTTAAACAATTTTGATTATTTATTAGATATAGGGCAGCAATTTTACTCTTATTTTGAGCGTGGCTGATCGCATAAGCTGCGCACAGAACGGCTTGTGAAACCTAACCATTGTTTCCTTAGAAATAAAAAAAAAATCTTACACGCCTTAGTTTGAACACCCATAATAGTAACAGGAAAGACTATGATATGGTCATTCTTCTTGCTTAATAAGAACAGCGAATATTTCGTCGCAGATGAGCTGTCAATACGTTTTCACAATCACAATTCCTTTATATCCGTCTCGTACAGAGTATACGGAGTGGCTGGTAAAAAAGCTGTTTTTGGCTTCTTGGCCGGTCCACTGTGCCCGCTCTTACGACAGGCGGTACAACATGATCAGCTCACTTACGTCCCCAGTGACCTACCTGTTTTGTCTCTCTCCTGAACCAGCTGCTGCAAACCTGCCCCGGATAATTACCTAATATTTTCACCTACTGTTCGACTGGTCCTGAGAGCATTTTTCCTTCCCTTGGAAAGGACTGGATGTATCACTGTAAGAAATCAGCGCATCTCTGCTTCCCGGATTATCCGCAGCTGCCAGGTCTATTTCTTGCGATTTCACCTAGTGTGTCTTAGTCTCCAGCAAGTGCTCAAAACCTTGTCAATTTCTTTCTACGTGCAAATGTTGCACCTTATCACCTTCGGTTACATAACTCACTGCTCTTTTAGCAATTTAAGACTTTTTGTTCGCCTCCAGGTTTCGACAGCATAGCAAAAGAATACAGGCTGGCTAAAGCTGCTTTAGTATTCATTGTTTCTTTAGGAATATGAATAAAGTGCTCACCATAACCATTGAACATAACCGGGGTGTAGTTACCAAATTTACCCCACCGTGTTCTAATTCTTCAAATATGCTGCCACTACTTGCCTGAAATGAAATCAACTGAAATTTTGTTTCTGTATGACGAATAATCAGGAAACGCAGACAAAAAGACGTAGCTTCCTACTGCTTCAAATACCTTACTGCTCATCATACTCTGTTGTTGATAGGGCAAACTGTTGTACATTATTTTATTCTACATTAATTTTCAGGATGCCGCTCTACATCACTGGTCTTGGGCCTCAACCGTTCGCTTTAACTTTGTGGTCGGACTTATCACAATATGCTTCATTTGCAGGCGCCCTGATTATTGCCGTTGTAGAATTGAGCCTGAAGCTTTCATACAGAAAATACCTGCGCCTTCCAGTGTAGTTGGAGTATCGTAACTGTGGCCATTGATTTTAAAAGTTTTTTTCCAACGTTCAGCTGCTTCTCTGTTCAGTGAAAAATATATTGCGTAATTGGAACGCATCTTCCAACAGGCTTGCAGCCAAAATTTTTTTTGAATAGTCTCAAGGCAAATTATTTTAATGAGTGAGGGGTCTGGGACACCTCAGGCTCCCTGCCTTGGATAGGTGCCTGAAATATTATATGATCTTCAAGACTTTTTATTTTAATCGCAGGGTTCATGACCACCACAGCAGGAGCGATCACTTTTCCGTCGCCTTTCACAGAGCCGAACAATAAAGCAGCGTTTGTTTGTTTTTTTATGCATTGTCTTGGTCGAAGCTAGCAACGTCAGGCAGCTGTAGTTTTATAAATTGAATAATCTCTCCTATTGACACAAAAAAAACTGTTCTGCTAAGATGAAGCCTTCGCAAGCCTTAGCGCCAAGGTGTAGACACTTGTGACGTAATGTACTCGGTAAGCGATAGCGGCGCGTGCTATGCTAAAATTCCATTTATCTGTGCAGTCCGAACTGACTGACCTCGCTAGTGAAGCCATGAGTTACCCCTCCTTTCCAACCTTCTCGCTCGCTACTTCTGTCACGCCGGACGCGCGCGGAAATGGATGGATATGGTTTTATGGTTGAAAAGGGGTGGATGGATGGACAACGACAATGTGTGGCGCGCGCCCAGGTGCGACGCATGCCTACCCGAAACATCAACCGCTACACCCACGACCTGATGCACACCCCGTGACTGGCCACTGCACCCTGATATTTCAACAATATCTGCAAGAGGTATCCTTAACCAGATTTACTAAACCCTCCGACTGTCCTCGGTGTTTGGCGCCGTCCGAGCTGCTGCTGAAATTAGCGTTACCCCAATGGTAAACGCACAGTCTGGCTTTCTGGCTGGCTTTCTGAGTGTACCCTTCAGCATCTGTGATGTTGAATAAAGATTTTATTTTATTTGATTTTATTCTCTTGGGGGAGCACAGGCCAGGGGATAGTTGCAAATATTTATAGCGATTAATTTTTGCTTTGGTACCTTCCTTTGGTACTTTTAAGAAAGGAGCAGTCCTTTGTAGCAATTATGATCCCCTGATGTGAAGCCCTGGACCTTCTGGCACGGCCGCTACTAACTTATGAAAAGCAGTTTTCAATAATTGCTTAATTTCAAGGAGTGCCTAAACGTGACGGCGATGAAAGAAAAGTGATTTGAATTTCTACATTGTTTCTACAATATCGGGATGCAGTGCCGAAGCCAATAAATTAGGTTATTCAGCCAAATTTATCTCGCCAATTGTGCCGTTGTTAAGGGTTGTATCCGACGTACAACGTTAAAGTTCAGAGGCAGTGAGAGGAAAGAATATCCTTCAGATAATTTAAAGACTGGACAAAAATGCTTTCAAGGGTACTTGCGCAGGGAAAAAATCAAGGAATATGCACGATGGTTTCCTGAAATCGACTGTGTAAGTAGAGTCATCAGCTTTTTCGGAACGAATAGAAAACGTGCCTTTGATGGGTGACCCAGCTACGTCAGCACAAATGTATATATAATATTCGGCATTCGGGAGCCTTTTCAACTTGTTTTTAGTAAAGTTCTGAGGTCGGCCATGCAGATAACTGT
This sequence comes from Amblyomma mixtum, assembly GCF_055824585.1. Classification (NCBI taxonomy): domain Eukaryota; kingdom Metazoa; phylum Arthropoda; class Arachnida; order Ixodida; family Ixodidae; genus Amblyomma; species Amblyomma mixtum. The sequence continues at coordinate 329,009,779 of NC_143014.1, read as the reverse complement.
GACATTTTCACTGTACCATCTGAACAACGAGGACTAGCTCATTTCTGACTCGTGAAATATACGTTCATTGTCTGGTTAGTAATAATAAACAAGGGCTGTTATAAGAAAAGTAAGTAACCACTTCGCGCTTGCGCTCTTTATGTAGCGTGTCTTAAGCACCCTATTCTGGGCTTCTATGCCATTGTTTGTTAAAATTAAGTTATCACCACCGCCGCACGACGTCGACATCAAATCTTCTCCCAACGTTCTTTAGATAGTGCGCCATGCGGTGTGCATAAGGAATAGTCACAGTTTTTTTTTTCTGGCAAGGACTGATCGTTTCGGAAACGCTGAGTGTGGTTATGAGCGAGAGCGAAGGAAGGAAAAAGCCGTGACAATTCCGTATGTACAGTCAGGCAGGAATGAAACGAGAACAGCGCATGTCAGGAAAACAAAATATTTTACCTGCCTACTTTCAGCTGTAGTGTGCAGCTAGCCTGATTCATGTGTCTGGATAAAGGGTCTGCCGAAGGGCATAATCGTAAATAGGTTGTAAAGGATTATTTCGCTGCAAAGTAGAAATGTATCACATATGCGTGTTCGCGTTTCATTCCGGCCTGACTGTACATATAGCACGATATCGAAGGAACCTTGGGAGAAGACCTGCCGTCGACGTCGTATGCACAGACCGTTAAAAGAGCAACGCCCGTGAGGAATGAAGAAAACGGATTAGAACCCATGCGTAACGACAGCCCATTTGTGTGCACAGTGCGTCACAGGTCACCATTCGCGAACTGTGTGTGTGGCGTAATCTATGGGGTACCCCTTTCATGAAAAAAAAGTGTGTATTGGCCAAACGGCCTAAAAGTTTGGCTCATGGAGCATAATTGCTTATTATTGGACATCATTTTTTCAGGCATGGCTAAAAACTGAGTACTGTGTGACAGTAAAAATAAGAAGGTGTATACAACATTATTAAAAAAAGACTAAGGTTCTTTAGCGGTACTGGGATCAACGCACGCGAGAAATCATGGAGCCGTGCTTGAACGAAAAGAAAAAAGACATATGTGCTGGCAGACCATCGATCACGTTGTATGAGAGAGAAAAAGGCTTTTTAGATAACTAGTGATGTGTCTCTTTTGTAGATAGCGGCATAAGTGTGGCTATGGCGGTTTTTGGCTTTAGCTTTCCCTCTATGATGTTTTTTTTTTTCAGTTTCAGTTTGATCGTCCCTATTTTCCCTTGCGTGCCTTTCGCACGTGCGCTGATTATCTGTGTGTGTATATGTTTGCATTCCTTCACAATAAAAGCTTAGTGGCGAGACAGCGCTTGCAGTATCTAATCTACTCTTCCTGTGTCTTTCATGCGTGCGCGCTGAATTTTGCTTTTAGATGCACAACTGTGTTGTCGGCATACACAGGGTGTCCCAGCTAAATGTAACCCAGCTTGTAAAGAAGAGGATGGTCCCTATCCCAGTGAGACCAACTGAGGGTTGTTGAAAGTCGCGTGTCGTAGTCTCCGGTAGTTTTTCATTGTACAAAATTATTTAATTAAGAGAAAATAATTAGCTAACTTTTTAATTATTGCCTTCAGGAAGAAGGTGTCAATGCAGGAGTTGTAGAACCCACAGAAAAACGAGCGTTTGCCGCGTTTACAACCAAGTACCACTGATACAGCTTCTTTTATTTGCCTTAAAAGAAAGCCCGCGAAATACAAAAAGAACCACGTGACAGGGAAGCAGTTTCAGCGCTCCCAAATGACAGCTCAAGCAACGACATCCGCTTTGCAACGCTGTCCCGAACAGGGTTCGGCGTTTTGGTGTGGTGGCGAGATATGCGCCAGGAACTGCTTATGCGTCACGGAAAGTAAGCGGGCGCTGCTTTTCAAGGAAGCGAAGCGCGGCTCGCATGGAGCGCTTTTTCACGCGAAACCTCGCCTCGAGTGATAGGCATGTGGCCGTGCCGACGAACTTGCACAGTCAAGCGCTGAAGAAGCGGTCGCCCTAGCGCCCATGCGAGAGTTACTGGCGTATATCTCGCAACCATCGCAAAACGCCGAACCCCGTTCGGGACAGCGTTGCAAAGATAAGCGAATTTTGTTGCTTGACCGGTCGTCTGGGAGCGCTGAAACTGCTTCTCCTTCACGTGGTTCTTTTTGTATTTCGTGGGCTTTCTTTTAAGGCAAATAAAAGAAGCTGTACCGGTGGTACTTGTTTGCAAACACGGCAACCGGCTATTTTTCTACGAGATCTACAATTCCTACATTGACAATTTCTTCCTGAAGGCAATGATTTAAAAGTTATATAATTAGTCTCTGCTAACTAATTACTTTTGCATAACAAAAAATGCGTCAGACTAGGACACGCGACTGGCAACAACCCTCAGTTGGTCTCATTGAGCTAGGGCACTTGGTCTTTTTTAAAAGCTTGGCTACATTTAGCTGGGACACCCTGTATATTGTCATTATCGTACCGGAATTGAGGGCATTTATGAATAAGAAATAGGATATGCCTTAATACACGTTGCTGAGGCAATACGTATGAAATGTTGAGAAATCCTATTACCTGTTTCTATATGTGCGCTTTTGGAGAAAAAAAAATCAATGTTGCATTGCTTAGCTAATAACATCCCCTATCTTTGAATTTTTGTTTGTTTCCTAAAGTAGTTAGATCCTAGCGAGTGTTCTTGCTTCGGCGAAGCACTGTTTGCAGTATGTTCCTGAAATGTTCGTACCGATTTCTGTTAAAACGTTCTGTTTATTTTTATGTGCTATAGACCGCGCCAAATTGTAAGATTGGGAAAATCAAAATTTGGCAGCCATATTTGCCATGGCGAAGTGTGAACGCTACCGGACTGCTCGATACCATACCAGAAGGGCTGCCGCACGACCGGCAGCGCAAGGTGTACACTGCAAAAAAATTCCGTGAATGTTACGTACAAACTCTCCATAACAGAACAAACGCTTGCTCTGTTGCATCCGAAATGGAGGGTCCATCCGTAACACATTCGTGAAGGTGGCTGGCCGTATTATGCATTTTCTGAAACGTATTACTCGCCGTAACTGTTGGCCCCCGGACTAGGCACCACATGACGTCCCATTTCCGATCTGTGTGGTTTACTCTTGTTCAACAATGTCCACAAACTAGCATGGCGAAAATGAGATTAACCCCATGTGCAAAGGTGAAGATCCTAGGGGGGGTGATAATCAAATTAGACCCAAGTGACGCATAATGTTGCTTCAACGTTGAGGGATTGCTACAAATTGTGAGCAACATTAAATAACAAAGGACTTACTTTGCTATAACTTTAAAAGAAGAACGTTGACTTCATAAAAAAATATTTTACCATGTTGCAAACCACATGACACGGTAACAATTAATAAATGCATTTAATAAATAATTTAGAAATGCAGCTTAATGAGGTCAAGAGATCAAAAAAATTTAGACACAGACAATGGTTAGACAACTTCTCTAAATTAAAACTGAACAGCAGCTGAAAATACATTACAAACATGATGAAAGTGCACAAGGTGAAAGCCGAATTTCCGTCTGCCGTTTAACAAGGAAACGAACCACTGAGAAAGCCAAAAGCATGGGCAAACAAATTTGTGAATGCAGTGCAATGTAGCAGTCACATCTTTGCTACACAACCATCAATCAAAAACGCTAACTCCTTCACGGATAACAAAAGCACAGGCACAACAAAATATTGCTAATTGCAATGTTCAATTTATTAGGTACCTATAGCCGGCCATTCATGCCTGGTCTTCCTGCGGATAAATGAAACGCTGCAAAAAAGCAGTGAGCAGCCATAATTGCTGTAGTGACAAGGAGGATGTGCACCGTCGGTGCTGCTCCGTCATCCTGACAAGGAAATAATAGCTGTTTTTTTCTGGAATGTACTCTGGAAGCATGAATTTCCTATCCACCTTTATTTAGCTTGCACTGACACGACCCATCATGAACTCTGCAGCTTTGACAAACATGCGGGCCAGTCGACAGCCACAGAAGACTGTAGAACCCTGCTAACTTGCAAAAAACCAGTGCTCAGAAAGAAAAATTATAAAAAAAAGACGAGTTCCTTTTACCCACTATGTTTTATATGGTACTAAGAATGCGGCTAAGACATGACATGAATATTGTTTTTTTTTTTCTGCTCAGTTACAAACTTTCTCGCCTGTGCTAACATATTACTGCAATGTAAATAATGAAACATGCCAGCATTGTACAACATGCTGTAAGACTTACAAAATGCACCCCCTGCAAGGCTACCACATGCCTCTTAGATGTGGTAATGTTTATATCTACCAAACTATCTAGACTAAAATGAGACACCAAGCCTCTGACATCTGGAGATGTATACCTCCCATGCAATTAGAGTGATTGGAGATGCTCCTCCTCGATGGCATTTCAGTCGCTAGGTGTGGAAGGACCGGATATGAAGGTGAACAACTAGACACCCACTTTTTAAGCAACGTCACAATGAGCAATGTGCCTTGGCTTTTCTTCCATCCAAAAAGTTTTATGTTCCATGTTTACGTAACTGCTTGCACGTGCTCATTTTGGCTTGCTGAGAGGTTCTTTTCTTTGTTAAACCAGCTTTAACTCTGGCCTCAGTCTTCTGCACCTTCTGAATTTTTTTGCTAGTGTTCACCTTAAGTCATGTGTAAGCTCACGCAGATCTCTACTTTTCTATGTTTCCAACTGTCACATCTTCTCTTCCTTCGTCATGTCCATCTCTGCATCCGACGCCTTCAAGTATGCTGTGTATAATCACCTTAACTAATCTGCCTATTACACATGTATTTTTGTTAGCCACCCACTCCTCTATCTGGCGCTGACAGGCCCTGAGAGTAAATAAATGAATTGTAGTCTAAGCTAAGTCTCAGCAAGCATGCATTATGTTCAGTTTATTTTACCATGTTGACCAGTAAATAGTGGACAGAAAAAAGCTGCAAAGTGGAGCTTGACATGCCTCTCGCCCCTACACTGGAAAGCAGCAGGCAAGGCATACGTAACCACTAACGACAACGGAACATGCCAAGTGTGAAGTAAATCAGTAACATTCCTCGCATTTATCTCAAGGTATACTCTCTGCTCAGTAATTTATTACCCCCTTAGACATTCTGCAAGGAGTGCATACAATGATGTGTCACCACAATACAATGAGAATCATTAACCCTGTGCCAATACAACAGCAAAGAAATTTATGCCCAATAAATGCATTGCTTACATGCAACCAAGAGGCAAGAATGGGCCAACCTGGCACATATATGGAAAATAAGCTCAAAATAATAAAGAATGACATTTGAGCAGCCGCTCATTCCCCCACCCCCACCCACAAAAAAATATGAAAAAGGGTCCTCTTCACACGGCACGTTTGAAAGATACGGCTGTAATATTTGCGAAAGTTCAACTACGTGTGAAATTCAGATATAAATAACGCCAACGCATGCGGTTGGAAGCGAGGCGCCAGGGCGCGGGCAAACAGTAATCGTCTTCAGGTATCGACTGGTTTCACCTCCTGAGGGCCGCTGCTCGACGAATACCACTCAAGGCCACGTTCACATCCAACAAGCTTGTAATAAACTTTAGACAGGTGTTTATCATGACGCAGCAGCAGCTCATCAGTACTATTGGCCAGTGCTGAATTTTTTAGCTTGATAAACGCAATCATCCACCGAAACGCGTGTCGACTGTTCCTCGCCAGATTCTTGCAGTCCCACGAGGGTGAGCAGCTTTTCCGCCGGCTTCAAGTCTCCTCTTTCGTGCAGGGCCACTAGCATTGTAACGCACATTCTGCACGGTCGTTTTACTATGCATCGATGCCGCATGGGACAGTAAGCGGTTGTACACTCCAATGCGGCGTACGGGCCGCACACATACACACACCGTAACGACAATACAGCGCGCAGGACGCACGCAGCGAACACGGAAGAACAAAAATCGTTCTAAAGCACCTGTTCACTCAACAACACACACACTCCGCGCATGGTTCCGACTGCGGGCTTGGCTAGCGCTTCGACTCGTCACGGCCAAGCTGCATGCACTGCGCTCTTGTGGTAACAACGCTCATGAAACGAAAATAAAAGTTTAATATGTAAAACCATTCAAGTTGTCAGCTAAAAAAGCTACGGTAAAATTAAATACATCTGATATGTTTTCAAGGTGGTGCGCTTTTGCGGCGTCAGCGATGTAAGCATGGGCGCGAATACGCGAATGACGCTATGAATTTCCCGTGCATCTCTGCTAGCCACCATAGCTCTGCAAATGGCATCGTGCTCGGCGTTTTGCGCGGCTGTCTTGCCCGAATAAATTTTACTTCCTCCGTGCACACATGCTTGGTGAGGTGAACGGTGGTCGGTGCGAACAGTTTGAAGTTTAATCGACTGAAAATTGCTCAAGGAAAGTCAGCGGCGTTGCATTTTTATTGTTTCTGTGCATCGCGAGTGACTGGCGGCAGCCACACGGCATCGTCTCCGGTTTGGTGAACTTGTGAGAAGGTGAGCAATTTGTTCTCAAATTTTGAAAGCGGTTTTTTGTTTCTATTGTGACCCTGTGTCTCGTCGCATGTTATGTTCACGGTAACATAAGCACAACGTTCATGCGCTTTCTGTCTCTATTTGAAGTAACATTGGTCGATCAGCGTAAACTTTTGGATTCAATTAAGCACAGGCTGTCCATGTTGGTAGTGCGTGTCGAATGTGCTTTGAGATCATTCTGCGCTCGAGATGGTCTTCTGATAATTTATTTATTACCAGGTATAGTCGAGATTTGGATACGTTCATCCCACTGCAACAGTGCTGAAAAGCTGTTTTGTGTTCATGCATCTGCTGTCCTTAAACTTTTCTGTAATCATTCGCGTGGTTCCTTTGGATCTGGGCAACCGGCTACTGTTGCTAGGGACGCCTCGCAGCAGAGCCCTTGGGGACGCCCAGTGGGTCAGCTGTTTGTCCAGGTGCAAAGTTACCTAAGGTACCATTCCAGACTTTTTTTTTCTGTCCATCAACCTCATATTCCTTGCAAAAATTACAGCATGTAATTAGGCACTAAAAAAATTGGTAACTTATACACATTTCAGGACAGTTGAGAGAAATGAAATTAAAATTGGTTTTTGAGGAAAGGAAATGGGGCAGTAACTGTCTCTCGGTGGACTCCTGAACCTAAGGGAAGGAATAAACGAGGGAGTCTAGAGAAAAATGCACATGCAGCATCAGTATTCTCTCTGTAGAATTTTCGACACCTGGATTCATTCCTTCCAGGACAGTGCCAAGCAGTAGGTGAACTGCACACGAATTTATTTTCCTCTGGTGCAAAGTAAAGAGTGAAAATGTTCTAAGACAAGTCTCTAGTCTGTTTCATTCTCACTTCATTTGCTCAAAGCATAATATGAAATGCTATATTTCTTATACCCTGGTTTCCTTTACTTTGAGCAGTAGGTATTGACAATGAACATCAAGGCAACTCCACTCTCATTGCTTATTGCTGCTTTTAAGTTTCCTCCATGATTTTCTGTTTGCTCAGTCCTGGCCTTAACATATTTTCTTCTGCTGCTTAGCTTCGAACTATTGGCTAGGTTACATAGTTCTACTACTTCTATGTTCACTGTGAGGTTTGAGAGCTTGTTGCTTTGTTCTTTTTTTATAAGCATCTTTGTCTTCTCGAGGCTGATTGGCAGTCCGGAAAAGAGACCACATGCATTGTTTATGTTAAGATGATGACACAATAGCCTAACACATCGTATCGTTGCCATTCGAGCCCCCTGTGTACTTGCTTTGTTGCACTGGGAGCAAAAAAGTTTAGTGGAAGTCGCAATGAGGCGCACTTTTGTTTAGACTAGTGCAAAGGTTTACTGTTGCTTCGCAGTATAGTGCTCCCACCTGTTGCGCACGAGCATTTAGATGGCTGTTAAATACTACTATCAAGGATTTAGTCATTGTAATGTCGCAGGTCTGTTGTGTAGGATTTCAGATCATTGTCTTGCACTGTCCCCGAAGCCTGTTGTGTGTCAGTTACGCCCCTATGTTGTTGTATTTCTGTCCAGTGTAAAAAATATTTTCTGTGATTATGCTACACGCACAGGTTCATGGGGAAGTAAATATTTTGTGTCGCTTCAACCGGGTAATGCTTCAGAATGAACACATGCAAAAACCCATGCTGTTAAAAGCCTTGGCTTGTGTAACCCAAGTGTGAGGAGAATACTATTACGGCAAGGATTCTTGCATTGCAACCTTTTAAATTCCTTTTTTTGTAAAAAGAATGGCATGAGGTTTCATGAGTTACAGCTCTCTTTCATTGCTTGCTCAGAGAAAGCGTTTATTTTAAGTAAGCAGTAGTCTTTTTTTCTATTGTTCAAGCAGCAGCATCAGCATGCCTCATCATTTTTGTCTTGAATGACTGAAGGTGCTTCCAGAGCATTGCCTTCTTTTTTTCTTGTTGTTTATTCAGCATGCAATATTGTGTCTATAGATTGCTCTTTAGCATTATTTTGCGTTCTCCCAAGCAAATTTTAGGCGACCAAATTCAGAAGCACCTTGTATTGGCCTTACATGCTCGCTATTAATGCAGAAGTAATTATATGCCACACTAAACACCAAATCTATATCCTTCAGAGTGGGTCTAGAAGCTTGTCTCCAGACTCTTGCCTTCAAGGAGTTCTTACAGGTTTCACATATCTGCTTGGTGTTGGAAGTGACAGCCTTGACTGATAATGATATGCATTAGACACATATTATGCATTTACAATTAGGCCGGAACGAAATGCGAACATACATGTGCAGTACTTTTCTACTTTGCAGCGAGGTATACATTTAGAAAGGGTTCATATATGTGTATTGGGTAGATCTCTTAACCAGAAACAGGAATCAGGCTAGCTGCATACTCAAGCTGAAATCACACAGGTGAAATATTTTGTCTTGTTCATAGGCGCTGTTTGCATTTCATTCCAGCCTGATTGTGCACTACTGCCATAGCAGGTACCCTATCTAAACGAGACACTATCTTGTGGCAAATCATGTGCATATGTTTTAGACACGTGTGTGAAGAAATGTGCAGCTACAAACATTGCATGCTTGGTTATTCATAATGCTTTTTTTTCTCATGTGCATAGAACAATGTTCAGCTACATGGCTTGCTTTGTTGTTACTACTTCTATTTTTCCGCTAATATTAAACTACATATTAATCCCAGAGACCTGATGTTCGACTGAATGATCCTTCTGTGTCCCACTAGGAAGGCAAAAGCATCACGCCTAGGGCTCATTCACCGCCCTTCACCCCTGTTTTGGTTTCAGTCGGTCAGTTATGCTATTAATGAATGTAATCACTTTATAGGACAAGTATATATGAAAATATATTTTGGGCTAAATGAGGTTAACAAGTTATCCACTGTGCACAATGGTATGGTTGGTCTTGTACATCTTTACTTGGGTGTTAATGTTTCTTTTGTGGTTGCTGTCTAAATAACTTTGCCTGCCTATTGTATCCTAAGTCCTTTTATGCCTGTCTTCCTTCCTACTGGCTCTCTCCCTTTTCAGTCGTTCCTTTTTCCTTTAAACTGGCGATTGGTCACAAGCCTGCTGTGGGCATGGCAGCTAGCACTAGGCCCTTTTTTTTCATTGAACCTGCACTGCTGATATTAACGCTAATAGTACTGTATCAGTATTTATGTGATACTGCATTTTTGTTATGCATAAATAGTTGGCTAAGCCAATGGTAGCAGTGTTGAATATCACAATATATCATGCATATATCTTGCATGCAATATCAGTATCAGTTTATTCACTTTGGATGAAGGTTATACAAACAGGGTGATAAAAGCATCTGGGCCCTTACCAAGCAGCTAGTTCGGGCCCATGCAATAAGTGCACAAAATAGTGTACCCAGGCGTCAGCATAAGAAAAAAAAAGTGTACATTTTATATGAATAGAAGGTGTTACACAAAACTCTATCAGTATATTCACTATTCGCTACCCTCTATTTCTTTCAGCTCCGCCGTTTGGCTGTAGATATTTTGTGCTGCTTTCCTAGTTTAGTCCACTCAAACTAAAACTTTGCGTTCTGTGTTGCAGGTAGAATCTACAATGAATGCCGCACTGTGTCTTGTAAGCAGGAGGCGGTGTTAATGGAGCCATGAACTTTTCTTGCGGATGACTGGCGTTGGCCTTATTATGCACTGAACCTCAAGTGCGAAGAGGAAAATGTCGTGTTGGATTTGTGCTGAGGTGAGACATCATGGTGAATCTACCAGTGGGAAAGACGAGACAAGGGACAAGACAGTCGCTGAGTCGCGGCCATAGTTTATTGAAGTGAATAGGGAATACATGAAGAAGCCAAGCAACACCACAAACCACACAATTACAGATAAGCATACATGACAACATGAGTCAATGCCCCTGAACATTCCCCTGATCGAGATAGTCCAACTCATTGCGTGTTAGTGCGATAGACAACACACTTGCACATTAGTCACCGAGTCGTAAGGTGTGTCTAGCCTCAATAATCTACCATTTAATCTTCTCTGAATTTACTGCCAAAATGTGTGTTGCCAAAAGGAAAGGGTAGCAGCCTTCAAATCCCTTGCAATATACAGAAAAGTTAGAACCCCTACCCTCTTGTGCTCCTGTAATCTTACATTGATACGCCTTCCAGTTTGACCTATATAGACCCGACCACAAGATACAGTGTCTGATACCATGTTCATTTTACAGGGTACATATACATTTCACTCCACATGTGTACTTTTCTCTAGCCACATTCACAGAATTATTCTTAACAATTTTACATATTTTAAACGACTTATTAGGGGCCAAGAAAATCGCTTTTCCATCATATCTTCTGGCCGCATTTTTCAATTTGTACGACAATCTATGTACGTACGGTAACACAACCGGTCTTTTGGCATCTCGCTGGCTGGCCCCGGCCTGATTGCGCCGGTCGCCGTGAAAAGCTTTCGGCTTCTTTAACAATGTATTGTATGCTCTTGCAATAACATGGTTAGGAAATCCTGCGTTCATTAACCTAAAATGTGCTCTTGGAAACTAGTCATGCTAAGAAAGCATGACTTCATCAATTCTGAGCCCAGGCTTGACAGTCCAATGCTATCTTTCACTAGCTTGTTATAGCCGACCTGTGTCCAAGTAGCAGCTTAACACTCCTGGGTGAATATCACCAGCACACATGGTGTGTGCAGATCAACTTATCAAGGTAAGGTCCAGAAACCGCAGCTCTTTTTGTGGCGACATTTGCTCCAAGGTACACCTAAGACAAAGGCCTTGCTCCTTAAACAGCTTGAGAATATGTTCACATCCCAAATTATCAGAACCTTTGTAAAAGACCAGAAAATCATCAACATAGCAAAAGATTTTTTCCCCCAGTCCATGCAAGTCCTTGAAATCATTCTATACACCCTACTTAAAATATCTCTTAGCACAAGGCCCATCTTCAAACCACTACATATACCAGATTTTTGAACACATACCACACTGCAGTACTCTACAGCCATGCTCTTAAAATGAATGCTATTCACTAGCATGCTCTTCAGATAAATTTCAGAAAAGGGTTCTTGCAAAATTTTGTCTGGTTATTTGCAAAAGCATTTGTCTACTTCGCATCTTGAAGATCCGTTTCTAGTACTCAATTCGCAGCGTGGTTGAGTATCTGAAGAATGGCAATCCAGCAGATTGTCTGGTGGTTAGTGTCGATGTAGAACTATTTTATTCCATCCCGTATGAGGACCTTATGAAAAGCTTGTGAATGTGTATATCGGAGCACAATGATGAGCTTGTGTTTAGGAACAGGTGCGTAATAGTCTTTTTTTTGGACTTACCTCCTTTTATTTGAAGAGCATGTTTCTGGAGTATGGCTGTGCGGCATATGTTCAAAAGTCTAGTATATGTATCGATTGAATGCCTCTGTGCTAAGTAATATTCTCTTAAGCAGGGTGGATGGAGTGATTGCCAAGAACTTGCATGGGCTGGGGGAAAATCTTTCACTGCGTCTAATTTTCTGGTCTTTTACAAAAGGTTGCGATAGTGTGGGACCTGTGCATATTGTCAAGTTATTTAAGGAGCAAGGCCTTTCTTTAACTTAGCATTTCCTTAGAGGAAATGTCCCATCAAAAAGAGCTGCGGTTTCTGGGCTTCACCTTGATGTTCTGTACATGCCATGTATGCTGCCGATATTCACCCAGGAGTGTGTCAAGCAGCTACTTGACTATTGGCCGAACCATTCTAAGCTAGTGAAAGATAGCATTGCGTCATCTAGGCTAGGCTCGGTATTGATGAAGTGATGCTTTCACAGCATGACAAGTGGTCTCCATGAGCAGATTTTAAGGCTTACGAAAGCATTATTCCCCAACCATGCTATTGCAGGAGTGTGTGATAAATTGTTAAAGCTGAGCGTATAAGATTGATCAAGTTGGTCAGACATGCTAAAGGTAAGAATAGCATAGCATCATGTAACGAGGACAGCAGGAGAGCACACACGCATTAGTGCCAACCTTGGAGCAGATACAGAATCCAAGAGCGTGTGCTTGACATTCAGCGTTGGCAGTCAAGGGTCGGGCTCATTCAATCTTGAATGTTCAAATCAGTGTTTTCTCATTTCCTTGACTGTCAGTGCTGATTGTCAAGCACGTGCTCTTGGATTCTGTATACACTCCAAGGTTGGCACTTGTGCGTGTGCTTGTTGTCCTGCTGTCCTTATTACTTGATGCTGCGCCATTCTTCCCTTTAGCATGTTAAAGCTAAAACCCCTTCACAGGGATTGGCAAGATACGGCCGGGGCCAGCCATCGAGATACCAAAAGATCGACTGTGTTACTGTACATACGTAGATTGTCGCACAATTTGAAAAATGTGGTCAGAAGGTATGACGCAGAAATGGTGCTCTTGGCCGCTAATAAGTTGTCTACAAACTGTAAAATTGTTAAGAATAATTTTGCGAATTTGGTCCGGGAAAAGCATATATGCCTTGTAAAACGTATGTGGTGTATCGGATACTGTTATCTTGGGGTTGGGTTTATGTTGGTCAAACTCGAAGGTTTGTGAATGTAAGACTACGGGAGCACAAGAGATATTTGGATATTGGTAGGGGTTCTAACTTATCTGTACATCGCAAGGAATGTGAAGGCTGCTAGCTATTTCTTTTGCAACACTCATTTTGGCGATACATTCGGAGCAGATTAACCGGAAAATTATCGAGGCTAGACACATCTTATGACTCGGTGAGAAATCTGTGAGTGTGCTGTCCATCGTGTTAATATGCAACGAGTTGGACTATCTAGATAAGAGGAAAGTTAAGAGCGATCTTTTACTCAAGTTGTGGTATAGCATATCTGTAACTGTGTGGTTTGTGGTGTTGTTTGGCTTTTCTATGTACTCCCTGTTTACTTCAATAAACTTCAGTTGCGAGTCAGCGCCTGCTTTGTCTCCTTTCTTGTCATTGTCTCGTGCTGGTAGGTTCACGTACTTGCAGAGTAGGTTCACTGAATTGTATACTTGCAGAGGCTTGTGAAGAAAAACCAGAGGAATTTTCTTTTCTTTGTCTGGAATGGAAGATAAAATTTTTTTTCGCATTGCTAGATAGTTGCAGCATGAAATTCCATTCTTGAAGGGTAAACCCACTAAATTGTACATTTTGTGTGGAAGGGTACTGATGCTTGCATGAAACTGAAAACATTCGTCCAGGCTATCTGGCTAGCTTCCTTCTTCCTTGTGCCAAGATTTTTTTTAACAATACTTTGTCAGATTAATTTTGACCAGAATTTCTAACATGTTAATTACACCACATTTTGTGATCATATACAACAAATTAAAACATGATGATCACTGGTGTATGGTTTAGTCTGGGGTAGAATGATGAGAAGTACTTAGTATATAGTAAAATTTAATATTACTAGTCTAACATAAACAAAATTGCTCTTCTTTTAGTGGAAAATTTTGCTACCAGAGAGTCGGAGTGGCATGGCATGATGAAGACTTGGACAGTGTGCATTCCAAAGTACCTGTATTCATGTCGGCACGAGAACTTGCGCACAGTGCTTCAAACAGTTGGTGAGTACCTTGGTGCTGTGCTTCTGCTTAAATAGATAGGTAGATATTTTATTTTAAATGTGCCTAAACAGCCAATTGGCCTAAACGAGTGCACACTAAGTCAATACAAACACCATGACGTGAACAGACATAATACAGAAAAATGGTCACAAATACGATGATAATAATAGTAAAGAAAAACAAGCATAATGAATAAACAATGAAAACAGCAAATTAGGCAAATATTTCTGTGTCATAAAAAGTTGAATTGTGTTATTTGCAAACGAGTCATTGGTGAAATGGCATGCATGTCAGGATAAAATCTATCATAGCATTTGGTGGTTTTTCCCTGAGGCACACGAAATCGCAGTGACATCAATAACGGCTCACAGTCAATAGAGCCGAGCACAACTTTATGTAGAAAATCCATGTCATAAAGAGTAGACATACCAAGGTCTGCTAGAAGAAAGTCGTAGTCTTAGAAACGACAGCGCTCAATATATCTATCACAAAGGATGCATACAATCTTCTGCTGAACATTTTCGATTTCATCGCCAGAGGTAACAGAGGGACTATTCTAAGCTACTGATGCAAACTGAAGACGTGGCATCACGAGAGCACAGTAGCCAAATTATGTTTTTAATCTGAATAAGAGTGTGTATCTGAAAATTTGAGCAAAATTTGAGTAGCATTTAGATATTCTTGCACGAAATACCACTGTTAAAATTGGTTATAAATGATATGTCTCACATGTACACTTATCTGCTGAATATAGTAAGCATGGCTTTCGACCTGAGTGCCTCCGATGTATGAAAAAAATGGCCAGGTTACTGCATGACGCGTGGAGCAACCCAGTGTAGCACATTCAGGCTTCATCGAGCGGAGAATGAAAGCAGTAATAATTTTAAGAACAGAAAACACAGGACCAGGAAGCTGACAGAACACACTGACACTCGGTGCATGAAGGGCATTATGGAGTTGCCTGTTGTTTCGTGCAAGATGGAGGTCGCACAGACAGATGTTAAACATGAGTCGATGCAGATACCTTCTGTCATTACGTAGTACTCACTGCAGAACTCAACAAAAAAGAAGCAAAGGTAACAGCTGAGCATGGCCAGACTCTTGTGCTTTCCTCCGCAAGCAATCTGGAAGCGCAACTCTTCAAAGTCTTTTATGCTTTCGCTCGACATATACATCATCACTGCATGTGTCGAGGAAAAGTACATACCCTTAATGTCAAATGACATAGCACTTACAGGACCCAGTAACAGCTTGCTTAGGTGTTCTGATGCATCTACAGCGCACCTCATGAGAGATTCTTAGGCTTCAGAGCACTCAATCTACAGGGCACCTCATGAGAAATTCTTAGGCTTCAGAACACTCAGCCCTTGCAGAAATTGTTTCAGAGTTTGTTGCCACATGGACCTCTTCGTAATAATGACCCTAAAAGCGAGCCTTCCTTTAGTGTCACAAAAAAAGGCCTAGGACATGGGTCTTTTTTGCTCCTTCATTAGAACCAAAATGTTTGCAAGCGAGATCTTTCACAGATATGGAATGATTTCACGAAATGTCAAAGAGAAGACTGAAGCTGTGCGAAGCAATACCAGCAACAGCCCTGCCGCGGTGGCTCAGTGGTTACGGCGCTCGGTTGCTGACCCGAAAGACGCGGGTTCGATCCCGGCCGCGGCGGCCAAGTTTCGATGGAGGAGAAATTCTAGAGGCCCGTGTGCTGTGCGATGTCAGTGTACGTTAAAAAACCCCAGGTGGTCGAAATTTCCGGAGCCCTTCAACACGGCGTCCCTCATAGCCTGAGTTGCTTTGGGACGTTAAACCCTAATAACCAAACCAAGCGATACCAGTTACAAACACATCACAGCTGTTGAAGAAGCTGAAAGATTCATGCCTTCATCCTTTTTCTACATCAGACACATGACTACACTTTGTCTTTCTCGGCCATCATTTTGAAAAGGTTAAAATGGCAGCGGCCTTCGGTTAAATTTCTGCAAGGAGTCCTTTGTGGAAACTTAAGCATCTATTCCTCGTGAGGCGCACTGCAGAGATATTTGAATACCTTAGTGAGCTGCAACCAGCACCTGTGGCTGCATTTTCAGTGACATCAGAGATTAGTACATTTTCTTGCAGATGCTGAGATAATGGAAACTATGACTGAAAGCATAAGGTTTCGGGGAAGTATGCTTCCTGATTGCTTGTGGGCAAGTGCTGGGTAACCACCAATCTAATGGGTACAAGCTTTCTCCTCACCTGGTGCTCGTCTTCTTTAGGGTGAAATGCTTGCCAAATGGTTCATTGCCCCACCTTGAGATGAAGAAAATACCTTGTGCCATGGTGCTCTTTGTCCTCAGATTCCCTCGCGCCATCAAAAATCACAATCATCATCATGCTTGTGGGCAAGTGTCTGGCCTTTTTCAGATGTTACCAATGTTCCTTGCTCACTAAGTTGTGCATTGAGTACCATGTAATGAAAGGCATCTGCATTGATTTGTATTTGGCACCCATCCTTAGCTACTTTCTATTTGCACAAAATTGTAGACAACCGTAAAGACTTTCATGCACACAGTGGTGTCCGAGTAAGCGCATTTTGCCTGCTTCTTCCTGGCCCTGTGGTTTTTGCTGTTTACTGTTATGAGAAATGAATTTTAGGCAATGAATCATGTTGGTTTGGTTCTCAGTAAATGGCTTTTACAAGCTTCTACGAAAGCCGATTGTTCAATAGCGGATGGTTCAAATGTATTCGTGAAATTTATAATAGGTGTTGTGTGGCTACTAAATGAGGATTTTTTTATCTTTTCAGATGGATCCGACAGCAATGTTTAGAAGTACAATGTGTGCAATTTGTCATGAAAATAAAACGTATGTACTTGTACTCAACCAAACACTTGGCACTCTTTCATTCTAAGTTGCATTCTTTGTACGTGTGCAATACATAAAATGCATGAAAGTCTTGTACATAATACTTATTTCCTCGGCCCCTGGACTGCTATATCTGCAGTGAACGTTCTGGGCAGAAGCTATACACAGATTCATGTGCACGTACTACTGAAAGTATTATCGACAGCAAAAATAACATACCTCTGCCAGCGCGTGCCGATCTGTGCCAAAGTGCATGCAAGCGCCGCTTGACGAAGCACTCCAGATGCTGAGACGAGCGCAGTGGCACGCAATGCGTAGCGCTCCTCGAGATGGGCGCACGCCACTGCGCTGGTCTCGGCACTAGGAGCGCTTCATCAGGCGGTGCTCGCATGCAGTTTGGCGCGGATCGGCACGCGCTGGCAGGGGTCTGTTATTTTTGCTCTCGATAGTACATAATTACTATGCAGATTATTTCCGTTCTAGATCAGATGACTTCCAAGTGAACGGAGGAAGTATGCATACACATTACGGGACCTTTAATAAGAACACAACAGAAGCATTCGTTGCAAAGAAACGATTTCATTCTCGTTCATAGCATAGCGTAACTTTCCGTTACCAAGAATGTGACAACCGTCGGACGGAGTCGCTGTATTCATGTTGCGGAAAACCCTCCGGCAACGTATTACCAGCAGGTAATGCGTTGTAATGTACTGAGGAGCATTTTTTTTTACAGTGTATGCAATGCCGGAGTGGGCGCCACCGCTGCCTCAAAACCAGCCGCGACGACAGCCTAACTCCGCTGACATCAGTGCCGTCTGAGCAAGAGAAGAGAAAGAGTGACGTGAGAGCAGAGAGGGGCGAGCCCCGACCCAGGGCGGTGCGAGATGCGTTGCACCTATTCCAGCGGCGCCGATTACGCCCGGAAGGAGCGGATTGAAGCCCTATTACGCGCGCTAACCGTCTCTAGTGTATTTGTTGTTTTATTTTTAATTATTCGGCAACCTTAGGTCATGTGTTTAACTATCAGGCGGGTGCTACTCGATGAGGGGTAGGTTAATGCCATGAAGTTGCTTTTTCATGATTCTTTTTTATCGCCGCCGCCGCGAGCCGTTATTTGTTTCTTATATGTGAATTACGACCAGACCCAATTCCTCCTAGTTTACAAGACCTAAGCATTTCCTCCTCTCCAAGTGCCTGGCGTCGCAGAGTGGTCCGTGTCTCCGGCGGCGAGCGCGGACACTCCGCACAAGCGCGGCTGGATTGAGAGCCCAAATTTCAAATGATGGCTTGCACGGACGGTTATGAGATCTCGGGTTAAGCTGAGCCGCCTGTTGTATTGTGACATTGGAGAGAACATAGGACTTTGCTATCACGGATAGTTCTCGTGGCTAGCAATAGCGAGTAAATTCACCCGCATTCGTTTGCTTTATAGATGCGTGGAGAGGAACTGGCTCTCACAAGGTTCTGTGTGAACAAGATTCTCAAACAGCCTTGTTCTCCCATATTCACGGACATCAGTGAAAGCAATATTCTCACACACATCTACGTGGCTCTCGCAGGCGATAAAAAAATGTCTGGTGACGCTCATATCTTCCGGAACGCTGAACAAGACCGAGGGACTGATCTACTAAGGAGAATGCCAAGCCACTGCTGTGTTCCTTTTACCACGAAAATTACCTTGGTGGCCTCAAAGTGAGAACGTTATTTATGCTTAAACAACGCACCGGCACCCGGACAACGGCAGAAGGAAGGACACAAGACGGCGCCGAATTACAGCTGGGAGTTTTTTTCGAATCGCTACTCGTACAACCGCACTGCAGCATCTTCAAAACATACCGCAAAAACCAGGAAACATTAGAAAAGCGAGAAGAAACTGCCTACGCGAAACATGCGTACGTATGATAGTTGCGCTTACGAAACAAGCAGGCAAACATGAGCGGAAATAAAAAAAACACATTATTTATCCTGCGGAGGCTGATGTAGTGCTAACACAAACCTAAGCAAACTTTTTGATTCCGGCTACTTCGAATATATTGCATGTGATCTTGTCTTCTTCTTCTTTCTAACTTTGGAACTTTGAGAATGCCCATAACAAGCGCTAAGAAAGAGTGCAGTACCACTGAGTCTGCGTTCTAATCAGATAAGTAAACTTTTCCTGGTCATAATTAAGACAAAGAGAATCTTACCGGGGTGCTCCGTTATATTTGGAAGGAGTACTTCTAATAAAATCAAGCTACTGTTGAAATAAAAAAAATTGCTGAGGCTTAGCTAAGGTTAAGCCTAGACAGATGCGAAGCATATTGATGGCTAGGCTTGGTAATACATGGCTTTCCCTGGTTGACGTTCATCCCGCTCTTCATCGGTCTCTGTGGCACGCTGAAGCTTTCGCTCATCGTTCAAATCAGCCCTGCTTCCAGGCGGCATCCCAACACCTGGCCGCCTCGTAAGTGCCCGGAGAGCGAGGCAAGCTCAGCTTTATACCGCTGCTGTAGCGTCACGTGGTCAGCTGCAGCGCCTCTGATGTGGAGCCTCCACAGCCGCGGCCGACCGCGCGAGCCAGCAGCCCATCTCTCCTCTGCTGTGACGTCATGTTGTCACGTGGTCAGCCGCCGCGCCTCTGATGTGGAGCCTCCACCGCCGCGGCCAACCGCGCGAGCCGGCAGCCCATCTATCCTCTGCTGTGGCGTCATGTTGTCACGTGGTGTCACGTGGTCACGCTAAAGGTCAATGGTAGCTCCACCGCCGCGCTCGACGGGCTGTAGTGTAGCTCTAGTAATATGCTTCGCATAAAACCTGCAGTTAGTCCGTGTCCAGTATGTACAGTATGGTCCACTGTTAAAGGGAACCTCGCGCAGCGTGGCCGCCGCGCTCCGCGAAGCGCCCCTTTCGAGAAGCGGCGAGAATCGGCGACACCAGGCGCAGGCGCAGTAACCGCGGAAGGTGGAGCCAGCCCCGCGTCGTCTGCTACGGCGCTCTTTTGGCGTTGGGCTTGCTGAGGTAGAAACTCTGGAACGCGATGGGTGAATTAAACATACAAAGCACATTTTCCACGCGGCTACGTAATGTACGCGCGTTTCAGCAATATGTTTTTTCCGATTCTTCTCAGGCAATTTTTCCGCGTTGCAATAGTGGTGCATGACAGACATCTCTAGTTCTCGTCCACTTTCTGTTCTGAACCGACGAAAGCAGGTAGCTTGGCGGGGCTATTAGTGCATTTGGTCCGCCGTCATCTCGAAATGACTGCTGCCAGACAAGTTTGGGAGCCAAACAGTGTTTTATCACCGCCGTCTGCTCCCTGGGAAATACGAAACGCCGCATCATCCCTTTTGCGACCGGCTGCTTTCGAAATCAACGGCATTGTGGCTATCTCCAGCTGAGTTTGCGTTCTGCCTTTATTTTAGTCTTTCATGCGAAAGTAGTTCGAAGAACGACATCCTTGGCGTGTGGCGGCGGGGCTGCGCCGCTTTGTTGCAGACCACACGCGGCCGGCTGCTCCTTCCACGCTTTGTGCCCGTGTGTCTGGTGCCGCCGATCGTGCACTCGGACGTTGCGTTACGCGCGATTCCCAATTTCGAAAATTTGTAACCTCATTGCTAAAGCAGAATGAGCCGGAAAACTTTTTTGCATGATATTGTGGGTATTTCTGCATCATTAACCTGTCTCGTTGCCTACAGCTGCACCGTTTGTCGTTCTGAATCACCAATACCGCAACCATGTTGGCATCGTGGTGGAGCAGCGCAAAGGACGGGACACTTCTGCTCTGCTCTTCTGAACTTCATGTTGGCAGTTGATGTTGGGCGGCGGACCAAATGCACTAATAGCCCCGCCGCAGCTACTTGCTTTCGTGGGTTCAGAACAGAAAGTGGACGAGAACTTGAGATGTCTGTCCTGCACAACTATTGCATCGCGGAAAAATTGCCTAAGAAGAATCGGGAAAGAAAAAAAAACATTTCTGAAACGCACGTCCATTACGTAGCCGCGTGGAAAATGTGCTTTTTATGTTTAATTCACCCGTCGCGTTCCAGAGTTTCTACCTCCGCAAGCCCAGCGCCAAAAGAGCGCCATAGCAGACGACGCGGGGCTGGCTCCACCTTCCGCGGTTACTGCGCCTGCGCCTGGTGTCGCCGATTCCCGCCGCTTCTCAAAAGGGCCGCTTCGCGGAGCGCGGCGGCCACGCTGCGCGAGGTTCCCTTTAACTGTGGACCATACTGTACATGAAATCACACGCTTTAGTTTACGTGCTATTTAAACAATTGAGACGTACCAACCAATCCAATCATCTGCGTTCTAATATAATGTTTAAAAGAAGTAAATGTAAGAAACAGGGAGAGTGAATATTCTCTTTCGAGGATTATAACACCGCAACGTGCAAGAAAACTGATGGAATTAACGATGCCCTGCCGCATTTCTTGCTGATGCAGAGCGCAAACCACTGCTTAACAAGACATTTGAGGGGTTGGCTAGCTTTGGGGTTGTTAGCTGTAGTGCTGTGACCAGACTGGCCGTGGCTGGGATTGGTCGTTTGTTTCTCCGTCCTCTGCTGATGTCCTTGTTTGGCTTTGGTTAGTGGGTTTAACGCCCCGAAGCGGCTCAGGCTGTGACGGACGCCGTAGTGGAAGACTGTGAATAATTTCGACCACCTGGGGTTTTTTGACGTGCACTGACATAGCACAGAACACGGGCCTCTAGAATTTCGCCTCCATCGAAATTCAACCACCGCGGCCGGGAGGGAACCAGCCTCTTTCGAGTCAGCAGCCGAACACCGTAACCACTGAGCCACCGCAGCGGCCCTGAAGTCTCTGTGAAATGAATACTAAATGAGTCGCTACAAAATACAGACTCGTGTGTGTGTTTTCAACAAAATTTAAGCAGGGAGTGTTTTAAAAAGAATGCATGAATGAAAAGCGTATGACTTCCTAATAGACATTAATGGGCATCAACGCGACATCTGAGATTCAGCGTATGTATTCGCTCGCCTAACACTTCCTCTGGCTGCAGACCGAGGTCTTGATGATAGTAAAACTTGTATAAAATCAAACGCGTTGCGACTCGTTGGCAAGATGGAGAATGCTTTCTCGTTTACAGTAAGCTCATGCTTGCTCCCTACATTTTTTGTGCACCTGCCACTGTGTACGATACTGACTATGCCTTTTGTCCTTTTCTTCATTCTTGGTCTGTTATCGCTTCTCGCTCGTCAACAAGAGCACAACCGCGTACTACACCCAAGCTTGTTTCTTCCCGCAGCCATAATGCTGGCCATACCTTCAGAACTTTAACGGAGGTAAAGCCACTGCAACACTGTTCTTTTTTTTTCTTTTTGTACTTCTGGGATTTCCCGACATTCATTGGTGTTCACTCTGCGCTGCAATATGCCTTTCTGTAATTAAAAGCGAGTTAACTCTACTCGCACTATTGGGTTTTAAAGCGACGCCAAGGACAACTTCATGCAATTAGTGTTCTAAGTAGAAATTGTTTATACGGCTCTTTCTTGGCATGCAATGGTTTCTATGGCAGCTAAAGGCTCAGAAAATTCAATATAGTTATTGAACGTTGCCGTAGCCTAAGACCAGAGAACCTCCCCCCCCCCTCCTCCCTTCAAAAAAATCGGTGCGGGCACACGCAACTTTAGAAATTGGCCGATGATGGCGACACCTGTATTTCATTTTGCGCAATTTTCTTGCTAATAAATGGTCTGATGATGGCGACCCCTGTATTTCGTTTTGCGCACTTTTCTGGTTTCTTTTTGCCAAGAGTCGCCACTGGGATTAAAACGCGGTACTCTATCGATAAAGGCCAAATTCAACTTCTCATTATCATTTTCATCTCAGAAACTTTCTTAACTGCTGTGCTGCTGGGATCCTTCTCGCTCTAGAAGTTGCCTCCTTTATTAAATTCCTCCTTAGTGCTTTAATCGGCATTTTTTTAAGGGTGAGATTTGCATAGTGACTACGTGGCTGCTGTTAAACTTGGAGACCGGGCTGAATCCGGAGCCAGACTGAAGGAAAGCCACTTCAGCGCCAGAACTTCGCAGTAGAGAAAACAATGAGAGACACTTCCAGCCTGACACCCCACTCGTTGTTTCTCAGCACGGCTTACAGTGAACGGATGAAGGCGAATCCATTATGCAACGAAGCACGAGCCGCCATTTTCTCTAACACAAAAATACCAGCCTGGGGATCTTCAGAACAAACCTGACGCTTTGTTATCAGTCTACTCGCGGAGTTCAGCTATTCCGCGAGTGAAATGTTCGAACCCATCAGAGAGTTAAGTTTTCATTCATTGCCGATTTACTTTCCCGAAGAGCAAGACAAGTGTGGTGATACGCGACGTGCGTGTGAAAGCTTGCGCACTCCCTCGCCGACAGAGAGAGAGAGCGGGGGGATCACGACTGGGAATCTCAGAGAGCCACCGTGAAGCACGGTTCAGCGGGCGCTCCACTGAACTTCGACCCTCGTTCGTGAAGGTTGCGGCCGATTTGCATTCGAGCAGGAAGGCGGTCGGGCGGCGGCGGCGGACAATGGCCATCAGACCAAGGGCGGGAAGGCCGCGTTTCCCGCCAGCGTAACCTGTTACGCTTTCACGCCGCCCGGCTATTACGCAATTTGAGTGGCTTAATTGACATTATTGCGCATGGACGCAGCGCGGAAGTGACCTCCGCAAAGTGAATCTCGCCCGGCGGGCACGGGCGAACGAGCCCGTGGGTGTGCTTCCTGTGAAGCGGTCGTTGCTGAGCGGCGCCCTGGGGTCACTTCCACTGTGGCATTCATAGAGCCGGCAGCGGTCGCACTCTCATTCGCAGCCCGAAGCGAAACACTTCCGCGGATTACTAGTGCGTGTGGCTTTCACTCTCAGCTGTCTTTCGAAAGCCGCATGTAGGATATTTCTGCAAAACTAATCCAGAGGCACATCTATCGACCGCCGTAACCACGTGTATTATTTCATAGTCTGTGCTGTCTTCCCTCAACTTCTTCAATGCGTGCTTTCAGTGTACTCGTGCTACTTCGGAGGGATTGGTAGGCAGGCAACAGAACTAATGGGAGCGAGGGAAGATGCTGTCAGTGTTTAACTCCCAGGGACGTTTTTGAGGCTAAAGAAATGTAACGCAGAAATTGAGCAATAAATAGAAAAAGAAATAACTGCAATAGCGCCAGTGTTACTGATTCCTCTTTTATCATGTGCAGTATTCATAAATAAAATGTACTTCAGCGTTGGATCGTGATCGACGAACTCCCGCACTCGAATTCAGCGCGGTGCATATCAGCCAGGGCCAACGGACACCCCTCGTAACCATCCCAAATGAAACTCGGTGCATATGTGCAGATGGTGTGGCCATCGCGGAAAACGTCCAGATAAGGCACCATGGAAGCATGGAGGAAGAAAAAACTAGGAGGTAGCATGACGTCACAGTCTTGAAGCCTAGTCATAAAAAATATAATGGAAAGCATCATGGGAAAAGGGCCCTCACGTGACAAGGCAACGGTAGCTCTTAGCCGGATTTCGATTTCGGTTTCGGTCTCTCGCTCTACGAGCAACTGCGCGACCATCTGCTTGTGTTCAATGACGGCTCCGTGGTGAGCACAAACTGCTCGCTCGCCGCAGCGGCCACCATCCCAGAGCGACGCGTGCGCTGACTGCGGCGCTGTGGAGACATTGGAGCACATGCTCCTTCGCTGTGACGCTTCTGCAGAGCCGCGTCGCGAGATGCTCGCGGCCTACAGGGCGCTGGGAATCATTCCGGACAGTCTCGAAGCGCTCCTGTGGCTGCGCGGCAGTGCGCGCACTCGTGACAGAACAACGGTGAGCCTCTGTGCGTATATTGAGCAGGCGGGCTTGACTTCCCGCTTGTTCTTCGCCAGGTAGTGCACGCGTGACACGAACGCTCCGTGGGTGCTACCTCGGACGGTATACGCGGCCGGGCGCCCCACCCCGGCCGCTAGTGCAGTGTGCCGTGCGCGCGATTAGTCCGAGACAGGACGCTACGTGCGCGCGGCTATGTAACAGTTTTCTTCTTTTTGTAAGTGACTATGCGCAGTGGCCGGGAGACCCCGCGCAGGGGCAGACGTAAAGCCACCGGCACTCTCTCTCGACAGCGAGAGAGAGAAATACTTCACCGCTGCATTTCACGTCGGAACCGCGTATGTGCTCGAGCGCACTGAGCGCGACTTGTGCCTCGAGAATAGCGGATAACGGCGGGCCCATAGGCGGCCCGAAGTCCGCCTGCCCGAGAAATAGAATCTTGTGCTGCGCTCCGGATCGCACGTTAAACACGTCCGTTCGCCGTGAGCGCTCTGTAAGCCACTGCGCCCTTTTTAGAGGCTCGTTTTCTTCGCCTACTCTCGAGTTTTCCGCTTATAGCATGCGCTGAAGTAAACGCTCCGTATCAATCAATCAATCAATCAATCAATCAATCAATCAATCAATCAATCAATCAATCAATCAATCAATCAATCAATCAATCAGTTTATTCTGCACTACAAAGACATTTTACAGGTTCAGGCCTGCCGAAGCCTCATTGGGCTTGTATGGCAGCGCCTGGCAGGTAGCGGGAAGTCGCGTGCGGCGCTTTACAAACTAAGATTAGCAGAAACTAACAGAAAAATAGGAACAGCAAAAAAAAAACGTTCAAACACATCACACTTCACAGTTAACTGGAAAAAACGCTGAATCCACTAAACTACACGAACAACAGATGTATATCATGCAATGTAGGCGATGAAAGTCCAGGAATATGACCATGAAAGGAACGACGAGACAAAACAGGCGATAAATTATACCAAAAAACGAAGTTAAAGGTCAAATGAAAACAGATGAACGCAATAGTTTTTTTAGTTTATAATTTGTACTCACAGAAAATGCACTTGACGGCAACGCATCTAGTGACGAAGGAACATAGAATGCACGAGTTCTTTTACCATAGCGAGGGGAGCAGCGGGGAATACTATATCTCTCTTTTGGTCTGAGAGTTTTACTCGGAACATACTCAACTTTATACGGCTGCCGCCGCGGTGGCTCAGCGGTTATGGTGCTCGGCTGCTGACCCAAAAGACGCGGGTTCGATCCCGGCCACGGCGGCTAGAATTTCTTTGGAGGATAAATTCTAGAGGCCCGTGTACTGTGCGATGTCAGTGCACGTTAAAGATCCCCAGGTGGTCGAAATTTCCGGAGCCCTCCACTACGGCGTCTCTCATAGCCTTAGTCGCTTTGAGACGTTAAACCCTATAAACCAAACCAAACTTTATACGCACTTTCCCAAAAATGTCTGAGTACAACCGTTTCAAATAAGACAGCATTAAAGTTTGGGAGCCTTAGAAAACTAAAAACATCACATTCCATTGGAAGGTGTAAATCGTAAACACTGTTTTTTTTTAAGATTGAGCGCAATATGGAGTTCAGTCTGTTTTGCCAACGAAGCGCACAATGCCCATAAACTGTTATGCCATACCTTAAAACACTATAACTCAAGGCATGAATTATTACTTTTCTAACGGAAAAAGGCATGTAGTATCTAATATTGAACAGCAGACAAGAAAGAGCCCGTAATTTCTGACAAACATGGTGAAGGTGAGAATTCCAAGGTAAGTCACTATCAAAAAGCAAACCGAGATATTTTGCACAGGAAGCATAAACCAGAGGTGTACAGGAGCACGGGGCAGAATCAGAAGTATGTAAAAGTAAAGACCGCTCAAGCGTCAACTTCTTTAAAGGGTTACAGAAGCATATCAGATTTGTTTTGGATACGTTAACGTCGATAAGATTGTTGGCGAACCAGTCCATAACTTTTGTTGAAATACTTTGAAGATCATTGATAGCACCAGAAAAGTGCTTTGCACACGGAACGATAACGGTATCATCATCATATTGAAACAAACGACCGGGAACTGTGTCAACTAGATCATTAACAAAGATATTAATAGCAAAAGGCTCAGAATGGACCCTTGGGGGATACCCGCGTTGCTATCAATACAACTACTGCGAAAATTGGCGACTAAGACTGGCTGCCGTCTGTTCTGTAGGAAATGAGTAAGCAGTAACAAAAACAAGCCTCTAAATCCTAACATTTGAAGTTTAGTTAAGAGCATGCTATGACAAACACTGTCAAAAGCTTTACTCACGTCTAGAAACAATGCACATGCAACCTGGTTAGACTCGAAAGCCAAATTCAAAGTATCAGCGAAATCTTCAAGAAGAACCTGGGTGCCCTTGCCCTGCACAAATCCGTACTGGGCAGCAGAAATGACTCCATGTCTACCCAAGGAACCCTGCATACTCTGAAGCAAGTGTTTTTCAAGTATTTTGGATATCGCCTGGCAAAATTGAGATGGGTCGATAATTTTCTACCCTATTGCGTGCTCCATTTTTGAAACATGGAAGAATGATAAGGGTGGTTTTCATTAGGATTGGTATTTCGGCTGTTGAAATAATATGGTTCAGTATTGTCAGTAACACACATTTAAGGACATGACAATTTCTGCATAAATCAGCAACTAAGATTCCATCGATGCCAGGAGATTTATTGGGTTTTAGGCTTGCAAGCAGACATTGAAGGTCGTGTTCGGAAATAAGAGGCAGGTAGGCGGATTCTGCCAAAGAGCGCTTCAAGGAACATGTGTTCGGATGTGGCCTTGCTACGCCAACTACACGAGAAAAGTAACTGTTAAATTCTTGCACAACCGTTTCAGCACCGCTCGAAAAATGTCCCAGTATAGACCTGTCCTTGCACATGGCAGAGTTCTCACCTCGTAAGTCGTTGACAAGCCTCCACGTTCGTCTGCTATCAGAACGTGCATCGAAAAATTTTTTCCGGCAGTGTATCCGCTTGGCAAGCCTAACCATCGCATTGACTCTGTTTCTCCATATCTTAAACCTGAGTCGCAACTCGTCGCAAGAAGGCGCACGCCTTACTTGCGTCCACAGTAACTCTTTTTATTTAATTGCTGCCAATATTTCCGCTGACATCCACAGGCTATCAACACTACGCTGCTTAATATGGACACACCGCGTGGTGGCCTGTTTAAATTTTTTGAACAATTTGACGCATTCTTCATACACCTCACCAGGAGGCACGATTTTTAACAAATTGTACCAGTCGTATTGTGCTATTAACTCGTCCAATATTTTAGGGTCTGTCATAGTAATTTCTTCTCTGCAATTCATAGTAGACGCCAGGCAAGACGGTTGGGCGAAGTCGCAGCAGATGAAGTAGTGATCAGCAAGTTTTTGACGGACAACAACTGAACGCGTTGCAAGATTGTGAGCA
The DNA here is from genome assembly GCF_055824585.1 of Amblyomma mixtum. Lineage (NCBI taxonomy): Eukaryota > Metazoa > Arthropoda > Arachnida > Ixodida > Ixodidae > Amblyomma > Amblyomma mixtum. The sequence goes on along the minus strand of NC_143014.1, from coordinate 328,981,643 downwards.
CGAACATTGATATGGTCAATACACGAGACAACCAGACGGTTAGATAATATCTCTTCACGCGTGTTCGTGGATAGTATTTTGGATACCCCATTTCGACAGCACATCTAGATATTCGTATGTTAAACGTGTAGTGGTACGATGGGTGTCAATGTAGATATCGCCGATCAAACATAAGTGTTCTTCCAATGGCAAAGCTGAGACTTCAGAATCTAGCTCTTCAAGGAAGAGCCGCCCATTGTTAGACGGGAGACGATAGATCGCTAATATTACCAAAGAAAAGTTTGATACTGAAAGGCGCAAGGCTACCACCTCAGCCTGGCAGAAATGAACATTTATTTCTTGCACTGACCAGGCATATTTTACATATACAGCCACACCCCCACCTTTACCTGTTGTGCGTGTGTGTGCACACATATGACAACCCGATATGGAAAAGCACAAGAGGCCATCTGATGTAATGTTAATTTCTGTTAGTACTAAAACATCAAAGAGCGATTGCAAGGGCAGTGTTATTGTACAAAAGTGATCCCAATGTTTGCGAATGCTGCGGATATTGACTTGCAAAATGCGGATAGCGCTGTTGTTGGCTGTGAAAAGTCTGTGAACTTGCGAAAAATCAGTACAAAACGGTGGAACGGAATTATCCATGATTACACGATGTTTTCAAGATCTGCCACACATACCACTCGAACAACGGAAGCGCCCTCAGATTTTATGGCGAAAATCTTTCCATCTCGCATCCAAACATACTTGAAACCTTGCTGCTTTCCCTTCACACGGGCAAGGTAGAACAGCTCACGATTTTTCTGGGTCAAATTGTCATTGAAAAATAACTTCGGAAAAGTGCTATCTTGAGCTAAAGCCTCAAGCCCCTTTTTGGCTCCAATCCATTTCTGTTTCGAGGCGAGGCTGGCCGTTTGTACAAGGATGGGCGGAATAGTGTTACCCTTGGCCGGCAGACGGTGAACAGCCGCAATTTCTGAAGCATGAAAAGCTGAGAGCTCTAGTTTGACTGATAACTCGTGAAGAAAAGACATCAAGCTTTCAAGTGTGTATAACGACGAAAGGAATTCCTCTCCATTCTGTTTATGAACAACAGTTGGACAGTGACGAGGTCGCGGCCGCACCCTTTGATGAAAAGCTTACCTGCAGTTTTCTACAGTGCACCCAAAAACTCAAGAGTGTAATCAACAGAAGTGTTGAGACGCGGAGCCTTCAGACAACCTCGAGCTCGGTACGCATTCCGCCAAAGCTGCAGCACAGGCGCTGCGCTTCTGCGCTACATCGGAGCACGGACGTTCACTAAAAACCACCGTTGGTTGGCAGTCTGGTAACTGTGGAGGGCCTATTTCCCAAGAGTCAGTGCGCAAAAGGACCCTCGGCAGCGGCGTCAGAGGAGGATGGCTTGCAGAGGCTGAGCGCGCTCTCACCTAGTTTTCTTTCCTCCATGCTTGGAAGCAAGTCAGTGTTGATCGCAATGAGCGTTCCGAAAGGCCATCGTTGGCAGCCGCGATGCAACTTACAAGAGAAGGGAAAGATGAACGCACAGTTTTGTGCAGCGGTTGCTGTCAGAGCGTTTTCCCTCCGATTTTAATGGCGTTCCGGCGTAGCACGCCCTGAGGGACACCTTCACCTGCTGGTCATTACTGTCATGCGAAGGCAAAATAACCGCTGGTCATTAGGGGTAACGGAGTGGATCCCAAGAGAAGGCATGCGTAGCAGGAGGCGGCAGAAAGTTAGGTGGGCGGATGAGATTAAGGAGTTTGCGGGGATATGATGGCTGCAGCTGGCAAAGGAAAGGGTTAATTAGAGATACATTGGAGAGTTCTTTGCCCTGTAGTGGGCTTAGTCAGGCTGATGATGATGATGAACGTTATCCTCAAGAACGCTGTCTGGACGGGTTGCGGCACCTGCCGGGCTTCTTCGCGAGAAAGGGGGGCGAGAATCATGGGTATTTTCCCCCGCCACTTAATCTGGGACAGAACAGTCGACAAGGAGCCTCAGAGTGGGCCCCTAGAAGAAAAGGACCACACTCACTTCATCCTATCAAGCCGAAATAAATTACGAACATTATATGTCATTGAATGTTTCTAAATGTGCGTAAAAGGCGTTTCTACCTCGGTAGAAAGGATTCAGGGACTGGGGGCCGAAATTAGAAGGAAGAAGACCGTAGAGAGCACTGGAAATTGACTGCAAATAAAGCCACTTGACCTGTGAAAGCCAACAGCCACAGAAACCAAGGGGCACGGGGGATTTTTTTTTTTTTTTTAATTTATTTATTTAGTTTGTGGTGTTGATCAATTTAGAATATTACTGAACATGTTATCGCTTAAAGCTAATTGATTAGAAAAGGAGAAGAAAAAACAACCACTGCCGCCGGTGGGATCCGAACCCACGACCTCCGAATTACGCGTCCGGTGCTCTACCTCTGAGCTACGGCGACGGCTGTCAAATCTCCTGCTTTCGGGGGTATTAAGCGATAACATGTTCAGTAATATTCTAAATTGATCAACACCACAAACTAAATAAATAAATTAAAAAAAAAAAAAAAAAAATCCCCCGTGCCCCTTGGTTTCTGTGGCTGTTGGCTTCTTTCATATTTATAACGAGCCCCTCATTCCCCTTCCCTTGTTTGCTTAATTGCTTAGCGAGGGCCTCGGTTCTGGCAGCCTTGACGCCATAGGAAGCATAAGAGGGTTCTCACGCAGCTTCCACCCTCTCCGTTCGATGACGTTCTACGTCACACCTGCGGTAACTTAGGACGTTCTACGTCCGCCGCTTATGAACGTGGGTGGCGCTGATGAACACTCTCAAGGTTAGGTTACTTGTAAACATAAAATACCCCCGAAAGCAGGAGATTTGACAGCCGTCGCCGTAGCTCAGAGGTAGAGCACCGGACGCGTAATTCGGAGGTCGTGGGTTCGGATCCCACCGGCGGCAGTGGTTGTTTTTTCTTCTCCTTTTCTAATCAATTAGCTTTAAGCGATAACATGTTCAGTAATATTCTAAATTGATCAACACCACAAACTAAATAAATAAATTAAAAAAAAAAAAAAAAAATCCCCCGTGCCCCTTGGTTTCTGTGGCTGTTGGCTTCTTTCATATTTATAACGAGCCCCTCATTCCCCTTCCCTTGTTTGCTTAATTGCTTAGCGAGGGCCTCGGTTCTGGCAGCCTTGACGCCATAGGAAGCATAAGAGGGTTCTCACGCAGCTTCCACCCTCTCCGTTCGATGACGTTCTACGTCACACCTGCGGTAACTTAGGACGTTCTACGTCCGCCGCTTATGAACGTGGGTGGCGCTGATGAACACTCTCAAGGTTAGGTTACTTGTAAACATAAAATACCCCCGAAAGCAGGAGATTTGACAGCCGTCGCCGTAGCTCAGAGGTAGAGCACCGGACGCGTAATTCGGAGGTCGTGGGTTCGGATCCCACCGGCGGCAGTGGTTGTTTTTTCTTCTCCTTTTCTAATCAATTAGCTTTAAGCGATAACATGTTCAGTAATATTCTAAATTGATCAACACCACAAACTAAATAAATAAATTAAAAAAAAAAAAAAAAAAAATCCCCCGTGCCCCTTGGTTTCTGTGGCTGTTGGCTTCTTTCATATTTATAACGAGCCCCTCATTCCCCTTCCCTTGTTTGCTTAATTGCTTAGCGAGGGCCTCGGTTCTGGCAGCCTTGACGCCATAGGAAGCATAAGAGGGTTCTCACGCAGCTTCCACCCTCTCCGTTCGATGACGTTCTACGTCACACCTGCGGTAACTTAGGACGTTCTACGTCCGCCGCTTATGAACGTGGGTGGCGCTGATGAACACTCTCAAGGTTAGGTTACTTGTAAACATAAAATACCCCCGAAAGCAGGAGATTTGACAGCCGTCGCCGTAGCTCAGAGGTAGAGCACCGGACGCGTAATTCGGAGGTCGTGGGTTCGGATCCCACCGGCGGCAGTGGTTGTTTTTTCTTCTCCTTTTCTAATCAATTAGCTTTAAGCGATAACATGTTCAGTAATATTCTAAATTGATCAACACCACAAACTAAATAAATAAATTAAAAAAAAAAAAAAAAAAAAATCCCCCGTGCCCCTTGGTTTCTGTGGCTGTTGGCTTCTTTCATATTTATAACGAGCCCCTCATTCCCCTTCCCTTGTTTGCTTAATTGCTTAGCGAGGGCCTCGGTTCTGGCAGCCTTGACGCCATAGGAAGCATAAGAGGGTTCTCACGCAGCTTCCACCCTCTCCGTTCGATGACGTTCTACGTCACACCTGCGGTAACTTAGGACGTTCTACGTCCGCCGCTTATGAACGTGGGTGGCGCTGATGAACACTCTCAAGGTTAGGTTACTTGTAAACATAAAATACCCCCGAAAGCAGGAGATTTGACAGCCGTCGCCGTAGCTCAGAGGTAGAGCACCGGACGCGTAATTCGGAGGTCGTGGGTTCGGATCCCACCGGCGGCAGTGGTTGTTTTTTCTTCTCCTTTTCTAATCAATTAGCTTTAAGCGATAACATGTTCAGTAATATTCTAAATTGATCAACACCACAAACTAAATAAATAAATTAAAAAAAAAAAAAAAAAAAAAAATCCCCCGTGCCCCTTGGTTTCTGTGGCTGTTGGCTTCTTTCATATTTATAACGAGCCCCTCATTCCCCTTCCCTTGTTTGCTTAATTGCTTAGCGAGGGCCTCGGTTCTGGCAGCCTTGACGCCATAGGAAGCATAAGAGGGTTCTCACGCAGCTTCCACCCTCTCCGTTCGATGACGTTCTACGTCACACCTGCGGTAACTTAGGACGTTCTACGTCCGCCGCTTATGAACGTGGGTGGCGCTGATGAACACTCTCAAGGTTAGGTTACTTGTAAACATAAAATACCCCCGAAAGCAGGAGATTTGACAGCCGTCGCCGTAGCTCAGAGGTAGAGCACCGGACGCGTAATTCGGAGGTCGTGGGTTCGGATCCCACCGGCGGCAGTGGTTGTTTTTTCTTCTCCTTTTCTAATCAATTAGCTTTAAGCGATAACATGTTCAGTAATATTCTAAATTGATCAACACCACAAACTAAATAAATAAATTAAAAAAAAAAAAAAAAAAATCCCCCGTGCCCCTTGGTTTCTGTGGCTGTTGGCTTCTTTCATATTTATAACGAGCCCCTCATTCCCCTTCCCTTGTTTGCTTAATTGCTTAGCGAGGGCCTCGGTTCTGGCAGCCTTGACGCCATAGGAAGCATAAGAGGGTTCTCACGCAGCTTCCACCCTCTCCGTTCGATGACGTTCTACGTCACACCTGCGGTAACTTAGGACGTTCTACGTCCGCCGCTTATGAACGTGGGTGGCGCTGATGAACACTCTCAAGGTTAGGTTACTTGTAAACATAAAATACCCCCGAAAGCAGGAGATTTGACAGCCGTCGCCGTAGCTCAGAGGTAGAGCACCGGACGCGTAATTCGGAGGTCGTGGGTTCGGATCCCACCGGCGGCAGTGGTTGTTTTTTCTTCTCCTTTTCTAATCAATTAGCTTTAAGCGATAACATGTTCAGTAATATTCTAAATTGATCAACACCACAAACTAAATAAATAAATTAAAAAAAAAAAAAAATCCCCCGTGCCCCTTGGTTTCTGTGGCTGTTGGCTTCTTTCATATTTATAACGAGCCCCTCATTCCCCTTCCCTTGTTTGCTTAATTGCTTAGCGAGGGCCTCGGTTCTGGCAGCCTTGACGCCATAGGAAGCATAAGAGGGTTCTCACGCAGCTTCCACCCTCTCCGTTCGATGACGTTCTACGTCACACCTGCGGTAACTTAGGACGTTCTACGTCCGCCGCTTATGAACGTGGGTGGCGCTGATGAACACTCTCAAGGTTAGGTTACTTGTAAACATAAAATACCCCCGAAAGCAGGAGATTTGACAGCCGTCGCCGTAGCTCAGAGGTAGAGCACCGGACGCGTAATTCGGAGGTCGTGGGTTCGGATCCCACCGGCGGCAGTGGTTGTTTTTTCTTCTCCTTTTCTAATCAATTAGCTTTAAGCGATAACATGTTCAGTAATATTCTAAATTGATCAACACCACAAACTAAATAAATAAATTAAAAAAAAAAAAAAAAAAAAAAAATCCCCCGTGCCCCTTGGTTTCTGTGGCTGTTGGCTTCTTTCATATTTATAACGAGCCCCTCATTCCCCTTCCCTTGTTTGCTTGACCTGTGAAAGTACTGCAACCGCTGGTGGTGCGATGCCGGCGCAGCCATATTTCTTCTAACACAACCAACGCACATGCGGTTGGGCAAGTTATTCGCAGCTGCGTAACGGCAGGTGGGCTGTGAATGGGCGCATTTTATTTAGTTTTTGGTCGCACGTACAGGAATTCTTATTAGGTTGCAACAGAAAAAAAATGTAATCGCCAGATTTTAGATTTTGCACGAATAAATCACGAATAGTTCAATGAGAGATAACTAACGAAATGTCCAAATGATTGCACTATATCCACTGCGTAGGGTAGTTAGAGCGCAGTGCTGCACCAAAAGCTTCTTCGGATAGGGAATGATTGATAAGGAAATAGTTAGCAGTGCGCTTCTATTCAGGAAATCGGATGGCTAGCAGAAAATGAAGAGTTTTTTCTGGTGTCGTCATGTTTACGCATATTTCGATCACCGCGCAGATTACGCTGAAAAAGTTCATGAGGGTCCTTGTGCTCAAAGGAGGTACTAATTTCGATGATGCACTGCATTCTGATCGACTTTGGTTCGTTAGATTATTGCAAAAGAAATAATATTTTAAAACGTGGTATGTGGGGCTTATAGCGTGCGACACACGAGCTATACGAGACACCGTACTAATGTGCTACGATTAATCTAGACTAAGAGGATTCTGGTGTGGTCTAGTCGGCTCATACTTTTTACGGAACAGATTAACAGCGCAACGGAACAAGGACAGGATTCAGCGCCCGTCCTGTGTTTCGTGTTTCTTCCATCTTGTCCTCGTTCCGTTGCGCTGTTTCTGTTCTGTAGAAAATAATCTAGGCAACCTGGAGTCTAACGCGCGATGACATTGCACAACACACGGCATTTAGCATTTCGAATCTATCGGAATACGGCCGGTATTGTTGTGATTTGACCTCGCGACCCTGTGATCAGCAGGCGAACGTCAAAGCCAGTGAGCTACCGCGGCTGGTGGATTATCATGATAGCTATTGAACAAGATAATGGTATCCGCAAATAATTTTCGTCGCGCTGAAAGACAGCGAATTGCTTTGTATGTGTGCCTGTTGAAGTCAGTGCGAAAGCCAGGCATTGCGCAAATATATTAAGCATGAAATGCTTTTAGCCCCCGTTGTCGGCAGTGTGGTGACGTCACGCCGAGACCGAGAGCCATCATCCGGGCACTGAAATCCACTCATCCGGGCACTGAAATCGACTCATCCGGGCACTGAAATCGACTCATCCGGGCACTGAAATCCACTCATCCGGGCACTGAATTCCAGTAATCCGGGCTCTGAAACGAGAGCATCCGGGCACCGTACGAGACTTAACGAGATTTAACGAGACTCTCTAAGCCCTCCTACGCGACCGGCATGCAAGCGCCGGTTGGTCTCCAAACGAGTCACAAAAAATAACTGCTGCCAGTGCCTTCTCAATGTTTATCAAGATATCAGTCGCTGTGCGTTTGATAATGCACGAAATTATAATTTCCGATTTCTAATAACGCGTGCAAAAAGCACATAAATGCCACGATACACTTCGTTGTCATACGTGATCTCTTAGGGGCTTCGCGCATCGAAGCAAAGCCGCGCAGGCGCACAGGGGCCCGGGGGAGAAGCGCTGCGTTCAAAGGGCAAGGCATCGCGCCGAACGGGTGGTGGCGTTCCTCCCTTCCATTACGGTGCGGTTCGGGTGTCCACCGAGATGGCAGAGAATTACTGCGCCATTTCCTTTCCTCAAAAAACCTTGCGTTCAAATGGCAAAGCATCGCGCTGAACGGGTGGTGGCGTTCCTCCCTTCCTGTACGGTGCGGTTCGGGTGTCCACTTGAGATGACATTAGGCCCGTAAACATTTCATGCTTACTCTACTCTCGGTTACGGGAGAGGAAGAGATTTTTAAGCATGAAATGCTTTTAGCTCCCGTTGTCGGCAGTGTGGTGACGTCACGCCGAGACCGAGAGCCATCATCCGGGCACTGAAATCCACTAAATTCCAGCCATCCTGGCTCTGAAACGAGAACATCCGGGCACCGTACGAGACTTAACGAGATTTAACGAGACTCTCTAAGCCCTCCTACGCGACCGGCATGCAAGCGCCGGTTGGTCTCCAAACGAGTCACAAAAAATAACTGCTGCCAGTGCCTTCTCAATGTTTATCAAGATATCAGTCGAGCTGTGCGTTTGATAATGCACGGAATTATAATTTCCGATTTCTAATAACGCGTGGAAAAAGCACATAAATGCCACGATACACTTCGATGTCATACGTGATCTCTTAGGGGCTTCGCGCATGGAAGCAAAGCCGCGCAGGCGCACAGGAGCCCGGGGGTAGAAGCGCTGCGTTCAAAGGGCAAGGCATCGCGCCGAACGGGTGGTGGCGTTCCTCCCTTCCTGTGCGGTGCGGTTCGGGTGTCCACCGAGATGACATTAGGCCCGTAAACATTTCATGCTTACTCTACTCTGGGTTACGGGAGAGGCAGAGATTTTTTTACATTATTTTTGCGACGACTGCTCGTATTGCAAAGCTCTTTGATCCACATACACGCTTCTCATTGAGATCTTTGAGGAAGATTTCACTCCTCTTAACAGAGAGCGAAATTAAGACTGCAAACAAAGAACTGTCGAAAGACTTCGCCACCTCACACTGTAGCAGGTTGGAAAGCGGTCGAGAACATTTAATTTCTGTGCAAGCCTAATGTGACACTACTCAACGCTAACATTTCCTTCAATCAGTTCATTTTCTCTGCCTCTGTAGGGGCCCTCAGCATAGTTTAAAAAATCCATCGTAGTGTCCGAAGCAACGCCAAAAAAACTGCACTTCTTCAGCGTTGTTCTTCAGCGCAAATAACCGACCGGCGTCAGTTGTTGAATCATTTGAAGCTTCCTAGAGTTTTAAAGAGTTTGCTTTTCTTAGTCACACTCTGCACAGTGCAACCTACGATGCAATGCTGGCATTATTTTCTTCATCCGACAAGCTGAAGGCAGCATCTCGAGCTTCGATTTCCTGCAGAGGACCAAATACTCTTGTGTTTACAGCAACAGACTAACAGGGCCGTGCTGAAGCTCTAATCAAGAAGTTTGAAAAGAAGGATATGTATTCGTTAATTGCCCCCAAGGAAGGCCGGGCGTTGACCACATTGCGCATCGAGACGGAAGTGCTATATGTATCGTAGATTTCGCATGAATAATTTCACATCAAACCAGATGTCTAGTAGAACAAGCGTTTCGTTTTCTGCACACACACGATTGCGTGAGATTTAGTATGGAATGCGTGAAGAAGCTACATCTGCAACTCGCACTAGACAAAGCCTAGCGCAATACGCACGCCGCGTTGGTACACGCTTCGCTGCCGGCTGCCAGTAGGAAAACCCAGCGAAGCTTGCAAGGTTAGATGTTTGCAATATATGCAGCTCCATTTCTGGGGACTACGCCAATGCTTAGTTCTTTATTTACTTCTAGTACGTCATGAAACACAAACACTAATAAAATTATTACCTCACCGAGTCGTATGTTGCTCATGTGAACAAATTTCTACCTCTTTATTCGGTCACGGACGGACTGAAGCGGTGCGGCGCACGCTTTCTTACGGCCGCCGCACTGGTAACGGGCACAATAGGATCTCCTTTAAGTCAGTTGCGCTCTGTGAAGCCGTTGGGGGTGCGACTGTTCTACCCATCCCGTCCGCTAGTTTCTGTAGCTGCGGGTAATGAGCGCCTGGTTTCGTGCCTTTGAGCGCTCGTTCGCGATGGGTAGCTTCTGGAAATAAAGGAAAACAAAAGGCGGACGGTTGGCGTACTTCATTATGAACGAGGGGACAAATATTTTAATTGAAATTTTTATGTTAGAAAGCAGACAGAAGAGACATCGCCCTCCACTCTTACGAAACTAAAAAGAGTATAGGGATCGTGCCGTGGCTTTCAGTTCAAGGGACTGACTTCAATCAGATTTATTTGCTATGCTGATCCCTCATAGGACGTCCTGGTTGTAGTCGAAATGCCAGCGATGGCTCTGGCCGAATGAGAAGCCCTGTAGGCAAACGGGAAGGAATGCAGATTAAACACTCGCAAGATTAATGATAGCTCATCACGTCATCTGTCATATACAGGGTCTGTTCTGAAAGTAGTAGGACTGGTTTCTTCCTGGGCGAACGGGCGGACGAGAGGCGGTGTGCGCGTGCAAGGTCGTTGAAGGGGGATATTGGGAATGCTGGGGAAAATCGGCAGTCGACTGTCGGCCGTTTAAGACAGCAGGTTGTTTGCACAGTGAACCCCGGTCGAAACGTCTCGTCACGCAGAATCATAGAGCGTTTACTGGATCAGCAATACGCGATCAAATTTTGTCTAAATCTTGGTAAAACGGGCAAAGAGACTGACGATATTATTAAGGAGGCCTACAGCGACGCTTCCATGGGTAGGTCAGGTGTTTTTTGAGTGGCACAAGCTGTTCCGAGAAGGTCAGGAAAGAGTGGAAGACGACGACCGCTCCGGATGCCCTTCGACCAGCAAGACCAACGAAATGTTGCGAGTGAAACATTTAATGAAGAGTGATTGTAGGATGAGTATCAGAATGATTGCTGATGGCTGGAGCATTCCTCAAACCCATTTTTTTGGTATCGTGACAGAAAAAATAGCCATAAGGAAAGTGTGCGCGAAGTTGGTGCCGGGAGTGTTGTCAGAGGAGCAAAACGCCAACCAGAAAGTGATCTGCCAGGATCTTCATCATGTGAATGAGGACCCCGATTTTTTGCCCAGCACAAGGCGGCAACGCTGCCTCAGACCCCCTACAGCCCCGACTTGGCCCCGGCAGACTTTTTTATAATCCAGAGAATAAAATCGACGCTCAGGGGGAAACATCACGGATCGGTGGAGGCGGTTCAACAGGCCGTGACGACGGAGCTAAACAGCATTCCGGTCCAGGCGTTCCTGGAGGCGTACGAAAACTGGAAAACTCATTGGCAGCAGCGTGTAGGTGCGGAAGGGTGCTACTTTGAAAAATTCTAATCGTTTGTACTGTTTTCTTGAATATATTTGATTTAAAAAAATGAGTCCTACTACTTTCAGAACAGACCATGTATGTCCGCGTTTTTTATGCAGTATGTCGTATCGATAGCAGCAATGATATTAACGACGAAGTTCTTAACACATTAACTGTGGTAAGGTGTGCTGGCACAGATAGCCGGACAGATTATTCCTAACAAGAGGAACTGCATGCAGTACTTGTCGGGAGAGGTGGGACGACAATGCTTTAAACGAATTTGAAAGCCATTTTTTTTCGCCCTCCATGTATATTCACTTTACGACATATGGGTTATTCCCATCGAATGACAAAAGTATGCCTCTTATATATAACTAAGAGAGGTTTCGACTATTGCCAGATCATGTTTTGATCTTTTGCTAAACGGCATGGCTTGTGTTGTGAGATATATATATATATATATATATATATATATATATATATATATATATATATATATATATATATATATATATATATATATATATATATATATATATATATATATATATGTATATATATAGTACATAATTTTACTGCTGTACAGATCGTAAGCATAACCAGGTAGTAGCGCATCTGTAAAGTTAACTAGAGCTGCTTTAGACTGCAGAAAAGCTGCTCTTTTGTGTTGCGGCCAGATTTTTTTGCACATGATGGTAGCAGTTTGTTATTTTAGCAAGATTAATCGAAAATGATAATGTCCAGGCTACAGAAAGCCAGAACAGAGTATAACTCGCGAGGAGTTTTCGTTTTGCAGGAAACAGTGTATTAAATTTTAACCGGTGGCCACAAAAAACAGAGGAAGTTTTAAATGGCGAGAAGTACAATTAACGTGCTCACGGTAATGCCTAAAATAGTACGCATGCTTTAAATAAATGGTTCCTACAATTAACCTCTGCAGATTTATTTTCCTTGACAGCATGCAACATGCTTTGCTTGCTTGTTGGCGCACAGAAAAAATTAGATTCCGAGTTCTCTTACTCGTACTCAGTATTCAGTTCTAAAAGCCTATCATGTGCAATGTTCCTTCGAGACAATTTACCATCACTTTGTGCCGCTGTGCCTTCCCTGTTTTCGGCTGTTCAGCCAGAAATAGCGAAAGCCGACGCTTCCAGCATGCCTCGTGGCATGCCCACATTACCTCGTGACACAAGAATTGGCGAGTAGCGGCAAAAAATACCTGTTATTGGGTGCACCGTCCGCTGCTAAAGTTTGCTACGTCTCTTTGGCGAGAATAAAGCTAATTGTCATCGTATCCCTGCTCACAAATGATTAAAAAAACACAACTTTGCAAATGCATAAAATATGTGCATGCCGACAGCCGCAGGCATGCCAGCCTTCATAACCTTCATTATGCCGTAATAATATTCTCACCATGCCTAAAGCGTGCACTCTTCATTTTTTCTCTCTGCCAAGAGAAAGTAAACAGGGATCTGTAGGTCCTGAATTCGCTAGACGTCGCATGCCTAAATGAAGCAGGGAGACGCCGCGGTGGCTCAGTAGCTGTGGCACTCGGCTGCTGACCTGAAAGCCGCGGCTTCGATCCCGGCCGCGGCGCTTGAATTTCGATGGAAGCGAAATTCCCGAGGCCCGTGCACTGTGCGATGTCAGTGCACGTTAACGAACCCCAGATGGTCGAAATTTCCGGAGCCCTTCACTGAGCTGTCCCACTTAGCCTGAGCTCCTTTGGGACGTGTTACGTTTCTGGGCGCTTCGACGCGACGGCGAGCAAGCGGTGACACCGAAGGTTGTCAGGAATGCCTTTATTCCATCTCGGCAGCCGGGTAGGAAAGAGCGGCGCAGCGCTCTGCCGTGGAGCTTATATAGCCCGCGATATCAGCGTTTTTCATATGCGTCACGATGAACAAGCAATCAGCATTACGTTCCGCACGACAGAGGGTGTTATCACCAGAAGAACGTAACAGACGTCAAACTCCATAAGCCAAGCTAAACCAAACCAAATGAAGCAGAAACCTATTGCCTCACACTTAAAAGAGCAGCAAGTCCAAGATCTAAGTGGCCCCATAACATGTTTACTCTGTGTTGTACGGTCTGATAAACAAAAGTGCAATGTCTTCGATAGATACGCGCACCAGGTTTTGATGCTTCCTGCACGAAGAGCGAACGGCACGCCACGAGCGCGCAGTTTCGGCGAGCTGGAAGTACCACGTGGATCGAAGCCGGAGAAGCACGCAGAGGCGCCACTCAGCTCCCTAAACGGCGCGGAGTTGTGTTTGGTTGGCTGGCTGATGCGCTGCCGATAGCAGCGAGGCCTTCCTGTCAGTCCCATTTTTTAATTAAGAATTAATCAATCAGCAACCATCGTCGAAGGCAATAGCAAAGCTCAGGTAAGCGAAACTTAAACTAAGCGGCCGGACGGTTCTGGAAAGCGGGGCGGTCCGTTTTTCGTCACGCCTTCTCTTGCGCGCACGTAAGAAGTGCGCGGGCAACTTTGCAGCATGCAGTTTAGGTTGGAGTAGAGCTATTTTGACGATCACTGGTCGTGCCAGTCGTACCTGCACGCGGCTTCCCTTCGTGAAGCTGTTCGAATTATCCGGTATGATACGCGTAGCGTTCGAATTAGCGAGCGTCCACCGCCATAGACTTACATGAGCGCCGACCGAAACCACTCCGGCTGTTCGAATTACCCGGTTTTCCTGAATTAACGGCGGTCGAATAATCGAGCGTTTGGTATATGGAGATACAAGAAATACTATAGGTCACCATTTTAGAAAGGCGATAAAAATAAGGTGTTGCTGGCTTAGCTTCATTTGCTTAGCGGATTCTAACGCGCATGTGATGTTTGGACCACTTTTTCCGGAAAAGGGTGTGCGTTAGAATCGAGTACACAGGGTACACAGGTTCATCGCCGCAGTTTGTGGCAGAAGTCATGCATAGGGCCGACCACTATTGGTGATATCACTGAAGGGATTAATTAACCACATGGTGCCAGTCTCTTGAATGCGAAAGTATTTATCGGGGTACCCTCCCGTACTTAAATGGTATATTTGAACTGTGTCTGCGCCGCGAACAGCCTGCCTTCGAGTTAAGATAGATTGCAAAGACATCGACTTTGAAACAGCTTGGTGGCGGTCGCTACCAGGTGCAGGTTTTTTTCTCAGTCATCAACAGCATCATTTAGCGCAGAGCCGATACTCATTGCAAGCCAACATTGTTACAAGCGAGATGCGTTGGCGGCTTTTTGTAAAGTTGAAGTTCGTTACTCACTCTGCCAGTGATTGGGACCATTTTTTTTTAGAGAAACAATGGGATTTTTAAGTTGTGGGGAAAGATAAAAATGCTTCCCCAGGCGCAAAACCGCAAAACATGACGGGACAGAGGGACAGCACAGGGTGGTGTTGTCTCCTGCCTCTGTCCCGTCCAGTTTCGCGGTTTTGCTCCTCACGATGTCCGCTGTACTCTTTTTCCTGAGCTCTTGCAAGAATATTTGCCCTAAGGAAACTTGTTGGAGCTGTGGGCAAAAGACGAAATTTTAATATGAGAAATTCGACTTTGTTGTGCAGCTTTAGCTGTTCTTAGCTCGTTTCTAAAAAATGCGGCACTACGGCGGAGTCTTCATCAAGACAGGCACGGTCGCATTGCATGGTAATGCTCCGCACAACACGCTAATTGGTGTGCATAGAATGACGTCATATGCCATTCAAGCAGGCCAGTAATTTTGTCAGCGAGCCCAAAAGAAGGAGACAGCAGTGTTCTGAAGATGAACAACCTCCAACTCGCCCAACCAGCCATCTTGCTGCAGCCCCAGAAATGTTGTTGCTGCTGAAATGTCATAGAGGAACTCAGACCCTCTGACCACCAAAGCGGCAACCTCGATATAAGACAAAAACGTCTAGCCCGCCTAGGTAATTCTGCATTATGTGCCACGAAGGCAGTAAGTACATTCTCCGGTGTGTTAACTTCTGTCCTGAGCATGTGCTAAAATGAGAGAACATTTGTGGGAACGAATAATAACACAACTTAAAGCCGCCACTCCCGTTGATGCTGGTACGCGATGAATTAACGTTGCGTCTTTGAACGCGGCAGACAGCGGTTCGGATCCGCTTTTCCTTATCTATTTTCCTTTTAGTGTTAAGAACACGGAATATGTTAATCATTTCAACCTGGTCTTGCGTTTCCTTTTAAGTTGCAGTATAAGAGGTTTTTAAGCTAATGTTGCCGTTCAGAACACTTGCCATTTGTTCCCCCTTAACCAATTATCTGCACCGCCGCGGTGGCTCAGTGGTTACGGCGCTCGGCTGCTGGCCCGAAAGACGCGGGTTCGATCCCGGCCGCGGCGGCTGAATTTCGATGAAGGCGAAATTCTACAGGCCCGTGTGCTGTGCGATGTCAGTGCACGTTAAAGAACCCCAGGTGGTCGAAATTTCCGGAGCCCTTCACTCCGGCGTCCCTCACAGCCTGAGTTGCTTTGGGACGTTAAACCCCAATACCAAACCAACCAACCAATTGTCTGCACGCGCTTAATTCAAAATCCCCCCAGGGGCATGCGTTAGCTTTTAGGTAGGCCTATGAGTTGTTCTGGAGCAAAAGTCGCGGTTAAAAAAGCTTTGACACGTGGCGGGAGGCAAAACCGGAAGTCGGTGCGCTGTACCGTTGCGCATGCGCACAGCACAAGAACGCTTGTTGGTGAATGTCAGGTCGGAGGAAGGAACAAAGCGGTCTAAGCAACAAGATTACTCAGTATGCGCCGCGGAAGCTGAAGCAAAGTAACCCAGACGCGAAGACCCTGCAATTCGAGCCTGGGCAGCCCACGTTAATCGACTCAGTTCGAGCCGCCGAGGCAGAAGCGAGGCGACGGAATCGGCAAGCCAGCGCAGCAATCAAGACAGAAGCTGCAATCATGGCGTTCACCAAACAGTTTCTGGACAACCCTTTCGGCTGCAGCTGCTTCTTATGCGGTGGGCTGGGGTTCAATAACGACCACGCTGCCGCGTGGCGCTACTACAGCAGCCGTACTACTCTCGTTGGAGCGTCACGACAGTGACCTCTCGATGTTCCGGCTATGCTAACACTGGACCATTTGCGTTGCAACACTCGTAGCCATCGTGTGAGTTTTTCTTTTCATTTTTTCTTAATACTGCTGCTTGTGATTCTTTGATACTCCCGCTTCCTACCTTACCCTTATAGTCTTGTTAGCGTTCTTACGTATCAAGTTTTTAGCACATCTTTATAGGGTAAAAGCTTATTATGGTCCGTCTTTTCTAAAGACCTCGAAAATGTTCCCGTAATACGTTGAGTGGAGTATCCTGGATTCCATATTCCGAAATGCGGCCGTAGTAGTGAAAGCGGTGACATTTCTTTCTTATGGATATAATAAGCTAGCAGGAACTTTACTACGAGAACTGTTTCACATGTTAGAATTAATATTTTCCGAAGTCTGTACATGTACTACATAAGCTACAGTGCACAGTGCACACGCACGCACAGTCGTCTGCGAAGCTCCGAAAAGTCCGCTGTTAGCAGCCGGGCCCTCCCTCTGCAGCTTAGCCGACGCCCTGACCACGTCAGCGCAGAATGCAGTGCGGCGCTTCGAAGCGCACCTAGTTGCCCTCGAAGGACCCGCTCTTGCCAGCAAGGCGAGAAAGAGATCAGAGCAGTTGAGTTGATTTCCTATTTTATTTGCGTAAAGAATTAACGCTCTTCAATGCCCAGTGTAATGTAACCGGTAAGGATGTGTGATTGCGCGTCCATACTTGCCGTGGCCGACGCGACTGACGTGAATGCAGACAGCAGGAGCAAGACCAGTGAATTGAGATCATATGGGTGCTTTTATGTGTGCTTACATTTATGTGTTCTGACAATTTGGCCCACATAGAAAACCGTTAACATTGTAGTAAAAATATACTGTATTAACTGAACATAAATGCGCCTTACCTGTCTATTTCTTCGTGTGGTCTTTGATGTCTTGCGCCACCAAAGTAGTGACCCTTCATTTGCGTGGTCCCAAAGCTAGGAAGCCATTCCTACGCAGCAAAGCTCTCTACTTGGCCAGAAGGTGCCACATTCGTATATAAAGGCAATGTCCTCAGTTGATAATAAATGACATCACCGCAGGGCACGACATTTGCACAACAGTGATACAAGCGACACATTCTGGATAGAGCGGCGCGATACATTCTGGATAGAGCGGCTATGTTGACAAATGCAAATATGTCCTCTGTTTTCTTCTAACGGTTCCTGGTGAAAAATCATCAATACAATATGTAATAATGCTGATAGTGAATGATCGCGAGTTTTTCTGGTTCAAAGGCATCTGCGGCCAAAAAGCACCATGGCACAAGTTATTTTCCTTTTGCTCAAAGTGAGGTCAAAGGTCGTTACCCAAGCATTTCACCCTGAATAAGCCGAGCACCAGGCCCAGGGAAGCTTGTACCAATTGTACCGCTGGCTACCTGGCGGCTCTGGGGATCCAACCTCGCACCTTCCGCATGCCAGGCGCATGCTCACCAACTAGGCCACCGATGAGGAGGCTTGAATACCTGAACGTACTCTTCGTCTTGCCTCATAAGAAATTGAAAATTTTATTTTTCAGTTATCTATACCTTCTCATTTCCGAGTACGGTTCAAAAATTTATAATCCTTATACACTTTTCAGGTACTCATTGTGTTCTCCCATCAAGATAATTTTGAAAATATGTATGCATAGATTTGGGAGGCCCCAATTTTACAAGGACAACGTGGGTTCGGGTCCCAGCGCCGGGTTGGCGCAGTTTTTTCTTCGATACAGCGATAATTTTGACCAAGATGGTGGCTCAACAAGCTTTTATCTACTTTTTTGTCACGTCCGTAGTCAGCACTCAAGTGGCAACAATGGTAACGGAGCGCTTACGTCATGTCGGCTTAAAACAAAATTCCTGTTCGTGGCGTCTCCGCGGGAATATTTCTTTCTTGCGTTGAAAATCGTTTCCTCTGGTGTTACATGTTCCAGTAGAGGCTGGTAAGGATGAACAAAAAAACGAGGACGCCAGCGTTGGCACAAGCGTGCACATTTAATGGACCCAATAAAACCACTAGGCAGAAAAAAAAATGGCTGAGGCTTAGCTAAGGTTAAGCCTAGTCAGATGCGAAGCATATTGATGGCTAGGCTTGGTAATACATGGCTTTCCTTGGTTAAATACTTGGTCATTTTAATACAACCACCAACGTTTTTAGATCCCTTTCAGTTTGCAAGCTCCCCCGGGCCGAGCCCGAGAAAGCGGCCCCCGTCCGCTTCCACTCACCACACGGCGCTGCTGTCGCTGTCGGCCCGGAGCCGCCGGAGCGCTCGCGCTTGGCAGTTGCTGTGACAGCCTGTTCTCATCCGCGATAACATTGGGAGCGAACACGTCGAACTCAAATTTGCTGCACTTTTGTAGCTGTCACGTTGAAACTTCAGTCTCATGGTTAAATAAATGTTTCGCCTGGCTAGTAAGGGTGAGATAAAGCGCAGGGTGATGCCAGTTCGCAAAATACCAATCGTTTGCATTGCGCTTTATCGCATTGCGTTCGCGACGTTTCGCGTTATGCGTATGTTGGAGTAAAGCTATCAACATTTTTTCGGTAGAATGCACGAAACATCAATGAAAGGTTAAAACTAGCGATGTTCCACTTCTAGATCAGTCACGAAATTCCGCGCTATATTATCAACGAAGCACCGCACATACCAGCAGCTTTTTGCACGTTCTTTAGAATGCCAATTTCAGTGAACACAACTATAAATGCAGACACACTTAGCTGGATGCAGGGAGGGAATAACTATAGAAGAGCTTTTTATTTGCAATGATCGCACAGACGGGAGCAGCGTCCTGCACTTTCATTTTTAGAATGTTAATTTCATTGAACACAGACAAGCATTAAATGCAGACACACTAAATCGGAAGCACGGAGGGAATGGCTACAGAAGGCGAGCTTTTTTATTTGCAATAACCTTTTCTCTGTTCTCCAGCCGACGGTTGTCTCTCGCATAGAAGTGCATGCGTTTCACTATGACAAAATGCAGCAGTTGGCATGTAAAAGTGGCCATATGCTCTGCACATCCAAGCCGAGCAAGGTGTTGCAATTGCAGCTCGTCGACCACCTCCCAAAAAATGTCCCCAAAAACGGGACCTTCTTTCAAAGAATTCGAGATTGCTTAGTTTACAATGTTGGTAAACTAGCATCTTTTTGGTGGGATGCTTTAAGCACCCTTGCTTGAAGCTTTTGTATACTGTAAGATAAGCGTCACTGCCAACAACTGGCACAGGAGAGCTGATATCTTCCATGCTGATATCTGCTGGCTGCTCCAAATCAGGCGGCGGCGACGATGGCGTAGGCGCGAAGGGCCACGCTGGTCGGGCAAACAGCGTGGCGAGCGCCACCGCGCGGCAGGAAACGGGAAGGCGACAATCCGCGCACCGCAGCTTTCGAACTGAAAGGGATCTAAAAACGTTGACAACCACTAGAACTGTAGCAAGGATTGCCGTGGCAGCTATATACGGGATCATCGGTGAATTCAACGCAGAGTGTACAACCGCTGCCCCAGCACCGGCTACTACAGCATTCTTGGCACCCATGGAAAGTACATTGGAAAGCTGAGGCAAGCTCAGCTTTATACCGCTGCTGTAGCGTCACGTGGTCAGCTGCAGCGCCTCTGATGTGGAGCCTCCACCGCCGCAGCCGACCGCGCGAGCCGGCAGCCCATCTCTCCTCTGCTGTGACGTCATGTTGTCACGTGGTCAGCCGCCGCGCCTCTGATGTGGAGCCTCCACCGCCGCGGCCGACCGCGCTAGTCGGCAGCCCATCTCTCCTCTGCTGTGACGTCATGTTGTCACGTGGTGTCACGTGGTCACGCTAAAGGTCAATGGTAGCTCCACCGCCGCGCTCGGCGGGCTGTAGTGTAGCT
Organism: Amblyomma mixtum; assembly: GCF_055824585.1. Classification (NCBI taxonomy): domain Eukaryota; kingdom Metazoa; phylum Arthropoda; class Arachnida; order Ixodida; family Ixodidae; genus Amblyomma; species Amblyomma mixtum. Next base: position 328,961,564 of record NC_143014.1, on the reverse strand, counting down.
CTAGTAATATGCTTCGCATAAAAATAGAATCACCCGCCGTGGTAGCTCAGTTTTTAGCGCGCTCGTCTACTGAGCCGTAGTACCCTGGTTCGAACACGACCACGATGGCTGCGTTTCGATGGAGGCGGAATGCAAAAAGCGCCCGTGTGCTGTCCGATGTCAGTGCACGTTAGAGCCTACATTCATTATTACAGCGCAAAGACGGCACAGAACAAGAAGGGGACAAAACACGTTGTATTATGGCACGTTAGAGGTTCCGAGGTCGTCGAAATTTTTCCGGAGACCTCCCCCACAGCACCTGTTTCTCTGTTTCTTCTTTCACTTCCACCTTCCTCCCTTCTCTTGCGACGCGGTTCCGGTGTTCACCGAGATATACGAGACAGTTACTGCTTTATTTCCTTTCCTCAGAAACTACTTTGAATTTTTTTTGTACGCAGAGAAGAGACTCGCGCACAGCTAGCATGTGCGAGCGCCGGCAAGCGCACGTTCGAGTAAGACCACAAACGTGTCAGTGAACGCTAAAGAGAACGCATAACACAGAAAGACACTATGTGCACTCTAGAAGGCTAAGGGGGCGTTTGTTCATTTAATTGAAACAATGTTAAATTTCAGGTATCTCACCTTCTAAAGAGTTCAAACAAAACGAGCTCGTTTACCCCTTTGCCCATGGCGCGGTTGGCACGCCGTCGACCGTCAGAGGTTTGGAATGCGTCCTGTCCGCAGAATTCGGTGGCGTAAACGCTGCTGGCGAAAGATCTTTATTACAAAGCACCACATCCCTCCTATGCACAAAGAAAGTGACATAATCACATATTCTGATATCCTGCCCGCCACACTAGAAAGTTTCAGACAGAAATTGCTCGGGACTGATTGGACAAACGCAAATAATTCTTGCGATGAATTCCTAAAATTTTTAGGAAACACTTCTTTTAGTGTTCTCCGTTAAAAATACACCATCAAACAAGACGATCACGCCAGCCATGGACCAGAGAACGCATTAAGCAAATTATAAAAAATTGAGATTTATAAATTTTGTCTGCGATCTACAGACATCAGTAATTGGCTAGAACGTAAAGCGTTTTGAAATTACCTAAATGAATTTAAGAAAAAGCGAAAAAGGATAAAAGCTATCGAATATTTGATAAATCCTGTCTCTAAAGAAGCTACATCTTGTGGAAAAGAATAAACGTTGTGCTAAACAGGAAAACGGAATACAGCAGCATTGACAAAATAACAATAAACGGTAGGATTCTAAACGAGAAAGACCTCGCAGACAACTTCAATGACTTTTTTACCCATGTAGGAACCGGTAGTGTTCATGATAACGCCATCACAATCATCCCATTGAATTTAAATACATTATTACTGCAACCCACTTACACCTCCGCCGTAATAATACTTATCCAGAGCCTCAAGAACAGACGCAGTATATTTGCCGATGGCATCGAAATCACACCAGTAAAACATGTACTGGATCTCATTGCACCTGTGCTAACTCATATTTTCAACACTGAAATGGAAACAGGCATTTTCCCTCAGAGCATGAAGTTCCCAAAAGTGGCAGTAATACACGAAAGAGGAGATAAGAACAATGCGAGTACTTATCGTCCAGTCTCTCTACTGTCAATTTAAACGCGATAACATAAAAGGCCCAGTTTATAAAAAAATTTGGTGTCGGCGTTGTCAGTGTCAGCGTTGTCAGCGAAAAATCACAAGCATGGCTCCGGCAGGTGGTCCCCAGAGAGAAACCTAGGAGGCGGGTGTGCCAGCTAAGCCAAGTAATAAACGTCTACACGGAGCAGAGAACCCACAATCACGCGCGAAAGTTGGCGAGTCCTTTACGGCGACTCTTTCATGCCGCGTTCCTGCGTATGCCAGTTTGGCTATTGGTTAGATTCTTTCTGACGTCAACAAGCCGCTTGTCCTCGGCGGGTCAGGAAGCTCCGCCCTCGGCAGTGAGGCCGGCCGAGGAGCACCTGCTTTTGCAGCCTGCAAAAAGTGACGAGAGAAGACGGAAAAGCACGAGGGCGCTGAAATTCAACTTTCAACTAAAGAGAACTCGGCTTGTACAAACCGCATCAAAAAATAAATTGCTTGGGGATGTTAATGAAGCGGCGTTCATTAATATCACAGGCAAACCGCAACTTTATTAAGGTCGCTTTGAGAGCCCCATTAAATTAATGAATGGTCGCTCGGGAACAACAAGCTGGACCGCACAAGACCCACCGCTGCGGGCGCCTGTGATCGCAGGGCTGTGGTGAATCACTTAAAAGCTGCACCGCTGCTCCAAGAGGGCTATGAGGGTTCCCAGGGATCTATAAACGTAAAGTACGCATGACCGTCGGTATATGTGGGAAGCAAGCCATCAACGCTATCGCGTCCTAACCGTCAGGCGGAGCTCAAGTGCCCCCTCCAATTTTTTTTCAAAAGCCTCGAAAAGGCAATGTCTCAGTGGATAGTTTCTCTGCTAAACCTGTTCTTTTTTTCATATATTATGTATTCGCCCCTCCTGCTTGGGCCTACTGTAGGCCTGCAGTATGTTCTAAATAAAATAAATAAATAAAATAAAATATAATTTAATAACAGACAGTTGGCATGGTATTAGATAAAAATGTCCTACAGAAATTGCCTTACTAGTTCAAAAGGATTTCATACTAGATAACTTCCAAAAACTAATGGCGCTTGAAATTTACGTCGACTACAGCAAAGCTTTTGATCGCGTTAACCTGAAATATTGCTAAGAAATTCAGAAAGTTATCGATTCCAAGGGTTTTCAATTCAGCTTCTCAAGTCGTCCCTTCACTTGACTTACGACAAGTCGTATGATCGCAGTTTGTGGCAATTAACTAGAATAAATCAAATTCTCGACAGATTAAAACTAATGTATCGCAAGGCCCCATATTCTTTTTATACTATGCAACAGGAATTGTGCAAACTATCCAGAGTTGCGAATTTGTAATCTACGCTGATGAGAATACTGTGATATTGAAGGACGAGATCTATCAAGTGTGCTTCGCAAAGCAAGCTCTGTTTGCAGTCTGCCCCACGAAAAGTCGCAACGAGAAAAGCCTAATAATTAACGAAGCAAAAACAAAATCTATTCTTTTCAGCGCTCGAGGGACTTGCGTCAAGGTGACAAACACTTTCAGATTAGGGCCATTTAGCAGCTCTTGCGATAAAAGTGTGAAAACACTTGGGGTCACCTTTTCAGATGACATGACTTGAAACGAACGAGTCAAAATGGTTTGCACAAAAGTGCAAAAAGCTGTTGGTATTTTAAATAGGTGCTGTCACTCGTTTCTACTTGTTGTAAAAAAGTTTCTTTACTATTTTTTAATCAATTTTCAGCTTCATTATTGTCCACGGATTTGGGGAAACACTACATCTAATAATCTACACAGCTTAGTTCTATTTAAAAAAAAAGTCAGTACGAGCAAATCAAAACTTTTCCATCAAAAAAAAAGTATTAAAGCTATGTATATATATATATATATAGCTACAAGTTAATCAGATGCTACATGCCAGCCATCAAGGGAAAACTTGATACATTTTTAAGCCACGCAAACTTGGAGAGCGCATGTAGCATTTACTCCTAATGTTATCACATATCATGGAACATTCCTTTTTTTCAAGTACAGTCTTTGTCAAAAGTATGCAGCCCAATGGGTCTGCTTCTGAGCCCTGCAGCGTGGCTCCCCTTGCAAACTCAGGGGCCTGAACCTCATGAAGCAAGGAGCAATTTAAGTCCTCAACACTCCCAAGCTTAGGACTGTCAAATGTGCTTAAAAGCCCCGCTACACTGCTTGGAAGCAAACCCCTTGGGCTGCGTATTTTTGACAAAGGCTTATATTTTTGACAACAAATAATCGCGCACACATTATAAGGCGTTCTTAACCGCTTCCACTCGGAAGACGTGGATGTAGACTGAGGGCTTAAAAACAGCGGAATTTTGAAGCTATTCTTGTTCCATACTTTACATTTGTGATTTTAATGTCTCTAATAAGTGCGGATAAGTTCTCGCGTAATTTATTTATTAGTGTTTTCGTTTGAGGTCAGTTTTTTTTTTCAAATTGCACGTATGTTCCACATGTATGGGAAATTTATTATGTGTAAAGAGAAACAAAGAGTAGCGCGTGAATGGATATCTTTAACGTGTAGTTTATTAAATCCCGATTTTCAGCAAACGAAGCTATCTCAGTCTTTGTCCTATAACCTGTTACTGTTTTTTGTCTCATCACTTTGTAACTCTTAAATTGTTTAGTTTTGTACGTTGTCTCATGGTCTTGTAACGTGAAATATGCAAGCTGTTACTATTGCCTATGGGGGGATCGAGTGTTCTCAAGCTATGTACATACAGCTTTTTCTCCAACCTCCTTTTCACTTCTTGTATTAAATAAAAAATTTTCTTATTCTGATCTCCTCAGGTAAAGATAAAGGTCGCTGTCAAAGCTGGTCTCTGCGGTCTGTTGCCGCAGGTGCGGCAGAATGCCACAGAACCGGTGGAAAGCCAGCACAGCCTCTTCCAAGCCGTGTTGATGAAGACCTGGATGAGAACACCCTGTAGAGGACGGGCACGAGCGCCTCCTTTCTAATTTCGAATTCCTCTCTTGGCAGCTTATTGTATCCGCACACGAGTGGGAGGAGGTGAACGCGTCGCTAACGCTGAAGAAGAGCGACCAAGCTCTATAGCGCGCCAAGAAACGAAGGCGTCGAACAAATTTGAGTGCGTTGCCTACTGGGAAGAAGATAAGCGGCTGTACGCAGCGCCACGTACAGCATTAAAAGCAGCCGCGAGAGGCGCCGACCGCGTTTCAGCTGGAAGAGAAACGACCGATAACGCCGGCTATGTGACCACGTCGAACGTCGAAGAATTGCTGCGCGCGAAGACGGCAGCCCGTCCAGCAGCCGGAAGACTAGGCCGACAACCAAGTGCGCCACCAGTCATCTGTGACGCGTTCTAGAGTGGGCTACGCCTTTCCTGCAGTGCATTTCATGTTTACACTCAGTATGGTTAACGAGATAGACCAAACATCTTTTCGGGAATTTGCTTCCAAATGTTCCGTGATGTGGTACTTCAGTTTTGAACTGCGCATGAACTAATGCCAAAAACGCGTTTTTTGCAGTACTGCTTGAAGATAATGTTCCTTCGGCACCCCCCCCCCCCCCTCCCCTGCCGGCGTCTAAAGATGCGTACAGCCTGCATCGCCGGGGCCTGGGCAATACGGGTCATCGCTGAATAATGCCGAGCCAGACCGGCGTACAAAAGGTCCCACAGATTTGAAAGACAGCCATGGACGCTTGGTCTGGCGGTCTTAAACATTTCGTCATTGGTGCAAACACAAACAGTCCTCAAACGGCTCGCCTACGAAACAAAAGGATCTGGCTGAATTGCCGCATCACCGTTACGCCAGTGAAGAGCGATGCGCTCCCTGATTTCGCGAGCAAGGCGCCTCCGCCCGCGTCCGCTTGGTGGATGGCGCCGGAAACAATGAGCTGTTTGGTGCGAGAAAAAGCGTAGCGGACTATCCGGATAATCGGCCCGCTTCACGCCATGATTGTCGAAAGGCAGCCATGCGGCAAGAATGCTCTTCGCCTTTCTTGCGCCTCTGAAGAATAGCCGGCGCGGTCAGGCAGGATCACAGGCAATCGTCGATTGGTGTGCGGTTCTCCCATCGCCGTTCGTGCTTGCGATTGCCTTCTTCGAAAGCTGTTTGTTGTCGGTTCCCAGTGGTGCAGCTTACTGATTTTGCTTGAGGGTTGTCCTTACGGAAAGAAAGCAATAAAGAAAAACATCTTATGCAAGTCACGTACGCCGACTCCTTCGGGCAATGGAACTCTGAAGGCAAATGTAATGTCAGGCTCGACTGGAAGCATATGCAGCTGTCGAGAATTGTGTCAGCGTTTATTTTTTATCTCCGCGAAGGGGGCAATCTTTGCAACGCAGGAAATGGGACGCGGCAGCTTCAATTTTGTCTTAGATTTCGGATGTGCCTGAACCACAGCGCCAACAACATCGCAGAGATTTTTTCGCACGCTCTCGGCCAATCACGCACCACCGGAAGATAAGTATAGAGTATCGATGCTAGCTAGATACTTGATTGAGGGTTTCGATACATGCAAAAAGAACGCAGCTCTAAACTGTGCCTCGCTTTTTGCGAGTTTTGTGATCGCAATTGCGCTCCGAACTTGCCGGCTAACCGTAGCAAGTGACGCTTGATGAACAACAATGCCCGATACCGGCTGGACAACAACGCTAAATTCGGAATGGATCCGATATCACGATTATGAGATGGATTTATACCAGTGATATGATATCGGTTTTACGTTAATTATCGATACTGTTGTCTTGAGACATGTCGTTAAAGTTACTTTAGAACTTGAAGGTGTCTAGACAACATTTTACAGACTATTCTTATTTATCAGTTTTTAACATCTTTACGATGTTTCGTTTCTGCGATTGCTACTTCATATAAATAGATGTACTTGCACACAACTTCCACTGTGCTACTACCCATCGCAGGAGGCTGTGCCTTCTCAGACCTCTGAATAATGCTTGGGCTTTTATATTATTTTAAGCTTATATATGTAGGTACATTTAGCATTGCTGTGCTCTGTCTCTACTTACTTTCTTAGCCGGAGAGTGTCATCAGGAACCCGGACGGCAACAAACAGTGCTGCATTAACTTTAACAGCTAGTCCTACCAAATGCAACACTATAAACAGCTCTTCAAAGCATGACGTGAATAACAGCGTTGCCTGACACACTTCCTGATCGATATCCCTCAGTCCCTTTATGAGGTGGTCACTGGGCGCGTCCTGAAAGCATTAAAAAAATGAACGCTTCAATGAGAACTTCGGCGCAATACCCATAGCTTATGGCTGATATCTAAGCTGAAACTATGTCCACTTGGCTAGTGAGTTACGTGTTTTTGTGCAGAAACTCCTGCAGAGCGTTGCGGCTCTGGGCTCAACATGAGCGTTTTTCTCGATGCGGCTCACTTGCAGCCCAATGGGACATTCGCACAGGCTGATGATTTTCGTAAGGAAAAGACATGCGCAGTATATCGTACGGCGTGGCTTGCGCCATATCGTATGCTTCCTCCAGCACTTTGGCCTCACAGGTCTCTGATGACGTCATCCGAGAAGGGCAACGGAAATTCTCCAGTGAGATTACTGACGATGCAGCAGCGCTGCGGCGCCCGTTGTCTTCCCGTTTTCAAGGCGTGACGCCGTTTCCTCTCATGCGTCCTGTTTCGTGCCGCTCAGTTCACATCCCCTTTCAAGCCACCCGAAACTAAACACTGCCTGCGTGACCACACAACTCTAAGGGGCGAGAATTCATCGAGGAACTTTCTCCACAGCGTGAATATGGCGTCACAGTTTGAATTTTGCCAAGAAACACGTCCTCGGTAGTGTGAAGGCGAGACTGGAATGGCCGCGTTTTTTGCTGCTTTTTTCCCAAGAACTCTCTTCTCCTCTGCAACTACGGAGTGAAGCGCAACTTTCACGCAACAGCGCTTTGAAAATTAAATCCCTTGCAATTGGCTTCTTGTTGCTCAGAGCGAAATTAAATGTTTTCTCAACCACTTATTTTGCAATTTCCATACGCGCCTCAATATTTGAGGACACTTTAAGATATCTTTGATTTTTCGTTTTGTAATTTTAATATGCTGAGACTGCAGGTACTTCTGGTGGAGTAATTTTGTTATGTAGAAAATCTGTTTTAGCCCTCTACCAATCTATTAAGCGGTTCAGAAGTTGGCGTGAAGCGATGCCCTTCCCTAGAATCGCGGTGGAATCGGTCCCTGGGAACTAATTATTCTATGGTTCAGCAGTTATGGTGCCGGAGAACCAAACAAAAATGCACATTAGGTTCCGATTGACCGCTTATTGATTTCTTGTAGAGTCTGTAACCGAAGTAGGAATTCAAATTTTGCTGAGCTCGTTAATTAAGATGTCGAAATGTTCTGTACTCTTTCGAGTCAACAGGAAGGTAATTGCCTACAAGTCAATCGGGTTTCAATTCAATTTGAGTCAGCAGGAGGCCAATCGCCTGAGTCAATTCAATCTTGGTTAATTTCGCTCCGCGAGAGTTTCTACACAGATTAATTCACATGGAAGCTCAATAAAAAGCTAGCCATTAGTGTTGAAGTTAGATTTTTAAGTGATATTCATGTAACATTGATTTGAAGCAATAAAAATTGCTGCGGCGCGAAAACAAACTTTTCAGAAAAGCAGATGAGTACATCAGGCATCAATTTCAGGAACTGAATTATGCTTTTCTTTCCCCTCTTGTTTCTGTAACGGCTGATATCAACTAACAAAAATGTGTAGTTAAACCTCTTGGGTTGTGCGAACCACAGGTTTTGTCACTGGCGCCGAAATTATTTTTGAACTTTATGCGTATTAAAGCTCACATCAATACAAGATGGAGCGCCCTTCATAGCCGGTAATAAGCATGAGCAAGAAGGTCCTAGGCAGGTAAATGCCTGGGTGTAGTATGTTTATGCTCTGCAAAATTGTCATTTTCGCGACCTTGTTATTTACTCCTTCCAAAGTACTGGCAGAGGGTGTTTGATGTCACATTCGGTGACTTCGCAATAAATTGCTATTTGAACGTTCAGCGAAAGTTGCGACGAAAAAAAAAAGTGGTAAGTGCGTACCCTCTGTGCTACCTTTCATCCGTTCATGTTCGAATGACAAAAGTGGCTGCGCGCTTCGGTTCCTCGCTTATATATAGCATGTGCTTTCGCTCGTGAGTAAGTAATTGCAAGTCTACGCCCATGGTTTGTTTTCGAGTATGTCTATTCTATGTGCCCTATTCGCACAGTTCTACCTTTCATTGAAATGAACCAATTAGCCCTCAAGAACATTTTACTTCCGCTTATTTCTGTACTCGGCACGCGTCTATTCAAAATGTATTAATGGCACACCGACCAATATGTGTTGTAATATTAGCATGTTCGCCGACGACTGCGTTGTTTATCGGACAGTTATTAGCGCCTCCGACCAGACATACCTGCCAAACAACCGGTAAGACATTTAAGAATGGCGTTGACCGTTGATTAATGAAGTTCAATTCTTATGTCAACTCTTCTCCTTCCATCATCGCCGTAACTTGCCTGATTTCCCGTACGCAATGGCTAATCTGTCTGTGCAACCTGTTTATGATACAAGTACTTAGACGTCACCTTGTACTTAGGCGTAACTTTTCCTGAGCTATACGCATGTTACGAACATAATTTCTCCTGCTTATACAAAAGCTCCAATTTTACGACATTATCTTCGCCACACCCCTCCCCCCCCCAAGTAAAATTAATAGCATGTAAATCTCTTCTCAGGTGTAAGCTAGAATATGCATCGCCCATTTGGAACCCCATCAAACACCAATCACCTCAAAAGGAAGGGGCCAGGTTCATTCATTCTAAAAACACTAAATCAGTCTGTTGCAGCATTTTTTGTTCATTGTTCTCGCAATCACTCTCCGAAGGTACCATTCCAGACGACTGGGAAGTGGGGAAGGTCGTTCCCGTCCACAAATCAGGTAGTACTGATTCACCACTTAATTATCGCCCCATTTCATTAACAAGTGTACCGTGCAAAATCATGGAACATGTCATTTACTCTCAAATCATGCAATTTTTGGATTCAAATAATTTCTTCCATCCATCACAGCATGGATTTCGCAAGGGGTTCTCCTGCGAAACTCAACTAGCCATTTTTCTACATGATATTCACGCCAACCTTGATACTAACTTGCAAACTGACTCCATTTTCCTAGATTTCGCTAAGGCATTCGACAAAGTACCTCATCAACGCTTGCTTCTTAAACTCTCCCAGTTGAACCTACATCCGAACATAATTGCATGGATTAAAGCTTTCCTCACGCATCTCTCTCAGTCCGTCGTCATTAATAACCAACTTTCCAACCCGCTTCCAGTAACCTCTGGCGTCCCACAGGGTTCTGTTCTCGGTCCTTTGTTATTCCTCATATACATTAATGATTTACCCCAGCATGTCTCTTGTCACATCCGCTTGTTCGCCGATGATTGCGTCATTTATCGCTCAGTGACTAACCATTCTGACCAAGAATCCCTTCAGGCAGACCTGCGCCATGTGCAAGACTGGTGCTCCCAGTGGATGATGATGCTCAACTCTAACAAATGCAAGTGCATATGTCCTTTCACCGCCGTCGAAATCCTCTTGTTTTCAAATACACAGTCTGCAATTCCCCAGTTGACCTCGTCCAGTCATATAAATACTTAGGAGTCACCATTTCCAATGATTTTGGCGTTTGCACGTGACTAACCTGATATCATCTGCTAATAAAACACTAGGTTTCTTAAAATGTCACCTACGGGAAGCCCCACAACACGTAAGACTACAAGCGTACATCTCATTCGTTAGAACTAAACTTGAATACGCATCACCCATCTGGAGCCCTCATCAAGAATATTTAACACACGCTATCGAAGCTGTTCAAAACAGGGCTATCAGATTCATTCACTCCTCATACTCGTACGACGTGAGCATATCATCCCTCAAATCTCAGTCAGGTCTAGCTAATCTTTCTAGTCGCCGTCGCATAGCCAGTCTTGTCCTGTTTCACAAGTTCTTTTATTCACCACTAAAACAAGAACCATACATTTGCGCACTTCCACAACGCAGGTCCCATCGCATCGGTCATTCTCTTCAAGTTTTGCGTCCACGTGGCCGTACCACTGTTTCTGCCAACTCATTTTTTCCTCGTGCAGCAGCTGACTGGAACGGCCTTCCCCATAATATTGCTGCCATAACATGTTCATCATCATTTTCAAGCACTGTTGATTCCTGCATTTCGTAAACCCCACCCCTTATGTAACACCCTGGAAAAGGGTCTTTAAGGAAAATAAAGTGAAGTGAAGTGAATATGCTTACGATATCAGTAAAGCTTATTAAACCGTTCACTCCATCACCGTATTGCAAGCCTTTGCTTATTTCATATATTCTTCCACAGTTCACTACACTCCACACTCTACATTGCCCGCCAGTCGGCATATCTCGCTGCGTTCGTCCTTCTTTTCAAGTTGCCCGGCCTCATGCACGTACAGCTGCAGTGGAAGACCAGTACAAGTGTCTGATAACTCGTGTGAAATAATCTCCACTCGCGGCGCTCCGGTTCATAAAAGCGTCAGTAACGAAATTGGCGTGCCTTCCGCATTCCTCAGTCGTGCGAAAAGTTAAAGAGAAAGTCCCTGCTTGCAAATAATTATATTCGTTTTTCCCGCCCACCTGGCCTTCGATCACTAGCACTCTTCTATTTCCGCTGCAGCTGTACTTCCACCTTTACCGCGTCATTATTTTACCGTGTGACTGCGGTCTGAAACGACCTATCCAACGACACCGCTGTCATTATGTGCTGATCCATACTGGTCGAAATGGTTGCCAATCACTGTCGTTGTCTTAACACTTGATCACAGAAATGTTTGTACCCACCCCTTATGTAGCATTCCCAGTGGGCCTTTAAAGTAATAAAATGAAATGCACTAGCTTAAGAAGCAACTCATAGGCCAATAGGCTAAGCTGGTGAAAAGTCATAGAGCATGTACCAAAAGGTAGTGGTTGCCCGGCGTTGCGCCAATATCTCGTCTACCGGAGTCGTAGCTCGGCGCCTGCAAGAGAGAGCGACCAAACAAACACATGCGCCATGTACAGAACACGGACTGGGGTCTCCAGACGCAGGTGTAAAAAGATCGTGGATGCTCGAATCATCTCCTGTCAGTAGCTAATCACCCACTTACTGCAAGGAAAGGGTAGACAGATGGCGTCGGAATAGCAGTGGCGCTCCTTCCTTCGCACAAGTAGACCGTGCCTGTGGCGAGCTCAGCACAGTGGATTAATCTGGAGGTCGCTTCAGATGCGTGGTTTGTCATTCGCGGCCATGGGTTCATATATGCACACATTTATGGCACCGATGCGATGTGGAATCGTCAGATACCCGCATCTTGGAGCGTCGTCTCGCTCCATGCGCTGTAATATCGCCTCCGGTGACGCCGGTAGTTGGGACGCTGATGCGACGCCGGAGAAGCGCTCTTTCATGGTTTGTCCTTCTCGTGGTGGCTCTCTCCGTGAGCGTCTTTATTTGCCAGTTGAGAAAAGAGAGAGAGAGAGGTCTAATTGACACTTGTTTTTGCCCTGTTTGTACCTTTGAGGGAACTTAATGATTTAGTGCCACTTGATTTATTTTGTGCTATTTTATCCCTGTTATGGCGATAAGGAATGACAGACGGTAGTTGAGACCAATACGCAACGATGGTGAGCTAGGTGAGTTTGTAACTGTTTACCATGCAAAAAAAGTCAACTCACAAACGGTACGGTAGCAGACAAAAAAAAAGCGCTTAGCTACCAGAAACAAAATCTCGTTGGTAGATTTCAATATTGACGTTGTTGACTCTTGCTGCTAGTTTACGCTGTCTGCCTTCTCATAGTGCCCAAACCAGCGTTGCACATAGGAAAAGGCTAAGTTTTTCCTTAAAAGCTAGTACCTGGTTTGGATCGAAGGCTTTTTAAAATTACTGTCCCTTTCTTCGGGGTATACTGTAGTTGCTCGTTCCGGTGACCTTTTCACGTACGACATAGTGTACGCGTTCTACCTGGTCTCGTAGCTACTCCGAGTGAAGTCCTCCCTTTTGGCAAGGTAGATTGCTGCATGGATAGCAGTCTATTTGGCTTGGCCGGCTGTACTTTCGTTTTGTCGATGATTTTTTATCTCAACTGTGGCAAGAATGTCGAAATACTTTGGCGCGAGCGGCAAGAATGACGAAATACTTACTTTTTGGCTACTTTAAATTTTCCTTTGAAGGCATAATATTCACCGATAATTGCTACTACGAGGGAGTATACTATTTAGTTTTAAAGGGCTATATCTATTTCACTTACATCTATTCAGCCGGCAAGGTGAATAAGTTTTAGTACAAAATTTTGAAGCCTCGCATAATGTGACAGGCAGAGCAGTTGTGACCACAAGGAATTCACTCTGTTGTACGGTGCCTCCAATGGCAGTGCAGGAAAATGTCTTTATATAGTAGAATGTTTCCGCCATTATGTGTCCACCAATCAGCAAACCCTTGTCTTAGCCGGTGACGTGAACGTTGACACTCAGAAAACCTCTGTTCCACTAAAATAACATCTGTATCTTGTCGATAATTATGGTTTTTCCAACCTTTTCACTGCGCTAGACCACATAATCTGCTCTACCACTTCCTCTCGTGAAATTATGCTTACTAATACTGAACTTCCCCCGCAGGGCAGGGGCGTCTGCAGCGTGCAGATGTTGGTGAGTGGCGATACTACGGGTTCCTGAGCATCCGCAGAGACATCTCCGCTGGATAAATGCTGGTGACCAGTGCGTCACCACGGACCCGAGCACCCGCGCTTAGGCATGCGTGGCTCAACTGTGTCCGGTGAAAAGGGGATCCTGGTGGTTGAGCCGATGCCGAGCGTTTGGACCCTTAAGGCCCCTCGGCGGAGGCAACACACCACTTTGGCCCCAGCTTCCCGCAGACGGCACCTCCGGCCTGACCCGACTGGCGGAAATCGGCAGTTGCCGTTTCCTGTGCTCTCTTTCATCTTTCACTTTCCTATCTTCTTTCTCACAACTGTCCTGTCTTCTCCTTTCTTATTGACTTTTTATTTTTTCCAGGTCGCGAGCGTTAACCCTCTTTCAGTAACTACCCTCAGTTTCTTCATACTAGGTTATAGTGGCGATGTACAGCTGACATGGGCAGGACTTGCTTTCAAGTTCTTGTCCCTTCCCCTTGTTGGGATCCATGATGGGCGGCTGGCACCGCGGCCGAACAACACACATAATTTATGGCTTCTCCCCATTTGCAAAACGATCGCTACCCTAAAAAAAGGCGGACCGATGTGCCGTCTGAATTCCTCAAAAAAAAAAAACAGCCCCGCTTGCCAAATTTCACATCATCTACAGCAAAGCAAGAAACAAGTCAGCTAGAATGATCTTACCCTTCCTCGTTGAAAAATCTCTCACAGAAGCATTTGGCACTGGCTGCAAGGCGACGAAGTTAACCAGTGGGGACTTCATACCAAAAATCCGTGACAAAACCCAAATACCCAAACTCTCAAACATTGTCTCGTTTGGAGAAACCCCAGTCACCCTTACATCCCACCGGTCCCTAAATACTGTGCGTGGTGTAATGACTTCACGTACCTGACAGAAGAGGAAATATTGGAAGGACTGAAGCAATAGAATGTAGCCAACGTGCCTGGAATAAAACCCGAAAAGGTAACAATGAAATACCCCGAAAGCCCATTGTCCTCACCTTTGCCTCCTGGACACAGTGCCTGACTCAATAGGCCTAGGTTGCACAAAAATATCTGTCCGAAGATACATCCCCAACCTCCGCCGCTTCTTCAGGTCCCAACGATTTGGCCATGGCTCGCAGAGCTGCTGTGGTCAAGAAAAATGCGCAAAATTCTCCTCAAACAATCATGTCTCGGACAAAGTTAATGCACTGCTCCATCTCACTCTACGAACTGTGGCAGGGATCACCCAGCCTACTCACGATCATGCTCACAGTGTAAAATAGAAAATGAAATAATCGCCCTCCAAACAAATGAAAACATCCCATTCAAGGAAGCAAGACGACGCGTAACAGCCAACAAGCTTTTCCTCGCTCCTAGCACAAACTTCGCCGATGCGGTGCGATGATGTGGGGCACCACAAATATGGTCAGCGCCTGCCCAGGCCTCGCCAATCAGTGCGCCGAAAGAGAAATCCACTACCCAGGCGGAGGGAGTGAAAGCTGCCCCGCGTGGGCTCGGCGGCACCGATCGGCGCACAATGCTAAATTGTGTGCTCTTCGTTCTTCAGGTATTCCTGGCGGTAGGCTCACCCGGCGATGGCATCTTTCCAGCACCCTCGGGCCGATACACTTTGCCAACTTCAACAGAACACGCGGCAATGTTCCGCCCGGTCATCATGCTGGCACTAAAGCCGACAACGCAGAAGCACGTGGACGATATCCCCCGGCTGGAACACGATTTCGGTGCGACATCTGGGACACCTGCGTCATCCGGGACTTCGTGGGAAGCCTTTAAAAGAAAGTGCCAGCAAAGCGGACGACTCAGTGGGCTCGGCGGCACCGATCGGCGCACAATGCTAAATTCTGTGCTCTTCGTTCTTCAGGTTAGTGACAAATGGTCCAATGTCAAATCTGTAAAGAGCAATTGCGTTGGTCTTGTTGTGCTGCCGAGCCCGCAGTGCTTGTTGTGCTGCTGCTGTGAAATGCTCTGTGTAGCCAAATTGTTGCTGAAGCTCAGCGGTGACGTAGAGATACCCCGGTCCGGATAAATTGGATGAGATGCACGTTATGGTGTCACAGATTAGGGCGTCACAAATTACTTTACAAAGTGGTTTGCAATGTGTGGAACGTAGGCTGACCGAAATGGAAGCATCACTCGCCGCACTGAGGGAAGACCATGAAAGGGTAAAAGAATGCGTAAAAGCAGTCAGCGACATGGAAAAAGAATTTACGCAAGTAAACAAGAAAATCGACGACCTAGAGAACCGTAGTCGAAGGAATAACTTGGTCATCTTCGGTTTAAAAGAAGGCGCTAAAGAAGACAGAGCAGCACTGGAACAAGCAGTCATAAAAGAGACATTTAAAGACATTCTGGGCATCGAGGTCCGTTCTGTAGAACGAATTCACCGAATTGGTTCTAAAAATGCCCGTCGGGAACGACCTGTTATCCTGCGATTTTACGATTTTGCCGAAAAGATGGAAGTATTGCGCAATTGCTTCAAGTTGAAAGACAGTGCTATATCGATATCAGAGGATTTCGCGGCAAGTGTCCGAGAAACGCGTCGAAAGTTGTGGCAATCATCTAAATTCGAGCGCTCGAAAGGCGATAAAGTAGCCCTAGTGTTTAACAAACTCAAGGTTAATGATGGTCTGTATGTGTGGGACGACACATAAAACAAGCGAATTCTAGTGAATCGAAAACAAAACACTGTCAATGGCAATACCAGTGATCAGGACTGACACAAGAATACTACAGCACAACTTACAATTTTAAGCTTTAATGCCAGAAGCATTGTCAATAAAATTGACAAATTAGAAGAACTTTTGCTGTTATACTCCCCCGATGTGGTCATAATCACAGAAACATGGTTGCATTCCAGTATAGACGATCATGAAATAATCCCTCCCTTCTACTCGCTGCTTCGTTCAGATCGTGATGGCCGGGGAGGCGGGGTGGCTATTGTCATTAAACAAAGTCTGACATTGTAGGAAGACCCCGGAATAGCTAATCATGAAAGTACTTGGTGCAATTTAAGATTTAACGAATCTTCAATATTAATAGGTGTCATATACAGACGTCCTGGGGAGACTGAAGATTATCTTATGAAAATGCATGACTTCTTACATAGCAAAGTCAACGACCGGACTAAACTGTTCATAAGTGGGGATTTCAACCTTCCGGGAATTGATTGGGATACAATGACGATTGGAAATAAAGAAGTGCATAGCTGTGAGCGGCTCGTAGATATAATGTTTAGTCTCTCATTGACACAAATAGTTAAAGAACCTACTCGAGTGCAAGGAAACTCCCACACAATTCTTGATCTTGCCTTCCTGTCAGAATCATTAAATCCAGTAATAACAATACAAGAAGGTATCTCTGATCACAAGATGCTTGTATTAACATGCTGTAACTTCAGCGCGGATAATAAACGCCCTAAAAGTTCTTCGATGAAAGCAGTGAAAGACTACAGCAGAGCTGAAGATGAGAGTGTAATAGACTTCCTTGACATAGCGTTAGATGATTTTTCAACCGGAGAATCCCGAGGACCAGTGTCCGTAAACAGCCTGTGGGTTTACTAAAGAATGCGATTGCGCACTGCGAATCCAACTTCATTCCCACAAGACATAAAAGAATTAAACGCAAAGCTCCGTGGATAACACGTTCAATAATTCACCTGAAAAGAAAATTGCGTAGAAAGAGAAAAAGAAAAGGCAATACATTAGAGGTGGTTGCGCTGTCAAGTCAACTGAGGTTGGAGATCAGGGCAGCCAGGAGGTTATTTTTTACCAACACATTAGCAAATTTCTTGAAAATACAACCACAGAAATTCTGGCGATATTTGGCGGAACCAAGAGACCACACCAGAAAATTAGAAATTGCTGGCATAGTCGTCCAGGACGAACGCGAAATAGCCAATTCCTTCAACACGTATTTCCAATAAGTTTTCACGCGAACAAATGCGGTAAACATAGCTGAGACAACTTTTGATTCTTTCATGCCCGAGATAACAATAACTGAGGAAGGCGTGCTAAACCTACTTCTGCAGGTGGACACGAAAAAATCATGCGGCCCAGACAGTATCCCAAATCTGTTTTTGAACCGATATGCGCAGCAGATATCCCCTTTCCTGCATACTATATTCATCGAGTCACTGAAAACTGCCACGCTCCCTGCTGACTGGCTTCGCGCGAAAATAATACCCATTCATAAACACGGAAACAAATTAGCAGTTGACAACTACAGACCAATATCGCTTACAAGTGGTTGTTGCAAGCTTATGGAGCACATTATTAACAAAGCTGTTATGAGTTACTTGGAAGAAAACGACTTATTGAATCCTACACAACACGGTTTCCGGAAAGGGCTGTCCACAGTCACGCAATTATTAGAAATAACGCATGACTTCACGACAGCAATCAATCCCCGACAACAAGTTGACAGCATTTTTACTGACTTTTCTAAGGCTTATGACCGTGTTGTGCACTGTAAGTTAATTCATAACCTAAAGCTCATTGGCATTAATTCGGAAGTAATAGCATGGATAGAAGCTTATCTGTGAAATCGCACCCAATATGTAGTTATAAATAAAAATGAATCGGAGAACCTCGAAGTAGTTTCAGGTGTACCGCAGGGATCCGTCCTGGGACCTTTATTATTCCTTATATATATTAATGATGTTAGCTCTTGTATTCTCGATGGGATGAAAATCAGGCTTTTTGCTGACGACTGTGTGATTTACACAGTCGTGCGGGGAGTCGAGGATCAATGGAAACTCAATATGTCATTAAATAACATTGCTCTCTGGTGCGAAACGTGGGGCATGAAAATAAGCGCAGAAAAAACTAAGTATTTAAGTGTAAGTCATAAAAAATCGTTGTTAAGGTTTAGCTACACATTAGGGGGGTCCGTTCTCAGCCAAACAGACACTGTTAAGTATTTAGGGGTAACACTTACACGCACAATGAAATGGGATGTACATATTAACAACACCTGTGCAAAAGCGTTTAAAACACTAAGATTTTTACGAAGAAAATTAGGCAAGGCTCTTCCAGAAGTAAAGCTTAAAGCCTACAAAACTCTAGTCCGACCAATTCTGGAGTATGGTAGCATAGTCTGGAACCCGCATCAACAGTACCTGATAGATTGCTTGGAAAGGGTGCAAAATAAAGCACTACGATTTATCTACCCTAAGTACTCCCGGTTTGAAAGCGTCAGTGCTCTTAGAACACAAGCAGGCATTCCCACACTTGCGAGTAGACGTCGCGTTGCCGCCATGAAGTTTCTTTTCATGCTTTACCATGAGTCGCTCTGTATCAACAACGCTCAGTATCTGCAGCCACCACACCGTCACACTAAACGAAAAAATCATGATAAGCACATCCAGCCATACGTCACACGGTGCAATACTTTTAAGTTTTCTTTTTTCCGTCGTCCGTAGAAATTTGGAATTCTTTGCCACGGGATGTTGTTGACGACGATTCTGTGTCTAGCTTTGTAAATAAGGTAGAATCTTTGTTTCACTCAGTGCCATAACGCGGAAGCTTTTTTTCTTTTTTTTTCCTGCTCTTTTCTACCGTTTGATTTTGGTTGGAATGATGCTCTGTTCCAGATAATAAGTTCGAGTGTTAATATATTTTACAAAGTGTTGTACATTGTGAATACCTTTGTAACCCACTGCCTGTATAGGCCTGTCAAAGGCTTACAGTATTGCTAAATAAATAAATAAAACTCCGAAAGAGGGCCCGTCGGCCTCCCAGTCGGGAGCCCACAAGGTATCTTCCAGCAGAGAGGGGCGTACCACTCGCACGCCCGTAACTTCACGGGAGTCCATCGCCTCCAGGGAGGCGATGGATACGACCCCCGGAACGGCTGTGTTGGAGGGACGATGTGACTTTCTCTAGAAGAAAAAAGGAAAGCCAAGAATAACGCCTCGTGAAAAGTAATTTTTGCCTAATACCCAGAACACTTAAACATGGAATTTTTGCTCAATGAAACTGGGGAGGAATACTGAGAAACTACACAGACATTACAGACAAAATTCAGTCAATGTCGCCTATAGCTCTGGGTCTTCAGGAGACAAACCTAGGACCAAAATTCACAAATACCTTAAAAAAAAAATCGAAATTTTCTGACGACATATAAAACAGGCGAACAGGTGGCGTGGTAATCATTACGCAATGCTGCGTACCTGCACGAGAAATACCGCTGAAAACGAACTTTGAGGTTGCAGCAGTTAGTATAGTTACTCACAAAAAATAATATCATCGTTATACATACCCCCACAACTCACAGTTACTATTCGTAATTTGGAAAGCATTTTCTAAGAGTTGTATGAACCATATGTGGTGAAATGTAGGACTGCGCCAATGGGACAGACAGGTGAAAGAGGAGCGAAAACGATAACACAGGCGCAGCCAACGGTTTATTCAAGAACAAAGCGCACATGCTATATAGGCGATGAACCCATGCGCATAACCGTCACTGTCATTCACAAAGGACCTGATAAAATCTATATGTTGCCTCTATTATTTGCCATAGCTTTGTTCCTTGTTAGAAACTATGCTTCCAGCATCCACTGCCGTATAGCCCAATAGGGCAGCAGTATTGTCACAGAAGTGGCGGCAGCCTGTAAGTTACTTTTGTTTGTATAAAACTGATGCGTCCGCGTTTCTTTGTATGTGTCTCGGGAAGAGCAAGAATGCATGCACGCTTTTTTCAGTTATTTAGACAACCCCTCGCATTGCGAAATCGGAGGCGGCTCAAAGTCGGCCCCGATCTGCCGAAGTGTTGAGCTGACCATTAGCAGGAAATGAGTGGCGGCGTACGTGACTGCCTTTTTGGTTGTGTTTTACTTTTTTGCGGCTCCAAGGCCACCGAATCGAGAGTCGAAGCCTAGGGCTTCTTTTTAGTTGTGCTTTAATTTTTTCCTCCTCCAAGATGGCGGCCATGCAGAGTCAAAGTGTAGGTGCCTACGTGCTCTTGTTGCGCTTTTTGGTGTTTTGTTTTTTCGCGCCGACGCTGTGGCGCCGCCAGTGCTCGCCCGCTAGCGCCCGAGGGCTTTAAAAGGGGGCCGTATGGAAACGAACTTCAGTACGCTCGTCGGTGGAAACGCTGCCGCCGCACACTCGCGGGTCTCCGAGCCGCCGCACCGCATCCTCGAAACCGCAAGCTGCCCTGGACGGACGTCGCCTTCGGGGGCCGCACTGACTGCGTGTTTGTGGATGGACTGCAGCCGCGCTTCCCGGTTGACTATGTTTGTTCACCTTCTGACTTTTGATCGACTGTATCTAATTGGCCTCTTAAGTGTGTTCTGACCTGTGTAGAAATATTCAATGTATAACTTAATTCAGTATGTTTACTGCCATGTGCTTTCCGCAATTGTTTTGTAGAATGTAAATTATGTGTCTGTGAAAGCTGCCGCATTGTTCAATCGAAGCTATAAACGTTGTTTTGTTGTTGTTACCTCTTAACACGCCTCGGTCTCAGTCACTACGTTTGCTTACCGGCTACGCCGGGCATCAAACGGCCACCCCCTCATTGTCCGGACTCGGTGATGATGTCGCCTAGTCACCGAACCCGTGACAAGTATGTACATAAAAATTAATGAATAGATAAATGAATAAAATATTACGTATTGATCAGGCGCAGATGCCTCACAAGTTGCTTTCGTTCGTTTTCAGTTTCCAGCGCGGTCGGGATGAGTAATGGTCCCAGCATAATGTCCGACATCAGGTCCCTTCGTTTGGACAAAACAGAAGCCATTCTGCAATCGATCTGGTGGTCAGCCTCATGTGCGTCGCCGGAGAGCGCACTCCTGGCATGCTTATTGTTCTTGACGGCGTATTCAGGCTTCTGCCTTCGTGTCGAAAATGTCGACACGAAGGCGACACACTAACACTCTGCTCCGGGGCGAACCGCTTCGAACCTACAGAACTGGTCCAAGCGTCTTAGGGAGAAATAAAAAATACTGGAACGCAGATAGGCTTTATAATGCTGGTCATGGTTATGCTTTGTTCCCTTTTCTCTGTGACGTCGGTAGGGAAAATTACAAAGGTGAAATATGTTTCATGCGAGATGTTTAACCTACATGAATTGACTGTCCGCGAAAAAAGCGCACAAATTTACAGCGAGAGCACCAAATTTGAATAAACTGCTGTGCTCATCGCGTATTTGAAATTTCAGCAGCATTTTTTCTTTATTTCTCGATTTGGCTGCCTCTTGCACCGTAGCTTCATGTAAAAACGAGTTTTCAAAAACATCCGAGTAAGGTTAAGATATGCACCAGGCTATTGATAACTTCAGACTGGAATTAGACGCTAGAATTACAAAAAAGTCCGACTTGTGCAAGAATGATGCATTTTTTCTGTAAGCAGGAAGTAAAGATACTGACTTTTTGCGCAAGGACTCTTGTGGTGGTGATGGGTTGATATCCGAGAGATATCGCTCAGGTCCGTTTGTGTTCAATATTATGCAACCTTATCCATCAACAACGCCTAGCGATGCCTTACATCCAAATTAGGTAGCTTAATTTCTGAGAGGATCAAAAAAAAAATTTCCGGAACACAGGAGCAGTCAGTGCTAATCGACTATGGAACGTACAACGTTCAGTTTCATGATAGAAAATTTCAGTAGAAAATGTGATGAGTTGAATATATATAGGCTAATCAAGCATTTTAGGAAACCTCGTCGCGCGAGTAGTAGGTTCCCGTTGAAGTGAGGGGTTTATTCGTGCCATTTGTCCAACATCGCCGAGTATACCTAAATGTAATTATCTGTAAGCGGAAACAGCGTAAAATAAGACAAAGAATTGGGTCATTTTTAAGGAGCTGCAAGTTTTTACCTTTTGTGCGAAAATAAAGCAGTTAGGACACTAAAGACATATACAGACATTTCAAATGAGATAAGAGAAAAGGGACGGTGGGCACACTGTGGTCGCGAAACTTGCCGCACAGCGTATGCAATGCCGCATGACCGCAAGCGTGCCGGAAGCATGGCAGCATACTAACATCAGACTATTCTATTAAAAAGGGCATGTTTAAGACCTCTTATTGACCAGTCCTTTTACAGTCTCTTGCTGACAAGGTATGTGCCAAAGTAATCGCAAACTGCACACGAGGAACGTTAAACTTCAAAAAACCGAAACAACAGCCGAGTTCGCGGAAAAGATAATCGACAATAAACCATATTCACATCATGAAGCCGGGGACCAGTCCTTACATAATTTTCATAGATTACAAAGAAAAAGTATTCTAGTCTATCTGGGCCTTGAGAGAAGCTTGAAGCTTGAACTGCATAGCAGCAGAGGCGTAGAGCGTCTTGGACGGCTCATAGATGGTGGAAGCCGCGCACTTATATCAGCCAGGTCTTCTGGCCGGTGAACGGGCTCCTCCTTCGCCCACTTTTATTCTTCAATGTAATCATCGTGCGTGGTGTCATGGCTGTTGTTGCTATGATAGGAGCCCTCGCCACCAGCCACTTTTCTAAGTTAGACTGCGCGCTCGCTTTCGTTGCCACTTTTGGAGCATTAAATGCCGCCGCCTTTAGGTGCTTCTTTTGATGCGTCATAGCATTCGTACTCTCTTCAGCGGCCTTAGCAAACGTTCGTGGCACAGAACAAAGCGTTGAAAGTTGGAGAAGGTGAAAACTTTGGAAAGGTAACGCGAAAGGCTGCCAGTTACAACACACCTCGAAAGACGCTGCGGAGACGGCCGAGTGGTCTGAGGCATCAGGAAACGAAGCTACTTTGTTTGATTACTTATTGGTTCGGAGTCAGATATATTGTTAGCAGACCTGGTTGTTATAAAAAGGTTCTCCCACACTCTCGCGTGCGTCATCCACGTTGCGTCATTGTTCCTAGAACACCAGACTTAGGCGTAGGTGTTATCCGCCATGTATCCCTGTATCCGCTCTCGAAATGCACGTATTATAAATGAAATTAAACTTATGTGTAGTTGGCAAAGCTAACTTTTGGGATAACGTGAACGCACACTGAATAAACTGCAAACAACATTTTCTAAAAACTCTTTTAAACAACATCGAGCACATCAAGTGGGTCCTAGAGGAAAGCCCCAAAGCTTTGGAAACCCATCGCTCAAAGTATGGGGCCTGCAAAATGATGGTGTTTACTACTTATGCAACATAGTACCATTGGGCTTCGCCCGCTGCCGTTGCTCAGTGGTTAGAGCGCTCGGCTACTCAGATGGAGGACCCGGAATCGAGCCTGACCTCGGCGGAAGCGTTTCGATGGAGGCGAAAGGCGCCCGTCTGCATTTACTCTTTCCTATTGACGGGAGAGAGTGAACAGTAGGAGAGAGTCCCGCTTGTTAGTTTTGAGGAAAGGAACGCCTCTGTAACTATCTTGCTTCACGATGAACACCTCAGCCTCATAAGTGTTACCCGTAACATGTTACGGCTGCCGTTGCAACCCCTAAATAGCTTATACAAAGGTAATACAGCTTTCGCTATAGAAGCTCTGGGCCGGAATCGAACAAAACGGAAAGAAAGTTAAGGAAAGAAGCCAAGGAGGCGAATGGGGCGAGAAAAAAGTGCGTAAGCAGCGGGGTAGGTGCCACAGCGGAGAGCAACAGGGCAGCGCCGTTAGGTGGCGCCGGGCAAGACAGAGCCGAAGCTGCGCAGATGGAGGACGCCGCAGCAGAAGCGATGTAGTGGCGCTTATACAGGGTGCCGCCGAGCAGACAAAAAAACCTAAGTGCGGGTGTGGCATAGAGTTTCGGGGTATCGACGTGGTAGGTGAGCCGGCATTACAACACTGCAATGGATAAACCGAATCAACAGCCTGCTGGAAGCTGGTGTTCGTGGCGTGATGTGTAAGCGAGAGGGAAGGACTAGGAACCGTCAAGCCGAAGTTATTGGTGGGCCCTTCACAACACATCAGACATTGGCAAAGCAAGGCAATGCATAACAAAAAGAAACGCAGAATCACAAAAAGGAAACAGCTAACGTTGATCATCCGAACTACCACGGGCGTAATCGCCCTTCAGGTTAAATTTTTTTTTCTGGTGCATACTATACAGATGCAAACTACCGTTATGCTTGGGATAAGTTCTGCTTTAGGTTTGGTTTGGTTTGGTTTATGGGGTTTAACGTCCCAAACCGACTCAGGCTATGAGAGACTAGGGAAGGGCTCAGGAAATTTCGACCACTTGGGGTTCTTTAACGTGCACTGACATCGCACAGTACACGGGCCACTAGAATTTCGCCTCCATCGAAATTCGACCGCCGCTCCCGGGATCGAACCCGTGTCTTTCGGGTCAGCAGCCGAGCGCCATAACCACTGAGCCACCGCGGTGGCTAGTTCTGCTTTACGTTGAGATTCATGATCAGCTTAGGTTCACCACGGTTTCAAGAGGATATGCGGAGAATGAGAGCTAACCGTATTTCGTACTGAAAAACATTTATTCAGTGGAAACATCACTAATCATGAAGACATTGCGTAATCAGGGCGTATAAGAACCGTATACTATGTAAAGATGCTAGTACACATATACCAGGTGTTTCAGGGAAGAGTAAAAAATTTTCGAAAATAGGCTTTTTGGAGTAAAGGTATGGATTTTGCGGCACAGTTTTATCAATTTTAGCGCACACAGGAAAGCCGGTCAATTGTCTTATGTACCAAGCTGGTTAACTAATTTCCGATAACTAACTTTTTAACTATCACAGATAGGCAACTGGCCTGATTGCAATGAGAGATTTGTAGCCGATCGTTAGCAATAGCCACATTTTCGAAAACGGTATTAACCTCGCCGCTGTCGCTCGACAAAATCTGGCTGCAACGTTCGAAAATGCATGCGCTTTCGAAAGCATGCTGGCAAAACAACCCCTCCAGTGCACGTAACTAGTCGAAAAAGCCAAATTTTGTCGAGCCACAGCGCCAAGGGGAACCGTGTTTTCGAAATTCTAAACATTGATATGGCTATAACTAACGATGGGCTACACATATCTAATTGCAACTAGGCGCCTAACTCTGCAAGTTAAAAAGTTAATTGTTAAAAATTAGCAAACCTGCTTAGTACATAACACGATTCACCGGTTTTCTGGTGTCCGCCAACACTTCTAATACTATGCCGCAAAAGCCATATTTTACCCAAAAAAGCCTATTTCTGAAAATTTTTGACCGTGTTTGCTGAGACACTCTGTATAGGTACTGTACCTTGGCCATACACTGGAAAAGCTAAAAAATATGAGTGAGGATAGGGTTGCGCATGTTGAGACAATCTTGCCACTGTTAATAATAGCTCGTTTGCATGAGGTATTCAGACATCTGGATTGGTAATATTTGGGGACGAAAGTTACTGGGGAAGACTTCAGTAACCTCTGATTTACTCATGCCATTACTCTTCAAAACAATTTAGAGGGGGACTAACAGCACATATAGAATTACAACATTCATTAGCATTCTGGATACTGGCACACTGCGACTCGGAACACATCGGTTCTCAAGAAGTACTCCTCTGCCTTTCAATGGTCAGAGCCATGTTGGTCACAAGCGAGAGGTTTATTTTAGACACCTCTACGCGAAATTACAACCAGTCGTTGTGGAAATGGACTTCACTTCCCTTAAAGTTCAGCAGTGTAGAAAGGAAGTTTTCTAAGCCTGCAACTCTTCCAATAAGCAAAGCATACCTTTGCGGATCAAAAAATCGCCACTGAACGCCTTAAGTTTTTGCCAGCCGCCTAAGCATGGTCCAGGAATCCAAAGTTGGTATCTTTGAAGATAGCTTGGAGGTGTATTGCTGCTGGTGATGCAGTTCCACTACAGTGCTAACAATGCGGACGTGGCACTATAATGTAACATGTGTCCTTGGTTCAAACACCGTATCAGCGTTCCTCTTGACAGTTTCTACGGAAAGTGGAGAGGGCAGAACGGGTAAAATTGCGGTGGAGTGTGTTCAGCGGTAAGATATAGGGCGGGCGTGTTGGTTAATGTTCAATTTAGGGCACGCAGCGCGAAAACAACTAAGCACCTAAACATACAACCCCCGGACAAGCACTCTCTCAAGGAATCAATGGGCCGGACGTAAACCTCAGGTCAAGAATAGAGAAGCCTTTCTTGATGTGCCGCGACGCGATGCTACATTCCGGCACATTACTTTTGCCGCGTTAACTGCACATTTCTAACATTAGCAGCGACGGGTGAAGTCAGACACACTGCGTTAGGAAAAATCACATGAGCATACAAGATGGAGTGCGTTGTAAAAGAGATGCGCTAAATAAATGCGCAAACTTGGCCAGTTAGTTCAGATTTATAGAAAGACACATAGAACACATCACTTGATTCCACATGAAATCAAAGGGTTAGAACTGGAAGATCAACTAGCCAGCTAAATGCTCGACAGTTATCTGAAAGGCGGCAATTGGTCCGTCATGAGGAGATTCTGTAGTGACGGGTGATATGGGAAAAGAACTAACGGAGTTTTTTTTCTTTTGGTCTCAGTCCCTCTACTGCAGTTCCAAGATAGCTCCTACATGTATGCTAATTCCCGCCACCTGTGTCCGGATTCTGAAGCAAAAACTTACTGCGACTGCCGGAGCGTTTACTTTGTAGTTGCTCTCTGAGAACAAACTCCATCGAAAGTAAACGTTCCACAACATTGCGCCGTATTTCACATATGTCTGGAGCATGACACAGAAAGGACAGATTCTCATTGAAGGCATTTTGAGTGGTTCTAACAGTTTCACTACAATTTTCTGCAAAGAAGTTAAGGTCGGGTTGTGTTGTGTTGGTTTTAATGGCGCGTAAGCATTTAAGGCTATCATGCGCCAAGCTCAAGGTATAGGATATTTCTTTTGTGCATATTTTTGCTAATATGTGAAAACACGGTGTAGAGGTTCTAAAGTTTGTTGTACCCAGTAATAAGAAAGGGAAGAAATTTTAGAACTATCTACATGTAACAGCTTTTAAGGAGGCCGGGTTACCTCACCAGTGGTCCTTGGCTGGGCAAGGAAATTGAGGTTCCCAACAAATCAAATAAAGACCTCAGTCTTCTTCTCGAAGATGAGAACATTGCTGAAGTGTATTATATATAATGCGAAGCAGTGGATTAAAATTTACAGTTTCTCAAGAACACCTACTTCTTTTAAAAGCTAAGAACACAAGACCAATTAACCATGGCATTTCACCTGAGATCAACGCAGGGTGCAAAGGAATGCATTCATTATAAAACTTAATAAAGTGTTGCTGTCTTAGTTTTCCGAGGTCTTAATATGAGAGTAAAATACGGTTTATTGTGGGCTCGCCTCCACATATTCCACAAAAAGGTTTGTCTTGTTTCGTTGGTAAGAAATTATGTGTAACGTGTGTGTGTGCAATGCGGAGAAGAAGTTAAGGGGGAGACGAACAAACTCAATATTTTTATCGGACCATCGCCACAGAGAATGTTTACACTTCTGTTTCAGTGCGAAAACATGGCCTTTTTTTTTTGGCAAGGACTGTTTTACCCATTTTACAAGCATAAATGACTGAACTGAGGCGCACACCTGCACACTGATTCAATTTGGTGTCTTTTTTGTTTTTAGCGGACACGCAAAATACTTTTTGCTCGGGTAAGAACGTCCTGTTTAGCGCTGCGTAGAAGACGACGATGAGCTGGCAGTGCCGCGAGACGGAGTGCCCGCGCTAGGCAGGTACTCGTTGCATACCCACCAGAGGCGACTTTCTAGGCTCTGAACCGCCGGATTAGAGCTCTGGCACTTAAAATATTTTCGGATTGCCCTAGGCGCAGCAAGGAAGCGCCAGGTTTGTTTTAAAACGCTACTTTTCGCATTTTTTTGTCTTTTGAAATTGGTGCCATTTTAGCACTGCGCCACTGCCGCTAGCTAAATCCGCTCACTGAAACCTCGAATCTTGTTTGAAAAACGAAATATTTACGATGTAGGCTCAGAAGTTGGGCACAACCATCTCCTGAACAATTCGGAATGGTTCCTTGATTCGTTCCGTTTTAGGGTCAATCTCAAGGTGCGAAAAAATGTGGTTTCGGTTTGTTTCCTGTTCCGGGCGGAAAAAGAGTTCGGTACCGGTTTCATGTTCCTTTTATTTCCCGGTTCGACATCCTAAACCTTATCAACAGTTACTAGAAAGTTTCCATCGGTTAATGAATATTTCGCTTTTTTTAATAGGTTCCGAAACTTGTTCGACGGCACATGTTGTGACGTGCAAGTCATATCCTGAATACACTCCGTAAAGCGCTTCGCTCATAGAATGCAAGTAAGGCACGCCTGCCTGGATGCAGAAAAGGTGCAATTAGTGGCCGCCGAATACGCAACATGCTGATAACTGCCAACGCATGTCGTGCTCATAGTTGGCGAGGCAGTAATAAGGGCCATCCCCTGCGTCGGATGGTTGTACGCGAAACTGAAATACCGGTCGGCGTGTATAGGCTTTCTGTATACAGAGGAAGAAAGCCTATTGTCGCTTCACTCTGCAAGAACATCCGAGAGAGGCTGTGTTCGTGCTCCAGTTAAGCCCTAGATTTCAGACTTGGTTCAATGGTTTTCCGTTCTTTTAGAAAGTACAAATGTAACGTGTCGCGGTTCCCATTTGCGTAAAGTACAAATGGGAACCGCGACACGTATGTAAAACACTTGGGAGCTGGAGTAAAAGTTTCCTGTACTTTTCACCCCAGTGCTTCTACGACGATGTGTGCGATCATGAGCAATGCGGAAGCGTTCATTGTTTTACTGTGCGTCTCCTTCTAAAACATAGAATGATAAAAAAGCGTGCTGCTCAGGCAGAACTGTAGCAGTGTGCTCACGTCTGAAATGCTTTCTGTGCGCCACGCTTGCTCGCGCATGGTGGCGGCTATATCAATTAGTACAGCTGCAATTGAAAAAAGAATAACACGAGGGAATCATGACCGAAGCGAAAAAATTGTGACATGCGGCGCTATTGTTGCCGAGCGCACCAACACCGAGAGTGCCAGGCAGATTCCATTTTCCGAAGCGCGGGTGGCCGGCAGAAAGCAGCCCATCCCAACGTTGGCCTATCGGAAATGCAACATCTTAAACGAACGCTTGTGCATTTCTTATCGGCCGAACCATACGCCGACGTGGCTAAGTACGTAATTTCTACTTTTTTTTTGCGTTCACGTTGCGAGCAACGGCCTCTTTATCGAAGTTTTCCTTAAAAAAATTGCTAGGCGATGCACCGTCAAGAGTAACGTGTGTCGGTGTCTACGACAGACGGCAGGAAAAGTTTAAAAGCGGGTGTAGTTCGCATGAAACTTGCCAGAACGATAAAAGGATGCTGCGAATCGAGGAGGCCAGAAGGGTCCAAACCTTAGCCCTTGTTCAAGCAGGTCGGACAAAGAGGAGAGTTGCTGCAGAGGTTGGATGCTCATTTGCAAGCGTTACGCGCATTGTTCGGGTTTTTCTCTTTTCTCTAAGAGTCAAGGATGAGAGACGCGGCTCAAAATGGGCGTCCAAGACGGACCACCGAAGAAGAAGACAGGTTGACTTTTGCCGCCACCTGTTGAAACCCTTTTACAACAGCCAAGGATATACGAAAGGAACTTGGCCAACAGATATACCTTACTACCATAAGATAATGCCTTCGTGCAGTCGAGCTCCATAATAGGATGTCCTGCTAGAGGCCACTTTTGACTAAAAAAAAAACAAGGTGCTCAGTTTGGAGTTTGCTACTAGACACCTTTTGTGCACAACTGAAGAATGGAATGTATAGTGCTCAGCGAAGAATCTACCGTCAGCAGCAAGTGAGACCAACAGCGACATGTTTTGCAGCCATATTGCGCCCGGTAGGTCATGCGCTTCCGTACCTAAAAGGACAGGAAAGCAGCACTTGTCTACGTGTTATTTTTTTCTTGAATACTTCAAGAACAAAATGTTCAGCTCCTGTGGTGGTGTTTTCATTTTATTGCATTTCTATACGCCTGGTAAATTCTAAAACCTGTAGCTGAGGAGTTTACTTTTCATTTAAATCGTAACTATGCAAATGTCCAAAGAAAACTGTTGAGCTGCTGGGTAGCAAACAAAAAGTTTACTTTTTTTGTTACAGGTTTGAAGTCGAGTATACGCAACACGTCGCCGCTAGCGGCAGGCGGTCTGTCAATGTGTAGGGTGTTATAACACACCAAGGGCCGTTCATTCGGATAGACGGGGCCCTGACAGCATCAGCCTATGCCGACATAGTTAAAAAAAAAAATTGAATTTCTTTATTCCTGTATGGGTCGTTTTCCGTTGGATGCTTCATTTTTCAGCATGACAGGGCGCCATCCATGTAAGTAGGTATAATTACTTGCAACCTATATGCACTTCGGACAAAAGAACTGGGTAACGTTTTGCTCACAATATGTAAATGGATGCTATGAATTAATATGAGTGCATTGAAATGGGGTACTAAAAGTCTCTTTTTTTAAAAATAATATTTTGCGTTGAGGTTTGGATGCTGTTGGCTAATGAACATGTAATTGCTGTTATTTAACTTTGTTTTTACTTTCACCCGCTTACAGCGTTCTTTTCTGGTCGATGCTTTAAAAAAGTTGTCATAATAATTCTTTTTTGTTCATAAAATTTCACGTCCCAAGGCTGTCATTTTTGCCAAATGATCGCTTGTTCGACATTTTAGAAAGTAATACATCTCGATGTTCACGTACTTTTGCGTTAGCTTTCATTTGGTAGAACCTCATAACTTACTTCTGCTCTTCTTTTGTTCGTGCTATGCGAAAAGCTTTCCAAGTTTTATTTTTTAAAAAACCGTTTTTTTTTTTCTTCTTTAAGGACAGTGTGGCAGAAGCTTAAGGAGAGCATTCAGGAGCTTCTATGGCGTCCAAAAGGACCTGACTTTAATATTATTGAAAATGTGTGGGGCCTCATGAAGCAGCAAGTTGCAAGACGGCAACTTCACGGAGCGTCACCAGATCTGCTTTGGGAGGCTGTGCAAGATGAATGGACGCGATTCTATGGCCTGCCTGGTTTCTTGAGCACCCTCTATGCCTCACTGCCCGCATGGGCACGCAATGTCGTGGATACTGGTGGAGCGTTTGCCCCGTCACTGATCCACGAGCCTATAAGAGCTTCTAATTTATTTACAGTCGTCAATTTATTTTGCCCTTTTATTTATTTCACGTGCTGTGCTAAAATGTTAGGGCAAATTTTCATTCAATAGAAAATTGCGAGTTCAAACTCTGGTCCATTCATTTGCTGCCAAAAACTAAGCTCATTTCTGGAATGCGCACGTTCATGTATGGTGATGTGTATCTTCACTAGCGCTGCCAGCCTTTGACGGCCTGTCCTACAACGAACTGTTGGCTTTGAGGGAAGACCTCGAAAAAGAAAATGCCGCTGTTCAAAACGCCAGTTAAAAAAAAGAAAAAAGAAATGGAATAATGTGCGCACCAACATTGGCGCATGATATCTCATAAGCTATCGTTTAAACTACAAGCTTTCGGATTGGTTGCTCTCTTTCGACCACCTCCTATTTGGAAAGTGAAATGTGCCTGGCATTCTCGCTATTTGCGCGTACGGCTACAATAGCGCCGCGTATCGCAATTTTTCCGCTCCGGCCATGAGTCACTTGTGGTGATATTTTCCGTTGCAACTGTACGTTGCTGAAATGCGATGTGACGTCGAAGGAAACCACTGTATTCTCTGCGTTTAGCTACAGGTCACGTATCTTCAGGGGCAAAACCGCCCTCCGCCCCCAGCTGCCCCTAAACCAGCCCTCCTACAGGGGTTGGTTGAGGTGGCAGTCACATTTTAAGCATGTATTTTCTGTGCATTTTGCATCGTAAAAATAGGAACGAGCAAGGTGTTCCAAATTTATTCAAGATTTTTCTATAGAAAATTGCCCCCCACCCCCTTTACCCCACCCCTGCGTATCTTTTCAACCAAGTTTACAGAGTTGCCGTCCTGGCCGACCCTTTTATAGGGCTCTGACCGCTACGCATGGGCAGAAAATGTTCTTGGAGGAACGACTTGTGAACTCCACTATCGTGGTAAGAGGGACCCCTGGCTTGCGGATCTTAGGAAGGCCACAAATTCATGGAGCCTAACTCTTTTAGCATAGAAGGCGGGAGTAAGGGTTCGTGTATTCCTGGGGTAGTAGTTCGGTCTTACATAGTCTGGATGACTCACTGCTCATCGAGACCACGCCAGAAACCTTGAACGCGAACAAATGTACCTTGCAATGTATCTACGCCGATCATTACGTCATATTTTTCGCATAAAAAACGCGAGCGGTTCCGTCCTCTCATTGCGAACCAGAAACCTATAACGGTTTCGAAACCTCTGTCTTTAATTTTCACTGTGATCAGTAACAGCTGCTTCGTTTCTTGACCTCATGCGTGACAAATTTAAAGAGCCTTCATTTTCCGTGTTTGTAAAAATACAAATAAAAATGCAATACCTGCGATCAGCGCTTCGCCGGCAACCTTCACCGAACGCGCCTAGGATTTCAGGGGAGAAGAGCAGGCAGTGTGAAAGCCCTGACGGTGAAAGTCCACAAAAAATATCAGTGCTTCCCGAGCGCAATACCGTTGGACGGCGGTCGTGCGTTTCATCGGACAATACAGCAGCTTACGACATGCCGCCGACGTTTGCCACTGCGTTGGGCCGTCGATTTTGACCCGTTGGTTATGGGTGCCCGACTCCTCGACGATGCCACGCGAACAGTAAAAGCAAGGGTAAATAACGAGTTCGCATTTCGGTCGAGGACTCTTCCCACCTGTCCGCTA
This sequence comes from Amblyomma mixtum, assembly GCF_055824585.1. Classification (NCBI taxonomy): domain Eukaryota; kingdom Metazoa; phylum Arthropoda; class Arachnida; order Ixodida; family Ixodidae; genus Amblyomma; species Amblyomma mixtum. The sequence goes on along the minus strand of NC_143014.1, from coordinate 328,928,550 downwards.
GTTGTTCTTGACGAGCCCCTGATGTTATCAAGCGTTGTGAAAGGCGCACACGCATTACCGGAGCTCGTCACGACGCTGTTGCGAGCTCGGCGCTCAGGGCGACCGCAGCCGCCGCAATGTCGACAGCCGGAAAGCGCTGGGGAAAGGTCGACGCCTGCGTGACCGTTCGACAAGCAGTCGATCACCGATCGTGCCGAGTGATCCATACCTGCAGTTTGAGATGGGTCCCAAGAGTTGGCCATCTTTGCCGGCGGTTAACGCGCGACAGCGTCCTCCTTTTGAAATCTGGTTGGTTGGCGACTCTGTGTATCGGGAAATCTTTCTTCAGTGTGTTCATTTGACCTGTCCGACCAATAAAAGGTCTCCATATCAGATAACGGCTTCCTATACCTCTTGATGCCTTAATCCTCGTCATAGCTGTGAACTACATGCAGCCATCTCAACGAATAATAATTTCAAGTGTATAAAGATGTCAAAAATTAATCAGAAAAATTATAAATGGAGGTTCCGAAAAGCTTCCAGTTTTTCTGCATGGGCGGTGATTTCAAAAAAATTTGGACACATCACTGCTTTTTATAAAGAAATATAAAGAAATCTACCGCAGTCCTTGAAAATGTAAACCTCAGGACAAGTCACAGATGGACACACCTAGTATTTATTTTGCGTCTCCCGGGCAGGACGAGTTGCGGCGTCGAGTGCTTAACAGCCTACTGGAACATGTGCCATCAAATGGAGCCGATTTTTAAAGCTGCGATTTTTAAGGCACTCTCGGGAAAGCAAAAAGTTATAGGACATGACATAATTTAAAGTTGCAAACATCCTCACAGAGAACCGCGTGACATAAATCGTTTGAATGTCGCCTAACGTTACGGGCAATATGAAAATTTCAGTTCACATAAGTCGCAACCTCTCTCCCCCTGGTGTCTCTGTGGCTTTAGCGTTCGGCTGCTGATCTCAAGGACGCGGTATCAAATACCGGCAGCAGTGGCTGCATTTCGATGTAGACGATATGCAAAAACGTCCTTGTGGAGCGTGATGCCTTCCAGCGCACTTTAATGAACGGCGTCACTGATACGGCGTCACTCATAGCCAATGTGTCACTTCGGGACGTTAAATGCCACATATCACCATCATCATACCATTATTACCAAGACGCGACACGCCAACACTGCCAGCGCAACTTACATCCAAGTTCGGAAATAGACTCGCTCATGTTAAGAGCAGGACTGGTTTCGACCAGTTGGCTCTGATAGCAACGAGCGGAAAAAGCGAGCAAAGCACATAGAAGCGAGAAGCATCTGTTGTCTTTCATGCCTCCCTTTTCTGTTTTTGTGTTGTGCTAACTTCCACATGTGAGAAGGTTTCTTCCCAACGGAATAAAAACAACTTTCGGTGTATTCCGTGCCGCGCCTGTACTTCCAGCCACAGTTGATAAATAACTTAAAGTCAGCGAATTGTTTCAGTTAGTTGGGAAGATTAACTCTTTCAGACCTAAATTTTATCGCGTTGCCCATAAATTGTTTCGTTATTTGGCTTCTTTGCTATTCATGCACCATAAAAAGTATATAGATCTCGTGGGCATGCGCGGGTGGTCAGTAATAGAATCGTACCCTCGTACGAGGACGCGAGGGTGCACTGGTTGCAACAGGCGTGAACTATGCCCATCATCTTTTACCCAACCCCTTTCTTACAACTACTTTCATGCGACGAAGATGAAGCCTTAATTAATCGGACTAAAACTAAAGCTGAGGGCAGCAGTTATCACGCATGAAAAGCCCTGATGCAGTTATTTTCTTCAGTTCCTCCAAAATTCCTCCAGACTTTCTACCAGTAAATCCTGAGTGCCCGGTACTACCTTGAAGCTTTCTCTATTTCAGTGCTTCTACCGTAGACAACCAGTGGCCGATTCCATCTTGGCAAAGTGCCTGTACCGCTGACTGGCCAGAAATGTTTTTTTCTTCGTGTTTAGGAGTGAAAATTGTCACCTTCCGCTATTTCTGTCTTTGAAAATACGTCTACTGCGCTCACTACACCTGAGTTGAATGTGAGGAAGCCCTTGTTTTTGAATTTGAGTTCTACTACTTCTACCAGTGAATCTTTGTCTTCCTTACTTCTGCTTCTTTCTGATCTCCACATGTTCAAATCTCCACATCATCAAATCTTTATTTTTCTTTTATGCGCAGGTACATGAAATAGCTGCGGAAAAAAGGTGTTTTTTTTAATTCTTGCGTTCATTTATATAACAAGGACAATACGGATGCGAAGATCTGAACATTGGTCTAATCGGGCAGTGTTACCCCTAAGTTCTCTGCTTTCACAGGACGAGTGAAGCTAACTTGGGCGGCCGGTCACAGCTTCATGCCAAATCAGTCATCTTCTAATTGATGCTGAAGACCATTCAGCTCTCCTGCGGGCAGCGTAGTGTCATGATTTTGAGATCTATTTTCGAGAGCCCTAGGGCTGTCATACTCTGAACACTGGGCTTGGCCCAACGTGTTCTGAATGCTAGGCTCGCTACGACTCCCCCTGATGAGATTTGATCGAGCAGGTCCCTGTTGGAGTATTTGTCGACCTTTTTCATGCGAGCTTCGTTCGGGCTAATACAATGCCCTAACAACTGGGCATCCACTACCAATGTCTGGCCCTGCCTTCTCAGAACCAGATCAGGAATCTGTTTGCCACGTTTTGTGTTGTAGTGGAGTTCACCTGAACATAGCAGTCCAGTTCCTTGAGTTTTTTTTAAACGTATCTTACTATTAAATCATGTCGCCTTATCCGGTCATTGTGCGTTCTTCGGCATCGCTGTAAAATATGTCCTAATCAGTCTTGATCTTGCAGTTCGCCCTCCAGTTCTCTGGCAGGTCCCGCCCTCTCTTGGTTCTCGTGAGGTTTGGCATTAGATTGATCAGTATGTTCAATAACTTGGTATATTTCTTAAGTTTTAGCACTCTTGTGTCTTCAACTTTCCACTGAGAGGAGGCTAGGCAGTTGCTTGCCTCCTTGAATGCATTGCCATCCGTGCTTTTATGGAGCATTGCCTTCAAGTAGTTTTTGGCTTTGGACTTGAGTGATTCATCAGCCATCCTGTATGTGGCCATTTGTTGTACCGTTTTAACTCTTCCTTCTAGCGGTGGCAGATTGATCGCCGCTCTGCACTCTTGGTGGTGACAATCACCCAGCCTTTTTATCCTTTTCCTTTGCATTGATGGTATGCTTGTTCTTGGACACTGGAGCCCAAACCATCTTTCCTATATTAGGGCGTAGAACACTTCCAGGAGAATATCGTGTGGCAGGTGAAGCCATTCTCTGAGTTCCTTCCCTTCGTGTCTATTGATTTTCTCCAGTGAATTTGCCGTCACTGGGCTCAACTCCAACTTATGGAACACTCTTGACAACAGGCAGAACTTCAGGATCGTCAGACTGTTGACGCAGCAGTGCAGAAGCTGCGGCTATTGACAGAAGCTCGGTCGCCTCACTCATCACTGAAGGGCTATGTTGGCCAAACGGGGCATAATGGATGCCCAGGTGCTTCCACGTTGTCATGGTCTTCGCATATGGAATTACTGCTCCATCCACGATAAATTGCACATTTTCTCTGAACTTCAATTTCTTGTCATTCCCTTGGGAAGCCATCTATGTCAAAAACCTCATGGTTTCGTGCTTTATCGACGCTTTCTCGTGCACAGGGTGCTTGGTCCTTTTAGAAACGCTCTTGTGTATAAGCAAATTCTCTCCTTCTCCGCCGCCCCTCTGGCTTCTTTGGCTTGGCGGGGCTTTTTTCCCTGTTTTGTCTCTTGTTTTTGTAGAAATATTCCCACACGTAGTTGCTGAACCTGGTGGACACATCTTCTCTTGCCAGGAGCATCTTTGTAATTTCCAAGCTCCAAACGATGATGGGCACTGTTTATTAAATAAACAGGCCAACTCGTCCTTAATATCTTGATCCATTGCTTCCCTGCTTTTAGTCTGGGAAGACTGCGTGTCTCTGGTAGTCACTGTTCTTTCTTCCACCTTTATATGGTGTTCATCTGAAGCGGTTATCTCTTGGCTCTGATGGCTACTTTGGCCCACGTGTTATGTTTTGTGAGCTGGCGTCGTCCTGTACAATGTCTGCAGAAAATTCTGCGTCACTTCCCTTCTGTTAGGTCGTCTCGGCTACTTTTCCTTCGGCCTTTAGTTTGGTCTTAAAGGCAGCCACCATCTCCTTGTACTCGGGTTGTCTCCGTTTTCCCTTGATTGCTTCAAAGGTCCGATGTGGGAAAGCCTCATTTAAAAAGTGGTTTTACTAATCGACACCTTGTAGAGCAAGTTCGGCTTCTTTGTAAGTAATCCGTCGCAACTCCTCTCGGGTCCATCGCGGCTAGCTTCCCTCAACGTTTACATCCTTGTATTACTCTCTATGTTGAGCCTTTCGATGCAGGCCGACACCGGACTTCGTTGTGTATTCTTTTCCACACTCAGTACAAGCATAGTACTGTTATCCATCTCCATGTGTTGAGAACAGCTCCTGGAGTAGGGCTTCTTGTTCTGCTCACCAACTCTTCCCTTGTTTACGCCCTGTCTTTGTTTTCTTGGGGTTGTTTTGCCTGAAAGTTTGCCATGACAGGCACAGGCTTTCTTATCTTGGTCAGCTCTACAAAGCTCAGGGCCTAGAGTTGAATGAGTAAATCTTGGTTGATTTGACGTGTTCTCCTGGTCTTCTCTTGTCGTCGTCGAAGGCTGCCCCGCTTGCTGCACTGGTGTTCCACAGGAATCCTTCATCCTTCGTGTCGTCTGCTTCTTCTTGATTCTTGTTGCCTTCTTTCTGGCGCCTAGGTTATAATTTCTAGGTGGGATCCGAACCCACGACCTCCGAATTACGCGTCCGGTGCTCTACCGCTGAGCTACGGTGACGGCTGTCAAATCTTCTGCTTTCGGGGGTTAGGTTAGGTTATTTGTAAAGATAAATACCCCCGAAATCAGAAGATTTGACAGCCGTCGCCGTAGCTCAGCGATAGAGCACCGGACGCGTAATTCGGAGGTCGTGGGTTCGGATCCCACCGGCGGCATGTGGTTGTTTTTTCTTCTGCTTTTCTAATCAATTAGCTTCAAGCGACAACATATTCAATAATATTCTCACCTGATCAACACCACAAAACAAAAATTAAAAAATCCCCTGTGCTCCTTGGTTTCTGTGGCTGTTGGCTTCTCTCATATTTATAACGAGCCCCTCATTCCCCTTCCCTTGTTTGCTTAATTGCTTAGCGAGGGCCTCGGTTCTGGCAGCCTTGACACCATAGGAAGCATAAGAGGGTTTTCACACAGCTTCCACCCTCGCCGTTCGATGACGTTCTACGTCACATCAGCGGTAACTCAGGACGTGCTACGTCCGCCGCTTAAGAACGTGGGTGGGCTGATGAACACTCTCAATGGTTAGGTTATTTGTAAACATAAATACCCCCGAAAGCAGAAGATTTGACAGACGTCGCCGTAGCTCAGGGGTAGAGCACCGGACGCGTAATTCGGAGGTCGTGGGTTCGGATCCCACCGGCGGCATATGGTTGTTTTTTCTTCTGCTTTTCTAATCAATTAGCTTTAAGCGATAACACGTTCAGTATTATTCTAAATTGAACAAAAGGAGAAAATAAATAAATAAATTAATTAAAAAAACCCTGTGCCCCTTGGTTTCTGTGGCTGTTGGCTTCTCTCATATTTATAACGAGCCCCTCATCCCCTTCCCTTATATATATACCGGGTGTCCCAGCTAAATGTAACCAAACTTTTAAAAAAGGCGAAGTGTCCTAGTCCAGTGAAACCAACTCAGGGTTGTTCATAGTCGCGTGGCCTAGTCTTGAGTATTTTTTTCGCTCTTTAAAGTTAATTAATTAGTTAAGTTTAATTAGCTAACGTTTTAATTATTGACTTCAGGAAGAAAGTGTCAATGCAAAAGTTTTAGATCACCTCGAAAAACCGCTGGTAGTGATGTTTCCGTCAAGTTACGATTTACGTAGCTTAATTCATTGGCCTAAAAAGAAAGTTCTCACGTGACCAGCTGCTCGCTCACTTCTCTGCCCCAATATGCACCCAAATTCTCATCAAGGAGGGGACTTCAGAAAAAATGTATTTTATTCTTTAAGGCGCGTCTTGGGACGTTGAAGTGGCACAGTTGTCATGTGGAAGCTTTTTCTCATTGTGCGGGTTATGGTTAAAGGCCGGTAAAAAAACTACTTTACGTAAATATTACTTTGCGGCAAATGTCTCAGTAAGCTGTTTCTCAAAGCGATCTACAACTTTTCCATTGACAGTTTGTTCCTCAAGTCAATAATTAAAAAGTTAGTTAATTAAGCTTAACTAATTAGTCAACCTTGAAGAATGAAAAAATACTGCAGACTAGGTAACGCGACTCTAAACAACCCTCATTTGGTGTCAGACGGCTAGGACACCCCGTGTTTTTTAAAAGCTTGGTAACATTTAGCTGGGGCACCTGGTATACGTATATATGTATATATATATATATATATCTATATATATATATATATATATATATATATATATATATACACACACCGGGTGTTTCGGCGAAAATTTTCGAATATAGGCTTTCTAGGGTAAAAATATGGCTTTTGTGGCATGGTATTACCAGTGTAGGCGGACATCAGAAAACCTGTGAACCATCTTAAGTAAAAAGCTGGTTAACTAATTTTTAATAATTAACTTTTTCTACTAGAATTAGACGCCTAGTTGCAATTAGAGATTTGCAGCCAGTCTTTCATAATAGCCATATCAGTTTTCTGAATTTCGATAACTCTGTTACCGTTGGCGCTGTGGCTCAACAAAGTTAGGATGCATCGTGCGAAAATGCATGGGCTTTCGAAAGCATGCAGGCAATGCAACCCCTCCATTGCACGTAACTAGTCGAAAAAGCCAAATTTTGGATTGTCACAGCGCCAAGGCTAATTGCGTTATCGAAGTTCTAAAAGCTGATATGTCTATTATTAACGACCGGCTACAAACCCCTAATTGCAACTAGGCGCCTAACACGACTAGCTAAAAAGTTATTATCAAAAATTAGGTAACCAGCTTAGCACTTAAAACGATTCACCGGTTTTCCGTTGTCCGTCAACACTGGTAATTCTATGCCGCAAAATCCTTGTGTTTATCCTATATATATATATATATATATATATATATATATATATATATATATATATATATATATATATATATATAACGTCACCAGAAATTGAAAAACATAACAATATTTATTTCACGACGTTTCGGCTGGAGACCAGCCTTTTTCGAGTCTATTACAGAATTCAAAACAAGCAGCTTTTATAGCATCCGCGAGGTTCAGGAAAAAGTGTAAAACACAAATGCAAACTATGTTGAGGGGAGAGGTTTAAAAAATAATTTCGTTACAACTTGAAAAGGCGGCAGGTGTTCGGAAGGAGGGAACGACAGAAAAGTCGATGACAAGCGCGAAGCTCTACAGCGCCACAGGGTGTTGACAAAAAAAAAAACTTTACTGCACAAGACTTTAAAAAATGGCACTCATGACGCATTGCGGCGACAAGCGCGAAGCGCCTGGCAGCCGCACAGCGAGAAGGCAACATTTCAGGAAAGTTCTAGGCATGGGGGTCCGCAGGAATGTCAAAGAAACACCTACGATAAAAAAAAAAGAACAAAAAACGCTGCTGCACAAGAATATGAAAAATCCCACTCAGAGAACGGTTGTGGCAGCACAACACGATACACGATAGGTCACTAGGAAAAAACACAAGTTTCTAATGAATCCTTACACAACCACTCATTACACAAAAAAAGAGGAGAATCCTTACACAGCCACTCAATACACAACAAAAGCATGTCATCCCGAGCCCATCCATTTATCTGGGACATCATATTATCACTGCCTCCGAATCCGTTATATTTCTTGGCATCACACTTGACTCTCATCTAAAATTTCATCTACACACCAAATCTATCAGTAGAAAAATTGCGTTTGGAATAAGAGCGTTAATAAAAACTAGACATTTGTTTCATCACCATGTTCTCTTATCCCTGTACTATGCTTTCGTTAACAGTCACCTTAATTATTGCCTATCATCATGGGGTAATACCTATTCACGCCATATGCCATGTATTTCTCATCTTCAAAATCAAGGGCTTCGAATTTTATCTTTCAGCTCATACACAGTCTCTGCTTCATCGCTTTACTCTGACCTAAATATTCTGCCGTTGAAATGCCTCCTTAATATTAGGTTAGGTCTTCTAATCTACCGCGCTCGCAATGATAATAATCAACTTCTGTGTTTTCCCGCATCTTTCCTTGCTAATAGCAATAACACTAGATTACTGAACAAAACAATATGCTTGTACCAAAAGTGAACACAAATTATGGACAACAAACTGCTTTTTTCTCCGCCATCAAAACCTGGAATTCATTACCACTAGCAATCAAATCCGGACGTTCCCAGCCCGCTTTCTACACTTTACTAAAAAAACATCTTTTATGAACCCATTCAGCTTCACGCCATGCTTAAGGTTGCCTTAATCTTATTTTCTGTTCCCCACTCTGACAGCAAACGGTCATATTGTTACTCATCTGGAACCTCTTTTTTTTCCTCCGCCTCTGTTTTATATGTACATTTATTCAATGCCCATTGTTATCTGATGTCTTTTTTTCTCTTGCTCTTATGCTTTGCTGTTTTATGCCTTTTTTGTTAAATTATGCCGGCTAACTGTTGTATAACTTATTCATTGCCGCAAATTACACTAATAGGTTTTAACTTGATTGTATACTTTTGTTCCAGCTCCCCTGCCAAACTTGTGCACTTTCCTTATGTATTCCTGATGGGAGGTCCCCTAGACAGTTTTCACTTTGGAACCTCATACTGTACTAACTTTTTTATGAAACTTACAACTCATTTGTATTTCGTTTAATTAACCTTCAAACCTTCAAAAAAAAGAAACATACACAAGGCTCACAACAAACATACACACACAACACCAGAAACGAACTGCAGTCAGTGGCAAGTACAATGTACCGTGTTAAGACAAATGTAATTCTTCACTGCGCGTGAGCGCGCGTAGAAGAGAAATTCGGGACAATGCAATACAAGGCATGACAATACAATACACAAATAGTTAAAAACAAAAAATAAAAATATATAGAAAAGGGGGAAAAACACTAAATACGTGACAATGCATGTGACATGAAAAAAAGAAAGAAATGCTTGCTATGCTTTCTGACGCCCGTTCTGTCAGTCTCTGCCATCAACATGTCTTGGATAATAATTTGGTACTCTAGGGGTGTAAGCATGATAGCCGGCCTACTGTTTCGTTGATGCCGCTTGAGAATGTGTTAAATTTGTGAATCAGGTATGATTCACAGCTCTCGCGCTCATAATGCGTTTTGAACCCCGATTGAAGTACAATAGCTTTAAAATTGTCGAATGGATGCCCAAGGTTGTTTATGTGTTTTGAAAGTGGGAGATTTGGCTGCGTTCGCACATGTGATCTGTGATTGTTGATGCGAATTCTGAACGGTGTAACTGTTTGTCCCACGTACTGAGCTTTACAGGTGCCACATTCCAGGAGGTAGACAACATCAGCGCGGTCGCATCAGAAGTTACCTTTTATCTGGAATGAGAAGGATGACGCTGTGCTTTTGGCGCTAGTAGTTGTTTCCATCATCGGACAGAGTTTACACCTAGGTTTATTGCATGTTGCAGATCCTCTGAAGCTACGGTTCCCGATTGTATATGATGTTATGATATCACGGATGTTCCTTGCGCGCCTATACACAACGCGTGGGGGAGCAGGGATGACTTCTTTCATCATTTCACTCTGTAGAAGGATGTTGTGGTGTTTCTTAAGAACTGCATTAACATTGGGGATTGACGCCGAATGTGTAAGGACAAGATTGACTTGAGAGTTCGGGCGTGGCTGCTTCTTGCCATTTATGAGCTCGCGCTGGTCATGCCTTGAAGCTTTCTTAATTGAATCGTCGATAACTGACAATGGGTGTTTCTGTCGTGCTAGGTCTGCCCGGAGTGGCTCGCAGTTTGATTCAAAGTCACCATCTTTAGAGCAAATCCTCCGGAAACGTAGGGATTGACTGTAAGTGATGGAGGTTTTGCAATGTCGGGTGTGACTGCTCTGGAAGTGTAAGTACTGATGTCGGTCCGTCGGTTTTCTGTAAACTGTTGTCTCAAGTTTGTTTCCCGTGGTAGTCACCTGGACGTCAAGAAAATTCAATGACGAAGCTGATTATGAAGATGAAAATGAGATGCTAGTGCTGACGTTGTTGAAATTGGAAAAAACTTCGTTAGTTTTTCCTCCCCGTGTGTCCAGATCATGAATATGTCATCTATGAACCTTCTGTAAAATATCGGTTTATATGGAGAACTATTGAGGAATTCTGTCTCAAGTGCGGCCATGAATATATTAGCGTAATTTGGTCCAATTTTTGTTTCCATTTATATTCCGCTTATTTGCACGTAATGCTGGCCATTAAACTCAAAGTTATTGAACTCGAGTATAAGTTTTAACAGCTCTGCAAGCGTGTTGCCGTCAACCGATTGTTTGGATTCTAAGCGCTCATAAGCAGAGACGACTGCTTTGTTGCCATCAGCATGCGGTATGTTGGTGTATAATGAAGCGACGTTCAGGGTTACCAGATGGGAATCATTTGGAATTACTAAGTCAAGAATTTCGCTCAAAAAATGGGTGGTGTCCTTAACATAGGAGGGATATAAAGGAGGGATATCTCTCATGAGACTGTCGACAAAACTACAAAACTCGAGATGTTTTCACTAACAGTTCTAACGCCAGAGACGATTGGTCTTCCTGGATTGCTTTCTTTATGAATTTTTGGAAGAAGATAAAAACGTCCTGTACTTGAATGTAACGGAATTAGGGCTTGTGCGATCCTGTCATCAGTTTGCTTCTTTTTTGTGAGACTTGGAATATATTCTGAAACCTTCTTGTTGTCTCTGGCATAGGGTCAATAGGGAGAGCCCTGTAAAATGAGGATTCGCTTAGCTGCCTTTGGGCCTCATCAAGGTAGTCTTTTTGATTCATAACTACGGCGTCTCCACCTTTATCCACTGGTTTCATTACAATGTCAAATCGGATGCTGAGAGCCTGCAATGCGTTGCGTTCCGACATTGTAAGATTAGGGCGATAAGAGCGCCGTTTTTGAAATTCCGAAAGTTTGCCTCTTTGCACAGCCTTTATATATATAGATCCAGACACTTATCGCGCTGTGGAGGTGGTGTCCAATGGGTGATAGATGGAAGTTTTGGACCAGGATCAGATTTCTGAGGGCGATCGTAGTAGTATTCTCTCAGTCTAAGGTACCGGGAGAAACTTTCTATATCTTTAAAAAGCTGAAATTCATTAAATGTGCCGCTGGTGGGGCAGACGTTAAGGCCCTTTGACAGTACCATGCATTGATTATGTGACAAAGTTACCGAGGAAAGATTTACTACATTGTTAGACATGGGCTTGGCAGATGTTAAAGTTGAGTGGCGTGAGTCTGAAGAAGGCAAACTAATTTTTATATTTGATGCAGAGATTGGACTGTACGTTGCAGAGAGTGGAGAAAGTTTTACTTCTGACGGAGGGGTTGGTGGAGGAACCCCGTCCCGAAGAAACTTTTTCTCCCTCTGAGTTAGATGTAAGCGTTTCTTGTTTTCGAGAAACAACTCCAAAGGAACGGCTTCGTGGTCGCTGAGAAAAAATTTTTTACGTAGCTGACCTTCTTTGAGCCTCAAAGCGTCCAGACAAGACTTATCATGCGATATGACAATATCCATAAGTTATTCTGACGCTTTCCGAAGTGCGTCCTGCCAATGTGTATTTAGGGAAGGGGACAAGTCCGATGTGGCTGGCTTTAAATCGATTCTCATGCCTTTCGAAACAATATTTGCATGGCTGTACAGGCCCAAGGTTTCCACATGATGTTTATATCTAATTCTTTTTTCAGCAACCTTTCTGAATGTTAAAAATTTTTCGATACAGATGTGTTAATCAGTTCACCTTGTTCCTTAGTTGGCAGTCAATTCTTGGATCTCTTTTGGACGGCGTCTTTATAGCTCCGCAGGGTGTAGCGCGGCCATGGCACAGGTGTTGTGGAGGCCGGCTGTGACATTGGTGGCAGTCGGCGTGCTTTGGGAAGGTCGTGGGCAAGGTCAGACCACGTTCACGGGGCCCTTGAAGATCTCCGGAGCAGGACCTGCTGGATGTGTCCCGCGACGATGGCAACACCTTCGAAGTTGGGATGGAGGCCGTCTGCGGGCATCACTCGTGTAGGTGGATGAAACTCCAGCCCATGGTCCACGTAGAAGACTGCTCTTGTGTGCTGGCAGTGCTTGCGCAGCATTGTGTTGAGGCGGCAAGCTTCGCGGTTGCACCGCTGGACGGCCCTCGTGTTGACGCCACGACGACGTCGGTTTAGGGCACGCGGAAGCACTAGCGTCACGTACACCGAACGCACCTGAGGGTGGTCGCGTCTGTTGGTTCCGAGGAGGTCCTTGTAGCGCTCGAAGGCAACTTTCGCCGGCGTCGTTGCAACGTCGTTTGCACCGACGTGCAGAAGAACGGTGGTGGTGGAGCGCGGCATGAGGTCCAAAAGCGAGCTGATCTCCTGTATTGTCGTACCGGACTGGGAGATGAATGCGGGCGTTCCAAGTCGATGAGGATCAAAGTGGTTGTGAACGTGCTTCACTTGCGAGTCACCAATTACTGCAGACGTGACTGCAGTCCAAGGAAATTTCCACGTTATGTCCTTCTTCATGGTGATGGAGTCAGGAGCCATTGGAGTAATATATAAAATAAATCAGGGTGTCCCAGATAACTTGGACCAAGATTAAAAAAAAACTAAGTGTTCTTCTGAACTGAAATTGCGTGGACGTTGTTAGGGTTTATCTAAAGTCACAGTACCATTTTTTCGCTCTTCCTATTTGAATAATTAGTCGAGATAAATAAATTAACTTTTTAAATATAGCTTGAAACGTTTAGGCGCCAATGCGAAAGTTGTGAAGCTCCATAACTATTGTCCAACCCAGGCACTTCCAACGAGATAGACTTAGCGTGGCCGTTTCTATTCGGGAAAAACGAAAGCCCGCGGAGTTTAAAAAATACCACGTGACAGCGCGCTCCGTGCGCCCGAATGCGCTACGATTACAGCGGTCTCATCCGTGCTTTGTAAAAACCACTCGCTTCGCGCCTTTCGTGCTGCCCAAGACAGAGCTTCGCGTTGTGCTTGGTTCCAAGATAAGCGTCAGTTGCTACAGGAGGCAGCTGAAAGAAAGCACGGCTCCCGTTTCTGTGGCGATAACTGCGCTGTCACGTTGGCAGAATGCATGCTGGTCAACGATGACAATCTCATGAGTTCGAATTTGGTAGCAACATCCCAACAAGCAAAGACGCAATAACAAACCTGATAACGTCGTGTGAATTACGCTGAAGGACAGGAGCCGCGTTTTATTTCAATTGCCTCCCGAACCCACTGGCGCTTATCTTGGATCCAAGCGCAACTTTAAGCCCTGTCTTGGGCCGAACGAAAGGCGCGAAGCGAGTGATGTTTTTTATAAAGCACGGATGAGAGCGCTGTAATCGCGGCGCATCCGGGCGCACGGAGCGTGCTGTCACGTGGTATTTTTTAAACTCCGCGGGCTGCCATTTTTCCCGCATAAAAACGGCCACGCTAAGTCTATCTCGTTGGAAGTGCCTGGGTTGGACAATACCTATGGAGCTCCACAACTTTCCTATTTACACCTGAACGTTTCAAGCTGTATTTAAAAAGTTAATTTTTTTATCTCGACTAATTGTTCAAATAGGAGGACCGCAAAAATACTACTGTTACTTTAGATAAACCCTAACAACATCCACGCAATTTCAGTTCTGAAGAACCCTTAGTTTTTTATAAATCGTGGTCTAAGTTAGCTGGGACACCCTGTATATATATAGCAGACAAGGGAAGGGAAATGAGGGGTTCGTTATACATATGAGAGAAGCCAACAGCCACAGAAACCAAGGAACACAGGAGATTTTTTTATTTATTTTGTGGTGTTCATCAAAGGAGAATATTACCGAATATGTTATCGCTTAAAGATAATTGATTAGAAAAGCAGAAGAATAAGCAACCAAATGCCGGCGGTGGGAACCGAACGCACGACCTCCGAAGGTCGTGGGTTCGGTTCCCACTGGTGGCATGTGGTTGTTTTTTCTTCTGCTCTTCTAATAAATTAACTTTAGGCGATAACATATTCCGTAAAATTCTCCTTTGATCAACACCACAAAATAAATTTTTAAAAATCCCCTGTGGTCCTTGGTTTCCGTGGCTGTTGGGTGCTCTGATATGTTCTTCGCGTTCTTTGTTTTCATTGTTTTGGGCATTCCTTCATTACCAGAGAGTATGTTTCTTTTCTTTGTTTAGGTCTGAGAGCTAGTGTACTGTGAAGGTATTCTGTACACTGTTATTATGCCTTTTACTTAAGTTACTCTAATTTTCCTGTATTAATATTGGTATGCCCACCCTGCTTGGGACCACTAAGGCCTGCATTGGTGTAGAAATGAATAAATAAATGCGTCTGTATCTTCTAAGCAAAACATCAGCTGCTTGTGATGAAGGAGTTCGTGAAGTCTGCTGTTAGACAACTAATTGCTGAGTTGGTACTCTAGGAACTACCTCCTTTTGACACTAGGGATGGGATGTTTGGATTGCGACCACTGCTGCTCTGCCATGTGCGCATAATATACCTGCCAATACACGAACAATCTAGCAAGCCATGTCGAGGAAGCCGCTGTCGTCGCTAGTGACTCCAGCGCGCCCAAAATGAACAGGTGTATCTGTGTGGAACCATACAAAGATGTGGAAACATCAACCATTTTTCCGCGACGCCAGCATTAGGGACTACAAGCAAGTCAAGAACGTCGAAGAGCGAAAAAAAAATTGGCAGTGGCTTAGCTCTGGTTAAGCCTGGATATACAGGCGAAAATCTGCAGTTATGCTTTGTTGGACGTCATGGCTGTCGCAGTTCGCGCACAATGCACTGGAGCACCACGATAATCGCGTAGGCAAGCGCGTTATATAGCCCTTCTTCCACATGCGTAGTAACTGTGGTAAACACCCGGCGGCAACGCAAGGGCAAACGGTGGCCGCCGCTCACGCGTTATCGCAACGCCTTGCGAAAGAACCTTCTCCTCTTAGGACGGCGGCGGAGACCGCGCGGCAGCGGCGAAGGGTAAACAGGTGACGAGGAGGAGAACGGAGGGGGAGGCGAGGAGGACGAAGGGCGCGCCGCGGCGGCGCCCAGGGGTGGCCCACGCGAAGCGCGGTGTTGACGAGCCTAGTGAAGCTTTTCGCTTCAAAATTCATGTAAAAGTGTCCGATTAAATTCGTAGCACAGTTAGTCAAAAATGACACGAAAACACTCTCGATGCACCGCGACAAAGCTGCATGCGACTGACAACGGGAACCACATGCTGCAAAGACGCGGCGGCGTCTCTTAAAGCGTGTCTTGGTAATCAGCGCGCACAGCGGCAGCGTTTCGAACCACACTGGGCGGCTATCGTGATAGAAACCGTTATCATTGCTCAGGCTATAAAACGGATGCGCGCTCCAGACAGGCCACCGTTGCTTTTATTTTTTCTATCGATGTTTTTTCGTCATGACAAGAGGCGTGTGACTTCACTTTCTGTTCCCCACGCAAGGCAGTTTCTGTAAGGAACATGCGCTGAAGTTTGCCGTGCCGACTGCAGCGCCGTAACACAGAGACTAGCGAGAGTAGCAAGCAGTTTTTGGTGCATTCGTAGTGCTTTCCCGCGCAAACATCATGAGCTTTTCAGCATGAGCTTCGGCGCTGTGTCGAAGACGCACGTGCCGTGCATCACCTATCTTGGCTCCGCCGAGAGAAGCTACGCGAGGAATGCTATGAGCCAAACGCGGGCCTACGATCGTTCAAAATGTACTCTCTCGTTTGTAGCGGCCCAAGGGGCTGACGGCAGCAGTTTGCAGTCGATGAATAATAAGTTTCAGTGCCACTTGGGCATCGGAGGTTTCGATAGATCATCAATGGAAGGACCCACACAGTGTATTACAGCGATGGAAAGAAACGCGAACAGCGCGGCGCCTACACGCTCCGCTGTTCAAATTTCTTTTGAAGCGAAAAGCTTCACTAGGCTCATCAACACCGGGTCTGACGTGCGCCGTGATCAATTTTAGCCACAGCTGCGCATGCGCGGAACCGAGCGACGTCACGCGGAGAGCAGGTGGCCGCTGCTGCCGCAGCCGTCGTCGCCGCTGCGCGCTGACTCTGTCGTCTGAGCGTCGCCGCTTCTCTTCCTCGCCACCGTTTTACCCTTCGCCGCTGCCGCGCTGTCACCGCCGCCGTCCCAAGAGGAGCAGGTTCTTTCGCAAGGCGTTGCGAGAACACGTGAGCAGCGGCGGCGGCCATAGAAGAGGCGGCCATCCTCGCCACCGTTTCACCTTTCGCCGCAGCCGTGCGCAGTGCACATTTGCAAGGAGGGGTATATAAGGCGCGCTTGCCCATAGAACATGCGCAGACACTCGCCATGGAAGGAGAAGAAGAAGCAACAGTCGGACGGCGCAGAAACACTGATCCAGAAGTGGTAGCTTGGGAGTTGGTTGAAAAGCAGCGAGAGCTTTTCGCTTATCCACGCTTAACCTTAGCTAAGCCACAGCCAAATTTTATAGCGCTTTTACCCGGATGGTTAGAAAAATACGTTGCAGTCATCCTGGAATGTATCATGGCCGACTATAATGTCTTTTTGCTGTCACCGAAGTTAAAGCGCATTGAAAAGAAATTGGCGCAGTGGAGCGTGGGGCGTGTAGGCGCAGCATTGTTCGTGTTTCTTCCTATGGCGATAGTAGTACGTGTCTGCAGCCACAGCATGGCACTCATGCTGGACGAGGAGACGCGACGCTTGCCTTGAGTTGGCAGACCCTTGGTAAGGGGCAATCGCAGCTTCAACTGGCTGCCTGTCAACTCGGTGACTATAATGATTTGGTCACGCTTTGCCCGGACATCTGCGGCTAGTATCGAGAGAATGACAAAGACAGCTTGTAGCCCCTACTGGCGGCTACAGGCTACAATACGTCCCCGTTATCGGAAGGAGCACACATGGGTGCTAGACTTGAAATTTTTGTTTTCTACACCGCGTCAGGAGAGCATATGTGATTAATTGCTAGTGCCCACAAAAGCCTTTAACATAAGCTGTAAGGTCCCATGTGTTAGCTCTGCTGTACAGGTGCCCCAAAATAATACGGAGCACGCGAGCTGTGGCCGAGCTGGAAAAAACTGCATGCCAGCGCGCTCTATCAGCAGATTTTCGGCAAAAAGCGAGGGTACGTCGGCTCATCCGGCTGACGCATCTCGATAACTTGACGTTCGCGTTATCGCCGCCACGAGCGCAGTTGCGCTGCTACCATCAGTGTTCGCCAGGGCCACTTTCAATACAACATGCAAGGGTTTGTTGTATGTCCGTGCCGTGTAGAAAGTGGCGTTCGGCAGATTACACTTTTGGCTTTTTCAGGAATACCACCGTTTTCAGCCTGCGAGACCGCCGTGGTTCGCTTTTCGCTTCGCGGCGAGTTTGTGACAATGAAAACAGAGCAAAATTCACGAAGGACGCAGAAAGGGAAGAAGAGACACAGACGCTGATCTAACAATGGAACGTCTTACCCTGATCATCTTCCCTGTCTGCGTTCGTCGTGAAGTTTGCGTTGCTTTTATCGCGATGAACAAGCTCATGATGTGTTCGTCCAGTTTGTGCGCGAGCTATAGAATACAGACGCTTCGTCCGTCGCTTTGGCAAGTTTGGTCAACTTTTTCTTGGCTCAAGGAAGTGCATGAAATAAAGAATAACATGCATGTGTTGGCTTTGTTGTTTTCATTATAAGGATAGGGGCTCAGCACTATAGCAACTTAACTAATTATGGATCACTTTCCTTGGCACACATTTGCTTTCTTACAATGGAGGAAAAGAAGACAAACAAAAAACGAGCTTGCCTCCAATTTAGTCGTCCCCTATAGGCTATATTTTGCACTCATGCAAGGAGAAAAAGGCAACAGGGTGGAAGCGATCAAAAAAACAACTTCCAAAGGCACTTTTTATGCAAGCTGAAAGTTTAATGACGGGTGAAGCTCCCGGTCACGTTAATGACATGGACCATGCGCCGAGGAAGGGACTCGTATAAAGAGTCGACGTATCCGGGTTGCTCTCGAAGGTTGTTCCACTCTGTCTTGACGGCCTCCCAGAGCTCATCTGGACGCGTGCTGCGATTGATCGGAGACATTTTTTAGAGTCCCCCCCAAACATTCTCAATGATGTTCATATCGGCGCCTTTTGGAGTCCACTCCAATATCTGAACAGCCCGTTCTTCAAGCAAGACTTTCACCACTCGCTCAGTGTGGACGGGTTTAGTTAGTTTAGTTTATGGGGTTTAACGTCCCAAAGCGACTGAGGCTATGAGAGACGCCGTAGTGAAGGGCTCCGGAAATTTTGACCACCTGGGGTTCTCTAACGTGCACTGACATCGCACAGTACACGGGCCTCTAGAATTTCTCCTCCAAAGAAATTCCAGCCGCCGCGGCCGGGATCGAACCCGCGTCTTTCGGGTCAGCAGCCGAGCACCATAGCCACTGAGCCACCGCGGCGGCTCAGTGTGGACGGGGCTATAGTCGTGCTGTAGGAGGAATACTCCATCTTCAAATGGCCCGTCCAGCGCATACGGGATGAGATAGTGGTCCAGGACGTCGCAGTAGCTGGGCTCCGTTAAACTTTGATGGACGTCTAATAAGAGGGACGAGGCCTTCTGCACTTACAGCTCCCCGGACGTTCATGGCACAACGACCACTGCTGACTACTTGCGTCGTGAAGTCGGGCAGGCACCTATGTGCGAAAGAATAATGCGTTGATTAGCTCCTGCGTAATACATGATTAAAAAAACGCCTTTAACTCAAAATCATGATTCTCAGGCCACGAAAAAAAAAACACTTTTCGGCTTACAGAACTTAACTGCTGCGAGAGAACTAGGGAAGGAAAACAGTTTCATTTCTCTACTTTTACTCGCCCATGCCTTACTGCGCTTTAGAACGCTCTGCTCTTTACTTCACACAAATCAATCTGATTCAGACATACCTGCAATTGCATGGACGCCAAACACGCCGCTATTGGTCCCATCTTGAAGGGAATGTCGATTCATCTGTAAAGATGACTTGTCGCCAGTTGTCGACAGTCCACTACTCGTGGGCGCGAGCAAATGCTAGGCGCTGTGCCTTCTGTCTAGCCGTCAAATACGGCTTTTGCGCCGCCACACATCCACTTAATCTGGCTTCACGGAGACGGTTTTGAATGGTGCTCAGACTGATGTCTGTACCGAGGGCATCTCGAATTTCTTTTGCCCCCTGTAAAGGATCCGCAACGGCTCCAGCGACGATCAGTTGGTCAGCCTCAGCCGAAGTGCACCGCTCGCGACCTGGGCGTGGAGCATCGCCATGGCGTCCGCCTTCATCCCTGTAAGCTTGTATTATAAGATTCATTGCAGTCATCGACCTTCCAGTCCTGCGGCATATTTCTCGTTGCGGTACGCCCTACGCGCATAGAAGAAAAATTTCGCGTCTGACATCCAGTGGAACTCGGGGCGGCATTTTTCGTCGAATGGGGATTTCCACAACGTTCGCTGATATTTAGGTGCGTGTGGGCGTGTCTTGAAAAAGGTGTCTAGCCTTCTTCTCATCGATTATCAGGGTGACAGCATGATTCGAAGCCAGCGACTGCGACGTGCTCGGCCGCTATCTCATCCCATATGACTTGGACGGCCCTTTGAATGATGATGTATTCTTCCAGCTGAAAGACTGTAGTCCCGTCCACATTGCGGGAGCCATGAAAGTCTTGCTGGAAGAACGGGCTCTGCTGCTGTTGGAGTGGACGGCAAAGGACATCGATATGAACATAGGTGAGGTCGTTTGGCGAAAGTTGGAAAGAATCTACCTGGTATCAGCCGCAGAACGAGTCCAGATGACCTTTGGGTGGGAGGCTGTCAAGAAGATGTGGGACAACCTCCGAAAGCGACGTCGACTCCCTGTACGAATCTCTTCTTCGGCGCTTGACCTATGTCGTCAACCTGCGTAGGGGCTTTACCGGTTATGAAACTGCTTAGTTGCATAAAACGGCACCTTCGGTGGTTATTTTTTAACTGTCTCTGTTCTGCTACCCATTTCTACCTTTATTTGTTTAACGTTTTGTTCGCCAGTGTAAGAAAGTGAATTTGTGTGGAAGAAATTGGTCTTGAATTATTAGACCACTTGCTATGACGTTGAGCACCTATTTTTATCAAGGACAGCGCATGCATGCTATTGTTTTTTCTGTCATGCGTTTCCTAGAGCGGAGCAAAGTTTTCACCGCATTTTGCAAAACGTTACTCGAGTGCTTATACTCGTCAGCGCACAAACTCGCTTCCATGTGTAGCACAAACTTAGGCTGTTCCGCAGACAAAGATAATGCAGGTCCTGACGAAGCATAAAGCGCGCGGTGCCGATGGCAAACATTTCTGCACGGCCCGGACGAACAACCAACCATGAGGTATTGAAAGTGCCCCTGGCGGGCAGGGGTGGTAGCAGCGCAGCTTCGCTCGTTGGGGCGATTACGCGAGCATCAAGTTATCGAGATGGGTCAGCCGGATGTGCAGACGCCCCTTCGCTCTTTGCCGCGCATCTGCTGATAGAGCACTCTGGCATGCAGTTTTTTTTTCTTTATTTTGGCCACCGCTCGCGTCCTCCGTATTACTTTTTGGGCACCTGTACTTGCAGGCTGGGTGACGGAGATTTGTAATATCCTCTAGCGAGACCCCTTTCTACAGAAATCAGAAAGAAGCGGACCTCGGAAAGGCGACTACACTAACAACTTTGCAGCTGGTATTTCTTTACAGGCCTTGCTATGTACTGATGCACCGGTTAATAATAATAAATTATTTATTTGAAAAATTTACGCACTACAAATACGAGCCCGCCCAAGCCAACAATGGGCTTGTGGGGCAGTGCTCGGCAGAATGGAGAAAGCCAGAGAACGGCACAGTTAATACTGCACAAATTTAGAATGAAACTAAGGAAAGACAGTGAGAAAGGACGGGGGAGGGGGGGGGGGGGGGTGAAGGAAAAAAAAGAAAGGAAACAAATTACACATACAAATCAAAGATAGCACATTTCAATTGTTTCCTTGTGCTGAAAGATAAAACATTATCTGGCAGGTCGTTCAACACATCAGGTACATAATAGGCACGGACACGTTTACCATATCTTGTCCGTACTCTGGGCAAGGTAAAGCGGTCGCGTGGACGTAATGCTCTGGCGGGGACATACGGGAGGCAGAACTCATTGTTCTATATATACATAAGGATCACAGTTTCTTTGAATAATAGCCTGAACGAAGGCATGTACGAATATGAAAAACGATTGGAATTATTAGTAATGTGCACACCATACATCACAGCCCGAATTATAGATTTTAGTTTAAGAATTCACTTTGTTGCGCCAAAACACTGAACAAAAATAAAAGGAACAAATTCCATATCGCAGCACACTGTACGCCAATGCATGTGATTTTGTCTTCCTTATGTAAATTCCTTATGTAAGCGCAGATTAAGAAAAAAACACGTTTTCTCTGTAGACCTTCGGGCATTTTTTTTTTTGGTGCGTGACAAAATATTTTGTCTTGCACAGTTGCCTCGAAATATTTGCCATTTCTTGCGTCCCGAAAATCAGGGGCATATTTTCTTGTCAATAACACTGCCAATGGAGGAAAACTGACAGTTCCCGTGGCCTACCATGCGGCGATCCCTCTTCAGCGCTCTTGAACATGTTAGAAAGATCGAGGAAAGAGGACGGATGCTAGTAGCAAATGAACCTGCGTACTTAAAAACACCGCAGGGGAAAAGCTAAGACAGAAAAAATGGCAAAAAACGACCTTAAAATTCACCCAATGAACTCCCATACACCAGCTGAAAGCGTTCTCACATAAGCGATCATGAAATCCGTTACAGCTGTGGGAGGGCTACAGTAGAGCCATGCTGATTGTTTCTCGTGGCTGCGGTTAAAACCATCCCTCTCTCTTCCTCTGAAGATTTCTGCCTGCGCGAACACAGTTAGCACCCATAAACGGGGGATAGCCACTGAAATATCCTATAATGCTGAACAAGACCATCCACTTCATGGACCGGCAGTACTGCAGCAGCCTGTTACTACGACGTTGTCCCGTCCGTCTGATGTAACCTGACGGCAGCATGAATTTAGATGCCGTTCGCACCTCAGGTCGCGGTCAGCTCCATGGTCTAAGTGAAATCTGCAGTTGATAGGCTTCCCACTCCTCCTCCTAGAGGCACTGGGTGCGTCACTGCTACTTTTTTACTTTTACTTTGCATTTTAGGGTTAATTTCCCGGTTACCCTTTTTCGCTATGTGTGTACAAGTTGAATTCTGTCTTATTTTTATAGCGCTTTTTCTTCCGCGTGCAGTTTGTATACAGTCCCGGACCCAGTCAGGTGCAAGGAAATGCCGTTTGGCTAGGGCCCTTTGGTTTCTTGCGCAAAAAATCTAAGAACACAAATAAATAAAGAATAAAAAAGACGCGCAAAAGGCAAGTAATCCCGCCCTGATAGCCTCAGGAAAGAAGTTTCCTTCAAACTAGTGCCGTATGTGTGCAGCTAGATCACAGTCCGCGAGGAAGTTGTGGACAAGCAAAGTGTTCTACTCGGATCTTCGCGTACGTCTTGCAAGTTATAACACCTTTGCAAGCGTGTGCAGGACGGTCAACGAAGAACGGCAGTCATTGTGTTTTTGCGCTGCTGTAACAATATGTGCAGATAAGAAAAGCAGAATCAGGCGCAAACTAATAAATCAGTAGTTTTATTGCACAACTTAAATGTCAGAATACCGGCGTGCAGGAGCCAGATACTGGTGCACGAACAAAAGCGTAAACTTACCAACGGCGCCACCCCTACACATCTATACAAGCAGGTAAGTGAGAAGCAAAAAATAATGCTCTCTATTCAAGATGAGCATAATTTAACATCGGCATTATTGAGGAAGGAGTAGCACAGGCGTCTCACGCACTTAGCCAGCTTCTTTTTTATATTGAAGTCCTCCACTATCTCTTGCTTCGCGTGATGTTAGATGCAGCATACGGCTCAGCTTATACATGGTGTTTTATTCACCTTTAGAGACGCCTTTAATAAAGCTATACACCGCACATGTCTGATGTCAACGACATACAGGGTCTGTTCTGAAAGTAGTGGGACTCATTTTTTAAAAAAAGAAATTATTCATGTGAATAGTACAAATGATTAGAATATTTTAAAGTAGCACCCTTCCGCATCCACACACTGCTGACAACGGGTTTTTCAGTTTTGGTACGTCTCCAGGAACGCCTGGACAGGAATGTTGTTTAGCTCCATCGTTACGGCCTGTTGAACCGCCTCTAGCGATCCGTGATGCTTCCCCTTGAGCGTCTATTTTATTCTTGCGAATCGAATAAAGTCTGACCGGGGCCAAGTCGGGACTGTAGGGGGGCTGAGGCAGCGTTATCACCTTGTGCTGGGCAAGATACTCCACTATGCGGAACGCTGTGTGGCTCGGAGCGTTGTCATGGTGAAGCCGCCAATTTTTGCGATGGCTGGACACGGACAATGCGTTTTCGCAGTATTTTGAGAGCTTCCACGCAAAACACTGCATTAACTGTTTGTCCGGGTGGTACGAACTCTTTGTAGATGACTCCATGTATTTGGTTTCGAGACGCGCTCCCCAGGTAATTTTTTTAAATACTGCTTAATTAGTACAAATTATTTCAGCATAATTATCAAAATTTGTATAACCATATGAAGATTTTAACTACAATCGCGATGTTTAGAACCGTTTTGGCATCTTCACTGTTGGTGTTGATTTAAGTTTTATTGGGTAGTGACGTAAGTGATAGCACCCAAGCATCTCAGAGTGGCGATCATTGATTTTACAGCTGACATTTCTTACAGAAACACTGCTTCCCGTCACCCCAGTTTTATTCTGATTCACATAGCTCCTATCCCAAGAACTTCACAAGATATTGAATTTCCTCAATATTTTCAAAACCCGGGGTACCCAGGCTGGACTTTGCCATTTCTACCCCTCGATGGACTTAGCCATTTCCACACTCTGAGGGACAACTATTTTCCTTTTACCAGGGACCTAGCTTCCTCATAACCCACACCCCTTCCAACTAATAACTTCCCACACACCACCCAATTAATTAATTACCTAAGTAATTAATTAAATCATTTTTTTGTCCTTTTTTTTTCTTCCTCTAAGACTTTCTGGTTACTCTTGACTTCCTCACACCCTCGCCCACAGTATAGTATCTCTTTACTTACCCATTCCCTTCATAGTGATCAAACACCCATTTACCAACCCCCACCTCCCTACTACTAAGGGTATATCATATCATCTTTACGCGCATCCAGCATTCATTTTCTGTGTTCAACTATCTTCTTATCTTCGCCTAGCTCTCATTTTACCAAGTGTATATCCCATCAAGTGTTTACCCTCTTCACCCGTACACAGTGCTTTTTCACGTGTCAAACGCTCATTCACCCGCACCTATTTTCTCAATTCTCAATTATCAAGTCCGTAGTACATCCGGTCTATACTTATCCATTGCATTCGCCTTGGGTTCAACTGCATTTTACCCTTCCCACCCGCAACCATAACCGCTTTAACCCTCCAAGCACTAACTACCACAGCCCAGCACCATGAGCAACTCAGGGAAACGAACACTCTCAAATTTCACCGTCCTCAAAAAGAAAACACTCCTTGAAACACCTACAACTTCAACGAAACAGGCCCCCAGGAAAGCCATCAACTACGCAGCCGCAGTCAACTCACCCCAGACCGAATCCCGCAGTTCCAACCCCCGCACAAAACACACCAGCAGGCGCGACACCCCAAACACAAAGCAAACCAAACAACCGAAAGTCACAGAATCCACCGACGACTCTTCAGACGACGAAAGCACACTGTTGGGACGCAAGGTAGCAGATCCCACCACTGCCACCAGTTGTTACGGCTCGAGGTAGCGTGGCCAGTTGTTGCGTCACCAAGGGGGCTCGTCCGGGATGAAGGAACGTCTGAAGCTTCGATGTTGGTTAGAGATTATAAAAACAAGCAGATTTAATGACAAGAAACTGAGACACTTATTTACAAAAAGAAGAGCAAGGAATCAAAAGTTAAGAGTTCATAGCGTCGAGCGTCTGGATGAGCCTGTTAACCAAGGCTCAGAGCCACTGGATGGACCTATTACCGAAGGTCCAGAGCGTTCGTGCCCGCTTTGGTCGCAGGTTATATAGCCCAAGACTCCGCCTCTGCACCAGGCGACATTCCATCGCGACACAAAAGATCGGCACCAGCACCATTGTCGAAGACCTGTTGAGCCTCCTCACTAGGCGGTAACTCATCGTGGCACAAAAGATCGCCACCACACACCACTGCCAACTAAGACATCTGCTTAGAGCCCACACGTGGGAACTGGCGAGTCCGCATTCCTAAGTCCGCAGTCCGCATTCCTATAGCATTGTGTCGTGTTGACGTCACAGCCGCAGCTGCGCAGGCTTCCTCTGATTCGTTCCGTGTTTTTTTCTCAAGACGAGGGACACCCTTTCTTCTCCTGTCGTCGGTTGCTTCTTGAAGGGGAGGTCGTTTTCGCCGAGCCGAGTGTGGGAAGAGCCTCGTCGGCCACTTCCCAGAAAGTCGCCCTTTTCTGTGAGGTCATCGAGGGGTCAAGTTGAAGTCAAACGACCCGTCAAAATTGCCGCTACGTCGAATCTCCCTCCGTTTCATCTCGGGTCTCAAGATGAGTCGTAACAACACATACACAACAATCACACCAACCAGCCCCCAAGCCCACCATCTCAGACGACGAAATCGAAGAGGAAGTCGAAAATCCCAAAAAAACTCCCCCCACCACAGTTCCAACCTCGGACGAATCTGAAGACGAGGACACCCAAACGCAAACACAACCGAAACACCCTACCTCCAGAGCCCCAACACCCATACTAGCCGAGACAGCCAACACCTCAAACACCACACCACCCGACCAGGACAGCATCATCAACATAATCACGCAAAATGAAACCATCTTCATAAAAGCACTCATTGCGAGCCAAAAACAGGGCATCAAACAGAGAACCAACACCAAACTCCTGGAAGCTCTCCAGAACGTAAAACCTGCCCTCCTCCACCTCGCAATGCAAAATTCAGAGCTCCAGGGAGCCCTCAAAGAAGCCTCAAAAACCCAACAATCCACCTCAAAGGCTGCTGAGGAGCTGGGACTGAAATCACCGGCCCCCGCAGGGACGCAAAACCCAACACCCCGAAACAACGCCATCATAGTGCAGGCCAAATCAGCTTCGGGCAAAAACACCAGCGCAGTTGCGTCATTCCTCCAGAGGGCAGACGATCCCGCGGAGCTCGGCCTCACTGATGTGGAGATGAGGGTCTCAGCAGACAAAATGATCATCACCTCCACCAGCAACGAGGGGATCCAGAAACTTAAAAACGCCATTAAAATAAATCCGAATGCCCACGAGCTGACCACCCACACGCCCACACCACGAAAACCAACATTCAAAGTTCCAGGACTCCCTTCCGAACTGGACAGTGAGGCAATCCCCACAGAAATACTGAAACACAACCCCACACTGAACATCCAACCTGTGGAACTGGCCGTCACAGCAGACTAAACAAATTTCAAAGGCACCACAGTCATCATCCTCATAACCTCCATCTCCGCCTACAGACAACTCAAAACTAAACCCTCCATATCCATTGGCTGGCACAATTACCCACTATACCTACACATCAACACCCCCATTTGCCATCAGTGCGCTTCATACGGCCATGTGGCCAAACACTGCCGCAGTCAGCACCGCCGGTGCACCAGATGCGCTGGGACCCACCATCACGAGGAATGCCGCAACGACACCCCAACACGTAATCCCTGCAAGCTAGCCAACCTAGGGGACACAAACCACCACATGTGGAGCCAAATGTGCACAATACTGCACGAACGGAGAGCACGAGAGGAGGCTAATTGGAACTATGCAACAAACACAGCCTCAGGGAAACCCGCCACCGCAAAAAGCACCTAGGTCCCGCACTACCTCCCACCATGAAAACACCACACAATACAACCCACAAAAACAAAGCACCAACCAACCCACTAAAACTCATACAAGCAAACCTAGCCCACTCGACAAGAGCAAACGAACTCCTTAAAGTCTTTCAGAAACAACACTTCCACGACATATCAATCATTCAAGAACCATATCACTACAACAACAAAATTACTGCATTCTCACTCAAAGACAAAATAATAGCAGCAGACCACGCGCCAAAAACAGCCATCATTATACACAACAGAAACATACAAATATTCCCCATCAAAATCACACCCACTCTAATAGTGGCACGAATAACCTGGCAGGACGAAAAAATCCTATTGGTAAACTGCTACGCTCCACCTAAAGAGAACATAAATACAGCTCTCATACTATTAGAAGAACTCATTAGGAACTCCGACAAAAAATATTAATTTCAGGAGACTTTAACGCCAAGAACCCCATATGGGGTGGCACAATAGCGGACAAACGAGACAATTTACTTATTGAATTTCTAAACGCAACCGACCGACCTCATAATACTAAATGATTCAACATCACCTCCAACATTCTAAACAACCAATGGCAGAAGCTGTATTGACATCACAGCCGCCACACCCACATTACTACCATAGATACATTCATGGGAAGTCCTAGACTACGAAAACAAGAGCGACCACAACTAAATGTCAACAGAAATCTCCATTGGCAAACATACAACACAAAAGGCTCGCACAAAACGGAGTACACAAGCTCATAACAACCCTAGCAGACGACCGATGGCTACAAGCAACCGCCACAACACCCATAGAAACCATCACTCGCCTCGAACACGTCATAGATCACTTCTACACCAAAATTTCCCGGCTCATGAAAAAATACTCAAAAGCAACAAAAAATGACCACCAACCAAATCCATGTCCATGGTGGAATACGGAATTAGAAATCGAAAGGAAGAAGGTCAGAGCACAGACGACGATATCAGCAAGCACATCCTACACTACGGGACCACTTCAAAACGACATACTTAACCACTCTTAAAAAATTTCAACAAAATATCACCACCACCCGCAACAAATGCTGGCAAAATTTTTGCAGCCGAATCCCAAAAAATAACCCATTCACTCTTCCTTACAAAATTACAGCTAATAAAATTAAAAAAACCAATCCCAATCCCATCCATGGCTAAACCAGACCGCACATTCACAACCACAATCGAAGAATCAATCCAAACAATACTCGACTCACTCTTCAACACACAGAAACCAGGCAACCCAAACACCACTCAGAGCGCTCAAACCACACCCATGACCCCACCGCCCCCAACAGCCCCCAACAGCCCCCAACAGCCCCCAACAGCCCCCAACGACACACACACAACCACACCACCCCCAACAGTCATCAACGACATACCATTCACAGAAAAGGAAGTAGATACGGTAGTACAAGCCCTCAAACCACACATAGCCCCAGGACCAGACGACCTAACAACACCAACCATCCAAGCACTATACCAACAACACAAACAATTCTTTATAAACATCTTCAACTCGGCACTACAACTAGGACACTTTCCAACGCGGTGGAAACAATCCAAAATCATCCTCATCCCAAAAAAGACTTCAACCACTCTACTCCACAACCCAACCAATTCCGACCAATCGCACTTAACTCTATATTCGTTAAAATTCTGGAAACCCTACTTAAAGACCGCATCTATCACTTCCTATTTATTTGTAACCTCTTCCCACCAAACCATACGGCTTCACACATAATATCTCTGCAACAATGGCACTGCAAACACTGATGCGCACAATCACGAAAAACACACAACAAAACAGCACCACACTCTTAATCTCTCTCGACATTAAAAACGCATTCAACCTCATCCAAGAACATCACATAACCCGCTTCCCCAGCCACCACCAATGCCCCCAAAACCTGACAACCATCACAGCTACAATCCTACAGGACAGAATGGTCACCTACAGCACTGGGCAAACCACCATCACCTATCCGCTCGCACAGGGCTCACCACAGGGATCCCCACTAAGCCCACTCCTCTGGAACATAACCATTACAGGCCTACTTAACACAACATTCCCCACACACACATCCTTACAAGCCTTTGCAGACGACATCACACTCACAGTCCACGGCACCTCCAGAGCACTACGCGAACAACGCGCTACAGACGCAATAGCAATAATACAGCACTGGGCAGCCACAAAACAAATTGCATTCAGCACCCACAAATGCAAAATTCTCACATTCGGAAACAAATATCAATCAAGGCCCCCCACGTCAAAATTGGAAACCATGCTCTCAAACAAACCAGTGCCCTCAAATTACTCGGAGTAACAGTCGACCTTAAACTCACCTTCCTTCCTCGCCTAACAGACATCGAGGGAAAAATCACGACCCTCACACCAACCTCAGCCGATTCACAGGACACAACTGGGGAATGACACCACAGCACCTCCGAAACATATACACACGAGCAACAGAACGTATCATACTATACTCCTCTCCAATTCGGTACAAACCCACATCACACATCCTGAGAAAACTACAGGCTATCCAGCGCATCCCACTACTCAATATCACGAAGGCTTTCAGAACAACACCAAACATAGCACTTCCCATCCTAGCCAACATCCCACCCATCCGCCTCATAATCGAAAGAGAAAACACACTATTCAGCATCCTGCACAACAACGAAACCCTCACCATAGACGATACCATGGTACAAGCAAAGGATATCAGCACCAAAACAGACCTACGACTCCAACACCCCACAGACCGCACAACCATTCACTACTCCTCCAAAACCCCACCAACATCGGACTTCTAAATCTACACAGACGGTTCCCAAACGCAATCAGGAACGTGAGCAGCATTCATCATTCAAGACCAAAACCATTACACACTCCAAACAAAACAGTTTAAATTACCCAAATTTTCATCTAATTTTGAAGCAGAGGCAATAGCCATAGAAAAAACACTAGAAAACATAGATAACCTCCCAATACAAACAACAGTCGCAATCCTCACGGACAGCTTATCCACACTCAAGGGCCTCAAAAACCCGAACAACACAAACCTACTCATTAACAACATTAAATAAGCCTACAACAAAGCCGAAACGCCACACAACATCACATTCCACCACGTTAAAGCACATACCGGCATAACTGGCAACGAACTCGCAGATGAATTGGCAAAAGAGGCAACCAAATCAGGCACCCCCACTGAAACCCCCATCACAAAGCAATACGTCAAAACCCAACTCCGCAAGAAAATGTACAAACAATGGGCAGACCTGTGGCAACTCGAGGGACAGGACACAAACACACACAGCTGGGTAAGACACACGTCGCAAATTCCCACCCACTTTCCAACCAACTATTACACCAGCCAAGCACTCACAGAACACGGACGCCTTCCACACTATCTCCAACGCTTCCACAAAAGAGATGACAACATATGCAACTGTGGATCCGCAGCAATGAACATGGACCACTACATCACAGACTGTCCCCTCACAGAATCAGAGAGAGCACCCATCACACAGAAATTCCCCAACACCATAGCTCACAAACCGGAAATTATCAAAGACCCAGAAACATATAAGGCACTGGAACAAGTTATTAAAAAAGTTAACGAATTTATCAACCAAACTTAACAACACAAAAGGCACGGACACATCAGGGAACCCAAGGCAGAACAACACCCCTACTCTGGGGTGCATCTCAACCTCTCCCCGCCTCCTCCCACGAACTCCACCACTACCATGGGCAACTAAGTCAGCAGTGTTCGATTCCCAAATACCTCCTACACCTCAGTACATCTAATTTACTTCCTAAAACACTATAAAGCCCCTGTAACCTACATTAACATTCGGGATCAGTCGGCTCCCCCACACCCCCAAACCATCATAGCCAACATAGGACAGTTCAACCCGAAAGCCTATCTCCTACAGCATCTTATCTACTCCCCCCTCCTTCCTCCTCCCCTGTCCCTCTCTCCTCTCAGCCAATCCTTCCCATATTTCTTCTCCGGCCCTCCCCCACAGCCCCTAAGACCAACAAACTCCCCTTCCTAGATTATTACCCATAGCAATAGCCCCCACCAGACAATCTAATGACCAACCCTCCATCTTAGAACAATACTAAATCTATTAAACAATAAACCAATTAACCTAGGTTAAGAGGCGCTAAAACAACGCGCAATCGCCCTCCTCACCTCGATCCTTCCCACGGAACGAAAACCACAGGAGAGGAGGTCCCAGAACTTCCCTGGTTCCTCTCAACCATTAGAGGCAAACCCTCCACCACCCAACAAGCCCACGGATCCCAAGAAACCACCATTCCGACCACCAGAGCAGGTAAACCGCAATGGGCCCTGCGAGTGGCGCTGGACCGACAGCCAAGGCGATTGGCACATCCAGCGCTGCGCCCTCGCAACTGCGGGCCCTATATAGGCCACGCAAGCGGCACGAGGCGCACACCTCACTAAGCTGCTGCAAGGAATGTTGCTGAGGGATGGACGGGACTAGATCCCACAGCAACCTCCCCAAAGGGGCAATGGCCATGTCTCCCAAATATGGCTATCCCTAGAGAAAATCAGCAGATTCTGCGAGCTCGCACAACCTACAACCGGTAAGCCGAGGGTGGTCTCAGTCGCAATAAAATGCGACCCCCATGCCTACGGCCGGCAAACCGCGCCCGGGCTGCAAGAACTTCAGACAAACAAAACCATCTGCAACAGATGACCGGCAACAGGAAGGAGGAAAGTGGGGAAAAAAGGCATATAAACCAAAATATAAATAAGCACATCAATGCCAAGCCTCCACATCACAAACAAGGTATGGCACAGTTCCGCAGTGGGAGGCCTCGGGAGGAGGAGCAGCGAGCAACAGATAACTAAAATAAATAATCAATATTCAAAATCAATAAGGGGGGTAAAGGGGCCACTATCTCAACTTTCTATACCCTCCCCATACCACTCTCTTTCCCAGGGAGACCGAGCTCCGATCCACACTATAACGAACATTTCCATCACAAGACAGGATTTCACCAGACAAATCAGACCGCCCAATCATCCTAGTGAGAGAAAAACAGCCTTCAACCTCCTACCAAAAGGGACCCGAGGGTGAGGTGGGGAGAGGAGGACGGACGAAGGGGAGTAACAAAGCAAAGTCGGTCCCGTGACCAACACTCCCACTACCCAAACCACAGGGGGGAGGGGATCTTATCATCTTTTAGTCATTTCAGGTGAAAGAAAATAAAACTCGAGGAAGAGTCCCGGCCACAGACCCCACCACCATTCCCACCAAGAGCCCACCCGCAAACCCGGCTCCACCAAAGGATCACCAACCCAATCGACCAGGATTCCCCCTTAATCAACCGGCCCCTATCAAGATAAAGTCAAAACAAAGAACTCCCGCAGAAGACATCCGAAATCACCCATCAAGATAGCCACAACTCCTAGACCGACTATTTTCCCACTCCATTGTTAAGTCAGGCTTTCAAAATGTCAATAGTAATAGAACAACATTAATCAATAAATCCGCGATTGCTGGTCCGTTCCCGTGGCGGCGGTTGGGCTGGGTAGTAAACGTTTTTCTTTTCTTTTTATTTATTTATTTTCTGATAAGCAAAATTCTCTTTTGCGTCATCCCCTGTTCATTTATCTTAAATTGGATCAAGCCCGTTATACCTAGTGGCACGGGCCGGGGCATATTATTCTTAAGCCCTTTTCAAAAGCCCCAACATATTTTTTTGTTTGCAGATGCTGTCTAAAACGGTTCTTATGCATTTGAACGAATGTAGCACAAGTATATTAGATTGCTTTGCAGTATAATTAACGTGCGTCTGAACATTAAGTTTGCCAACTGTGTTTTGACCAATGGATGCGGTAGTTGTAGCATTATTGAGCCTTGTGCATTAGTGTTCAGAACGTCTCAAACACGCGATGTAAAGGTTCCAAATTGCTCGAGTGTTTTGGTACGCCTGCAGAGGCGCGCCGCAAGATCAGGAAAAAATTGGAGGGGACACGTAAGCTCCGCCATAGGGGTGTGGCGCGATAGCATTGCTGGATTAATGCCTACATATACAGAATTTGTCATTCTCGATTTTACATTCATACATCTCTGGGAGTCCTCACACCACTACCAGCGCAGTGGTGCAGCGGCTAAGCGATGCGCCACTGCGTGGTGATGGCAGGTGCTGCCATCGGCGGGGCGACCATGTTGCCCTCGCTAAGCAGCCTCTCTCGACGAATTATTAACTTAACTGCCCAGTACCAAGGTTCTCAGTTTTCTCACAATCCAGTGGGCAGGTTGTAGTAACGCCACAAGGTCAAGTGGCCAAGGTGGCCAAACTAGGTTGTTTCCCTGGAGATTTATAGCTGAGAGCGCCGTCGCGACAACGCCGGATTTTCTGCAGAACGAGGGTCGTATCAATATGGGGTTAAAATGTAGCTATATTTGGCCCGATGAAGCAGTTCCAGCATAATCATCAAGATATAGCCGGGACGATGTTCCAGACGCGTGTATGTTGACCTCTGTTCCACACAAAAGCTTACATCTTCAAAAGATTGTCGCTCTATACATTATCACTGATTTCTCAATCTGGAACACGATTTCACTTATGTAAGGAGGACTTGTTTATAAAATGTTTGCCTTAAGTTTCTGTTACTAGCTGGAACCTATGTGGAACCATGAATGGAACTGCTGAGTTGGAACTGCAAGTTGTAGCTAGGTTTACGTTCACGTGCTTGTAAATTGTGAATGCAAGTATGAAATGTGACACCGCAGCAGCAGCTTTTGATATCTGTTAATTATCGCTGCTCTTCCATCCTTCTCATGACTAATGATAAAAAATGATGTGATTTATTTCTAGGATGTAGATTTTCCTGCTCACAGGGGTCACTACATATTTTATTTCCCAGTACTCCAGTTTTCGGGGATCAATACAAAAAGCAGAAATGCATCGCATAATGCTTGATTCTCGCTGCAGTCAAAACGAACCACTTCGCAGTATTGACTGCTCCTTGACTACCTCATCTTATTATAATATCTGAGAATATAAAACAAATGAATTCAGAAAAGACGTCAGGAAGATCAGCTTTCATATTAGAAACAATAAAGCTACAAACATAAGCTGTCTCTTTTCGTTCGAAAAGCTAACCGCAAGACATCACACCAAAACCGGCAGTGAGCCAGCCAGGTCGTCCAACCCTTCCCTTTTTTTGTGGTGACTTTTCTCTTAGGATTTTTGGAGAGGACGCTCGGACAAACGTTGCACCCAAGGCACGGCTTGACGGGCGTCGACTTGACGCTAAAGGCTGTGCCCTCCCCCCCCCCCCCCCCCGCCTTTGCACCTCCTCACCTGTAGACGCGAACAGACGAAAGACGATAGGGGCGCGCTTCTAGACCGGCAGCAGGCGACACGGACCGAGCGCAGGTGGCCTGAGCTCGAAAGTGTGAACTAGGTTTGGCTTTACGCGCACCACTTCATGGTCACGCATTAAAATGCCAGGCAATACAATAATCATGTACGCTGGACCAAGCCAGAGGGAAGGGACCACATTCTCTCGCGGCGTGGTGACCACCTGAGTAGAGCCACGATTTTTGAGCCTACGAGGAAAAACAAAGAAAAAAAGAATTCAGAAAGCGTTTTGCAGAAGGCCGACAAAAGTAGTGCAACCAGAGGTCAGAAACGATGTCAAAATACCCAGAGCACTTCAAGAGGAGCAGATGAGGAGAGCAAAAAAGCCCACTTTTAGACGCAGCAGAGGAGGGGACAATGCGAACAACTCGAAAAGAAACCTGCCGTTGCCCGAAATGGAGCAGACAGAACGCGGAAGACTTCGCCATAGACAAAACGCCTACAGCACGAGCGGTCACAAACATCTTCGCTCTTCCTTACGTGGATCCGGCCTATACTCGCCAGTTGCTCCACGCAGAGCGAGGCAGATGCGGCGGCCCAATCTTGGCTGCACTTATCGCGTCACCTTCAAGGATCTCATGGGTCTTGTAGCGGAGGGCTGTGCACGCGAACCATGGCGTGGCGCGGGAGCGAACCCGACGGCCCTGCATTAGCGACGCTTTTCAACTTTCACTGTGACCCGAGAAAGAAGACCCATGCGGTTCAACCAGCGATGCAGGCGGACGTCAGGCACTGTGACGCCAGAAAGGCATCCATATGGACGCTTGCCTACACTGGTTCTGCTCACCGTGTGCGCACAGTTGTTCCGTAAGAAAAAGTAGGGCGACCCTGTACCACAGAGTGAAAGCGTGGAAGGCGGGCATTAAGAAGCCGGCTGAGGAAGGTGGATCCAGTCCTCAGGCTTGCAATTCAGAAGGGGTTGTTCTGAATAGATGAGCAGGCTCCGGCATTTACTGGCACCGCGTGTGATACTTTCCGCCAGCTTACATGGTGGAAATTGCGCGTATTTGGTCGTCAACGGGGCGTATCTGATGCCACCAAATTACAGCAGAAATCTTCTTTAGCCGTAAACTTGCACAATCAAATTCTAGCTCACTGCCGTTGATCGCAGTATATACACTTACAAAAACAGGAGCGATGCTGAGGAGTTCAAGCAGCTTGGCTTCGTTTTCCTACATTCTGTCCCATACTTGTATGAAATGTGACGCAGAACGTAACATTTCACGCTGCTCCGCTCTTCTCTGCCCCCCCCCTTTCTCTCGCCGCAGACCGTTCCCTTCCAACGTAGCTTGAATAGAGCCATGGCCATTGCAGCAGGCACGGCTTGAAACGCCGGGTATTAGTTCATTGTGAAAAAAAAAGAAAACCGTTCTGGAATTCGTTAATCAATGAGTGGTCAGTTAACGAAGTAGTTGAACTGACAGAAATGCCGCATGTTTCCGTATGTAAATTTCACTATTTTCTCACCAGCACGGGAATTTTATGAACAAATTTAAGATTGCAATCAAATAAACCAGTGTCTCTGGGCGCAAAATACGAGGCATTTTGGCAAGAACTGAATATAATGGCACACGACATAAGGAAAGTGATGGCTTGGGGCCGAAGTTCTTTTCTGCGCCTCCAGGCAATTAGACCAGATTTGTTCGTGGTCTGGTGAGAAATATTCAAAGAGAGGCAAAATCCTACAATTATAAGTGCAGAATGAAACATGAAAGCAAGTATGAGAGTGAGTGAGCATGCTATCTGGCCTTGTCCGCTCAGTGGAAATAGCGTTGTATTGGGCACACCGGTCACTACCTGAGTAAGTGTTCAAGATAATTGTTTCTTTATATCATGTGAACCTTTACAGCGTTTCGCAGCGCACTGTGCCTAGTGTGAATGCGCTCCGGCATCTAAAACCAAAGAGCTGAAATGTACAGCAACCGGGATGAGTGTATGCGGCAGCTTGCAGAAACATGCTACATGGAAAAAGGCATAGGTAACTAGGCAACGCTTTCACTGCCTGCGGAGGCATTCGTAATTAACTACTCGGAGGTACGTTCAGGTTGTTTTTAGCACTTATTGCTGCTTTTTATTTTGCTGTTGATATGTTAAACGATAAATGCTGTAAATTTGAATCCATGCTGATATGAATACAACTTGTTGAGGTAATTGAATGAACTTTTCAGGTACAACTCCGCGCCATGCTCGTCCGTTACTTTGTCCCCGTCTTCTCTAGTGAGCAGTAAACGCTCTGCATGAAGTTTCCGCAGCTAGCACGGTTTCTCATCCATTAGCTGCATAGGACACTTCCAATGTCGAATCAAACAATTCCATATTACATTTTGTGACCAGCATCACAAGGAAAGCTGAGCCAGAAGCCTAATCAGACTCGCTGTTCTACGATTGGAGAAACTCGCACAAACTGTGGAATCACGTTCCCGAAATTGTAAAAACTGATGCCGCCGTTAGCAATACCAGGTGCGAGGCACAGGTGCGATAACTTGAAATTCAAACAGGCCGGCACCATCATGGTCCGCTTTTCGAATTTCTTTTCATCACGCTTGCACCTGAACGGAGACAAAAAGATAATAGAGTGGTTTATGAGGCAATAATGGATGACTCTAGCATAGATTTTTTAATATTGAAGTAAAACCTGATTAAAACAAGTCAAAAGTGGAGCGTGATGGCGCCGCGCTGCTCGCATTTCTCTTTACGGCCACTGTACAAATATTTAACACAACCAGAGACCTGAACGCCACAGTTAAAAAGTTAACGACCCGCCGCGATGGCTTAGAGGCCGTTAAGTTTGGGTGCTGAGGCTAATTAAAGAAGCGAATCTGACTGACGGTCGCGAAGGGTGTATTTCGAAGCAGGCGACTTGCAAAATCGCTCGTATGCAGTCTGTTGTCAGACCATGTTCAAGAACCCCACGTGACCGAAATTAATGCGGAGCTCTCCGCTACGGCGTCCTTCATAGCCTATCTGCAAATTTGGGACGTTAAGCCCCACATACCATACCATAAACTATTACCATAGTGAAGTTCGCGGTGCTGTAGTTTGTTTGCCGCATCCGGCCGCGTAGTGGAATGCCCATTATGTGCTTTTCTTGGGCCCTCCGCACAACCGCACAGAAAGGGGTCAGTGAACCCAGCGGGAAAAGGGAGGCGCCGAATGGCGGGGGATTACAGGAGACTTCAAACTCCCCTTATGGACGGAGTCGTTAGGCGGCATCCTGTGTGCACGTGTGTACGGCGAGGCTGACCCGCGCCACAGTGCGTGGCTCTTTGTACCATGTCTGCAGCGGCATGCTTTGACCTATTGTCACGCTAGCTGCAGGCATGAGGAGCGACGATGGGAAAGAGATGGATTGAAATGGCGTTCCTCGAACTTGGCGGCAACCGGACGTTGGGAAAGCGAGTGTTCGCGAAGCTCGCAGCGGGAAAGCATAATTATCCGAAATCGTGATGGTGGAAAGTGTGCATATGTGTACAGTGTCGCGATGAGTTACCTTCTTTCCCCAATCATTCATTGGTTGTGTTATTCTTTCCCCAATTGCTGATTGGTGGTATTTTCCTTTCCCCAATAAGTTATTGGGTGGATGTTTGTATAGTACTTGATTGGTTATTCTCCCACCGAGGGCGGGGACATGGGATTTAAAACCCGCTGCTTCGCCAGGACCGAGGGCTGGTTTCGTCACCTAGAACTGCGAGCCAGTCAATTGTAAATATGTTTTCTCCTTGCTTGTATCCTCCTTTGTGCTTTTATTTGTTATAAAAAGTTAACCTCTCCTAAAGTGTCCTCTTGCAATGTGATTGAGCAATTCGAATCTTCAAGACGTCAAGAATCCTACAACAATCATCTTTAACTAAATTTCCCTCTACGAGATCAAGAGAGGGAATCCAACTGGCGCAGTCGACAGGATTTGCTACGTCTTCCTGCTCGAGGTATCTGACGGAGGGGCGGAGGATCAAGTCGGTGGACAAGCTGCAGAGCGGTACGTCCTAAAGGAGGAACGTCAACGTCACAGAGTGACGTTGAAAG
The DNA here is from genome assembly GCF_055824585.1 of Amblyomma mixtum. Taxonomy (NCBI): domain Eukaryota; kingdom Metazoa; phylum Arthropoda; class Arachnida; order Ixodida; family Ixodidae; genus Amblyomma; species Amblyomma mixtum. The sequence goes on along the minus strand of NC_143014.1, from coordinate 328,889,884 downwards.
CTTCATGAGACTGCTGGTCATTGTCAACGGGACGTAAGAGGCTCAAGTCAGCGAGGAGCTGAAGGAGCCAGGCGACCGACGTGTCGTGGAGGTGCCTAGTCCGTGAGCTGCGGAAGGAACCAGGCGTCCCCGTTGAGGTTCAAGAGAAGAACCAGGCCACCAGCGAGTCAAACGAGGCAGCAGGTTCAAGTCAGCGAGCGGCAGAGGAAAGCAACCTGCGAGGTAGGAGACCTTTCTGCTTCCTCCGAATTCACCATGTCGGTGTAGTGTTTTCATGCTGTAAACGATAGCACGGAAAACGGAGATGGCTGCCGTACGGTACCATCAGGAGGGCATGATGCGACGTTTGGAGATTGAGAAGTTGAAACTTCTAATTGAGCAAGAAAAAACAAAGCTTGCACAGATGCAGTTGAAAGTAGGGCAGGGAACGAAAGCCGATAGCGGGATGTTATTTGCAACAGTTCAATGTTTTGACTGCATGGAATTTGGGCATCTAATGATTGACTGCCCGAAATCGAAGCGAGAACAGCATGTTCCCGTATTGAGAATTACCTGTGGGCCAATGGCTATAGGTGTGAAAGCTGCAGCGGTTAGGCAGCAGGGCCCAATCGGGTGTGCCGTGACAGAAGAGATGGCTGAGGGTATAGGGGCGTTGTTCACGCCTGTGAAGCTCTGCCTGTCAGAGCAAACTGAGATAAAGCAGACCCAGGAGGCACATGAGTGCATTGTTTGTGAACAGGAGTTCAGCATTGGGCCAGAACAGGTTGACGCAAACTCTGGCGCAGCTGTAACGCTCGACGAAGAGCTAGAGCAGGCGCGCATAACGGGAACACCCTTTGCAGGCGAAGGTAAGCTGGCTGCCAAAGATGAATCGGTTAGCCAGCCGGAGCTGACACTGTGCGCAGTGACAGCAGATGTAGCTGATGGTGTAGCGAAGTTGTTAACACTTGAGACGCACTCGCTGTTAGAGCAGACAGAAAGAGAGCGGCTACATGATGAAAATGAGAGAGCTGATTTTGAAGAACATTTTAAAATTCGAGACGAACCTAAAACGCCGGTAGAGCTTGAGGCCAGTCCGATAGCTGCAGAAGTTTCTGCACCAGATTGTGAGCTAACAACGAGCGATGAGGCTGCATTTGATGCCGAGGAAGGAAGGAATGCGCGTTTGATCACTGCAATGGTTTTCGAAGCTGATAAGGAATTGCAGGATTCGGATAATGCGTCTGTCCCTGTGGGTATCGACGTGGAGAGACAGTGTGTTTCATTGCCAGAAGTGCGCAAGCAAGCTGATGGAGTCAATTGTGAGAAAAGAAGGCTCGAAGGAACGATTTTCTTTGAAGCGTACATCGGTGGGCAGTTGTACGAAGAGCTAGCGCTACTTGAATCCCGATGCAAAACTGCATGTGAAGTAGCCGATGAGAGGCCTGAACGAAATGTAAAATTGAAAGAAGTGGAGAATGTAGACGCGAGGCCAGCAGCAATCTTCGTAGCCCGCGGGGAGCCAGTCCGCTCTACTAATCTGATAGCGGCGGCACCCTTTGGAACCGGCGTTGTCCCGGATAATTCAGAATTTTGGACCAGTCTTCTGGACAAAGCCCAAAAGAAACAAGTTTTGTTCCGAGATGTAGGCGGCTAGAAGTAATTTCTGCCAGTTTGGGACACCGATCTGACATGGTGAATTCTGGAATGTGCAGATTGGTTTCCGGCCTTGTGTGTGCGGGTTGAAATATCCGCTGTGTGCGCGCATCTGTGTGTGCTGGTGTACTGACCGGACAGCCGGCGCACGTGTGCGCGTGTTCGTGGACTGACTGGACAGCCGGCGTACGTGCGCGTGCGTGCGTGTGTACTTTTGTTGTTGGACACCGTGGCTGAACTTTAATGTCCCACTGACAACTAGTGTCCGTGTGACATTCTTGGTTGGGAGGAGTGAAGTTCGCGGTGCTGTAGTTTGTTTGCCGCATCCGGCCGCGTAGTGGAATGCCCATTATGTGCTTTTCTTGGGCCCTCCGCACAACCGCACAGAAAGGGGTCAGTGAACCCAGCGGGAAAAGGGAGGCGCCGAATGGCGGGGGATTACAGGAGACTTCAAACTCCCCTTATGGACGGAGTCGTTAGGCGGCATCCTGTGTGCACGTGTGTACGGCGAGGCTGACCCGCGCCACAGTGCGTGGCTCTTTGTACCATGTCTGCAGCGGCATGCTTTGACCTATTGTCACGCTAGCTGCAGGCATGAGGAGCGACGATGGGAAAGAGATGGATTGAAATGGCGTTCCTCGAACTTGGCGGCAACCGGACGTTGGGAAAGCGAGTGTTCGCGAAGCTCGCAGCGGGAAAGCATAATTATCCGAAATCGTGATGGTGGAAAGTGTGCATATGTGTACAGTGTCGCGATGAGTTACCTTCTTTCCCCAATCATTCATTGGTTGTGTTATTCTTTCCCCAATTGCTGATTGGTGGTATTTTCCTTTCCCCAATAAGTTATTGGGTGGATGTTTGTATAGTACTTGATTGGTTATTCTCCCACCGAGGGCGGGGACATGGGATTTAAAACCCGCTGCTTCGCCAGGACCGAGGGCTGGTTTCGTCACCTAGAACTGCGAGCCAGTCAATTGTAAATATGTTTTCTCCTTGCTTGTATCCTCCTTTGTGCTTTTATTTGTTATAAAAAGTTAACCTCTCCTAAAGTGTCCTCTTGCAATGTGATTGAGCAATTCGAATCTTCAAGACGTCAAGAATCCTACAACAATCATCTTTAACTAAATTTCCCTCTACGAGATCAAGAGAGGGAATCCAACTACCATTTAATTAACCAGCTCACTATCTGACTCAATTAAGCAGTCCTGTGTGTCTTATTTCATCGGCACGAAAAGCACAAAAAAAGACGAAGTCGGAAGGAAACACGCAGCCCACAGACGAGGACATGTTTCCAACTTTATTTCATATGGGCAAATAAGCTGAACATACAGCTTTTTATTCTCGTAAAATAAATAAACGAATAAATAAATAAAACATGCAACGAAGACAAAACTGTGAGTGCGTTCAGGTTTGCAAGTAGCGATTGTTGATGCGAAAAAGTGGTCATCGATTTCCATGCAATGAAAGTAGTTGCACTAAATGCCACAAATACTAAATTGCGAAACGTATGAAACTCTTAATGAAGATGAAACGTTTTTTGGCTCTTCCGCGCTTCCTTGCGCTCGCAGGTGTGTTGCAAGGAAGTTGATTGTTTGTAGGTGAGAAGAGCAGGTGATATCTGCCTCTGACTTTAATATAACTTCCTTCAGTGTGACCAAAGGAGGAGCAAAACAGTATTTATCTTCATTCGAAGATTTAGACTTGAAAATCTTATAAACAGTTACTGATCAAACATTAGGGAATTGTTTAACTTGGCGCACTATTGGTCGTATGAGCGCTCAATTCCACGACGCCAGTCCTCTCCGGTTTCTGATTACGAAACGTCTATATAACCTTTTGTTCATTCCACTAGCCATTTTTGGTACTACTAACGTGACTCATAATATTCACAGAAGTTAATTTTGAGCAGTGCAGCTTTCGAAAAAAGATGAAGTGTTTTGACTAAGGCGCAGTGGTATTCCTTGCTCATTTAGAGCGCGACAAATATGTTGAAGAGATTTGTTCTTACACCTACTGTGCGTTGCAAAAGAGAAATCGGCCCTAATGCATTAAAAACCCTCGCTTAATATAAACGTTTTCTACCTGATTTGACGAAGAAATCTCTGAATAGGTTACGTTAGCATCATTCTTAGGCAAAAGTTCTAAAATCGAACCGTCCAGCTTACTCCAGAAAAATCCACTACAAACTAAAGGTAGTTATCATTACGCGAAAATAAAAGCCATTAAAAAACGATGTTACCCCCAGCAGGTATTCGCGTTTATTGGAGGTTCATGAAAAACTTGGAGTTCAGAAAAACCAGTTTGACGTACGACTGACACTAATCTTGAGTGAGCTTACTTGGGTGCCAAAGACGGCATATCTGCGGAAGAATGCCGCTACGTCACTCACTACCAAAATGCCACCCTTGATAAATTATTCGTGTTGCGGTCGCAACACACCTAAAAAGCATACTGCGCTATTAGCCTCCTGCCTCTGCTGCTAACTCTATAACATGGTGGGGTCACTACACATGAGAAAATCGTTTGGTTTTTATGGTTTCTAAACAAAATACATAAGAGATTCTTGTCTGCAAAATCAATATGCATTCTGGAAAATTACACCTGGGCTACTGCACATCAAAACAACGCAATGAAAATATGGGATATTCACAAGAACTTGAAAATCAGTGTAGTAATACCTGCGGTAAAGAACTAATCACGAAATACCTACAGGGACTACAAACCTCCGGCTATCCTTACTTCTGTCGCCTGCATCTGAGAAGAAGTTGTTCGTGCTCCTACGACTGCAGTCTCTGGAAGAGTGCGGATTGCGCTCAGCACAAAGAACAGTTAACCTTTAATATTTAAATAATATTCAAGAATTAATCTGAAGAACAGTGTGCAAACGGTCTTTGTTTACTTAAAGATGGCATTTTACACCATTCATCCCCAGCTCTTAGAGTACAAAGTACAGGGTCGTCCACTCTTAGTTAGAACACGCTAGCGCATGGCCGCACTCTTCAGAGGGCCGCCGCGTGCCACACAGTCGCTCATCGCAGCAAAGTGGTGCAGGAGAAGGTGTGATTGGACGTGGTGCTTCGCGTCATCTGCCACTTCACTTCGATGCGCAGCCGTTTCGGACGCAGTAACCCTCCAAAGAGCACGGCCATTGCGCTAGCGTGTTCTAAGCGTGGACGACCCTGAACATGCCTTCAGTTCCACAGAACGATAACGGTCCTTTTTTTAGAACTATTTCTAACAAGGACAACAATGGGTAAGCATGGGTGACTATACTGTAGCATGTCTTTAGGCTTTACAACCAAAGCACCACAACAGTAAGTCATGACAACTTTGTTATTTAATATATACGACAGTGAAATAGCAAGATTACCTTTTCCACTGTATAGCGAGTGGACTTGGACGGTGCTGTTTACCCGACGCATCTCATTTAAATGTTGCTTCTACAGATCGAACCGACATAAAAAGCGAGCTCCCTTGGCTTAGTGAGCAAGCAGAATTTATTAAAGACGTTCATTTTTGCTGCAAGGTTTCAGTTTCTTTAAGCAGAATTAAAGGCGTAAAAAAGACAAAGCCAGCGCGTCTTATTTTTTTAATATTTTACACACTTCAAATTAAATTCCCAGTCAACCGATTGACATTATAGCTGCTTTCAGGAATGATCAAATGTTTAAAGGAATCCGCCAAGGTGGAGTAGATTTGTAATAATGATTGGTTTGGTTTTGTTTGTGGGGTTTAACGTCCCAAAGCGACTAAGACTATGAGAGACGCCGTAGTGGAGGGCTCTGGAAATTTCGACCACCTGTGGTTCTTTAACGTGCACTGACATCGCACAGTACACGCGCCTCTAGAATTTCTCCTCCAAAGAAATTCCAGCCGCCGCGGCCGGGATCGAACCCGCGTCTTTTGGGTCAGCAGCCGAGCACCATAACCGCTGAGCCACCGCGGCGGCCCTTTTTTTGTAATAATGAGTAATTACTCGAGACATCCACCAAGCGCAGTCATACAGCTAGAAGAGAAAGCTATACAGCTTTCGTAAGCTATACAGTCTAGCTGTATAGCTATACAGCTATACAGCCCCCCCTTCCGGTGGGGGGGGGGGGGGGGGGCTTGTAATCACCCATATTTCAGGTAGGCTAAGAAAAGCATTAGGTAATGTTTTTTGTAGTCTAAGTTGTTGATCAATGCGAAAATGGTTCTCTAATCAATTTTTCTTCAAAAATAATTTGTTAGGAAGGAGAAAAAAATTGGTATGATTTTAACGATTTAAACAGTGTATACGTGCGAAAGCATGTGTTTAGCCTGGTTAGCTAAACGTTTTTCTTTGCTGGGTCGTCGAAACGTCTGGCGGCGATATTAGACTGAGGTTAAGCTCTGATCGAGATTAAGCTTATCTGATCTGTTCGCACTGCTGATGGATGTTGATGCCGACGATGTGCAATGCACAATGCGGGTGTGTGCTGCAGTTTAACACGAGGCGTGATCGGCTGCGGCGATAGCGTAGTGCTCTCGTGCAGTGGCCAGCGAGGCTGGTCTGTCGCGGCAATATTTAATTTATTCCTGCATGTGTTGTTGATATGCTAGGTTTGGCCGAGGTCACACTCAAGGTCACCCTACCGTTGCCTACAGCTGAAGCGATGCTCCACCGAATTTGCCCGATCTTCCTCCGATTGGCTGCAACTTGCGCGAAGGTCCTCAGAACTAACCCTAGCTTACAAGAATTACTCTCAGGCTTCACGCAACATTCTTCGTTGGGACCGCGTTGAGCAGGGTTTTCGCACTGGAAACAACTACATGCCGTCATTGAGGTCCTAACCCACGACATGCCATGTACGGTGCTGTACGACATACCGAGGTCTTTGGTTCAAGTCCGACTGACGGCATGTGGGTGTCTTTCTTCTACTTTCTAATCATTTATTTTTTAGTTGAAAATTGATTACACTTCTACGGTCCCAGTGATCGATGCCAAAATTTGCACGCATATTTACACTATGTATTTCTTGGTGTTGGTGACTGTTAACTTCCTTCGAATATAAGCCTGCTATTCCGTGTATTGACAATATTAAGCAAGGGTGCTATAATGTTAAAATGCTTCACAGCAACATCCTCAAAATGACTACACCAGATTCTCAAGTCAACACTCCCCATTGCAACACCCTTCCGACATTACGTCCTGCTCGCCCTCATTGGGGCTTACTCCTCGGAGTGAAGGCCCTATTTAAACCCCGCCAATAATAAACGCTTTGCCCAGACGAAGACAAGTCCTTTTGTGGAAGCGTTGGCTAAGCATCTTAAGGCTCCCCCATCCCTTGTTCACTGTATTTGTTATGACAGCTTAAGTTGTGTACTTGAAATAAACACCTAAATATTCAAATTCAAATACGTGTGTTAACGCTATGCTATTTATAGTATATGGGCATACATGTCAGTTTTCTTTCTTGAAAGTTTTCCGTGAACCACTGCGATCAAAGAGATATATTACTTACCACTCGGAGATTCTATTCGAATCTTTAAATACCTTTAAACGCGATCTCAGGTGACTACGGTACATAGGATGAAGTGATACTTCCATGATCATATTTCAGATTATTCGGTCCTAATTGCGTTCGCATATAGCGAATACAATAGATACACAATACAATACAAAGTGGGATATATACACATAAAGTAGTGCGGACAGTTAGAAAAGAAAGGATATATACACAGTGATTATTGATGACGGGAGGCTATGCGCATGACAAAAACTAGAACATAATAGCTACAATGAAGAAGCGTAGATAAGGTAAATATGATATGCGACAAGAAGAACGGTGCCCCACAGTGTCATAACTATCTTGACCAGGCACAGTACTCGGTGAAGTGAAGTTGTTCAGTCCCATATTGGCCAATGCCTTCCAGATATAAAGAACTATTCTTGGCTGCATATAAGTGGTCGTATTAGGCAGGGAGGCACAAAAACTGAGCGAGAGCATGAGATTTCGATATCGCTAACAGGTGCAGCGGATATTATGAAAAGCATTAAGTGTACCCTTTAATCGCTCATGAATTTTTCATAGCACTACTGCAGCTCTTACGATGCATAGTGCACACTGCCAGTTGCCTTAATTGCAAGTTGGTGGCTGAGAGCTTGTGATGGTTCATCAAAACAACATTCCAACTCTTTTATCCTGTGTGGATAGATATCATACTAAAATATTATACAAGACAAAAGCAAAAGTTCAGATTGACATATGAACAAAACAAGGCAAGGACACGCATCCCCTTAGACAGAAAAATTAAGGCACAAAAACACTCTGATGATCGACAAGTAAATGATAGGAGTAGAAAATGGCATTATATAGACATCCCCAAGAAAATTATATAGTACATAATCAAACGCAGTTCATTCATATGCAGATTAATAAACAGAATGAATATTTTTGAACATTTGAAAGAAATGACTGCAACAGTGTTCAGCTCTGCAAGCTTAACCCTGCTAGAGCTTTTCCACGCGCTTGGAGTGCACATGCGTTAATTTACAGAAAGAGCTCTTGCACACAGCTTTACAACAAAGCTCTTCGTTCGAACTCTGTGTACGCGTATGCAGTGATACCATCTAAGAGCTCGGCGATGTTTGTAGACTCTGCCTGGTGAGCTCTCATAATGTGTCGCCTCTATACGAGGCACAAGCCGCAGGCTGTTGCAGAAAGGGCAAGATGTCAGTCTCAAGAATACATTGGACTTTTGCATGACTGTTCCAGGCACACGCCGATTTACATCTGTCTCTTTCCTCGAGATTCTACCATTACACTTTGCTACAAGCTGGAAAAGTGCTTCGGAAAGATTGTTTCAGGGCTTCCGGGGAAGTCCTTTAATCACAATATTTTACTGCCGTTGGATTCATTTACCTGCAACGCTCAAATTCTCTCTATTTATCTGCTAAGGCAAGATTGCGGTTCTAGCCGCTGCCTGCCATTTTACTCCTAGAAGAGCGATAGGCCAACTTTCAGCTGAACTAAATAGCCGACGTAACTGGTGATTGTCGTCAAGAAGCGTGACGAGAACAAGAAAACCGAATGAGATGCACTGCACGACAGGACGGACTGCGCTAAAAGTATCTAAAATAAGCTCAGGCAAAGCCCAGAACGAACACTTGTTTTCCCGCTGTTTGTTCTCAACCAAGAGAGGTCACGATTCACCGCGGTGAGTGTTCGTGTTATTGAGGACAGCCTGAGTGGTCTCACAAGTGGCCAGCGCCGATGACCCCCTGTGGCCGAAACCACAGGGGACCGTCGGCCGGAAGTGAGACCGCTTTTCAGCCGAAGGAATAGAAGGCCACGTCATGAGAGCTGCCGGGCACAGGAGGCTCGCCGGGATTTCCTGAAAGAATGCTTTGTACCGGACCTTCGAGGAGCATAAATCAAGAATGTAAATGGTATTTTGAGCGTCATCGGGATAAAAGCTATTCACTACATAACAGAAACACACCGTGTCGAGCGCTTAACGTGAAGCTTGTGTTTTGCGCCCGAGGCATTCATCTCTAGGCACGTTACCATTTTGTTAAAGAAATTCTTAATTAAGATTTTGGCTGTGCACTTAATTCAGTAAAAAGTACAAAGTCGACTAAAGCAAAGAAAACAGAGCATTTATCGCACACATTGTTCTGTCTTCAGCCCATGTGCCTTAAGGTGGCGACTCAAAGGGCTGCTGTTGGGCGGCTGGATTGTCACATGAACCAACAGTAAACCTCGGCGAGCTACAACTGTGATGGCTTTTGGAAACTCTGTCATTACCACGATGAAAAAAAGGTATGTTTCATGGTCACTGAGGTTTATTATTTTCTTATGGTACTCATGTAGCTCTCATTTGTGCAAAACCTTTCTGCTCAAAAGTTTGCTCATTCTGTAGAAATAAGCATAGGCATAACAAATGTTACAGTTCTGTTGTCGTTTGAAGTAAAAGAAATCTCCTGATTGTGAAAAAAAAACTGAACTGATCTGTTCTGAACCTTTTTGCCTAAGCGCAAGATAACAATTAGTTACGAAACCTTCGTCTGGAGAGTGGTAGTTGTTGGTTAACTGAAATCTATCTAAGAAAGGCTTCTCTTTTATTGCTGCTTGAATGAAAGGGTGATGTGCCAAAAAAAAAGATCAAGGTCATTCTAGTTTCAGTACTGAAGTCATTCCTTGCGCGCACAGCGGTTCACAAAATCAAAAAAGTGGTGGGACCAGCACGTTTAGGAGCTGTCTTGTGGGTTCGCGGCAGTCTATTAAGATGCGACAAGAAACGATCTCTTCAGTGTAGGCAGTTTTGCAGGCACGCCATATGAGTGCGCATAGATTGTCCGGGAAAGCCGCTGCATTAAGATTGCAATGCGCGAGCTTGCACTTTCGTCTCAGAGCCATTTTTCGAGGCAGTAGTAAGAATGCGGCAGTAGGTTAGCGGTATAAACATCAAAACACGGGTGTTTATGGAAGCTGATGTAGCCCTGTCCTCCAAGCACAGAGCGCTTCGGACCTGCAGACTTGTTGCTAGGTCTTTTTTATATTTTTCGTCGAGTACTGCTACTGCCCCGACACCTCCAAACATGAATTTTGGCATATTCCAGTACGACCGCACTACGGACGGGACAATGAAGACGGAAACACGCAGGGACACAACACAGCGCTTTGTAGTGTCCCTGCTTGTTTCCTCCTTCTATATCCTGTTCGTCGCGCTGTAGTAAAGAAATATCGTCACCAACTCCCGCAACAACATACCTGGCTAAATTTTGGCCCATTAGCATCTAAAAAATTCGCCTAACATACGCAGAGAGTTGCCGAGGAATGTTTAAGCTGCTTGAAAAGTTTGTAATATTCTTTTTTCACGGGCATGTTTTCTTTTTAGAGATTATTTTATATCATTTTGCTTTTCGAAGTTGTTATGTTTATCTATCTTGTGGGCTTGAAGTACATAATTCTTTGTTGAGCATGGTATCAGCTAGTCTCATTAAAATCATTATGTGATTCACTACAGTCTTATTACGCTGTTTTTGGAGCCCGAATTACTGCCAGGGCTAATGTGTGTAAAACACGTTCAGGTTGACACTTTACTGGCGTTTGTAAGATGTGTAAGTTGAGTTTAAAGGAGCACACAAGCAATATTTTAAAAATAAAGAAAATGCTGAAAATTAGCTGTAAGCATCCGCTTGTACTTAGACTGTGTGCGTGGTTCGGCGGATAACTTATTTTCGACATTTTATAAATGTACATCAAGTAGGCTATTCAAACGAGATTGGAAGAGTGTGACGTCTTAACACCTCATCAGCCAGCAAGCCGGGTGTGGTCGTTGGAAGTGCGGCACAACGCAGCTGTCAACCATGAAACTTGGTTCTCGTGACACCAAAATTCTACCGTGAATGCAACCATTTGGATGAAAAACTTTGAATCTATCAGAAAAGTTAGGGGCCTATGGCTACGAGCCATCGGTGCAAAATAATGACGAAGGGCCAAGGTCAGTGGACGGGCTGGTCAGGCGTTCGCGGCCATTAATATCTTAAATGTCCCCCTCGCATGGTTAATGGGCTATAAAACATTTCAAATAACATTACATCGGGCGTTAATGACACAGTTTCACGTGCGGAGTTGTGAGTTTTGACAGAACGGAAGTTATTACGGCTCTGTCAAACAGTCATTAGATCTTTCGGTGCTGCCTGTTGTCCGAAAAGATTTTTACCACATAAGTAAAATAAACTGAAGTTTTAAGCCAATTAATTGTTGAAACGCGTTCTGGGCACAAACGCAGACACAAACAAAAACGCGAGTGCACCATTTTGTTCACTGCACTGCACTACGATTAGCTAAGCATTGCATGGAACTGAACGAACGAGAATGCACAAAACTCAGCACTTCATTGAATTAAACATTGTAATATGGATATTTTAAGGCTAGTAGTGTGCAGCTGCCTACAGTGAATAACCAACTGCACTGTATTACAGCGTTCTCTATTCTTTCAGCGTAGTAATATTACTATGCGGTACGTAGATGGCAGGGACAACCGCAAGAACACTTCAGCGCTGTGGCGTACCGCGGCACATTGCTTCAAATGAATAAATGCAATAATAATCCGCTTTCATTTAACGTTACGCTTCTCATACTGTGCACACGCGATTTGTGATAATATGTTCTTCGTTTCAGTCGCCTGGTTACGAAAACGGCTCTGACCTCCTTTGGCTGACTCTGCTCAAACGCGTAGCTGGTCCTCCGCGCTTGGAGTTTTCTTTAGGACAGGAAAGGAACAGCGACCGTTTTTAGGCGTAATCCTTCGAGCGACATACTGCGTATACTCAAAGCTATTGCACTAGTGGCATTCTTAGGCAGAAAATGCTACTAAACAATGAAGTCGAACATAAAGGAATACAACAGCAACATCAAAAAATGCAGCACCTCAACTCTCGTTTTCACCAACAAGTTCAGCTGGAAAATTGTGGTTCAGCATTCTTCGAATCATTTATTTCCTAGTATCACCAATTCAAGACATACCGCTTGCATTCCATGCGCTCATTATAATATGGGGCTTGGATAAAAAGTTTGATGCTAACATCTTCTCAGCAGCCAGCGTTTCCAGGTCAATATGTCTGGCGTCGCTATGCGGAAGCCGCAAGATGAAAAAGGGGGCGACACTGTGCCGATTCTAGCCAGTCCAGCAACTCCCTGTCTCACATCTTCTGCCAAATCCTGTCGGTGAAATAGGAAGCCATTTGTGGAATAAAAAAAATAGCAGATGGTTTAGGATGGCTAAGGGCGGAATATTGTGCGGTAGCACTACTTAGGGTGGGCACTTAAAGTCCGTACGTGCTAAAGGCATTTGACTGAAAGAAAATACCTTTGCAGTGAGTCTTCTATCTCAAGGTCTATACCCGTAATGACTTTAACATGAAGGCCTTTACAATAAGGTATTTACCCTAAAAAGCCTTTGGGTAAATACCTGGATAAAGCCCCGAAGGCCTTCACCCCTTTAATTTGGTAGTTCACACAACTCGGAATACCTGTAAAAATGGACCAAGTGTTAATTGTTGCTAATTGGCGACATGCAACTTGTTCTAGTCTTAGCGGCGCTAATAATTTTTTAAAATTAAGTTTGGAATGTGGGCACACTATCCAGTATAGTGTTTAGGTGATGATTTTTCCCTTGGATTCCATTATATTTTGGGCATTAAAGGGTAAATCAACGTATAACTAAAGTGAACGTTACTCGCTGAGCATGCAGTAAATACTCAGCAAATGAATTTGAAAGTGTGGTCGCTGTATTCTTCAGGCGGCAGTCTTCCTTGACTGGCCTGTAACTGAGCTCTTCAAGCCAGCTTCTTTGATTCAGCTCACAGAAGCTATAAGCCGATCAGAAATGCTAGCCCTGAGGAGAAGCATAGCGAAAAGAGAAGTCAAAACTCCGCTTCACTTCGGGTCAGCCGATAATGCAGCAGCCGTGTGCCATCCCACGTGATCTTTCATGCTCGGAGCTCGGTGTCCGGCTTTCGCCTTGCGGCCCGGTTACGGCGTTCACGCGGCGCTGCCTAATGGCGGGTCACGCTCACTTCCGGTCATTCGCAGTCGTGCGTGGAGGGCCCTTTGAGGAAGAAGACGCCCAGCTTTCCAAAGTGGCGCGCTGTCGGCCAGCCGCGCTTCTTTTGAGGCGCCAGGATGAAAGGCTGCGTTGTGTCCCTCGGCGCCGCCTAGGCAACAAAACTGACCTCCACCTGCGCTGTCCACAGAGGCATCCATGCGCTGCTTTCTGCCTCCCCCGCCCCTTGCGCTTAACACTCAAACAGTGCACGGAAGCAGAAACGTACAGAGGCGAGCACGCTTGTCTGAAGCACCCGAGGGATGCGCTACGGAGCGAATAAAGTGAGATCTTAACGCAGCTGTTTTGAGAGAAGCAAGATGCTTGTGCCGGCGCGGTTTTCAAGTCTGTCCGGGTGAGTTGGAGCGAAGGTATTGTTGTTTATTCGTTGCCTGCATTGCCCGTAGAGCATTACCGCAGGGGGAGACAGATGTTGAATATGTAGATAAACAAATTCATTCGAAGCATGGAAGCGAGCATAAATTTATGTAAAGTATACAGTGTTGGATGGCAAACTGTTGCAGTCTCGCGCAGTTCTAACAAAAAAAATAAAAAGACGTTACCCTCAGAAGAAAATCTCCAGATCTTCAAGGCCTGGCTCAGTCATTTTTTTCCTGTTTTATTCATTGCTGAGTCATGTACTTCACATCCCGGCTGCCCATTCCCGCACATAAGCGATAACGCTTGAGCGGGCTTGATCATGTGTTATACGAATTGAGATAAATAAAAGATAATATTATTAATGTTATTACCATTAATAATAATATTATTGGTGGTAGTAGTAGTAGTAGTATATAGTTTCGCTGAATATGCGTATTCGAGAATCATAAATATTATGAAAAAGTTTCTTCATACATTTCTTTGGAGTCTTTTAGCTCTTTCCATTTAGGTTATGTCTGCTCTCTCTCAAACCATGTTCCTAGATGTAATTTTCAAGAACTAACCTGCCTTCTCTATTTTAATTTCTTCTGATTTACTTATCAGTTCAAATGTGTGTGCTCCCAGCAAACGCATGCATATGCAAGTACATATTGCGCATGACTGAAATACAGCTGTGTTTATAAGCTACACTGTAAATGACTAAAACTCTACCTCAAGAAACCCAAAACTGATGCCGCCGTACTCTCAGTGCAGTTAACATGATTATTCCATCGTAACACAGATGTAAAAAAAATGCGACTAGATGTTTAAAGTCCTTCTGTGTGCTTGAAGTGATTTCATTACCTTTGTACCCACAGGGATGGTCAGCGCGTTTTCTTGTGAAGGCAACGTGAACATTTCATCTATATTCACTAACATCTCCAAACGTATACTGCAATTTACGACAGTGTCTAAATCAGCTTGCAAGATCTGTGAATCAGAAATGACACTTACTACTCTATAAAAGCACCTGCTTTATAATTTCGCATTCCTTTCCTCCGCGAAGCACCTCTCCGGTGTCAAGACATGTGTGCTCACCTCTTTACATAACAATGCGTTTGCCCTGCTCAGCAGATGTAGGGCTTGTTGTGCCATTTTGAAAGAAATTTGTTCTTTACTCACTAAAGCCTCTTGAACGTTTAGCTGTTTTCCACGTTTTACCACGTATTAGTGGATATCAACCTCAAGAGGTATATTTTCTTCTGTTTTCTTCATATTACGGAGTCTAAAATGAAGGATGAAGATAATTGCATCATGAAAATCCGGAATGACATTATAAGTCGTTATCAATTACTGTAAACACGTCCTACTATTTGTGGTCCAATAAGAACCCTACAACTCCCATGACCGGTGCAACAAAAACACTCACAGGACGGTTACCGCTGTGTAAATCGAGATTCAGCGATAGTTTTTGAGGTACTTTCATTAGGCGATATATTAAGGTAAAGAATTTGAGAGCGACATATATGCGACACATGCGGCAACACATTCCGACACATTCCTCCTCTTTTGCAGTTACCCTCCTCCTCCTTTTCCCCATGGTTACCCCCTCCGGTTACGCCGACTACTACTGAGTACTATCGCTGCGGTGGCCCAGATGTTACGATGTTCGGCTGCTGAACAGAAGACACGAGTTCGATCCCGGCCGCTGCGGTCGCGTATTGATGGAGGCGAAGTGCTAGAGGCTCGTGTGCTGTGCAAAGTAAGTGTACGTTCAACAACCCCAGGTGCCCGAAATTGTTCGAGCCCTTCACTACGGCGTCCCTCATAGCCTGAGTCACTTTGTGACAGGAAACCCAATAAAACCAGACTAGTTACTACTGCTAGCACTACTGTCGCTGTAAAACTACGATATTCCAAAAAGCACTGAAGTTTATATGCTCGAATTCAGGGTGTGGGGAGAATGCCGATGCAGGCTAGAATAACACGAGAGTGCATGCTACATGATACCATTTTTGGAGGTTTTGCTTAATATACACTCCGATATACAGACAGCGCCTTAGAGCGAAAAAAATGCCTGAAGCACAGAATTTTGGTGTGTTTCTTGACAGTATGAAATTTCGATTCCTTATTGGAAGGCTGCTTGTAGCCATGTAAGTAAAACTGCGTTTTCATTATGACCACTCCACGCATGTTTTTGGGATGGCAACCTCCTTACCTTTTTGTGTCGAAGTTGTATCCCTTGGAAGGTCTACCTGCCGAGGTAGGTTAATGGTTTTGTATTTGGGCGGCTGAGCATAAGGTCACGGGATCAAATCCCAGCCGCGCGGGCTTCATTTCTAAACAGGCGAAATGCCAATGCCCCCGGGTTCTCTGTGTGATATCAGTGCAGGATAAAGAACAGCAGCGCTCGAAATTAATGCGGAGTCGTCCGCAACGGCTTCCCTTACAACATGCATGCAGCTCCGGGACCTTAAAGTCCGCATGGACTATACAACACACACAATGTAAACAACGTACAAATTGTCTACGTTGGGTTTAAAAAGTTCGGGTAGAAAGCGAATGTTAAGGTAGGGGCTTCAGCGCGCAGTAAGCTGCTGAAATTGCGCACAGTTACCAAGCCAGGAGCCTTTGACAAGCACGAAGGGCAAGACAGTCATTGTCGAATGGGCTGAATTCATTGTCCATGGCATTGCGATGACCTGTGGACAAAAGCAGGTTGGCCAAAGTGGGAGACGCCTGAAATATCGGTTTCGCAAGCATTGTAACAACACGAGCAACCAGCGCGAGGCCTTTTTTGGCACTGACTGCAGTCCAGGTTTAAAAAAAAAAAAGTCCACTGTTGTCCTAAAGAGCCTAGGCCAACTCCTCCTGGAGGTAATAGATAGCTCAGGTGGGACGTCTGAGTAAAAGCCGTCAGTCGCTACCTCTCGCACAAAAAGCGCCATAATTTACGTATACAATGCAGTATACATCTAACATGTACACTTCGTCTGGCTGAGGTTTTCTAATATAATCTGTTTTGCTGTTTGAAATAAACACTTTTATGTTGACGCTCTTGTGTTTTGCATGTCCTTGACTTGTGCTGCGCTATAATTGTGTCCGGTCAACTCGTCCAAACTTTGTGCCATATCCGCTGTGGGCGTAAAGTGTGCAAGCTTCGTTCTGCAGACCGGCTGCCGAAGAAAATCCGAAACAGCATGAAAGAGAGAAACCAAGTCGGGGCGACAGTCACACCGAATCAGAAGGACGCGTTAAGAAAGACACGCCGTGCGAGCTCCTTCTCGACGGGGGCGAAATAAGCCCTCACCGGAGGCGTCCTCGTGTGCGATGGGCCGCAGAAAATTACTCGGAAGTGGCCGCGGAGAACTGCGCCAAGGCGTCTGCCGGCCGGCCGCATCCCTTCACCGTCGCTGACTACCTTTCTCGCGTCAGACCTCTCCGTGCCAGGCGGAAGAGAATAGCGGTGCGCGATCTCTTCATCGGATAACCCAGCGCAAAAGCGCGCCCGCCAGGGGAGTGCCGACAATGGGCTCGGCATCGCGGCGCGCTTCCCTCGCTGCTTTGTTGTCCGCTCCTCAATGAACGAGGTCAGACAAGAAAGAGCAACGCACGCCCGCCTACGTAAGATGAACGCTGTCCGCAGCAAGCACTCCATTCATTTTGGCTGGTCAGCCGTTTTAAAGCCACTCTCCCACGTGAAGACCGTTATCGTTCGACGATGGAGGCAAGGGTATGACGAGGGGCGCTGCTGTAACCGATAGTCTCTCTCTCAGCTGGGCGATCCCCGTGCTCCAGCGCGGAGAAAGGTTTTCCTGCGGCTTTGTTGCAAAAGCCGCATTGTTGATACGGCGCTGCTTGGTGGAAACTGGAGCGCACAAGCTTTCCCTTTTAGATGATGGTGTATTTGATGCGCGATCATTAATATCGTCCCAAAGAACAATGCAATCCTAGATGTAAGAACGCACAATACCCTTCGTTCGCCTGCGATGCACCCTTAATTCGTGGAATATCCATCGCTTGAGTCCATCAAGTTGACAACCAGCAGCACAGACGCCTTCCTAACCTCCAAAGTTTTCTCACTGTCAGGTATAAACAACTAACGCTATGTTCTCAGTTCATGAATACCTTGGGGTGGCAGTGAACTGCTTTCGCGCGTGGTATTTCATTTATTTTCACAAAGTTGGGCCACTGTGCGGCCTTTCGATCCTGCGCCAACCAATTATAATGTTTGCTTTTTTTGCGGCATCGACTCAGGAAATTACTGCTGGCAGCACTCTGTTTGCAACGCTAAGAATGATTCCGCAAGTTTTTACCCGCTCCACTATCGACGAGTAAAACTTTTTAGACCTCTGTTCGGGCATTTTAGACATTCCACGAGCAGTAGTAGTTTCCAGTCACTATTTAAGCTATTCCACGCATGTGCAAAAGCTTCTTAATGGTGTTCTTGACGTATTCGCCGCGTGGCACTACGCAGCACCTTCGGTCACGTGTTCGGCTTTGAGCTTCGCCTGCCAGCTTCAGCTCTTATGAAATTAATTTGTTTAATATTTTGAACGCGATTTCTGCTAAGCACTGACGGCCACTCTAAGGAATAGCAGCATAATCTTCTTGAGCTTCACTACGTACTACACTAGAGGAAAAGCAAGCCTGCTCTCATTGTTCTTTAACCCTTCCTGTGCCAACTTCCTTGCCCCAGGCCTTGGGACTCAATGGCACTGACAGCTTCATTTAATTAGGAGACTCAAGCGGAGCAATTGTCGAGAGATCACTGTAAGGCTAGTCCCGCCTGTATAGAAACATCATCGCCCCCAGCTGCCATCCCCATACCCCACAAACTTCCTAATCTAATTTTCTTCACTCAAACTCCGCCGTCATCGCTACGTTTGCCTTCTTTTTAAACCCCTTCCGTTACCGTAATGTACCCCCCGAAATCTTTTTCGCGCTACGTGCCCAGCCTATTTATTTTCCTCATCACAGCTGGAACATCACCGATCCGAGTTTGTTCATTAACTAGATCTGCTTTTTGTCTTTTAACGTTTAGCTTGTTGTGCTGGCTTAAATTCAGTTTCAATATTTCAGTCAGGGTCCGTGTTCTTGCCCTTTGGTGAGCACCGTCAAAATAGAATTATGATAGTCTTTCTTTTCGAGGATTATTGGTAAGCTGTTCATGACCATGAGTAAGGCATGTTGCTGGGCGAGTTGTTTAAGGAACATTCTGAGAAACATAGACCTGCACACAACGGACAAGAAACAAGGAGGTCCCACAACTGCGCTCACTAACAACTTTGTTTCGGAAGGCAGCCGATCCGGACCTTTTAAAAAGGTGGAAAGCCGGAGGCAGTGATACGCACGCGCAAATCTCAGCAAAGTTCGAAAACGGAAAGAACAAACACATACGCCACCTATTCATTATCGTCACCCACAACCAATAACGCAGTCCGACCAAGCGAAAAAAAACGGGCAAGTGAAAAAGATGCGTGGAAAATACAAAAAAAAAACAGAGAGCCTGATCAAACAATTCTAAAATTATGTCGATGAACCGAACAACCAAGAGAACAACCAACCAAGAGGTATAAAAACCGCAACGTAGCGACTGCCGTGCGACAGCACTAAAACCACTTAAAACTGAAACAAAAGGGAACAGGACAGGCTATGAAATAAGTAAGAACAATCACGACACGGCTGAAAGATGACGGGAATAAAAGCGCTAAAACTGATTAAGAAAAAAACCCGGAAAAGCCGATGAGAATGATAACAAGAAGCGAAGGTGGTGTTGTAAGTGGAATTCAATAGAGACCTGGTCTTAAAGGAAGCAATAAAGCCTGAAAGACGGGCAAGATCGCAAAAAGTGGGTGCGAACAAGATATCACAGTCTAAAACCAAAAGGATGCACAGAATCATACCGAGGAGAAAGGAATGAACTCTTTTTTCTAACAGGGCAACTCACGGTGCGCTAACGCACTCATATTTTAGCTTGTTAATACTAGCGGCTTGTATGATATCGCGGGTGATTTGTTTTTTCCTGTTTCCAGAATTTCTGTCTCCTTGAAGTTCGCGGAAAGCGTCGACAGGGACTGCAGTCTCCGAAACGGATGGCCAAAATCCCAGACTTTTCTATCGTCATCTTTACCTTCGTGCTCTAGTAATCTTTTGTGTATACATCAGCCGGTTTGGCCGCTGTGCTTCTTGCCAAAAGGTAAAGGAATGGAATAAACGACACCCGATGATCATTCATTTTACGAACGGATCCCAGTGCTTAGTTGTGCGTTCTGTAATTTTTTCACCAGATCCATTGACCCGCCTGAACAGTGTAGAAAGACGGTGAGGCGCAGAGAATATAGCGTCTACCCCCGCCCCTTTTTGCGATTCTTTTAGCACAGTGGACACTTGGTGGATGTAGGAATTACAACTATCTTTCTATTGTGAACCCACCCATTCCTTGAGGTTTCGTTATTTCTTTGCCGAGCTCTTAGCATTTTCTCTGCCACTGAGGACATAGTAAGGCGGGGTGCCCAAAACTGAATAGTCTCTGCGCTTGGTTTAAGAAACTCCTTTTAATAATGTGCTAGCTGGACTTGAGTAACGAATTGTTCAAGGTGGCTTGGACTATATTTTTTTACTAGTTTTGGGTGTGAAGACTAGTACGTTAAAAGTAGCTTATTGGCGCTTGGCTTGAAGATCCAGCAGACGTGATCGGGCGGAACATGCAGCTTGAGTCCTAGAAAGCGAATGAAGCCATTTTCCGGTTCTTTATGAGTTTAGACAAGGGGATAAAAAAACTCTCTAAAAATGCCTAGCACCTGGGTAACCTCGGCCATGAAAGCTTTTTCTGGATAGTAAAGAAAAATTACATAATATTCGACATATCTAAATATTTTTAGTACTGGAGAATTTCCAATGTTTCTGGCAACTTCTTTGTCATGTATGGCCAAGCAAAGAGCGCCCAGGACAGGGGCAATGCAAGACCCAATAAATATGCCGTTCTTCTGTATACAGATCCTTTCTACACAGCATAAGTTGACCTAGGATAGATGGACAGCAATTCAAAAAATTCACTAGCAGAAATGCCGCAGACATTTTGAAAAGTCACAACTCCGTGCTTATCGATACAATCACTTACACAACGGAGCAGATCGTCATGCGGAATTGAATAATATATGTCCTTCACGTCAACAGAGAAACCTGGGTAGGTCCCACTCCTATGTCCTTGCAAGAATCGAATGGTTTCATTTAGATTTTTCACTAGAAACGGGTCTTCTACTGCGCAGACGCTGAGTTGTCTTGAAGATAGTTAGCAACCAATTTTTGCCACGTGCCATCCTCTGAAACCATTATGCGGAACAGGCACTCGGGTTTACTTGTTTTGATAGTAAAAACTTCCTCAGGGACATTTTACTGCAATCTATTATCCAGCGGGAAAGCCTATCAAGATTCAACAGTTTACACAACTTTCTTGCTGCGCTTTTCACTTTTCTCAAGGCTACCGTCTTGTATTTGTCAAAGCAGGAATCAAGTGCGGCTGACGCTTTTTCGCTGTGGACATCCTTTCAGCAATATTACCAAATCCTCTTCTTTGTAAGCGGTTATAAGAAAAAGTTGATGTTTTTGATGTAAGCAAATGGCTTTCCAAGGGAGGGCTTTTTGCGTATCGCGGTTAAGCACGTTTGCTACGGCGGTTGCACATGTTAACACCATCGGAGACGCAAGGGTCTAGTTCTGCTGATGGAGCTGACCTTGAAACTTTCCAGACCATGGTCACTAATTCCGGAGCTGAGGGGCATGGTTCAGTGGCGACCTTGGGCCCACTTTGGAGCAACCACTGGATTTCCTTGGGAGAGTCGTTGGCGCCTCCTAGATGATGAACACGATTGCTGGCCAGTGTTTGCTTTCTTGATACTAATGTCCGGCGATTGAGTACACGCTGCCACAAGAACTTAGTGTAACTGTTGATTATGCACAACAACTCGCACCACTTACTCCACGAGATGGGCGCTACGGAGGCGCAAGCAAAAGTTGATAATTATGCCATAGCAGTCGCACGGCTTATTCGCACCTTTTTGCACCGCTGTCGCGGCTCTGTTGTATTCATACTTCTTTTATTGTCGCTCCTTTAGACGCGTTGGTTGTCTGCTTCATCAAAATCATTTTAGAATTGTTTCATTACACGCTCTGTTTCTATTTTCCCGCATCTGTTTTCCTCCCTCTCTTCTTTTTCGCTTGCTTGGTCTGCGTTAGTGGTCGTGGGTGACTAACTAATAGTGGCGTATCTTGGTTTTTTTCCGTGTTAGAACTTTCATAATCTTCGCGTGTGCGCATTACTCTCCCCAGTTTTCTATTTGTATAAAAGGTGCGGATCGCCCCGCCGCGGTGGCTCAGTGGTTGTCGTGTCCGGCTGCTGCCCCGAAAGACGCGGGTTCGATTCCTGCCGCGGCGGTCGCATTTCGATGGAGATGAAATTCTAGAGGCCCGTGTATTGTGCGATATCAGTGCATGTTAAAAAACTTTAGGTGGTCAAAATTTCCGGAGCCCTCCACTAAGGCGTCCATCATAGCCTGAGTCGCTTTTAGACGTTAACCTCCCATGAACTAATAAAAATCTGCGGATCGGCTGCCTTCCGAAATAAAGTTGCTAGTCAGCGCAGTTGTGTGTCTTCCTTGTTTCTCGTCCGTTGTCAGCCAACGCTGTGTTTCTCAAAGTGTTCATGATCTAACAGTAGCTGGCAAATGCGCTAAATCCAATTCTTATTCTTCGAGGCAATTCCCATTCATGTTCCGTACCTCCTGTAACAACCTTCCCTAATATATGCAATCTTATACTATTTCCAATGTCGCTGCCAATTATAAAGTCTTGTTCTTTAGCTAGACTGTGAAACATTACTTCTCCTCTTGTTAAGCTTCGGCCCGACTGTAGAGCCTTTACCAAAAGTAACCAGAGTGCATGGTTTGTTTCTCATTCGAATAGCGGAGTTCTTACGGTTCCCTAAAGAAAGTTCTTGGAAGATGAGGACAGGGTTTCTCCTTACTATGCAGAGATTTCAATATAAGACTTCAATATAAGACTGACAAGCAAGCCGACTAGCCTGGTTACTTTTGGCAAAGACCGTACATTATGAATGCTCAGGTCCTTAGGCACTGTGCCACCTTGCTTGACACTCTGTTATACCACTTTTCTTTGGGAGGGATGTGCTTCTTGTTCAGTCGCTATACATAACAGCACCGACCGTGCTTCTAAGGCAAGATGGTAGGTACAGTTGCACAGCGCTCTATGCAAGACGTCTTATGCACTGGCCACGTATCTTGCTTCCACAGTTGTATATCGCACTGTCGAGAACTAAATTTTGCCTTTCTGGGCAGCCTGGCCGGTTTCACCTGCAATTATTATTATCGCAGCATTGGCTCTGTGACATAGTCCAGGTCTTCAAAATCTGCAATGAAGCCGCCGTGAATGACAGCTGCCATGCTGATTGCTGTCGTGTCTGGTTTGAGGTACTGTAATGTCTCAAAGTTTTTCTGGTATGCACACTGGCAAGTCCGTAGATAAACCAGGCTGGTGCTGTCTAAGTGGTTCCCATCTTTCCTGTCAGTCACGTGTGTTCTTGGCAAGGTCTGGAGCCCGCTCCTGTTCAGAGGAAATACTGTCAATGAAACCCAGTCCTTTCATCATCCATATGATTTAAGCCTTCCCACACAGCTTGTGTGGGGTGAAGGGGCTTTATCGCCGCGCATGTGGATTTCATTTCATAAGCACTCTCGTCATAATCTCTTGCTCCAGTACATTGATAAAAACAATTCTCCGTTCCCTTCCGCGTCCTGTGAAGGAACATCCGGGCAGCCGAGGCGCTCTTTTGTACGCTCTAGTGGCCACAAACTGTAGACAGTCACGAACGCTCTTTCGCCTGTGCTGATTTTGCATTAGCTTTATACAAAGGCATTCCAAACTCGCAACCACCATGGCATCGTTTTCTACGGTGTCTTGCTGCTGAGCAAGCGCAGGATGAAATTTCTGCCAGGGTTGGCGCGTTTCGATGGAGGTGAAATCCTGAAGACGCCTCTTTGTTGTGCGATGTCATTGCACGTTGTAGAACGACAAGTGGCGTAAGTAAACCTGGAGTCCTCCGATAGGACACCTCTTTCGCTCTTCCTACTTTCTTTGCTTCATTCAAGGCGCGGTTAAGGTGTCTACCGAAGGTGAGACAACTGCTGCGCCTGTCTTTTACAAATAACTATTTTTCTCCAGCCTTCCTGCTTCATGTCTCTCTCCTTCCCAACTCCCGCATGTATAGTCACAAGGCAGTTGGCGCCTTAGTAATGTTTCCTCGAAAATAGCGTCTATCGCTATAAAAGCTCTTCCCAACTGTATTCACGCCGGTCACCCTTCATTCCGAAGTAAAAATTATTTGCCTGTTTTCTTCGCCTCGGCTTCAACGTTTTCTTCTTCTGCGTCGCATGCTCACTTTAGAAAGAGTACCGCGACTACCCCTATGGTGTACAAATAATACCGTGTCTCTACTTTGCTCACGTTGCCTTTAAAAAGTTTTAGGAATTGCACCCTCAAAACATTTTTCGGCTTTCAACTTTCCTGGTAGGCAGGATCTTTTTCGACAATTAAAACAGCTGCTCGAGCGGCACTAAGCGCATGTCCTTGTGCGTAAACCTATGTGAGCGTGGAAGAAGGGAATCGTTCGCTTAGAAAACGGTTGTCTACTGCTTGCGTAACTGAATTTAAGCGAGAAGAAGAAAAAATTTTCGCCGCCATCCCGCGAGTTACGCGCCCCGCGGAAGCCCCAGATGGCCAGCAATCAATAGACATATAGGAAAATAACATTAATCAATCAATGTTTATTTATAATGCTCAGGAATCGCGAAAACCTCCACTGCTGGCACACTGTGGGTGGACAGCAATTGCGAATTGGAGAAACGTAATGCAACGCACGCAACCCGGATATTCATTCTAATTGTTTTTCCAATAATCGCGATTGCTTATTTCGAGCTACAGTTACATCTTCGCCAAAGACTACCATTCAGACAGCTTCTCGTTCGCCATGAAATCGAGTGCGAGAAGTCGCCTTGGACGCCTACTAATTTCTACAATGATAAGGAAGCAAAGTTAAAGTTGTTCATTATTTCCTCGTGCGCAAAAACTGTTCTAGAATGCAAGCGTTTCGCATATCTTACCTTCCATGGTTTGGAGCTAAGTCTTTGTTTCCACCCGTCTCGCTTGACCTTCGACTCCCGCGCACTTTTTTCTGCGTGCGCAGTTAACCTCCCTTCCTTTCCGTTTTCTCTTTCTGCACGTGCTCTGCCGAGAAAAACGAAATAGTCACTGTCCTTTTCGAGTGTGGGCAGAGCACCTGGAAACACAACTGCCCCTCACAGCTTGATTTCCGACTTGTGCATCACACAGACATAACACGATATCAATTCAAGCAAAGGGGAGTGGCCAGATGGTCGAAATTGCACACTTTCGCCTCGATATTGCTTGTTTTGAGCGTTCCCCGCCGTATTTCTTCTCCAAATTGGAGACAACTCGTTACTTGTCGGTGCCTTTCCCGTCCTGAAAATAGCCGCCTCGGTACACATCGGAGCTTCTGCACCATGATTTCAGAAGCGGCATGTTTTTCTACCAGACCTGAAACGTATGTGCCGATGACGTAGGCCACAAGAGCTGAAAGGCGTGAGTTGAAGTCTGCCAGGCGATATCAAAATTTGCCGAGCACTTTCTTCAGAAAGCGACGACAAAGATGTTTCTCAGTAAGGTAGTGGTATTACTTATGCGCTCTCGCTGGTGAGCGAGTATGTGAAGCTCTCGTCACTGTATTTGTTCAGTTTATTTTTATCTTTATGCCACAAAGGCAATCAAACTGCCCCCCTCACCTCTACATCTCTGCGCCAGCTAACTAGGAATATTCTGGCGCCGTACCTGCCTTCTGCGTGCGAGTGAGCAAAGTCTTGGCTGCATGGCGCTTTCAAAATCACCTGTTTATGTCCTTTTCTTTTTCTTATTGCTTTTGAATAAACCACTACTGCTGAAAAAGGCTCATTTCATTGAAATCATGCAGCAACATCAGTAAAATCACGCGTGCTTCTTGGCAGGCATATCCTAATGAGCTCATTTTTTTTTTGCCTCTTGGGGACAGCAGCGGGGATGAGATCTCTGTCGTGTTCATTCGTCAGTGTCCTACTGCACGCGCTGCGTCAAACCTAGCTTTTCAACTAGCCCAAGCCCATACCTCAATGAGAGATCTATTGCCTTTCCCGACATTTATTGAATGAGGCGGTAAACGCCTCGTGTTAAATTGCACCACACTCTCGCGCTGCGCACTGGAGAGTGTCGTCTTCATCAACTTACATCTGCTCCGTCCCGCTGCACTGCCTGCTCACCGTCCTCTTCTACGTAGCACAAATCTGTGATTTCGCTCCGATTCCAACGTAGTAAGCATTTTTCGTAGTTTTCTTTTTCATGCGTTGTAAGAAAAAATTAAACATACTTAGTTAATTTTTTTTTTCTCGCACAAGACAACTTAGCAATTACGAATCAGCAAGAAGTCGTTGCGTGGTACCATCAATCTACGTGTAGTTAACACCGTCCAGAGAGAAACTCAGCCGTCTGCATAATTTTTTTGCGGAACAAACTATACTTAGGGTAGCAGCTGAGAATATATGACCATTTGGTTTCAAACTTTTCCTCAGCTGTATATCCCGGAACAGTGCGGCGACAGACAGTTTGGAAGAGAAATTTGTCATCACTGCGGCCATATATTGTGCAGTAATAAGACAAAGGGATCGCAAAGAATGTTAGAAAAATAGGTGTTAATTAATCAAAGGTAGCAAATTTGGGAGACCATCCTAAGCGCTGCTGGCACAACTTAGGGCCTTGTGAAGAGCCATTAAGTTCGAACCAGAAACGCAGGATATTTCCACCAATTTCGGCATTTCTGATGCTCAAAATTACGACTACGAACAAAGAACAAATAGCCCCTCTCCTATTTCGGTTCAGCCAGTGAATGGGGAACACAGTATTCCGTCATTACTTTTAGATTTCCCTGAAGAAGGAGCTATTGCATCATGCATAAAACACACTCAAGAGTGCCAGAACACTACTGCCACGAGTGAAATAAGTATGTACTGTCCATTTCCAGTTGAATTGTATTATTGTAGTCGCCACGCAACTGCACAGAAACCAGGCCACACGCATAGCGCGCAATACACGACCGGCGCGAGGGGCCCAACATGAATATGCCACAGCGAGTGGGAAACGGCGCCGCGCGGTGGTACAAATGGTGCCCCCACTCTGAAAGCGGAGGCTAGCGGACATCCAGGCACCCTTGACACGATCAGGTCGAAGCGCCACCTGTCAACATTGCTACGAAACTGCGAAAAAAAAAGCAAGAGCGAGCGGCTGCCGGAAAACAATGAGCTTTCTACCAGGGCCTATAAATTTGGCGTGATATGAGGACAGTAGAATTCTATCAGCAGAGTCGGTTCTTCTACGAATTTTGAACCGTGGTGTGCTTTGTTGGTCTCTGATCAACCCAGTGCACTAGTAATCCGCTCCCGAACTTGTTTTAACTAGAAAAAGTAGTTATTCCTTTCACCGCATGGCTTTCGGTTCCGACCAAACTTTCGATCAAGGTTTCCTTCGCTTAGCTACACGAAATTTACCTTTAAGAACGCCTCCACTATTTCAGTCGCAGCCATACCTTTGGCTTCTCGATGGGAGCCCTTTCGACGCCTCTGCTCGTTCGCTAGCCGCGATGTGGCACCTCAAATGCGAAGCGGTGCACTACATCGTACAGCGTACCGCTGGCATGGCTGGCGATGCTCTAAATGTTGCTCTATGAGGGTCACCTTGCCAAGCGAATATATATATATATATATATATATATATATATATATATATATATATATATTGTTACGAGGTGACAAGCCTAGAAAAAGGACGACATGATGAAAGACGATATGATTTAATGGCTGTGGGCCTAGCGCGAGCGCTCCGTCCCGCGCCACTGCCCTCTTCTTCTTCTTCGTAACATGACCCGGGTCCTCCGAGCGATCGTCCCGATCGATTGCTTAAATTTTCAATGATGAGGTGGTGATGACTATGATCACAAAGGATAGGAGAAGATGAAAGGCTTGCCACCAAGATGAACGAGATGATCTGGTGAACGGTTGTCCCCGGAGCATCAGGTCCAGCGGTCGGTCGCCACAGCCGAAGGTCAGGCGTTAAGGACTCGCCGGACAGCTTGGGCGGGGGTGCCGTCTTGATTCGGGTCGTCGTCGGGTCATGCTGCGTCTGGTCCTGGTCGTCGTGTCTTGTGGTCGGGGCTGGGAACGGGGCGGGGGAAAGCGGCTGGTCGGTTCTGGTCTGGTCGGGCTCGGGTTGAGCCGGCGGCGGAGTCCAGGTCCCCTCGGCCAACGATGAAGGCGAGCAGAAGGTGGCGATGCTCCAGGGACCAGGATGACGATGTGGAACCCGCACCTCACACCAAATCATCAGTTAGTTGCAAACTTCTTGAACATATTCTATACACTAACATTATGGCCCATCTCAATCGAAATAATTTGCTTGCAAAGAACCAGCATGGTTTTCGCCCAAAGCTTTGATGCCAAACACAGCTTTATGAGTTGGTAACAGACCTTCATAATTCATTGCACCTTTCTCATTATGTAGATGGTATTTTTATTGATTTTTCAAAAGCCTTCGACCGTGTACCTCATAAACGACTAACACTAAAATACACAGCATCGAACTCGACGGCAATACAACTCGATGACTTGAACAATTTTTAACAAATTGTTCTCAAGCGGTTAAATTAAATGACAATATTTCCCGCCTAACCCTTGTCAAGTCTGGCGTCCCTCAAGGCTCAGTAATAGGACCGCTTTCATTTTTAATATATATTAATGATATAGCACTAAATATCAATTCGACAGTTCGCCTTTTTGCCGACGACGGTGTAATTTACAGATACATATCTAGTCCTAACGACGTCATAGCTTTGCAATCTGACCTGAACAAGCTAACAGAGTGGTGCGGCAAATGGTAGATGCAAATAAATAGAGAAAAGACTAAACATTTGAAATTCACTTCTGTTTCTAAATCGCAACCAAACACTTACCTAATAAATGACAGGATAGTAGACTCGGTTTCATCGGTTAAATACCTCGGCATTCTGCTAAATTCTAGCTTAACATGGACAGACCACATCGAAAATATTACATCTAAAGCACAAAGAAAACTTCGCTTTCTGAAGCTGCGCCTATATCTAGCCGACAGGGACACCAGGCTTCAAGCATTCAATTCTCTTGTTCGCCCTTCCCTGGAATATGCCTCAATCATTTGGCATCCCTACCAAACCACTCTCACCAATATACTTGAAGCCGTCCAGAATAAAGCCGCGCGATTCATCTTATCATCGTACTCGAGATTTCAAAGCGTTTCATCTTTGAAGCAAGAGCTCAACATGCCGCCCCTCACAATGCGCAGAAAATTTTCCAGATTATCTTTTTTTCACACTCTCTTTCACAGCAGTACATCATTTGCCCGGTCTCACATCTTACCGCCACCTCATAATTCACGCCGCACAGATCATATCTACAAAGTTAACCCCAACTTCGCTCGTACGGAAAAGTACAAGAATTCGCCTTTAACCTTGTCAATAAAAGAATGGAATGAGTTGCCCTCCAGTATCGCTACCATAACCCAGTTTTCCTTATTTAAATCGGAATTGCTAACATATCTGGAATCCCAGCGCGTTCAGTAACCAGATTTGCTTTTATATCACTTACCTGCAAACTAGTATGCTCTCTTTCTTTGTTATTTCTGCATTTTTTGTAACAGTTTTTACGTTGTGTTCTTTCTCGACCTGAAGTATTAACCACCCGAAGTGCTTTTCTGCCTTTGAAAATTGTGCTCTCATTTGTCCCCCCCTATGTAATGGCCCCAGTGGGCCCTTAGGGTATTTGAATAAATAAAAATGTTACGAGGTGGCAAGCCTAGAAAAAGGACGACATGATGACAGATGATAATATGATTTAATGGCTGTGGGCCTAGCGCGAGCGCTCCGTCCCGCGCCACTGCCCTCTTCTTCTTCTTCGTAACAATATATATATATATATATATATATATATATATATATATATATATATATATATATATATATATATATATATATATATATATATATATATATATATATATATATATTTCACTTCCCGTTGTACGTCGCCACTGATCGTGTGGTCTTTTCGTCTCATCGCACATCACGAGAAGGCATGAAAGCCAGCCCATAACAAAACGTCAGAAGGTGACGCCTTCATTTGTCGACTAGGTGGAAAGCGTCAGCCACTTCTGTGCCACTTTATTAATTTGGAAGAAGCCCTTCTTCCTTTGCAGCTCGCTTATTTCATACCTGCATGGTGAACAAAGCGTATAACACAAGCATTTAGTGTGTTTTGACAAATAACATCTAGTTTCGACGACAAGTAACTTTGCTGGGAAAGGGAAAGTTATTATTAAACCAAAACATGTCAAGTGTATTCTGCGTTTTTAAATTGGGCAACTGCTCCAGTTATCAACGTTGACTACTACCGCGACCAATCCTAACATGCCACAAGAGCAATGACATGGTGTACAATTATCCAAGTGAGCGTGCCCAGAGCAGGCAAAGAATGCTACAACCCACCCCCCCGCCCCTCACCCACCCCCTAGCAAGTCCCTTATTTGGGCCAGTTCATTACCATTACGACAGCGACGCATGGAATGGCCCACTCTTCCCAAGCACTGAAAAATCTGAGGATGCTTCCTGCGCTCACATCAATCATTTCCATTCATAGAAAATCAAAATAAGGTGTACAGAGCATTCGGAATTCCCGCTCTGATGTTTAGTGCTTAGCGCCACGCGTCCCTTAGTGGCAGCCTTCAAAACTTGTAGCTTTTGTCCACAATTTTTGTACTTGACAAAAAAATACGTCTGCCCCTCCCAAGCACCGATGACACACTAGACCGTCTCTCCAACACATGGTGCTTCTTGTCGATGGACGACACAAGAGGATACTGGCCGGTCGAAACCTACAAAAAGGTAGCTGTGGTTTAACTACTGTTGGACCTGGTTAGAGAGCGAAAGCTGTGGTGTATCGTGCAACTGGACGCGGCTTGGCGTCTGTAACCTTGAGTGTGTTCCGGACTAGTGCCCTACTCGCTTAATTGAAACATCTGTAATTTACACGCTCACAATTACATTATTCATGAACGCCTCACTACATAACTCAAAGACGCGTTTCTAAGAAATCTGTGCATTCACTAGACGCGCGCTATTTCCTGGACCATCGACGTACATTGCGCGTTGGGATTTCAGTGGGTGCCGCATGATAGCGCTACCACTCCACGCCACGCACTAATGAACTTCACCGGAAACGTAGTTCGTTATTCACTTAATGGGATATCTGTAATTTACATGCTCATAATTAAAGTATTCATGCACACCACTGTGCATATTTCGAAGATACGTTTGTTAGACATCTGTGCATTCGCTATACGCGCCTTCATGCGCTTCCGAAAGTCGAACAGTCGTGGCGCAGTCGAGGCGTCCCCGCCTTGCATGCAGGAGGCCCGGGTTGATTGCCACCTACAGCACTACTTGCTCTGTCTTTTTAACTGAGGCCGATTAAGGTAACCTTAAACAGAGTTCTTCAACAAACATCCTTTTATCAGACAAATGCTGGAAGAGAATACTGCAACTATTGCTTTTAAGAACACTCTCCTTGATTATTTACTGTCATTGCAAACTTAGACTGATAGCGTTTTTTGAATGATTTAAATTCTGTTGTGCATATTTGCTTGTCTTTTAAGTTCTTAGACTTCTGCTTCATGCCGTTTTAAGGAACATATTAAAGAAGCTTGCCTTTTGGTTTTTTTCAGAATGCCTTTTCACTTGTATCATGAGCTTTCTCTGTGTACTGTACCGGTGCTCGTACTGCATAGTCTGAACAAGTGTTAACTTCTGGGAGGTGGGGGGGGGGGGGGGGGATGGCGCTTTGTCAGGCATCTCACTGCCTTTTCGCCATTCTCCCAGACACTTGTACCTGTCTAAATAAACTTCTTATCTTATATCTGCGCCGTAAAATGACCTTCAATATTTGTACGCCAGAAGTGGAACTTTCGCTCCAAAAGACCGCGAAGAGACGACCTTCATCACGCCCGAGAGCCTTTCAGAGTTCAATGTTATGCCGTTGAAACTGTGTTCCGCGCAGGCAACTTTTACCAGGAATTCGGGAGAAGCGATTATAGGTTCCATGGCTCCCACCACGTGGCGCATGGCTTTGAAATAAAACAATCACAGGCGGAAATCATGCGAGACATAAGAAAGAAATAGAATGACCTAGCGGCTGCAGAACACAACGTGATATGCAGCTGGGCTAACCGGCACTGGCTGGGTGCTGCGCCCAATTCCTTAAAACATTATGGACGTGCAGCTGCAGTTGTGAGGTGCCAGACTTGCCTCGTGTACCTAGATGACGTCACTGTCTGCACGAGTATCTTTGATGAGGAGTTGAACAGGCTCCACGCAGCCCATTAAGCAATGAAATCCTCTGAACTTACTGTTAATCAAGGAAAAAAAAATGAAGCTCGATGTGCGCAATGAGGCGAAATGCTAATTAGGTGCGCTTGCACTGTGGGGCTATAGTTTCGCATTGTTGG
Organism: Amblyomma mixtum; assembly: GCF_055824585.1. NCBI lineage: Eukaryota > Metazoa > Arthropoda > Arachnida > Ixodida > Ixodidae > Amblyomma > Amblyomma mixtum. The sequence continues at coordinate 328,857,613 of NC_143014.1, read as the reverse complement.
TTTTGGTTTTGTTTGGTTTATGGGGTTTAAAGTCCCAAAGCTACTCAGACTATGAGAGACGCCGTAGTGAAGGGCTCCGGAAATTTCGACCACCTGGGGATCTTTAACGTGCACTGACATCGCACAGTACACGGGCCTCTAGAATTTCGCCTTGATCGAAAATCGACCGCCGCGGCCGGGATCGAACCCGCGTCTTTCGGGTCAGCAGCTGAGCGCCATGACCACTGAGCCACCGCGGCGGCATTATTGGTTTTGGCTTTGCACTGTTTGTCGTGGGCATTCTTTGTTATTCATGACATGGCTATGTGATTAAAGTGGCTTATGAAGTGTATTCTGTGAGTTGTGTGCGCTTGCATGGCATGGATGAAGCGCTGTAGGTGCATTACATATTGTTCATTGCAGTCGTTCTATGCATACATATTATTCACAGCTGTCATTCTGCAGGAAATCCATCGTTGTTAAGGTTGTAGTCGTCGCCGTTGTCGGCGGCGTTGTGAACGGAAAAGCAGGTGGTAAATCTCACACCAAGATCACGTGACCTTATGATGTCATCACAACCTGTCCACCGTGGCAGGTGTAAAAACGCCTGTTAACCGGAGAGCCAGAAGCACATAGGCTTTTTCCGCCTATAGAGGCATGAGTACCAGTGGACTAATATGCCACTCCAGCTACCAAGAGCTACAATTCGTAGCCAACATTGTCACAAAGGGTAGAATGCGCCCCAACCCCAAAAAGAGAGCAACTCTTGGGCAGTTTTAGTAGCCTGTGGGTACAAAAAACGCAGCCTGCAGATTTCTGGGACTGTGTCTACTAGAGACAATTCGCCGTTGACGCAGCTTATGAAGACGGATTTGCCACTCAGATGCGATGCACTACAGGTCTAGTCATTCAAAGACCTTCAACGCCACCTACAGTCGCTACCAGTCCTAGGTTAATGATTCACACCGCTGCGAGCGGCGTGGGCCTAGGCGCCGTACTTGTCTGGAAGAACGATGGGTTAGAGAGGGTTACCGTATGCGTTCCTCTCTCTGTCGAAATTCGAGACCAATTATTCGGGCACCGAGAAAGTGGGCCTTCCAATTATCTGGCATGCATAAAAATTGCGCCAGTACTTATACGCACGGCCATTAAATGTCAGCGACCATCGTGCATTGTTCTGACTTTCTAATTTGAAACAACCGTCCAGCCGCCTCGCTGGCTGAAACTTACAAATCTCTGAGTTCGATATTACAAAGGTTTACAAGTGTGGACGCAAGCATTCCCACAAAGACTGCTTACTATAAGCGCCTGTGGGCTCCTGGAGGCTGTCTGCGCCAGGACCGTTGCTCAGCAAAAACAGTGGGACCTTGAGCTGCAGTCCTTCATAAGCTACCTTGAGGCAAGACTCCTTCGCTGCATGGAAGGTTCAGAAGCGGATCATCACCATTATGCATGAAGAACGATCTACCCGTATAACTAACTCCGCAAACAGTGTCCGTGGGTATCTTCGGCGCAACCTTGCTCTAGCACCAAGTTCTCCCAAATCGCTCGCTTACAAGACTTTCGTCAGACCTAAACTTGAATATGCTAACTCTGTCTGGGATCCCCATCAGACTAACCTAATTAATACCATTGAGTCAGTTCAGAATCGTGCCGCGAGGTTCATCTAATCTGACTATCCTATCATACCAGCATCTCAGGTCTGAAATCACGATTGCAATTGCCTACGCTAGTCACCCGTCGGAACACAGCACGTCTCTGCTTACTTCATAAGTTCTTCCACAACTTTACAGAAGCTAACCAATTAATTCCACGTGTGCATCGCATTTCCCGCCATAACCACCCGAACGCTGTTTACCCTGAACGTGCACATACCACCACATTCCAGCAATCATTTTTCTTAAAGACTGCCCGTGACTGGAATGACCTCCCTGCTGAAGTGGCCACCATTATGATTCACCGACTGTTCAAGACCACTATTGAGGAAGCCCATTCATCAATGTAATTTTTGTCCATTTTCTTATTAATGTATAATATATTTTTTTTGCCGTGTTATCCCCACCCCTCATGTAATGTCCCGAAAGGGACCTTTGAGGAATAATAAATAAATAAATAAGTCAAAAGAATTTCGCTCGTAACGAGGCCGCCTGTTTTTTGTCGTCCCTACAAGTCTTTTCGAAGGTATTTTGCAGGCTTCACAAGGGCAGCCGACGGTTGAATTCGGAGGAGGGTGCGAGTGAATCGGAAGTGCACAAGACAAATATTGTTGACCATGGCTATCCGCTGGTGTCACACGTTACACGTTACAGTGAAAACTTGCCGTGACTGACTTGCGGTGACAGATGGCGCCACCGACCAGACCAGCTGGGATTTTGAACCCCATAACGCCACCGACAAAGCCCTTCAAACAGATTGGAATGACTCTTTTCGATTCTTGTCCAACGTAAACATCTGCCAAGAAATGGATCATTGTGCCGACGGCCTACATCATTCGGTGCGCCGAATTAAAAGCCCTGCCTGACGGTACTGGAACAGAAGTCACAAAATTTTGCAATTAATCATGGGGCCCAAGGAATTTCCTCGACGGACAGGTAAACAGCGTTTGTAGCTGAGATCATATGAGCCATTTTGTAGCACACTTATGCAAGCCACTGAACAACCGCGGCGTATCACACCCAGACCGACGGGTGTCTAGAGCGATTCAACATACAGGGAGCATGCTCGCCATCTACGTCGATGTCGAACACAAGACCTTGGACGTGATCCTGTCTTACGTGCTATTCGCCTACAACGGCGCTCAGCAAGAAACCTCCGAGATTACGCCGTGTAGATTCGTACACGGCAGGGAGGGCAGTAACACAGTAAACGTGCTGCTACCGAACTTCGCTGACGAAGACAACCTGGAGATCGCCGCCTATCTGCAGCGTGCATAACAGACCCGATGCCTTGCCCTGCCACGAATTAAAGACCAACAGCGCTCCAAGCTTTGACGCTACAGTGAATGCACACGCCGCACGGAATACAATCCGGGTGACCGTGCGAGTGTAGACGGCCATTCGCTGCCGCTGACTCAGCGAAAAACTTTCCCGCCACTACTCTGCACCGGACGACATCCTTCGGCGAATCGGAGAACTGGTTGAAGAAATTCCCGACGGCGCGACAGCATCCCAATGGCGCCATGGCCGGCTAAGAAGCGGTGCATGTCGTGCGCCTAAAGCCTTATTAGGAGCGCTAATGGATCCTTGCGTTTGCATTTCAGGTATGCGTAATTCCTTTTGGCTTCAAGTGTCTGGCCTATGATTGTTACAAAGAGGGTAATGGCTCGAAGCTTTGTAATGTTTGTTCCTGCCCCCCACCCTGCATGCGGCCTTGTCGGTTTGTTGCGCGGGAGGCGACCACATTCATCTCGAAGGAGTGCGGACGCGCGTAACTAGTTTCAGGGTGTTCGAGATTGTCGTGGCTGCATTCCGTGCCTTGTCTCGAAAGTTTTTTTTTTCCGGTGGTTTTGAACCAGGGCATAAAACGAAAGCGGTTACGTGAATGTTTCTCGTCAGCTTGAAATTGTATGCAGCCGAGAGCGGCGGTGATTCTAATCTCCGACGCCGCAGACTGCAGTTACTGCTATCGTCGCCACGCATTTTCATGTGCCCAAGTCAGCCAGACAAAGGATTTGCTTCTGTGCCACGCCAGCCTGCTCATGTTTGTTCTACAGCGTTGTAACTACCACGCTACCGTATGCGGCCCGAGCCCTTAGGAACTGAAACTTTTTTAATAGTCGAAAGTGACCGGCAGCTGCGTTAGAGTATTCGTTGAAGGAGCTGAAACTGGTATGGAAAAGTGGCAACCTGCGTGGTACGTGGCGAACGGCCACCGCCAGTTTTATCCTCGAACTGGGGCACTCTCCCACGAAAACTAGCGAGCATCGTGTGGTTGCTCTCGCTTGAACGCCGTGCATGCTCGAGAAGCACAACGCGCTAAGTGGATTGAAGGCAAGCCGCAGCGGCGGCTTCATTTGCGCAGCAGCAGACCGGTTTGCGCGCGATTCAGTTCACAGCTCATTCCCCGTTGTCTCCGCGCTCCATGGCCGGGAACCAGGTAGCACTGCTCCTCGACATCGCGAACGCGTCTGACAACCTCCGTCTTGCGGCGGCCCTTGCGACACTGGACGAGGCAGTTGCGACCTTCGGCGGTTCGTTGTGGCCCTTTAAAAGACCGCACAGACCGAGTCGGAGACGACCTCTCAAGGCTGCGCTTAGTAGAGGTCGGTCGGCGTGCCGCAGGGCTTTGTTTCGTTACCTTGCTGTTTAATCTCGTGATGTCGGCAGCGCTGAATTGCCTCCCCACAAGCATCTGGCTTCGCGTGCACATCTCCGCATATCAAGGTGACATTGCTTTGTGACGTCCCCGCGCGCCGAATAAAGCTGGCTGCATAAGGAGTTCGAAAGCGTCTACGGGTGCTGTCGAATCGCAGTTGCACGCCCTTAGTTTGTGGCTCTGATCTGCCACTACTCCATGTGTAGGCTGTGGCGCACGCAAACGCGCAAGGCGCACACTGCCGACGCTGGCTATAGCGCGTGCCTGCCGTCGAGGAGCCCCGTACGGCCCCTCGGCTTGGAGATTAGACAGCGCCTATCCTTTAGCCCAGCAGCTGCAAAGATGAGGCTCCAAATGCGGCGCACCACAACCACCACTGCACATAATCTCGCAAAGCAGACATTTGGGCTAGTTGGTGTGAATTCATGGTGGAAAAAACAGCGCTAACTAAGATAGAAAACATAGAAAAGAGGGGAGACACTACAACTAGCAAGTAAGGTTTATTAGAAAGAACAGAACAGAACAAATACAATAACCACCTACGACTGCGTACGTCATAACAGATTACGTGCAAGGCGTGCAAGATGATCTAAACAGGAGGATCGCGCGTGTGCACCCGGTTATTTAAGTACCTAAATTCCAAATCTGACAAGGCCACTGAAGGATCAATCACGCACCGTTTGCCGTTTTTTCGGATAAAGAACGCTTCCATCAGCTCCCGGGTCACCTTATCTTGGTGGAAAAAGCACGTTAGTGTTCGGGAAAAGGGGTGTGCATTTGCAAACCCGGCAGTGTGCGGGAAGGTTGTCAGCGCTTGTAGTGTCTCTCCTCTTTTCTGTGTTTTCTGTCTTAGTTTGCGCTGTTTCTTCCAACATAATCTCGCCGCGCTTAGCAAGGGCGTCACACGGCATCTTTTGTGCAGCTCACCCAAGCAGGGGCGACAAGCGGCTTGTTGTATTCTCTATGCTGATAAGGGGTGGCAAGCCAAGGAACACGACGACGTGGTGGCGTATGAAATATGATTTTAATGGCTGCGGGCCTAGCGTGAGCTCTCCGTCCCGCGCCAAGCCTGCTTCTTCGTCGTCGTTCGTAACGCTACTACTAGTCACGGTGCGCAAAACGGCGTCGAGGGAATAGAGCCCGAGAATATGAAGCATTGCACACTTGCCTGAGCCTTACCAGTAGCTGGCAGCCTACTGCCACACTGAACGAGGCTCCTCTATGGACTTGATAGGCTCCCAGCCAGCCTTCATCATGTACTGAAGAGTGACCGTCCTCTTGCGCCACCTGCGGCTGCATGTCATGTCACAAGTGAGCGTCGCGCAGGAGCACAAGCACATTAGGGCACATCACCTCATGTCTGGGCGCCTTGACTCGTTACGCCGTGAGATTCTTCGTCTTTTGCGCAGTTTTTTCTTCAAGCTCCGTTTTACATACCCTACCCGCCTTACATTACGTTACTAGTGTAGTGCTGAGTCATAATACGGTGCAGAAGTGCTGAGTAATTGCGAGATACCTATATGACACTACTCACACACACGCGTGCGTATTGTTGGCGCTGGTCCTGTCGTGTTTGTCTCTTTTGTCCACGTCTTTTGCGCCATTTTCCTGTTGAATCATGAACCAACTAGCCCAAACTAGAGTTCTTCTTGTGCGTATGATACCACCCGGAGCGCTGTACGACGAACGGTTGCATTGCAGTTTTCATATGAGGGTTTGGAAACGCATACAAATTAAGGTGCATATGTCGTCGGTTTGAATCCCTGTCGCAAGCTAGCCTCCAACTTGACAGAACAACTTGACTAGCACTGTACGACAAACGGTTGCGTCACAATTTTGGTACGAATGTCGGGAAAACTGGCGCGACATGGAGGTCGACCAGTGGCGAGTATATATAGACGAACAACATATATTAGAATGTCTGAAGTGGTGCTCGCCTTGCTCTGTGTGTCATGCCGCCGCTTGATGACGGCATCCTATATCTCTTGCCATCTCTGGCATGATTTTCTGTACACACGACTCCGCCTTTGGGTCTAGTAATGTTTTCGCATTAATATAAGATTAAAGTGAGCATGTATTTTTACTGAGGAAGTCACTGTCTAGGGGCACTGTGCAATTTCCGTGTAGTGCTGAGACACAAGCGGGACCGTCCTGCATCTCTGCTCTGCATGATCCACCACCCTGCTGCTCAACTCATGCAATAGTGAGTTGGCTGAAAGCGCTTTTGTAGACCGGTGGGCTACAGAAACTCCAACGCGCCCTCTCGAGGCGATGAGCTGCTTCCAGTCAGCAAACGGGAAATTACGTTCTGTTTCCGCTTATAAACCGAGGCACAATGTGGGGTGAGGATAATTTTGGAATCTGCTTCATGTTTAGGGACAACGTGTTCAAGAGTCTCATTTTCGGTCCAGAAGGAGCATGAAAAATGATGGGGGCGTTGAATCGTCGGCCATTCCTGGAGCCGGTCTGAACATAAGCAGGCGAACGCGCTCAACGTGAGTTGCATGCCGACAGGGCAGGTGGTGGGATGGTTTGCCAGCGGTCACTCAGGGGCAATAGTGACATGCGAGTAGGGCTCGGTGGATGAAATTCCTGGAATAATGGCAAGCGACACGTCATTGGTGGCTGGCTGATAAGGCTGCAATAAAGGAGAAAATTCTTTAGATGTCTTTAAGGTTTCAATTTACGGGAGCCTGTCAGGTTCTAGGTCGTGATGTGTGACTATTTCAACACACTTTACAAGCTCTTCGTTAAAATACTCTGAAACCGGCCTTGAATCGAGGTCTGTTTTTTTGCTCCTCCTCATATTATGCAAGCTGTGACGAGGTCGCGTGGCCCTTCGTCTTCGTTCTACGGTAGTCACAGTGTGGCTGGCAATTCAACTGTGTATACTGCATGATACTGGTGTCAATAAAGCAAAAAATAGATAAGGCTTGCGGGCACGTTGCCAAGGAAATCCGCCTCCTTGTTGCCCTTGATGTTCACGTGGAAAGGAAGAAGTTGAGGACCATATGGAGCCTACAGTTTTTGCAGATTTAAGACCGTACCACGTTCGTTCTATGACCGGCGAAAACTGAGCAGTGCGGCTTTTTATTCTTTGATGAAAGTGACTAACAGGTGAGGGCGCATGTCAGACCACAGGTCAGAAGACAGGTTCAGGTTGTTACCTCTGCTAGCGGCGACGAACTGTTCGAACATTTCGAAATGTTTCACTGCCATATTTAACAGATATTTTTGTACATAACTTAGTTTATACCTACACCCAGCCCTTATGCAATGTCCCCAAACTGGGGGTCTTTAAGGTAATAAAGTGGTGTGATGTGATGAAGCTGGCCTGGAATGGGACACGACATCGCTATGTAAGCTAGATCTATGGAACTGTGCAATCCGCGACCGCTTTACCGGTTTTTTAATTGTGTGGATGGCCTATCCATGAAGGCAGTGAGACATCCGTAGGCCTTGTGTTCACTTGATGCCTGCTGTACACTGTTAACAAAATACGCCCAAATGGCTTGTCTTCTCGCACGCACCCAAAAGGCGGTTTTATTTACTCTATATGAATGGAGTATTTATTTTACTCCCCTACACGAGGGAGGTGTTTAGGAGTACAGGGCAGTAAAATTTTTACTACCCACACAAATGGAGCCTAAAAATGGCGTCATGTTTATTTATCGTCATTCACGCTCATTCTCACAGCAATGCTAGAAGCGGAGACAGGTGGCTGCGGGGGCCGCCGGCAACCAAGCATGGGAAACTGCTCTGCCCTAATGTTATCCCGTGTCACGCGTTCTCTTCGCCCTCTGCAAGGTCAGTGGCGGCGTAGGCGGAGCTCATTTGATTGCCTGTGATTGTAGGGAAAGCGATGTAACATTAGAACCATTAGTCTTGGAGTCTCGGAGTAGTTTTCATGCTCATGCACCACTCAATAGTTGACTAAAAACCACAGCAGAACAAGATGAAAATGAGATCACCCCCGAAGGTATTCTGCCGTGACAGTGTTTGCTTTCATCTTCACTTCCTTAAAGCTTGGTTTCTTAATATGAGTGATAGAAATGTAAACTCATCAGCTCAATCAAGAACTCGGCGTTGAATCTAAGTTCTATTACAGTTTGATGTAGATGCAACACACTATCGTCTGCTGCAACGCACCGCGAGAACAACATCGAAGAAAGATGTGAGAATGAGGCCTAAGCGGGGGCTCTAACTGGGTATGACGACATTGACAAAGGAAAGTCAGGCATAGTCGGAGCGCTAGAGGCTTCACAGGAGCAGTTTAACTGTGTAGCTTACGGTAGCGGAAAAGCGCGATAAGCTTATATCTTGTATCGCAGTAGGCGCCCGGGAAGGTGCAGAAGTGAGCAGAGATGCAGCGACGACAGTTACCAGGGGGTCGTCACTCACCGCCATTATCACACGATTGACCAGAAGAACGGGAGACGCTAGGTGGCTGTGCGGACGGCGCACAATAGTGTTTTTTTTACTCCATTGGGGACTTAACTCGCATTTAGACCAAGATACACCATTTCAAAATGGGAGTTATAAGGAGGATAATCCTCTTTTATGCCCCGTTATTCAGAGCAGGGAGTGAAATAGGTCATCTAACATTCTTACTCCATGATGATATAGGAAATATTTCCACATTTGGAGTTTAAAGGGCGACGCCAACCATTTGAACTCCCTGCTGTGTTGATTATTGTTTACAGTGTAGGGTGCAGGTGACTGTTTCCTTTCTCAATCACCTGAGCTCTTCGGCGGTATTCAGGAATGGCTTGGTGGTACTGAGTGGAAGGTTTGTGGCTGGAAGAGATGATACTGAAGTCGTCGGGTTTTCTACTACCTACCTGTATTGCCTGCACAGTTGTCTCGTGCAAGAGGCAGTCTAGCTGCTGAAGCGTATGAGATGTGAGGCTGCGCGAGGGGCTTAATGAAGCCTATTTGGCGCAATCCTTAAGGCATGAAACTGAGACAGGATCCACTCTCCCATCTCAGGCAGAGAGGCAGCTGTCAGGAAAATTTTGGAAAGTGTAGGCATGTGCGGAGTGCGGAACGCTGAGTCGTCCCGCTGATTTTTAGCCGGTCTGGAGTAAGGTGCATGATGGAGGAGAGGGTTGGGTGAGTAGGCACCTGTTTTGAGGAAGCAAGCCTGACTCTGCGCCTCTGTCCGATGGTCAGGAGACACCGTATGGCCTTGTTGATAATTTATGTAGCGGGGAAGTGCGCCTTCATTGCAGTTACAGTGACCGGTACCTTAATTTCCCGATGCTCCACTTGACGCCACGCACCTCAGAGTTTAGAACCGGATTCCGGTGGCGGGGCTTTCTTACAGAGTCCGATTTTACACCTGACGGCAGATGCTCGTGCACATTTTATTATGTTCTCCAGAAAATCTTCCGGAGACACTGGCTGGATGAGATTTTGGTAAAGCTTTTATTTGACAACCTGTTACTTTCGGGGCACGCAAGTTTTCATCGTTCCTACCGGACTGGTTGGGATTGAAAATTGATCGCAGCTTCATGTGCCTCGGGCGCCAGATCATTTGTGCTGAGGAGCCCTAACAAGGACTACGTATGATGGTAATTTGGGCGCCCTCAGCTCGGCGGCACCGTTAAAAGAAAAATGATCAACTATGCGTCCCTTGTACATTTGTTCCTGAGACTTCATGGCTATGTGCTCGTCTTTGTACAGGTTGGTGACGATGAGCGTTTGTGGAATGTATTAAAACCAGTTATGTGTGTCTAGTACAGCTACCGAGCCCCGAGTGCATGCTTTTCTGTTTTTTAGAACACCTCCGTGTGATTCTCTCGCCATTGCAACTAAATGGCGATGTTGAAGAAAATCCCGGTCCCGGCAAGATAGATCAGCTACTTAGTGTGTTCACTGAAATCAAGGCTTTCCAAATACTCTTAGGTGATGATCTCAAAAAAGTGCAGTCAATGCTGTCGCAAATGGAACGAACTTTTGTACCACTGAAAGTATACCGAGAAAGTTGAAAAATGTGGATCAACTGTCCCTACTATACAAAAAGTATTTGCTCAGATGAGTAAAAGAAAATGATAATTTGGAACATAGGAGTCGGCAAAATAACTTAACTTTTGGTTAAAAATTTTGTCTAAAAGAAAAAGGAAGAAGAAACTTTTTCGTCGCTACTGCAGGTTTTCCGCGATGTATTTGAGAACACACTCGGCGTTCAAGTAAACTATATCAAGTGCGTGCACAGCATTAGTTGAAAGAAGCCGCGCCGTGATCGGTAGTCGTACTGCGCTTTTATGGCTTTGCAGAATAGATGTCACTGCTCCGCAACTGCTTCAAGGCGAAAAGCAAAGACATGAAGGAGGAAGCTTTCTTTCATTTTCACGGCGTGACCTCGGAGACTTCTCGGTTCTTCCACCTGATCTTGAGCCAATCTCCTGAGAAAGACCACAAGAGGGTATTCGTCTTTCCTAGGACGCAGGCTCCAAAATATGTGCAACTGAAACAGAAGCTTTGCGAACGCGTAATAGCGTTCGACATCGTGCGCCTCATTCATCTGCGAAGAACTTCGAGGTCGACGACCTCCGCAAACACTCAGTAGCACGCCGGCCCTCGTCGGTGACAATAGCGTCGCCATGCACGGCGCCCGTTTAACAGAGTTGTTCCTGCAGCGTTTTACCAAGTCCCTCCGCTTCATTTTGAGTGAGGATGGAACACACGACCATCTCAATGTGCTAATCGTAAATTACACTGAGTGGCACCTCCGTCGGTCTCTGCAGTCTCCATTACACCAATGAGCTCAACCGTTTCAAAGATAGAGGCACCGATCGAACACCCTGTCGCTGACTGCGGCGTTCACAGCACCGTTTCCACTACCGGACACTGCACACATATTTCAAGCAGCCAGGTAACGCCCAGAAAAACTGCACGCTCCCACAATTTGTAGATTTAATCTTTTTTCACATCTTTACTCAACTAGTGAAGGAACCCGCCCGCATACAAAAAGACGCTAAATCAATTTTAGATCTTTTCCTCGTGAGTAGCAGCCTGCTTGGCCGAAATCCGGTTACGCATGTCTACGATGGCATATCTGACCATAAGATGGTATCGCTGTATATCGCATGCGCTCCTGCTACTAAGAAAAACAGACATACGCGTAGTCCCGCAATTCGCACGTGCCAACGACGTTGCTATCTTATATCTGTTGGACAGTTCGTTCTCAGATTTTGTTACTTTAATTGAATCTACCGATTGCTCTGTCGATGCACTGTGGTGTTTTTTCAAGTCTTGTTATGAAGTGCCAGAATGATTTTGTGCCGGCTGTGACGAAACGAGTACGAAATACTGGTCCTTGGATGACTAAAGAAGTTATTCGGCTAGAGCGAAAAACAAAAAAGTTAAGAAAGCATACCCGGCTTTCTCCTTCAGCGGCCAACAAAAATAAGCTCTGTGTGCTACGTACGCAGGTAAAGGAATGCATAAAAAGGAACAAGGACTACTATTTCAACGTTACCATGAAGAGCTTTCTGCTCACCGCGCCAGAAAAGTTCTATCGGCATTTGTCTCCTAAAAAGAAAATAACATACAAATTATGCATAAATGGCGAAACAATAACGTCACAACCGCAAGTGGCATCAGCTTGTAATCAATTTTTCTGTTCAGTATTCACAAACGATGATGGTAAAAAGCGACATCCTGACCTAGTGTTACATTGTCTGCCAATTAATAATGTTATTGTTTCTGAACAGGGCCTTCTGTCGTTACTGCTGAATATCGAAAGCAAAAAGTCACCAGGTGCTGATGGTATACCCAATGCTTTCCTTGTTAGGTATGCCGAGTGGTGCAGTAAATAGTTATGTGTTATGTTCAATCTTTCATTGACTAAAGCAGAACTTCCTTTTGATTGAAAATGCAGTAAAATCGTGCTCATACCCAAAGCAGATAATTCATCATTACTTTCGACTTATAGGCCGATATCATCATTGTGTACATGTTCCAAGGTTCTTGAGCACATTATTTTTAATCATATCTCGACATTTGTTGAACATAATAATCTAATCGACAGCAGGCAACATGGGTTTTGAAAAGGACTGTCCACAGTAACAGCACTCCTGGAGCTAACTCACGATTTCGCAACAGCCATTGACATTCAAAGCCAAATCGACATTATATTTCTTGATCTTGAAAAGGCCTTTGATCGCGTCTCACACCCTAAACTTCTTTCAAAACTGGAGCCACTGTTGAAAAACAATTCTCTTCTTGCATGGATCGAAGCTTACCTATGTAGCCGATCCCAATGCGTCAGAATAGATCGGGTGGGTTCTGCTCCTGCGCCTGTCAAAGCAGGGATCTGTTCTCGGGCCCTTAATATTTTTTAATATTTATTAACGACATAGTTCATAACCTACCCGTTAAAATCAAGCTATACGCGAATGACTGCATAATCTATCATAAAATTCACAACTCCAGCGATCAGGCTGTACTTAATAGTGTCTTAGCAAGGATTGCAACCTGGTGCTCAGATTGGCAGATATCAATAAACACGAAAAAATCTGTTGCGATGACCGTAACACGCAAGAGGCAACCATTAAATTTCTCATATTCCATAGGCAGCAGCACTCTCGCAGTGGTAAACAACTATAAATACCTAGGCATAACCGTAACATTGGATCTAAGGTGGAATGAACATATATCGGATGTTGTGAAGAGGCCCATGCGGAAATTAGGTTATTTAAGAAGAACTCTGCGACAATGTACAAACGAAGTTAAACTAATAGCGTACAAAACCTTAGTTCGACCAGTACTAGAATATGGATCAATATTTTGGGACCCGCACACTCGTGGCAACATAGACAAGCTCGAATCTGTGCAAAAGAAAGCAGCTAGGCTTATATGCCGATCATATAGCTGGCTTACTTCCGCGAGGGCTCTAGTAAAAAAGGCAGGTTTAGACTTTACAAAAACGGCGTCAGTATGATCGATTAAAATACATGCACTTGCTGTTTCATGACAAACTAGGTATCCGAAAACACGAGTACATAGAACCTGTACACCGACGAACCACCCGATCGCATCATAGGAAAAAACTTAATTATTCCTGTCACACTCAAACCTTCGCTAACTCTTTTTTTCCGAAAACGGTTCGTGAGTGGAATCGGCTTCCGGCCATCATTGTAGAATGCCCTTCTACTGAAGCATTTATGAATGCTGTCAAGTTGTAAATGACGACTACGGAGTGTCCTTGCGATTGCTTTGTGTTTCGGCACGCAACTTTGCAACATCTATTTTTGCTCGTGAGTGCATCTCATTTGTTGTGAAAGCAGCCTGTTGTGCCTTGATTTGTTTTGCCCATGTCACTTATGTTTTTTTGCTTCTCTCGCTCCTGCTTACAGCCTCACCTAGAGGCTAGCAGTACTGTGCAAATAAATAAATAATAAATCGCGCACAAAAATGGCCGTCCGCAAGCATCTGGTGGTGAAACGCGAGGTTGGTGGCCTAGTGCCTTGAGCGTCCGCCTCGAATGAGGGAGATGGTTGGATCGAAGCCCACCGTAGGACAAGACTGGTTAAAAGCCTCCTTTTGGCCGGCGCCCGGCTTCGTTCGTTGCTCTCATATCGCACCTAAAGCTCAAACATTCACGTTACACAGTCGTAACTGTTTCTTGATTTTTTTTTAAGCACCCAGAGATTTTAGGCTCCTATTCTCGGCAAACTCAGGCGAGCCTCGTCCCAAAACTGCTGTGGAGCCGGAAGTTTCCGTCCGAGTGATACTGAGCAGAAAAAAATTCTCATTAGAGCGCCTACAGCAGGATGGGGAACCACCACCGGTGAAATTAGAGCAGCTTCGTTTCCCGATGCCTCACAAAATTCAGCAACCAACGCAGCTTTCTCTTTGTTACACTTGTTTCTCCCTCTTTAATACTCCTTTAAACACCCCTTCTCAAAACCGGCTCACCTGTCACAGAACCGAGTCGTAATATGCTATGCCTCACTTCGCCCTTTCTCCCTTACAGGCAAGAACGTCAAAATTCTTAGAGGCGAATACAGGCGCTAAGAAAGAGTAGCCAGTCAGAAAGCTGTTTCTTCACCCCATACCAGAAATTTCCGGCAAACCCGCCCCTAATTTTTTAAAATAGGCTTCCTGAAATATATACCAGGTGTCCCAGCTAAATGTAATCAAGCTTTTAAAAAATACGGGATGCCCTAGCCCTCTGAAGCCAACTGAGGGTTCTTTAGAGTCGCGTGACCTAGTGTGCAGTATTTTTTTCATTCTGCACGGTTAAGTAGTTAGTTAGGCTTAATTAACTAACTTTTTAATTATTGACTTGATGAACGAAGTGTCAATAGAAAAGTTGTAGATCACTTTAAAAAACGGCTGACTGAAACATTTGCAGCAACGTACTATTTACGTAAAGTAGTTTTTTTTACCAGCCTTTCACCGTAATTCGGACTATAAGAAAAAGCTTCCACGGTACAACGGTGCCACTAAACGTCCCAAGATGCGCCTTAGAGAATAAAATCCTGTTTTTCCTGAAGTCCTCTCCTCGATGAAACTTCGGGTGCACATTGGGAGAGAGATGTGAGCGAGGAGCTGGTCACGTGATAACTTTCTTTTCAGGCCAATAAATAAAGCTACGTAAATTGTACCATGATGGAAACAGCACTACTAGCGGTTTTTCGAGGCGATCTAAAGCATTGTCATTGACACTTTTTTCCTTAAGTCAATAATTAAAAAGTTAGCTAATTAAGCTCAACTAATTAATTAACATTGAAGAATGAAAAAAAAAAATACTCGAGACTAGGCCATGCGACTCTGAACAACCTTCAGTTGGTATCACTGCACTAGGACACTTCGGCTCTTTTAAAAGGTTGGTTACATTTAGCTGGGACACCCGGTATAGGGTGTCCACGCTAACTTTAGCCAAGGGTTTAAAAATGAAATATTTGTGGTAGGCCAGGGAAGCCACTTACATGCATCTACCAATTGGCTTCTGCATCATAGGCAATTTTTTGTTTTGCAATTAATTAAATAGCAATTAAGATAATTTTTCTAAACGCGTAAATATTGACTTTAGAGAGCAAATGTGAATAGCAGAGTTGGAGAGCACCTTCAGAAACCCGGATTCCATTGATTTTCTATAAAGAAAGCCTCACGTGTATCTTTTTACCGGGTTCCAAAGAAAGCCGGCGAAATACAAAAAAAAATCATGTGACTAGCGCATTCGCGCGCCACAATTGTGCTGCTCTCAACCGTAGTTTGAGTGAACGAAATAAGCTGTTGGCAAGGCCCGACGACCTCAAGGCTCCGGCAGGCCGATATGTCAACGGTAGTTGCGGCGCCCGCGCGGGCAAGTCTGCAAGCGTGACGGTGCAAGTTGCAGCAAGGTAAGAAGATAAGCACTCATCTTCTTTTGGCTCTCAGTGGCGAATAAAACTCGTCGCATTTGTGTTTGTCACCTTTGGCCACTGCATACCTCACAATGCCCGGCGCGTTCGCTGTAACTTGCACCGTCATGCTTGCAGAGTGGCTCGCGCGGGCGTCGCAACCACCGTCGACATATAGGCCTGTCGGAGCATTGAGGGCGTCGCGCCTTGCTCGCAGCTGATTTCGTTCACTCAAGCCACGGTTGAGAGCAGCACAATCGTGGCTCGCGAATGCGCTAGTCACGTGAGTTTTTTTTGTATTTCGCGGTCTTTTTTTGGAGCGCGAAAAAAGATACACGTGAGCCTTTCTTTATCGCAAATCAATAAAATCGGGGTTTCTGAAGGTGCTCTCCAACTTTGCTATTCACATTTGCTCTCTAAAGTCATTATTTACGCGTTTAGAAAAATTATCCTAATTGCTATATAATGAATTGCAAAACAAAAAATCGCATATGATGCGGAAGCCGGTTGGTAAATGTATGTAAGTGGTTTCCCTGGCCTACATCAAATATTTTATTTTTGAACCTATGGCTAAAGTTAGCGCGGACAGCCTGTATACGTGTTCTGCGCTATAGTAATAGCAGTGTTGGTGGACATAAAAAAATCACTTTAATTATGTTAACTAGTAAGCTGGTCAACTCATTTCTGGTAGTCAACTTTTCAGCTATTCCAGTTAGGCGCTCGAGTAAAACTTTTTGCAGAGCTTATAGATTTGCCGTAGGCGTAAGTAGCAGCCAATTAAGTTTTTGGATCGAATGGGGCGACAAAAATGGCACATTGCAAGAGGAACACGACATACTGGCTGCGTGTTGTGCTTGTCTTCCAACGGCTTGTTCTTGTTAAGTCATTCCTTTCTTCCTGTAAGTCGCCGTGGTGGCTCAGCTAATGCTAACTTGAGCTGATAAACGGACACTCATAGTCCTTGAATCAAGGTATAGAAGAAAACTGTTGGCCAAAAAAGTAGTGAGAGGAAATAGTTGTGCCTTCCTCGTTAGACTGAAGTGTTTTCCATTCCATAATGACTCATTGGTGGACTTGAGACCAGACTAGAAAAATTCGTAGTGATCGCGGCTGGGGCACAGGTATGTGGTCATGACAAAAAGTAGCTTTGGCGGGATAAGCGCCGCATTTCTTCATGTTTCCCTACAAATCTGCCTTAAGTAATAGTATTTTTCTTGCTTCTGTCCTTTGCTTCTCTAAATAAACAGTTAACCTTCCACAGGAGCTGCCATCGAGTAAACTTTTTATTAACGAGTTACGAAGCTGCAATAGGTCGTCTCCTTTTACGCGACAGCGTATACAGGAAGTTCGGCCGAAAAGCCGTCGGCGTAATCGCCACCGCGTGTCGGAAATAATCGGGGGCTACGTAAAAAATAATCATATCATGCCAACGATTTGCTGCAGAATGTTCCGGATGGTATCATAGGATTCAGCGTTTTGTGCAGCATAAACAACTATTTAAGTTAGAGCTTGGCTACTGGCAGGGATTTGAACTGGCGACCTATAATCGAGGGCTAGAGGTGTCCACCTAGATATGTGAGACACTTAATTTCCTTGCCTCAGAACCAATTTCCGTTTCCTTAACTGCGGCTACACGTTCCATCTTTCTTCTTTCACTCCCACCTTCCTCTCATCCCTAACGGCGCGGTGAGGCAATAACTGCGCCATTTCCTCCTTAAAAATGGGTCGCATTCAAAGGTGTTTAAAGCGGGCATTGCGTCGAGCTGAAAGGGTGATGGTGTTTCTTGGACTTCCTGGCACGTTCCGCTCTTAAAGGCGACGCATAAGCGTCCTCCAATTTTTTTACCATCAATCTATTTTTTTCTATATACCATCCACACGAAAAATCGACTCTGTGGGTGGTGGATGTAAGTGTGACTAGAGAGTTTTGGTTTCGGTGACTTCGGGCAAGATTCGAAGACGACTTGCTGGCTCATTACTGCCGGTTCTTTGAGGGAGCAAGATGCACCTACACTGAGATATGAGCGGCGCTACTAGGATCGAATCCGCGATCTAGGGCTGGGCACGATACTTGAGGAAAGTGAATTCGGTACCGATGCCCGATACCCTCAAAAGTGGCATTTCTGATACAGATACCAGATACCGAACAAATATTGATTTCCGATATAGACACTCGACACTCTGTGATCGATACTTCGACATACGACTGAAATCGCCAATATTAATAAAGCTGGTAATATAATTAATGAATTCATGTGTGGTTTCTGGAATTTTTACAGTACTATATGATATACGAGGGGGTACCCAAAAGAATCCGAACTAATTTTTTGGTCGGCAAAGCTTCGGTGGTACCGCGTTTTGCCACTAGGAGAGCATAGAACGAACATTCCAGAGTCAGTAAGCCGAGTGCCGCCGCTGAAGGACGTCAGACTAGTTTAGGCAGAGTTCAAGAGTGACGACTGTTTTGCGTGAATGTCGTTTTTGGAATGGCTGATTCTCGTGAACAGTGTGCGCCGGTGGCATTCTGATTTTTGGTCGGAAAAAGTGTAACGGAAACTCTTAAAATATTAAGAAAGATGTACAAGGACGATGCTATGGGGACAACTCAAGTGTTCCTGAATAAAATCCTTATTAAAAGCAACAATCATGCCAATGGAAAACTTAAAATTCACCTCGCCTCAAGAAAGCTCGTCAGGTGAAGCCAAACTTCAAAACAATGCTGATTTGTTTTTCGACGTGAGAGGAGTCGTCTATACAGAATTTGTTCCGCAGGGTCAGACAGTTAATTTAGCTTTCTACTAGGATGTTTTTAAAAGAATGGGCAAGAGTGTGCGGTGGAAGCGGCCTGATTTGTGGCAGTCGGGTGACTGGTTTTTCCATCATGGCAATGCCCCTGCTCACACAGCCCTGTCTCTACAACAATTTTTGACCCAAAATGGCATGACCCCTGTTCCTCAGCCCTCATACTGACCATTCGACCTTGCCCCGTGCTACTTTCTTTGTTTCCTAGAATGAAAAGACAGATAAATGGAAAGCGTTTAGTTGATGTTGCTGAGGTGGAGAAAAAAACGACGGAGGCACTGTAAAGCATCACAAAAGATGAATTTAAACAATGTTTTCAAAAATGGAATAAAAGATTCGGCAAGCGTATCATTGCAAGTGGAGAATACTTTGAAGGAGATTGAAGGTCTGTGCTTAAAATGTGAACAAATAAGTTCAAACAAAAATAAGTTCGGTTTCTTTTGGGTACCCCCTCGTATATAGCGCACTGTATTCAAAAAAGTTTAAACTAATTGGACGAGAGGGATTCCTGTAAGCTCTATTGTCGGCTCAGCTCGTTTCGTTAAAAGTTTAGCATCGGAGTGAAGTCATGGGGACGTTGAAACGGTTACTTCTGTATGTAGCCTAGCAAAATGTTTTTTTGAACGTAATACTCTTCACGCGAACCGGTGTCAGAGCACTTGTCTACATACGAATAAAGTTCGCAGTGTTTCTGGTGGTTTTTGTTTGTTACTGCAGTATTTACCGGTTGCCTCTGCCTTTGCCTTGTGCTAAAAAGTACAAGCTCCTCGCGCTTGGGAAAAGCCGAAGTTCTTGTCCGAGCACTATGTTTAACACACGTTTTGAGTTAAATATTCCTCGTTAAAATCTAGAAGGAAAACAAAGAATAACGGGGCTAAAAATGTATTTTAGGCAGAGCATATCTTGCGATTCTCTGTTATTTAGATGTTTTTTTTTTCTTAACGGCAGTAGGTAGCACCATTTACTCAAACCGCCGGTCCGAAAGAGCCCCGCGATGCGGCCATGGCTTAAGCGAAGCAAACGAAAACGGCTTCTCTGCAGAAGCCTACGAGCACGTTGCCCGGTTTTTACTTGAAGAAGGCGTCTTTCATCAATGGACAAGGGTGAAGCGTAGCCGCGTCGACTCGAGGATCTTCGAGGCCCAGTTAGGAACTTCAAGTTTCTAGTAGCGCCTCTCGAGAACTGAGGCTTGTTGTAGAGTTGCTCCTCCAAATGAAGTGAATGCGTCAGCTGATGCATCCGACGCCGCCGGCGCTGATGACAGCACTGACTTGCGTATAGAAAAATGCGTGACCTTCATCGTGGATACAATATAAAAAAAGCAAATTTTCTCGTAAGCATGGAGACAAAAATCTTGCAGTTCTGTTCACATCAACCTGAAATTACGGCGAAGGGGTGTTGTTTCCACCATCACGGTGAGCCGGTGTCTTCGTCCCATCCGTTACCGTTTGTGCAAAAGCGCAACATATATGTCATCTATCTGCCGAACAGCGAACGGAGGAAGAAAGACTACTGACCGGGCAAATTTAACTGGCACCGCCTCTTCGAACTTCTTCCCTTTTTTTCAGTGCGCTACCGCCTAAGCAAGCGCCGCCAGCCCAAAGTCTGGCTCACAGCAGCCTAAAAATCTGCTGCACACTTGTTTTTTGAGTAATCAGTATCGTTAAAATAAATGATAGCCTAAAAATTTATTTTCCATGCCGATACTTAAGTACTTTCATATTTGGCTAGCGATACTTAATACAAATACAAAAAATATATCGAAAGATAGCATCGAAGATACAGGTATCTTCAATACTGACTATGCCTGTCGCGATCTTAGGGTCAGCAGCCGAATGCGAAAGCCAGTGAGGCCCCGGAAGGTACCCTGCATGCAACACGATTGTAGAAAGTTTTGTCAGGCGGTTGACTTTATACTGCATAGACCAAAGGGGAAGATGCATTCGCGAGCTATTACGAGAGCCCACGACATCATTGAAGCGTAGCACGGACAGCCAAGTCGCCGCACACTCAAACCCGATCGCGTTTGAGCGCCACTTTTCATAGAATACTATATATCCTAACATGTTAGAATAGACTGAAGGCACGATAGGTTTACGAGATATTTCGCATTCTTCAGAAAGGCTGCGTTTATGACAGATTCCTGCCTTTGTCACTACTCTACAAGGAGATCACCTACCTGGCAGGATGATCCTCATTCGCTTTTTGCTTCTCTGTGTCCCATTTTCTTCGGTCTTTTTCTGTGGTTTGGATGTTTTCTGGCATCACACCTCGTCTTATAATATTGAGGGTTCTTAAACGAACCCCACCTTTAATTTATATACGTTGGTTTTTCCAGGCAAAGAGGCGCTTTTTTGCAGCACAGTAGTGCCAGTGTTGGCGGGAGTCATAAAGTAGGTGAATCATGTTGACTAGTTAAGTGGCGAAAAAAATTCTATTAGTTGACGTTTTATTTATTACCGATAGGAGCCTGACTACAATCAGAGATTTGTAGCCGACCGTGAGGGTTACACATATTAATTTTCAAAATTTTGAGAACCGCGCGCCTGCTGAGAGCGCATAGCGACGCTCATCAAATTGCGTCACTCCCTGCCGCACATGCCACATGACATTGTCTGCCCCGACCGCTCTGGAGCAGCGAAGTGGCGCACAGCGGGGAGCACGACATTGCGGTTGGGGCAGACAATGTCATGTGGCACGTGCGGCAGGGAGTGATGCAATTTGATGAGCGTCGCTATGCGCTCACCGCAGGCGCACGGTTTTCGAAATTCTGAAAACTAATATGACTGTTGCTAACGGCCAGATACGAATCTCTAAAGGCAATCAGGCGCTTATCGGTAATAGTTAAATAGCTAGCTACTACAATTTAGCAAATCACTTTACCAGTTAAGGTGACCCACCTTTCTGACGTCGGCCAACAATAGTATTCACATGGTTCACCAACAATAACATTCACTACAACAATAGTATTCGACCAACAATAGTATTCACGTGTGTTCGGCCGTGTCGCAAAAACTTTTCTTCACCTCAAAAACTCAAATAAGTAGCGGATTTCCTTGAAACACCTGGTATACAGGAAGCTTCCTTTAGCAGATTGGAAGGCATTCGGTTGTTAGCTGGCGCGTCTTTTGCTGTCCGTTTCTTTTTCGCTCAATTTGTTGTTCCTGAGTGTAGCATGTCACCAAGGGGCGTACACAGTAGCGCTCAATCCTTAGAATGAATTGAATCCGAAGAGTTTAACTGATAATCTGCCGGATCTGCCGGAATGATCTGCCGAGCTTTGAAACCGAGGTATGTTATTCAATTTTGGCTTCTGAAAAAGCATTCAGTAATGCAAACTGGATTTCTATGCATTTTCTGCTTTAGAAATTTGGAAGGTTGCCATGAACCATTTTATTATTCCATACATAAATAAAAATTTCCAAGAGACTCGTTGTGCAAAGTAGCGGTTTTGGTGCGAACTTTTACTAACCTGAGTATACAATATGGACGAAATTTGTCTCGTGGTTTTCGAGACAAAAAGAGGTGGCAGAATTCAGGTAGTACGGTGCGATAGTGAAAACTGAAATGACAAAATGTTTGCTTAATTTTCGCGTTGTCCCGCCAGCATTCGAATCTTTACTGTGTGCATGCAATTGCACTGAAGCGCAATGTATAGCGCTACTGTTCTCAACTATTTTATGTATTCGCGGCAGTCTAAGGTCCCTCCTACGCACCCACACACAAAACAGATCGGAGTAATTGCCGAAAAAAGAAAGCGTCCTCGCGAGCACACAAGGCAACAAAGCCTGGTTTTGTTGCGGCGTCTTCTGATGTCGGAACGCACTTATAATGAGCAGCGGAGAGTGGAAGGCGTAGTGCTGACACAGCCGAAACAAGATTGTGTACCGCGGTCAGCACACACGGGCAGAGTGCGCGCTTTGCGTCTTCCTGCCCTTGAGCAATCACCGTGCTCTGCCGGGTCACACGCCGCCCACGCTCAGGCTCTCGCGCCGGCGGCAGACCTTGGGGGCGCGGGAAACAGAGGCGGGCCTTTGTGCAAGCAGCTCTTCGGTCACACTTAGTTTCTTCTCCGCGAGACATGAGTGATCGGGCCGTAACTCGCACCGGCCTCCTAAGCAGTGACGATGAAGCCCCCCTACCGGCAAGGTTTCCGCCTGGTTGCGTCCTTCTCACACCCACGATTTCCCTGGCAGGTGGAATGCGGGCTACGACTTGGGTTTTGTGTCCGGATGATGCTCGCACCATTGCTCTACAGTTGCGAGACCCATATAAGTAGGTCTTGGCTGGCGGTTTTGTATGCAGAGCATATGTTCAAGTACCTTCCCCCAACGATCTCGTGTTCTGTGCTGTTCATTTTGTAAAGGCAAATTCAGCTTGCTCAAGCAAGATACGGTCACGCCTAACTTGCAGAGAACGCTCGTCGTTTTTGGACTTGCATGGTCACAGCCGCTATCTATAAGACTTTCCTTTCTTTAATCGGGCCAATGATTAGGAGCTACAGGGTCAGTCAAAAGTCCGCAGGACACAGGGTATGTTTTTGTATAGTCGCGCAGTTACGACACCCCCGAAGCTCAAATGTTCTGTACAGGGAAGAAGTCTCGTTGTAACCTCTGAAAACCTTGATGAAGCTTTATCGGCATCTTGAGTGCCAGGATATGCCGACGAAAAGCGGACTTCTTGGCCTGGGAACTTTTGATCCACTCTGTACATCCAAAATTTACAAAAATTTGAACGGATGTCAAATATTGCACAGCAGCGTTCGGCTTACCCGCACGTCCTCCCCTCTCCTAGCAATGGTAACTGCAGGCATGAGAATCCAAGCTCTGCTTAAGTTGTAGGAGGAGTGCGCCAGGGTTACTGTCGTGCGCCGCAAAATGAGAAACGCTAAAATTCAAATACGCGTCCCTCCACGTTCAAGAGTGATGCTTTCATTCCATGGGGCCACTATCGGCCTCCATCGGCAGGTCCGCATGGTAGTGTCAAATATTCGTAGTGACGTCTGCACAGGGGAAGTTAACCGCATCACGTATGCGGGTTTATTGAAAATATCCCTCACGTCCCTCACGGAGACAGGGAAACTACGCACTCGCTTCACACCCTTCAAGCAACGCACAGAAAATCTGTCATAATTATTGGCAAAAAATTTATGCATGGTCAAAGGCATAATGGATATTAGTGACCTTTACGCGCCGTGCACATTTATTGAAAAAAAAAACAATAAAGCGACGAGCACGAAACTGTGTGTGATTTTTTTCTCCTTACCCCTGATACACGATTCGTGCTCGCTACGTTGCTACAGTTGGAGCGAGGTGACCATATTTTCATCCTGCCTTCTATGGCAGGGAACGAAAAGCGCCCTAGAGCTCTCTCCCTTTCCCGATGCGATGAAGCGCCGAAAAGAACCGTGGCGTCAACGTACGAGAGCTTCCAATGCCGACCACAATCAAGTGACCACAGATCACAACCCCCGCTCTGCGGCCCACCTTAGTTGCACTGCCACGATGTTTCTTTAAATTTAATTCTCGGACAGTGTGTATAGCCGCAAGGCATCACCATTTCCTGCTCGGCCAGCGAGGCAAGTTACTTGGCCTTCCTGCTTTTGTAGCCTCCAGACTAATACGAAAATAGCCCGATTAGGCACGTGCCATTACTGCTGTTTTCGGGACACTTCCCGACGACGTGATCGCGCCATCTGGAGAGCGACAATTGACGCATACACAGTGCGCGGCCGACAACCACAATAAATTTTGATGCCAGCGACTGCTAAGTGTGGGTAGCCAATCGCCTCTGCCCAGCTTCCTTTTTTTGCTGTAGAAGTTTGCCTGACGAAATAAGAGCTTGCTGCTTAGTTCTTCGCCAGACTTCCCAATGCTTGTTGCCAGCACCAGATGAGACAGCAGATGGGGCTCTCTTGAGCACTCGCTACCCGTGAGACGCTTATGTCCTAGATAACTTCCTTACTGGCGTATACTTAAAAGCGCAAGCTTTCCATCCCGACTCTGGCTTCCGTTCAAGGTCCACACACGGATATAGAACTATGTTCACAAATCTGTGACATTTTGTGTTCTCGGTTGTGTTGCTAGATGCAGCTCATTAAATCTTGTCGAGATAGCTTTTTTCTGCTCCGTGGTTTTGGTTTTCTTCCTGTTCATGTTGGGAGCGCTGTCGTGATTATTTCATGCGTCTTAATTGTCGCAAATAAAGCAGCTAGGTCATAGTTGTGTTTACCATACGTTTCTAAGACAAAATTCTTCTCTGGTTGTGTGGTGCTACGAATTGAAATGTTTCACCAACCAGCCACACAGAGTGTGCCATTCATATGCGCGTCGTGCCGTGCGCTGGCAAGTACGAGACGCCTTACGTCATCATCAGGCCTTTCTGAAAACTGAAGCGCACAGCACACGTCCGCGGCGATTCTTACAGCTTGTCGTTAAAAAAAATGGCTGGGGTTCAACCCGGCTGAACCTTCTTTACAGAGCGGAAGCTCGATTAAGCGTGGTCAGACACAGTTTGCTGTCGTTTAACTTATCGCATATCAAGGACTTGACTTGGTTGTTGCTTGAATAAAGAGAAAACTTCATCATACAAATCATCAGATTCAATCAGCTGTCTACGATACAAAGCCGAAGCAATGGTTCCAGGGCGCGACTCCTCCATGGCTGCATGCAAACGTTAAGTAACGTTTCGCGCTCTTTATTATCTTATCAGATGAACGGTGAGTCACGTGGTTCAGCGCAAATGCGAGGTGAGCGTTGAATCACGTTGTTCAACGCAGCTGCGAAGGGGGAGCGAACGCCGCCTGCTCCGCGCGTCGCAGCTGCGCCGAGGCGCGGCGAGTCACATGGTATGACGTCACAGCCACACCCCTGCTTGAAGGTCACTCTTCGGAGCGACATGACCTTGAGGTTTTGCAAGGGAGTAGTAGAGCTTCCGCTCTAAAAGTATATTCTAACCAAAGAGACGCGAGCCTTGTTTAAGGCGCACTTCGTAATCGGCTTCCGCGATGCCGGTGACTCGGACATGAGAGAGAACTAATATCTTCTGCTGGGAATTTTTACGCAGCTAAAGATGTCTTGGGCAAGAAGCCTGGCATCAGTGGCCGATCAAATCGCACAAAAGGCTTTCAAAGCAGCTCGTGGTGCAACTATTCGTTTCGGCCGCTTGTGCCCCTACCACGTGCAACGCTGTCTATCGCAAAGGGAAAGAGTCTCTCTTGTATAGCAGGCACATCCGCTCTGCCAGCACGCCGTCTAGGCATCGCGGGATGCTTCCTGCCGTTTAACATCTTTGCACGAACCATGTCCTTGTACACATTAATGACCGTGTAGACTCATCAACCTCGGACAGGCGGCGCATGGGAGGGAGCGACTGTTTACATGACTATAAACGGACTTTCGCTGCGAGTGAGAAACTGCTCGGTTTTCTGCATACACTGTCACCTCACTTTGTGAGTGCTGTGCGCGAAGATTAATTGTTTCCGGTCAACGTTTGTGAGGAGTGCGGTTTCCGTTTCAAGTCGGGGACTATGTTCACGTTTGCGGCATGTCGCTTTCAAGCATGTAGGCTCGGACAGTGTAAAAAACGAACGCTACGGGATTTTGACTCCATTCGCGCGTACCGCAGCG
The DNA here is from genome assembly GCF_055824585.1 of Amblyomma mixtum. Classification (NCBI taxonomy): domain Eukaryota; kingdom Metazoa; phylum Arthropoda; class Arachnida; order Ixodida; family Ixodidae; genus Amblyomma; species Amblyomma mixtum. The sequence goes on along the minus strand of NC_143014.1, from coordinate 328,831,536 downwards.
CGCATTTCTTGTGCATGCGTGACATACTCGATATTAAGATCATGCGTTTACATTTTTAGTTTATCAGGAAAGCCGAACGTCCGCTTATAAGAGCCGACAGTGATCTCTTTACCTCTGCCCGTACATAAGACGTCTACACTGTCAGCAAACGTTTACCTGAAAAAAAGGTCATATACCCATTAAATGCACATGTTCTAGACATTTATTCGGCAAATTAGAGAGGAAATCGGCTTATCCTGCATTGCATTCTGGATTCGAATAGAGCAAGCATATTCGTAACAGGGTGGCCAAATACTGCATTGGTGAGGGAGTGCGTTGTCGGTATTTTTTTTTCAATCCTGGAGGAGAATTGCGCGGCACTGGATTTCGAACCCCGGTCGTCTTACACGCGAGGCGCATGCTCTACCTCTATGCCACCGCTGAGACAGAGGTAGTATTTCGCTACAACCTTCTATAAACAAACGAATTATCCTTCGGCCCTCATTCCTAGCGCCTGCGGAGCAACTGACCAAGGTGGCGGTCAGACCTGTGACGCAGCGGAGGGTGCTAGAATCAGTGGCTTCAGACGCAGTTGGGCTCAATAGGAGGTACAAGCTGAAGGTGGTGCAAGCCTACGCGCCTAAATCCAGCCATGATGACCAGATCGTTGAAAGCTTGTATGAAGACGTGGAAGCGGCAATGAACAAATTAAAATCACAGTACACTGTACTGATGGGCAACCTCAATGCGAAGTTCGGCAAGAAGCAGGCTGGCGACCAGGCGGTCGGCGACTATGGGATAGGTTCTAGGAATAGTAGGCGAGAGTTATTAGTACAGTTCGCAGATAGAAATAATGTAAGGATCACGAATACCCCCTCCCGCAAGCAAGAGAACAGGAACTGAACGTGGAAAAGTCCCAATGGTGAGACTAAAAATGAAATAGACATCATACTGTGCGCTCACACTGGCATCGTGCCGAAAGTGGAAGTCCTCAGAAAGGTGCGTTATAGCGACCACTGAATGATAAGGTATCGAATCAGTCTAGATTTCAAGAGGGAACGTAAGAAACTAGCGAAGCGGAAACGTATTAACAAGTTAGCGGTAAGAGGGAAGTACAGAAATTCTGGATTTCGCTACAGAACACATATGCGGCGTTAAGTGAGGCAGACGATGGCAATGCTCAACACAATGAACGATAATCTCATACCTATCATTACGGAGTGCGCCGTAGAAGTACAGTCTTTGTCAAAAGTTTAGAGCCCAGGGGGTTTGCTTCTTAGCCTTGCAGTGGGATTCCTGAAGCATTCTGGGCAGTCCTACCCATTGCAGGAGGCAGAACCAGAATTCTTCTTACCCAGAGGGAATTTGGAGCGCTGGAGTTCCATCACGAACCACACAGTGAGGCTCAGAAGCAAACCCCGTGGGCTCCAAACTTTTGACAAAGGCTGTACATGGTAAGATGGTTCGACAGGGTTCTCGCCAGCTCTCTCAGGAGACAAAATATCTGAATAAGAAACGCCAAAGCATGAGGGCGTCTAACCCTACAAACGTAATAGAATTAGCATAGCTATCGAAATTGATAAAAAGGGCAAGGTACCCGACATAAGAAAGTATAATATCGCGAGAATCGAGCATGCAGAGGACATAGCTTAAAAGCGGTGAGGAGGAAACTAGGCATAGGTGAAAACCAGATGTATCTGTTAGGCGACAAGGAGGGCAATGTCATTAGAAATATGAATAAGATAGCTAAAGTAGCCGAAGAGTACTACACGAATTTATGCAGTACCCAATGTAATCAGAACGTTAATGAGAGACGCAGTAGTGCACAGCAATGCGTCATCTAGTTAGTAATGAAATAGGAAGCAAAGAAATCCTTAGGAGCTATGCAAAGGGCAAAAAAGGAGCTGGTGAGGATCAGGTAACAGCAGATCTGTTGAAGGATGGAGGGGAGATTGCGCTAGGAAAACTAGCCACACTGCATACGCAATGCCTTATGACCTCGAGTGTACCAGAAGCTTAGAAGAACGCTAACATTATCTTAATTCACAAGAAAGGGGGAGCAAAGGACTTCAAAAATTACAGACTGATTAACTTACTGTCCGTTGCCTATAAGGTACTTACTAAGGTAATCACTAATAGAGTCAACCCCGCCGCGGTAGCTCAGTGGTTACGACACTCGGCCACTGGGCCGAAAGACGCGGGTTCGATGCCGGCCGTGGCGGCTGAATTTTGATGAAGGCAAAATTCTAGAGGCCCGTGTACTGTGCGATGTCAGTGCACGTTAAAGAACCTCACGTGGTCAAAATTTCCGGATCCCTTCACTACGGCGTCCCGCATAGCCTGAGCCGCTTTGGGACGACAAAAGCCCAATAAACTAATAGATTCAGGTGTACCTTAGACTTAAATCAAACAAATAATCAGGCAGGCTTTCGTAAAGGATATTCCACAATAGATCATGTTCACGCTACCAATCAGGTTGTATAGAAATGCGCAGAGTATAACCAAAGTATAGGATTCATTGATTGCGAGAAAGCATTTGACTCAGTGGAAGCCTCAGCAGTTATGCAGGCATTGCGGAATCAGGCTGTAGAACAGCTTTATGTAGAAATACTGGAAGATGTGTATAGCAGCTCAGCAGCTACAATAGTCCTCCATAAATTCAGCTATAAAATTCCAGTAAGGAAGGGCGTCAGGCAGGGGAAGAAGATCTCGCCAGTGCTATTCACTATCTGTTTACAAGAGATATTCCGAGCCCTTAATTGGGAAAAGTTGGGGATAAGAGTTAACGGAGAATACCTAAATAATCTGCGGTTCGCTGATGACAATGACTTGCTGAGTCACCAAGGAGATGAATTGCTGAGCATGATCAATGAGTTGGACAGGGAAAGCATAATGTTAGGTCTAAAATTAACATGCAGAAATCCAAAAGTAATGCTCAACAGTCTAGACAGGGAACAGCAGTTCATAATTGGTAGCGAGGTGCTGCAACTGGTAAGGGACTACGTCTGCTTAGGGCAGGTAGTGACCGCTGATCCGTATCTCGAGCAGTAAATAACTGGAAGAACAAGAATGGGTTGGAGCACATATGGCAGGTTCTCTCAGATCATGAATGGCAATTTACGAATAGGCCTCAGGAGAAGAGTACAGAACACTTGTACATTACCGGTACTCAGCTATGGAGCAGAAACGTCGAGGCTAACGAAAAGGGTTTAGCTTAAGTTGAGGACAACGCAGTAAGCTATGGAAAGAAAAATGGTAGGTGTAACCAAGCGCATGTGAAGCAGAGCACACGCTGCCAGATGTGCAGCGCTTGGCCAATGAGGTTATACTAATGCTCCTGGAGCGGAAGTGGTGACCCTGCAGTGAATCCGAGGCGCTGCCTTGTTGTTCACGGCAGAAATCGCGCGCACGGCAAAGCGCGCCAGTGCTGTTTGAGTTGTGCATGCGTAATTGTTCCACCGTTCCTGAAGGTGATGGTGTGCATGCGCTGCGTTCGGATGGATCAATCGCGTGGAGAAGACGCCGGGAATAACATTTCACGTGTAAGTTCACCGAACCCACAGCATGGCTTGCTTCCTTTTTTATTATTTGAATCAGAACGTAGGAGCACATGAACGTATCGTTAAAGGTATGCCTCACAAGTTTCCCATAGATTCCGCCAAGCGTGGAGCCTGGCAGCGTGCAGTGCGGTGAGTTAGTTGTTCACCCAAGAAAGCTGGCGTTTTATGCTCCGTTCATTTCGAATCTAGCTGCTTTGACAGAATAGGTTTGGTTTATTTTAACGTCCCAAAGCGACTCAGGCTATGAGAGACGCCGTAGTGGAGGGCTCCGGAAATTTCGACCACCTGGGGTTCTTTAACGTGCACTGACATCGCACAGTACACCGGCCTCTAGAATTTCGACTGCATAGAAATTCAGCCGCCGCGGCCGGGATCGAACCCGCGTCTTTCGGGTCAGCAGCCGAGTAGCACTGAGCCACCGCGGCGGGTTGCTTTGACACAATAGGACAAACAACATCGCTGCGAGTAGGAAGCATTCGCACCATATTTCTGGAGTTCCAAGCCCACCCTCGGCAGCCAGTAAGTATAGTATATTAAATTAGTTCTACTTTTTAGCCCGGACAGACTTTTCATTGCATCAGCCTTGCAGCTGCCCATTACTCCTCTATTTAATTAATTTGCACGGCTGTAGATATCGAGAGAGCAAGAGATTGAATGCAGTCGAACGTACTCTCTTCTTGACACCAAAAACGAAAGCGTGCTCCTGCAATGTCCCGGGCAGCGCCTCCATCACCTTTGCCTCAAGTTAGCGAAAAAAGAACTGACCATCCTAGAGCCGTCTTCTCCTCGGGAAAGCCGACTCATCGCTTTGCGTGAGCCCATGAAAAAAACACGCTTTATTGTCCTCCTCAACTTCGTGCATTTACCGTAATGCTGCACTACTCTCCAGCTGCATATGAGTATGTGCGACTGAAGTTCAATAATGCTTTGCCACCTCAGCGCCCGCTGTGTGAATGGTACAAGTCCATCAATGGCAAACCAGGTTTTACTTTTGAAGCCTTTGCCTTCCTGGAAAATATAGTGCAGGGCCTAAAGAAGCCACTGCTCTCTGCATTAATGACCGACGGCATGGTTATTAAAAAGGACACGCAACTCGTGGGAAACATGAAAACCGTGAACGGTAACTTACCGGAAGCCACAATCGCTTGTTTTTTTTATGCCCGTGGCCATGAAAATGAGGCTGAAGTTGCCAGTTTCCTATTTCTTCATTGATTCCGTTGTTTCAGGATCTGAGAGATCTGACCACGCAACAGAATGTCCGTCCACAGTGTCGTCATTGGGCACAAAAATAGTGTCATTGACCTTTGATAGAGCAGCATCAAACTTTTCTATGCCTCAGTGTCTTGGAGTTGAGCTGAATTGTCATTCGAGGGCTTTAGACACCAGTTTTCAGTGCTCAGAAGAATGTGAAAGCAAAGCATGTATCATACTATATGCCTGTCGCATATCAAGTTGATACGGAACTGCTGAGTGTCTGTCGCTTACCTCGTGGGCCCAAATGTTTAAAAGGTTAAAAGGTGAAATGGCTGTATATTGAAGAACTAGACGCACTGCACCGACAAGAAGGACTTCACCTTGGCAACAAACTATCAAAGGTTCACATTGAATGCGTGAAGCATAAAATGAAAGGTAAATTCGCCATTCCAATCCTGAGTTCATCCGTTGCAGAAGCACTTGACTTGTGCGAGTTCACGCTAAAGTTGCTGCAGGTCCAAGGCGCACGTGCTACAGCAGAGTTTATGCGCATTTTACACCACCTTTTCAACATTCTCAACTCTAGGAATCCTCTATAAGGGTACAATAAAGCCCCCCTTCGCAATGAGAGCCTAGCCACTTGGAAGACATTTTTTCACACGGCAAAGGGCTGCATAAGATTACTGAAAGATGTAGCGAAGTGACCGGTGATTTATGGGCTGAAGAAAACTGAATTTTTGGGCCTAATAATTTGGAATAAAACCAAGCATTACAGCTTTTTTCGGCACGCTGATAGCCACTGTGAAACAGATACTTGCTGACACAAAAGATCTCACAGTACCATTTGGAGACATTTTTCGGCAGCGTGAGAGGACGGGGTGATTACAAAAACAACCCCACTACTTGTACCCCACAGCTTCGTACAAAAGACTTCTCATACAGACAGAGTTCGCCTCATCTGGCGCCGGTAACAGCTCTACATACTGTCACCGACAAACGCAGCAGAAAAGCGGGAAGCACAGCGTTTCCTAGGACGAAGCCTGCCGAACCGCCGAGCTCATGCAGAACGAAGACGACGCACGGCCACGCGCCTGGAGGCAAGGTTCGGCCACCAGGTGGCGCCGGCAGAGTGCCAGCAGTGTGGCATTGCCCCCCCCCCCCCTCTTTCAAGAGGCATCGGCCCGATGCCGCACGGGCGGAAAAAAAAAATAATGAAGGGAAGGCGGCAAGTGAACGGCGCGAGTGTCTGCGTGAAAAGGGGCTAACGGGAGTAATACGGCTTCAGCCGCGCCACGTGGACTACTTCGGGCGTCGGTTGTCGTGAGGACCGGACAGTTACTTGAGGGAGCACCTCGTAGGTCACCGCGCTGAGGCGGCGTAACACCTGGTAGGGACCGAAGTAACGGCGAAGAAGCTTCTCAGAGCGCCCCGGCAAGCGGATCGGGCTCCACACCCAGACTTGATCACCGTCAGAACCTTACGGAGAGTCGTGGCGAGTTGACTGCTCATCACAGAAAAATCAGCGCCGGTATCGACGAGTGCGGTCACTTGATAACTGTCGGCGGTTACAAAAAATTCAGATGAAACTAATCGTTCGCAGCACGTCGGTGAGGTCGTCGGAGAGGTCGTCGAATCGGGTCGCCACCCCCCGGGCAGCGGCGTCGAATCGTAGGGTGGAGGCTGTTGACTCTGTACAGTGGTGGCGGCCCTACCCCCGGAGGACGCCGTCTTCAGTTTTCCCGGCGAGGGGACGTGCGTCTGAACTGACCAGATGTTGAGGGCCGACTGGGCGAAGCAAAGCGCCTCGGGGATGGCGATCGCGATTGGCGCTGCTGCGAGGCCGGGGGCAGCACGTGAGCAGCGAGGTACTCGTCGATGTCCAGCGGTCTTTCGCCATAGCGAGGTCGAGGCGCGTCGGGCGGGAATCCTCTCAAACCCATACGCCGGTACGGGCAATGCCGCAGAATATGGCCACCAGGCTCCCCGCAGTGGTAGCAGAGCGGACGGTCGTTGGGCGTGCGCCACACGTGCGCTTTGCTGATAGGAGGGCGCAGGTTCTCCTGCTGCTCGACGGGGCGCACGTAACGGTGGGATGTTCGAGGTCCGGCAACTGGGCGAAACTCTTGCGGCATGGGAGCAGGTCGGCGTAGGGCATCGCTGTAGGACATGACGTGTGGCTCCGGTAGTGGTGCTGGTGGTGGCTGCACCACGCGCTGGATTTCGTCACGGATGACGTCCCCTGTAGAAGGTATACTTGCCGACGGAGCATCCATGCGGAGGTGTCGCAGTTCTTCGCGGACAATGCTCCGTACAATCTCTCGCAGCGCCTCATCCCCGGGGCCTGGCAAGGGCGCGAAGTATTGAGTGGCCGCTACATTTGCCTGACGGCCGTATTGGGCGCTCCGTTCCAGCAACGAACGCTCCATGGAGGTAGCTTCCTTGGCGAAGGCGGCGACGGTTAGCGGAGGGTCGCGCATGAGGCCAGCAAACAGCTGCTCCTTCACCCCACGCATAAGGTGCCGCACCTTTGTAGCTTCTGGCATGGTAGGGTCGGCCCGATTGAAGAGGCGTGTCATGTTCTCTATGAACATGGCCACGCTCTCGTTGGACTGCTGTGACCTGGAGCGAAGGGCAATTTCAGCGTTCTCCTTCCGTTGGCTCGAGCTGAATGTGGCGAGCAACTCACGGCGAAAAGCTGCCCAGTTGGAAAAGGACGCCTCGTGGTTCTCAAACCACGTTTTCGCCGAGTCGAGCAGTGCGAAATATACATTCAGCAGCTTCCGCTCGTCGTCCCACTGGTTAAATGCGGCCACACGGTCAAAATTGGCCAACCAGTCTTCTACATCCTCAAACCGGTCGCCGTGGAAGGATGGTGGCGACCGAGGTGCGAGAAGGACGCACGGCGGGGCACTGCCGGAGGACTGACCTGTCTGGCTGCCAGTGGTGGACGTCATCGCTCTGACAGGCCTTGTTAGTGGATCGAACTCGGGTTGCAGGCCTCGCAGGCGACGGCTCGTTTTGTGGACGGGTGTGGCGTCCGCGGGTCGGGGAGAAGCGTCACGGCTGTCGTCGGGGTCAGCGTACATGGGATGGTACCCAGCACCTCCACCAAATGTCACCGACAAACGCAGCAGAAAAGCGGGAAGCACAGCGTTTCCTAGGACGAAGCCCGCCGAACCGCCGAGCTCATGCAGAACGAAGACGACGCGCGGCCACGCGCCTGGAGACAAGGTTCGGCCACCAGGTGGCGCCGGCAGAGTGCCAGCAGTGTAAATAAATCTGCAGTGGAAGTCAGCAAAAAGCGATTGGAGGATTGGTGGCTGAAAAGCAGAGATGTGGAATAAGGTTAGAATAGTAGGAAACCGTAGGCAAAGTTGATGGAGAATCTTAATGAGAATTGCCAACACAGTAAACAAAAAAAATAATAAATAAAGAAAAGCTGAGCATGGTGGCAATTGCCACCACCCCGTTTCAAAGGGGGCGCTCCTATCCATCCATCCATCCATCCAGTGTGGCAATATGTAGTGACTGTGCTTACCGTGTATCTCTTGCAGAATCGGGTACCGTGTACCTCTTGCAGAATGCGCACCAGGACGATAATATTCAGGAACAAATGAAGAACATCCACGCGTTTTTATCTGTACTGATCAGAGTCTTTTATTTATTTTATTTTTATTTACAAAATAAATAAAGTTTTGTTACGCAGCCAAAGAGTTTTGTTACGCTCAGAGACGTAACAAAACTCGCCGCTGTCCACTGCATATCCACGTAAATATTCAATTATACATGCCTCCTCTACATCTGGCCCATTCCGCAGATGATTTTTCGTCTAGCAGCATATTGAAATAACTGCTGTGTCAATTATTTTATTTACTTTTTATTAGAATCTGTATGCTAAAGTTGAGTTGCTGCTCACAGACCAAGCGTGACAGAAGTTTTCGATCACAAAACTGAACATGCCTGGAGTTCGCGCGTGCAAGAGGAGAAAAAAATAAACCTTTCCTTTGCTTTTTCCTTGTTATTGATCACAGTATAAGTGTTCTCATCCGCAGGAATTTTTTTGTTCTTGACTAGCTCATAAAAAAAACGCCTGTACGCATGAAACCCGCATGAATAGCCGCGACTCTGCTGGCGTCAACCGAGCAAAGATTTCACCTAGCGACCTGTCGGCCGCAGCAGCCCGGAAATCTTCGTTGCGACAAAGTACATAAGAAAAAAAATATTTAGTGTAGTCATAATGTCAAAAATGTTTTGACTGCCGTAGCGAGCGATAGCGAACGCTTACAAGCTTCAACTACCCCAGCTATCCTAGCCGCACCCTGCAGCTATCCTAACTAGAGATGTAAAATTTCAAGGAATTTCGAATGGCATAAAAAAAACGTTTTTTCAGTGTTTTTTTTTCGTGAAAAATTGCAAATTTTGCAAAACGTGACAGAAATAGATTTATACGCAACAGCACAACGATCAATAATAATGCTCCGAACTTCAGTCGAATATGCAGTTATAGATGTCATGTAGTGAAACGAACTTCTTGTTCTATTGCACCGAGAAAGAGAACATGAAAACTGATCTATAAGTCACTCCATATCGGACTCACTGTCGATGAATGCGGCACTACGCGAAGCAGCATGGATTGAAGTTGTGTCCACAGCTAGGTTCGACTGCACATACACAAGCTTTCGAACGCGTTTCCCTGAAAGCCTGTTGCGAATCCTTGTATGGACGTTTCCGAAACGTGACTAGTTTCATTCACAGCTGGCGGGTTATGGTGGTATCTGCAGCAGTCAGCAAGCCAGACGAGTTAGCGGCTGGTTGGTGCAAAGGCCTTGCCACCAGGTAGATGGGGCCACGTGCTTCGCTGAAGGCCCCTGTCCTGGACCAAATTCCTGCGGATGCCCTGTACTCTGCTACGTTGGAAATCAAGAAGCCAGGCTTGTATTTGGCTAAAACCGTTTACGTGCACAGCAGCCTATGTTATTTATGCCGTGTGTGTAGCGCTGTAGAATTTGCAGCCATTTTGTTCTACTTCAGCCGTGAGTTCAAGTATTAGTCTGTCTTTAAGTCAAGTCTGGATCTTATATGTGACCTGGCCTTCAACCCGTGTACTCGCAGCACGAACTTTTTAAAAGTACTACCCGGCACCCGCGATGACGACTGCTCACCAATTGTTCAACGATGCACGCTGTTATGGTTTTCAAAGCAAAAACAAAAAATTAACTACAAGCAAGCAATCACAAAAACCTTGAAATATCAATGTAAAATTTTTGGTGTTTCTTTCCATTTTTTTCTCGCGTGAAAAAAACGAAAAAAACCGTTTTTTTTCCCGAAATTGCAGTGTTTTTGTAAGGCCATCCCATCTCTAGTCCTAACCTTTCACCTTCAGCAAAATGGCCGCCGGCCGCGCCGCCAGGCTTCACCCGGTTGCATAGGCGGGTATGCGGGACCTCCACTCCAGCAGTATTAGTATAACCTCCTTGCGCTTGTCGAAAATGAATGCTCCATATTCAGGCCGCTAGCTGACTATCGTGACACAGCTATGCATCCGAGTCAGCGGCAGTGCGTCCTGGGCACCTCTGCCCTGGATGTAGTACATCGCACTTGTGTAGTTATGTGTACACATCATTCCTTTTCCTTTCAAGTGATCAGTTCCCTTAGCAAACACTAATACGTTTGGAATATACGGCGGGCTATTTAAATTGTATTTGAAACATACTTTGTATTCATGAATGCACTAAAAATATGTAGGAAATACGTTCGTGAAATTTCATGCTTTGTATTCGAAGCATATTCTTAAAATATGTCAAAAATACCTCACTTAAAGCATACTTCGAGCACTTTTCAAATACAGCAAAAAACGTGTACGCAGCTTTAGCATCTTGGCAGTGTACTAAAAGTGTATTTTTTAAAATATGAATTTAATTCCTCCAAAGTATACTCAATTCTAAAAAACGGGCAGTACTTGTAAACGTATATGTATGCAGTTTATGCATCTTGTCAATGTATTAAAAGTGTACTTTCGCAAATATGAAATTAATTCATCCCAAGTATACTTCAATTCTAACAAACAGGTAGTCCCTTTAAACGTATTTGCAGCACACTTCAAGCTGACGTTGAACAGTCAAGTGCTCGAAATCGCGTTTCGGGAAAAGGCATTTGCGTGTTGTCAATGTTTTTAAGTCTACTTCCGTACAATTAATTCATCCAAGGATTACTTAAATTCTAGCAAATAGGCAGTCCGCCTTAGCATATTTGCAGCACACTTCGAGCTGCCTTTGAACAACCTAATGCTCGAAATCGAGTTTAGGGAAATCACATTTTGGTGTTGGCAATGTTTTTAAGGTGTACTTTCGTAAGTACGCAATTAATCCGTCCAGATATACTTAAATTCTAACAAATGGGCAGTCCGCGTAAAGATATTTGCATTACACTTCGAGCTACCATGGAACAATCTAGAGCTCGAAATGACGCTTCAAGGAACAGTGAAAACTCTGCCTTTCCTGCCGTCCTTTCGTTGCAACACAGCAATCATAGCGCGGGAACAACGCAGAACAAAGACAAGGCCGGACGTGAACGCCTGCGTTGTTCCCGCGCTATGATCACTGTGTTGCAATGAATTACAACCTGCCCAAGCCTTTTCTGTTCTGAAGTCCTTTTGTTTATAGCAACTTCTAGCAGGAAGGTAATCACCTCTTATTTACACTACGTGCGGAGAACGTGATGGCATGATACCAGCAAAGGCGCCTTGGGCATTTCCGGGTCCGAACATGCCAGCGAAAAGGACCACGATGGGCAAGGCCGACCGGCTCCCATAGACGCCCGTGTATCTGTTGGTTGACAGTTCGACTCTTGACCTATTTCTGACGCAAGTTTCGACTAGCAATTCTATTCTAGATCACCTTCCAACTCGAACGCGACCAGTAGGGCACTTCTCGGATAAATTTTGGGCCCACAGTTTTTGCGCAAATGAACACCTCACCGGGAAAGTTAGTGCGTCGCTCCCGGTGGGTATAATATACCGGGTGTCCCAGCTAACTTGAACCAAGGGTTTAAAAATGAAATATTGGGGTCAGGAGAGTGAATCTACCTGCATATTGGTGACAGGCATTTGGCGCACCACAGGAAATTTTTTGTATTGCAATTACTTAACTAGTAATTAAAATAATTTTTTTTTAATTTTTAATATTGACTTTAGACACTAAGTGTGATTCGCAAAGTTGGAGAGCACTTTCAGAAACCCCCATTCCATTATTCGCCATAAAGAAAACCTTACGTGTACCTCTTTTTTCGAGCTCGAAAGAAAGCCCGCGAAATACAAAAAAAACCACGTGACGAGCGCATTCGCGCGCCGCGATCGTGCTGCTCTCAACCGTGCTTTCAGTGAACGAAATCAGCTCCGGTATTCATTCGGCGGCCCCGTTTCAGAGGCAGGCCGATATCTTGGTGGTGGTTTCTTCGGCCGTGTCAGCCAGTTCGCGCGTGACGGTGTAAATTGCAGCGAGTGCGCTGCGCTTTGCAGTCGCGATAAAGACTGCCAAGCTCGAAGTTTTCAAATGAGAGGAGTTTTATTTGCCAGTTGCAAAGAAAATAAAAGTGGCGGTTTATGGCTTGGCTGTGCGGCGATGACAGCCGTGGCATGCGGTTGTCCTGACTCCATTTCATTTCGGTTTCTTACCAATTATAAAAAGTGCTCGAATAGGTCACCTTGTGCGACGATACAGCTATGGCATCTTGTAACCAAATCAGCCGTTGCATTTCGTATGACAGCCTCAGGCATGTTTAAACAGACTTCCGTTATTTTGTCTTTAAGGTCTTGCGGTGTGGAAGTTGGTGTGCTGTACACCTTGTCCTTGATATGACCCCACAAAAAGTAGTCCAGAGGTGTCATATCAGGAGACCTGGCTGGCCAGTTCACGGGACCTAGTCGTCCTATTCATTTCTGCGGGAACGCTGCGTCGAGCCAGGTCCGAGCCTTGGCGCTGCTGTGCGCGGGGGCGCCATCGTGTTGAAACCACACATTTGTGGCCCTGGCGAGCGGTAGATCCGAAAGGAAGTCGTCAACGGGTCCTCTGAGGATATCATTGGTGTAGCGATCTGCTGTCAGCGTCTGGTCGAAAAACACAGGCCCGTTCAAACTACCGTCGAAAAGTCCACACCAAACACTAAATGACCACTGGTACTGGTGCTGCGTCTGTAAAACCCAGTAGGGATTTGAATCGCTCCAGTAATGAGCATTGTGCAGGTTCACCTGTGAATTGCGCGAAAAACTAGCTTCGTCACTCCATATCACTTTGTTCAAAAAATCCGGGTCGTCCTGCATCTTTATCAGAATCCAATTAGCAAAATCGGTCCTGTTTTGGAAGTCCCGTGGCAACAGATTTTGATGAAGCTGTACGTGGTACGGATGCAGGCGGTGTTTGCGCAGTATTCGCCAAACTGATGACCTGGAGACTCCGGTATCCTCGCTCACGCTGCGCACGCTTGCTTGGGGTTCCAGAGCGAACAGCGATAAAATATGCGTCTCGAAGTCCTCGTCAAAAACAGGTGCTCTGTGTCGTGTGGACGTAAAACTGCCCATCCGTCGCAGCGTCTCGAAGGCACGCAGGATCGTTACTGAACTTGGCCGCCTGCCTGGGTGCCATTGTTGCATAAGGTCTGCAGCGCGCCTTCTGTTCCCATGACATGCACCTAGAGCCAGAACCATGTCTGCTTTCTCTTCATTTGTAAACGGCATGTCTGCAGTGCTAGTAATCACTACACCAAAGATTCAGTCTCGCATGAGAGTGGCATAAGAAGAGCACACGACAAACTGTGCTTCACCGCTGCTTCCAGCTTTCAAAATCCTCATTAGGAAACTGCAACACACAGCCGCCAACACCTCGCGGCGAAACATTATTCCCTGTATTTCTCTTTTGCTTCTGAGTGACAAAGCAGACTCGCCATCTCAGTATCTTATCAGATTGGGACTAAGTCGTCGTCGCCGGGTGCCAACTAGCTGACGCGGACGAAAAACCCCCGCCAAGATATCGGCCTGCCGCTGCAACGGGGCCGTCGAATAAAGGCCGGAGCTGATTTCGTTCACTGAAAGCACGGTTGAGAGCAGCACGATCGCGACGCGCAAATGTGCTCGTCACGTGATTTTTTTTGTATTTCGCGGGCTTTCTTTCGAGCTCGGAAAAAGAGGTACACGTAAGGTTTTCTTTATGGCGAATAATGGAATGCGGGTTTCTGAAAGTGCTCTCCAACTTTGCGAATCACATTTAGTGTCTAAAGTCAATATTAAAAAATTTAAAAAAATTATCTTAATTACTAGTTAAGTAATTGCGATACAAAAAATTTCCCGTGGTGCGCCAAATGCCTATCACCAATATGCAGGTAGTTTCACTCTCCTGACTCCAATATTTCATTTTTAAACCCTTGGTTCAAGTTAGCTGGGACACCCGGTATAAGGCAAGTCAAGCATGGTTCTTGTCGAAGCATTCCTTGTTTGCTGCGGCCCTTCCGCCATGGATTGCTGTGTAGGCATCTTTGCCGTTCCTATGCCGTCACGTGGTCTTATAATCTCATCTGCATTGTAATTGATGATAATTGCGCTTATACAATTTGTTCTGAAGTTGAAGCATTAACCCGTATCATTCTGTGAAGTTGATCTTTTTTTAAGCCAACGTGGATGTATTTTAGTGTATTAAATGTATATTTTAGTGTATTTCTAATGTAATCTAATGTATTTAATGGGTATTTTTAATATATTTTTAATGCATCATAAATATGCTAAGCGGGCAAAGATGTACTTTTAACGTATCTTAAAGAACGTTCAATATATTATTCGTAGCATACTTAGAAAGCATTGGTATTGCAGTTTAAGCATAGGGAAAAAAATGCGAAATAAATATGAACTTAATACAATATGTTTGATATGCATTTTAAGCACATCATCTTTTTCGCTAAGGGTTATTTAAGCTACTCTATTGCAAACCAGTAAGGATGTGGGCCGCATATCAAGCTGTGTCTAAAGCTTGTTTTTTCAAGTCTTAAAAGCAAAACAAATTTCAATGAAGTGCAAAAACTTAAGATATATTTGTCTGCTGGGAGCATGACGCTAATATAACTAAAGCAACAAATAGGAAGGCTGCTCAGAGCAGCCGTATTGATAAACAGTTCCTGAAATGGTGGCTACGTGTGAACACAGTGCTCTCCTACTTCCATAGTATTTAGGCTGAAGAACTGGTGTGTTTTGAACCGCTCTAAAAACATAAGTAAATTATTATGTCACCCCTTAGCGAAAAAGAGGATGTGCTTAAAATGCATTTCAAACAGATTGTATTATTTTATATTTATTAGGCATTTTTTTGTCCCTATGCTTCAACTGCAATACGAATGCTTTCTAAGTATACTACGAATAATATTTTGAACGTTGTTTAAAACAGGTAAAAAGTACATTTTTCCCGCTTAGCATATTTATAATGCATTAAAAATATACTAAAATATACATTAAATACATTAGATTACATTAAAGGTACACTAAAAATATACATTCAATACATTAAAAATATACTCACTTTGGCTTAAAAATGTCTACTTGTCGGCTTCACAGAATGAGACGGGTTAATTCTTCAAATGCAGAACAAATTGTACAGGCGCAGTTATCATCAATCACGACGTAGATGAGATTATAAGGTCACGTGACGGCATGGGAACAGCAAAGATACCTGCACAGCAATTCATGACGGAAGTGCCTCAGCAAACAACAAATGCCCCGGCAAGCACCATACTTTGCTTGCCTTATATATACCCACCGAGAGCGACGCACTATCTTGCCCGGTGAGGCGTTTTTTGCGCAAAGACTGTGGGCCCAAAAATTATCCCACAAGTGCCCTACTGGTCGCGTTCGGATCGGGAGGCGATCTAGAACAGAACTGCTAGTCGAAACTTGCCTCAGAAATAGGGCACGAGTCCAATTGTCAGCCAACAGATACACGGGCGTCCAAGGCAGCGGTCGGCCTTGCCGGTCGTGGTCCTTTTCTCTGGCATATTCGGGCCCGGAAATACCCAAGGCGGCTTTGCCGGTATCATGCTATCACGTTCTCCGCATGTAGTGTAAATAAGTGGTGATTACCTTCCTGCTAAAAGTTACCATAAACGAAAGGACTTCAGAACAGAAAAGGCTTGGGCGGCTTGGTAGTTCATTGCAACACAGTAATCATTACGCGGGAACAACACAGGCGTTCTCGTCCCGTCTCGTCTTTGTCCTGCGTTGTTCCCGCGGTATGACTACTGTGTTGCAACGAAAGGACGACAGGAAAGGCAGAGTTTTCACTGTTCCCTCACACGTCATTTCGAGCTCTAGATTGTTCCATGGTAGCTCGAAGTGTAATGCAAATATGTTTACGCGGACTGCCCATTTGTTAGAATTTAAGTATATCTGGACGGATTAATTGCGTATTTACGAAAGTACACTTTAAAAACATTGCCAACACCAAAATGTGATTTCCCGAAACTCGATTTCGAGCATTAGGTTGTTCAAAGGCAGCTCGAAGTGTGCTGCAAATATGCTAAGGCGGACTGCCTATTTGCTAGAATTTAAGTAATCCTTGGATGAATTAATTGTACGGAAGTAGACTTAAAAACATTGACAACACGCAAATGCCTTTTCCCGAAACGCGATTTCGAGCACTTGACTGTTCAACGGCAGCTTGACGTGTGCTGCAAATATGTTAAGGCGGACTGCCTATTTGCTAGAATTTAAGTAATCTTTGGACGAATTAATTGCGTATCTACGGATGTACACTTCAAATACGTTGGCAACACGCAAATGCCATTTCCCGAAACGCGATTTCGAGCACTCGAATGTTCCCCGGCAGCTAGAAGTGTGCTGCAAATACGTTTAAAAGGACTGCTGATTTGTTAGAAGTCAAGTATATTTCGCATGAATGAATTTCATATTTACGAAAGTACACTTTGAATACATTGACAAGATGCTAAAACTGCATACATATACGTTTACAAGGACTGCCCGTTTTGTAGAATTGAAGTATATTCTGGATGAATTAATTCCATATTTCCGAAAATACACTTTTAATACACTGACAAGATGCTAAACCTGCATACATAATTTTTCATGCATTTCAAAAGTGCTCGAAGTATTCTTCAAGTGAGGTATTTTTGGCATATTTTGAGAATATATTTCGAATACCAAGCCTGAAATTTCAGGAACGTATTTCCTACATATTTTTAGTGCATTCAAGAATACAAAATATGTTTAAAATGCAATCTAAATAGCCCACCGCATAATCCAAACGTATTAGTTTTTGCTAAGGGCGGGATTTTACCAGAATATGCACTGTGCGAAGTAACCGCCAACAGTTAATGAAAACTTGTTTATTTTCAATTCACGCGTTTCTAAAAGGAAGGGGGCTATAATGGCTGCGTTGGAAAGTCATTGAAACTGATGCAGCTTCAGAAACAGTAAAACAACAGTGAAACGCGCTACAATAATACCATTATGAAGAGAACTGCTGGAATAAAGAAAACACTGTGTTCGAAATGCAATGACTAACTTTTTCTCGCAAAAATATTGCGAAAAAAACATTTAGTTTTTTTTCTGCTCGTAGGCTAATGAACTTATAATTCAAATTTATTCACAAGTATGCACTCAATGAAAAATAGGTACCGAGACTTAATATTCAACGAAGTCCGCTGTTAAAAACTGTCGGGGGTCACCTGATGCGAAAATCATACATTTAACAAATACAGAAGCAGTGGTCACTAGGTGATTTTACATGACTATGCCAGGATCTCATTTAGGACCAAATCATAAGGGAGTAAACAAGAATAAAACAGCATATGCGCAATGCAAAAATGGAGATGATGGTGGAGCATTACAAAATTTACAGAACTTGCTCAGAAATGAAGCACAACAACAAAGAACTTGTCATAATTAGCTAATACTTTATGTACCTTCGGAAGAAAAAGAATAAGACGCTAAAAAATTTGGTCTCATGAGTATTTTTAAAATAGCAGGGGAGGAACACCTCTAGTCGCATGTCGTGATGAATAACCCAGCAAATAACGACTAATCACTTAATTTCCCCAATTGGAGATCAAGAAATTTTAATGATTGGGGTAAAGCGGTGTGGATTGGCAACAAAAATTACGAAATGTCATGAATGAAAGCGCACAGCCTTGGAGGGATTACAGAGGTTGAAGCTGACTTTAACATGTATTGTCCCAGGCAGAAAGACAATAAGAAAGATGGCGGCCATAGTATCCATAGTAGAGCGAGCGTCGTGTGTGTGTGTGTGTGCGTGTGCGTGCGTGTGTGCGTGTGTGTGTGTGTGTGTGTGTGTGTGTGTGTGTGTGTGTGTGTGTGTGTGTGCGTGCGTGCGTGTGTGTGTGTGTGTGTGTGTGTGTGTGTGTGTGTGTGTGTGTGTGTGTGTGTGTGTGTGTGTGTGTGTGTGTGTGTGTGTGTGTGTGTGTGTGTGTGTGTGTGTGTGTGTGTGTGTGTGTGTGTGTGTCGCTGGAGGGAGAATGTGTATCAGTCTTGATTATTACATGAATACCAAATGATGTATTTTCGTTAAGGTAGTGGAAGTGAAGGCGAAACTGAAGGCTTCATCTAAAACTACACCCAGAAAGTAAAAAAAGTCTAGAAAGTGCTATTAATGGGTTATGGATTTTTACTTCGAAGGTGTATGTTTAGTCCTCTGTGTTGAATGAAATATTTTCTGTGTTGTTTTCAACGAATTTATACGCAGCTGCTTGTTTTTGCATCAGCCTAAATATTAAGTAGATAGCATTAGGTAGCCTTGAAATACGCCAGTAGATTGATGCCATGTAAATATATAGGCTAACCCGCGTATGAAACAACTGAATTTAAAAAAAGAAAATTAGGTAAGTCATTGATAAAAAACACGAAGGTGCCTCAAACAGATTCTTTAGAAACTTGTTAGCAATCTTAATGTATGAAAAACTGCAGACTGGCTACTCAAGTTGCTGCGTATAAATTCACAGCTCAAGGAGTTTGGCTTACTTCAGATGCGCAGTTCAGGCAAAAAGTGAGAATTCAATGAGGAGTGTACAGATGGGCCCTTGAGAAGAATGGTTATTGCAAGAATACAAACATGGAAACCCCAACTAATTTCGAATGAGCTGAGCGATAAATAAGCAAGGGCTTTGCCCTGTTGAGGGGCAGATGTTGTGCGAAGGCGAACTTATGTCACAAGGACACAGTCGCAGGTTGTGACACATAATGTCATCAGAGGGGCGGCGCCTTCACTGATTCTACAAGAACTGGCCCGAAAGACGCGGGTTCGATCCCGGCCGCGGCGGTTGAATTTCGATGGAGGCTAAATTCCAGTGGCCTGTGTTCTGTGCGATGTCAGTGCACGTTAAAGAACCCCAGGCGGTCGAAATTTCCGGAGCCCTTCGCTATGGCGTCCCTCAATGCCTGAGCGGCTTTGGGACCTTAAACCCCAATAAACCAATAAACCTAAACCAGAACACGTAAAAATACTAGTAACTGTTTTTTATGGCAGCACGAAATACGAATGACAAACAGAAACGTTACCTGAGCCATTTTGATTTCAGGCAACTGTCTGAGCTTAATGTGACGGTATACCGACTATGGTGAGCCAGAAAAATTCAAAATAAGCTGAATATTACGGGGCAACTGCTAGGCTTTTGGCTATGTCGTCGTTCTTGTTTGTCTTTCCGTGCTGTCATATGATGCAAGTTCATCAGCTCGCTTTCAAATTCGTGATAATGTTTTGCTTTTCCGTACTTTCGCCACTTGTATTTCTAACATAACAAATAATAATATATAGCAGATTTCTTCAGTTTCCCGGTTTGTATTACAGCAAGGCCAGACTCAGTGAGTAATGCATCATAGTAACAGGTCAATTGGACAGGCAGCTAACTGCTCATCGAGAACGATAACTTGATTTTTCCAAAAAAATAATACCAGCTAAAAAACCGCGAAGTGCGGCTTAGTATGTCCTAGACCTCAAAAAATGTGCGCGTGCAAGGTCAGCCGAGAGTGCGCTTTCTTCCGGTTATTCCACTTGTAACAGCCAGGTTGCTAAAAGCAGCATACACCCCCCGAATGGGCACGGTATTCGATATAGGATGCTGGTTAATAAATAGGAAAACTAAGAGCCCGATAGACAAGGAGACATGCTGTGAAAAATTCATCATCCCGTAAAATTCACAAACAAAAACCATTCGCAATATACTACTACTACTGCCTTGCTGAATAACGCAAGGAACGAGTTGAAAAGCATCATAAAAGACCTAGACAGGGGAAGTGTAAAGGTGAGTACAAAAATTAATATAGAGAAATCTAAAGCGATGTTCTCCTTGGCGCTGTAGCTCGACGAAATTTGGCTTTTTTGACTAGTTACGTGCACAAGAGGGGTTGCTTAGCCTCCATGCATTCGAAAGCGCATGTATTTTCGCAAGATGCAGCCAACTTTTGTCGCGCCACAGCGGCGGGGTTAAGCGCGTTTTCAAAATTCTAAAAACCCATATGGCTATTACTTACGTCCGGCTAGAAATCTGTAATCGCAACCAGTCGGCTATCTGTGATAGTTAAAACGTTTGTTATCAGAAGTTAGTTAACCAGCCTCCGACGGTTCGCCGACTTTCAGGTGTCTGCCAACACTGGTAATGCTATGCCGAAAAAGCCGTATTTTTACCCCAAAAATTCTATTTTTGAAAATTTTTTTGTCTTCCCTGAAACATCTTCTATGCGGAGTATATATCCAGCTTCCTACATATGCATGAAGTTTATGAGAAGAACTTTGTCTTTGACCACTCTTCTGGGTTCATTCAACACGACCTTGATCCTATGATTGAGCTATACTTGGATTCCTTTGCCACACTCTGTGAAGCGCACAAATTCATGATTACAGGGCAAATGACACTTGCAAGACGTTTGTCACCTTGCGTGTATTCAGCGCTCTTGTGTCTCTTCTTTGAGCCTTGTCTCGCTTGCTGCACCTTTTTGCTGCTTGAAATGTTTAATTACCTGCTCGCCCGGCTACGTACACTATTTGTCATACTTATAAGGAACTCGAGTAATGGAAAAACTGGCTCTTTACACCGAGGAAAGTGGGTTTCAGAGCGAAGCACGAGCACGGCTTCGCGCTCTTATCCCGTGGTCTCCGCGCCTGAGCCCGCTTCGCGGTGAAAACTAATTTTCTCCGCGTCAAGAGCCGGTTTAACAATTTCTCGTGTTCCCTCTAAGTATGACACGTACTGCAGTACGCTCATTCCGGCAAGGACGTCTAGTCTGCCTCAATTATGCTCTTTGTATTTTTTCCTGCATGCAACGGCGCTAGCACGACACTGCATTGCGCATTATCCAATGCCATCGAAGAAAGACAGCCAGCATGCTCATTTCGAAGAGTTAGAGCCACTTGTGAGAAAGGGACGCATTGGCTGGCTCGTGCTGATAGGTGCCGCTCACGCACGTCCAAAGCTTGGGTTTTGTTGCAGCCTTTGCCTAGCCTGTTTCACAAGCCGATCACAAGCACTGAGACCACAGCTCGGATGCTGTAATTGGCCCTGAGCAATGGCGGCAGGTGCGTACTTTGTTTCACTTTCATGTAATGTTCGACCTCCACTAAGCCTTCAGTCACGCAGGGCCAGAAACGTGCCTTGCGCATCGCACAATCCGACCGAGGAGCACGCTGCATAGCAGTTAGAGCTCGAATCAAACTGGGGTCAACCGTGCGCAGCCCTGCCGGGAGAACGTGTCTGGAAAATAATCGAGTTAAACGCCCTGGCACCAGGATTCGTGTGCTTCTTTTCCCAGGATAATTGTAATCGGCGTCATAGGGTGTGAAGTTGAAGGAAAACCGGAGCGCACATAATTCATATCGAATGCGGGGTCACGAATTCCTGATTGCGGAGCTTGTTTGACCACAGAATTCGCAAAAAAAATTGTATTTTTTTTAATTTGCGAGACCGTCTCATCATAAAAAACTAAAATAAATGGCCCAAAGGTAATGGCTTGTGCCAAGTGAAACAGCTGACGCCAGCACCGGCTACGAAGTAGCGGTTGAAGCCATCTTTGAACGTGAGCGTGCATTTAAGAAAAAGGGTGCTCTTATCCTTCGAACAATAAAGTAGGTAGCGCAGAAGACTATAGTTACATAAATGACGCATTGAAAATCTTACCTGGGGAAACTATTCTCTGTGGCCTTTGAGTTGTTTTTTTTTCGCATTCGCCAGCGACTCGACCAGGACTGCTTTCATTAGGAAAAGTTGCGTAGGCTGCTTAAGCATAAAGGAACATCAGGATTGAAGCTATGCTGCAGCGAATATGCAACGCACTAGGGTACCAAATTAACATGAGCGCCAAGTGTTTATCAGTGTGACGTGAGCTTCTGTAATTCACATGAGGCTTCTGTATGTGATCCGCAGGGCTTTTCTAACGACAGATATCTTCTTCGTCTCCAACGCAACGACTGCATCGGTAGGTCACCGCAACACTTAGGTCAGTCATTACATCGGCATTCTTGACCCCAGGAGAGCCTAAACGCATGCGATCGCTGAAGCCACCTTTCAGCACGTTTGCAGAGCGAACACCATTACAATCCTCATGGACGGCCAGGGCGCCCAACGTGAGTCGTTCACCAATACGCTTGCAAAGTACATCCGCAAGCAACCTGAGAACTATGTGCACCGGAATCCCCTACAGCCCGACCTTGTGGAGTCAGTTCCTTCTTGCCTGGGCGCAGAAGATAAATAGCCTTCCATTCTCGCGCGGAGCACGTGCGCTAAAAACCCCATCTCATGGTGCAAAGGAAAGATTGTGCGTCGAACAGACGTTTGGACATACCACCACAGAGGAGGTATCTGTAACCTACGCTCTCCTTAGATCGAACACATCGCCTGCTGGAATTATCCTAGCATTCAGCAAATATGCGTGCAAACTGCCGCCCTACGACTGCACAAAGACCACAAATATAATCACCCTGTCCATTCTCTCTGGAAGTTACTCTACATAATTTTTTTCACGAATGCATTCAGAACGTTTTTGGACGGAGTTGATTTCTTAACATGGAGCTTTAAAAGTAAATTTAATGCACATTAGAAGTAAGAAGTTACCACTGTGTATGTCAACGTCTCTGCTTCGTTCCTTGTCCACTGACGCACCCGCCTACATCCTAATAAAGACTTTTTACCATGTCGTCCCTCTGAATGAATGTAGATACAGAGGCTTCCACTACTTTCAACTTCTACCTTTTGTTCAGCTTAAATACGATAGCTGCCACACTACCGCTGATGCGGAATAATTTTGCCACCTACGTCCTTAATCACTGCAAATCTGACACCAAGCTCTCGCCTTTTGGTTGTTCGTGGCAGCCGAATACGTGCCAGGCATTTAACACCTAAGTTTGATCAATCCTTCTAACCTCTTTGAGCCCAATAACATTCAACTTATTGTTTGATATCTCACCCAGCTGTGACAACAGCACCACACGATAACGTCCTTTACTCGCCAGCTTCAGTTTCCAACCACGGCTTCTCCTGAATCATAGATTCTCAAGGTGTGAAGCCTTTGAAAGCTCAATATTTTTGAAAAAACAAAATTAATTTCAAATTTTTTTACCAAAATAGCAATTTATTCCTGAACGAGTCGTCTTAAAAATTACATTTCTAATTATGACTGTTTCAACGATACGGCCAGAATCGTAACCCTCTGCGTATCTCGCAATATCCCGCTAAAAGTTTCCTGAAAAATAATTGCCGAATTTTCGGAGCATTACGTATCGTTCGTGTTAATTTTTCAGTTAGAATTAATAATGAATTTTATGAACGTCTCTTTATTTTCGTTCGCGTTTAATAAACAAAAGCGTACAAGAAGGTCGCACGACGTTTGGAAAGCAGTGGTTGGTTATGACAGCCTACAAACACTCGTTTGGTTTGTGTGATGCCGTGCGTAAATTAAACAAGCACAACTGAGGGTCGCACGACATCCTGAAGCCCATTGGGATTAAACCTGGTTTGCACACACTCAAAGCGTGCTTTGCGGGAGGCGAACAGTGTATCTGTAAATCCTTACATCACCCTGCTGATACCGCAAAAAAAAAACACATCAGAATTATAGTCAGAGGACACAGGAGCAAAAGGAATTAAAATCATCAGAAGGTGCCAAACTACTGACATGGTGGACTTTAACTCTCCTTGGAATGGCTTTCTGGCATTTGTGGTTATTGCGAATCTATTTTTTCTCGAAACACACTTTTTGCCATTCCTTCTTATGCAAACATGCACAACTTTATTCCTGTAAAATATTTCCTAATGACCTGTAGAACATCTGTTAATGACTGTTCGTATACTTAATTTTTAAATATCTAGCTCTGCACTGAAACACAATAAGCAAAACTGTAGATAAGTTTCGTTATTGCAGCATTTCCGCTCCAATGGTAGCTATATGAAAACTATTTTTTTTTTCAGTCAACAGTATTCAGTGAAAATTTATGATATCTTAACCTTTTTGAAACGGCGGTTGAATTTCTTTGGAGGAGAAATTCGAGGCCCGTGTACTGTGCGATGTCAGTGCACGTTAAAGAACCCCAGGTGGTCGAAATTTCCGGAGCCCTTCACTACGGCGTCTCTCATAGCCTCAGTCGCTTTGGGACGTTAAACCCCATAAACCAACCAACCAACCTTTTTGAAAGATTGACCAGCTCAAGTCCTAATGTATATAACGGCAAAAGCAACTTGCCTAAGCATTTTTAGAACATAAAGAAAATAAATCCTTCAAATTTTTTTCATCTGTTCTGACCTTTTAAGTAGAATAAAACATTGTGGTTTTAAGATATAGAAGTAACTTGCTGTTTGTATCTGCTATTATTTTTTTTTTCCGTAGGTAGCCTCATACCTTAAACACGCTGCGTTACAACTGTGGGAGCCCCCTTGGCCAGTTGCTCCGCTGCCATTAGAGAAAGTTGAGAGGTGAGCAACGCAGTTTGGTTTCAGTGTACGACAATTAATATGCAGTTAAAACACCATAGTCTAATTGGCCATGCAAATCGTTAGTGAAAGAAATGAGTTCACTCTCACCCGAGAAATGTTTACGTAAGCCAAGCTGCGTTACTGTGCACAAAATGTTATTTCTAAGAAAATTAAAATGCGTGCATAATACATGCTGCATAATTTTGCATCGTTGTCAGGGAAATGGGCGCGTAGTTATATGGCTCGTGTGCTGGTCCAATTTTGTGAGTGGGGAATACTTTTCAGATTTTCCAAACGTGCGGTATGTTGCCAGATATGATTCCGAAAAATGAATTGTAATATGACTTAACATTATTTCACAGTATTTTGTAAGAATACATTATTGTTCTCTCCTAGCCCAGATAACGCTCTCGGCTTCAGTCTCTGTTATAGAATTGATGCCGTTCTATCAAATATAATTGGATCCATGAAACGATAGTATTACTTAGTGCAGGCATCTGATCAGGGATCTTAGAGTGATCAGAATGATTGAGTAAATGCATTATGAAGCATAGTAGCGCACAAATGAAAGCTACTGGGTCCCCAGAACTGGGCCCCCAGTAATGATAGTACGTGTCTATTCGTATTATGTCGTATGGTGTTCTAAAAGCGCTTTGGGTTAGTTTTTGATAATGTTAGAAATGTACAGTTGAAAAATATGCATTTGCCTGATGTCAAGACACTAAGATATCATTTCGCAGCTTTTTTACATCCTACCCAGTGTGTCAGTTTGGAAGAATGCTTTGCAGTTGGGTATAGTAATTGATGGTGTATGGTTTGGTTTATGGAGTTTAACGTCCCAAAGCGACTAAGGCTATGAGAGACGTTGTAGTGGAGAGCTCCGGAAATTTCGACCACCTGGGGTTCTTTAACGTGCACTGACATCGCACAGTACACGGGCCTCTAGAATTTCTCCTCCAAAGAAATTCAACCGCCGCGGCTGGGATCAAACCCGCGTCTTTCGGGTCAGCAGCCGAGCACCATAACCACTGAGCCACCGTGGCGGCTGGTATAATAATTGAGTGACTTAAGTATTTACCATGGTGCTTTATTGTCAGTGCGGACGGTTCGAAGAGGAACGTGTTTGGTGATTAACTTTCGGTTTTATTTTGTAAAACGGACCGGTTAGTTTCTACGCAGCGTTTCAGATGAAGTGGTAAGAAAGTGTCAAGAAATGAGCAAAGTTCACTGTTGCTAGCGGGGTAATTACCCTAATTGTAATCTTCATGTTTTTTCCTCTGTCGGCGTGGTTTTGGTTGGGTTATTCTGCGCGTAAATTATGATCGCTCAGGCCGAGAATGTGGATTATCGTAGACAAGTTACGAGCTGATTAGGCCAGAATCGGGACCAGGAGTGATCAGTTGTGTGGTGTTACAACTGTTGAGAGATTAACAATCTGTGATAGGCCGAAGTCCGAGCAAACGAAAATAAATCGATCGGACTCAGCCGACGAGGGATGGAAACAGGGGTTCAGGTGTGACCCAAATAATAGTTTCTGGGGTTTTAACGTCCCAGAGCGACTCAGGCTATGAGGGACGTCGTAGTAAAGGGCTTCGAAAATTTTGACCACGTGGAGTTCTTTAACGGGCATTGACATCGCACAACACACGGACCTCTAGAACCTCTAGAATTTTGCCTCCATCGAAATTCGACTACCGCACCAACTAATGTTACGAATATTAAAGTCGTCTATAGTATACTCTCAGCTTCATGGAAACGTGTGGTCATCATCAGCCTGACTGCGCCCACTGCAGGGCAAAGTCCTCTCCCATGTCTCTTCAATTACCCCAACCTTTGCCAGCTGTGGCCACCATATCGTGATTTAAACTGGTTTAAACGCCCGGGTAATGTGACGAAGACGAAGCTGGCAGTGGCGCGGGACGGAGCACTCGGGCTAGGCCAGAGGCCATTAAAATCATCTCTTATCCATCGTTCACCACGCCTCATTCTTCGGCTGGCCGCCACGTTACAATATACATATTCGCAATCGGTAACACACACGTAGTATTATTTTTTAAACTACGTGTAATCAACACCAAATTAGATCTAAATTCGTAATAAAGGGTAGGGAAAAACAATAAATAGATTAATTTATTGCAAGCAGAACACCACCCCCAGCTGTACGACCTGCTAAGTTGCTTCAGTTCACATCATATTGTTTCTTATACTGAAACAATATTTAGGTTGTTTTCATTTTCCTGTTTAGCCAGGATTCTGTAATTAAATTAATTTCAGTATTACAGTCATTGCTAACGGCCCAAAATTCATCTTTTTTGGGGAAAAGAGCTACGAATTCTAGTAAATGGAACTGAACACTCACGTTTGTCTCAAGGCACCACTCCTCAGATCGCCCTAAATTATTGCCAACACCGCACGATCGGAGAGAAGATTTGTTCCAATATTGTGCTCTTCTTTTTCCTCGAAACTGCGCATTTCTTAAACTCTGTCTTCCGTCTGCTCATGCGCATAGCTCTTCCCATCGAAAGTTAGTCTTTGATATCGGAGTTTGAAAGATGTTGCCTTGTATTCACCTTATTCTATTAATTTTTTCCTCATATTACGTGTTGCTTTCCAAAAATCTTCGCTCATCGCCGTGTGCGTGTTTTTCAGTACACCTTGGTTTGAGCAGACTAGCTCCCTGATTTTGTCGGTTTCAAATCTATTTATGAGTGGAAAAATTTTTGTCGTATCAAGACGCCCAATTCTTTGGGCCCGGCATTGTCAGCAGATCAAGTACTTGTTTTTTTTTATAGTGAGGTGAGGTTTCCTCGGTGGCGTTCGATGAGATCGATCTTCTGCGTTATCAAGACGTGAGCGAAGGGCACATGTGTGTTGTTTTCGAGGCGCTGCACCATGGCACGAAGATCTTCTGCATCTTGCTGCTGCTGCTCGAAAACTGAAATCTGGCTTCCCACGTATATCAATCTCGTTTATTTCGGATATCTTCGCTGACCCGTGCTTCTGTTGCTTCACTTCAGACACTGTTTCCAATAGCATATTCTGTTGTCATTGTATTCGCTTGGAGCGCGTTCTTCATAGTTACCAAACTTTCTGCAAGATCCTTAGGACCCGGCCGGGTTGCTCTCGGTGTCCCCGCAAAGAAGTAGTAAAGAGCATAAAGGCGTTATACTGCTTCAAGGCACGGAAGCACGATAACGAATGGATCATCAGATATAAAGCTACAAGAAGATAACTTGGAAAGTCGACTAACCTGCACGACCGAAAAGCAGGTGCGTAAGCCTTTCGTTGTTTCGTTCATCGTGCCTCTGTGCCCACTTCAGAGATACTGTGCGCTGCTTGGTCTTATCCTTTCTTAGGGTGATGACGTTGACGCGGCGGCTGCGCACTGGTGGAATTGCAGGGCGCGTATGATGCAATCGGTCGGGACCACGTAGAGGGTTGTCAGCCAAGATGCGACGGGAGCAGGGGCAGCATCGCTAATTCCATCCAAGGGCGGCAGCTCATCCGGAGGGCTGTCCACCGACGTGCCGGCCGCGAAGATGGCGACGAACTGCCGGGCAAAACAGGTACGTAAACCTTTGCTTGTTCCGTTCATCGTGCTTGAGTGCCCCAATGGCTCCCTCTCATAGTTGGACAAAGACGGAATGGCTTTGTCGAGTAGCAAATAGTTGCCGCTTTTCGCAATGATAATAAAATCGAATGGCTTGAATCGTTTGTAGCATATTTCTGCGTATCCCTTCGCCACAATATAAGATCTACGTACTATGTAATCGATTTTTAAACTAACTTCCATCGCGTGGATATGAATTGCAGCGAGCCTATGAAGGCCAAACACTCGCCCACACATGTGGGTGCAATCAGACGGCATTAAAGTAAAACAGAGCCTGGCATCTTTTGACACAATTGCACGGTCAAAATGGCTTTTCTAAAGTAAGAATAACTGAACACGGGAAACGCATCAACAGAATACGTACTTACAGAGCTGAACAGTAACCAGTGCGTGGATTTTGAGTGCAGTGCACTACGCCACGGCTGCAGCCATCGAGTAGCTGGAGCGCTCTGAGTACGCATGATGATTTGTAGGTAGATTAATAAAAGCTCCTCTTTGCGCCAGGACTACAATGCTTGATCAACACCGGCGTACGTCGACTCAAAAATATTCCTGATTAATTGGTTTATTGGTTTATTGGGGTTTAACGTCCCAAAGAAACTCAGGCAATGAGGGACGCCGTAGTGGAGGGCTCCGGAAATTTCGACCACCTGGGCTCGAAATTCGGCTGCCGCGATGGGGATTGAACCCGCTTCTTTCGGGTCAGTAGCCGAGCGCCGTAACCATTGAGCCGCCGCGGCGGGTCTATTCCTGGTTAATTTCGTTGTTCAAATACATGTCTATGTTTACGTCTGACCGATTATGCTCTATTGGAGAGTGAATAAATGCGCAAGTTACCTCTTCATAACAATGACAAAAAACAGTCGTGTCCTTGTCGTAACTTAAACACAAATCAGATTTGTGATAATTCAGCGCAGAAAGCGAAAGCTGTAAACGGGTGGGCGCGCTTTCACGTGATGCCACGTGTTGCAGTTGCTGATAAAACTGCGCGCACAGTAAAAAAAAACATAACTGGAAGTGATCCTGGTTCCCACCCGCATCGTAGTATCGTCGGATAGTGCACATTGTAGTGCAACAGGGCAACAGCATTTCACCTTTCACACGAAGCACGGCAGCCCTCTCACAACAGCGGGCAGCGGTTCTGTTTTCGCGACGGCACCAACATGGAAGGTCTGCCTAGTTTTCGGAGCGCCGGGAGTTATCGAGGGCATTTCGCTTTTCGTCTATTTCATTTAGAATGGCGTCAGATGTACCATGTACCAAGCAATCACGCCTTTCGATTTCAAATCAATCCTCACGTGTCATATTTGACACAATTAAATAGTTTTTTTTCTTTGTCTCATGTTTGATCCTGTCCTCCGTATACCGGGCAGCCTTTCATTAAATGATTGCTCAGTTCCTTCATTGTTTGAATTTGCAGTTATAACCTTGCGGTACCCGAGTCGAAGTAGTTGCAGTACCAAGTGTAACAGGCTGGCAAGTAGTAAGTTCTTTTTTTTTTCAGGGAAGGCATACGTAATCTTTTTAAGCTGATGGGAGCACGTGGGGAGAGAGGGGTAAAGGAAAGGAGGAAGAGAGGGGGGGCCTCCACATAGAGAAAGATTGAAATACATATTGCTCAGTTGGGTGTACGGTTTATTTCGTGTATTGGTCATGCACGGAAACAACGCCAACATTCTCTCGTCTATTTTTTGCTGTTGACCTGATGTTCGGGTAGCTTCTAGTCTTCATTAGCCATATCACGTTTGCGCAATATGCCATCAGGGAGGGACCTTTAATGGTTAATGAAATTTATGTGGTGATGGATGGATAGGCGTACCACGAGCTTTATTGTTTTTTTTTGTTTGGTTGCGAATGGGCCAGACACCTTCGCAAGCCTAAGCACATTTTCCCCGCTTAACCCACAGCTTTTTTAGCCCCAGGTGTGGGGAGGCGGCTTCAGTACAAGGACAGAGGAGAGCTCTGATGTGGCCTACTTCCTTTATAGGACTATGGCAACAGACCCGATATATTGATTCCAACATGAACAGCCGCCTCGCCGTTAATATATGGCGGAGACTTGAGAACGAGTGTTTCGGGATCTATACGGCGCCTGTACACACCGATTCACAACCCCTGCGTCCATCCTTGCCAAACACCGCTCGCGACGGCGACATATTGGGTCCCGCTCTCCCGTTCAGCTGCAGTGTGCGCAATGCAGCGGTTAGCCGTTTCGAAACGAAAACGGCAGCTACCATGTGTACTTGTTCAAAATTGGCTTTCTACCAAGACAGGGTGGTACTGACGATTGTTTAAACAGTGAATGGGATTTAGTTGCACTGAATTATGCCATGTTTTCAGTTCATCTATTGATAAACTCGCCGTCTTGTGACACTCGTTACATGCTCACAACGGGCGTCACCTATACCGGCACAACCTGTTGACCCGGATACTCTAAATTTTGATTACTTTTGCATCAATTTGAGTTACTTATTTCGAACTGCAGTGGCATATTCGCCGAAGACTGCCATTAGGACAGCTTCTCATTAGAATACCAAGCTTTCATCCCATGACAGCTTTGAGGACCTTCGGGAATTAACTTGTACCTCTCTTAGTAGCGTGACAAAGTAGTGGCAGTATGTAAGAGAGATGTCTGAAAAAATAACTGCTGCGATATATTTGTCCAACGCTGCTGACGTCGTGCTGAAGATTGTTTTATTTTTGAAACAGATCAGTGAGCGTCACGAAAATTCTCTCGAATTCTCAGTGTTGCTTTCTCACGGTTTAGCGGAAGAACAGAATTGCCTCAACCTATTTATTAATATGTATTCCATTTATGTAAAGCGCGAAACCGTCATCTTTCTCGAATCAGCTATTGCGTAGTTTTGTTTCGTAGTCTGCAGTTACCAGAGTCCGTGTGAACGATTGACTTTGCCCTGGACCATATTAGCTTTAACTGCTGTGTCGATATGAACCGTTGACTTCAGTTTTTGCAAGGTCCAATGCAATGCCAGCCAACATTTATCATTCTTATACTCACAAGCCTACCCATTTTAACAAACATCAATCTCTTGCTGTTCTGTGTATCTTTAGTCCTAACCTTGCGCACTTTATCAATCAGAATACTGCAGACTTCAAATACGAGGAGTGAATAGTTTTTGCTGAATGAAACACATCACTTAAATATCACGACAGTAAAGCACAGTTAATTTATTTCGAATATATTTATTCTATGCGAAATATATCCAATGCAGTATTTTAAAGCAAAGGCGAGTTCTATTTACTGAAGTCCTGCGACTGCTAGAGTTTTGCTGCCATAGGCTCGATCAGGAAATTCAAGAGTGTTCAGCCAACGCGCGAGAATACAAGTTTCTAGAAAATTTCTGAGTTTTCAGTGCACGACCCGTACGGCAGGGCCACGTTACTCAATTTTTACTTTAGCGTCTTCATTGTCTTTTTGACACGACTAATATCTCGCGTTTCTTACCTATTTTTCAACTCCTGAATGGTGTACAGAGCTTGAACAAACATGAACAAACTTTTTCAGCTCAACTAGTTTGAGCTGGTCTCAAGGCTCTTGCGAAATCAGCATTTCTATACAGACAGATCAACGTTCCACAGTAGAAAGAACAGGCTTAACAATGAATCCTGCTAATGACAATGTAGCTCTTGATAGAGGGCACTGTGTGCACGTCGATATCAACTACGGCTTCCTAATTTTTATCAGACTCCCACTGCTTCGCATGCTCAATTTATGAAGACAGGAAATCACCTGGGTAGTATCTGTCGTCAAATTCGCAGCCACATGTTTTTAGAACGTTCAGAAACTAGCTTACTGTCGCAATTTTACGGGCATTTCAGGTAAGCGCATGGTGCAGGCGCCCTCACTCTGATTACTGAAAACAAGTTCTCTAAGCAGTCCTGGACAAGGCTACCAGTCAGGGTAAATTTGTTCCAGCAGCCTTTCAGAAGATCAGTGTGTAGCCTGAGCGCAACATTTGTCGACATGACAACATTTCAGTGTCTAGGCTCCCAAACTTATGGCGCACCAGTGATGAGTTCAGACAACTTCTAAAGCGACGTTCAAAACTACACTGCTCGCTCATACTTTTCTCTCAGACATGCTTAAGACGACCACCAGATGGCGAGCTCTTGAATGAGAGTTCACAAAGCCAAGCACTCCTTTCAGCCTCCGGAG
The DNA here is from genome assembly GCF_055824585.1 of Amblyomma mixtum. NCBI lineage: Eukaryota > Metazoa > Arthropoda > Arachnida > Ixodida > Ixodidae > Amblyomma > Amblyomma mixtum. The sequence continues at coordinate 328,799,054 of NC_143014.1, read as the reverse complement.
GGTACGCTCGTTTACCTAAAAAGTACCTTATTTCTGCAGGGTCTTAATTACTGCACAGAAGTTGAAACCTTCATTTCTTTAAGTGGCTGTCTGTAAAATGAATTTCACTGAGATTTGAAGCAACCTTGGCTCTTTTTAGTGCTGCTGTAGCATTAAATTCTCAGTATGCTGTCTCGAAATTTCAATGGTCCGCAAATTAATTCCTGACCCAATCTTTACACAAAGATGCGTGACATCTTTCCTCGCCAGATGTCTAGTGCTCTTAAGTACTTGAGCAGGGTCGGGCATAAAGTACAGCTCTCTTGTATTACAAGGGTGGTGAACACTGCAAAGAGTCGCTGGAAAGAATCAAAGGCCTCCACATGACGCGGTTGGACGCACTTATGTCACAGGTCACACTGAGGCCCCGAAGAGAAATCTCCGAGCACAATCTTATCAAATGAAGCAACAAATATTTCAATCTGTGTCTAGAATCGTAAGCACCAGCATAATGATAGGCTGTCAACTGCTTACAACGGCTGTTCATGCCCCAACCACAGACATAAGTGCATGATTTGCGGTTGATTGGGCTGCAGCAGAGTCGTCGTTCCAAGGAAATTGTCATAATTGGGGTCTAGCCCTAGCCTTTTTTGATCTCGGTTTTGTTCAGGAAAAATAGGGAGTCTTTTTCACTGTCGTTCATCGTTAACCCCTTCGTTTTCATGATCACAAGTATTTATTTATTTATTTATTTATTTATTTATTTATTTATTTATTTATTTATTTATTTATTTATTTATTTATTTTTACATACTACAGCCCCTATTGAGGCTATTGCTGGAGTGGGATCATCAATTTGTAAATATGTCAATGTACAACACAAACAAAAAGATTACATCTAGCATGGTTGAATCCATAGCGCGAACAATGTGGTAGGCAGTAACTAAAAAAATTCAAATAATGCACAATGAACACAACACAAAGAAAGCATCATATTTCAGTCTGGTTGGAATAGAGGATGCTGAATCCTCCGGCATAGTGTTCTTCTTGATGACAGTGGACTGCCTTGCTCAAGCAGAACATGATATGCTGTAGAGCCACGAGCAAACTTGAGCTACAAATCAATCTTTACTGTTGCTGGACTCCATAAGCAGCCCTTGGTGTTGTATCTCTGCAGAGTGACTTTTTCATCTTCGTTCAGGAAGTTGAGATTTGAAATGAAAGTAGGCATTTTATTTTTCAAGCCCTTTTTTTATTTCTCTTTTGCTCTTTTTCTTAATCACGGAGCGTCATACCTGCAAAACACTGTTATTCGTAAGGTCCCCACTTCTTTCTCGACCTCACTTGTGGACATGGAAAATATAAATTGCTGCGTTTGCTGCACAGTCCCTGGCACTTTGTTAACGTTTTTCGCTGATGTCCCTCTCAGTGCTACCAGAAAACCACTCTTCGGCGGCTGACGAGCTCATGTAATATCACTGACCATGGTAGCAGGGACGGTTCGTTGACAAGGCCGGTTTCTGCACTTAGGTGGAGCTGAAAATGTTAACAAAATCGAAACAGACTACAATCAAGACGATGAGTGTTTTACCTGTTATAACGTTCGCATATGCTTTCAAATGGTGCCCTCCATCTAGTTTAGAACGACATGCATAAGCTAGAACTTTGACCCGCCATCTGAAACCGACACCCCCAAATCCATATTGTGAGCTAGAAAAACTTTGTGGCAGATCAGGAGGGAAATTTTTATAGCCAACTATTTTTTCCCTTTCTTATTCCCACAACATTTTGCAACAAAATCCATTCCCACTACATAAAACGTTGACTGAAGAGCATATAAATATCACTAACAAAAATGAAGGATATTGGTCCATTTCCGAATACGAAATGCTTACTTTGGAAACAGCATGAAGGATGATATATGAAGGAAGCAGTATATGAAGGATGGCGTCAAAGGCCACCGAACCTTTGGCGCCAAGCGCTTTCTTTAGAGCCTGGCGATAAAGACGTTAACCCAATTAGCCAGCCGTATTATTTGGGCGCTCTCGCTGGTAAATGGGCATGTGAAACTCTGGTCGCTGCATTTTGTTATTTATTTTGTCTTCATGCCCGAAGGCATTCTGCACCCCTTCCCTCTCCGACTTATTTGCGCCAGCTTACTACGAATATCATGGCGCCGTAGCTTCCTACAGCGTGTCAGTAAGCAAAGAAGCACACATGACGTATTTATTGATTTCGTGGCTGCGTGACATCAGTGCCTTTTTTCCGGTAATGTTTTTTTTCCTTTTCGTACGGCTTTTAAATTATTCAGTAGCCGAAAAAATAAGCACCTTTCTTGGCATCACGCAGCCAGGGCATCGATAAAACTCTTCACGCCTGCTTCTGTGCTGGCGTGTCCTAGAGCTTAGTTTCTATTTTGCCTTTTTGATGACAGCAGCGGGGATGAGAGCTTGTTTGTCATGTTCACTCCTCCGTCTTTCTGCGCGCTTTACGCAAACGTGATTTTTGACCTAGCCAAGACCCATACCCTAATATATTGCCCGACGGCGTGAGGAGGCAAGCCAGCGTCTCTTGACAGATGGAGATGATTCCGCGGAAGTGAGCAAGACGGCCTGTGTTGTGTGTTCTGTGGGATTGAAACGAAGTGGTTATTAAGCGCTTATTTCATGAGGTTTCTTTGTGAAGCGGTCGACCATCAGCAAGGCGTATAGTCGCACAGGATCATCTATCACCGTCCAGTCAACATCATCTTGAGGGAAACTAACCGTCTGCATGATTTTCTTCGGAACAAGCTAGTAAGAGAATCAAATGAGAAAATATTACCGTTTCGTTTCCTAATTTTGTCCCCAGCTGTCCACCGCAGCAGTGCGGCGACGAAACGTTTGTAAAAGAAATTTGCGATTAATGCGTGGAATTCTGCACATATACTGCAGTAATAACACAAAGAGATCACATAATGTAGGAAAAACGGGAGGTAACTACGCAAAAACAGTTGTTTGGCCGGTCATCCTCCGGGCGGCTGTCATAGCCGAGAAACTTGGGGCTTTGTGAACAGTCCTTACTTTCGGACAAAAAATGCAGGATAATCCTTTAGAATGCAAAGACCCGGATACTCTAAATTACAACTGTGAAGGAACACCAAATAACCGCTGCCTTTTTTTTGGTGCAGCCAGTGGCTGGCGAACATAGCAGCTTGTCACAACCTTTCGATCGCCGTGCAATCGCCACTGCATCATGTATAAAACTAACTCAACACTAACTGAATATTATTCCCACGAGCGAAACAACACTGTAGTGCCTATTTCCAGTTAAGCCCCATTACTGCACTCCCTCCTCCTCTTAACGTTCTACATACCATACCACAGCCTTTCGTTTTTGAGTATGAAGTCATGCGCTTTCGTGAACGCCGGCTTCGCCCGGTTGCTTGATACACTTCCACCGCCTAGGACACGTGGCTAAAGGAAGGAGTAAAAAGGAAGTAAATCATTCTTTACCGCACTTCCCTGATAAAAAGGAGTGTTATAGAGGACAGCCTAATCATGTTTTGCTGCCGTATAGGCGTATTAGTGTTTATAGTGTCAGTACAATTCCTTCCCTTCGTTTTGCCGCTACCGGCAAACCACCGCATGCTGCTCATCGCAACTGCAAGCAATTGCCTCAGTGCGTGGCTTGCGAGCCTCCGCGTACATCTTACTTAGTCCTCAGCGTCCGAAACACGATTTTATGCGAAGCATATTACTAGAGGTACACTACAGCCATTCGCCGTGGTTACGCGCCGTGCACACCACGTGACACATGACGTCACGACAGAGGAAGATGAGGGTCCACCTCGAGCCGTCGCTGTGGTTGCACGCCGTGAAGACCACGTGGTACAGTGACGACACACCACGTGACATACCACGTGACACATGACGTCACGACAGATCGCCGTCACGCGCTGGGAGAGGGAGAACGATGCCATCGCACAGACACCGGAATGTCCTCGAGCGGCATTCTCGCGCATTTCGAACGCGCGTTCACACTCGGTGTAGGTGAAACGCTCGCTCCACCGGGCAGGCGGACGCGGCTTCCGTGGCAATCCAGGCGCCCACCCAACGCGCGTCTCGGGGTTAGTCGGCGTTCCGCTGTAGCCATGCCGTTGTCTTCCCCCACGACGAAGGCTTCTAGTGGTTGTATAAAAATGATCAAGTATTCAACCAAGGAAAGCCATGTATTAACAAGCCTAGCCATCAATATGCTTCCCATCTGTCCAGGGTTAACCAAGTTAAGCCTCAGCCATTTTTTTACAGTACAGATTCTATTCGTAGTGACTCACATACGCCGTCTTAGAAACAGATCACAACGAAATTTCTAAATAGGTCACTTGGGCTCAAAAAGCTGTTGCTCCTGAACTTACTTAGCTCATCGCCAGCGTACGAAATGAAATCAAAGATCTCGGGGAAAAAATGAGACTCCGTGAGCTCGTGTTGAATCTGAAAAAGCGCTGCAAGGTGAAATGATGAGCAACTTAACGCAAGCACTGAACACCATGCAAAGCCGCTTCCACAGTATGTTCGATGACCTCCAGAGCCATGTCCTCGCTGATGACAACAAGCGCCAGAAACCACTGCCGTCATCACGAGCTGTGCGTCTCACCGCGTTCAGGGGAATTGTCACAGTTTAATAAAACGGGTCCCACACTTTGAAGTTGGGTTCAAAAGCACTGCCCGCTGTTTCTTCGTCTCCAGGAAACGCACGCGCTCTGTTCGCTTCCAGAATACCGCACATTCCAGACTCTCTTGATAAGGCATAAACGACCAGTTCCCCAGGGCCAGGCAGTGGTGCAAGTGCAGACCGATTGCCCTGGCCGTTCAGCTGGACCTTCCTGTTCCAACACTCGAGAAAATGTGCCTGATGAGCTCTGTCCTTACGGGCAAAAACCATTCATACTTGCGTCTGCTTACTTTTGTTCAGGCAGCATTTCGTGTGAACCCTGCGCGTGGCTTCAAGACCTCAGGCAGGCAGATCAGAGCCTCCGTCTTTTGATTGGGGGTCACTTCAGTGCTTTGCAGCTGAACCAACAGGGTAAACATTTCTACGAGGCTCTCCAACTGAGGCATCTGCAATAACCCCGGCACGCCAACGCGAATTGGACTGCACAAAGCACAGAAAGACATATCTTCAGAATTTCGATGAAGGCGAAATTCTAGAGGCCCGTGTGCTGTGCGATGTCAGTGCATGTTAAAGAACCCCAGGTGGTCGAAATTTCCGGAGCCCTTCACTGCGGCGTCTCTCATAGCCTCATTCGCTTTGGGACGTTAAACCCCAATAAACCTAAACCAAACATTTCTCCAGATCTTACTCTCGCCAGCCATGCTTTCATGCGGCACTGGGCAGTTTGTGACTAGTCATTGGGCAGCGAGAACTTTCCGATATTCGGCACTTGATCCCGAACGTGCGGCCGCGGTGGCTGATGGTTATGGTGTCCGGCTGCTGACCCAATAGACGCTGTTTCATTCACGGCCACGGCGGCCGCACTTCGATCGAGGTGATATGCTAGAGAGCGTTGTGCTGTGCGATGTACCACGTGCACGTTAAAAAACCCCAGGCGATTGAAATTGTCCGAAGCCGTTCACAAACGGCGTCCCTGCATAGCCTTAGTCGCGTTGGGACATCAAACCCCACAAGCCAACCAACTAATCGCAAACGTGTCCCTATTAAAATCACTACCTTTGTCGCAACTGGGACGCCTTTCACACCCATGCCACTGGATCCTTTACGACATTTGACGGTCTCCTAAATATCCTACATTAAGCTGGCACCGTTGCCCGAGATAGAATGCCTTCTGGTAACACTACTGAAATGATGGACACACATTTCGTCAATACCTGAAGGCAAGCGGATCGACTGGTGCACATGTACCGTTCGCACGACAAGCGCCAGATTTATCCCATGAAAATCAAGCGTGAGTTGAAGTTATTGCGTGAGTACCAGCTGCAACTTCACGAGATGACAAACATTCTATTTGCGACCGCCTTAGCTGAGTACCGAGTACCGGGAATATTTCGTAGCTTCATCGGAAACGGGAAGGGTCCCTCCCCTGACTGTAGAGAAAGAGGTCATTGCGACCTTTTCTCCCCACGCGTCTCCTACTCCGCCCATACCTCCAGGCCGTCACGTTATCCCAGTGTATGACTCTGATCTCGATCACCCATTCACCGTGGAAGAAATGGTTGCTGCAATCAAACAAGATTGCTCTAGCTGTGCGCCCGGCCACGATGGAGTAACGTGGCAGGAAGTCCGCAATTTTAGAGCTCAAGCTGAGGACGCTCTCGTAGAAGACATTAACGATCTCTTGGATTCGGAAACTGTTCATGATGAGTTCAAACTCTCTCTCATTCACCAAATACCAAAACCCGGGTAAGACCGGAAGCATCCTTGCAATCTCCAACCAATGTCGCTAACCTGAACTCGTTGTAAGCTTATCGAGCGCATGATTCACACGCATATTTCATACCTAAAAATAGGTTTGCCTAGTTATCATCCAGCTCTTACTGGCACTCACGACTATCTCTGGCTCATGCGGCGCGTCATCAGTCGCACAGCGTGCACGACCTTACCCGACTACTTGCTGGCCGTCGATATGCACGAAGCGTTCGATAACGTTCGCCATGATGTTATCCTTCAAGAGCTCGCTTTGGCTAGTTGTCGTTTGTATGGCATGGCGCCTGGATGGACCTGAAGCACCTGTTACTAGGTAGGGGAGTGTCCCCAGGGTTCCTTCTTGGGGCTCATGCTATTTAATCTGTCCATGTGCAGGATAGCAAGGCACCTCCAATGTAACACGGTAGTTCGATTCGCGATCTACGCTGATGACTTCAGCACGTTGAAGAAGGAGCAAACTTCACTGCTAAAGAAAGCATGCAGGTCGAATTACGGGCAGCTCTCCTCACTATGTTGACCACTTTAAGGAAATAGGCGTGCGAGTTTCCCCTTAGAAAAAGGAACTTCTTACATGTATGGTAAGCATCGGCCCAGTACCTACATCTGTTTCTGGCTCCATATTGAGCCACACACCTTACAGTCCTATGACAGACACATTAGTGTACACGGTTTGCCTATCGCCAAATGTAAAAGCCCCCAAAACTGGGTCCGCAAATAACAGGCATGGCCGGCCATGCTACACACAGCATGTTGCTACTCTAACAAGTTCGTAGGAGCAAGACAGCATGCTTGTCGCACCCTAGCTTTGGCTTTTGTCGTGGGAAACATCTTATATGACGCTCTTATATATACATTCTCTCTCACAGACCTCCATATTTGCTAATCGTTACATACATGGTCTGTTCTGAAAGTAGTAGGACTCATTTTTTTAAGCAAAATTTATTCAAGAGAATAGTACAAACGATTTCAATTTTTCAAGGTAGCACCCTTCCGCGCTGAGGCAGCGTTGCCATCATGTGCTGGGCAAAACATCGGGGTCCTCATTCACATGATGAAGAAGGACGTACCGGTTGGCCTTTTCCTCCTCTGACAACACTCCCGGCACCAACTTCGCGCACACTTTCCTCATGGATAAGTTTTCTGTCACGATCTCAAAAACATGGGTTTGAGGAACGCTCAAGTCATCAGCAATCATTCTGATACTTATTCTACGATCACTGTTAAGTAAATGTCTCACTCGCTACACATTTGCGTTGGTCTTTCTGGTCGAAGGGCGTCTGGAACGGGCAAAACATCGGGGTCCTCATTCACATGATGAAGATCGTACTGGTTGGCCTTTTCCTCCTCTGACAACACTCCCGGCACCAACTTCGCGCATACTTTCCTCATGGATAAGTTTTCTGTCATGATCTCAAAAACATAGGCTTGAGGAACGCTGAAGTCATCAGCAATCATTCTGATACTTATTCTACGATCACTGTTAAGTAAATGTCTCACTCGCTACACATTTTCGTTGGTCTTTCTGGTCGAAGGGCGTCTGGAACGGTCGTCTTCCTCCACTTTTTCCTTACCTTCTCGGAACAGCTTGTGCCACTCAAAAAATCCCTTATCTACCCATGGAAGCGTCACCGTAGGCCTCCTTAATCATGTTGTGAGTCTCTTTGCCTGTTTTACCGAGATTTACTCAAAATTTGATCGCGTATCGCTGATCCAGTAAACGCCCCATGATTCTGCGTGAGGAGACGTTTCGACAGGGGTTCACAGCACAAGCGACCTCCTCTCTTCAACAGCCGAGAGCCGACTGCCGATTTTTCCAGCACAGCATTCCCAATATCCCCCTTCAATGATCCTGCACGCGCAGACCACCTCTCGTCCGCCCATTCGCGCAGGAAAAAAAGTCCTACTACGTTCAGAACAGACCCTGTATGTCTACACAACAAACCATCACTGGGCTCCCTAGGCACACCAAGGTGTCTGCAGCGGAACGTGCGGCTGCCTTGCCTCCACGGCAGGACAACATCCGCGAGGCCAACATCCCATGTCACATTCGCTTAGAAAACACCCTAAAGGCCGGCGCCTTCTGAATTGGAGCTTCCAGCCACATGACGATGCTCCCCCACTCACTCAGTCTCTGGGCCCATGGGATACTGCGATCGCGCCTCGACGATTTTGTCGCCCCATAGCTCGCGATAATGTTCCCGCAAGCTCCTTGCAATGCGTCAGCTAGCGGATCCGCACTCAGATCGCTCTCTGGCAATGGCGCGGGTTTGTACGCAGACCTCCGTCAATTCCAGAGACTACAAGGGCCACCTTCTTTCCAGTAAGCCCTGCACGCTGAGCTCCTAGCAATATGGAAAGCCAATGCCGCCCTCCCCCACGCTGGTATCAAACAAGTCTCATTGACTCATTGATTCGCACGTGGCGTACTAAGAAGTACTCCGCTCTGCCTCGGAGAATGCCACAACCACGCTCATTCAACCCACCCTCCGCAGCCGTGCAGAGACAGGTAATCAGATCGAAATCATTTCAACACCGTGGCATGCGGTTGTGCCCGGAGGCAATATGGCGGCCCATGCCGCTGCTGCTACCGCAGGTGGGACGATCAGTTTATTAACCCCACCCCTCAGGGCGAACCCGTACTATCTCCTAAGGTACACAACCTCCTTAATAGGTACCAGGTACTACGTCTATGCGTCATTCCGTACTTGAAGCCGTTCCGGCATCAAAGAACTTACCCTGCCCGTCCTCTTTTCGTGCCAGATCCACATCAGATGTTCCCAAGAGCTCTTCATAAATAATGCTGACTCTACTATATACTCTAGCGAGATGGCTGCGGCCCAACATCACTGTAGTGACGTGCTAGCACTGAGGGTTCTACTGCCACGCGGACCTTACCCAATGGCGATGCAGTCCCGCTAGCACACAGGTTACCGTACCGCGCTGCTCACGGATACAGACACACACTTCCTGTTGCTGCATTCGGAAGCCAAAGTGGCCGGATCAGGGCGGTGTAGGGGATTCGACTAAAGCCCTTCTGATCGGGCGCAGCCATAGCAAAATGGACAGTACAATGTCTCGGACTTCGACATGTGACTAAAGTAATTCCCTATTTCCATCATAGCGTCCTTGCGCCTTCCTTTCAAAATAATTGGCTCTCAATCAATCATCCAAGTTGTTTATTTATTTATTCAGATCAACAAAAGAAAATACCCTAATTTACTGCATACTGTGATGAGCAACATGGATGAGTTTGCCTGTACCTATAATACTACGGTGTATTGGAACCGTTGGCTAAAGTTAGCTGGGACACTTGATTAATGCCAGCACCCCGTGCGCGTCTAGCAGGGGCTCATAAATATTCTCGATCCCTTCTGCACTAGCCTTGAATTTTTTGGGGTATATAAACATCACCAGTACCGCCAAATCACAACTGGTTTCACGCTAATTTATCTTTAGAAGTGTGATTGGGGTCGTTTTCCCACAATGTCTCCTTAATCTGCGGAGCAAGGCGCCTATGTGATCGTAACAAATGTCAAAGGGGACATGACATGATGAGATCCATATTTTCAGTTTGGTGTCGCAGTGCTTAATACCGGGGCTTTTTGCGTTATTTCCGAATTTCTAGCTCCCTTCCGAAATAAGTGATTGAACTTGAGACCACATAGCTTCTCCCACCAATAGTGACCGCCATGTTAAAATGCTTCTTCTGACGTAGTGAACCCTCCCCAGCTGCCGCGTCATCTGCAATGCCGGCTCTGATAAGCTGCTGATATAGTGCACAAACAGTGCTCGCAATTTCGCCGTTAACGTTGCCTTTACGTACAAGCGATTTTTAATCACGCCGATGTCCGTCGCTTTGCTTCATGTTGCGATAATCATCCAAGTCACCTTCACCATTGCAAATATTTATTTTGGAGATCAGTATGGATTTAAGCGTGCGTCCACTGCAACTACTCATTTAGTTGCCAGTGAGTGTCTCGCCTTGTCCTTTCCAGTTCTTGTGTGCGAGTCCTTTCGTTGCGCTGTGCACAACGGTGCTAAGCGACAAAATAGGCTGAGAATACATATCAGCGACGTGACTGGGTTCGTGTTGGAACGTTCACGGAACCGGCCCCTGATATGAGGCAAGGGCTCAATGGGCATTGACAGGCTGCTGAGAATGAGGGGTTCTTTCTTTCTTTCTCAGTTATAAAGACACAACAGTGACGCAAATCTCCCCGAGTTTTAGAATGCCATGCGCCTCAACGAATTCAGGTGCTATCTTCCACATCACTGCAGCGTAAAGAAGACGAGCACAAAGGAAGAAAACACTTACGACACGGACAAACGCTGCACTCACAACTGATTTTATTTCGCCAGCAATGGGAAATATAAAGATTCCGCTGCTAATGCGCGCGCAGGAAAGTACACATGCCATGAATAACAAAGATACATTATACATCAGATACATCTTATCGTGTGGCAGAGAAAAGATCACATTCCGCTTTGTACAAATGAATAGAGGTATCGCTTACACAAAAATCACCCTTTTTCTTTATATGGTACGCTTCTAGTAGTTCACGTGCAGTTTGATCAGGTGCTATCCTATTTCTGTTATTACAGGTTACGTTTGCGTCGGTAACACTGGGCGTTCCACCGTAGTTCCTGCAATCAATTTCCAGGTACTTTTGCCGGGTATTTGTAAAAGGAGGGGGACAAGCCAAGGCCTGTACTCCGCTGCCCGAAGACGATGCGTGTGACTGTTTCTAAGCTTACACATCTAAGCGTCGTTTAACAGAATTATCGCTTGCTACAAACGGGACAAGTCTTTGTAAGGGGAACTTCGGCAGTAGTAAGTATGTAAGGTGCCAAGTGTCCTGAACTACTATTCCTCGAGTGCCTTTTGGGTCTGCGTAACGAACTCTCCAAAGTGTTTCGGGCGAACCCCAAGATCGACTAGGTTTCAAGAAACTGCTGATTACTTTCTACCTCAGCACCGTCATGCAGTGGCGAATGAAAACAATACGGATTTCTCTGCAATTTTTCGTGTGCTGATGACGCCGAATTTTTGTGACGCAAGTGCACCTTTGGTCAAAGAGCGCTGTGACACAAAGTGTATTGGTCTACTTAAGGTACGGTGAAAAACATATTTTCGAATACTTTCAGTCCACAAAAGAGACCAGGCCAGGGAAAGGTACTACCCATTCCAAACTGCGGAATACGCGGCGGCACTCCGGATCGAACCCGGCACCTCCCACATGCGAGGCACACGTGGGAGGTGCCTTTCTGGGGCAGTCTTATCAATACTGCTCACCTAGACGGCTGGATGATGGTAGGTCGGGGCTGAACAGGTAACTGGAAGCGAGAACAATGTCTTAAGGGAAGCGCCCAAGGTGTAGTAGGCTTCAAGGTAATAATTACCCGTTCAGATACCGAGCACAGTCATACGGCCAAAAGTTAAGCTATTTTTTCTTTTGTAATCATACGTCTGCACTCAGATGGATGTACATGAGTAATTACTCGTTTTCTTGATGAGCATTCATAAGCAATATAGACAAATGTTTTCTTTTTACATGTAGTTGTCTGGACCTTTACTCAGTTGCCTTCCTCATTTTATTTAAGTAAGCAAACAAGGGAAGGGGAATGAGGGGCTCGTTATAAACATGAAAGAAGCCAACAGCCACAGACACCAAGGGGCACAGGGGATATTTAATTGATTTATTTATTTTGTGGTGTTGATCAATTTAGAATATTAGTGAATATGTTATCGCTTAAAGCTAATTGATTAGAAAAGCAGAAGAAAAAACAACCACTGCCGCCGGTGGGATCCGAACCCACGACCTCCGAATTACGCGTCCGGTGCTGATTCGGAGGTCGTGGGTTCGGATCCCACCGGCGGCAGTGGTTGTTTTTTCTTCTGCTTTTCTAATCAATTAGCTTTAAGCGATAACATATTCACTAATATTCTAAATTGATCAACACCACAAAATAAATAAATCAATTAAATATCCCCTGTGCCCCTTGGTGTCTGTGGCTGTTGGCTTCTTTCATTTTATTTAAGGGATATGGAACTTTCTTCTGTTCATTGCGGTGCAGTCTGCTGAAATAAACAGTCGGCATCCTTCTTTAGAATGTTTTTTGGGGCTCTGTTTTTTGCAAACCCCCCATGCAGAAAAATGACCTGATTCTTGTTTGGGGTATTTCTCGGCACGTGATGTCATACGAATCTTCATGACCCAGGTTATCGCCAATAAGCCATATCTTGTTCAAATTGCATTGGAGTTGTAGCGCAAAACTTCCTAGTCTAATATTCATCCCGACTATTTGCGACTCTCAAACACGGTTTGCTTTTCTTAACACCCACTCCTTTACTCGAGCAGTTTTTCTACACATTATTCCGAAGCCAGTTTCCAGTTTTTTCTTTAGCTCGATCATTAAATCGTCATTAAATAGTTTTCCCTTTGAAGTTCGCGCATTGTCCGTATTCTGAATTCCACGTTTTATTCGACCTCTGCCGCCCAAATTTTCACATTACTTTTTGTTTGCTTCTGGGTTAATTCTTTGCGTATAAAAGCTCCCGCACTTTAAGCAGTCATCTCCTTGTCGGCTGCATTCAAGGTGACGAAATGGCAGAAGATCAGTGGGCCTGCTAGCGATAATATTTTATGCCGACATTCGCCATTATATACGCATTCGCGGCGTACAGATTACAGAGTCTGGCAGCACCCGCAAAGCCCTTCGTACCGCCTGAGAAGGGCTCCAAGATGTGAGCAAACAAAAGTAAAACATCTGGGGAAAGTTAGGAGTGAGGAACAAGAAAAGAAGGAACGGCGTTCCCTTACCACGCGGCGACCACGTCGTGAATGCCAAAGTGGCGAAGGTGTGCGAAGGGTGGGCGGGTAACGTGAAGAAACGCGGAGCAAGTTTAGTAGAGAACAGGACGAAGCGAAGGCACCGTGTGCTTATCACGCGAAGACCCCTTGAGCAAACGCGAGAGGTGAGAACCGGTCGTAATTGCGCCAGTGCAGTATCTCGTGGTAAGGGCCAGGGTGACGAACTCCGAGCAATGTTCCTCTCATCGTTTCTGTGAGGTTGAGTGTGCATGCTTGTTCGCGTACAACCTGCAACCAGTCATCCAAGAATAGAGTATACAGCTTTAACAATACGTGAAGACCTATACAAAAGATAGCAGCGCATTCGTGGATGTGACACAAAACATGTCCTTGCTGTGCTGCGGAATAAGTAAGCAGCCGAGAAATTTCTGAGGCATAATTTAACCCCTCTAACAGAGATCGGAGCATTACAAACCCCTGACTTCCATCAACCGCTAAAGAGTTTACGCTTATACAGATAAGACCCCGCTGAATAGAAAAAATGCGGTCACATGCGTGTTTGCAATGCTGTCGCCACTTTGCCTTTGTATACACCAGTCTTCAAAAAAAATAACTTGACAGCTGCGTCATCTCTCTTTGTATTGAAGAAAGTTGTGCGCCCATGTGACGGCGGCAGAGGAGAGAACAGAAGCAGTGAGAAAGTCGGGCAACTTCAAACTTCAATCATTTATCTTTTATGAACTTTAAAAAGTAAAGGCGTGCTTTATTCATTATTAAAGAAAGTAATTTACGGACATTGAAGCATGCAAAGTTGGGTCTTTCGTGCCTTCAGAACTGGAGGAAAGAAAAGTTAACAGTACTTCCTTTGGTTGCCCCTCTCGCTAGCAGGCGTATTTGACTCGCACGCAATTTTTCATTACCGCCAATTCTTGCAAGCACAAATAAGCATGCAGCCTCTTAATTGTTTGTCCAGAGCAGTAAAATATTAGCGCTCCTTTGAACGTGGTATATCACGTCAAATGAGTCTCCCAAATGGCAGCAGAGGTAATGTTTTATTCGTTACATCTATTTGAGGTATTTAGCCTTTGTAATTTAGTAGCAGTATTGAATTTTGAAGATGTCAGGATAATCTGGACACCCTGCGCTCGATAATACACTTGTAGTTCCATTTTCTTGCACTTTCAACTTCTCTTAACACTGTCTGTGTTCAGTTCATCCATCAATTTTTGAAGGGGTCAGTTGGCCAGGTATCATGTTTGAACGCAGAACGTAGCATTGAGAATATATACAGCAATAACGCTCGTGCTGTCCCCTCCTTTTCTGAGTGCTGACTGAACGCTAAGTTCTTCGTCGTTCAAATGTTACTTAAATACATTATCCCGGTGACATTTTTCTCTTCATGCAATCTCTTCTGCTTGGGCTATAATGCGGGCTACAGTATGCTTTAATAAGTCTCGTCAAGCCAGGAGAGCCTAACTAGATATTGCTCTTTTTCGACTTTTTCGCTAGCGAGGCACTTAGTGCGCTTAGTGCTAGCGCACGAAAAGGCTACAGCATGTCACTGCCCCGCTTCCCGCAGCAGGTCAGTAGTTATGGCGTCCGACTGCACAACCCGAGCTCGCGAAATTAAAGCCCACCCGCGACTGCTGCATTTTACTGGAGGTGAAAAGCAAAAACGCCTGCGTTCTCTAAGATGTGCGCGCATGTTAAAGAACCGCAGGTTATCGAAATGAATTCTGCGCCAACTACTAAGACGTCTTAAAGGTACAGCGCACGTGCAGCCCTGTAACATTAAACATCACTTACCACGTTAGTGCCTTCTGTGGAAGATGAATATTATCTACGTCTTCCAACTTTTTGACGTAGCATTTCGTTCTCGAGTACGAAGCCAGTAGCCTCGAAAAATAAACCATATCCCCAGCATTTATTGTCGTCCTGTGCAGTGGTAACATCGGTTTACCTTCCATTTCTTATCGGCGGTGTGCATCGAGCCAGTTTTCGCTATCATGAATCCCCACATAAGCGTATCTTTTGAACACCTTTCTAGAATCTAGTGTGCCCCTGTTCGGAAGTCGCGGGGCCGCAGTGGAGCGTCAGGAGAAGTAGTCGAGCTTAGCAGGCTTCCACAGCAAACCTGTCTGTGAAGTGCTTGCGCGCACTGGCCGCGCCGCCCATCTATCTTTTACTCCTATCAACGTTTCACAGGCGGCACAAAGGCGACGACTGGGAGCGCCGATCCGAGCGCCTCTGGGGTAAGGCGTAGATGGGCGCTTCACCTCGGAGAAATAGCATCGTGCTCACGTAGCTTTGACTCCCGATTTCAAGGCGCATATACAGTAAGCGATTCGGAGCAACTCTCTGTACCCCCGAAACAGCAAAGTATTCAAGCACTCAGGATATGAATTCAAAGAGCGCCATGGCACAATATATTTGTCTACAACACGCGGGTTCCATCTTAGCCGCCGCCGGTCCCGTTTCGATGGA
This sequence comes from Amblyomma mixtum, assembly GCF_055824585.1. Lineage (NCBI taxonomy): Eukaryota > Metazoa > Arthropoda > Arachnida > Ixodida > Ixodidae > Amblyomma > Amblyomma mixtum. The sequence goes on along the minus strand of NC_143014.1, from coordinate 328,783,356 downwards.
GGCCAAATGCTGGAGTCCCGTACTGTGTACTGTACGAGGTCACTGCGCGTTAAAAAACCTCAGGTAGTCGAAATTACCCGGAGCCTTCTAATACGGCGTCCCCCATAGCCTGAGTCGCTTTCGAAGGTTAAACCGCATAAAACTATAAAACCAAATTATTTTGTCTACAGAGGTCGGGGGAAAGAGCCAGCTCCCAATTACCCCAGATAAGCCAAGCACTAGGCCAGGCGGAAGCTTGTACCCGTCGTATCACTGGTGAGAAGCCCGCCGCACTGGCGACAGAACCCTGCACCCCCTCCTGCGAGCCGGTTGCTCAAAGCACTAGGCAAACGCCGCGGTAGTAAGAAAACTTGCTTCGGATGATAAGCCAATATTGTTGAACCGCAGCAAGAGTCGAGATGGAAATACAGGCTCAATGACTGGCTACTCATGCTGACGCGGCATCAAAGGAAAGAGGCGCTTACTAGAAAGAGAGCACAGAGTTGTGTTGGGAGCACGATAAGGAAACGCGGGACAGAAGCCGCCGTCATGTGCCCACCCAAATCACCGGTTGCAGATCAGTGTGCGGCCGCAGTTTTAACGCACGATTCAAATGATGGTGCGAAGTTCGAGCACATCACGAGCATTCTCGGTTGGTTAGACAAACGGCAGCGTGGCGTTGAGCGAAGCGCGATGGGCCTAATTTATTTGGTGTTTGTCCTTGAAGGAACAAGATATTGTAGAATGGCGCTGGCGAGGAAGTGTAGCGCTGGCGAGGAAGATTTAGTAATCAAGAGCCGAGTGCACTATCTCATGCCGTGGCTTTTCACAGAGTTCGTGACAGGGTTCTTCTCGTGCCTTTTGTGGACCACACCGCTTACGAATTGCGCGCATGATGAGTCCTGTTCAGCGGAAACTTTGAAAGCGGCTAAACATGCCTGGTCTCAGACGCGCGGGCAGGCCGAAGGGCTGTCGTGTGGAAGCAATTTTTCACCTGTTCCGTCGTCTGAACACATAATTGCAGTCACCGTTTGCGCTGTCTCGAGTTACGCGCAGGCGCTGCTCTCGCCAAGTGGGTCGCACATCATAGCCGCGGTCGGCGCAGCAGTTAGGCGGCAGATCCTGCACCTCGTTTATGCTTATCTCAGCGCGCGGCGGCATTGCGACAGCGCCCCCGGTATGTGTACCGCCGCGGTGCCATTCGCTCGCAACCTCCTTCACAGCCAGGCTGCAGCTGCCACGCAAGCAATTTCTTCCTTGTATAACCCCAGGAAACATGCAGCGTCTTATGTAACCGGTCGTGCATCGCCGAGCGCGGCTTGCGACGCGGAATTCCTTCCGTGTTCTTTCTGGATTCGCTCCGCCGCCTAACGTGTCGGTCGCAGGGCAACGCGGCCGAGTGCTTTCTCTGTCGCCGTTATCGAAAGCATTTACACGCGCTGCATTGAAAACTAGCGACCTTCGGAAGGGACCTAGTGACGTAGTGGCAGGTGTAGCAGCGAGTGAAACGTGGAAAACAGGAGCACGCCAACCAATAAATGTAATTCGAATTTGTGCCCGCATCAGTGTGCGGGGCAAGAACACTCCGATATCTCCGAAAAAAAAAATAGAAGGCAGTCCTGCTTCCCCAGAACCTCACCGATCATAATAAGGGAAGGAAGTATTTTTTTTTGGGCAATGATGTTCGTAAGTGTAGACGGTGCGGTTCACAAGGGCCTAAATAAGCCAAAAAAAAAAACCAAGACACTGCAAGAATAAATATAGCGCAGTGCTTACGTGCCTGCGAATGCTGTCGGCGAGATTCAAAACCACTTTTTTTCTTCGTATAGATCTTATTGGCTTACTCGCGCTTCTGCATTCAGTTCAGCAGTACCCATACGCGGAACTCAAACATGGCATCTGCGAAATTTTTACATCCGCTAGCAAGGGGCCAACGCCAGCAATAATCTGTACAATGGTTATGGACTGAGCTCAGCCCTCAACCACGAAAGGGAGCGCAGAAAAGAGAACTAAATTTTCGCCTCTCTCTGGCATTCCTCTCGGCGTGCCGCGATGGCTGGTCGAGACAGCCAATGATTTCTCAACAGTGGAAATCAAGGCGCCCCCTTGTGCACGCAGACAGAGGCTGTCGAGAGAAGGACTCGCAGGCATCCCCTCGTCGCGCCCGCAGTGTATGACAACCGCCGCAGAAAAGCAAGCGCCAAACAGCGGTTCCTCAAAACACGGACTCCTTTTGCTGAGGCCACCAGAGTCGCACAATGGCGTGCCCAATCGTTCCCTGCAGCGGGACAGCCGACGACGCGCGCGTGTCGCCCGCTAAGGAGTGACACAGCTACGCTCTTCTCGAGTTGCGCATTACCGGCTGCCCCCTGAACGGGCACAGCGCCGACGGCCAAGAGGTTTTGCTGTTCCTTACGCCGTGACCGCCTTGTGGAAAGCGCCGGGACAAGACACGATGCCGCCATCAGTTTTCGGGCGGCTGTTGAAAGGCGGAGCAGAGGCTTCCTCGTTTTTTTTGCAGTCCGCCATTAGGGAGCCTACTCACCTGCAATCGAAGTACAGTAAACCATTAGCATAAAATGCAACAAAGCTGGACTTTCTCTTCTTTTTTCAACGTCTTCCCAGCTTTTTTCTTGCTTCCTAGGATGCTTTACAATTGGTACGTGGAGTGTTTTTCCTACCCTCTTCTGTGAAACGCGCGCTGTCATGTCAGTAATGGCCACGATGACGGCGGAGCTGAAAAGAGCGGTGCAAGGAAGTCCATCGTCTTACAAAAATGCTTCTTGAGACAGTGTTGAAGTTCTCATGAGCAGACTCAACATGCCATGTTGAATTTGTGTTGGGATCAGGATGGCCTAGTATTGGCGAATCATTGAGGCCTAGTTGAAGCTCAACGGAAAAGTGGCCACCGTGCCAGAGTTGAGCATTCTCAATGCCAATTCGAAGTGTTTCTATGTTGAATTCATGTTGAAGTTACTGGGCAGATTCAACATGTCATGTTGAATTTATGTTGGGCACATGGAGGTTCCCTGTAGAAAAGTCACCATTGTGTCTGGGCTCACAGAGCTCAACACTGATGCTGTGTTACCTTGCTGAACTCCAGAAAACCGGCCGGTAAACAATGCCATTCTGCAATGAAACTTCCCCGCCACAGAATTGAATGCTTACAAAGCAATGCGAGAAAGCCAAGCACTTTTTATGCTGTCCTCGAGTAGTTTTTAAAGTGAGTGTTAAAGGCACAGTTCTCCAGAAAATCCAGCGTCGTCGTTAATTGCGAGTGATAACTTACGAGCATGCCTCTGGTAGGTAGCAGTTAACAAGCGACATGGCCATGTCGCTTGTTAACTGCCACCTGCCACGCATGACATGTTTGACGTCCCGAGACCACATGACATAGTCAAATAGCTACTTTGAGATGGGAGGGAGAGATGCGCATCCAACCGCCACTCTTGTATCCCGAGTCGAACACGCTACCCCTACCCCTAGCCCATGCAGGAACGTTCCTATGGCTTGGTTAAAAGCAGGGCTTACCTATATCGGGTGGTCTTACACATCATTCGGTGGGTTACGACTGTATGGTAATGAGCATGTATGACATAACAGAGGCACAAATCAAGGGAGTAATGATTAAGAGCGTTGCAATCTGCATGTATGCAAATGAGGATCCACAAGCGGAGCAGCAGACAGGAGCTATTAACGCCGTCGGTGCTTGTGAATTATGACCAGAAGATGCGCAGCGGAAAATTTAATGGTCTATATTTAATTTATTTCTCGGGCGAGCATAGATGGAAGGCTGTTCTTGACACAACTCAAGCCAACAGCCGGGAACTTGACGCTGACAACCTGTAGAAAAAAATGAAAACAGAAAACAAAGAAATCAGTGTTCGCAGTAATAAAATATTACATGTGCAACAAGTGCGTCATAAAATTTACCAAGAGTGGCTATAAAATGCAGTCTGCACTGAAACCTTACCATATGGTAAATAATTTTTTTTTTTCCTAAATACGTATGAGAAATATAAGGCTCTCCATTTTAGGCAGCTGACAAATGGGTGTGATGCACACGAAATAGATTATATCACTCAGCACAAATTTAACAATCTGGCAAAAAACCATTAATCAGAAATAAGAGACACCACAGAACGCATTAGATGCTGGAAGACGAATGGGTGTCCTCTTATTTCTTATTGAGTTTTGTTTAAACCAATTTATATTTTCTTCACACTGGTCTTTTATTTAAGACCCCCCCCCCCCTCGAAACTGAAGTACAGTGCAGCTCTTTACCATGAGTGTGACAAGACTCTATCAAAACAGTTTAATGGGGTTGTTGCGAAGCAACTGCAAATGAACTCGCCGCGGTGGCTGCCATTTCAACTTCAGAAATGGCTGCCATGCCATTTCAGCTTCAACCGCTAAACGACCGCCATGACGGCACAGACGAGTTGAGGTCATGCGAGTCTGAACTGCGATAGAATTGCTGCTTTTCATTTTTTGAGATCAACTCTTCAGCAGCCTTGCATAAAAGTTGGTGTGAATTAAAATATACAAAGCAGTGAGCACACTGCAGATTTTTTATGCCTCACACAAACTCAAAAATAGTCTGAAACGTCACAGCCGTCATTCGGCAGTTCAAACCGAAACGCACACTTTCTCTGATGAGCTGCGCATCATTCAATAGAAAGAGCACACAACTAAAATTTGGTGTCTCAACTCCTTTAACGTTACACCTATCATTTTTCCATGGCTTGCTGCACTGTCCTCAAATCAAGTGCAACCCAGTTAGCTAACCTCCATGTTTCTGCCCGATAGGCAAGTACTTGTTTGTTTGTTTAATGAAGCTGCCTAACAGCTGATTACACATGTCTGACAAGAGCTTATTGTTGACCCAAACGGTAAAGAACCTGTTAGGATGGCCACTGATATCTTGGCAAAATTGACTTTTTAGATCATGATGCTTCCTAAAACAAGCAGTGTCACTATAGCCACATGAATATCTGTATAACTCAACGGGTACAGTTCGGGCTACTCATTTTTTAAGCAGGCTTTAAGGTACCAGCAACATAGCAGCAGTATATGCTAGCTATGTGGATTGAGCAGCCATACCAAGTGAACTGGGCACCCTTTAAGGTGTTGCTTCACTGAAGTCATACTAAATTTTCTGGACATGTTGTTCGAGACTGGACACTGCACCAAATGCCCTTGCAAGCATCAAAAGTAATCCACACAGTAAAAATTCACAGCAAAAAAATATTTCTTTTTGATTACATGGAAAGCAAGCATTCAGTAATCATGCAGCGGAAATTTTGCAAGACTGCACACTGAACACAAGTACATCTGCAGTGAAAAAGTTTATGGAATGCAATATTAACAGACCTAATTTCCCTACTGCGTCTGTGCACAATCCTGGCGAGTGCAGCCCTAAACCTGAAGCATTGTGCCCTAGCAAAAAAAAAACTGAAGAAAAAAAAACAAAACATCTTTGTCAATGTCAAACTCCATAAACTTATGGATGCCATGTATACATGGAGGCAATTTTTCACCAGTGGTGTCGCGGACTGGCAGTATAAAAAGTATGCATCAATTTGACCCACAAACAAGAGACAATTCGCAAGCAATAAAATGCATTAGAGGAGCTTAATTAGAACGCCTGTTAGCTGTTGCCAACAAAACCAGAATGAATGAAACTGGGCAGTTTGTACAAACGCCAATGACCACGTGTACTGAGGTGACACCTATACGCACATTCAAAGCTTTTGTCCCAGCAGATGAACTGCTGCCAGGGTCGAGTCCAGCAGCAGAAACAATTCGTGCCCTTTTTTTTTCAAGCGAGCTTGGTTTGCGTGTCAAAAACAATGCAAGGCACTGCAATATTACATGACACACGGAAAGGTCATCATTAAAAAACCTACGTGTACTATAGAACTCAGCAGGCAAGCCTAGAGCGCTCGACCAGTGTTCTGCGGAACAAATAACGTGAAATATTATCGCAGCGCTTTGTTGTGGTCACTGTCATGCTGATTTTATCAGTGTTGCAATGCTACACGCGCACTATGCGAAAGCTGCTTGTTAGGGGGGTCGCCGTGCTGTAAACGACGCGGATTTATAATTAATTCTGATGAAAGGAGGAAAGCACATCGTCCAAACTTGGTATAAAAAAAAGCGAGGCTGTCGTATGCTGTCTCGGTGTCCAATTGGAGCGCGAATAAGCGAGTGGCTTAACCGAGGGAAGCATTTTACGATGCGCGTTCAGCGTTCCAACAGCCTATATGTGGCGGCGCTTGAGCACTATAAGCGTGAAAATCGCTACATGCATTAAATATTTTGATCTTTTGCTCCGCCTGCCACAGGTTGAGCGGTCGAGACAAGCCTGCTCACGCCTGAACGCACGCATACATGCTCTCAGTTGTCATGCACAATTACGCAAAGGAAATAATTACCCATGAGAATCCGTTCTGGCGGCTCTGGTTGTGCGCCTTCTTTCCAAAACGCGTTGACAACCATATTGTTCAACTCTCGGAATGCAGATTCATCAGTTAAAAGTCTTAGGCCAATGGCCGGTTCCGCTCTACAACGTATAAGATAAATATCCCAATTAGGCTGTGAACACCACTTCACCAGAACATGTGTCATTTTTACACGCGGTCGAACGAGGCTGCTGTCCTTGTGGCTGTCCGTACAAGGCAAGAGCCGCGCCACGAATGCTGCTCGCAAAATCGGGGGTCGCACTTAACTAGCAGACGGCACATGCAATATTCCAGACGACAATTATAAGAGAAGTATAGCACAATGCACACAACAGCGACACATTAACTGTAAGTGGATATCGATTTAGCTAGAAACCTTGGTTCGAAGCCGCACGTAGACGTGAAAAATACCGCTGTTTGAAGCGCTTCAGAGGCTTTGTTATTTGCGTTTTCACTTTCGACTTATGAAACTTTTATGAGTACCGAATACTAAACTAATGCTAAATTAAACATGAAGTAATTCATAAATTTATAACTTATGGCCAAGTTACAAGCAGAAGTGGCTTGCGACTGGCCGTATGACCGGCTTCCAGCGTGGCTGGGACTTTCTCGTCCTTTCTTGCCGGCCTGTCCTTTCTTGCCCTCCCTTATGTCTTCTCGCTTCTACCTATGGACGAAGGAACACTCTTCCCCTCCATGCCTTCTCCCGATACAAATCGTTTCCGCACAGCACTGTGATATTGTCGTGTTCTTCTTGGATAGACTCTGGACTGCTGAGAGAGCGCACGGAAGCGCTATTACAATGATTAAATACTATGAATACCACCAGCATATAATGTATACCGTATGTACTCATGTAGGGGCCGCCTTTTTCATGTCCCATTTCTCGCACCAGCGCAGAATGCGGACCAAATTCTGCTGCAGATTATTTGTGTGACATGAGGCTTTAATCGGACGATATAGGACGCAGTCATCTGCATAACGCCGCACTTCACACGTAACATTTTCCACGATGTCACTGACATAAATTAAAAACAGTAGAGGCCCCAGTACCAATCCCTGCGGAACACCAGAGGTGACAGAAGCAGTATTTGAAAGCCAGCCATTGCATTGAAGATATGAATGATACGACATGCGCCCGAAGATCGGAGCAAGTTAAACACCCGGAGTCCGCCATGGTGGCTAGTTATGGCGCTCGACTGCTGACCCGAAAGACGCGGGTTCGATCCCGGCCGTGGCGGTCGAATTTTCATGAAGGCGAAATTCTAGAGGCCCGTGTACTGTGCGATGTCAGTGCCCGTTAGAGAACCCCAAGTGGTCGAAATTTCCAGAGCCCTTCACTACGGCGTCCCTCATAGGCTGAATCGCTTTGGGACGTCAAACCCCATAAACCAACAAAACCGAACGCCGGGAGTAAAACATGTAGGTTGCTAACGAGTGCTCGATCAATACATTCCTTTATTGGCAAACGTTACGTGATCATAAGTTGTTAAGGTCCTCTTCAGATACGGCGTTTTTGACTGCTTGGCAGACGCTTTAGAGCGGCACTCCACGCGTGCAGTCCGCGGCCGTCGGTGTGAGGTGGCCTTCGCAGTGGACTGCTTTTCCGAGCGCATCGGTGCTTTGCAGCAATCAATTATATGTTCATCTGAATGTGAAGTAAGTCATAGCCTGATTGTGAAAAGGTTAGACATTTTATGGTTCTTTGTCTTGATCCGAAGCACGTGCCTTAGCTCAGGCTTCGATGCGGAGCACGGGACAGGGTAGGCAGATTGTTTTTACATATCGAAGTTCTTTTCCCCGATAAAAAATTTTCACTTTTCCTGAACAAGATTCAACTTCGTACTTGCTTGTCAACAATTTTCTGAAACGAAAACTGGAATTTTCAACCCTGGGTCGGGACCAACCATATGCTTCATTTTTCGAACTGCTGCTGGCTAAAACGTGAAGCTCACTTGTGTTGAACAGAAACTGCAAAGCAGGCACGCTTATTATCGCCAGGTTTAGATAGATTGTTGGTGTTGATTAAGCAACAAAGAAAAGCTTCCTAGCGTTTTTTTAGGGAGCTTTACCTCTAGACTTTATAGGGGCAATTTAATTGCCTGCAGCACGCAACTAGCTATAGCTCTACTTAAGCACGATTTCACTCGAAATATCTTCTTTTTTTTAGCCCCGGGTTTCGCGGCGTGACTGATTAACGCCGGACGAGTAGTCCTGGAAGTACTGAGTTTGTGATAATCAGCCTCAGCTGACCATACGCTGTTTAATCCTCGTAACGCCGTCCGACACAGGGCACCGGTAGGTATTGTCTTCTACGTGAGCTCTTACTAAGTCCCGTGGTAGGCAGCGCGCATAGACAAGCTAACGGTGACTTTCTGACCTTGGCCGCGCATTTACATTGGCTATACAAAAATGGATCCATGAGAAGACATAACAGGTGATTATATTGGGTGTGTGCTGCAAAGGATGTGCGTGCTGCTTTTTAAATGGTGAAAACACCAAGACACAGAAATGCTGAAAACATCCAGTTGTAAACACCCAGGCAGCGTCGCTAGAGTGGACATGTTTTCATGCCATTTTTTGTTCCAATAATGATTGCCTGAGGCACACCGACGATGGCTTACTTCACGCAAAGTGCTTCATAGCGGATCACAAAAGAGGCTCGAAAATCAAGGGAGCTGCTAAAGAAAGCAAATATAGATTGTAAAGATGAATACCCAGTTGGCGGCTATTGAAATAATGCACCAATGTGTTTTTGTTTAGTGCAATTTTATAGTTACTTTTTAGTTAAAACTTCTAAGCCAATTATCAGAAAACAGATTTTTGCAAGAAATGACTCGGTTTCTCAGGAACCACTAGTGATGAAAGGAAAATTTTTGCCCCATCCCTAAGAAACACAAGGAAGGGTTTACTGAATCAGAATTATGAAAACTGATGCACTGAATTTTGTTGCAGAGGATGTATATTGCCCATTTTCACCAAAAATGAGAAGCACCAAGGGAAATAATTACCAAAGAACACAGAACGTCTACTAAGCAATAATTCCACTTGAATAAAGAGAGCATGGAGGGATAATGACTGATACCAGACTGACGGCTATACATCTCCCAGATCCTGAGCAGAAGGGTCGCAGCCATAAGAAAACATTCTTTGAGACTGACGTCACTGGGAAATGTTCAGCTTTAAATGTTCTTATGTAGACCGCGTAGCGCCCAAGCGTCGTGGGCGGCGCGTCCCCACAAAGGAGCGCGTCGCCTTCGTGGGTCCACCCCAATTTAGCTTTTGGACAGCATAACGTTTTGTCCTTTCTGGTGCAAACGCCGAGCGCACAACACGCCTTAGCACCTCTGAGGCACTGCGTGTTCGTGCGCGGTTCCAGGCTGAGCCAAAGCGCGTGGTACGCGTTCATGGTGTCGCAGGCAGTTGTCAAGTGTCTCACGTACCTGAGCTAGCGAACCACGCAATCAAACTTGTGCACGCGTAGAGTTTTTTTTTTTTTTGCTGACTTTTTTTTCACCATTACCGGCCGCAAAGTTGGGGCTGAAGCCCTTACAAACGTGCGGCCCTGACACGAGTATATACGGTAGTTCAATCTCAATTGCCCGGGGCCACGCTCCGTGTATGTTCAATCTCTGAAGCCAGCGGGCGTTAGTCAGGAATGAGTGTCCTCTGGGAACGAAGTTTCGTTGGAAAATGAACCTCACGGAGAAGCTCGCAGAGATTTCCGAAATTTCCGAGATTTCCGAGATTTCCGGCTGTATTTCTCCTGTCCACCCTGAGCTGGAGTTCTAGGAAGTAGTCTAAAGAGAGGAAATGTACACAGGTCCACAAGCGGTAACAATTACGCCTTCCTGTCCTGTCACTCTGCACTTGGGGAGAGATCGAAATGGAGAAATAGTGGAGGGTGACATAATGTCATAGTTCCTGAACCATTAGGAAAGCGGGGGGAGGACGCATAGTAAATATATTTAAACCGCGACCCCCGCGACTCGCCAGTGTGAATACGCTTGTAGATTCCACATGTAGCCCACGCTGTCTTTGCATACCTGCAGTGCTGATTTACCGATTTATCTCACGCGTGCATGAAGTGACCTGTGTTCCGTCTGCATTACGTGTGCATTAAATGGCAGCATGCTTAAGGCCTACGTCACTTAATGATCGCACGATTGGTCAAAATGCCGCGTAACAGAAACTTCGTCCGGTGTCTATGGTGTACATCGAAGTACCCCGCCGTTTCAAACACCAGTTTAGGCAGCGAGGTTTACCTCCTGAGTCTTCGGGGTCCCCAACCGACACTGATTCGAGCGGGGATAGCTCATGTGAAAGCACCAGGGAGCGAGATGTGGAGAAGGAAATTCCGTCTACTCGTCGTGCCGATGCTGGATTCGAGGAGCACCATGAACTCCTTGGCGACGGACACAGCCCCCCGCATCCATGTGAGCAACAGCATAATGTGACTGGGGACTCATCAGACGAAAGTGTTGACTTCGAATTCTTTTCTGATTATGTTTCCGTCTGTTCTCAAGGCGACCAGCCCTCCGGTGACAACCAGACAAACGAACTGGTAAGATTTGTTTTCTGTTTATATTAAGTTAATGGCAGCTGCTTTCTTACTGGATAACAATGGCCTATAACAGTACAGACAGTGCATGATACTTGTGTCGTGTATGTGCTGCCTCTGCATATGCAACGTTCCGCAGCCCTCTAAACAAATCCGATCACGAACGTACAGGCGCGGCTAGAATAATACGGAGCACAGGAAGGGTCGCGCTGCAGAAGAGAACTGCTAATGCGCGCTGCCTGGCAGTGGCGATAGGATGCGGTGAGATAGCGCCTGCAGCAGGGACCCATCCTTTCTGCAGGCCTATCAGCATCACAGTTTGACTGGTACTGCGCTGACAATAGCATGCGTTTCGTTGCTCCGTTCCTCGCATCGGCGAGCGGCTCGCGCTGGAAACGGGCGCACGACGGCCGTTTTCGCAGCGCGTGTTATCTCGGCGCTTCCGGCCGTGTGGCCACCGATTTGCAGCTTAGTCGACGACGCACTGTCATTCCAAGACAAAACGTGACCAGTGACTCCTTTTGTAACTTTTTTAATAGAATTCGAAAGCATCGACTCACCGTCGCCGATAGGGGAATACTAAGGCCATGGCCAATTTTAGACCGCGTCCAAACTTCTGCAGGCATAGAAGGCGCGGAAATCGCGGTGCGACGGAGAAAGATACCGACCCGAGTGCCTTTACAAGTTCAGAGGCAAATAATTCACTTGTCGAAACAGGGAACTTCTCAACGAGAGATATGCCGAATAACAGGACGTTCGATGACAGCGCTGAACAGAATCTGGACCCCACACGGCACGTTACCACACACGGCACGTTCTGTCACTGCGCGCAACTACCTGGCGCGAAACGGACGGGTCGTCAAGCCCCTGTGTTCGTAGTATTCAGAGGCTCACCAGAAACTGCAGAGGGGTGTGTGCGCTGCTCTGCCTGATCCAGTGTTTCAGCTGCACCACACTCGCCACAAACGTCGCTTGTAGCTAGTCTGTGGTGCACCCGGAACACAAGCATCCTGCAGCCGCACAGATGATCATCGCGCACTGCAGCTGTGTCAGGGAGCGGCCACCGACACTGCTGATGCGCTCACCTCGTGCGATTCACAGATCGTAGTGCTTGTGTCGGAGGTAATCGTAGATAACTGCTCACACGTCCTCCAGTGCGAGAGGCAGGTCGCTGGGAAGCAGCTGATGTGCGGCGATCGTGAGTTAGCCAGCTTGCTCGCAATTACGCAGTGGCCAGCGCTCACTGTGCACGAGCAGCGGAGCCGTGCTGCGCTAGGCGCGCACGGATTTCACACAGTGATTGCCGATGCCATGCACCTGATAGGAACTAATGAAGTACCCAAATCAGTGTACTTATAGTGAAGGCATGAACTGTAAAGGAATCCGGAAATGCTATGTTGCGCCACCTCCAGTTTTTTAAACCAAAGTGGCTGATCTGCCTTTGTACAACCACCTTTCAGAGCAAGGATCTTCAACCAGATCCTTCTGAGGCAAGGCCTTCAACAGTTGAAGCCAGCAGTTGTCCGCACCAGGACAATGGTTCTGTCGAACACAGCAGTAGATCAGAAGCTGTCTGTAAGTCCTTATTGTATTTTGCCCATTATGTGTGGATAAATATTTGCTTTCCTATACTGGCACCAGCTGCGACTTCTGGCCGTGTCAAAGAGGAGCCCTTGCTGCTTCCACCCTTCGTCCGGGCCACATGCAGCAGTGAACCACTTGACTGCACATCTCCACAGGGTGACAGGCCAGACTCTGTCTCCAGCCACTCTCCAACCCACCATGACGATTTCGAAAGGTGGGCTCTTCACATGTCCATGGGTCTTGGACCTAACATTTGGTGCTATTCTGATTCCAGTGAGCTATCAGCATGGGGTACACCCCACCTCCCAAAAGAAGAACTGCACTTCTTGGTGTTCGAGAGCTGTCTGAGGGAGCTGTTCCAGAGATGCCCGGAGTGCTGGAGGCCCTGTGAAACCAGCATTACCGCCAAAAGTAGCCTCATCAGTGTCATCAGCATCTGCCCTCTGGAGCATGTCCGAACATGGAACAGCCAGCCTGTCATCAATGGAAGTGCAGCAGGAAATCTTCTGCTGTCCAGCCACCTGCTCTTTCCAGGAGCAACTGTGACTTCCACGCCGAGGATGCTGCGCCGCATGAATGTTCAGGCCCCAAGTGACCGGACCTTCTACAATTATCAGAATGCCCTCCTGTTTCCTGCGACAGAAAAGGTGATCAACAAACCAAACATACTGATATATTTACCCCAGATCGACCAGATGTTTTCAAAAATGTTCAATTCTCGGTAGCCAGAAGGCAGAAATGAAGTTCAGATTAAACACACACTTCTTCTGACGTCACTTTTGTTATTTTACACTGGACTAGTCATGAAATGGAATGAAAGAAATTAAAAACAACCAAGTCAAGAAATTAAAAACAACCAAGAGGTTGATGTCACCGGTGATGGACGATTTGACTCCCCTGCGTTTCCTGCCAAGTTCCTGACATACACCACGCATGTTCAGCAGGTCAACAAAATTCTTCACTCGGTCGAGGTCCAGCTGAGGGAGGTCAGTAGATACGTCTGTGAAAGCTGTTGCAGTAATTCAGTGATGTATATTTATGTAAGCCGTTGGTAAGCTGTGTGGAAATACAGGAATGTAATGTTTGAAACCCGTCTTCATGCAGTCGGAGCAGGCAATGGCCAGCGTGAACATGGAGAAGGAAGGCCTAATCAAGCAGCTGGAATTCTTCAAGGAGAAATCTATGGCATGCCACAAAGGTTAACATGATAGATAATTTATCATTATCCCCCTGATAATGCATAACACAGGTATCAGATCCGGTCTCTCACGACTGACTGCCACCCTGCCACACGAAAGCACATGCAGACCCATGAACCCAAGATCAAGCACTACTACGACATTTGGCACATCTCTAAAGGTAAGAAAGTTTAGAGCCTGATTGAAAGGATGCTTGCTTGCACAGAATGTGCTGCAGGCTTCCCTGATATACCTTTTTAAAATTGAGATGTCAAGAAAAAGCTGACTGCGGCAAGCAAACGGGCTGGAAGCCAGGAGCTGGAGATCTGGATTCAGTCACCTACCAACCCCATGTACTGGGCAGCCCGCGCTGGAGGGGGCAATGCAGGGCTGGTCGTCGACATCTGGCGGAGTTTGCAAAATCACGTCACCAACCAGCACTCTGCACATGGCGGGCTGTATCCAAAGTCACATGCGGTCACAGCGACATGCCAGAGGGGACAAGAGTTTGGATGGACTCCAGTAAGTTTTGTATTTGCCCTTGCCTAAAGAACTTGTTTTAAAACATAACTTTTCCTCAAGAGTCGCACGCATACGAGCACTTCAAGCAGATCACTAAAGACAAGCGTCTCCTCAAGGATATTACACAGATGTCCCCCCATGGCCAAACGTTTGCTCTGGAGGCATTCCACAGCGTCTTGATTGACTTCGCACCAAATACTACGGCATTTTCCCCAGCAGGGATGTTGCAAGGTAATATTATATTGTAGGTCTATCCTGTGCCTAGAGGCAGTTGGTTTATTCCAGGAGTCAGCACGTAACCACATCCACGTGCTCCAGATCATTAGGCAGCATTGCCATCCTATGCAATATCCTCAACTTACAGGACGCGACTTGCCGCCCTCCACTGCAATGAAAATGCAGCCCGGTCACAGGCTAAGAAAAAAGGAAGGCAATTCACGCTGGATGATAACTACCAAGGCGCGAAAGGGCCATCACACAGTGTGTCCCATCAAAACAGCTACCACTTGCAGGAAGTATTATGCTTCATCCCAAACGAATAACTTGAGGGGAGCCTTTTGGAATGAAGTCATGTGAAGATTTCATTTCCAGAGTATGTCGGAAAGCTTGTGAAAGAAGTTATCAGCAGCAGCGACCTCTGGCAATCTCTCTCTGACGCATCAGAAGCCAGCACAAGAGCTTTCCCAGCACCAATGACTTCGGCCTTCACAAGGCGTTCTCTTCAGGAGCTTCTGGAAGCAAAGAGGTCCCGCTTCAGCCAGGGTCCCCAGTGGGGCTAGATCAAACTAAAGTGAGGGTGACTACCGCCAGCGTGTTTGAAAGCCTCAACTGTCTCATGATCAACAAGATACGTTGCCCCCCTTCTGCTGCACCAGAGGCCGACATAGCATGTTCGTCGCATGGCTCAGCATCCTATTTTGCAACTGTAATGCGGACCAATGGCTGGCAATGACACCACTCACACTGTATCTCATGCAAACACCTCCAACTTTCAGTAAGTAATATGTGTAACTTTCGCATGAATGCAATTCGGGGAATATTTTGGAACAATATCATAAGCAGATTTCCTTTCCAGAACACACCTGAAAGCTTGTGAAAGAAGTTATGAGCAGCGGCAAGCTCCGGCGATCCTTCTCTGATGCATCGGAAGCCAGCACCAACGATCAGCTTTCGCCAAGGTGAGGGCGACAACATCCAGCGAGTTTGGAAGTCTGAACTGTCTGACGAGCAGCAAGATGTGTGTTTCCCCTTCTACTGTAACGGAGGCTGACATAAACATCTTCTCGGCACATACTTTTACAAGTTTCTTGCAGGTCCAACCGGCTAGATTCCCAGCTTCCTGTCTACCCGGCCGCAGATTGTATGGACATGCCCAGACACGTGTCCTTTGTTCAATGGTCACCTTGGCAACCAACATCTTTGCAGAACCCCCCGCAGGGAGGCGTCTCCAGCATGCAGACGTTGGTGAGTGGCGACACCACGGGGTTAACCCGAGCATCCGCAGGGACATCCCCGCAGGGGGATGATGGTGAACAATGCGTCACCACGGACCCGAGCTTCCGCGCTTAGCCGTGCGTGGCATCGCCGTGTCCGGTGAAAAGGGGATCCTGGTGGTTGAGCCGATGCCGAGCGTTTAGACCCTTAAGGCCCCTCGGCGGAGGCAACACACCACTATGGCCCCAGCTTCCTGTAGACGGCACCTCCGGCCTGACCCGACCGGAGGAAATCGGCAGTCGCCTTTTCCTGTCCTCCCCTCTATCTTTCACTTTCCTATTTCCTTTCTTACAACTTTCCTGTATCCTCTTCCCTTCTTGGTTTTTTCCTCTTTTTACTGGCGGCGAGGGTTAACCGTGTGTGACCAACTACCCTGAGTTGAGTCATATTAGGTTATAGTTAAGGTGTACAGCTGGCGTGGGCAGGACTTGCTTTCAAGTTCCTGTCGCGTCCCCTTGTTGGA
The DNA here is from genome assembly GCF_055824585.1 of Amblyomma mixtum. Lineage (NCBI taxonomy): Eukaryota > Metazoa > Arthropoda > Arachnida > Ixodida > Ixodidae > Amblyomma > Amblyomma mixtum. Next base: position 328,767,111 of record NC_143014.1, on the reverse strand, counting down.
CTCCATGGTGGGTGGCTGGCACCATGACCGAAAAACATCAATTTTTTATGGCTGCCCCCCTTTCCAAACCTGATCGCTCTCTTAAAAGAGTGCGGAACGAGGCAGCAGACTTTTTTTCGAAAAAGAAACCTACATTCACAAAATTTCATGTAATCCACAGCAACTGTGACGAAAAGCAAGCCCGAATCATATCCCCATTCCTTGTTACCAAATGCTTAACAGATACCTTGGGGCCTGGCTACAAGGTATCAAAAATGGCCAGTGGCGACCTACTCCTCGAACTGCGTGAGAGCATCCAATGCTCAAAACTCTCAAACATCGATTTTATAGGGGACATCTCTGTCTCCGTGACTCCCCACCGATCCCTCAACACAGTCAAAGGCGTGATCTCAGAGGCTGATTTTATCCACCTAACAGAAACTGAAATGCTTGGACTATCCGAACAAAATGTAATTGATGTCCACAGGATCAAAATCCGCAAAGATAACAAGGAAATAGACACCAAACACATGGTGCTCACATTTAACACCAGCAGCTTGCCCGAAACAATAGATGTCGGATACTTGAAAGTCAACGTAAGGCATTACATACCCAATCCCCGTCGCTGTTTCAATTGCCAGAAGTTTGGCCATGGCTCACAGAGCTGCCGCGGCCGCAAAACCTGCGCGAAATGCGCATCAAAGGACCACCAGTCTGAGGAATGCGACGCAGCACTACGCTGCGCAAACTGCGAAGGCGACCACGCTGCGTACTCCAGGGCGTGTCCGTCCTGGAAAAAGGAAAAAGAAATCATCACCGTCAAGACAAAAGAAAACATTTCATTTAAAGAAGCCAGAAGGCGTTTTGCAATGACAAATACATTCTCTTTCACAGCGAAACCAAACTTCGCTGATGTGGTGCGCAGGGGCGTAGCACCACACAGCACTCCGGCACCCGCCGCGGCCACTTCCACCGCGCCTGTGGCAGTGCCATCCACGCCCCAGGCCGAGACAGCGAAAGCTGCTCTGCCAACTACAAGCCAGGGAGTGCCGGCCCACAGGTCAGCATCCCGCAGGACTTCCCCCCGTCGGGGGAGGCCTGACACCCACACACCCGCGGCTTCTTCGCGGTCGTCCAGCACCTCTTCCGAGGTGATGGACCAAACTCCCAGCCCGCCTGCTTTACAGCGGCGGAACAGCTCTCTTGAGCGGAAAAAAGGCAGGGCTACCATAACGGCCCCAGAACATAAGTAAACCTCTCGTTGCTCCTACCCCAAAACATAAACATGGCTTTTCTAGTTCAGTGGAACTGTAGAGGAATATTGAGAAATTACGATGACATAAAAAACATTTTAGGGTCAATGTCACCCTTAGCCTTATGTCTCCAGGAAACCAATCTAGGTCCACAACATATGAACATCCTGAAGCATTATAAAACTTTTAGACGCGATCGTGAGCAGGCAAATAGACTCTCTGGAGGCGTCGCGATTATCGTACAAAGCGGCGTTCCTGCTCGAGAAATAAAACTCAAAACAAAACTTGAAGCCGTTGCGGTCAGTGTCGTCAGCCATAAAACAATTTCTCTCTGTTCTGTATATATTCCTCCACATTCTACATTAACAGTCCACGATTTACAAGAACTTATCAATGAACTTCCAGAACCGTATCTAGTAGTTCGGGACTTTAACGCTCACTCCCCTTTTTGGGGAAGCGAGCACTGTGACTCTAGGGGTCAAATAATGGAAGATTTTATCCTCACAAACAATGTATGTCTTTTAAATACAGGGAAAGCCACCTACTGCTCCCCTGCCTCGGGGAAAATGACCTTTTTAGATTTGTCTTTTAGCTCCCCTTCTGTTTTTAATGATTTTAAATGGGATGTCATTGACAACCCATATGGCAGTGACCACCTCCCTATACTAATCACTTTATCATCCCCACCCGAAATAATCCCCACAAGGCCACGGCGCTGGAAGCTTCACCTCGCCGACTGGTCACTTTTTAGAGCAAAGGCAAATTTAGAAAATATACTTTTAGATAATCTCTCCATCGACCTGATAAATGAAAAGTTCACTAATTGTATCATAACTGCCGCACTCACAGCTATTCCACAGTCGTCAGGAGTGGCGCAACAAAATCATAAAATATGGTGGACAAAAGACTGCAAGGAAGCAAAAAAACTACAAAACAGAGCTTGGGGTAAATTTCGCCGGTATCCGACACATGAAAATCTCGTTAATTTTAAGAAGGCAAGAGCCAAAGCTCGGTACGTCCGTCGGGGTGCCGAGAAAGCATCATGGCAGAGTTATGTTTCATCCATTAACAGTCAGATGACATCTAAAAAAATGTGGGAGCAGGTTCGCAAATTAAATGGAAACTTTTCACCCTTCATAATTCCTTTTTTAACACCCGGCACACAAACAAGCATAGAGGAACAGGCAGACATACTAGGGGAACATTTCGCTGCAGTTTCAAGTTCATCTCACTATACACAGTCTTTTTTAAAATACAAAAACACAGCCGAAAAGCAGAGGTTCCCAACAAGTGGAGGCACAAATGAAAAATACAATTGTCTAATTACCCTCCAAGAAATCAATAAAGTACTATCTGCCGGCAAAAAAACTGCTCCAGGACCCGACGAAATACATTATGAAATGCTTGCACATCTTTCCGAGCCAGCCGTGGACGCACTTTTAAGATTCTTCAACACAATTTTCATGTCTGGGAAAATACCGGAAGCCTGGAAGAAAGCTATTATTGTACCGCTTCTTAAGCCTAGTAAACCCCCAACTTCTCCTAGCAGTTATAGACCCATAGCCCTGACTAGTTGCCTTGCCAAATCCTTCGAAAGTGTCCTAAATATAAGACTAACCTTTGTTCTTCAACCTGGTGAACTTCTTGATATCCATCAGTGTGGATTTAAAAAGGGATGCTGCACTACAGACCACCTAGTCCGCCTTGAAAATACTGTCAGAGAAGCTTTTATACACAAGCAACACTGTCTTAGCGTCTTTTTTGATTTAGAAAAAGCATATGATACTACCTGGAGGTTCGGGATCCTCCAGGACTTAGCTGAGCTTGGCATCCTTGGCAGAATACTGAACTCCATTAAAGACTTTTTGACTAACCGTTCATTTAATGTCCGTCTAGGCTCAACCCTTTCGAGGGATTTTATTCAGGAAAATGGAGTGCCTCAAGGGTGTATTTTAAGCACAACCCTTTTTATTGTAAAAATGAATTCTCTTAACAAAATTATACCAAGGTCCATAACATATTCAGTCTATGTCGACGATCTTCAGATAGCGTGCACATCTTCCAATATATCTACATGTGAAAGACAAGTACAACTTACAATCAACAAACTGGCAACATGGGCAGAAAAGAATGGTTTCCAGTTCTCACCACAGAAAACAGTAGCCTTACTTTTTTCACTCAAACGAGGCTTGCACACAGATCCCACATTACACCTAAACCAAACCACACTGCCTTTAAAAAAGGAACACAAATTTCTAGGCATCACCTTCGATAAAAAGCTTACTTTCCTGCCTCACATAAACGCACTAAAGAAGAAAGCGTCGCTATCACTGAACATACTTAAAGTCCTTTCACGCAAACACTGGGGCTCTGATCGGGTATGCCTTCTACAGATTTATCGCTCTGTAGTACGTTCCGTTTTAGATTATGGCTGCATAGTGTATGGATCAGCAAGGCCATCGTACTTGAAGTGACTGGACCCTGTGCACAATATGGGTTTGCGTCTTTCAATTGGTGCTTACAGGACATCACCCATAAAAAGCCTTTACGTAGAAACCAATGAACCACCACTTGCAGACAGAAGAACAATGCTCACATGCACATACATTTTAACGATCCGTTCCCAGCCTAGACACATCTGTTACCCGCTCGTTACAAAGTGCCCATCTCGAACACTGTTTACCAACAAACCTCTAGCAATCAGACCACTTCTTCTCCGCTTTGAAGAGAAATGCCAAGAACTAGACATAATGAACATATTACCTAATATTGCCCGCAAACCTGATCCACTCCCGCCTTGGTACTGCCTACCATCTGTGTGCGACTTCACATTAACACAATTTCGGAAAAAATATACACCGCACGAGCAGATATTACAAGAATATTTAGCACTAAATGAAAAGTACGGCAAATATGAAGCATTTTATACTGATGGATCAAAATCAGCACACTACGTCGGAAGTGCTGTCGTTCAGAAAAATTGGGAAAAAATAGTACGGCTACCTGAGTGTGCATCCATTTTCACTGCCGAGTGTTACGCAGTCTTGGTAGCTGTAGAAAAAATAATAAATGAGAACATTCAGAACAGCATCATTTACACTGATTCTCTGAGCATACTAACCTCACTTCACCATAGCAATGCAGTGACACCACTAATTGGTAATATCATACACAACATAACGAGCGCCACAATACAGGGACAAGAGATAAAATTTTGCTGGGTTCCCAGCCACATTGGAATCACTGGCAATGAGAAAGCAGATGAATGTGCTGGAAAAGCTCGGAACAAAGAAATAAAGAAAGTGAACATCCCCTACAATGATTGTATGAAGTTGGTACAGTGCAAGCTAAGAAATAAATGGCAGTCGCAATGGAATATCGAAAGAAATAATAAGCTACATTTAGTAAAACCCATTCTAGACGAATGGAAATCATGCTCACACCAAAAACGATTCATCGAAGTTATTTTATGCCGTCTCCGTATAGGACACACACATCTCACACACAACTTCCTGCTAACAAAGAAAGACAAACCTGTTTGCGAGCAATGCGGACATGAACTTACCGTAAACCACATACTACTATCATGCACAAAACTTGAATCATTAAGAAAAAAAATATTTTGCTACATTTTACAAAGAACATATCCCATTTCATCCAGCGTTGATTTTAGCTGAATATGCACTCGTTAGTATACTTGATGTTTTTAGCTTTTTAAGGGAATCCGGTGTTCTTCAAAACCTGTAATGTTCCGACCCTGTGCTTCTCTACTTAAAACGATACACCTCAGCCACTTTCTCAGTCCTGAGAAGGAGGCTGAGGTCTTTATCTGAGTAGTTGGGGACCTCGAGATCCTTGGCAAGCCAAGGATGTCCACGGAGGTTAACCAACTTTTAAAAGCTTCTGCAAACAGCCATTTCTAAAAAGTTTGTATATAATCAGCCAGGTAATAAAAATAACTTTTAGGCCCTTTACACCACCGTTTTTATCAACTTTGTTGTCACACTCTGCTCAAGCCAATCTTTTCCATACCTTGTTCTTGGCGCATGATAGCCTTAGCTGCTTATGCGCCAATAAACCCAACACAACGCAAACTCTTTGCAGAACAGAGACTGGCTTGGCCAGATCAGATTTTTCTCAGCGGAAGCTGCCTGCTAGAGAGCGCTTATCCCAGTGGGCGGATAGGGATGCTCCTATCACAGTCTAGCCCTGCTCCTCTGCAATTTGTGTAGTCACTTGCAAGACACTGTTAGCAGTAATAAAGTTTGATTCAGTGCGCCTGCAGTTACATTCCCCTTGACTGGCAGAGGAGCAGTTGAGGCAAGTGTGACAAGAGTGGTGCTTGCACCCGCGGACCAACAGGCATTCAGATTTGAGCAGGATCCCGACCACCTACCAAGCATGTGCCGGAAGGATTCTGCAGATACATCTGAGGAAGTCAATAAACTGTTTTACAACTGCTATTCTAAGTGGCTTTGTTCATCTTTTCGTACTTTACCTCATGGCTGAAATACAGAGCTATATGTTATGCTGCGAAATAGCAATGAAGCCACCTAACTTACTGATTTTGAAACGTTGCTAAGCAAATATATTTCCTGTGATTCAGTTGTGTATGGAAGTTTGATGAGCTGCAGAACAAAATTCCAAAGACTTCGAATTTTCACACCTTGTTGGTTGATGTATCAGCAGGGTAGTTGAATTCTGAAAGTTTTGGTCCACCACCACAGTTCTGTAAGCCTTTTAAACAACTCTTATAGAGCAGTTGAATTACAAATAAGTCTTTGCTACACAGAGACTGAATAAGCTAAGTACATTCCAAAAAAAGTGGTCTGGATGAATTACAATCTGTAAAAGCTCTGATGCACTGCAAGCAAAAATGTGGTATGAGGTGCTTCAGTGCTTTATCCTGCCAGTGACAAGCTGAAATCTCATGTTCGGGTGCGTAGGATGCCTGCCTTTGGACGATTCACAAGGACCATAGGTCGGCACACTCATAAGTGCTCTCGTATCACCTCACAGGTCAGTGAGCGCGGGTGGACATGAGTGGGAGTGAATGGATGTGAGTGTGAGAGACAAGTGGTGATGGACATGAGTGATGATTCGACATGATTGGGTGTGAGTGGCGGCGAACGCCACGTGACAGTGAAGTTTGTTGCATGTGCTTAGTTCTTTTTCTGATGATAGTTGAGGGAAGTAAATGTGCACTGCCGAGGGCGCTCGAGGTAGCATAAGGCATCATACCGGTTTATATCTACAACTGACGCAGAGGATTACGCTGGCGCGGGAATGGAAATCTTCGTTATTGTTCGTCTTACTAGTTCACCGTTGGCATGGGCGCAGGTTCGCGGGTTCAGTGAACCGATACGAGTTGTGCCCGATCATTTGATTGAATTTCGCATTGCCACAGCGAGAAAGGCAGATGTCTGTTGACACGCCTCCCACAGAGCTCGAGCTCATACACAGAGTTCCAATGCTTGCTGCCGAAACCACGACTGTCAGCTTCTCGGCAATAAGTAGCGTAAGGTGGGATCTCGAGTACTGCAGTGGACGCTTCGTTTTTTTCTATGGCCGGCCGTGTGCACTGTAGAGCTCCGCTCTGGCCATAATTTTCTTTATTAGGCCGGACCCACGCAGTGAGCCTGATTTACTTGGCCTGGCTCTTCAACCACACAAGCTAGGCTTGTGGGGTTGAGTGAGTGGTCATCAGTTTGGGTGACTGGTTGTGAATGTGAGTGGACATGAGTGCGAGTGTGTGAGAAGACGTGAATGAGCGCTTGTGAATGCGAGTGGACATGAGTGTGAGTAAGTGCAAGTGGCCATGAGTGTGAGTGTAGTTGAGCCACCTGTCATGGTGCTGAGGTATGACAAGGACAAACTTGTCCTTGTCCGATAGGCAGAGACTTTGCTCTCCACAAGTAGTATAAAAGGGTCACAATTTAAATAAGTCTATACTACAACACAGACAAGGAGTAATCTAAGCACATTCCCAGAAATAGTCTGCATGCAATCTGTAAATGTTGTGATGCATTGCAAGCAAAAATGAGGTGCGAAATAGTCCACTACTTTATTATTTTTTGGAAATTGCAAGCTGAAAGCCTACATGGCTTTCAGCAGGATAATTTAGTGTTATGGCTTTCTCCATGCAGGCGGGCTGTGGCCTTCTGTTGTGGCGCCCAAGCCGCCCGCAAAGCCACAGCACACACTGCCGGTAGGCAGCAAACCGGTCGCGCCTGAAACAATGACAATGATTAGATGTAGCAAGCAGTACACAGGATGAAGTTGATCAAATGCACATCCAAGTGGGGAGGGGACAATTTTCTGACCCCTAACCGCTTCCTAATTTTTTCTATGCAGCCAGAAGAGTGCCTGTTCTGCGTGTTTACTCAATGCAAACAAAAACCATCATTCCTGTAGCTACACTAAGCAATGGTGACCTGAGTAAGCATGCACACCAAGGTTGAGGCCCAATGTTCACTCTTTTCTAGATGTCTCAAGCTGACCCCCTTGTTGTTGCTAGTGGCTCTTTATTCATAATAAAAAATATAACAATGGACGCTAAAGATGTTGCTAGCTGCGGCATCTGCCATCCAAACCTGAGCTGTGGCTAGCGAGAATAAAAGGAAAAGGAGAGAGAAAGGGGGGAGCGATAGTAAGAAAGGATAGGGGTTGGGCGGTAATATACACTATGTACAATTTCCTATATGGGAACTGAGTTATACAACTCTGCTAAATGCTCCAAACGCACACTTTTCATTACACTTACTAGTATTTGTGTTGTCACTGCAACTGTGGAAATTTATATAAATAGGTGCCTGAAGCACACTTCTGATAGGACGATCTTCTTTGCAATTTTGGATGTGCTCAGCAGTTGCTGCCAACTGCAATAAAAATTAATTTAAACCATCCAGAATCCCGACGTACCTGAACCCGGGCATGTATTAGGCTACCAATCAATAAGGTCTGCGTTATTTTCAGCCACCCCTGAAATTCCTGAAACTGTATAAAAGGCTCCTTCTTCTGAAAATGACAGCATGTAGGGGTGAGGAAAGGTTCCATGCTTCCTGTGTTATATAGGTCGTAATCTAATTCCTCAAAGAAGAATGAGTCTGTCTCCTGCACACAATTGGGTTTTGCCAGTTCAAATTGTCCTGATCCTTTTTGTCTGCGCAGTGGACGGCTGCAGTCTCTTAGAGAAGGTGTGCGTGCTTAGGCTAGTGAGCAATGGCTCAGTAATGAACCGAATGTCTTGTCAACAACGGATGCCCAGTCCTGGTGTGGCATGTATTGCTTTTGTTCCCCACGTCATGAAACTACATGCCGTATGGATTACTTTTCTGTTCTGTAGTATACCTGCTCTATTTAATGACTTGGTTTGCCATTTAGACGACTGTGTTGGGAAATACGCATTGATCATGCTAGATTACCCAGCTGAAGGGATGCCACAGCTGCACAATGATCTCTCAACAACCACTTCAGTCTTGCTTCAGTCACGTGGCGCATCATATAATGCAAATGCAGGGCGGATGACGAAATTTATTAGTTCAGCTGACAGCTCCGGTCCCCTCCTCTCCACAGGCAGTTTCTTTGTCCAAAGAGCATACATGCAATAAGCAATGGAGTAAACGACGTGAGTGTTTCTAGCAACAAGGTAGCAGGGGTGACCCACATTCCCAGCAACTGAAGCAAATTGATGTGTCAGTCATTGCCTACATGGATTACAATGATGAACTATGGTAGCCTCACAGCAGTAAAAGAGCCAACGCTGGGCAACCACAATGTAGTTGTTTCCAACTGCCAGAAATAAGTCTAGAAACAGTTCAACCAAAGCAGCAACATCACATGGGGTTCAGAGCTTTAGAAACTGAAAATATGAGACTACCTTGCGGTTGAGCTCAGCCAGTGTGACCATTCATGATGCCACTGTTTATCTTTTTCTTCGCCTTTCGCGGACTAGTTCCGGCACAACGGCACTCACGTTTTCTGCTTTTCGTCATTTTACTTGGTTTCATGGCGACGGATAGTCGCTCAGAAACGCGCAGCACAGGAATCAAGAAAAAATATAGAGACGATTACGATTGGCGATAATGCCAAATTTGAGCCCAGCTCTTCACCTGCCACCGCTGGCAGGTGACGTGTTATCTGCTTGACACCTTCCGGGATCTTCTCGGACAATCGTGTACGCCGACGAGGCCGACAACAACGACGCGCAACGCAGGAACGGGCGCCTAAGAGCTGAGCTCTCAAAAGTGGTTATCTGCTGACCCGCCTTTTGGTACAAAAGCAATAATCTGTAGTCTCAGCTCAGAGCCTAGCAAACTCGTCGCCTTCTTGTCCGGTCGGGAGCTCGAGCCTGGCGCCTAGTCTGGCCAAACGCGAGCGCTCTGTCCCGCGGCACTGCTCGCTCTTCTAAGTGGCACAAATCAGGTGGTTGTGGCCATAGTACACCGTGATTTCGCACTATATACGAAGTTTTAGGCATTCTGTCATTTTTTTTAATAGAACAGCACCGCATGTATATCCGCTTTAGATCGCACTGTGGACAATAAACGTAGTTGCAACAGCTAGCACCGGTAGCGTTATTGCGCAATCGGTGAAGCTTATAGTTGTACTTACTCGTTGGCGGTGTCGCCCATGCCTGGCTGCCGGTAATGCCGCATGTTCAGGTAGGCAAGCTGCAGCACACCGTCGTTCAGACAAAGGTACCCGAACTCTAGGTGCGCTTTGATGCAGCGCTGACCCGGCTGCTTTTTTACGGTGGCTGGGTATTCCCGGCAGCAGATGTTCTCCATGGCTGTCGGCATGACGGCGCAGCCGTCGCACTGGCACCTTCGCAGAAAACGGATGTGAGCGATGCATGCACCAGCATAATAGGGTTCATATCACTCACCAGTCCACGTTGCTCACTCGTTGCCAGCCGTCCTCAGAGCCATCGGAGCCGGACTCTGATGTGAGCGATGCATGCACTAGCATAATAGGGTTCATATCACTCACCAGTTCACGTTGCTCACTCGTTGCCAGCCGTCCTCGGAGCCATCGGAGTCGGACTCTGATATGAGTGATGCATGCACCAGCATAATAGGGTTCATATCACTCACCAGCCCACGTTGCTCACTCGTTGCCAGCCGTCCTCGGAGCCATCGGAGTCGGACTCTGATGTGAGCGATGCATGCACCAGCATAATAGGGTTCATATCACTCACCAGTCCACGTTGCTCACTCGTTGCCAGCCGTCTTCGGAGCCATTGGAGTCGGACTCTGATGTGAGCGATGCATGCACCAGCATAATAGGGTTCATATCACTCACCAGTCCACGTTGCTCACTCGTTGCCAGCCGTCCTCGGAGCCATCGGAGTCGGACTCTTCGTCCGTGCCACGGCCGGGCGGACGGCCACTGCAGCTGCCTTCGGCCGCATCGCGCAAAGGCGGGCTGTCATATGAGATAGAGCCTAAGTCTGCGGTCCGCCGCAGGATCTCTCTTTACCCCTCAGTGAGATTCTTCATGTCCATTTCATCGGTACACAAAAACACAAATGGCTGAACGTAGTTCGGCCAACAACCTGCGCATTTTAAAAAGTCACTCCGCGTATTACTACGTATTACTCCACCAATGGCAGAGCGGCAATCCTCCACGGGACTGGCTAAAAGGCACTCCACGCGTTGGTCGACTCCGTCCACCGTACGGGGAGAATTAAAAAATAAAAGGCGGCAGCCGGACGGTAATATCATTTAATTAAGGAAATCGGCCACACAGGGCAATAAGTCGAAGATTCTAAGAATGCTCGGAACGTGTAGATCGAGTTCCCGCGGCAAAAAGACGAGTTCAGGTTCCTCTTCACTGCACCTTTAAGACAGAAACTGTGTAAGGCTCACATTACGTGCACCTTTGCTGGCTAAGAAAAGATTGAAAGCTGTGGCACTTCCACCCACTGACAAGTTCAGTCCGTTTGCGGCTGTTTTCTCTTTCAATTCAGCATCCTTCGCCAATAGGGCCCACTGTCAATATATTATATCATCAGCCTGACTACGTCTACTGCCGGACTAAAGCCTCTACCATATCTTTCCAATTAACCCGGTTCTGTGCCAGCGGCGGCGTCTTTATCCCCGCAAACTTTATCTCATCCGCCTACCTGACTTCCTGCCGCACCCTGCTACGCTTGCCTTCTCTTGGTATGCAGTCCGTTTCCATTAACGACCATCGGTACTCTCGCCACCAAACTGCATGCCCTGCCCAAGCCTATCTATTTTTCTTCATTTCTACTAGGACTTCATTAACCCGTGTTTGTTCTCTGACCCACTCTGCCGTCTCCCTGTCCTTTATCTTTACACGTACCATTTTCCTTCCCATAGCACGCTGCGTCGTCCTCAATTTTAGTTGAACCCTTTTCATTAGCCTCCACGTTCTGCCCCATAGGTCAGTGCCGGTAATAGACGTACAGCTGCTGCATACTTTCCCCTTGAGGGATGTTAGTAAGCTGCCATTCATGATCTCAGAGAACCAGCCAAATGCCCTCTAGCTCATTCTTCTTCTTCCAGTTCTTTCACTCTCGTGATCCGGATCTGCGGTCACTATCTGCTCTAAGTATATATATTCGCTTACCACTTCCAGCGTCTGGGTGCCAAGTGTAAACTGCTGTTCCCTTGACATTAATATCTTGGCGCAGGCTAGTCGGTAATTCATCTTAGAAAGTGGCAGCGTAAAAGAAATGGGGAAGAAGATGTACAAATATGGACGACTAAGCGCTGAACTACCGTCTGAAATTTATGAAAACACAGGCCGCATCTTATACATTTCAGAGCATCACATGTCCGCTTATCGACACAACCATGAATGCGCATCGAGCACCAACACAACATTCGTTCTCATTATCACCGGAGGCCAGATACTGGCAACCACGCGAGCGCGTAGCTCCAAGACATTAAAAAAATGCTATTAATCTATAGCACCAAGATATTAATCGACAATATTTCCCCTATACTGGGCTCCTTCCTTTCACAACAGGTCACAAAAGATGTGTGACCTCTTTCGTCCCGTTCCTTGTGCTAGCGGTTTTAATGGATAACCAAGGGGCCCAAACTCACGTCTTAACCTTGGAACAATGGCTCGCCCTAAAAATTGCATTCTGCCCCAGAAGCAGAATTTTGGTCGCATATCTTGCATTTCTTACGGTGGTCTGCAAGATGGCCGCACCCACATTATTTCTAAGACAATCTGTGCTCCCTTGCACTCCCGTTTACACATCGGCCAGTCTGCATGATATAGGAACTGGCACATAGCAAAGGAATCTTATACGCCACACCAGTCTCACACCTTGTGGTGTGTCCAACTTGTTTTCTTGTGCATTCTTCACGATTTTTCTTTGATAAGGTACAGCACACGTTTGACAACTTGCACGGCGCTGAAAACAGCAAATTGACCTTGTAGCGCTTAGGAAGTTTCTTTAAATTGTGCGACATCTTGTGGTGGTGTGCGTTCGTTGCCGTTCTTCTTATCAGTCGCGCAGTTTTTTCTCTTTCAGTTTTTGTAGAATGCTACAAAAGAACATAGACAACATTTCCTCAATATCCTGCTTCCTTCATTTGCCTTACCTGGGCCTCAAAGCTGTCATTGATGCAATGCTCCCAACTTTTTGTGAAGGCCGCTTGAAGCCTATATGACGATTCCTGCTTTCAGGCTAAGGACCTGCATGTGACAAGGAATAGGAGATCTCTACGTCGATGTAAAAGGCTTAGGGTCGCGACTAAAGTCTTCAGGTCTCGAATAAATTTCATTAATCTTTTTACCATGAAGTGGGCGTCATTTTGCAAGCTTAGATGACGCTGGAGGAAGCTGCCCACTTGCGCTTGCCGAGTTCCCTTCTCGGCGACAATTACTCTTAACGGGCACTGAGGTTTGTCGTTTTTACCTGTGAACACTTCCAGAACGTCAAGGCTTGAAGTCAACTTTTTTCTCGAGCGCATCCAAGTGCAGACTCCTAAGCAACTTCAAGGCGGTGGCTGCTATATATTGTCACGACCAGAGGAGCCGTGAAGGTAGACGTCGGGGAGAACCCAAGACCGGGAGCCTTCTTTTTAATTCTCGAGCCAGCTTCCACGACACAGAACAGAACAGCGCGCCACGAGAGCCCACCGCCGCTTCGTCGTCGTCTTCGACTCAGCGCGGAGGCCGCGCGGCGCGTTAGGCGCGTGGCATTATTCCCCCCCGCGAAAACAAACATCGTCTCGATGTGGAATGGGATATGTACAGTGAGGGGAGGACTGGGGGTGAGGTGAACTATACAGTGCGCGCTAGATGACATGCAGGGGAGTCAAGTTCACACGTGGGGTAAGGGGAAAAGGTACGAAACAGCGTGAACACAGCGCTCAGTCACGCGAAAAGTACGGCTTTAAGCGCACTACATGCACGATTTCAGGCCGTTGACGCTGAGGGCCGACGACCACAGTTCCATGGGGGACAACTTCGTAGTTGACGCTGTTCAGGCGGCGCAGGACCTTGTACGGGCCAAAATACCTGTTTAAAAGCTTTTCGCACAATCCCTTGCGGCGCACTGGTGTCCACACCCACACGTGGTCGCCCGGCTCGTAGTGCACGTCCCTGTGCCGAAGGTTATAGTGTCGGGCATCGGCGCATTGCTGGTCCTTGATGTGCAAGCGGGCCAGCTGACGGGCCTGCTCTGCTTGCTCCACGAAGTGGCCAGCTTCAGGGGGAAGCTCTGCGTCGCCGTACGGCAGCATGGCGTCTAGCATCATGCGGACCTCTCTGCCATACACGAGACGGAACGGGGTGAACTGGGTGGTTTCCTGCGTCGCGGTATTATATGCGAAGGTGACGTACGGCAAGACCTCATCCCAGGTTTTGTGTTCAACGTCGACGTACATCGAGATCATGTCCGCCAATGTTTTGTTGAGCCGTTCCGTTAGACCATTTGTTTGGGGATGATACGCTGTTGTTGGTCGATGAGCAGTATGGCTAAGCGCTAAGATGTCACGTAGGACTCGGGCTGTAAACGCCTTGCCTCGGTCAGTAATGATGGCCGATGGGGCGCCGTGTCTAAGCACGATGTCGTGCATAAAGAAGTGGGCAACTTCGGCGGCAGTACCTCGCGCAAGGGCCTTCGTTTCAGCGTAGCGGGTCAAGTAGTCTGTGGCGACTACGATCCACTTGTGGCCGGAAGACGAGAGAGGAAATGGCCCCAGAAGGTCCATGCCGACTTTGTCGAATGGTATTTGTGGCGGCTCGATGCACTGAAGCAGCCCAGGAGGCTTGAGCGCGGGTTTGTTTCGCCGCTGGCATTGCCGGCATGTCCGGGCATAATGCTTGACACTGGAAGTTAGGTTGGGCCAGTAATAGTTCTGCCGGATTCGGGATAAGGTGCGGGTAACTCCAAGGTGGCCGGAAGTCGGTTCATCATGGCAGGCAAGGAGGACTTCATCCCGCAGATCAGACGGTATGACGAGCAGGTAAGTTGTCGGACTTGAAGTAGAGTTCTTTTTATAAAGCACCCCTCTCCGCAGGCAGAACGACGATAGTCCACGAGCTAGGTTTCGTGGTATTTCAGGGCACCCACCTTCGAGATGTTCGATGAGCAGACGGAGCTCGGCGTCGGCACGCTGTCTGGAAACGAGCTCAGATTGCTGACCGCTCCAAGGAAGCTATCATTGTCGGTGGTGTCTTGCGGAGGAGGTTCGACGGGAGCACGTGACAAGGTATCAGCGTCGGTGTGTTTCCGGCCTGACTTGTAGGTGACGGTGAAATCGAATTCCTGCAGGCGTAATGCCCAACGTGCTAGGCGGCCGCAAGGGTCCTTTAAATTTTTCAGCCAGCACAGCGAGTGGTGGTCGGTGACGATACGAAACGGTCTGCCATAGAGGTATGGGCGGAACTTGGCGGCGGCCCAGACTACCGCTAAACATTCTTTTTCCGTGGTAGAGTAGTTCAACTCAGCACGCGACAGTGCGCGGCTGGCGTAGGCAATTACTTTGTCGACACCGTTTTGCCGCTGAACTAGAACGGCGCCAAGACCGACGTTGCTCGCATCCGTGTGCACCTCCGTGTCGGCATCTTCGTCGAAATGTGCCAGGATGGGCGGTGATTGGAGTAGGCGTCGTAACTCGTCGAAGGCAGTCTGTTGTTCGTTGCCCCAAGAAAATGACGTGTCATCACGGGTTAGGAGCGTCAGAGGGCTGGCGAGCTGGGCGAAGTTTCTAATGAAGCGGCGATAATAGGAGCACAGGCCCAGAAAACGTCGGACAGCTTTTTTGTGGGAGGGGACCGGAAAGGCAACAACGGCAGCAAGCTTCTCTGGGTCAGCGCGGATTCCGTCAGCACTAATGACGTGCCCGAGGAACTTCAATTCGGTGAACCCAAAGTGGCATTTTTCTGGTTTGAGGGAGAGGTTGGCGGATCGAACGGCTTTGAGGACAGTCCTGAGGCGGTGCAGATGTTCCGTGAACGTTGCGGAAAAAATGATGACATCGTCAAGATAAACAAGACAGGTCTGCCACTTCAAACCGGTGAGAACGGTGTCCATCATTCTTTGGAACGTGGCAGGAGCACAGCAGAGCCCGAATGGGAGGACGCGAAATTCATACAGCCCGTCCGGTGTAATGAAGGCGGTTTTCTCACGGTCCCTCTCATCAACTTCTATCTGCCAATAACCACTTCTGAGGTCGACCGAAGAGAAGTACTTGGCTTGACGAAGTCGGTCGAGTGAGTCGTCGATACGCGGGAGCGGGTACACGTCTTTCTTGGTCACACTGTTCAGCTTCCTGTAGTCGACGCAGAACAGTAGTGTCCCGTCTTTCTTTTTCACGAGGACGACAGCAGACGACCACGGACTGCTTGACGGTTGGATGACGCAGTCTGTGAGCATCTCTTCGACCTGTGTTTGAATAGCATCTCGCTCACGAGGGGACACACGATAGGGCTGCTGATGGATGGGTCGGGCTCCTTCATGCGTGATAATGCGGTGTTTAACTATCGACGTTTGGCGCACTTTGGACGACGACGTGAAACACGCACCAAACTCCCGCAAGAGGTCCTGGAGTTGCCTCTTTTCAGTGGGTGGAAGGCCAGGATTTATGTCTACGCTGGTGACCGCTTCGGCGTCAGCTCCAGGTGTGTCCTCCGCACAAGCAAAGCATTCGGCCACTTCCTGAACATGGTCGACGTAAGCGATGGCTGTGCCACGGAACAGATGTCGATGTTCATTGCAGAAGTTGGTGACAAGGACCTCTGTACAACCGTCATGAAAGGATCCAAGGCCCCGTACCACCGCAACCCCCTTAGTGAGTACGAGGGAGACATTAGGCTCGACAACCCGGAGTCCCCTATGTGGCTCGTCGCAGGTAACTCTCGCGAGAATGCTGGCACGTGGTGGCACCGTAACGTTATCGTCGGCGACTCGCAGGGCGGACCGAGAACCCTGGTGCGCAGGTTCTTCTGTGGCCATTGCGGTAGAAAACGTCACCAAGCGGTTCGGGAGGTCTATGATCGCACCGTGCTCGCGAAGAAAGTCGATGCCAAGGATGACATCACGAGAACATTCGCGGAGAACGAGAAAAGTGGCAACGAATGTGCAGCCTCGAACCGTAACCCGGGCCGCACACATGCCGAGTGGTGCGACAAGATGTCCGCCTGCCGTGCGTATGTCGGGACCGTCCCAGGGTGTCGTCAGTTTTTTCAGGGCCGTCGCAAGCCGTCCGCTAAGGATAGAGTAATCTGCGCCCGTATCAACCAACGCGCTGACCTCCTTTGTGTCGACGAGAACAGGGATATCCAAGGAGACCCTGCCTTCAGTACGGCCCGTCGATGGCTGTTGTGGAGGATTCAGTCGGTGCGGCGGCGGAACCTGGTCGGCGACTGGGGTTGCGCTGTCGGAGCGATTCAAGCGGCGCGTTGGGGGAAACTCTTCGGCGATGCGGCGTTCGGCGTCGGGGCGAGTGGGTCGGTGCGGCGGCGGAAGCGGGTCGGCGACTGGGGTTGCGGCATCGCGGCGATACGAAAGGCGCGTCGGGGAAAACTGTGCAGCGATGCGGCGTGCGACGTCGGGGCGATTCAGTTGCTGCGGCGGTGGAAGCTTTGCGTCGGAACGGCGTTCGGCGGCCTCGCCTCCAAAGGCCGCCGGAGCTAGTTTTCCCGACGAGGGCTCGAGGAACCACGTTGTCCTGAGGCGAAACGGGACCCAGAGGGCGAAGACCGGCGTGGAGAGGGCGATCGCGACTCGCGGCGCGGAGGAGATGGTGAACTACGCTGGCGGGTGACATACTCGGCGATGTCTTGAGGGCGCTCTCCAGGGCGTGGACGGGGGCTGTCGACAGAAAAACCGCGTAGTCCCATTTCGCGATAGGGGCACCGCCGGTAGAGATGGCCGGCCTCACCACAGTGGTAGCAGAGCGGGCGTTGATCCGGAGTGCGCCAGAGGTCAGTCTTCCGCGGTGCCTGGCGCCGATCCGCCCAGTAAGGAGTCGGCTGGGCAGAATGCACCGCGACCAATGGTGCGGTGTAAGGCGAAGGCCCAGGAGATGGGGCCGCGCGGCGCACGACGTCCGCGTACGTGACTGGCTGGACAGGAGTCGGGTACGACGCGGGATCGTATGGGGTCGGTTGCGGCGCCGGCACAGCTGCAGCGTCTTGTGCCCTGAGTGCCTGTCGGACTTCCTCGCGGATGACGCTGGTGACGGAATCGACGCGAGGGGCAAAGGTGGCTTGAAGGTGCTGCAGCTCCTCGCGGACCACGGAACGGATCAGTTCGCGAAGAGAGTCCGGATTCGTCCTGGGATCATGGTCCAACCGGTCCAACGTTGATAGAGTCGACGTCTTGCGCAGTGGCCGGTCGTATTGATGGGATCTTTGCTGCAGCAATTTCTCCATGTGCACGGCGTCGGCCAGGAACTCCGCGACGGTGTTGGGCGGGTTCCGCACGAGGCCGGAAAAGAGCTGGTCTTTTACGCCGCGCATCAGGTGCCGCAACTTTTTTTCTTCAGGCATGGCCGGATCGGCGCGATGGCAAAGACGCTTCACATCCTCGACGTACATGGCAACACCCTCATTGGGGAGCTGAATTCGAGAGGACAGTGCACGCTCTGCGCTCTCCCGGCGGTCGCTGTTGGCGTACGTGGAGTCTGAAGGGTGAGATAGGTGGGGCTGGCTGCAGGGACAGTCGTAGGCAGGGCGGGCAGTGGCGTCGCCATGAGTGGAGTGGACACTGGTGGAGGTGCGGCCGATGCTCCCTACTCCTGAGGACGACTCGACGCGTCCGCCTCTTGTGACCACCCCTGTCCATCGTGCCAGCCGGAGGATCCGCGGCCTGTCCCCCGAGGCCCTTCCTATTGTCAGCGCGCCTTCAACTACCCAGCACCTCCACCAGTGTCACGACCAGAGGAGCCGTGAAGGTAGACGTCGGGGAGAACCCAAGACCGGGAGCCTTCTTTTTAATTCTCGAGCCAGCTTCCACGACACAGAACAGAACAGCGCGCCACGAGAGCTCACCGCCGCTTCGTCGTCGTCTTCGACTCAGCGCGGAGGCCGCGCGGCGCGTTAGGCGCGTGGCAATATATTTGACATTAACTTGATGGTTAAATTCCTGTCCACAGCAGCGGTTCCCTTTTGGTTAAACAGTCCATTCGACATGAAAGCAAAGCCTTCCTCTTTTTCACTCAAGAGGCATAAGGCCAGGTTCTTGAAGACGTCTTACGATCGTACTAGATAGCGATTTCCTGCTTTCTGCTGCCGGTCCACTACATCGCAATCCTTTCAAGGCCCATCGCATGATTATTCGATGTCTCCCTCACTGTTATTTTTTTTTGCCTTAGCTCTGAGCACTTCACTTCAGTATATCTCGTCATATAGGAACTCGAGCTCGAAGAACAAAAATCTATAAGAATTTATTACGCGGCACAAAATTGGCGTGGTGGAAGAAAAAAATGTGTGCGTCTCAGTCAGCAATTACGGTGTGTGTACTATCCCGATGGAAAGAAATGCGAACAACGCGACGTGTACGCTCTCCGCGGTTTGAATTTCTTTTCATGCCCCTTTTACCTGGGTGTTAAGAAAAAGACCTTAGAGGTGTCCTAGAATGCATCACGGAAGAATCTAGCGTGTTTCTGCTACCATCGAAGTGAAAGCGCGATGAAAAGAATTACGAATAATGAAGCGCCTATGCTCTGCTTTGTTCATATCCATCGCCCCTCTACAATACAAGAGCCTTACATGAGACGCTCGAAAAGCTGCCCTTCCATGGTAATGCACAGCAAAAAACGATCTTTCATTGCGCGCACAGACAGCAAACTCATGTCCTGCGGAATGCTTGTCAAGGCAGCAGTAATTCTATGCTTCAGGTCATCAATGCTGAAGGGCTGCGTCGTATAAACCTCATTCTTCGCGTATCCCCAGAGAAAAAAGTCCAGGGGAGATCAGTCTGCTGACCTCAGAGGCCAAGCAGTAGGTCCACCGCGCCCAATCCGCTGCCTGGGAAACGTCGTGTCCAAAACGTCCACAGCACGAGAGGATGAGTGTGGTGGAGCCCCGTCATGCTGAAACCACATCAACTTAGCAGGTTAAGCGGGAGTTCTGAGGCGAAGTTCATGACCACATAATTTAGGATGCGCTCGGTGTAGTTCCTGCCGGTGAGGTTCCCGTCAATTATTTGGGGGCTTACAATGCGTCCTTGAAATATCCCGCACCATACATTTCTAGAACACCGCACCTGATGTCTTTGTCGTCCTTCCCAATATGGGTTGGCGGCCTACCAATAATGGGCGTTGTGCAGATTTATCTTGGAATCTCACAAGAAGTGCGCTTCATCGGTCCACATCACGTTGCCTAAAAATTCAGGGCTCTCCTCGCATTTGATTAGGCACCAGTTGCAAAAGTCGAGCCAGCGCTGAAAAACAAACCCTCCCAGTGCTTGGTGCAGGCATACCTTGTACGGGTACATGTTGTGCTTTTTGAGAACTCGCCAAACAGAAAAGGGACTGCATCCCAATTTATCGCCGATTTTTCTCACGCTGGATTGTGGGTTGACGTTCACATAGGCCAAGAAGCCAGTTCCAAACACTTCGCTCAAAACTGAGCCATGTCATTGATGTTGAGGGTGCACCCGCCCTGTTCTCGCAAAGCGACTGAAGACACTTGTGAAAGCGCAGCGAGAGGGCACACGGCGATCAGGATGGCACCTTCGTACAACCGTGTCGCGGAAGTGGCATTCTTCTGCTCGCGCACGTACGCGGTAACAATGTCAACCATTTCCGTGGTCGAAAAGTGGTCTCCGACAGTTGCGGCCCTGTCAGCTCTCAAGTGACGCGAATACAGTCTGCTTACAAGGTGATCATTCCAAGATATTTCCTAAGCTGTCTCCGCTGCTTTCACTCTTCTTTTATTTCCGAATACTTTGCGCCGCTTTATGCTGGGTTGCATGTGCCGTCTGCGTTACTAGGTTATCGCTCTTGTCACGCATCAGCAAAGCATATGCTCGCCGCGGGTGCGGTTGGAGCACCTTACACTTTTCATCGGCACAGCGCCAGCAGACGCGCGCATTGCCACGGTGTTCCAGCCTGGGCAGGACAGTGCATACCACGTGACAAAGTGACGGGATTTGATTGGCGTCGCCTTTAGCCCTGCCGCCGGCGCGCGGCTTTCGAACGGTCCCAGAAATGGCCTAAAACAGTTGAGCCACAGCGGCGAGGGTAATCGCGTTTTCGAAATTCTAAAAGCTGATGTTTATTACTGAGGCCGGCTATAAATGACTATAATTGCAAGCGAACGTCAGCAATACTGAAAATTTTAACTATCAGGATTTAATTACAAACTTTACTACTTACAATGGTTCGCCTGTTTTTTTATGTACGCCAACACTCATATTACTAGGCCGGAAAAAGCTTCTTTGCCTCAAAAACACTACTTTTAAAAATTACTTATTACTTCCCCTGAAACACCTGGTATATATACTTGGACTACCGTTTGCAACACTTTATTGGCGTTTCGACCGTGGAATAGCCTTCGTCACTATGTGTGAATCAAAAGTTAAGGCACAGTATACCGGGTGTCCCAGCTAAATGTAACCAAGCTTGTAAAGAAAGGGATGGTCCCAAGCCCACTGAGACCAAATGAGGATTGCTGACAGTTGCGTGTTCTAGTCTGCGGTAGTTTTTCATTATACAAAAGTAATGAATTGGCAGAGACTAATTAACTTTTTAATTATTGCCTTTAGGAAGAAACTGTCAATGCAGGAGTCGTAGATCCGATAGAAAAATAACCCTTTGCCGTGTTTGCAACGAAGTACCACCTATACAGCTTATTTTATCCGCCTTAAAAGAAAGCCCGCTAGATACAAAAAGAACCACCTGATAGGGAAGCAGTTTCAGCGCTCCCAAACGACCGGTCAAGCAACGACATCCGCCTATGTTTGCAACGCTCTCCCGAACAGGGTTCGGCGTTTTGAGGTGGTGGCGAGATATGCGCCAGGAACCAAGGTTACTACTTTACTGGTCAGTTTGCAAACTCCGCTGCAGTTCGTCGGCCAAACGTGGCCCCAATCGCCTCCCTCTCGTAAGGTTCCCTGAGGTTCGTGAGGTTCCCTCTCGTGGCCCGTTCCGGCCGGTCTCTCGTCACACGAACTATCGTTATGGGACGAGCGCGCCGTGTTTAATGCCACTTTATGTCGGTAATTCCTGTTTAACGAAGATGTTTTCAAGATAGTGTACAAACATTATTCTGAATGTGCAACTACAGTGGCTGCGCGAACGGTCCTGAGCGGCAGAGGTACGATCGGGATGTCTGAATCATTAGCTATTTCGATGAGACATCTGGTTCTTGGTCGGGTATAGTTTTTTTGTTTCATTTACTTCCCTACAAAATAAATGACTCTGCTTACGGCGAGCCACGACACGGTAAATGAGTCACATGTTGCCGAAAATATCGAAACTTAAGGCAAAGTACAGTCTTTGTCAAAAGTAACCAGGCTGCATGGTTTGCTTCTAGCTTGTATAGTGGAGCCCTTGTGACTTTCCTAAAGATCAAAAGCTGTTGGAAGGCAAGAAGACCCCCAGTTCTTACCTTTAACCACCATTTCAGCTTCAGAGAAGCTGTAAGGGCTCCACTGTATGAGCTAGACATGCAGCCTGGTTACTTTTGACAAAGACTGTACTATCGGTTTGAAGCCAGACAGTCATTGATGCATACGGGCTTTTTAAAAGGTAGATGCAGGACTACCACCGTGAAACTTCGACGTTATTAAGGTCATAAAACGCGAAAAATGACGGTAATAGCACAGGTCAGATTGAGAAGCAGTTTATTCAATTCATATAGGAAAAAAACCTATACATCTTAATAGAAGCCACTTTTAATGAGCCAAATAGATACAAGAGACGTGTTAGAAAAAAAGTGCATTCTTGTAGCAGTAAGAAAGTTCAGTATATGACAAGTGAATGCCGACACGTGCTCAGCATAACCCAAGCGAGCAAGGCTGCACTTTTCTAGCTCTTCCAGCACTTTCCAGAAAATGTTCGCAGCCTTGGCGATGGTCAGTTTGAATGGCGGCCGAACATTACGTAGAATGCTTATCTTGCCTTGGTTTGGGAGCAGACAGGTTTACAGCTCGGCCGCACCGACTCACGGACGCATAGCTCGGGTGCACCGACGCTTTTGCGCTTCTGTTTTGCGTTGCAGCCGGAGCCAACGCCGCACGAGCTGCGTCGCTCGAAACGCACTTATATAAATCTGGCGAGTACGCAGAGGAGCAGCGATCAATTTGCAGCGCAGTTTAACCTAAAAAAGGAACGCCTGGCACAAAAACGCTTCGCTGTAGTCTTCGCTGACGTGGTCAGCGCGGCTACTCTGCCCAGAAAGCCGGTCAAACAGCGACGAGAGCGCCCCCGCTCGGCGGTACAGGCAAGGGTGACATCCGCGGCGTCGTAGTTTGCAAACTGAAGAAGTAATCTAGTAACGTTGCCAGGAACTGCTTATGCCTCATGGAAAGTAAGCGGGCGCTGCTTTTTGAGGAAGTGAACCGCGCCTCGCATGGAGCGCTTTTTCACGTGAAACCTCGTCTCGAGTGATAGACATGTAGTCGTGCCGCCGTACTTGCACTGTCACGCGCTGAAGAAGTGGTCGCCCTAGCGCCCATGCGATAGTTGCTGTCGTAAATCCCGCAACCATCGCAAAATGCCGAACCCCGTTCGGGACAGCTCTGCAAAGATGAACGAATGTCATTGCTTGACCGGTCGTCTGGGAGCGCTCTAGAGATGCAAAATTTCGGGAAATTTTGAACAAGCGGGAAAAACCCGTTTTCCTTCGTCTTTTTCCGAAATTTCCGAAAAAAAGGAAAAAAAAACTAAATTTCTTTTCCGCATAAAAACGGTTTATTGTCAATGTCAACAGCCATAACTCTCAATGTAAATAACAGAAGAGAAATTCTTTCTGCCTTTTCACAACAAGTGCAAGGGTTTCACTGATTGAAGTAATTATAGAAGCATCCAGCGAAAGCGGTCTGTTCTCTGTAAATAGGCACGACATTGTGGAACTGTTACGGCAGTTATAACAAGAAACACTCTAATGCCTCTTCTGCGGCTGCTATTTCGTCATTGCTTCGACTTTGGCTACATTGACAAAGGAGGTGAAAAGGTGAACTTCTACAACTTATTCAGAGTCAGTATCACTGGCTTCATCTCTAGCCTTCTTCAGCATGTTGAGATGTGCGTGCACAAAAACAAGCTTTTGCACCTTGTTATTACTTAGCCTGTTCCTACGCAGAGTATGAATGTTGGCGAAGTCGGACCAGTTTCACTCACAAGCAGCTGATGATGGTGGAATCTGTAAAACGTTTCGAGCCAGAGCCATCACCGTTTTAGTCGTGCAGGTTCCCTCCAACCACGTTGAAGGCCGCATGTGGTTAGCAGAGGCCCATATTCCGGACCTTGAAAATATGGCTTCATTAGTCCTCTATTCTGCAACGTCGGAGTACACTTTTCCGACTTCGAGGTTCATGTGCTTACTGTGTTCAGAGATCCAGTCAAACGCTGACAAGACTTCCTCGTCAGTCAAGTTTTTCCCCTTGTATCTTGGGTCAAGAAGGTATGCTGCACAGTGTATGGGTCGAACTGTAAACGCCTTCCGTGTATTTAAGGCTTTTTCGGCGAGATCCCGTTCATTCTGCAGAAGAACAGAGCACTGCAGATTCGTTTGAATCTCCTCTGCTAGACTGTGAAACAAATTTCTGACGTTCGATAACAGGGCTTGGTCACTTTCTACGGCTTTGATAGCCTTTGGGATGGGTTCTAGCAAAGTATGGCATGATTTCAATGTAACCCAGAACTCTTCTGCGCCCACAACGGCAACCCTAAGAGCCTTGTCGAACTTCACGTTCTCCATTATAGCAATTTCCTGCAAAACCTTTTTGCTTCTCAAAAGGCTTTCAATGGAGAGAAAGACACCACTCCATCTCGTCTTACTCGGAAGCTTCACGCTGCAGTTCACATCTTTGCCGTACATTGCTGCCTGCCTTTCCTTGAATGTGGCCAACACCAAGTGAGTTTTCCTAACGTATTTGATGATATCTTTCGCCTGCTTATGCACATCGTGGATTGTGCAAAGTGTAAGTAGATCATTCATCAGCAGGTTCAAAGAGTGTGCGGTGCAACCAATCGCTGTAACATGAGGAAATCGCTCGACAACGAGAGCCCATGCTGCTTTCATATTACTGGCATTGTCGATTAACAGCGCCTTTACCTTTGAGCTACCGACCGATTCCATAACTGCATAGATTTCTTCTTTCAGGTAGGCCGCGGTATTCCTGTTTGTGCCGGTGTTGATTGACTTGAAAAACAGTGGCGATGGTGTGCAGAGCACAAAGTTTATAACTGATTCTCCTTCGCCGTTTGTCCAGCCATCAGTGACAAGGGTGATGCATGAAGCCTTTTCAACAGAATTTTTCACTGATGCGGTAGCGGCCTCGTATTCTGCGTCGCGCAATGATCCAGACAAGCTGTGCCGGTTTGGGGGCTTGTAAGTAGGTGTGAGTACTTTAAATGCAGCCAGCCAATGGTAATTTGTAACCAAGGCGAAGGGAGAGTTGGAAGCATATATCGCCTTTGCCAGCGCTTTATCGGCGTTCTTCTGCGCTTGACGTGTCATCGTGTCGACGAACTGAGTCAGCCTTCAACTCGCTGACGCTGCGCTGCTCGCTGTGCTGTTTACTAGGCCATGAGCTTCGCTTGAACTACGACTGCTACATGAAGGTCTGCGAGAGCGGCTTCATTGTGTCGCTTCCTCTCCGGGGATTTTCACGCACTGAGCAATGTGCCCAGAAAGGCGAGTGGCATTGGGAAAAGCATAGCTGCTGTTGCAGTGCTTACAGACTGCGGGTCCCCGTTTTCCGCCAACGGTCTCCCCGATCGTGACGTGTACCCACACGTTGGAAAGTGGCCGTACCATTGCAGAATTCGCTCCAACACGGCTCTAAATGAGCTTTTCCGCAACAGGTTTCACAAGTGTGCGAAGGAAAGCCAAAAGAAGACATTAACAAGCACCAAAAGACGAGAAACTGTAGCCAACCGACGAAGCTTCGCCCAACGTTACTAGATTACTTTTTCAGTTTGCAAGCTCCGACGCCGCGGATGTCGCCCTTGCCTGTAGCGCCGAGCGGGGGCACTCTCGTCGCTGTTTGACCGGCTTCTCGATACAGTAGCCGCGCTGACCACGTCAGCGAAAACTACAGCGAAGCATTTTTGTGCCAGGCGTTCCTTTGTTAGGTTAAACTACGCTGCAAGTTGACCGCTGCTCCTCTGTGTCCTTGCCAGATTTATGTAAGTGCGTTTCGAGTGACGCAGCTCGTGCGGCGTTGGCTCCGGCTGCAACTCAACACAAAAGCGCAACAGCGTCGGTGCACCCGAGCTATGCGTCCGTGAGTCGGTGAGGCAGAGCTGTCGACCTGTCTGCTCCCAAACCAAGGCAAGATAAGCGTTCCACGTAATGTGTGACCGCAATTCACACTGAACATCGCCAAGGCTGCAAACATTTTCTGGAAAGTGCTGGAAGAGCTAGAGAAGTGCAGCCTTGCTCGCTTGGGTTATGCTGAGCACGTGTCGGCATTCACTTGTCAGATACTGAATTTTGTTATTGCTGCAAGAATGCACTTTTTCTCTAGCACGTCTCTTGTAAAAGCGCGTCTCTTGTAACTGTTCAGCGCATTAAAAGTGGCTCCCATTAAGAGGTATGTTTTTTTTTTCTATATGAATTGAATAAACTGCTTTCAATCTGACCTGTGCTATTACCGTAATTTTTCGCGTTTTATGACCTTAATAACGTCGAAGTTTTACGGTGGTAGTCCTGCATCTCACTTTAAAAAGCACTTATGCATCGTTGACTGTCTTGCTTCAAACCGGTGGTACTTGGCCTTAGGTTTCGATATTTTCGGCAACATGCGACTCATTTACCGTGTCGTGGCTCGCCGTAAGCAAAGAATCATTTAGTTTGTAGGGAAGGAAATGCAAAAAAAAACTATACCGGACCAAGAACCAGATGTCTCATCGAAATAGCTAATGATTCAGACATCCCGATCGTACTTCTGCCGCCCAGGACCGTTCGCGCACCCTTAATCTCACTGTAGTTGCACATTCAGAAAAATATCTGTTCACTCTCTTGGAAATATCTTCGTTAAACAGGAATTACCGGCGTAAAGCGGCGTGAAACACAGCGCGCTCGTCTCATAGAGATAGCCCGTGTGACGGGAGACCGGCCGGAGCGGGCCAACAGCGTCGAAAGCACCACCTCACGAAAGGGAGACGAATGGGGCCACGTTTGGCCGCAGAACTGCAGCGGGGTTTGCTAACTGAACAGGTAATCTAATAATGTTGGCTTCGCCGACGGCGGAGCTGACATTACGTGGTCACGATGGCGATTGCTCAGCCGTCGTTCGGCATTTTGGTTTCACGTTCGCTGTTTCGGTTTCGCATTCGGCACTGTGTGTTGCCCAAACTTTATTTCTGTACTTTTTTTTCCCCTCGGAAATTTTGACTAATTTTTCCACCTGCTCCAAAAAAAAACAGAAAAAAAAGTTTTTTTCCAGAATTTTCCAGTTCTTTTCAGCACTTCGCATCTCTAGCTGAAACTACTTCCCTATAACATGATTCTTTTTGTATTTCGCGGGCTTTCTTTTAAGGCAAATAAAAGAAGCTGTATCAGTGGTATTTGAGACAAATGGTAATAGCGCTGCAATAAGACGTACAGAAGAAAGACTGACACAGCACATGCGCTAACTTTGTCTGATTTTATTTACTGCAAAGCCAGCAAATATATGGAAAATTCAAGGCATGCGCAGAAAAACACCTATACAACAGGCATCAACAAAACCGTTCAAGATATGATATCTCATTCTTGAAAAGGCGAACCGAGGTATCACTCACGCAATCTAATCCCCTCTTCCTAATGTGGAATGCTTCCAAAAGCTCCCTCGCCTTCGTATCTAAACTCCTGCCCAGAATCTTTATCTCCCGAAGCCGTGGCTCACACTTCTTGCATTGCTGGCATCTTTTTTGCCCCGGCCCATGTTCTGCCGCACGATTACACGCAAAGCACTCAGCGCAATGCTGCGAAAGATGTGCACCTTCTAGATTTGTTAGCGATCGTGCGTGCTCAGCCGCGCGGTCATTAACGCACCGCCCCGTTTGGCCCACATAGGCTTTTCCGCAGGTCAGTGGTATTTCATACACCACACCTGTGCAGCACTTCACGTACTGCTTGCCATGCTTTTTGTTGCAGGAGCTCTTTTTATCGCTCCCAATGCGCGCGCATAGCTGGCCAAGCTTTCGTGGCGCAGAAAACACGACCGGCACGCCATGTCGCTTTGCAACTTTCTTCACATTGTGCGCGACCCTGTGCACATAAGGCACCACTTCTGGTCTCACGGACTGTTTGTTCGGCTCAGTCGACTTGTGAAACATCGCACACTTGACTTTTCTTAGGAGGGCTTCAGCAACTGCTGTGGGGCACGCCGCCGCCAATCAACCGGTCATGCAGAAGCATTTTCTTCTCCTACAGGCTATCTTATCCTGGACCACCGCATCTGAACAGCTCGACATTGACTGCTCGTTCCCTTTCGCGGTGAACGACACCGACCATTTCACTTGGCTGCCGGCCGAGACCGGAAACAGCAGTGATGACTACAAGCTTCACCTTCAACCGCGATTCCTGGCGATGAACGGGACCGTCATCTGGCAACCCATTGCCAGTACCACCACCGGAACTGCACGACTACATAAGCCGCTGCCCTGCTGGAGCCACTTGGGGCACGCCGCCGCAAATCAACCGGTCATGCAGAAGCATTTTCTTCTCCTACAGGTTAGTTACTTACCTGGTGCCAAATTTATCCGCTCTAGTGATCGTTTCTTGCTGGCGGTGTCGTGCCCCAAAGACACCTGTGATTTTTGTCGAAGGATTTTATCTATTGCTGGTTTTTATTGCCTTAATGCTCATCTTACTTGCCTTTTGCTCGCTTTGTCCGGGGATGTTGAGCTGAACCCAGGTCCTGCCGAGAACGACATCCCTCCGTCTTTAGAATCAATCTCCCAAGCAGTACTGCGCATCGAATTGAGCCAGAACACCATTCTGTCAGAGCTTGCCGTGATCAGATCCGCACAAACTAGCATTGAGGACTCCGTACGTCGACTTCCATCACGCGTTGAAATCCTTGAAAAAATCGTAGCAGTCAACCCTGAGAGTTGCGCTGCTCCTAAAACCACCTCTGACTTCACGAAGCTTTCATCTGACTTCAAACTTTTGAAGGATAAGTACGACGATGCCGAGAATCGCTTACGCCGCTCGAACCTGTTATTCTTCGGCATCACAGACGAATTCGATGAAACTTGGGAACAGTCCGAAGCTCATGTTGTTTCCTTTTGCTCCGAAAAGCTCGAAATTTCAATTGATAGCAATAAGATTGAACGTGCGCACCGTTTGGGTCGCTTCGAGACAGGCAAAAACCGTCCAATCATTGTCAAGCTGGCACACTTCAAAGACAAATCGAGAATATTGCTTGCCGGGCCGAAGCTTAAGGAAACAGCATTTTCTGTTCGCGAAGATTTTTCAGCTAAGGTTCGATTAGCTAGAAGGAAACTTTTCGCTTACGGTCAGCAAAGCAAAGCATCGTTCAAGATTCGTTTCGACAAGCTACTCATCGGCAAAAAGCATTTCGTCTATCAAGCAGATACGGATTCCGTAGTTGAGCTGAAACCATAGCGATTACCCCAAGCGCCGCACGACCCGCAATATCATCTTTCAAGTCCTTCTCAGTGCCCACGCCCTATTGCAGCCTATCAGAAAACCTCGGTTTTGCTAACAAATATTCGAAGCTACTTGCCTAAAAAAGAAACAGTTGAAGCCCTTCTTGATGACCTCAGCACAGACATCGCATTATTCACTGAATCATGGCTGACACCCGACATTCAAGATTTCGAACTACTTCATGACAATCAGTCATTTAACGTGTACCGCCGAGATAGAGTAGACCGCAGGGGAGGCGGCATCCTTGCCCTAGTGAAATCAAGCTTTTCTTCCACTCTAGTTAGTATTACCAGCCATAGCGAAATATTATGCATTAAATTCTCCTTTCCCTTTAGTACCAACATACTAGTCGCATGCTACAGAGCCCCCGACAGCGATCCCTCGTTTATTAATGACCTTCACTCTGTTCTTGAAGACTTACAGTATCGTTTCCCTCACGCCAATCTTAGTCTGTGGGGACTTCAATTTCCCTGACATCAACTGGGAAAACCTGACTGCATCATCTCGGCAATCCAAAGACTTTCCCCGCAGGGAGGCGTCTGCAGCATGCAGACGTTGGTGAGTGGCGACACCACGGGGTTAACCCGAGCATCCGCAGGGACATCCCCTCAGGGGGATGATGGTGAACAATGCGTCACCACGGACCCGAGCATCCGCGCTTAGCCGTGCGTGGCATCGCCGTGTCCGGGGAAAAGGGAATCCTGGTGGTTGAGCCGATGCCGAGCGTTTGGACCCTTAAGGCCCCTCGGCGGAGGCAACACACCACTTTGGCCCCAGCTTCCTGTAGACGGCACCTCCGGCCTGACCCGACCGGGGGAAATCGGCAGTCGCCTTTTCCTATCCTCCCCTCTATCTTTCACTTTACTATCTCCTTTCTTACAACTCTCCTGTATCCTCCTCTTTTCTTCGTTTTTTCCTCTTTTTCCTGGCGGCGAGGGTTAACCGTGTGTGACCAACTACCCTGAGTTGAGTCATATTAGGTTATAGTTAAGGTGTACAGCTGGCGTGAGCAGGACTTGCTTTCAAGTTCCTGTCGCGTCCCCCTGTTGGACTCCATGGTGGGTGGCTGGCACCATGACCGAAAAACCTCAATTTTTTATGGCTCCCCCCCTTTAAAAACCTGATCGCTCTCTTAAAAGAGTGCGGAACGAGGCAGCAGACTTTTTTTCGAAAAAGAAACCTACATTCACAAAGTTTCATGTGATACATAGCAACAGTGACGAAAAGCAAGCTCGAATAATATCCCCATTCCTTGTAACCAAATGTTTAACAGATACCTTAGGGCCTGGCTACAAGGTATCCAAAATGTCCAGTGGCGACCTACTCCTCGAACTCCGTGAGAGCATCCAATGCTCAAAACTCTCAAACATCGATTCCATAGGGGACATCTCTGTCTCCGTAACTCCCCACCGATCCCTCAACACAGTCAAAGGCGTAATCTCAGAGGCTGACTTCATCCATCTAACAGAAACCGAAATGCTTGAAGGACTTTCCGATCAAAATGTAATTGAAGTGCACAGAATCAAAATCCGTAAAGACAACAAAGAAATAGACACCAAACACATGGTCCTCACGTTCAACACCAGCAGTTTGCCCGAAACGATCGATGTTGGATACCTGAAAATCACCGTAAGGCATTACATACCCAATCCCCGTCGCTGTTTCAATTGCCAAAAGTTTGGCCATGGCTCACAGAGCTGCCGTGGCCGCAAAACCTGCGCGAAATGCGCATCGAAGGACCACCAGTCTCAGGAATGCGACGCAGCACTACGCTGCGCAAACTGCGAAGGCGACCACGCTGCGTACTCCAGGGCGTGTCCGTCCTGGAAAAAGGAAAAAGAAATCATCACCATTAAGACCAAAGAAAACATTTCATTCAAAGAAGCGAGGAGGCGTTTTGCGCTTACCAACACATTCTCCTTCACAGCGAAACCTAACTTCGCTGATGTGGTGCGCGGGGGCGTAGCACCACACAGCACTCCGGCACCTGCCGAGGCCAGTTCTACTGCGCCTGTGGCAGGGCCACCCACGCCCCAGGCAGGGACAGCGAAGGCTGCTCTGCCAACTCCAAGCCAGGGAGTGCCGGCCCATGGGTCGACATCCCGCAGGACTTCCCCCCGTCGGGGGAGGCCTGACACTCACCCACCCGCGGCTTCCCCGCGGTCGTCCAGCACCTCTTGCGAGGTAATGGACCAAACTCCCAGCCCGCCTGCTTTACAGCGGCGGAACAGCTCCCTTGAGCGGAAAAAAGACAGGACCGTCATAACGGCCCCAGAAAATAAGTAAACTCTCAATCACTCCTATCCCAAACATAAATATGGCTTTTCTGGTTCAGTGGAACTGTAGAGGAATGTTGAGGAACTACAGTGACATAAAAGATATTCTAGGGTCAATCTCGCCCGTAGCTTTATGTCTTCAGGAGACCAATCTTAGTCCACAACATGCAAATATCCTGAAACACTATAAAACTTTTAGACGCGATCGTGAGCAGGAAAATAGACTCTCTGGAGGCGTCGCGATTGTTGTGCAAAGCGGCGTCCCTGCTCGAGAAATCACACTCAAAACAAAGCTTGAAGCTGTTGCGGTCAGTGTTGTCAGCCATAAAACAATTTCTATCTGTTCTCTATATATTCCTCCACATTTTACATTAACAGTCCACGATTTACAAGAACTTGTCAATGAACTTCCAGAACCGTATCTAGTAGTTGGGGACTTTAACGCTCACTCCCCTTTTTGGGGAAGCGAGCACCGTGACTCTAGGGGTCAAATAATTGAAGATTTTATCCTCACAAATAATGTATGTCTTTTAAATACAGAAAAAGCCACATACTGCTCCCCTGCCTCGGGGAAAAAGACCTTTTTAGATTTGTCTTTTAGCTCACCTTCTGTTTTTAATGATTTTAACTGGGACGTCATTGACAATCCATATGGCAGCGATCACCTCCCTGTACTAATCACTTTAACATCCCCACCGGAAATAATCCCCACAAGGCCACGTCGCTGGAAGCTCCACCTCGCCGACTGGTCACTTTTTAGAGCAAAGGCAACTTTAGAAAATATAGTTTTAGAAAATCTTACTATCGACCAGATAAACGAAAAGTTTACTAATTGTATCATAACTGCCGCACTCACAGCTATTCCTCAGTCGTCAGGAGTGACACGACAAAACCATAAAGTATGGTGGACAAAAAAATGTAAAGAAGCTAAAAAACAACAAAACAGGGCTTGGGGTAAATTCCGTAGGTATCCGACACATGCTAATCTCTTAATTTTTAAAAAGGCAAAAGCTAAAGCTCGGTACGTCCGTCGCAGTGCCGAGAAAGCTTCATGGCAGAATTATGTTTCATCTATCAACAGTCAGATCCCATCTAAAAAAATGTGGGAGCAGGTTCGAAAACTAAACGGTAGCTTTTCACCATTCACAATTCCGCTTTTAACAACACCTGGCACACAAACAAGCATAGAGGAACAGGCAGACATATTGGGTGAACATTTCACTGCAGTTTCAAGTTCATCACACTACACACAGTCCTTTTTAAAATACAAAAATACAGCTGAAAAACAGCGGCTGCCAACAACTGGAGGTGCAAATGAAAAATACAATAGTCTAATTACCCGCCAAGAAATCAACAGAGTACTGTCTGCCGGAAAAAAAACTGCTCCAGGACCCGACCATATACGTTATGAAATGCTTGCACATCTTTCTGAGCCTGCCATAGAAGCACTTTTGAGATTCTTCAACACAGTTTGGATGTCAGGGAAAATACCTGTAGCCTGGAAGAAAGCTATTATTGTACCGTTTCTTAAACCTAGTAAACCCCCAACCTCTCCTAGCAGTTATAGACCCATAGCCTTAACCAGTTGCCTCGCCAAATCCTTCGAAAGTGTCCTAAATATAAGACTAACCTTTGTTCTTCAATCCTGTGAACTGCTTGATATCCATCAGTGTGGATTTAAAAAAGGATGCTCCACTACAGATCACTTAGTCCGCCTTGAAAATACTGTCAGAGAAGCTTTTATACACAAACAACACTGTCTTAGCGTCTTTTTTGATTTAGAAAAAGCATATGATACAACCTGGAGGTTCGGGATTCTCCAGGACTTTGCTGAGCTCGGCATCCGTGGCAGAATGCTCAACTCCATTAAAGACTTTTTGTCTAACCGCTCATTTAATGTCCGCCTAGGCTCGACCCTTTCGAGGGACTTCATTCAGGAAAATGGAGTTCCTCAAGGGTGCATTTTAAGCACAACTCTCTTCGTTGTAAAAATGAATTCTATTAGAAAAATAATCCCAAGGTCCATTATGTATTCAATGTATGCTGATGATCTGCAGATAGCATGTACATCTTCCAATATATCCACATGCGAACGACAAGTACAGCTTACAATCAACAAAATGGCAACATGGGCAGACAAGAATGGTTTCCAGTTCTCAACACAGAAAACAGTGGCCTTACTTTTTTCACTCAAACGAGGCTTGCACACAAATCCAACATTACACCTCAACCAAACCGAGCTGCCTTTCAAAAACGAACACAAATTTCTAGGCATCACCGTCGATAAAAAACTTACTTTCCTGCCTCACATAAATGCACTGAAAAAGAAGGCGTCGCGAGCACTGAACATATTGAAAGTCCTATCACGCAAACGCTGGGGTTCTGATCGGGTATGTCTTCTACACATTTATCGCTCTGTAGTACGTTCCGTTTTAGATTATGGTTGCATAGTGTATGGATCAGCAAGGCCATCGTACTTGAAGCGACTGGATCCTGTGCACAATTTTGGATTGCGCCTTTCAACTGGTGCGTACAGGACGTCACCCATAAATAGCCTGTATGTCGAAACCAATGAACCACCACTTGCAGACAGACGAACAATGCTCACATGCTCATACATTTTAAAGATCCGTTCCCAGCCTAAACACATCTGTTACCCACTCGTTACAAAGTGCCCATCCCGAACACTATTTACCAACAAACCTCTAGCAATCAGACCACTTCTTCTCCGCTTTGAAGAGAAATGCCAAGAACTAGACATAATAAACGTATTACCTAATATTGCCTGCAAACCTGATCCACTCCCGCCTTGGTACTGCCTACCATCTGTGTGCGACTTCACATTAACACAATTTCAGAAAAAACATACTCCACATGAACAGATATTACAAGAATATTTAGCACTCAACGAAAAATACAGAGAATACGAAGCATTTTATACCGATGGATCAAAATCGGCGCAATACGTGGGAAGTGCTGTAGTTCAGAATAATTGGGAAAAAATAGTACGGCTACCTGAGTGTACATCCATTTTCACCGCCGAGTGTTACGCAGTCTTGGTGGCTGTAGAAAAAATAATAAATGAGAACATTCAGAACAGTATCATTTACACTGATTCTCTGAGCATACTAACCTCACTTCACCATAGCAATGCAGTGACACCACTAATCGGGGATATCATACATAACATAACAAGCGCCACAATACAGGGACAAGACATAAAATTTTGCTGGGTTCCCAGCCACATTGGAATCGCTGGCAATGAGAAAGCAGATGAATGTGCAGGAAAAGCTCGAAACAAAGAAATAAAGAAAGTGTACATTCCCTACAAAGATGGTATGAAGTTGGTACAGTGGAAATTAAGAAATAAATGGCAGTCGCAATGGAATACCGAAAGAAATAATACGCTACATTTAGTAAAACCCATTCTAGACGAATGGAAATCATGCTCACACCAAAAACGATTCATCGAAGTTATTTTATGCCGTCTCCGTATAGGACACACACATCTCACACACAACTTCCTGCTAACAAAGAAAGACAAACCTGTTTGCGAGCAATGCGGACATGAACTTACCGTAAACCACATACTACTATCATGCACAAAACTTGAATAATTAAGAAAAAAATATTTTGCTACATTTTACAAAGAACATATCCCATTTCATCCAGCGTTGATTTTAGCTGAATATGCACTCGTTAGTATACTTGATGTTTTTAGCTTTTTAAGGGAAGCCGGTCTTCTTCAAAACCTGTAATTTTCTGACCCTGTGCTTCTCTACTTAGAACTATACACCTCAGCCACTTTCTCAGTCCTGAGAGGGAGGCTGAGGTTTTTTATCTGAGTAGTTGGGGGCCTCGAGATCCTTGGCAAGCCAAGGATGTCCACGGAGGTCAACCAACTTTTAAAAGCTTCTACAAGCAGCCATTTCTAAAAAGTTTGTATTTAATCAGCCAGGTAATAAAAATAACTTTTAGGCCCTTTACACCACCGTTTTTATCAACTTTGTTTTCACACTCTGCTCAAGCATATTTTTTTCCATACCTTGTTCTTGGCGCATGATAGCCTTAGCTGCTTATGCGCCAATAAACCCAACACAACACAACACAATCCAAAGACTTTTTAGAGCTAGTCCTTACCTCAACCTTTCTCAAGCTGTGTGCCTTCCAACGCGAGGTTCAAACATTCTGGACCTAGTCCTCGTTTCTAACCCTCAATTGATCGAATCGCTTTCGTGTACTAGTGGACTAAGCGATCACTGCCTAATATCTTTCAACCTTTCCATTCAAATTCCCATCCGCCAACCGTCTATTAAATATATCCGAGATTATTCCAAGGCTGACTTCGCGAGCATTAACGCCCATCTCGAAGATTTCCTTTGCGCTTTTGGAATCTACAGACACACGAAATCGGTGAATGAAAACTGGTGTTTTTTTAAGGAAAAACTTTTATCTCTTATAGATACTTATGTCCCGCTAATCTGCATCCGAGGTGACACCGGTAAACCCTGGTACTCCAATGCGCTTAGAAAATTATCTCGAAAGAAGAAACGCTTCTTCCGCAGTGCCAAGAAATCAGGATGCACTGTGAGGTGGCAGAAATACGTCGATTGCCTACACGACCTTCGAATAGAA
The DNA here is from genome assembly GCF_055824585.1 of Amblyomma mixtum. Taxonomy (NCBI): domain Eukaryota; kingdom Metazoa; phylum Arthropoda; class Arachnida; order Ixodida; family Ixodidae; genus Amblyomma; species Amblyomma mixtum. The sequence goes on along the minus strand of NC_143014.1, from coordinate 328,730,696 downwards.
AATTTTACTGCCACGACCTCATGAACATATTACGAGTGAACCCGAAAACATTTTGGAGCCTACTCATGCCCAATAAAAACCATTCCTACAATATTTCTTTGAAGGCGCGAGACGGCTCCGATGTTACAGATCTTGAGCGCTCCGATGTAATGAACACATATTTCACCTCTGTTTTCACTCATGAGCCCACAGAAAGCAGCAGCTTTGACCTGCCTAACCTTAATTATGCACCTATGCCACCTATTGTCATCACGTCAGAGGGAATCTTAAATCTCATTGACAGCCTGCAACCACACACTTCTCCTGGACCAGACAACATCCCCGCCAAGATCCTCAAAGGAACAAAATACATTACAAGCCAAATCCTACAACTGATTTTCGCCCAATCTCTCGAAACTAGCCAACTTCCGGAAGACTGGAAGATAAGCAAAGTTGTACCAATTTTCAAAGCTGGAGATCGCACCGACCCCTCGAATTACCGACCGATTTCATTGACATGTATCTCGTGTAAACTCTTCGAGCACATATTACACTCACAAATTGCATCTCACCTCGATCAGAATTCTTTTTTCTTTCTCAATCAGCATGGTTTCAGGGCAGGCTTTTCGTGCGAAACACAACTCTTCGAGCTCACTACTGATCTTCACTTAAATTTAGACTCCTCATTTCAAACCGATATCATCTACTTAGATTTTGCCAAAGCCTTCGATCGCGTCCCCCACCAACGCCTGCTGTCCAAGCTCTCCCGTCTGTCACTCGACCCTCTTACTTTATCATGGATTCATTGCTTCTTAACCAACCGCCAACAGTTCACAGTCATCGCCGGTCGTACTTCCGAAACTACTCGAGTAATCTCCGGGGTCCCCCAGGGATCGGTTCTTGCTCCGTTACTGTTTTTAATATTTATCAATGATCTACCTTCTGGCATCTCATCAACCGTCCGTCTTTTCGCGGACGATTGCGTCATCTATCGCCGCATCAGCAACAGCAGTGACCAGACAATATTACAGGAAGACCTCAGCAGAATCCAGAAGTGGTGCTCCGACTGGTTAATGCAGCTCAATGTTTCAAAATGTAAATTCATGCAGATTTCACGCAAACGCTCCAATCTTTATTTCCCATACACCCTGAACTCCATAGCCTTGTCTCAAACTAATTCATACAGGTACCTCAGCATTGAGATAACGACCAGTCTAACATGGGCAGATCACATAACAAAATTATGCGCTAGTGCTTCCAGGTCACTTGGATTCATCCGGAGATCACTTGCCATGTCCCCCCCAGCCATCAGAGAACTAGCATATGAAACATATATTCGCAGCAAACTAGAATACGCCTCAACAATATGGAACCCGCACCAAGCCTACCTCATTGACTCACTCGAGGCCATCCAGAACCGGGCAGCACGTTTCATCACCTCGCTGTACATATCTCGGCTCAGTGTTACTCTCATGAAATCATCTCTCGGTTTCAAATCATTAGCGCTTCGCCGAAAAATTTCAATCCTCTGCCTATTCCACAAACTGTACTTTAATTTTCCAGCACTTCGTGACAACCTTCTGCGCACTCCGGTACGATCATCTCGCCGTTTATATAATTCATTTAGCATTCAGCGCTTGCACGGCTCCACCAATGCATTCAACAAATCGTTTCTTCCTTGCGCGATCGAATTTTGGAATAACTTACCCGAAAACATTGTCGTTGAAACTAATCCTTCCAACTTTAGACAGCTACTCATCGACCATTTCCAAGAAAAATAAAACTTTCCATGTATCAGCTGCGATGTGCTACAAAATGATCGCTTTATTGGACGCGTTGTTTTACTGTGGTGTGTATTTCTGTATGTTTTATTTTTCACATTGTTTTTGATTGACTATATTAATGTATTTACTATTTTGCTTGTTTCTCACATTGTCTTTGATTGACTTCATAATTTGTTTACTGTTTTGCTTTGTCTAGCTTTCTTTCTAGTTTTTATTCTTTTTTTTTCTCTCTTGTTTTTTTGCCTTTTCTTGTGTATGACCGTCGGACACTTGTATCCCCCCCCTTATGTAATGTCCCCACGGGACCCTTAAGGGTTAATAAATGATGATAAATGATGATGATGATAACCGTGCATGGGAACCCCGCCGAAACCAACCGATCAACTTGCGTATCAAAACTCGTCTGCATAGCATGGTGACACGACTTCACGAGAGCCGACTCAAGGCAGAGGCAGCCGCCGCGGTGGCTCAGTGGCTATGGTGCTCGGCTGCTGTCCCGAAAGACGCGGGTTCGATCCCGGCCGTGGCGGTTGAATTTCTTTGCAGGAGAAATTCGAGGCCCGTGTACTGTGCGATGTGAGTGCACGTTAAAGAACCCCAGGTGGTCGAAATTTCCGGAGCCCTCCACTACGGCGTCTCTCATAGCCTTAGTCGCTTTGGGACGTTAAACCCCATAAACCAAACCAAACCATCAAGGCAGAGGCGAGCAATGGCGCGTTTTACAGTTTTTGAATGTGCTGATGTGTAAGGCAAAAGTTCCTTCGGGGCTCGAGGGGAGTAACGCCAACAAACATGATCCTCGCCCAGGGTAATATTAAGATCTAAAAACTGTAAGCACCCCCCTCTGGGTAGCTAATGAGTGAAAACCAACCCCCTCCCCTCTTTTTGGAGGTTGGCTAAAACTGTGCTTACAGCATCCGTGTCGGTCAAGTTTTTTGTTCTTAAAAACAACTAGAAAATCGTCAACATACCTAAATACTTTTAGTACTCCCTTCCCTGTTAAACTTAGTTCTAGGGCGTGGTCAATAAATGCTAGAAAAATGTTAGTAAGAACTGGAGCTACACAGGTTCCGATGCAAATCCCTTGTCTTTGGCGGTAAAATTTGTTGTCAAAAGAGACAAACGTCACACTAAGATAAAATTCAAGCAACTAGATAAAATCACAAATTGACACGCCTGAGGAGTTCTCGAATCCAACAGCACCGCTACTTTCTATGGCATTCCTCACGCAAGTGAACAAGGCATCGTGGGGAACCGAATAAAACAAGTCTTCTACATCCACTGAAAAAACATTACCAATAGAGGCATTTCCCTCCAGAAGCCTAACAACATCTTTTCAACTTTTTGTAGCAAAAGGATCATGAAGACTAAGTGAGCGCTGATGCTTCTGTAAGAATTTGCTAAGAACCACCTGCCACGACCATTCTCACTGACCACAGTTCTAAAAGGTATCGACGGTTTGTGCGTTTTTTCTGCAAAAAATACAGAAAGAGCATTGCATTTACTGTTACTGATGTCCTTTGCCATCCTACCTAATTCCAAGTCCTTACACAACAAGATCGCCTTCATTTTTATCCTCGTTGCGCTAGCTTTCAAAGGAACAAAGTTATTGGCAATCGCTACAGTTGCTCTTGTTCGGAACTCTCCTTCGGGAAGCGCCACGAAGCCACCATCCGTGTTGGCTTGGAGAAGCCGGAGCCAGTGCTGTCTGAAGTAGGACACAACTTTTGCCATGGGATCCTTGCCTGGTCCAGTAGAGGATCGACTTGTAGATCTGGTCAGTGCATCCACACCATTAAAGAGGCACCTTTCCTTGTTTTCTTCTGCAGCCTTTCCTGCGATGCGTCTGTTTAGAGCGAGGAACTCATGTGCTTGAACCCGTGGTTCATGGCTGAACTTCGGGCCATGGTTCAACGTGTTTCTTACGTCGTTGGGAAGCTCTACTTTCCCGATGACAGTCACACCTTTTCCCGTTGGCTTCTCAGTCTTCTGTAAGGCAGTAGACAGCAACACTTCGTTCAGAGCGTGAGCCCACCAAAACTCTGTCAATCTTCCTGTAAGGCGACGAATCGCACGAAGATTCTTCTCCGCCAGCCACCCAGGATCCAGCTTGTAACATAGAGCCCGCACATGGTCTTCACATCTTCTAATTTGTCTCCACAGCTCTGTTTTAAGAAACTTGCAAATGCGCTTGAGTAGCCCTACGGGTGGTCGCAAATACCCAAACAGTGCAGCCACATCCACTGGAACGAGACCCTTTCGAAGGCAAAACGATATATATCTTGCACGGCATGTTGATGCTACGATGAGAAACACAAATGTATCGAGTTGAGCAGACGACGGATGGTCACACACAAAAGGGCCCTGGGTTTTCGACAGATTGTTTAGAAGAACGTCAATTTGGGCTAGATGATGCATTATTTGAGACAAATGGTAACAGCGCTGCAATAAAAAACAACAACAAACAATAAAAAACATTAAAAAAAGCAAAAAAACTTGACCTACACGGATGCTGTAAGCACAGTTTTAGCCAACTTCCAAAAAGAGGGGAGGTGGTTGGTGTTCACTCATGAGCTACCCAAAGGGGGGTGCTTACAGTTTTTAGATCTTAATATCACCCTGGGCGAGGATCATGTTTGTTGGCGTTACTCCCCTCGAGCCCAGAAGGAGCCTTGCACATCAGCACATTCAAAAACTGTAAAACGCGCCATTGCTCGCCTCTGCCTTGAGTCGGCTCTCGGGAAGTCGTGTCACCATGCTATGCAGAGGAGTTTTGATACGAAAGTTGATCGGTTGGTTTCGGCGGGGTCCCCATGCACGGTTATCACAGCAGTTGCTGAAGCCCTCCTACGAAAAGTCAAGTGTGCGATGTTTCACAAGTCGACTGAGCCGAACAAACAGTCCGTGAGACCAGAAGTGGTGCCTTATGTGCACAGGGTCGCGCACAATGTGAAGAAAGTGGCAAAGCGAAATGGCGTGCTGGTCGTGTTTTCAGCCCCACGAAAGCTTGGCCAGCTATGCGCGCGCAATTGGAGCGATAGAAAGAGCTCCTGCAACAAAAAGCATGGCAAGCAGTACGTGAAGCAGTACGCACAGGTGTGGTGTATGAAATACCACTGACCTGCGGAAAAGCCTATATGGGCCAAACGGGGCGGTGCGTTAATGACCGCGCGGCTGAGCACGCACGATCGCTAACAAATCTAGGAGGTGCACATCTTTCCCAGCATTGCGCTGAGTGCTTCGTGTGTAATCGTGCGGCAGAACATGGGCCGGGGCAAAAAAGATGCCAGCAATGCAAGAAGTGCATACCTTGGTTCGCCTTTTCAAGAATGAGATATCATATCTTGAACGGTTTTGTTGATGCCTTTTGTATCGGTGTTTTTCTGCCCATGCCTTGATTTTTTCATACGAGGTCTGTTAGAAAAGTATCCGAGCTTTGGTCGAAGAAAAAAAACTGGCATAAATGGAGCGTTAGAAACCTAATAACCTTCAAAGTAGTCTCCTTGGGGCTCCATATACATCTCCCAGCGGTGCTGCCATTGTTGGACGTATTCTGAAAAGGCCCTTTTCGGAATGGAATTTAGCTCTGCTGTCGTTGCAGCCATAATGTCCTTTCTTTTCTGAAATCGCGCTCCTTTCAATGACCTCTTCATTTTAGGAAACAGCCAGAAGTCGTAGGGGGACATATCAGGAGAGTAAGGAGCCTGTTGAACTACAGGAGTCTCGTTTTTCGCCAGAAAAGTCTGAATCAAATGCGAGGAATGTGGAGGAGCAATGCCGCGAGGGATGCGCCAATTTCTTGTTGACCTCAATTCCGGTCTCTTGCGCCGCACAGCACCACTCAGGCGATGGAGGACATCGCTGTAGTACTGTTTAGCCATTCTTTGACCCTGTGGGGTGCGTACTCGTGGTGTGCCGCACAGAGGGAGTGAAAAAAGCAGTCAGCATCACTTTGACATTGCTGCGCACTTGGCGGGCCTTCTTTGGTCTTTGTGACGTGGAATGCGTCCTCTGTGACGACTTGGATTTGGTTTCCGGGTCGTATCCGTACACCCAAGACTCGTCACTAGTGATTACGGCGTCGGTGAAGTCAGGGTAACTGTTTGTGGAATCCAGCATCATCTGTGAGACTTCAACACGAAGCTGCTTTTTCTCCACCGTCAGCAGCTTTGGCACGAATTTCGCCGCAACTTTCTCCATGGCCAAATCTTCAGTGATAATGGAATGTGCAGAAAAATTGCTGATGTCCACCTCTTCCGCAATTTCTCGGATAGTCACACAACAGTCCCGCATCACAACAGCGTTCACTTCGGCAATTACCTGGTCATTTCGGCATGTTGATGGCCGACCGGAGCGTGGATCTCTCTCCACGGATGTGCGGCCGTCTTTAAACCAGTTCCACCACTGCTTAATCTGTGTGGTGCTCATAGCATCATCACCGAAAGCCGTCTGAACATTTCGAATGATTTCCACTTGGCTATCGCCAAGTTTCTGGCAAAATTTGAGGCAGTAGCGCTGCTCCTCTCGCTCAGCCATTTTCCTTGCAACAAAAAACCGACGAGAGCACTGCGCACTGCCTCACTCAAACGCTGCTTCCCAGCGACTGACGCTATCGGCAGGCGCGGACAAATTCGTGCATGCGCACGAGGGTTCAAGGTCGGCTGCTGTAAGCGCGCTTGTTTCATATCCACCAGGTGTTCGCGAAAAAAAATAAAGTCGGATACTTTTTTAACAGACCTCGTATATTTGCTGGCTTTGCAGTAAATAAAATTAGACAAAGTTAGCGCATGTGCTGTGTCAGTCTTTCTTGTGTATGTCTTATTGCAGCGCTATTACCATTTCTGTCTCAAATAATGCACCATCTAGCCCAAATTGACGTTCTTCTGAACCATGTATCAGTGGTACTTGATTGCAAACATGGCAAACGGTTATTTTTCTATGGGATCTACAATTCTTGCATTGACACTTTCTTCCTGAAGCCAATAATTAAAAAGTTGGCTAATTAGTCTCTGCTAATTAATCACGTTTGCATAATTAAAACATGCGAGGACAAGCGACTGGCAACAGCCCCCAGTTGGTCTCACTGGGCTAGGGCACTTCATCTGTTTTAAAAGCTTGATTACATTTAGCTGGGAAACCCTGTATATAGATCAGAAGAAAACAGTGTACAGGACAATCAACGGAAAAATTCTATTAAAAAACCATTAGGCACATGGCTAAAAGGCGATAAAAAAATCACAGTAGTACACAACACCAACATTGCGAAGTTTAGTCTACAGACATAAAGTTAGACGTAACGTTGCGTCACCAGGTAAACAAGCATGCGCATGATTATTCACTTTGCTTACAATCAGTCCTAAGATGAGAAGTCGCAAATCATGAAGAACAGCATGAAGAAGCGACCAGTTACACGTGATCTAGGAAACACACAGACGCAGTGAACAGCATATTCAGTAGCAAGAATATATGTTAGAAGAGAAACTTATGGCTACCAGCGGAAAAACTGGGCATTAAGAGAGTATGGAACTCAATTTTTTTGTGCTTTGACTTAAACCTGACGACACTGTATTAAACTTATACATAAGGTAAGACTCTCTAATTTCCTGGTCACGACTAGTTCTAAAGCCTGATTGCGGAATGGTAGCTGAAGTCTAATCAAATGAGTGCAGCGGGTGAGTTGGACACATCTTGATAGCGGTAAGTCCGGTAGGGATTGAACGTGGTCTCTGTGGTTGTCAAACCGTAATCTAAAGAGGTTTTCACTCTGACGTGCATATTGCAAATTACGTACGGTACGCTGCAGAAGATAGATGACATTTGGAGTATCGCAGGTGAAACTGCCGTGAATATTTAAACGAAAGAGTGAACCGGTACTATTCACACCCTGACATTTGGTTATGTGCGGACATATTTTACGGCGACGGTTGTTACATAAGTGGAAGCCTACGGATTTGAGGGAATCGGTATTTGATGATGCTAACATCACGTATGTTTTTCGATCTGCTGTAAACTGATTTGGGTGATTCTGAAAATATGTTCTTCCAGCGATCACACTGCATAAGAATGTAGTAATGTTTATTTAGGTCTGTTGAAAATTGCGGATCAGGTGCAGAATGGGTCAAGACAAGGTTGGTATAAAAATGCTCAGTTTTTGGTTTATCTATGGCAAGTAGATTCATTTGGAGTAGCGTATCGGTGCGCTTTATGGCGTCATCTATCGGTTTCGGTCGCTAACTTCGTTTGTTCAGCGAGCTACGAAGTCTCCGGTCTTTAGTCGTTAAGTCTAAGCCGGTATTTAGTACCATTTTGCCTATAAAAAAATGGTACTAAAGACCGACTTCCAAAAATTGTTTTCAAGCGTCCCCGTAAGTATGTTTCCATAATTGGGGCCTATTCGCGTACCCACTGAAGTACCATTAATCTGGACATAATGTTGTCATCTAATTGAAAATTATTGAACTCCAATACGACATGCAGTTAGTCGGCCAAAGTACAGCAGTCTACTGTCTTTTCTATGCAAGTTTCATTACAGGCAGCCAGCCACAACGGCCCGGATACCATCTCCATACGGAATGTATACGTGTAGAGCGAAGTGACGTGGAGCGTGACAAGCAGTGATTTTTGAGTAATAGCAAGATCAGTGACGTCGGAAAAGAAGTGCGTTCTGACTTTTACGTAATACGGAAATGTTGGCGGTATGTGGTTAATGAGCGTGTCAACGTAACGAAACAGATTTTCCGCAACAGTGACGAGGCCGGAAACCATGGGCCTACGTGGAATGTGTACTTTATGATTTTCAGATAACAAGCAGAACCTACCGGCTACGCGCTAAGGGGGACGCTTGAGCGAAAAGCGCTTTTTTAATTTAATTGCCCTTATAAAGGTCTAGCAAATTATTCTTAATACCTTTGAACTGATCTATGGGCTCACATTTCTCAGGCTGATAGAAAGACTCGTCTTTTAGCTCCCTGTGTGCCTCTGTGACCTAATCACTTTTGTTCATTATTACCGCTGCACCACACTCCTCAGCCGGCTTAATGATGATATCGCTTCGAGATGCTAACTGCTTCATCGCATTTGTCTCGCGAACTGAAAGGTTTCGGTGAAAAGGGACCTGTTTGTCTAGAGTTGTACATCAGTGCTGTACAAAAAGATGTCCTAAAACTAAAACTTTTCACGCTGTGTTGGTGGAACCCGGTGTTTGTGCTTGTAAGATGGCAACGTATTGCACGATGCGTTTGAATTCGGCTTATTAAGAAAACATTCGCTAAGTCGAGGCTTGTTCTTCCGCACAGTTGGTGAGGAGAAGGCACATTCCTTGACGACGAGGCTGAAGTAGGTGTTGTTTTTTCGCACAGTTGGTGAGGAAAAGGCACATTCCTTGGCAACGGTGTGTTGGACGTGGGTTTCGTTGAAGATCAGTGGTTTTGCGCTAAAGTATCTGTTCCGATTCAGGCGGGTGGCTGAGGTGGTTGCTGATTTCTTCACGGTTGAATGCTGGTGTGGCTCGCTGCGTGGCTATTGCTGTCAGAAACAGCCACTAAAGCGTTCGTAGTGGCAGATGGACCGACATTTTCACGAGGCTGCTGAGTACGGGAGACAGTCGCGGAAGTACTGGACGCTAATGAAAGCTTTCAATTTAGCTGGATGGGGGAGTAAGAGGCTGAAGCTGTGTATTAGCACTGGAAATCCCAGTGGAAAGCTGTGGCTCACTGGAAAGTGTGCGGTTATTCTAGGAAGGTGTTGGGCTGTTGTAGGGTGACCTAAAGCAAATATTTCTAAAATTACCAGCGACTAACGAGACGCCGTCAAAACTGGGATGCACGCCATCAGCTGCGAGGAATCTGGCTGTTGGTAGCCTAACGAAACCATCTTGTAGGAATGGGACTTCCTTTTAACGCCGGCAACAGTGCTCCACAAGACGGTTGAAGTGGCTAGCTTTTTGGTTACAGCGATGTACGAACGCTTCATTGCTGTCCCTTCGACGGCGCTTTGGCATCATTGGCACGATGAGACTGGCATAAATTCAGGTGATATCTGGGCGTTCTTCTCAAATGTGACCAAGTAGGGAACTTTATTTTGCAAAAGCTGCTTTTCCAGAGCTTGTAGCGATGTCGTTTGTGCCGATATGAAGAATCAATGTCGTTGACGTCCGGGATACAAAATCTAGGACTGCTGTTGTGTCTCGAGGTAGCGTGGCTGGGATGAGGAACGTCTGAAGCTTCGCAGTTGGAGATGACAAAAACAAGCAGATTTAATGGCAAGAAACTAAGACACTTATTTACATAAATTTACAAAAAGAAGAGCAAGGAATCAAAAGTTAAAAGTTCATAGCGTCGAGCGTCTGGATGAACCTGTTATCCAAGGCTCAGAGCCACTGGATGAACCTATTACCCTAGGTTCAGAGCCACACTGGATGAACCTATTACCGAAGGTCCAGAGCCTTCGTGCCCACTTTGGTCGCAGTTTATATAGCCCAAGGCTCCGCCCTTTCACCAGGCGACATTCCATCGTGACACAAAAGTTCGGCACCAGCACCGCCATCGAAGACCTGTTGAGCCCCCTCACTAGGCGGTAACTCATCGTGACACAAAAGATCGCCACCACACGTCACAGACGCAGCTGGCCAAGACACCTGTTGAGAGCCCGCACGTGGAAACTGGCAAGGAAGAGGCTAAGTCCGCATTCCTAAGTCCGCATTCCGCATTCCTATAGCATTGTGTCGTGTTGACGTCACAGCCGCAGCTGCGCAGGCTTCCTCTGATTCGTTCCGGGTTTTTTTTTCAAGACGAGGGACACCCTTTCTTCTCCTGTCGTCGGTTGCTTCTCGAAGGGGAGGTCGTTTTCGCCGAGCCGAGTGTGGGAAGAGCCTCGTCGGCCACTTCCCAGAAAGTCACCCTTTTTCGTGAGGTCATCGTGGGGTCAAGTTGAAGTCAAACGACCCGTCAAAATTGCCGCTACGTTGAATCTCCCTCCGTTTCATCTCGGGTCTCAAGATGGGTCGTAACAGCTACCTCCCCCGCCAGACGAGTCTCGGCGAGTAGCAGTCATCGCTGCTGCACGAAGAGACGACTTGCAGAAGCATGCCCGAAGTATGCCAGAAGCCCTCTGCCGCTCGCAACGTGGTCTTCTATTACGCCGGCCAAATTCTTTGAGGCGTCTCTGAAACTTCAACCACATGCGCAAGCAAGCACTCAACTTCCCTCCGAGCAAACCAGTTCCAAAAGAGGGTGCTATAATCCGGTCAGTATAGCCATTGTGAATAGCTCACACTGAAAACTCCCAGGACCTACGCAAGCTGAGAAAACCCGAACCTGCTACTGTGCCCTTCACTTTCAAAAACGCTCGAAAAAACTTATAGTAGCAATTTTGGTTCATAAAGAGCATTCCAGACTGCTTAAAAAGAACAGCTAAGAAGTCCGCGTCCCTTCCTGCATGTACAAAAAAAAGTAAACAGCTCCAAAAGCTGCATAACTGAGTGAAAATCCTGTAGTCCACTAACACCACTCAGCTTTACCACTAAAAATGGGAACTCGTTTGCCTTCACCCCTGTCTCGTTTTTTTTTTTTTTTACAGTGAGTCAATGCACAAAAAAAAAGGCAAACACTTATTCCCCGAATTGGACATTCTTTAGCCGCGCCCTGCGCGGTCGCCGTCGGATGGCCAGTCCACAAGCAGGTGCTTCAAAAAAACTGCGGGGTTGATTACTTCCGCCTCCGCGCGGCCTACTATGGAAAGGGCGCCTTCTCCAGTCTTTTGTCCCGGCTTGTCGCGTTCCCCTCCGACTCACGCGCTCTCTGCGGCGCCCCTTTGTGTGGCTGTCGAGCCCTATTCTTCATAACGCTAGTAACGCGTAGCATGCGTCACGTGTCCAACGACTACGCCGTCTGTCCCTCTTTTGGCTCGCAAGGGCAGTCAACTGGGCTTTCATCGGGCCTATCCGCCTTCGGGAAAATTTCACTGATTTTCCTTTTCGGTTACTAGCTTTCGTGGTGCCGTCCCTTGTTGATCTGCCGGCCTTTGCATCAGCATCAACACCTGCACTGGCACTTCTCAATTGCTTGTCGCGTTCGCGATGTTTCTTCAATGGACAATGGTGCTTTCGGCCTGCAAGGGCAGTGACCTTGGCTTTCCTCGGGCCCAGCCGCCTTCGGGAAAATGACACTGTTGGTTTACCCTTTCCCTCAACAGTTCTCGCGGTGCTATCCAGAGTTAATTTGCCGGCCCTCGCATCAGCATTAACACCTGCCCTAGCAATCCTCATTTGCTTGTCGCGTTCGCGGTTTTTCCTGCGCCGCGACGCTACTTGCGGTTTACTACTCACAGTGCCAGGCGGCGGCTCAACTGTTGAATCGTCCACTCCTGTGTTCCCATCTGAGCACCAAAGCTCATTTTCCTGCTGCCTTTCTTTCGGAGCAGCATCAAACCCATTTCGGGTTACAGAATCAATCGCGTTTCTGTGGCACCTTCCGGCGAGCGTTGGGCTCTTGCCTGGCGCTTCACCGTTGCCGTCAGGCAATTCCCGTTCACTCTTCGTGCCCCTTACTACCGCCTCAACTTCCTGACTGCTAGCGCTCGCCAGCTGCACCAGCGGTGTCCCTTCTCTGGCTTTGTCATTGCGTTCACACCGAACCTCGCTGCATTCTTTCTGGCGCGGGACCTCTGTCTTATCTGCCAACGCGCTATCTGCCTCAGGGCTAACAGTACGCGCGTCACACCTTTCTTTTTCCTCGCAAAGGTTTCGCTCTTCCTGTTCTTTCTCCACGCGGAGGCTTTTCTGCGGAATAGTTTTACACTTCTCGCCTGCCTCCTTGTTGAGAAGAGGTACTACTTGCTGGGGACAACTGCCCGACCTCTCGCTCAACTCTTTTAAGTTACGGAGCTCAATCGCCCGCTGCAGAATCGTTTCAGCCCTCTCATCTGCCATCTTGTTGAGAAGAGGTTCCACTTGCTGGGGACAACAGCCCAACCTCTCGCTCAACTCTTCTTCTAATTTACTGAGCTCAGCCCTTTTCTTCAGTAATTTTGCTTCCCTCTCACGTTCGCGCTGACGCCACTTTTGCTCTCTTTCTCGCTCTTCCTGCTGTCTCAGCTGCTCTTCTTCTCGCTCTTTCTGCTGTCTGAGCTGCTCTTTTTCCTGCTCTTTTTGCTGTCTGAGCTGCTCTTCCTTTTTTTGTTCGATGAGACTCCACTCTTCAATGAGCTCCTCATCATCTGCCCCCAAATCAGTAATGGCCTGAATTATCATGGGTTTTCGTGCCAAACTCCTTGTCTCAATCCCCAATTCCTCACACAACAGCAACAGGTCCGACTTCTGCATTTTCTGTAGGTCCATGATAGTTCTGAGTCTGAGCTATTTCCAAAACAACTATGCGAAAATACCAAACCTCTAGGATTTAAGCACAGGTGTCTACCAGTTCTAAATTTTAACCCTCTTTTAGACCCTGGTCCACATCAAAGGAAAAGCCAAGCACTCACCCACACACGTGATCATGACCAAGACAGCTGCACTCTCGCTGGCCGACCGTTGTTGTCGCTTGTGGCTTCAGATTCCCATCGCTGATCCACAGTTGTTGGGTCTTCGTATCTCACCAGTCTCTTCGGGGGCGTGGGTTCGAATCCCACCGCTGTTCACCAGTTGTTGTCTCTCGAGGTAGCGTGGCTGGGATGAGGAACGTCTGAAGCTTCGCAGTTGGAGATTACAAAAACAAGCAGATTTAATGGCAAGAAACTAAGACACTTATTTACATAAATTTACAAAAAGAAGAGCAAGGAATCAAAAGTTAAAAGTTCATAGCGTCGAGCGTCTGGATGAGCCTGTTATCCAAGGCTCAGAGCCACTGGATGAACCTATTACCCTAGGTTCAGAGCCACACTGGATGAACCTACTACCGAAGGTCCAGAGCCTTCGTGCCCACTTTGGTCGCAGTTTATATAGCCCAAGGCTCCGCCCTTTCACCAGGCGACATTCCATCGTGACACAAAAGTTCGGCACCAGCACCGCCATCGAAGACCTGTTGAGCCCCCTCACTAGGCGGTAACTCATCGTGGCACAAAAGATCGCCACCACACGTCACAGACGCAGCTGGCCAAGACACCTGTTGAGAGCCCGCACGTGGAAACTGGCAAGGAAGAGGCTAAGTCCGCATTCCTAAGTCCGCATTCCGCATTCCTATAGCATTGTGTCGTGTTGACGTCACAGCCGCAGCTGCGCAGGCTTCCTCTGATTCGTTCCGGGTTTTTTTTTTTCAAGACGAGGGACACCCTTTCTTCTCCTGTCGTCGGTTGCTTCTCGAAGGGGAGGTCGTTTTCGCCGAGCCGAGTGTGGGAAGAGCCTCGTCGGCCACTTCCCAGAAAGTCACCCTTTTTCGTTAGGTCATCGTGGGGTCAAGTTGAAGTCAAACGACCCGTCAAAATTGCCGCTACGTTGAATCTCCCTCCGTTTCATCTCGGGTCTCAAGATGGGTCGTAACACTGCACTTATATCGTCGATGAAGACCCGCATTGCCTAACGAAGGTGGGGTTTATTGACGCTAAATTCATCTCGCTTTTTGGTTGTGTACTGACGTGCGGGTCAAAGTGGTGGAAAAGATGTTTCGTCTATGAATCACCTGCGATGCTTGTTGAGGCTTCGTTCCATGAACGGCCTTGAAGCGAGTATTAATACTGCATCAAAACGCTAACGTATGTCAGGTTTAACGTCTGGCATATGCAGACCCATTGGACCACAAAACTCCGTCGGACATCTGTTTCAGATCCGAACTTCTGCTACTGTCCGGAACCCAATTTGGATGTCCATCGGTCGTACACCGAAAGTCCATAATCGGAAATTAGTAAAGTCCACTGGTAGTAAACCATCTGAGGCCCTGCGGATTTTCGCTTTTGGACGTCCATCACTCGCGAACCGGCGAAAGTCTTGCGGATTCACTCTTTTGGACTTATGAGTCGGTCCGGCGCGGTATGATCCTCTGGTCGTCCGCTGTACATTCTGTACCTTTGACATTTTTCAAGTGCATATGTACGAGTTTTTGTTGTCAAACGAACAGTTACATGCGTGAGATATAAACCTAGCTCTGCAACCATACAGTTTCTACACATTCAAATAATTCAAAGCGGGCTGTTGCAAACGGGCCGGCGGCTGGCGGACGCCTGCCAACGGGTCGGCGGCGGAGCCCGCTAGAACGAAACGAGACAGGTTGCTGGAGCAAAAAGAACCAGGTTTATTTCGTGGCTTTGGTTTTCATAGTCAGTCAAAGAAAACGAGAACGAAAGGAAAGCTTTGCTTGGCCGTGACGCTGTGTGATAAGATGAGCTGGGCGGAAGAGGGCACACGTGGCGCTGACAAAGCAGTTAGCCGTTCGCAGCACGCGCATTACTTTTGCGGCTATCAACAGTCACTGCCAAAGCCGGTCCAGTGGCGGCGCGCGTCGCTGGCGTCTCTCTTTCGCGCGGCGGGAAGAGTGCGGAGTGGAAGCGGTAAGTCCGATTAGTTTATTCTTCAGCACAGTCTTCTAGCGTAATTTTGGTCTCACTTTGCTGTGCAGATTTTGGATGCGTAGCTGCAGCCGAACTATACTCCGTTTCATACATTATGTGCAACGCTGTGAAGGCTACGGAAGTAGTCCGCAAAAAGAAATAGACAGGGGTATCACTCCGCGCGTGTACGCCGCCGCGGTGGCTCAGCGGCTATGGTGCTCTGCTGCTGGCCCGAAAGACGCGGGTTCGATCCCGGCCGCGGCGGCTAGAATTTCTTTGGAGGAGAAATTCTAGAGGCCCGTGTACTGTGCGATGTCAGTGCACGTTAAAGAACCCCAGGTGGTCGAAATTTCCGGAGCCCTTCACTACGGCGTCTCTCATAGCCTTAGCCGCTTTGGGACGTTAAACCCCATAAACCAAACCAAACCAATCACTCCGCGCTGTTCTGTGGCCGTGTGGTCTCACGCGTCGCTCCGGAGAGTCGACAGGCAATGAGTGTGCGTGGGTTTGAATCCCATATGGTGAAACTTTTTTCTCAACTTTTTTTTTCATTGCAAGTTGAATTTCGCATGGCTTGAATCGGAAAACTCGTTTTGTTGAGAATCGCTTGAATATTATACCGTGTTCTGAATGAACTGCATGCATCTGTTGATTTGATGCATACCAAGTTAATGTGAGCTGTCCGAAATTCATTGTCAGTGAGCTCGCACCGGCTTTTGGTCAGCAGTGGCGATTTTCTTCCCGATTCTGCAACATTGTGACTATAGCTTTTAGGTGCAAGCTAGAGATTTGTGCGAAAGATGACATTCATTCGTCGGGTGTAATTAATTAGCGCAGCGATGAGTGCTCCGCAGTGGCCCGATTAAGTGGCCGTCTCCAACTTTCGATGTCGCCGTTGCCGAGGAGCCCACTTTTTTGTGGGCCTCTCTTAAGGTACCTGGCATGTTGTGAATTGTTCTGTGCACCCGGTTTGCGGCTGATGCAGTCATCGCCAAAAGAGTCTGGAACCGACTTTGGCACTGTGCTGTAGAGTAGCTCAAATGACTTGGCGAGAGGAACTCTTTTTTACTGATCGCAAAGCTCAGAAGCAAGATGTCTGTTAATTTCGAATGCTGTTTTATCATGCAGAAACGCAGAAAACATGTTGTAGACTTCTTAATCGCCTATTTTCTAACTGTATAAGTGTCACATTCTTGTACATATTTGCAATTCTTTTGTTTTTGTTAAGATATCTTTCGTTCTTAAGCAAAGCGTGTTTTCCATTGTCACTGAAGAGAGCTCTATACCTTGGCTATTATATGCAGCAAAAGAGCAGTATATTTAAACTGATGGGTCAAATTATTTTTACGCACACCACCTCGATATGGCCTGTTTTCCCATGTTAAGTGGTAAATATAGAACATAGTGTTGATTCACACAGTGACAGAAAATAGTACTGCCGCAAGAGTTACAGATTTGTTGTCTTGCACAAATGTATATGAAGGCAACACAGAGGCAAGTGAGCTTGTCTGGATTTCCTTGCTCTCCTAGAAGAGGAGAAGCTGCTCAGGCAGGATTTTCATGCAGCCAGGTAAAAAGAGTTTCAAGGTGTGGGAGAATCAAGTAAGAATGCAAAAAAAGTTGTACAACGCTAGGAAAAAACATTTTGAAAGAGCAAACAATAAATGAGACAGGACAATAAAGAATGCTGACCCCGCAGTGTTTGCGAGAAATGGTTTATTCTGAAAACAGCCAGTCGCATGGATCACAGTGAATACAAATTAAAGGACACGTGCAGTGGATGTACACCAACACACAATCAGTCAAGTGCTCCAAAATTGAAAAAAAATGTGCAGTTATCGAACAACACTATCTGATAAAACGAAAACCTGACTAATGTACTGACAAAGACATGAGTCGAAACAAACAAATTCACACTCAACAGAGCAAGAGTCAGCTTGAAATCATTCACATCTCCGAAAAATTAAGGACAAAGCATACAGTACTGGCTACCTCAACACTGGCACTGCATAACATGTCAAAACGACAGAGATTGATAATGATACAAAACAACACCAAACCAGGAATCCCTTTTCAGGACATGAAGATCAGACACCCATACATACCATTTCCAACCCTCACACACAAAATGAGGCCCATTCCTAGGGGTTTGTGAATGTTCGAACTTTTTGGACAACACATTGAATAAATTTCTGTTCAGTTAGTTGAACAAATCAAACAGTACATGTTCAAAATTATTTTAAATGAATCCAATTGGCTCTCAAATTTTCAGATACTTTTCGAATAATTGACACAACGCTTGATTAAGCTCCACTGTATTTTCTGCAATGAATCTTCCAAAAACTGCACACACTGACGACGTGTACCAGTATTCATATTCTAATTGAAAAAAGTACTATTTCCACTCCATTACAACTTCTACTTCTATACAGACACTATTAACACGACCACCTCACCACCTACACTACAAGTTACTGCCCGATACAATTTGATGCAATGATTTGATGGAAATGTTACAATTTTCTCGTTAGACTGATCAACACACACATGCACACATATTTCACATTTCCACCCACACACGCACAAAGGTGGTCACAGCATGCCGATGAGTCCTCTCTCTTTCCTGGGTGACATGTGTATTGTACATCAATTCGAAGTCAGACAAGTTCCTCGATGCCACTTAAATCCTCATCACTGGAATCAGTGCTCGACTCATCAAAAGAGGAGTTGCACGAGTCAGAAATGCTGAAGACAACCGGTTCAATTTCAGCGTCAACAATCATATCGCGTTGCCATGCTTCAGCCTCAACTTGCTCCACATGAACACAACAGTTTTGCCAGTTTTCCCGGCTTACAGACGCCAGTGCTTCCGGCAGGAGCTTTTCCACTTCAGCCAAAGTGAAACATTTGTTGCAACTTGCAATGTATCCCTTCACCTGGCTCCAAACAAGTTCTATGGGATTGAACTCGCAGTGGTATGGTGGTAAACGAAGCACTTCGTGGCCATGGGTAGCCGCCAGGGTGTCGATGCGGTACGCAATGCTGGGTGTGTTTACCCTTTGAGAAAGCTCCAGCAGTTCTGCCCTCACCTTTCTGTGTGACCACGGAACACCTTTCTGTGTGAGCCAAAGCTGAAAATAAGCTTTGCGTGTAGACATGGTAGGTGCTTTACCAAGAGCCACGCTATGATATGGAGCATTGTTCATGACTACAATGCTATTGGCCGGAATATTTGGCAAAAGCTTGTCAGTGAACCACTTCTCAAAGTAGTTGCCATCCATCTCAGAGTGGTAGTCAGCGTGGTTTCCCTTTTTTGCTCTGAAGAAGTCAGCAGCATCTTCCACGAATCCTCTTGTACTGCTACCAGCATGTACAAGGACCAAACGGGCCCCCTTCTTTGAAGGCGCAGCCAATCCCGTTGTTAAACCTTTCAGGAAGGCATCCTGAGATGACTGCACAGTCTTGTCCTGCCAGACGTATTCTTTTGTGTGCCCTGCGTTGACCCATGTTTCATCTAGGTAGACGATGCACCTGTAAATGCAAAACAGCCGAGTGCACGAGTTAATGCTCATCAGTAAACAAAAACACTGCAGCATGTAAGCAGGCAACGCACTGCAAGAAACACACTGCTGACCACTGTCTCACAAACAGCCGCTCAAAAACAATCGAGAAAA
The DNA here is from genome assembly GCF_055824585.1 of Amblyomma mixtum. Lineage (NCBI taxonomy): Eukaryota > Metazoa > Arthropoda > Arachnida > Ixodida > Ixodidae > Amblyomma > Amblyomma mixtum. Next base: position 328,711,783 of record NC_143014.1, on the reverse strand, counting down.
AAATTATCTCGGCTTTATTGCTCCCTTGTTCGGGCTTATACTTCGCGCCCAGGTGGCATTTGGTAGCCACTTTATATTCACTACATGTTTGCATGGGATACTTGACTAATTCGGCAACATTTGAAATCTCTTCACTTGTGGCGACTGCGAACAAAAATTCCCATCGTTCGCAGCAGTAGCGCCAGTAACTCGCACCACCGGAGCAACGGGTAGTGTACGTTGGGCGTTTATTCGTTCCTACGGCGACGACGAGATGTCACTACCCATTGCGGTGCTACGACATTTTTGTCAGTTTTGTTGTTTATGCTTGCCGCACCAATTGGGATTTAGCGATTAAATGTGACCCATGCAAACTAGCGCCCCACCCAAACGTAGCGCAAAACTGGCAGTGAAACGTCACCTCCACGCAAAAGATCCGCAACAGCAACGTGGTTAAGACGATTTCTTTTAAATGTGTCATTCAGAAGCAGCACTCACTGTTGCGACTACGAGGATGCAACGCTAACATAAGCTCTTTGTGAAGCCAGTCCAAACGTGCTGCGTATGAAAACAAGCAAGGAACGACTCGTACCTGCCCTGTTCTCGGAATTCCTTCACCGCCCGTAGGTACCAGCGACGCCAGGCAATGATGTCACTTCGCTAGATCAGCGCAAGGTTCCGTTTTCTTTTTTCAAATGTGAATCCGATGTCCTTCATCAACCTCCACAACGTCGTTTTCTTGAAGTTTGGCAGGTCGTCGTCCTCATTGACAGCCTTTAGGACACTGTCCAGTGTTGGGACTTCCCTCTTCGCGTACATACTGTGCACTTTCAGACGCATGGCATGGACTGTGAAGCTGTCATTCTTTACAGTTCGCGAGCTTGAAATCTTCACATTGCGAGGTCTTTTCTTCGGAGGCGCCAAAGGCCCACACAGACGCTCCGCCTTGATTGTGGCAACGGTACGGGAACATACTCCGGTGTCCTCGCTCACAGCATTCAGTACTTCCCGAACAGACTTCTCTGGAAAACGGATCCTGGTACGGGCGTACACATTTGCAATTATTTGCCTGGCGTGCCTTGACAGCTTGGATGTATGAACCTTCGAGAAAATGCGTACAGGAGAGGTGGCCAGGCCCGCTGAGCAGGACGCCATTTTCTGAAAAGTGAAAGCGCGCCGGACGGAAAGAGTAAACACGGCCAGGGTTGCGGAGACAGCGAAAACGTGAAATGTAAAAATACGACAAACGCAAAATACAAAATCACAGATCTCGATCGATTCGCTCGCAATAGGAGCGTTTATTGTCACGCTGATGACAAAGTTATCATCCATGAAGCCTGCCAGCAAAGCATTTGCTATTTTTCGCTCACCAGAAGTAACGCACTATTTTGTGTCACGGATGCAGGTTGTGCAAACAGGAGCGCTAGCTTTGGCAGCGTTGCACCTGATGTATGAAACGGAGTATAGCTATAGGAGCCGGCGGGAAAACGTGAGTTGGTTTCATTTTTTCTTTCCTTTAGCCGGCTGACGTTCGTTTGGAGTATCTCCTTTGTTACAATCTTCAGCCGATTTAGGTCCGTTGTACATGTGCATGGTTTAGGAGTGATGCAACTCGACTGTATGTTTGATGTTTAGTGGCAGTTGTGTTGTGCGCTGTTAAACCTGTTTTGAGCATTGGTTTTGCATCTTTATATGTGGTACACATTTTTCAGCAGCTTTCGTTTCCTTTTGTGCACATAAACTTCTCGAAAAGTAAAATATTCTACAAAGTGATCTGTTCCTCTTCATGTACTGGAGATGCAGTCCTTAAAAACCGCGCATGCTTTCTTTGCAGGCCCGAGAACTTGTGCAGCTTGGGGGGGGGGGGATTCAAATGTCGCTGCTAAGCGCATGCTGACATATGTACTAAGCGATCAGCGGGCAGCAAATTTCTCTTCGGTTGGGTGCAAAAACAAGATTAACTTTTCAGCCTTGAAGATGTCCAATGCAACTGTAGGTAAGCCAAAGACTACTCCAACTACCAGAAGAACCAAGCGCAGCCAGGTGTTATTGCTTTCGAAATCAGCCAGGCTTAACCAAGCTAAGCCTTCAGCCAATTTTTTGTCAGGAACCGAAGTGTCCATATAACCATTAACAAGGCACAACTGTACATATGAGCTAGTAAGGATACTATTTTTATTTTGAAATGAATTTAACCGCACGAGAACACGCACACAAGAACAGGAAACACACAGGACAGGCGCTAGCTTCATCTGATTTATCCGCAGGTAAGAGAGCAAAAATATATACACAAAACAAGACATGCGGAGTAAAGAACACATCTTCAGTTCACAATACGTGCTCAGGATATCTGTACTCTGCCTGCAAAAGATTAACCGTCGTGTCACTCACACAGTCATGCCCCCTCTTCCTGATGTGAAAGGCTTCTCATAATTCACGTGCCATCTTGGCAGAGGCGGTGATAAGACGGCACGTGACTTATTAGAAGCCTTTCACAACAGGAAGAGGGGGCATGAGTGTGTGAGTGACACGTCGGTAATCTTTTGCAGGCAGAGTACAGATATCTTGAGCAGGTATTGTGAACTGAAGATGTGTTTCTTTACTGCGCATGTCTTGTTTTTTGTATATATTTTTGCTCTCTTACCTGCGCATAAATCAGATGAAGTTAGCGCCTGTCCTGTGTGTTTCCTGTTCTTGTGTGCGTGTTCTTGTGCGATTAAATTCATTTCAAAATAAAAATAGTATCCTTACTAGCTCATATGTACAGTTGTGCCTAGTTAATGGTTATATGGACACTTCGCTTCCTGACAAAAACTGTATGAAGTGACTCATTCATTACAGTGAATCGTGAAGAAAAACACTATGGTTACGGTCTGCTTCTGTGCATAGTGGCGGGCTGTGAAGTGGGATCGGACAATCTTGGAAGCTTATTATTGTAATCGCTAAGTGTTTAAAGTAATGCCGTGGAGTTTTAAGCCCGTTTGAAGTGCCTAGAGGCTGCGGGCTCATCTTGTCTCACTTATTGAAATTTTAATGAAAGTCAGAGGCGTCAGAATTAATGCACTTATAATTAATTTATTATAGTTATTTTTTTGCTTAGGTAACAAAAAAATTGAATAATGGAGTAATTCCTCTTCTCAGAGGAATAGTGTCTGGTAGTCGCCAATGTGGGCAGAGCTGCATTGTGAACTCAAAGTTGTATCCAACCATAGAGAGAATATTATTATTTTGAAACACATGTTACTTATGCGCATTATGGCACAAAGGACACGACAACCTCTCGTTATCTAAAGATGCATGATCGTCATGGAATTTGCCATCTTGTCTGCTTCTCTTCCTATCAGATGCCGCTGAAGTTTGAGAAGCTGACACCAGAGCAGCAGTAGGTTCTAGTCAAGAGGAAGCCTCCGGAGGTGGTTGTCATCCAGGAAGAGCTGGAAGACAACTTTGACAGATATCAGTACCTCAAGTATATCAAGAAGAAGAAATAGCCGTGTGCACCTTTTTTCTGACGTATGCTAGATTTAGGTGACATCCTTCATGGAGCAACCTACTGCAGTGCATTCTCTCTTGTAGTCTGTGACGATAACAGCGTTATGAAAGCCTGGATATTAAACTTTTATTGTTGACTGTGAGTCATATTGGAGCTGTCCATGTTTTGTCATTCTTCACTAGATTGAGAAACTGATTTGGGAATATTGTTGGGCAAGGTGGTACTTCACCCAGGTGTAAACCGCACTCGGGGACAAAAGACAAGCCAAAAGTCGGCGCGGTAGTGTCCTCTTTTTTTTTTTGTTCTGCCTTCATGAGCATAGCTCGAACAATGTTGGCCAGTGCTAGCAGTAGTATTATGTCGTGTGTAATAAATGCTGTTGGTGCGTGTGTTTACAGAAACTTTCTTGTTTTGTTATGCAGAGAATGGTAGTCCTTCAGGGATGCGTATCTCTGGCAGTGTGCTGCTTGGCTCATTCTAATTAGTGACACTGCCATTAGGGTGTTTTATTTAGTTATTTCATTCCTGAAATGAAATTTTGCATTATAGTGAACTGTGATAGGGTAACAAAAGCAATAGGTGAGGTGTAACACATGGCTCTTATATGCGCAATTTACAAAATAAGAAATGAATGCTTTTCCATACATGTACTGAAGAAATATGGAGAAGGCGAATAGTAACTGATTGAAACACTGGCCACGAACCCAGCATAAAGCATTGCTTTGAACGGTGCACCACGTAACGTTTTTCAAAAGCAGTACGGCTCCCAACAAACACAACAGTAAAAAAAATGATGTACTTTCTTAGATACATGTTGTGGCTGTAAGAAACGAACCATGAAATATGCACGCTACAACAGGCCGTTCTTAGAAACAAAGCTACTAGTAACTGAGTACTTAAAGCGTATTGGCTTTGAAACATCTACTGTAGAAACCAGGCCGTCGGCTCCAAGCCTCTGAAGCCACCTTTATCTTGTGGCAGCAGCTTTGCTGTCCTGATGCCGTCCCGTGAGCTTACTGCCAAACCATATCCCATAGGCGCACTCTAGCAGCAGATGTTTAACTCCTGCTGTACATGGAAGCCAGTTTTTTATGTTCAGATCGAGACAATTTTCCAGGGTGCTGTGGTTCGTTGTGTGTCAGTGACACCTACAGGACATATCTTTTTGTTCAAAAGAAGCGTATTGATGCAGTCTGTAGTGTTTCAGCAATACTTACTTTGGCCCCTTGGCGAAGAAAGCTCATTTGTGAGTGTGTAAACTTAATGACTCGCACCCCACCGGCTGCCAGTTTGTGCACTCTTGAATGCCACTGGCACTCTTCCAGCAGACAGCAGATGCAGAAACATGCCATGTGTGCAAGGCATGTTTCCGGATCTGCTGTCTGCTAGAAAGAGCCAGTGGCATTCAACAATGCACCAACTGACAGCCGGTGGGATGCGAGTCATTAAGTTTACACACTCAGTATGGCTTTCTTGGCCAAGGGGCCAATAGTAAGTATTGTTGAAACACTACAAACTGCATCAATACGCCTCTTTTGATCAAAAAGAAATGTCCTGTGGACGTCCGCCAGTTGGATAGTTTGGTCCGTGGGGTAGTGTTCGGACGTCCCGCATGCGACGGCCGTGTTCTGACATCCTCTGAACGTCCTTTGCACAAGCGAGAATTTTCCACCGGACGTCCTGTGGCCGTTTACAACAGGCACGTCAGTTTCCAGACGTTTGACGGACGTCCGAATATCCGATTTTGGCGTCCATGGGACTTTCACTGGACTGCCATTTTCTTTGCGCCGGACGTCCATCGGACAACCGATGTACATCCGTCGGACATTTGCGGACCTCTACAGATGTCCAGCGGACGTTCAAACATCCGTTGCCATGACATCCGTTGGTTGTTCGAAGGCTTTTCGTGGTCCAGTGGGGATGAGCTAACAGAGACAGTGTAGTGAAGGCTTTCGGATTAACTTCGACCACCTTGGGTTCTTTTATGAATAATTGAAGTGAATGGGCGTGTTCTTCATTCTGACAGTGAAAGCGCTCAAAAAGACAAGGACGACAAAAAAGGAGAGACATACAAAGAGCTCTGATATCGCACAGCACGCACATACTTTGCGTATTTAGGAAATTTCCGAAACTCAGTTTGGTAGATGCAGCGTCGGTGGCAGAACGGCCCTCCTATGCTTAGCGGACTTTCCTTTTTCATATTCTGATTTACAGGCAACTACAAAGCAATTCATCGACAACCCGCAAGTACGCAGCACCAGCATTCAAATAACACCGTACGGCATGAGCTTCTCACGTATGCCACGCAGTCTGCGCGCCGGTCACCTCGTGGTTTCGGTTGTCTGCGTGCCGCTGTCGAGTTCTGTTCACAAGTACAGTACACAACGACGCGGTCAGTGCGCAGACGACCGGACATCAAGCGAGATTAGCGGTTGCTTCCTTCAACGAACATGTATTTTGCGGATTTGGTTTCAGGGTACGTACTATCAGTAACAAATGAAATGCGAAAAAGGGAACCAAAATGCGAACACAAAAACAAAATTTATGATGTCCTGCTGGAGGAATAAAAACGATTTTTATTATTACGTCTAAAAAACAGTGATCGAGCCTTTAGAATGAAATGAACTTGCACTTGTGCAGAGCTTCTCAAAACTAAAATCGTCTTGTTTTGCTGTTCGGAATTAAACCGCTTGTCCGCGTTTCATTTGGAGCTGACGGTGCATCGGCTGACTCATCAAAGGAAAAGTGTTATCTCAGAAGAAGCGATCGCACGCTCCCAGATGAACGCGATTCTATTTGTGCGTTTCCCGCCTAGCTGATAAAGCGCATGGGCGGCATCCAATCTTTTCTTCGTCCGCCGGTCGCCACAGGAGTTCGTTTCGTGGCATTGCCAAAAGTGGCGTGTCGATGACGCTCATTCTGCGAGGAAGGTAAGGCGAGGAGGAATCGTGCGCAAATCCGCGTCAGCGAGCAAAAGGGCGCGGGGGGAGATAGTACAGCGGAACGCTGCGCGTTCGTGTAGCGAAACAGTGCCTGCCGAATGCATTGCGGCACGTCACAGTCGGCACTCCTGTTTTACTGCGTGGTCCTGACACAGTAAAAAACCCAAGCCTTGACGACCCAAAAGGAGCGAACTAGACGTCTTCTTCGCGCTCAAATTCTTGCCCTACCACACAGACTTCACTAGATGCTTTGAGATAGGCGAAGGTGTGGGTAACAGTAATGTGACCATTCACCAAGACCCAGTTGTCTCCAGTTGCAGTTTTAAAGAAGCAACTCCTTGCGTTTAGCCATGCAGTACCCAGGTAGTACGCAATGTGGTGGCAATATCCCAGAATTTTGAGCTTCTGTTGTCCTTACCGCTTGAAACTCTTCTCGATTGCGCCCTGGCAGCAGCATCATTTCTATGGTACTCTTGCGCAAGCGTTGAATCGGTGTCCCATGCTGCCGAATGTCCTTTTTGATATGACGCAAGTTATTTTCAAATGGAAATGCGCTAAATGTGCCAAAGACTTCATGTGCTTTGATATCTTCAGCCATAAAGTTAAGCAAAGCAAAAGAAATGACATTTCAGCTTTTCCATACAGCTTCATAAAAGCCCCCACAAAGTTTCCCAGGAAAACATCATCATATTCATTATGTGGGTCACACAGTTCACTATTCGCAAGTATCGAAAGCCCAGCATGCAATGTTAAGAAGTTCTGCAGGAGCTCAGATTTGAGCACATCTTGTAACACAATAGGCCAAGAGTAAAACAAAAATAGGCGCAGTTCTGCCAGCTTCCACCCCTGAATTTCATTCAGTGACCATGGTTACCTAGACAACCCTAAGGGAATGCGGTTTTTTTATCTTCCCACTAGATCTATTTATCAGTCTTCGTTTCTGCTCACCTGCGCAAAGCTCTAGAGGTCTTGAAACCGAAAGTAGCCGCATCTTCTTGACAACTCCCAGCAATACACCATGCATGTAGTCCAGTGGGATGTCTTGTACCATGTAAATTGACAGCTGAGCGAGAATAGATATGCCCGTGTAGTGGTCAAAGGCTTCTTGGTGGCGGGAAGTAGAATCGGATCATAGTGTGCTGTCTCGATTCAAGAGAACTACTTTTCTAGGCTTGTACGAACTCTCTCAGGAACACTTAGGACACCAGCTATATCCAAAGTGCCATTCGGAATACAAAATGAACGAACTGGCTCGAGCATCAAAATTACAGCCTTTAAAGAAACAATACCACTGCAGCTATTGACACATAGGCCACTTTCCCACGTAGGGGCATCTGCAGCGTGCAGATGTTGGTCGGATGCGACACCACGGGTTCCCAAGCATCCGCAGGGACATCCCCCCAGGGGGATGATGGCGACCAGTGCGTCACCACGGACCCGAGCATCCGCGCTTAGCCGTGCGTGGCATCGCCGTGTCCGGGGAAAAGGGGATCCTGGTGGTTGAGCCGATACCGAGCGTTTGGACCTTTAGGGCCTCTCGGCGGAGGCAACACACCACTTGGCCCCAGCTTCCTGTAGACGGCACCTCCTCCTTACCCAACCGGGAAAAATCGGCAGCTGCCTTTTCCTGTACTCTACATCTTTCACTTTCCTACCTTCTTTCTTACAACTCTCCTGTCTCCTGCTCACTTGTAAGGTTTTATTTTCACTTTCCATAGGCAGCTAGGGTTAATCTTGTGTAACCAACCGCCCTTAGTGGGGTCATATTTAGTTTTACTTCGGGTATACAGCTGGTGTGGGCAACACTTGCTTGTAAGTTCGAGCCTCGTCCCCTCGTTGGGCTCCTTGGTAGGTGGCTGGCACCACGGACGGAGAAACGCACATTTCATGGTTCCCCTCTTACACAAAGCAATCGCCCTAAAAAAAGAGAGCGGACTTTTGTAACAGCAGAATTCAGGCAAGAAAAAAAAACTTTTCCCGAGGTACTGTCAGCAGCAAAAGTTTGCGGGATCTCCAGCGCGTGGCGGAGCGACGCAAAACTGCATTGCTGCGCCATCTGCCGCAACCGCGCCTGATGACGAGGCTCGCGGCACTTCCGCGCCAGTCATTCTTTGCGCATGCCTGTCCTATCTTTGCTATCAGGCATGTCTCATCGCTGGCTTCCCCCGGGGTGCGCTTTTGACGCTCGTCACAGCCGCTGGAGCGTTGTGGAACTGCCGCCGCGCGTCTGCTTCGCCTGCTGCGATGGTGGACGGTGGATGCCTGAGCATCTTTTGCACGGCGCGCTATATTCCCTGAATAAATGTTATCTTCCAAGACGCGTTGCTGGACTAGCAAGCATTATTTTCGATTGATAACATGAGCATCGATAAGATGTCATTGCGACTCCCAATTCCTGTTCGACGTGCATTATTCCTGAAACCAGAATTGAGGTTGGTGTCTGTAGTGCAACGATGGTGCCTCGTGTTCCGGAGGATGAAAGACGATACATCGCACGCCTCTTCGTGGAAGGTGTGCCCCAGAAAGAAATATGTCGCCTGACAGGAAGGTCTAAATCGGCAGTAACACGAGTGGTGAAAGCATTCCGAGACGATCAAGGACGAATTGCTGACGCCCACCGCAGTGGACGACCGAGGGTCACTGAGGAAGAAGACGACGGACTGATTATTGCCGCTGCTGTGGTTGATCCCTTCTTGAGCGCCAAAGAAATCAAGAAAGAGCTCGGCATTCATGTGTCATGCGACACAATTAGAAGGCGCCTCAAAGAAGCGGGATTAAAAAATTGTGCCGCAGCACAAAAGCCCTATTTGACAGAGAACCAACGCCGGCAGCGGCTGGAATTTGCTAAGGCGTACGAGCACGGGGGTGTTGAAGACTGGGGCCAAGTCATCTTTACTGATGAATCCACGTTCTGCACCAGGTGGGACCAACAGCAGCGTGTTTGGCGGCCTCTCAACTGCAGGTATGACTAAGGTTCATGTTTTTAACATAAAGTATTTAAATCTTAGATACAAATCCGTACTTTAAAATGAAGAGGAATCCGCATTTTATCTTTGGCGAGCAGCTTACTGTCCAATGAAGTGTTCAGAATATACCAGCCGGATCTGTTCACCAGCCATCCTAGAGCAACTGAGTAACTCATATAGCAGCATTCTCGTCACGTGAGCTTTCTTTTTTTAACTCGGACATTTTTTCTCAAAAGCCCTATTTCTTAAGAAGGCAAACAAACATAACAGTTTACAATATTTTAAGTTTCCTTTTCGTGCGCCGATTCGGTTTTCGGCAACTTATTCTCAGTGATGACAGCGGTTGTACTTGCCGCAGGTATGGCGTAGCTCATAATGATAGTTCTTTTTCTCGTTTGTTTTAGATACCGACCGGAGTACACGCAGTGCGTGCTATCGAGTGGCCGCTGCAGCGTTGCCGTCTGGGGAGCCATCAGCAAAGATGGACTCGGCCCTTTGGTCCGCATCGATGGAACTTTTAATGCTCCATCATACTGCGACATCATTAAGAAGACACTGGTGCCGTATGCCCTGGACGGCCCGTTTCCTGACGGCTTTTACTGGCTGCAGCACGACCGCAGTCCAGTACATACTGCGCGCCTTACGGAAGCTACACTTGACTCTTGTGGTGTGCTGCGACTGCCGTGGCCTCCGAGCGGCGCGGACCTGAATCCTATCGAGAATTTGTGGGGACTAATGAAAAGGCGCCTCGCTGCCCAAAGGCGCCACATCCCCAACGCCGATGCTCTTTGGAGAGCAATTCAAGAGGGCTGGAGCGCACTGAGCACAGAAACTGAAACTGTGAGGGCTCTGTACGCGTCCATGCCGCGGAGAATCGCTGAAGTGATAGCGTCAGAAGGCCACTATACCGGCCACTAAATGGTACCTGCCCTAAAGCTCTCTTTATGATCTTTTGTTCGTTTTTGTTTTTCAGGAAAGCACCTCAATTTAAATATATCTCTTTTTCACCACCATCGATTGCGTGCTTCTTTTTCATATTTTCATAACCCTTGGTGTAGCCTCTTGTTCGAAATCAAGCCTGGACACGTAATTTATACCATTTCTCATCGAACGCCACCATGTAGGTTTGGAGGAGTATACATTCTACAGTTAAGCATGGTGACATGATAAATTACAGTGGCAGTATTCTTTTTGCGGGAGCGGAGGCGAGAACCCATGGGCCATGCGATGACATGAAACGACTGTAAATAAAAGATATGACTCAGAAAACTGCAGACTACCTCCACGTTCATGCTCATAATTGAAGCAAAACTCGGAAATGTCACGCCAGGCAAGCAGCCAGCAATTGTTTTTCGGGAAGGAATCGGGGTGATTTTTGGGTCAAGCAAGTTAGGTGGTACCATTGTGTGGCACGTGTCCATGAACAACACTGGCAAGCGAGCGGGAGGTAGAAGCTCGATTTCGGTGGTTATTTGGGGCCGAGGGGGGGGGGGGGGGGGGGGGACGACACGCCTCTCGTATACGTTCGCAGGAAATAACATCTCAATTCGTGTTAGGTTTTTCCTGTGTTAACGGAAAGGTGTACTCGTTGTAAATGGCTGAACACACATCTTAACTGAGTCGAAAGGACTCGAATTACATTTAACGCTCAAGTCATTTATTCAGAGAATATAGCGCGCCGTGCAAAAGATGCTCAGGCGCTCCGTCCACCATCGCAGCAGGCGAAGCAGACGCGCGGCGGCGGTTCCACAACGCTCCAGCGGCTGTGACGAGCGTCAAAAGCGCACCCCGGGGGAAGCCAGCGATGAGACATGCCTGATAGCAAAGATAGGACAGGCATGCGCAAAGAATGACTGGCGCGGAAGTGCCGCGAGCCTCGTCATCAGGCGCGGTTGCGGCAGATGGCGCAGCAATGCAGTTTTGCGTCACTCCGCCACGCGCTGGAGATCCCGCAAACTTTTGCTGCTGACAGTACGTCATACACAGTGAAGATGCACAGCAACCAACTACGAAAATGTCTCCACTCATTGTTTATAAATCTTAGTGATGCCCTGGGTCTTGGCTGCAAGGTGACAAAGCTAGCCAGTGGAAACCTACCCCTCCTAAGCCGAGACGAAGTACAATGCTCCGAACTCCCGACCATAGTTTTCTTTGGAGACACTGTTGCATCCGCAACCACTCATCGATCACTAAACGCAGGAAATTCATTTTCTGAATCCTTCTGAGGAAAAGATGTTGGAGGGTCTGAAAGATCAGAACGTCACCGATGTGCATCGTATAAAAATTCGATAAGACAAGGAAACACCAAGCAAACACAAAGTCCTGACCTTTGCCTCCAGCCAACTCCCCGAATCCATAGGAGTAGCGTATATTATGATAACTGTAGGACCATGCATTCCTACCCAAACGATGCTTCTCAGACGATGCTTCAAGTGTCCAAGATTCGACCATGGCTCTCAGAGCTGTCGTGGCCGCCTAACATGAGCCAAATGTTTACCAAATGATCAAGAACCTATGGACAGCAATGCTGCACCACTGTGCCCGATGTGCATAGGGTATCACCCCGCGTACTCGAGGTCGTGTCCGGCTCGGAAGAGATTGAAATAAATAGTAATGATAAAGGTAAAAAAAAACATAACATATCAAGAATCACGAAAACGACTCCCCTCAACGGCCGACGCGGTGGCTCAGGGATTATGGTGCTCGGGTGCTGACCCGAATGACGCGGGTTCGATCCTGGCCGCGCCGGTCGAATTTCTATGGAGGCGAAATTCTAGAGGCCCGTGTGCTGTGCGATGTCAGTGCACGTTAAAGAACCCCAGGTGGTCGAAATTTGCGGAGCCCTTCACTACGGCGTCTCTCATAGCCTGAGTTGCTTTGGGACGTTAAACCTCATAAACCAAACCAACCAACCGACTCCCCTCAACTTGCCAGTTCACAGCAAAAACAAATTTCGCAGATGCGGTGCGCAGGGGTGGAACACCACACCAGGCTCCGGCCACTGCCCCGGGAAAGCCTAAGGCAGGGCCCCCTTCGCCCGTGGCACGACCCAGCGAAGGCTGCCCCGCCACCTCTGAAAAAAGGCCCGCCAGGCCTTCAGCCGACCGCCCATAAGGCTTCCCCCAGTCGGGAGAGGCGTACTAACTGTACAGCCGCGGGTCCACCGCGGGCCTCCAGAGCCTCTAGTGAGGCGATGGACACAAGACAGAACACGCCCCCGCTGAAGCGGCAGCGTAGCTCCCTTGAGCGAAAACGAAAAGACCCCAGTAACGGCACCCTCAAAACGGTTACCTTAAATTTTAATCTACACTCCCAGAAATCATCGAACGCTGGAACTGCCATGGACTATGAAATAGCTAAACTGACATTAAAGATTTTAAACATACTTTCTCCTGTGGCATTTGCCTACAGGAAACCAACTTACATCCCAAATAGAAGAATACTTTGAGGAAATATCTAGTCTTTCGGTGTGACCGAGAGCAAGCTGATAGACTCTCTGGAGGTGTTGCTATTGTCATCCAGACAGGTGTTGCAACCTGAGAAATCAACCTCCAAGCAAAGTTTGAAGCTGTTGCAGTCGCCGTTTTTCATTTTAAAACAATCACAATGTGTTTAATATATCTTGAGCCACACCTAAGTTACACTTCAACTCTTAGAAACCATTATAAAACAGCTATCACCGCCATACCTTTTACTTGAGGATTTTAATTAACGCTCACTCCGGTTTTTCGGAAGTGCGCAGACAGATACTAGGGGTCGTATTTTAGAAGATTTTCTTCTGTCAAATAATGTCTGCCTGCTAAATCCAGGCAAAAACACACTGTTCTCTAAGGTCGAAAGAAATGAGCTGCATAGACTTGTCTTTCAGTTCGCCATCAGTTTTTATGAATTTTAAATGGAATATCCCCTTTAGAATCCCTATCGAAGAAATCACCTGCCTGTAGTAATCAGCTTGTAACCATAGCCATCAAGTATCCCAAAAAACCATGTCATTGGAATCTTCACATAGCTGACTGGGAGCAGTTTCAAGTAAAAGCCTCCCTAGAAAAAATATTTGTGGTCCATCTCAGTGTTGATGAACTGAATGAAATATTTATATCTTGTATCATAAGTAGGGCACGCCTATCTATCTCTCAATCTATGGGAGTGGTTCGACAGAACCACAATGTCTGGTATAACAAAGTGTATAGAAGCGGAAAAGGAGCAGAATAAAGCCTGGCGAATTTTTCGCAGGTACTCGACGCACGAGAACCTTATAAACTTTAAAAAGGCGAGAGATAATGCACAGCGTGTCCGTCGCATTGCCAATAAAGCTTCCTGGAAAAATTATTTATCTTCCATAAACAGTTCTATCACATAAAAAAAGTGGGAGCAAGTTCTTAAACTAAATGGCAACTTCTCCCCTTTCACAATCCCTTTCCTTACAGCCCCTGGTACACACACAAGTATACAGGAACAAGCAGACATCCTAGTTAGGCAAACATTTCTCAAGTGTTAGCAGTTCTGCCCGTTACAGAGCCATTTTTAAACACAAAGCACAGCTGGAAAAAATAGACTTCGAACCATCCCTGTAATAGAGTTTTATCTGCCGGCAAGTATACTGGTCCCGGCCCTGATGAAATAAATTGCAACATGCTGGCACGTCCTTCCCAATGTTCTGTGGAAACACTTTTTAAATTTTAACCTGATTTGAACACTAGGAAAATTACCTGAAGCTGGGAAAAAATCCATTTCAGTGTCATTCCTGAGCCTTGGAAAGCAGCCAACATCCCCTGGTAGTTGTAGACCAATAGCTCTTACCAGCTGCCTCGCCAAGTGTTTGAAAGCGTTTTGAATAGTAGGCTTAACTTCGTGCTTGAATCGCGTGAAGTTGTTGATACTCATCCGTGTTGTTTTAAAAAGTCGTGCCCAGCACGGCCATTTTCCGCGCAAGGGGGCGTCTGCAGCATGCAGACGTTGGTGAGTGGCGACACCACGGGTTTCTCAGCATCCGCAGGGACATCCCCACAGGGGGATGATGGTGAGCAATGCGTCACCACGGACCCGAGCATTCGCGCTCAGCCGTGCGTGGCATCGCCGTGTCCGGGGGAACGGGGATCCTAGTGGTTGAGCCGATGCCGAGCATTTCGAATTTTAAGGCCTCTCGGCGGAGGCAACACACCACTTTGGCCCCAGCTTCCTGTAGACGGCACCTCCGGCCTGAGCCAACCGGGGGAAATCGGCATTCGCCTTTTCCTATCCTCCTCTCTATCTTTCACTTTCCTGTCTCTTTTTCACAACTCTCCTGCCCCCTCCTCTCTTCTTTGTTTTTCCTTTTTTCCTGGCTGCCAGGGTTAGCCTTGTGTGGAGTAGCTACCCTGAGTTGCCCCATATTGGGTTATAGTTGGGGTGTACAGCTGACGTGGGCAGGACTTGTGAGTACCTGTCCCGTCCCCTCGTTGGGCTCCATGGTGGGCGGTCGGCACCGTGGACGAACATTACGCATATTTCGTGGCTCCCCCTTCCCAACAAATTATCGCCCTCACAAAAGAGGGCGGACCGACGCAACAGGTCAGTTCCTCACAAGAAAAGAAACGTTCCCAAAGCACCATCTTATTCATAGTGAAATTACGGAGCAAGCAGCCAGAAAGATATCCCCATTCATTGTTACTAAGAGTCTGTCAGATGCCTTGGGCCCCGGCTACAGGATGACAAAACTAGCATGTGGTGACCTACTTCTCGAAATCAAAGATAACGCGCCACAAGAAAACCTGCCAAACATTGTGTCTTTCGGAGAAACTGCATTCTTTGTCACTGCACACCGATCCTTGAACACTGTCTGAGGTGTAATTTCTGAAAATGATCTTCTTCTGCTCACCGAAAAAGGTATGTTGGAAGGACTTAGTGACCAAAATGTCGTAAATGTGGATCGAATAAAAATGAGAAAAGATGACAAGGAAATAGTAACCAAACACTAAGTACTCACTTTTGCCTTTAGCACACTCCCTGAATCTATTCAAGTTGGCTATGAAAAAATCCCAGTTCGCGCATACAATCCAAACCCCCGTCGGTGTTTTAATTGCCAGAGGCTTGGTCATGGATCCCAGAATTGCTGCGGCCATCAAACATGTGCAAAATGTGCATCAAGACAACCTCTACGTCACCGCCTACCTTCATCGCGCCGAGGTAGCCCGGAGACTTGCGCAGCTTCGCATTAAAGACCAGCAGCACACCGACTCCCGACGCTACAATCTGCGCCGAGACGTGCATTGCAAGCCAGGTGGTCGTGTTTGGATATGGACGCCAATTCACCGTCGTGGATTGAGTGAAAAGTTTCTGCGACGCTACTTTGGCCCGTACAGGGTTCTCCGCCGCATCGGTGACCTTGACTATGAAATCATCCCCGACACCACGACAGCATCTCAGCAACGACGCGCATGCCCTGAATTCGTACATGTCGTACTCCTTAAACTTTAATATGAAAGTTAAAGGACTCGAACTTTGCATTCTCCGTGTTTATTTTCATTTAAAAGCTTCGAGGCGATGCTTCTTTGAGAGGGGGCTAACGCCACGTATCATTGTAGTGTCGGCTCGTTCGCGCTCAAGGCCGCAGGAACGGGGCGTTATCATTTTTGTTCGCGACAGGAGAAGAGACCGAACAAATCTCGACTGATCACAGCCATGAAGATCTGCATCTACGTTTTTCCAGATTACTGTAGTGTATTTTTACCTGTTATCTCGAACTTTCCTTGCCGGCTTTAAATTGAACGATGCAGCGGGCGGCGGGTATTCGTAGTTCGACGACTGACGAGCACGTTTGTTGCTTACGTCGCTGCCGTGCTGTTCAGTTCTTTTGCGGGCGCAAGTAAGCCCAAATAAAGAGCTTAGTTTGCAAGTGTTGTTGCTGTCTTCCTGACCGTTGGACGGCCATCACTACGTGACAATATTAACATAATGAAGGCCGTAACAAAAAGACACAATAATGTTCTCCTGGGCCCTAGTCATGTGGGAATCAGCGGGAACGATAGCGCTGATGCATGTACCGCACCTGCCCATAATGTACAAATAAAACACGTAGATATACCTCATAAAGACTGCATGAAATTTGTAAAAAATAAACAGAGGAAAATGGCAAGCTTCATGGCACACTGAAGTTAACAACAAACTGCATTTTTTAAAACCGATCCTGGGTGAATCGAAGGCTTGTATGGAGCAGGAACGTTTTATAGAAGCAATTTTACGTCGTCTCCGCATTGGACACACACATACACACACCTCACACACAACTTCCTACTGACAAAATAAGAGAAATCAGTTTGTAGAAATTGTGTAGGTACACTTATAATTAATCACATTTTAGTCTCATGCGCGAAATTTGAAAAAAAAAAACAATTCACTGAGTTACCATAAAGTGCATTCCTTTTCACCCTACTCTGGTCATAAGCGACAATGCAAATGTTGATATACCTTATGTTTTAGCTCCTCAGAGAAACAGGCTTTCTCGAGCGTCTAAATTGAGGTCCACTGCTTTCCTTCATTTTGTAGGTAGGCCGGCGGTCGGGCGACGTTCATTGACGCGACGGAAAAACGGTCATTGATAGAAGGGAGCGGTATAAGTACACTTAAAGATACGTGACGTAAACGTGACGTGGGACGAGTTGGGTGGCTATCGGGATGGCAAGGCGTCCTAGCCACATCCCGACTTTTATTCATAAGGAAGGTGTCTGGATGTTTTGTCTGGCAGACGGTATCGACAGGGTTCACGGCGCGGCCGTGTACTGCTGCGTATCTGTGTCCAGACTAGCGGTCATCGTACTCGGAAGTTTGAGGACAAGGTGATTCCAGTTCTGTTTGAGGTGCTGCCTCCCACAGGTGCTCTCGTGCGCGATGGATTTCACGGCCGTCCTCTGTCTTCAAAATAATTGACCGTGATGCCTGGGCTAGCCTTAAAACAACAGCAGGAGTCCAGGTCCTCCAGCGTGTCGTACGTCGTTACATGTCCGGGCCTCAGCGGTAACACGTTCCTGGTGCCGCGGTCGTAGTAACTCTTCTGCTGACGAATGATTGCCTGAAGACCATCGTGAACCTCCTCGCTGGGTATAGCTCCGGTTCCAGGTGCCTTGCGGGTTCAGGAAGCATAGTCTGCATCTCCCATCTCATGAGCATCTGCACTAGAGTTACGCCAGTAACGCAAGGCCATTTCGAACTCTGGTGCTTGGAGGGAGCACTTCCTCTCTTTCCATCATGCCATCACAGCCCGGATGGTACGAGCTGGACGTGACATGGACAATGGCTAGCTTGCTTAAAAAATCTTTGAACTCTATGCTACTGAAGGGTGGGCCATTGTGGCTACAAAGCTTTTTTTTTTGTAGGCCCCGCCGCGGTGGCTGAGTGGTTACGGCGCTCGGCCGTGGCGGTTGAATTTCTTGAAGGCGAAATTCTAGAGGTCCGTGTGCTGTGCGATGTCAGTGCACGTTAAAGAACCCCAGGTGACCGAAATTTCCGGAGCCCTTCACTACGGCGTCTCTCATAGCCTCAGTCGCTTTGGGACGTTAAACCCCAATAAACCAAACCAAACCACACAGCTTTTGTGGCAGCCCGTGTACCGAAAAAGCGCGTTAGCTGTGGTGTGCTCGAGCTCGCTGATCTCAAAGAAAAAGGATAAAAGTCGACCACAAGGGACAAACTCTGGGCCACCGCAGTGAAACCGATCTACGCCTATGTATTCACAAGCTAGGGTCGGAACGCCGTGGCTCAAATAAGGCATTATTCGGTTTTGCGCCTGATGCATTGGCATTACCTGGAAGGTCCTGCAAAACTATTTGATATGTGGGGATATATTTGACCAAAACATTACACTGCTTGTTCTTACTTTCATCTTTTCTACTCCGGCATGCACTCCGTTAAGGAGCTGCGTTAGCTCTGCCCGTTTCGACTTCTACAATTACCCTGTTGCCGCGAAAGACTAGCCCATCTTGTTCGTGAACTTCTTCCCTGTATGCCTAGTATGGCCTTGCCGGCTCTGGGATGCCCAGCTTGCTGTCTGGCCACGCTGTGTGTGCATAATTGCGGAAGACAAGTGCGGGATCATTCTTAGCAGCTGTAATCAAGCCTTTCATACGTTGTTCTGACGCTGAAATATAGTACAGAACATTCACTAGGCACAGGTAAGTTTCTTTTATTGTAGTCTTACTAGGGAACCGCGACAAAGCGTCTGTTAGAAAAAGTTTTTTACCCGGTTTGTACCGCAACGTTATTGCGTAACGTTGCAAGCTGAGTCGCGTACGCTGTAAGCGAAGTGGACACTGATACAGCGGCTTGCTGAATACGGTATCAAAGGTAGGTGATCTGTTTTGGCATTCACTTCTATCTGGCCAAAGATGTAATCACTGAACTTTTTGCATCAATGGACTATTGCAAGCGTTTCTTTTTGGTGCGAAAGCAACACTACGCCAGCCAGCTCGGCTCGTCGCGTGGTCGCACTTCAGCCGTATCCCGTGGCCCACGAACGACCTTGAGCCGCCGTTGCCTAGCAACGCCGCAGCCGCGCTCCAGCATATGGCGTCGCCGCTCGTTCCACCAAATGTGCTCCGCAAAGGAGAACGCTTACTTTTATTTTAAATCATGGTCCAAGTTATCTGGACACCCTGTGCGCGTGTATGTATGTATATATATATATATATATATATATATATATATATATATATATATATATATATATATATATTGGAAATAAAACGCTGTACGAAGTTCATTGCCTCAAAAGAGATCAGCAGTTGCTTACTGCGGTTAGATTCCAGTATTTCCAGGACGTCCTCCAAAAGCTGTGGGTCGATCCGCAAGCCTTGCGACGTCAGGTTGTGCCATAAGTAACGAACCTCGGGCTTCAGAAAGGTACACCTTTTTAGCTTACGTAGCAACTTGCGCTCACGCCAGTGCGTTAGCAAAAGTGTAAGGTTGCAGTCGCACTCGCACTTTGTTTTGCCCCAAACCAGCAAATATTTCATTACGACGGCCAAACCGGGCAGGCCTTCAAGAAAATCATGCATTGCCGCTTGAAAAGTTTATAGTGCCGAAGAAATTCCAAAGGGCAGTCGAAGGAAGCGATATCGCCCGTAAGGCGTACTCATGGCGGAAATATTGGAACTTTCCTCTGTTGGTTTAATTTGCCAAAATCCCGATGCTTCGTCGAGCGTGGAAAACAAATCTTACCTTCATAGCAGCGGAACTATATCCCCTAAAGTTGTAATGAGTAGTTTTCGCGAAGCAGAGCTTTGTTTAGCGCCGTTGGATCAAGGCAAATGCGCACTTTATCCTTTTCAACCACGGTGACCATGTGGATAGACCAATCGATGGGTTCCTTTACCTTGGTAATGACGCTCTACTGCTCCATGCG